>NC_057367.1:1482495-2964991 GCF_016861735.1 Aspergillus chevalieri | reverse complement strand
CCCTAACCCTAACCCTAACCCTAACCCTAACCCTAACCCTAACCCTAACCCTAACCCTAACCCTAACCCTAACCCTAACCCTAACCCTAACCCTAATAACCCATGCCGATGTGCCGTTCGACGTGCCAATCAATGAGCCATTCAGTGTGCCGTTCGCCGTGCCATTCAGTGTGCCATTGACCGTGCCGGCTCGTGTGCCATTCCATGTGCCGTTCAATGTGCTGTTCAATGTGCCATTCAGTGTGCCGTTTGATGTGCCATTCAGTGTGCCGTTCACCGTGCCATTCCATGTGCCGTTCAATGTGCTGTTTGATGTGCCATCGACCGTGCCGGCTCGTGTGCCATTCGCCGTGCCATTCAGTGTGCCATTCAATGTGCCATTCACCGTACCATTCGGTGTGCCATTCCATGTGCCGTTCAATGTGCTGTTCAATGTGCCATTCAGTGTGCTGTTTGATGTGCCGTTCGCTGTGCCGTTCAATGTGCCATTCGATGTGCCGTTCGCTGTGCTGTTCAATGTGCCATTCGATGTGCCGTTCGATGTGCCAATCGTTGTGCCATTCGACATGGCATTTGATGTGCCGGCCTGTGTGCCAATCGGTGTGCCAATCGGTGTGCCATTCGATGTGCTGTTTGATGTGCCGTTCAGTCTACCATTTGACATGCCATTCACCGTACCATTCGGTGTGCCATTCCATGTGCCGTTCAATGTGCTGTTCAATGTGCCATTCAGTGTGCTGTTTGATGTGCCGTTCGCTGTGCCGTTCAATGTGCCATTCGATGTGCCGTTCGCTGTGCTGTTCAATGTGCCATTCGATGTGCCGTTCGATGTGCCAATCGTTGTGCCATTCGACATGGCATTTGATGTGCCGGCCTGTGTGCCAATCGGTGTGCCAATCGGTGTGCCATTCGATGTGCTGTTTGATGTGCCGTTCAGTCTACCATTTGACATGCCATTCACCGTACCATTCGGTGTGCCATTCCATGTGCCGTTCAATGTGCTGTTCGATGTGCCATTCAGTGTGCCGTTTGATGTGCCATTCGATATGCCGTTCAATGTGCCGTTCAATGTGCTGTTCGATGTGCCATTCAGTGTGCCGTTTGATATGCCATTCGCTGTGCCGTTTGATGTGCCGTTCGATGTGCCGTTCGACATGCCATTCACTGTACCATTCACCGTGCCATTCACCGTGCCATGCGCAGTGCCGGCCTGCCACGCTGTCAACTGGTCAATGAATGGCATCGCCAGCCACATATACCACACCACCAACTCCCCGACCGCCCGTGGCACATACCGGTGGATCAGCTTGCTGTCGTTGCTCGCATGGAAGCCCTTGTGGTATGCAGTCACCAGTGTCACCATCCCATCCTCAATGAACACATTGCGGAATTGGTTGTTCGGCGTGTTGACATACTGCACACTGAGCAGCTCGGGGGCCCGTGCCGGCTGCCCCGCCGTCATATGGATGGCCACGGCCAGTTTCTCCTTGAACCGGGCCACCCGGGCCAGATACTGTGCCACCAATGGGCAGTGGATCGCCCCCGGCGCATGAATTGCTGCTGCACGGGGCGCTCTGTGCGCAGCCGCTGGATCATCCACCACCGGCCATCCACGGGCCACCGGGTCCGGCGATCATGCAAAAAGTTCCAGCCCGGGTGCCCCTGGGTGGGATCATCATACAAGCCCTGCCACGGGATGGCGGGCAGCGGCATGGTGCTTGGGGTGTGGGCGCTGCTGGAACCATCGGCAATACATAATAGTTCACACAGCAGCTCCCGTGTGGCCCCAACCAGCCTGTGGATGAACCCACGGAATTCACCCATCGTGAAATGCAGATCCTTGTACAACAGCTCATCGGCTCCCATCCACGCCACATGGCCCGGCGCCGTGCTATTGTAATGGATCTTCAACCCATATGTGCGCCAGTCGAGCAATGTCTGCATGGGCCCATGGGTGCCACGGATCATGAAGCGGCTGACCATCTGCTGCACATGGTCATGAAATGACGGGCGATCGTGCACTGTGGTGGGGGTGGAGCGTGTGGGACTGGCACTATCACAGCCCTCATCGATATCGGCCAGTTGGGCATCTGCACTGGCCAACGGCCATGCTATTGGGCTAGCCGGTGTGCCATTTGGAGTGCCATTCGGAGTGCCATTCGGAGTGCCATTCGGAGTGCCATTCGGAGTGCCATTCGGAGTGCCATTCGGAGTGCCATTCGGAGTGCCATTCGGAGTGCCATTCACTGTGCTAGCCTGTGCCTGCCACATCTGAATAATGTCCCCCACATGGGGATCCAACCACAGTGCCTTCTGCACCACCATGAACCGCGCAAGCTTGATCATCCGCGATAAAATGGGGGGGTAACTGTCGGGATCACGCCACCCAGTCTCCCCCCAGCCGAGCACCGCCATGGCACACACAAGGGGGCTTTCATATTCATGGGCACGGTGGCGCTGGTTGAGCAGCTCAATGCAAAACTCCAAGCAGGCACGCTCCATTGGGCTCATCATCCATGCCGGCTCAGTGCTGCCTGCATTGCCAGTCTCCTCTGCTTCTTCCACATGCTCGGGGCTCACCCCATGCCCCTCGGTGGCCCGATAACTGCCGGGGTTCCCACCCTGCTCTAGGATCCGACCGGCCCCGGGGAACATATGGACCGCCCGAGCCCGGGCTCGATGGGGCGCCTGTTGGGGCCTCGCCATGGTGGGCATGGCAAGCTGCCACAAGATCTGCCACTTCCGCTGCTGCCGCGCGGTCATCCCATACACGGGCAGCGGACCACACCACTCCCGCATGCCCTGTCCGGCCTGGGTGGCCTGTGTGCGTGCAATGAAGCCCAACACTTGCTGCCACGCCTGCACATGCTTCTGGACACTGGTTTCATCCATGTACGCCTGGAGCGGCCGGTATGGGGTCTGTCCGGCCTCGGTCCGGGCCGCCTCCATACAAATGCCGGTTCCACACCGCTGCACGGTCTGCTGGCTCCGCCGGGCCAACTGGCCCATGGCATTCCAAATGGCCTGGATGGCCTGTTCAATGGGATCCGGGGGCTCCTCGGGGGGCGCTTCCACCAGCCGGAGCAGGTCCTGGGGGTGCACACCTTCCAGGTATCGTGCCCACCCGGTCCGGCGGAGCCACGGGTTAGCATCGGTGATCCGATCGGCCTGGATGACGGCCTGTTGTTCCTGGGCCGTTCGAGCCTGATCCCATGCGGTGATGATGGCATCGACGGCCCGTTGGGCCTGGTCCGCGGGGGGCGGTGGTGGTGGTGGTGGTGGGTGGCCCTCTGGGAAGCGGATATGGATGTAATGGGACCCCGGGCCCGATGGGAAGATCTGCTGCCACGCTACGGTGGTGAATGAACGCCGGAGCTCAGCGGCCCCTTGTGTGCGCTCTCTCTGGCCAACCCGGCCACGGCGGGTCTGTTGGGACCATTGATGGACCTGGCGCCAGTGCTTTCGCATGGTGTCCATGCTGGATGCCACATAATGGCACGGGGGGTCCTGTCGTTGGCATAACAAACCATTGGGTTCACAGGGGATGATGGGAATGATGGGCAGCGGGTCGTTCAATATGCATGGGATCTGGATGGCCGCACTGTCCTGTTCAATATCCTCCCACTGTTGGACTGCCTGAGCCAACTGGTGGGCGGATTGATGCTTGAACTGATGTTTCCGCTTCAGATGTCGCTCGACCTCCACCGGTCGTACGCCATGCTTGCACTGGCGACAGATCATCACTTGCAAGCTTGGGATCTTCTGGAACAGCTCATTCTCCATGGCCGCTCTATCCCATGAATGGGTGTAGTGAATGATGCTGTGAATTCGATGAATTGAATGAGTGAATGACCCCCGAATTCACCGGGTCGATCATGGCGGCGGAATGGCGATGGTCGGGCCACACCCCAACAAATCCGCGCGCCCAAACCGGGCATCTTTCCACCCACACCACGCCGTCATTTTGGGCGATATGGGGCCCCCGAGCGAGCCAGATATAAAGCAGGGGCCGGTCTATAAGCTGTGAAAATTTCAGCTCAATTGGGCCACTCCCGGGCACACAACCCGGTGTAAGCTCCAGACCGACCGAGCGTCAAGGCTCCAGACCGACCGAGTGTCAATTGCCATTTTCGCCAGCCAATCAGCGCCCGACTTCTCCGAACCCCTAATTCGGACATGGGCATATTCGTCCAACCCCTCTGGGTTAGGATGGTTTGCTGACTATCAGAGAATGGTTGTATAATGTCTGATTGAAGAAAGTCAGAATCATAGAAAGAATCAGAAAACTGAGATTGTTGGTTTTGTGACATATTGAAAAATGTGTAAATAGGAAACTATCACTGAGCAAAATGTGAGGGACTCACAGAAAGATTTAAACATGGCTTCAGGGGACATTGACTATTGCAGGGAGTTACATGTAGAGTAGATAGATCTATTATTATGGAGTACCGCTCTATATTATGATAGGTTTAAATGAACACTAGTGCGGATATGATATGGATATCCTTGGATTATCCGCATGATATCCATTAATTATCCATGTAGATCCGCAAAGTTCACGATAAAATCATCAAGTTCCCATTTTCTTGATTTTCCAACAATTACATATTGAACTATATGGACTAGGCATTGGAAGTATATAAAAATCAGCTCCTGCTACTGCTTGATATCTTATTCAGGCAAATGTTCCCCTAAATCAATCTTCATGAGAGTAGTTCTCTTGGTAGAGGATACACCTGCACACTCCAGCAGTAAATATATATTTTCACCTGTAACACCCAAGGTCAGCTTTTAATAACGTATTCAACGGGCGAGCGGCGAATACGGCCGAAGTGCGAATTTTCCCCGCAACCATTACTTTTCGAAGCTTTTCAACCACCAACACCATTCAATCTGACTGAATGAGACTATCTCCTAGTTAAATACATGTCTATTTACTAGGACATCTCCTTATAGTGTGCCCAATAATCCCACAACCACTACAGCGTGGTGGAGCTCGCTGGCGAGGTGTAGCATCATTAAGTTGCTCATTAAGCTGTGCATCAAGCTGCTGAATAGTATCAAGCTGCTGAATATGCTCACGGCCTTCCTGTACAGAGATAAAGAGGTCATCCCCTAGAGAAGTGTGTTTCCTTGCCTTCTTCTTCATTTTCCGCTCATTTTCAGCCC
Source organism: Aspergillus chevalieri (assembly GCF_016861735.1). Classification (NCBI taxonomy): domain Eukaryota; kingdom Fungi; phylum Ascomycota; class Eurotiomycetes; order Eurotiales; family Aspergillaceae; genus Aspergillus; species Aspergillus chevalieri. Next base: position 2,959,822 of record NC_057367.1, on the reverse strand, counting down.
GTAGAACCTTGATGTCTTCTTGTAGAATGAGGTTCATATTCATCGCCATCTGTGCAGCCTTCTCAAGATGTTGAATATGAGAGATTGGGCTGCTAGAAAGTGTCCTTTTTTTCCGAAGACTTCTTTGTAGGCTGCGAACCTTATGGTCTAACTGGCGAGGATTTTGAGGTGTTTGAAAAGCAGACGAGATTGAGCCTTCAGTTAGATTTGGCGGTGGTGTTGGTGTACGAAGTTGAAAGGTGATTTTCTCAAGAACCCGACCCTGATTCAATGGTTTAAGACCTGCACCTGCAAAGCCACTGCATATATTCCCTTTGGTAAATGCTGCTTTGCGTGCAGGAGGGTATAAATGTAGAAAATCTTCCTTGTCAATGTGGTTGTTTCCAGCCACCATCATACCTTCCACTAGTTTTCCATATGCGCGTTTGAGCGGCCCAAAAACCCCAACATCCAGGGGCTGAAGAAGATGAGATGTATGTGGAGGCATACAAAGACAGATAATTGAATTGTTCTTGCAGAAATCATCAATTCAGCAGTTTGGTGACTTGAATGACCATCAAGGATAAGCAACCGCTTCGCGCCAGTTGAATGCAGCTTTGAAAAAGGATCAAAAATTTGCTTTAACCACTTGAGACCAATTGCATCAGTTGTCCAGCCATTTGGACTGTTGGTAAGCTTCCAATCCAGGGGAAGATTATCCTCTTCATACCAAGCAGCCTGGTGTTCTTTCCCCTTCAAGATAATTGCCGCTGGAATAAGAATGCCCTTAGAGCTCACACATTCAATGATTGTGACCCATTCACGATTTCCCTGGATAACTGTACGAGGTCTCTCACTGCGTTCTGCTGCAGTAATAACCTTGGATGTTGTGCAGAGTCCCATTGCAAAGCCAGTTTCGTCAAAATTCCAGATATCATCTTCATGTATACCATGTTCTTGGATAACCTTGCGTACAATCTCAAACCACTCTTTAAGAACCTTTGGATCCTCTTGTTTTGCCCGCTGGTATGTGATTCTTCGATTGTATCTTGTACGTAGTTCAGGACGACGTTTGGTAAAGGAATAGGCCCAGTTGATTCCAAGAATTGCAGTTGGATCTTGTGTACGCTCACGAAGTAAAATTTGTGCCATTCCACGCAGGAATTCTGACCGAATTGAGAATCCTCGCTTGTCTGCATCTAGTAGACTCTTGACAAGCACTTCTTCTTCATATTCTGTCAATTTATGGCCATTTGCACGTGTTTCTGTACGTGGTTTGATTCCATTAAGCCGCTTGCGGAGGGAGGATTCAGAGACACCATATATCTGGGCGGCTTTCAATTTTGATTGAACTTTTTTCTCTTTCCATGCAGTAATAGCCATTTGCATACGGGCTTCCTTAGATAAAGGCATTTTTGTGTATAAAAAGTAGAAGAAATGATGTGTTAAAAATGGTTGTGTTGAATATTTTGGTGGTTGCGGGGAAAATTCGCACTTCGGCCGTATTCGCCGCTCGCCCGTTGAATACGTTATCTAAATCATTAGTAGCTACCACCACTTCGCCTGTAATTTGAGATACTAGAATTACTTCAAATGCAGAGGGTCTAATATACCTAAGCATTTTCAAAAATTTCATAAGGAGGACAATGGAAAAGTGCCAACTGATCCTATTACAATCAGAACAGGCGTAAATAACTGATATTTACGAATCTGAATCAGCGAGTTATGCATCACATGACAGCCTGAATGTAGTTAATTTAGCGAGAATTGTGCAAATGCGGATACCATGCGGATATCCGCATCCTATCCACGCGGATTTGGATTTGGATTTGGATACCTGAGTCATATCCAAATCCGTGCGGATTTGGATGTGGATAGCAAAGTGGTATCCGCGGATGAGGATATGTCGCAGTCTAGCCATGTAGTTGTGAATGAATGGGAGCTTTAGTCTTTTACATGAATAACTTTCCGCAGAAGGTTCAGCTTTCCGGTATACTTCATATTTCTGACATAGTAGACTGCAAGTGTCACGGCGCTCTACTAGGATAATGGAACATCCAACTCATGGGTTCTACCTAGGTAGCTCTCGACGAGGATAATTGACATGAGGAAGGAAGAAAGAAGGTAACGCCATATTTATCAACAAAGCAACAAAGCAAACAGCCACGCCTCACGTGATAACCAACCAACGTGACCAGGCCGTCACACACAGTAACTTCAGATGCTCAATCTTCAATAGGGGGGATCTCTGAAGTTGATATTCTTGTGACATCAGCTACATCTCTACGGCCACAAACAACCACTCATGACGAACTTTCACAGTATCTAGGAAGTAGTAAGCTATATCCCCTTCCATCTTACCTGTCTCTTACTGATCTCTATAGGTACTCAACTAGTGAACCCTCAGATCTACTGGAGGGATCATCAGCATGAATACCCCATCCTTGCAAGCCTCGCACGAGATGTTCTCACAACACCTGCTAGTGGTTCTGGTGTTGAGCGGTTATTCAACTCTGCTCGTGATATCTGTCACTACCGCCGAGGATCACTGAAATCCAAAACAATCAAGGAGCTTATGTTGTTTATGTGTACAACCAAGTTTGACATGGAATCTGAACAGCTTTGTCACATAGATGAGTATCTCACTACTCAAGAGACACAAGCAGAAAAAGAGGAAAAGGATGCTTGGAAAGCAGAGGTTGAGTTCAATCAAATCAGTGATGATGAGGATGAACCTTCAGTGATCACATTTCAAAATGTCCAGCCAATTCATGAGCATATGCTTGGGAAAAGACAAAGGGTTGAAGCTCCTACTGATAAGCATGGGCCTCTGATTGAATTAGGTGAAGAGGATGAGATTCCCCTGCCTGATAATAGCCACATGCAGGCAGAGAGCAGTACTCAGAGGCGTTCATCAGGGCGACTTCCAAAGCGTTCAAGACGAGATGAGGACTTTGTGTATGAAAAGCCATAGAATCAGTAGAATTCTGAAATAATCTGTTTGTGATTGGAAATTTTTATAATAATATGGCCTTTAAGCGTTTATCTGATCTCATTCTGTATGTGTAAGCAAAATACCCAAAAATACAGGCAGAATCTACATAAAATATGCATATCACAGCATTTCCTATGTTTGTACTGTTTGTGGAACCTCCGGTTCGAACTGCACCTCCGCGGTTCGGGTCTAAGAATATAAGAACCGCACCGTGGTTCCAACATCAAGAACCAAGAACCGCACCTCTTGCGGTGTGGTGCGGGTCGAACCGCGAGAACCGCGGTTCGATTTCGAGGCCTACTTGCACTAATGCCGCGATGCGTCCAGAGAAACCCTTGGACGACTTGGTGATGGAGCGAAGGAATAGAGTGTCACAGATGGCCCCGTGACCCCGCCCCGAACCCGCCCCAAACCCCGCCGGGGCGGGCTTCGGGGCAGAGGTGCTCACCCCGCTCTGGGTTTGGGGCAGAGGTCCCCGCCCCGCTAATTTTTTGGGTGCCCCGTTGGGGCGGGCTGAACTGGGGCAGCGGGGTTTGGGGCGCCCCAAGGCCCCGTTAGGCCCCATTACGAAGCCAAACATATATTACTGTATGGTATCTATACTGTGTAACGATTACTTTGAAGAAACCGAGTGTTTGACTGAGAGGCTTTGTCAGCTCAAAGTTATGAACTTATGCTATTATATTACAAAGGATCATGCTACATCCCGCATTTTAATTGTCATGATAATTTTTAACCATAGTGAAAACGAGTTGGAATTTTTTAACACTATCTTGATTCTTGAAACCTGATACTCCATACATCTTCCAGCATCAATGATAAAGGGGAACCCTTACAACCTCTGCAGGAATGAGAAAGCCCGTGCACTTCCAAGATCAATATGGATAGTACATCGACTCAGTCTCACAAAGACTACCAGCTATTTACCGTTCTCAAGGCGCTGAAAATATCCAGGTTCATGGATAACACGACGTGGCCGGGTTGTTGCAGATTGAGGATGTGGGTTTATAACCTCCGACTGGCTTGTCGTAGAATGAGCTTCTGCGTTCATGGATGGTGAATGGATGGCAGACGGTCGCTGGTAAGACTGCAGTGGAGGTAGTCTGAGTCCATCTTCCTCATCGTCATCAGCCCAGCGATCTCTATCATCATCCTCAAATCCACCTAGATCCTCTTCATCACTGATATAGTTGACATCCAATTCAACATTGAAATCCACATATCCCACATCGTTCTGCTCATCATTGTCACCATCTTCAACAGATATGTATTCCCGTTTCAGTTCAAAGCGGTCAGCAGACATTTGGATCATAATTGCTTCAATTGTTTCGGGTGCGAGGCGGTTACGCCGATAGTGGCAAACATCCCGAGCAGTACTGAACAGATTCTCGACACCAACACCACTCGCTGGAACTGCAAGGAAATCACGGGCCATTCGAGAAAGGATTGGGAAACGGGGTGCATTATCACGCCACCAGTCAAGGACATCAGGGACTGAACCCAGTGGTAAAGTTGCTTGAAAGTCACCATGGTTAGAACAATTGAAAAGGTCATAAATGCAGAAGTAACAAAAGAAGACTAACGCTCATCATCCAGGTATCTTTGCAGTTCAGTGTATTGATGACTCTGTGATTGTTCGTTTGAGTCAGACTGTTGGTTGTATCGGCGACGCTTGTACCGGTGAAGAGCTTGATCAATTACATTCAGATTGGTGGAGGATGCAGTCGCTTCGTTGATCAATGGATATCTGTTTCGGTAATAAGAAAAGACTTTTTTTAGTACATTCTCATATTTAACCGACCAAAGCATTCCTGAGCCACCATTTTCTTCCCAACTTGCTCCTTGGAAAACAGAAAGCTTTTGGCATGGATCAAGGACAGTGCCGATTGCATAAATGACGCCCTGAAATTCATATGTCTTTCCATAATATTCTGAAAGTTTTCTGTGCGCCATTGACAAACCCTGATAAAGCTGCCTTTTCCACGGTCGCTGTTTGTTTTCAAGGTGATGCTGATTATCCTCGATGTGATTGAAGAGACTGTTGTAGATCATATACACCTTGTATAAATATTAGCAAGGATCTAACCGTGGTGAAAATTGGCACATGCCTTATGAACTGTAACTCCATGGTGCTTAGACAGGCTGTTTGTAAAGTAGTAGAACTCTCGAAGCAGCTGAAGTAGGTACTCCACATGTCGCCATTCATGTTCTGCAAGACTCAGAGGGAAGATAGCATGGTCATCCGTTGTGGTGATAAACCTTCGAATTGGCTCCCTCAACTTATAAGCCCGTTCAAGCATAAGAAAGGTGAAATTCCAGCGAGTTTTGCAATCTAGAAGAAGACCAAGTGTTTTAGTATTGTGTGAATCCATTCGCTGATATCGTCGAAAGCTTTCCCGACGTTGAGGGCTGGCATTAACATATCGCACTAGTTTCCGGACCTATCTAGCATTAGCTGAGAACAAGTAACAAAGAAAAAAAAAGAAAAAAGAAAAAAGAAAAGAAAAGAAAAGGGGAAATAGAATCAAAGCCTTACTTTTTCGAGAGTACGAGTCAATCCTTTTTCTCTCAGGTTTTTATCATCATCATTCCAGCGGATGCCAACAACATCATCATTTTTGGCATCGATCTTTAGCTCACGCAAAAAGGCATTGACGGCAAGTTGTATGACATGTGTAAGACATGGAAGATGGTGTGGAGTGCTAAGAATGGCTTGTAGGCCACTGTCCATGGCATGCTCAAAGAAGTCATGTGTGTTCAAAGCGTCTTGCAAGCCATGAGCAACATCTGGATCTAAAGTCTGGGCAAGGGAATCTGTGACGTAGACAAACATTGTCCCATTGTTTCCAGCCTGTAATAGTCAGTATGATCTCAATTTCTTATGTTCTAACCATGGCGAGAGGATGTGTATATTATACGTACATTGTCCGTTGTAATGCCAAGGAGGCGATGAGACAGATCATGCTTTCCCAATATTTTCAAGAGCACAGATCCAAGACGATCCCCAGAATGAGATCCTTCCAATGGAGAAAAACCAAGAAGGGTCTCGCAAAACCGGAAATCCGCTGAGATGAAATACCCAATAACTGCCATGAATGGTTTCTGATCCGGACTTGTCCAGCAATCAAGGGCAATCGAAATTTTACTATCAGAAGGAAGGGTTTCCATGGTATTCCGTCGAGAAGTATGAGCAAGCTGCATTAGCAGATCTTTCACACCATTTCGATTGGGAAAATGCAGCTTTTTGTTCGGACCAGCCGCAAGATTTAGAAGACGTCGAAATTGTACATTTTCAATGAGTCGGAATGGGAGACGGTTACCAACAATGCAATGAACTACCTGTTCCTGAAATGCCTCACGAGAATAAGTCTTGTCTGGCGTGTTTATCTGGGAGATAGAAAGAATTCCTGAGTTAGTATACTTGTTTTGCATAACAGGATATTGGAGTAGACTTTGCACTTACTGGTCCTTTTCCAAGAAAGTCTCGAATGGAAGCATGACATTTTTGAGGATGCTGATAAGTGCATTGCCTGGTATTTGGATGTCTGATCATTGTTTTGGTCCCATTGCCTCTACCTGGATGATCAATAAAGGTCTCACAGTGAATACAGCGAGCATGTGGAGTGCCATCATCAAGACGTGCGACTTCTATGAAATGCTGCCAACCTTGAGAATGTTTGGATCCTCCCCATCGCATGTCTTTACCCTTCTTCTCAAACTTTCCAGCTGATATAGTTGTCCTCCACCAACGCATAAACTCATCTCGTTTTTGAATGAACTCAGATTCAGTGGTGAGGTTCTTGCGTTCTGGATATTTGACACATGTGTTTGTTCCATGTCTGCTTGAAATGATATCCAGGTCAAAGTCGCCGATTGGGTTGTTTTTCCGGTTAACAGAGGAATATGGTAAAGATGTATTCGGAAAGGGATCAATTGGCAAACTTCACTGGCTCTCTGGAAAAGGAGAGGACTCTAAGTCAAGATTGGGAAGTATATCACTGAATGATGATTGTGGTGCTGGCGCAGGTGAGGAATGAGAAGTGTAAGGAGTATTTGCTGGCGAATCCATTGTACATAGCATTCATATAAACATGATGAGAAGGAAGAGAAAAATCTAATAATCCAGAGCAGAATTTCAAATTCAGCGCCCAACACACCCCAAACTTTTCTGTAATTGAGAAAAACACTTTAACCATGGTTTGAATTTTAATTTTCGTTGTCAGTTGCCTCTGTGTTCTCTTCCGGTTCCACACCCTCTCCTGGTTCTACATCCTCTGTCTCATTTCGCTTGCGCTTCTGGGTCTCTGACTGTCTGATCACACTATTCTTCTGAATAGATCGGTTGTGCTCCTTGATCTTTGCTTGGATCTCCTCTGCTTGGCTTGTGAACATCTTCGGCCGACATTTTAGGAAGCCAGGAGTCTCCTTGATAGTGATCGCGGCCGGTTCTGAACGATCCAAAGAAAATGCACTCAAATCTTCGGAAAAATTATCGATTGCGTGTGTATAGCCGTACCGTTCAAGCACTTGTGCCTGGTCCTTGAGAACAACCACAGCCGCCTCATATTCCGCCTAATGAAACTAATGAGTTTCTAACCATGGTTAAAAGTGCGAGGAGCACTTACCTCACATCCAATCAGATTCTCTGGTCGCTTCTTCCCGCCCTTAAGCCCCCAACTGATCGTTTCCAGCATCTTGCTTTTGAGGGATCGGTAGTGCCAGAGGGCACCAAAAATTTCACCTTGCTGGACCAAGTCTTCCTCCTCATTTTTGTTGAGCATTGAGGGAGTTCGGCAAACTGCTTGATTCTGTTTAAGCGTGCGGCCAATCACCGGGCCCCACGGTGAGTATGGCATCTGATTGGAGATCTAAAATATGTTAATCTCACCACGGTAAGAAAAGTGGAGTGAGGGGACCTACTAAAAAACCCAGATCATTATACGCGCTCATCGCATTGGTCAGAACCGGGCCGGCAGACTTGACAACATGCTGTATAATTGCAGCCCAATTCGGGTGGAGGAAACGCTCAAAATATGCAGCTGAGTGCGACGCACTTGCAAGGGTATCAGGGGGTGGTTTGAGCTAGAATCAGTTTTATTAGCAACTTCATGTTCAATACTAGTGAACTGTCTGGTCAACCTACTAGGTCATTGAGTTTTGGGTCCTTCCAGAAGCCGTCAGTTTGGACCTGTCTCACAAGCTCATCGATGAAATTACGAGCTAACCGAAGACGGTCAGCATCCAGAGAAAATGGACGATCAAAATTCTTGTCTCCGAAAAGAAGGTCTTGGATCTCCAAGTCCCATTGGAAGTCCTTCAGATCATGCGAGGCTGCTGCAGGGTATGTCCAGTCTGGGTCAATCCATATAGCTATGTGGCGAAGAATCCGTTTGACCTTGTCAACTGCTTTTTCCAGGTTGCACCAATCATTCCTAGTCAGAAAGTTAATGATTCAAAAAGCTACTAACCGTGGGGAGATTATGGAGTCAGGGAACTGTAGCTTACCAGCATGGACATGGGAGATTTCGATTCTCCATTAGGCGTGAAAAGATGAAGTGGTAATCTTCTTCACTGAGATCCTTAAGAAACCCTGGGCGACGCCAGTCGAAGCGATAGTCATTGGTTTGGTAGGGGCTTGAGAGTCGCGGGAGTTGCTCATTCCGATAATTTGGAGGCAAAGGCCAAGGATTCTTGCGCTTTTTGTTATTCAACCAATAGTCCTCACGGCGTGGATAAAACAGGAGCCGAAGAGGGTAGTCTGGCCGACCAGCCTCAACACTGAGGATTAACTCCCAGTCCTCACATCGAACGAGGTGCGCGGTATGCCCGAAGATCTTTGTGGTGAACTCGAGAAATTTATCAAACTCTCGAAACCAGATCTGACTGTGGTTAGTACCATCTTCAACCTTTGATGTGGAAATCAACGTACAAAATCAAGTTTTGATGAAACCATTTTTCCTCCGAGGGTCCAGGTAAAGCGACGTTCTCCATATCGTGTCATTCCATATCGAAAAACATACGGCTGAAAGCCTTCATGGCTGATCACAGAGCCCATCCGGGCAGTGTGTGTGAGATACAGACCAAAGAGTGTCTGCACCCAGTCAGAGAAAGTTGAGCCTCTGACAATTTCTCCTCGCTCTTTCTCTGGCACACTCTCCAGCCGACCGAGTATCTGGACTGCATTGTAGCCATCACTGTTTGAATGGTGCATGACTTCACGATTGGCCATCAGGGCAGCAAGGGTATCCTCTGTCATCTTGTCATCATCATAAAGGTCGATGGCCCACAGATAGTCATGGGCTTCAGGTCGTGTGATGTCTTCCCCAGCATCAGCGCGTTCAATGGCCTCTTGAAGGATCTTGAGCATAGCTGAAACCCGATGCTGTCCATTTCGCAGTTCAAACGTGGTACCTTCTGGCAAAACTTGAATGTGAATCAATTCATTCTGATGTAGTTACCGGTTAGCAATGTAGTCACCATGGTTAGAATGTTAACGTACAGGATCACTAGTTTTTCTGGTAAGGGATTTGTGGAGGTCCATGAGCGTAGTCGTTTCTGTAACATGATCTGCCAAAACTGTCTCCAACATCTTGCTTGTAGTCGTCACTTTTAAGCGGTCCTCCTGTGCAAAACGCCGAACACCACACTTGAACGCCTCAGAAAGCTTCTCAATGAAACGTTCATCAATGGCTCGGTTACGTTCATTATGTGAGAGAGCACGAATATCCACCACAACACTCCCAAGGTATGCACTGTCAAGCTGGGTGACTATTCGATCGTCATGGATGAGCTTCTGGAGTGGTCCACCATTTTCAGATTGCTCGTTAGCCTGAGGAGCCTCAGGAGCAGGGTCAACATCCTCAGCACCTTTCCTGGCTTTGCTCGTGCTGGCCAGGGTTTTTGATTGTTTCTTTGGCGGCGCCATGGCGGCGAGCAAACTAACCGTGGGGAGAACAGGTCTCAGCGGTGTTTACTAACTTTTCATAAAACAGCCGATTTCTGAAAAACCTGATTAAAGAAAGGAAGATGGTTTCTTAGCATGGCGAGAATTTCGCGGAGTGATATTTATGCCCACGCCTCTTTTGTATTCACTAACCAGAGGAATGAAATAAAAAGCCAGTTTTACAAGTTTTATTTTCTCTTGCTTCACTGAAAGACACTCCGTAGGTTTTATATTCTTTGTGGTGATCTAGAATATAATTGGCGGATTTAGATTATATAATGCCCGGAGGCAATGTACTCTGTGGTTGCGACCGGAGGACACTCATAGAAGAGAAGTTGTAACCGGAATGCTATGTAGAACCTGTGAGGCTGTGACCATCTCACATTCCTCCCGTATTAGTTCCTTTGTTTAAAAAAATTCTAGACATATATTGATATTGCATTGTATAATGATGTCTTTCACCGTGGTGAGATTGCTATTGCGCAGAGTATACATGTAAATCGCATTAGCGCTATATATGTATATATATCTCAAGCTATATACTCTTGGGTACAGCATTCAAACAGAACAACTTCTTAGGCTTGTAATGCTTCGGAGTTGCTATTACTTTATGGATAGATATAAGTGTCTATATGATTCCAGAGGGATTCCTTCATGATAATTATGTATATTGCGACCGCTGCAACGATATTCTACTTACAACTTCGCATGAGGATGTATGTCGACATGGTAAATGTGCTGTAATTATACATGGCTGCGTAAACTATCAAGTGATCGTGTCTCAAATACAAAAAATACCGAAAACTCGGGGCGGACTGGGGACCCCGCCCCGTTAACTGCCCCAAACTAACCATGGTTGGAATAGTGCGATATCCGATCGACGGATTGGGTATAGCACGGAGAGTCTTGGGGTTTTGGGGCAAAACCCGCCCCAACCCGCCGGGGTTTCGGGGCGGGCAGGGCCATGGCACACCCCGCCCCAAAGCCCACTGGGGCGGGGCATTACTTGCCAAAGCCCACCCCGCCCCGCCCCGAGTGACACTCTACGAAGGAATCGTGTTGGCCAACCACGCTATGCGTAGGACAACACTGCCAGGATCAAAGCCTGTCGAAATTAGGGGGACTGGCTGTCTAGTCATGCCACTGCATTGTCCAGAATTAATTAAGGCCATGAGTCCCTGACAAGCCAGGTAGATCCGAAACCTCATTTCAAGTCATATGGGCTTGCAATATGGTCTATCTTCCACAATGGTGATAAATTTACATCAGACTCTCACTCTCACTTACAAGAACCTCTTCATTTTCTATAAATCACCCATTATCTCCTTCATCAAGACTTTCCTTCTGTTGGTTATCATTGCCATCATTTCCTGCTTCCTCAAAGAGATCAAACCCAACAATGTGTCCCCTAACGGCATTTCTCACACAGGCAGATGCATTTTGAATCTCCCAGATGCTATCGCCGCAGCCTCTTCCCAGCGCCTGGTTTTGTCATGAACGGCATTCAAAGTTCGGTACTCAAGGATTTCATTGATGCTGTCATCAAGAGTCCAGACATGGAAACCTCGTTACTCAGATAATCGACGATCCCAAATCGCTATTCGATGCGTGCAAACGATCGATACATGGCACAAGCAATTGCTCTGCTTCTGTGATGCTCACCTCCTTCAACGAAATCAACGCAGACTACGCAATTATAATGTACGAGAACTTCGTGGAGAATACACCCTGCAGCTGTATCTTCGGACAATCGACTCTCTCGCAGCGCCTGCTTCCGATTTAATGCGCACTGGACGCTCATATTGCACGATTCGACTCCAGCATAAGATCAACCGAAAAGGCGTGGAGTGGGTATTTTGTGAGACCGGCTCAAGCGTGATGGACGAGCCCTCTACCATTCACTGGTTATCGATCGTCGGGTACTTTGCGTCCCCGCTTTTCTTCTTCCTTTTTCTTATGCCTGGTCACTATATAAACAGTTCCGTTGCAGAAGAGTGACAAGCTTCTGTCGCAGAGCTGCTGACAGCCCAGGGAGTGGCCACCACTCCTCGTGTTTCATCGAACATAGTGTCCTTCTGCATTCTCTACGCTCCTGGGGCAATCGTCCACTGGTCTGCTGTTCATCTTCATGCTTTTTGCCTGCATCTCATTGCCTGTGCTAACTGCATGGGTTCATTATTTTCCAAAGCTTCGCTAGCCGGTCTGTGCACCGCTGTCCTGACCTTTGCAATTGGATTGATTACAGTGGCATCGAGTCTGACTATTACCAAGAGCACAGACGAAATGCTCGGTCTATCACTTGTATTCCCACCATATGCCTGGTCAATGCTAGTACGCTACTATCTTCATTCAATGTATTTACCCCTGGGATACTTCTGGTACTAGGAATTGCTCATTCACAGGTTATCTTTTTATAGTTGTTTGATAGAATATAGCCAGGTCTGTTGTTAGAAAGTAACTGTTAAAGGGAGTACATGAGGAATGTAGAAATATGACTGTGGACCATGCGACCGAAGCAACCTAGTCCAAACTCAACATATATGTAACGGGCTAGGCCCGAAAGGCACCTCGAACCATAAATGGTTCTCGATTGAAGCTATTCACAAGAGCGTGCCGAAGTCAGGTGATCTACGATCACCTGATCACGAGTATATAAATCCACCGCCAGCGTGTCTTTCTTTCTTTCTTTCCTTTCCCCAACGAGTTCTTTTGTACATATCTATATATTAGATAGCAAGGCTTCGGCCCATTACATTAGAACTCGTTCGCCCTCATCTATCTACTTATTTATTGAACAACGGATTACGCATCGGATTGAACGCGCAACGGATCGTACATCGCACACTGGACACACTGGACACACTGGACACACTGGAAACACTGGACACACTGGACACATTGAACGATTGGACATACCGGATAACTGGATACATTGGACATCGGATATCAGACATCGAAATTCACGGATAGTTGAGCTATTTACAAACAAATCAATAGTCAAGTCAGTCATATGACCACATTTTCAGCGGAAATCAGCGACCACGAGTCAAACGACCAAACCGACGGCAACATGGGAGACAATATACACTCAGGAGGGACCACCACTCCTGTCCCACAAGATCTTGTCGCAGTTATTGCAGGACTTCAACGACAACTGCAACAAATGGAAGAACGGCGGATTGAAGATCTTCGTCGTCTCAAAGAAGAGTTGACGAGCCCACCCAGAGAGCCCTTGCCACAACCGACTATTGAAGAGATAGCCCCCCAACCAATGGCGGACCCTGTTAGGAGACCTCGACCCAAGCTGACAGACCCAGAAGTCTTTGATGGTCGAAACCGAAGTCTCTACCGTCCGTTTCGAAGCAAGCTGCGCGCTAAACTTGAGGTCGATAAAGAAGCCTTGGGCAATGCCTATGATCGTATGTGGTATGCTTTTGGCCGTCTAACAGATGGGGCTGCTATGCAGGTGCTGCCCTGGATGGAGCGGTTTGCTAAGAAAGGAGCTACTGAGAGCCAGCTGGACGGAATGCTTGATCAAATGGACTTCATCTTTCTGGACCGGAATCTGGAGGAGAAGGCTGTACGAGACCTTGCAAGCTTGAAACAGAACAACAAGCCCTTCACAGTCTTTCTCACTGAGTTCAACCGACTACTCATGGAAGCTGATGGCCATAACTGGCCTGAAAACACAAAAAGGTCCTACCTAGACAATGCATTAAACCGTGAGATGAACACACGCCTTGAAACTGTTGAAAAGAAAAATGGATTTGAAGACTATTGCCGCCAGCTACAGCAGATTGCGGACCGGATGGAGAAGAACCAATTGCGGTACTCACGGAACAATAAGCATACCACCTCAACTTCTCCAGCTCACCCTGTGAATACCACCCGTGCTTCCTCTCCACCCCAAGATATGGACTGGGAACCCACAACAACAACTTCTGCACGCAGCCAACCTCGACGCGTGGCTAAGCATGTATCACGAGAAGAAATGGAACGCCGCAGACAAGAACGACGTTGCCTTCGTTGTGGTGACTCCACGCATTTTATCTCCCATTGCCCCTACGACAGTCCTAGGAACAGTACCCGCATGGCTCGCTCACACATTCATGGGCCGGAACTCGAAGATGAAGAAGAGCAGTTGAGGGAACAACCCAAGCTGGGAAAAGAATAGCTCCTGCAAAAAGTCTCTTGCAGGAGCACCACCAGCAGTTGATGGATCTACCTACATGGCGACCGGCCCCAGCAGCTCAGATAGACCTTCAGAAGGAGTGGAACGACTTCCGAAAAAGAGTCAAGTTTGACAGACCTGAATTCAGAGTATCCGCATTAGTCAATGGAGAACAGGTCAGCAGAACGTTAGTGGACACCGGTTGTACTACATATGGTATGGTTTCTGAGAATTTTACCCGAAAACATCAACTGGAGCGTGTAACCATCAAACCACGAACTATCGACGACTACAAGGGCCCAACGGATGATTGTATAAGGGAGGTAGCGAAAATCTCATTGAACGTGGGGGAAACCACCAAAACACTGCATGGCTGTATGTTGTTCCTAAACTGGGTAGGGGACTCGACATGATTTTAGGCCTTGCATGGATAGACGACCAACAAGTGTTTATCGACCCGAATGGTCCGAAATTGCGCTTCACAAATGGCATTGTTGTTAGCAGCATGGAAGATCAACCACAAATGGATATCCAGCCCATCGGGGCGAACGCTTTTGCACTATGGAACCGACAAAAGAAAAAGGACAGCAGCGTACAGATTTTCGCCGCAAGTTTAAAGGACATTGAGAAAGCATTACGACCCAAATTGCTGACAGACCCCCGCACCAAACTACCACCTCATTACCATAAATTCCTATCAGTATTTGACCGGAAGGAAGCTGACAAGCAACCACCATATCGAGGACCAAATATCGACCATAAGATTGAACTCAATAAGAACGCTGATGGAACGACCCCTGAACCTCCATGGGGCCCCCTTTATAATATGTCAAGGGATGAACTGCTTGTGCTACGGAAGACATTGACAGAGTTGTTGGAAAAGAACTTCATACGTGTTAGCAATTCGCCTGCTGCAGCACCTGTATTGCTTGTCAAGAAACCTGGTGGAGGCTTGCGATTTTGTGTTGACTACCGAGCACTGAACGCCATTACAAAGAAGGACCGCTACCCCCTACCACTAATTAATGAAACATTGGAAAGAATTGGGAAAGCAAAATGGTTCACCAAGTTGGATGTTATTGCTGCTTTTCACAAGATTCGTGTCGCTGCCGGCGATGAATGGTTGACCGCATTCCGAACTCGATTTGGGCTGTTTGAATGGCTTGTAACACCATTTGGACTAGCCAATGCACCGAGCACCTTCCAACGCTATGTTAATTGGGTCCTACGAGATTTCCTAGATGAATTTGCTTCTGCTTACCTTGACGACATCTTGATATTTACGGATGGAACATTGTCAGAGCATCAAGAGCATGTCTGCAAAGTATTAGGCCGTCTCCAAGAGGCCGGCTTACAGATTGATATTGATAAATGCGAATTTGAAGTGAAGTCAACAAAATATTTAGGATTCATTATTGAGGCAGGAAAAGGTGTCAGCATGGATCCAGCAAAGGTTGAAGCAATCATGAACTGGGCTGCCCCTACCACTGTGAAAGGTGTCAGGTCATTTTTGGGATTCGCGAACTTCTACAGACGTTTCATCCGAAACTATTCTGAACTTACAACTCCACTAACAGCGTTGACTCAAAAAGATAAACCCTTTGTGTGGGATGATAAATGCGAGGAAAGCTTCCAACAGTTAAAAAGGATGTTTACAACGGCACCAATCCTCATGCAATTTGATCCAGACCGCGAGACTGTCGTCGAGACTGACTCATCAGGGTGGGCCACTGGTGGCGTACTTTCACAGTATGATGATGATGGTGTATTACGACCTTGCGCGTACTTTTCCAAGAAAAACACTCCTGCAGAGTGCAACTACCAGATTCATGACAAGGAACTTTTGGCGATCATCAATGCATTGAAAGAGTGGGAATCAGAGCTCATATCAGTGGTAAATTTCCAGATACTGACAGACCATCGCAATCTCCGTTATTTTACTACCATGAGACGACTGAATGAGAGACAGATGAGATGGGCAGATCTATTGAGCCGATACGACTTCACACTTCATTACCGACCAGGGAAGCTTGCAGGGCGCCCTGATGCACTGTCTCGACGAGAGCAGGATGTTCCTGTATTGGGTGATGAACGGCTAAAGCATCGCGAACAACGACTATTCGATCCTGAGATCCTCAAGGACGGACCAGTGGAAGGAAGCAGCAAAAGAAGACTAGTTGAAGAACCCCATCCTATTAATGTGTCCCGGATCCTTCTAGCACCAGTCGGCACGGAGCCCTATAACAGTGAGCCAAGCGCACCTCAAGGATATGAACAGGCGAACGAACCTACCAATCTCAATAGTGAGCGACCATCGTTGGAAGAGCTACTGGATATGACTCTTGATGAACATTGGGCTCGGGTAGAGCCACTAGATGAAAAGTATGGTCGTATACGAGAAGCAGTGCAAGTAGGAGCACATCAATTCCCACGTGAACTGGGGATCAAAGCCTCAATCTCAGAATGCTCTATTGAACCGAACAACCGCTTGTGCTACCGAGGCCGGCGATGGGTCCCTGACATTGAATCTCTGAGGACAAGGTTGCTACAAGAAACACATGACTCAGTACTTACAGGCCATCCAGGGAGGAGCGCAATGTATGCTATCCTGGCACGAAGGGTCTACTGGCCTGCAATCTCTGAGGATGTCAGACGATTTGTACGGAACTGTGACAAATGCAGTGCCAACAATGTATGGAGAGACCGCCGACAAGGCCTACTGAAGCCTCTACCAATTCCAGACCGAAAATGGAGATATATTGCAATTGACTTCATCGAGAAGTTACCAACTTCAAATGGTTATGAAAACATCATGGTTATTGTCGATCGCCTTGGAAAAGGTGTCATCCCCATACCCTGTGAGAAGATCGACACCTACACAGTAGCACAGAAGCTTATTCAGAGTTTCATTGGCTATCATGGCATTCCAGCCAGTATTGTATCAGACAGAGGAAGACAATTCACCAATGAGATGTGGAAGCGTTTTTGTGAGCTACTGGGGATCAAACGACAATTATCAACTGCCTACCACGCTGAAACCGATGGCCAAACTGAGCGAATGAATGCTACTATTGAACTATTCTTGCGCTCATTCTGTGATCACACACAATCGAACTGGGCGTCATTGCTACCAATGGCACAGCTTGCAATATGCAGCCGGGATGCTGCCTCCACAGGTGTCAGTCCATTCTTCCTTGACCACGGCTACCACGTCGATCCCTTTCAGTTAGAAGAGGATGTTGAAATCAACCTTTCAGCACCAGACCTGGGCACCATGCGTGAACGAGGTGAACGAATTGCAGCCAAGCTAAGGGGAGCTCTTGACATCGCCACAACAGAACTTGCTGTCGCCCAACAGAAACAAGAAGACTATGCCAATCGTCGAAGAGATGTCGCCCCTGAATACCAGGTTGGGCAGAAAGTCTGGCTTGACCTGCACAATATACAAACAGAACGCCCTAGCAAGAAACTGGGAAGCAGGCAGGCAAAATTTACTGTGTTGGAAAAGATTGGATCCCACGCCTACCGCCTCAACACACCAGGCACAATCCACAACGTGTTTCATACAGCGCTCCTCCGCCCAGCGGCAATGGATCCCTTCCCTAGCCAACGGAAAGATGACTACCAACCTCCTGCAGAAATGATCAATGGGAATGAAGAATATATGGTCGAACGAATACTAGATGAGCGTTTTCGACGGTGGGGACGAGGCGAAAGACATGAGTTTTTAGTCAAATACATTGGCTGGCAGGAACCGGAATGGAACGATGCGAGGAACATGGAGGATACCATAGCATTGGATGACTGGGAAACCTACAAAACGATGAATGGGATTGTTGTCCAATCGGCCTTGAGTATACCAAATGAGCCACCCCACGCCGGGGGGCGATCGCGGAGGCGACGAGGAAGGGGGGTAATGTAACGGGCTAGGCCCGAAAGGCACCTCGAACCATAAATGGTTCTCGATTGAAGCTATTCACAAGAGCGTGCCGAAGTCAGGTGATCTACGATCACCTGATCACGAGTATATAAATCCACCGCCAGCGTGTCTTTCTTTCTTTCTTTCCTTTCCCCAACGAGTTCTTTTGTACATATCTATATATTAGATAGCAAGGCTTCGGCCCATTACAATATAACACCCTGATCACCACCCAGTGGGATTCAACCGAATCCACTTCGCCCCCGACAGAATCCTCCTTAAGTGTACGACCAAACAGCAAAGGCGCGGCCATCAGAAGACTCCCAGGGCGTAGTCTGGGCCTTGAAGGGGTAGCAGTCATCCAGGCTCACACCCCGGCGGGTGGTAATGTTCTTGGCGTTGACAAATACTTCCCAAATATTATTTCCACCAGCAAAAGGGCAGGCCAGGAAGCCATCCGCGCCGTTGGCCTTGTACTTCCACTCGCCAAATTGAGCGCCCTCGACCTGCGAGAAACCATTCATAGAGGAACCGGGCTCCATATCGCTGTCGCTGCCGCCAGTGTATCTGACATGACCGGTGCGGTCAACGTAGATGTGTTCACCACCGGGGATCTTGGCGGACTAGACATTGATTCATTAGCTGCGAATGCAATTGTGATGCAGATCGGATAAGACATACCATGTAGTTCGCAGAGGCCAAGACAGAGGCATCTCGGACAGTGATATTACCACCAGGACAGCCGCTAGCCTTAACCACTTCGGGAGGACACCAGACGTCGGTTTCACCGTTTAGGTACAGGTAGGTGGAAGAAGCGTCCAATTTCAGGTTGTGAGCAGGAGAGTCAGAGTTGATAGCAACGACGCTGAAACCTTTACTGGTCTTCTTCTCGGATGGGAGAGCAATGGCGCCAGCCAGGAAGGGCAGCATGGAAAGGAAAGTAGAGAATCTCATTTCTAATAAGCGTTGTTTTGAATTGAATTGAGATAGATTTTGTTGTTGTATGAGTGTTTTGCGGCGATGAGAGTTGAAAAAAATGGAAATCTTTCCACCATTTACGCCGGCTGCCCCTGCTACCTGTGCAAAGGTGACTTTCTTGTCGTCCGTTCTAAAATTGTATTTCTGTGGGAACCTCACTTGGCTCGGGGCTGTGAGATGGATGCCATACCAACTTCCCATTTGGTGGGTTCCCGATCCTGGATCGATCATGATCTACTAGAGATAGAATACAAGCTTTCCTTTTTGAGTTCACCGCCCGTTTGGCCTTACAGAGTATATCCGCGAAGTCGTGGATCGGAATGCGGCTGTGCAGGACCTCAGAAGGTCTTGGTAGTCATTAACGGGGGCCGGGGGGCGATTGATGAACAGATCCATCAGGCTTAGTGAGCATTGAGTGCTTGCTGGTGAGATTATCTTTCATGTGTATAATATGGAGAAATCCCAGGGGTTATACAATGTATGGGACGGTTTTTCAAAGAGCTCTAGGAAATCAACTGTGTAAGTATCCTTGAAACAAAATGGCTGGTCAATTAGCCTTCGAGTGACTGTACAGAGACCCAACCCCCAGAAGTGCTAGTCATGTATCCTCGCCGTCCGAATCGTCATGGATATCACTACCAGATTTCAATGATTAGTTACTCCGCTTTCTTGTTTCCGAGAGGCAGCGTCCTTGCCCTTTTGTGGCAAATCCTGCGACGATTCAGGCGGGTCATAAGGCGCAGATGGGTACGGCAGTCTATAGCGGTCAAATTGCAATATTCAAATTGCAATAACCAGTATTAAATGTTTGTACCTATATATGGTGGATATACTCAAACTATGGACTGAGTACTCTGTATGTTTATTTTACTCCGGAGTCCACCAAGTAAATTATTATGGCGGGTGGCTCCTCAGCACTGGTAGAGGGCCAATGTGGGCCTCGGCTTCTCTACCAACGCCGAGAGTTTGTCCAGGACCAGGGATTTCCCTTTCCGCTTCCAAGGTAGCGTGGAAATACCCGCCCCTCGACGTCAAATAGATACACACTACTAAACCAAATCAAACTAATGGCAATTTCCCCTGGGGCAGGACTAAGCTGCTCGTAGAATTTTGTCCGTTATTCTTCATGCCCATGAAGTTCATCGTTCATCTACCATGTCATTGACAACAGGGGTTCCTCTGCCCCTTACAACCACCTTTAGCCCGCCGAGTGAGTGTATCAGTGATTTCTGGGTCGCTTACAACACAGACAGCTCGATCTATCTGAACCTGGGGCCAACAACCCCCTCACTATGTCTCCCAACTGGCTGGGCCTCGACTACCTATTTCTCCCCAGGTATTTGCCCCAGCGGCTATGGCATCGCCGCCAGTTTCGCAGTGCCCATGGGCAGCGCCATAGAAACAATCGCAACGTGTTGTCCGGTGTGATCTCCCCCTAGTCTACTTCCACGCGAGTCCATGGAGCTGACCATTCCTTTCCTTCAGGGTATCCGGGTATACGTACTCGACGCGACCTTCGAGTAAGGAGCTATTCCCATGGTACAGCAGCGCAGTCTGCCAATAGACTTCGGGGCCAAACGTCGCCACAACGTTCAATCAGACTTTCTGGACAACGATTTCTACAACTCCCTCTCCGACCACGACCACAACAGTCGCCTCCGGGACGCTGAGCGGCACCGACGGTCTTGTAAATGCATATGGCGTCGAGATTCGCTGGCAGTCAACGGACTTCAGCAACGCCCCAGCCACAGCCATTGCGACCACCACCGGTGCAGCAGCCGAAGCAACCCATGACTCATCTGGCTTGTCAGCAGGTGCCAGCGCAGGAATTGGAGTCGGGGCGGCCGTCGCGGTCATATTTCTCGTTGCGCTGGGGTTCTTCCTTCTGCGTCGACGCAGGCTCCCGGAGAATCCGCCTGGCGATGGAAAGCAGGGGGATTCGTACATAACACTTCCGGAACATCCAAGCCGGATGCAAGGAGAAGTTGAGTTACCAGCAAATCCGTCGAGTGCTGCCGTTTATCAGAAGGCGGAGTTGGCGGATAATCCTGTGTATGAAATGGAAGGAGGCTCGAAACGAGCTGAACTGGGAGCGTCGAGTCCCCAATGACCATGTGTGTGCCGTCCTACATTATGGATGTGTTATGCTGCTCATCATTATTTATCATTTAATCAAGTTTATTGTCCATGTCGAGCCCTAAGGCTATGACAGACCATATTCCATGAAACTCGAGGGTCGTAACTGACTTTCGGCCTCTTGTTCCTATGAGTTCCCGAGGTAGTACCCCCCTCTATAATATTTCTGATCCTTTTCCTCGCCCCAAGTCCATAGGACGTCTCAAAAAGTTTTTGAGGGTTGGCCAAATCAGAATGGCCACCTCTGGGCCATTGTACAGAATACTGGTTAGTCGCACACGAGTTGTCGCAAGATTGCTTCCTGGCAGTGGATAGCCGCCAGGGACGTCGGTTTCCACTCAAAGGACTCATCACAAGCATCAAGCGAGCTCCTTCATTCAGGTTGATCTGTACCGGGGTCATGGATCCGTGGATAATACCCGATATCAGGGCTGAGCTGTATCCATGGCGCACATTATTACATCAGGGAATACACCGCATGACAAGCTGTAAACCGTTTGTTTGGGCCAGGCGCTGATTTCGCTCTCAAAGTTGAGATAATAAACGATCAAGTAAATTATCTCATTGGTGATATTCGAGAAGCTCATCGTAGCTGTAAAGAATTGTGTGGTTTCGAGTACTCGTGAAAGGAAGTTGCCGGATATAATTTGGGCCAATGGCATATATATCCTTCAGTCGTGGTAGAAAAAGAGCGCCCGAGTCTACAAACTTCCCATTGCAACGAACACTTGGTATATAGATACAATTTTATTTGCGGCTAAATCAACAGCTATATGACAATCACTTCCAGCAAAGGATCTCTGCGTGCAGTACTGCGAACCATCCATCCTCGTCCTCGATAAACCTCCTCCAGCCTTGCGCCATCTGGTTCAACTCTTCCTGCGTCGCCAATCCTTCTTTCACTGCAGTATTTGAAAGGCCTGAAGACTTCGCCCGTCCCTCCATTGATCCTCCCCAATACGCGCGCTCCGCAGGACTACTGAAGCACCAAGACCCCGCGCTTTTCTGAATCTTCTTTCGATCGAATCCCGCTTCCCGCGCCCAGACATGAATGTACCGGCCGGAACAGGCATTACAGCCCTTTGCCTTTGACATTTTTTCGGTTAAATTCCACCACGATTCTATTCCGGCATTCTCTGGGTACCATGTGTATTGCGCCGATTCGCGCGCAGCAACTATACCACCGTCGGATTTGGCAACACGGCGCATCTCACGGAGTGCTTTGACAGGGTCCGCGATGTGTTGCAAAACTTGGTGAACATGTACAATGTCGAAGCTGTCGTCAGGGAAGTCGAGCGAATGAATATCACCGACGCGGAAGTCGACGTTTGTGACTCCCTCGCTGGCCGCGAGACTTCGTGCTTGGTCCAGCGGATCGGAGACGTACTCAATACCAGTAACGAGTCCCTGAGGCACGCGGCGGGCAAGATCCACACTAATTGAGCCAGGACCGCAGCCGATGTCGAGAATCGTCATGTTGGGCTTGATATGCGGCAGGAGGTATGGTGCTGAGTTGACGACAGTGCGCCAGTTATGTGTTTGAAGGACTGAAGAAGAGTGGTCTGTTGTGTAGGCTGCCATCGTGATGAAATTGATTTGTTCAGAATTGAGAATTAGTGTTTACTGATCTTAGATGTTAACTGATGAAAAGGTTGACCTTTAAATAATAGCGACGCCATACTTGGCGTGACATCCACTTCGGAATTCCGAACACAACCAAGTAGATGATTGGCCACATTTCTTGGCTGCGTCATTGTACTCGGAATTCCGAGCAGAGATCAACATCCATGGATATGGGCGCAAACGGCGAATATCATCATCCCGAATTCATCCACCGTCTGTACCCAGCGCTCTATTCTCCTCCGTCGTGGTGGAGAGGAAGTCTCTACTGACCTCCACAACTCTGAAATTTCCAGCATTCCGTCTTCCCAGTCGAGCAGGTGACGGTCGTACTCTTTGGTCCATGTTTCGCGGTCAACGGCATCCCATAATGACCTGCTTTCCGGAGCGTACAATCCCCGTAGTTCTTCAGCAACGAAATTTGGCAGGAGACGGTCAGCATTGTACACGCTGCTGAAAAGGTACATGACCAGAATAGCCCGGCGTTTAGTAGATGCCACAATCCAGGATTCCCAATTCGGCCGCGATCGAGAGAGTTCAGCGGTGCAGAAGAGGCCATTCCGTGCGGTACGAAAAGCCATTTCCATGAGAGTCATCATAGCCTGGTCATTCAAGACGGAGGGACCACCAATAGGAGTGAAGTACATCATAATCGAGTAGATCATGTATGCCTGGAAAGCTGCGAGAAGTTCGTAGTCATAAGGACTCGGAGGCTACACAGATTAGAACGAATGCTTAGCGAAGCACAGGAGAAGCCCGTAGCGTACCTCTTCAGCCAACCGTCGCATCTCATTCTCTACAATACTGACCACCATTGTCTCGCTCCCGGGGACCGCCTGCTCCCACATCCGCACCAAGCTATAGCAGTTTGCAAGCGCGCGGGGCATTTCTCTCCCCACTATCTGCGCGCGATGAATTATGGGAGGAAGTCCCCCGTCCTTCTGCATACAACGAGGATATGTACATAATATCCGTGCGATGTACTGCAAGGTGAACGGATGATACGCTTTGGGGATCTCTTCGCCTTCTGTAAGAGGTAGGACGTAAGGCCTCAGCCAACGATCCCGGATATCTCCAGCATTAGCACTAGGTGCCAATTCGACTACTTGCAGGTCAAACTCGGTCTCTTTGTCCCGCTCCGGTCTTGTTTGTGGTTGGTTTTGAGCGGCTGTGATTGCACCAAAAGGAAAATCAACCGGCGCGTCCGTGATCTGGTCCAGTCGCGGAATTCCGAGTACTGTTGTATCGAGTTCTATCATAGACGAAGTGCTCTCAACAGATGGGCTCAGGCCTTCGTTGGCCGGATACTCGCAGTTCTGGCCTCGTGATCGACATCTTGAACAGGCCGGTCTCTCGAGATCGCAGCGGACTTTGGATCTCGTGCAGCTATTGCAGGCCTTCTTACGGGGCGGAGCACGTTGCTTCTTTCTCGAAGGGCTTGTCCTGGCGTTCATTTCAACGTCCTTGTATGTCGAGAGGTTCGGGAATGGCGGTTCGCGTGTTCGGAACTCCGAACCGGCGCGTCACGTGGTATTTATGTCTGTAGCATACACAACGATAGGATACCATTGGAAGCTACTAAGCTAAATAATAAAACTAATATTCCCATAGCCATAAGTCCTCGTACGCAACGTTGCATAGAGCATCTCTCTTTTGTCCGTATGCCTCGCCTTGCCCTAGCTTCATCGGCAATCTTCGGCTTAAGCAAAAATATTTCTCTTCTCTACCGGGGATATCACCGCAAGGAGGGCCATGCAGCAATACTGAGTATTTGTAGTACTGATTGCCGTATGCAAGCTAGCTGAGTGCAATAATCCTCCCTCGTCCCAGTCCATATTCTCGCAAACTTCAGCATCGATTGTTATGTACGGCTGGACGCGCTTCCCGAGTAATGACGCCCCGTGGTCAAAGAAACGAGTTGGTTGAATGGGAATCTTGCACTTTGCGAATCGCCGCGGCTCCTCCATTCCCGAAACACGTCTCATCATCCCCAACTTCTTCCAATATTGTTCGGGATTTTCGATGCCATCGTCGGAGTTCACTAATCCCAGTTCCTCTTCCTCAACATTCCGGCCCTCTTCACTCTCCAGTTGTTTAATCAGGTACTTGGAGGTGTAGTCCTGTACCACCCACCGTAGTGACCATCCATAATCCCGAGGTCCTGGTTCTGTATTCCATACTGTCCGTCTTTCTCGGGGATTGGCAAGATGGCGACATCTATGCCAAGAGAGCGCAGAACGGAATAAAGCACCAGGTCTGCTCCCTTCAGCACCCTGGGAAGCTGAGCCCGACCGTACTCTTCAGCTTTGGGATATGCGTGAGAACAGGGGAACGCAAGAATTTTACCTACTTCAGAATTAGTACCTACTTGTCAGAGTGAGCCAAACGGGAGAAAGAGACGTACCGTCTTGCATGGAATTGGACCTTCTCAGGGTTTCCTTGATCCAGTCATACAAGGGAAGCGTCTTCCGATTCAGGACTTGGGGCTCATAGAGAGTCACAGCTCGGTGACATAGAGGTTATAAGTGAGCGTCATCCGATCGCCTTCCGTGATAGTCTTGACTTCATGCTCGCAGTCACTGTAGAACGCCACTTGCTGGATGGTTGTCTCACTTTTGGCACTCCAGTCATATCTGAATTCCTGGCCATCGTGCTGCACGGCCAAATCACCTCCCTTGAAGGAAGATGGAAGGCAACCAGGTGTGTCGACATGCTTGCAGAAAAGGCCGGATGGTCCTGAGTAGGCCTGGAGCGGGATAATTAGTTAATTGGAGGCTAAAAAAGAGGTATTTCAACTCACGTTCAGCTTGTAAAGTTCTGCATGCAGCTTGCGCAGGTCCACGTTTCTGCTGCTGGGGAGGAGGATATGTTCAATGTACTCAATGATCCCGTAGTCGGACGGGTGAAAACTGGTAGCAAATTGCTCCGGGTCAAGTTAGACGGTCTTGCGGTATTCAGGGTCTACCACATCCCCGTTTCCCCGGCCGAAGCTCGTAAAGTCACAGCTGGCAATCAATCGTTGCAGTACATCCGTACTGGATTCTGGAGCAGCTCCATGGACTGGAAGAACCAATTTATTCGCGGTCGAACCAGTGCTTGCTGCCCAGAAAATACTTACTGGAGCAAAAGTTGGGTCAGTTTCGCTTGTCCCCACGATGGGGATAGCACTACCACAGGCAAGTGAGGCCGTATCTTGCTTGCGTTCTATAAATCCCTTCAACTGGCGACACAAGACTCGACAAACGCATTGCGAACATCTGGGACCGGCCGATGAGCACCAATCCGTTGCCGATACTATTCCTCTACCAGCATATCCAAAAGAGATTGGGGGAGAGGCTATCTTTGTCTTCGCCTTATTCTAGCCTCGATGTTTGTTTTTGACTTCATCTTCGTCCAGGTTTGCCCCTGAGTGGGGGGTTTCAAACGCGGTCCTCCATCGCGCTGACAGTCAACTCTTGGACTCCGCGTTCTCCAAATTGGATTAATTGTCCTGGAGATCCTTCACGGCTCGCTCCCTTCTTTCCTTCTGGAATTTATCCCAATCTGGTCCAGTTTGACGCCAATGGACACGGTAATCAAGATTGAAGCGGTAGACTTGGGCGGCAAG
Source organism: Aspergillus chevalieri (assembly GCF_016861735.1). Classification (NCBI taxonomy): domain Eukaryota; kingdom Fungi; phylum Ascomycota; class Eurotiomycetes; order Eurotiales; family Aspergillaceae; genus Aspergillus; species Aspergillus chevalieri. The sequence goes on along the minus strand of NC_057367.1, from coordinate 2,933,474 downwards.
CCAGTACATGCAGGCATCAACCTTGCAGTTCTATCAAGTCCACATCAGTACATGAGCAAGGCTCCAACCAGGGACCCCAGACATAGTCGGATCAGGGCTTTCTCCATGTCGTTCTCGATTTCATCGATTGTCAGGCGATAGTGACGCGATCCTTCTTGGGATCTGGTTTCCGGTCACGGTAGGAGTAGCCGTAGCCATTGTCATCGTCATAGTCAGACATCGCCTGGTCAAACATGGCGAAGGATCATGGACTTGATGGAGAACGTCGAAGAAAAGCTGATACCGTTATGAGGATGCAAACGATGAAAGAAGAGAGTATGGTTATGGAAAGAGAGGACGTTATATAACAGCAAGAAGTAGGGGCCCGGTCACCTGAAAGCACCGCCCAAAGAGAAAACGCGACATCGCTGCCTGCTGTTCCTGCATCAGGGTTGCACAAGTATCCCAATTCACCAATTAGGATTGCACTCGCCACCACTGATGCCTGAATAACCTGGTCCCTGTCCGTCTGTTGCCTGCTGTTTGTCCCGTTTGAGGAATTCTGCAAAACCCTACTACGGGTCAGAATGACGCGTCCAGGTCTGGAAGTGCGTTGCTTACCTGGGGATAAAGCTGGTATACATACTCATCACGTCTATTACGCATGGCATAATATACAGAAATCTCTTTCAGTCAGAAGACGAAATAAAAGACACAACAGGGTATAATACGGTAAATGAAATCACAACGATGCGCGCGTCATGCTTCCGACTGGATAGCGCGAGGCGTAGGAGGCGTAGGAGCTGGCCCAGCATCCAGTTCATACACCGGTTGAGATATTTCCGTGGGCAGCTCTGAGACTTGATTCTCCGGTGCTTCGGCCGTCCCATCGGGTGGCATCTCACGAGACAACGGCGGGGTCTCGAGTTTCGGATGGAAGACATTCAGGGCCAGTATGTCCATCAACGGCTTCACTTCCGGCGGCGGCGCGACAGCACCCGTCAGCACTTGCGATGCTTTGACCTTCTGTTTGTAGAGCTTCCGGTTGGCGCCTCTTCGTTCGATCATGATAGCCCCCTCGAGTGACACTCCCGCGTATATCCCCTTGGTTTTCGAGTATGCGAACGTCGCTGCTGCACCCTTCGTGCTTGCTCCTCCAGCCACCTCGACACTTCTTCCAACTGGTCCGAATGCCGTCGAAAGGTTGGCACTCAGTAATGCACTTCCACACTGCGAGAATGTCCGGACGGCGTAGGTATCGTTGAGGACGAAAACGAAATCGGTCATTTCGACGCCAATTAGGCCCCCGAATCCACCCCCAAGTATTTCAATTGCAGATGGAGACGACCAGCTGCCATCGTCGAGACGAGCGACCATAACCCCTGATCCGAATCGAGCTGAGCCCAAGAACCCGACGCGGAAGACGGTGAAGACAACTAAACCCTGCAGAACCGTTAATTCAGCCAATCTCAATAAGTGTGCCGCAAAAGCTCAGTACCTTTGCCTTCTCCAGGACATGAGGGGGGAGCGATAACCCCGGACTACCAAGGGACGATGGCCGAATAAAGGACTCGAGGATTCGCATGGACTTTTTGCTCTCGCCTGGTGTCGCACGATATCAACAATCAGCAATCTCTTCGACAAGTTTTCTCTGCAGTGAATATGGGGACGCACAGCGCAAAGACGCGGGGAACGGGTTGTGAATTCTTTCCATGGTCAGAAATCCAGTCAACCTTGATGGTCAAGAATCAGCTGTGAAGGACTCTCTCCTGCAGAAGAAATTGGCCATGCCAGCCTTATCTACTGTAGAAAACAGGGGGAGTCCTGGGGAACAGCCTCGTCTCCCCAGTGTGCTAGCCGCTACAGACGCATTGATGTTGATCGTCTCATTCCGCGAATCAGAAGAGCCATTAGTGACCGGTAGTCGCGTTGGCGCGTGGAGGCGCAGTAAGGCGTCTTTGAATACGAGCGGTTCACTTCCGCGATTTCGAACTGAATTGTACATCGCGTGTCCCTGGATTGTCACGTGTGGCCATTTCCCGCAGACTCAAGAAAAGAAGATGAAATTACTCTGGACAGTCAATGTTCAGGTCTAAAAGAACATGCAAACATAAATACAGCATAAGTACACACAAATGGCAGCTCAAGTATGGCACATTTCATGACGGACATGGTATGCATCAGGGGTATATATATATGGAAGACGCAATCCTCCAACAACAAAACAGACTCTCGCCGACCGGATGATTAAAATATGATCATAAAGGGATATTCAAGAAGAAGAGGAAATGAAGAAAGCCGCCCGCGACTTTAATCTCTGCACGGCACAGAGGATCCCGGTTTGCGGGCGTAGACGATTGTTCCGGGGAGGTAGGCACGGGTCTTGTAGTCTCGTAACGCTGCTCGCATCTGGGCCAGATGTATTTGCGCGCGATCGTACGGCCAGCCGAGTGTCGAGGTGAGTAGTCGCAGCATGAAACCTTCCACGCCGTTGTGCAGTCGGAACTGATTCCATCGACCCAGTTCATGCATTTTGGGATCCGAACTCCAGCTGCACCGTCATTAGTGGCAAATCGTGATTACACCCGGAAAACAAGGAACATACCCATTCATAGGCCATTTGTAGTCGACTTCCACCACATCCACAAAACCAGCGCGCTTGAGGCGCTCTGCGCTCTCCTTCCAGATGGTAAAGGTCTTCCCAAACTTGACTCCGGACTGCACGACCGTCTCGCCCCAGAGCCGGTAGAAATGGTTTGGTCCCACGCTACCGTCGTCTGAGGTCGGCTCAACCGAGTGTTCCACCACTTCAACATAGCCTCCAGGCCGCAGAGACGTATAGCATTGGCGGAAAAACTCGTCCCAATCGGGGATGCAGCCAAACATCTCCCGGATGTGGATAAAGTCGAATTGGTTAGGAGAGTAGGTCCAAGGCAAGGTCATATCATCGATCTCGAAAACGCAGTTCGGGGGTACAAAGGAAGGTTGGATCGGGGAGAGGTCGACTCCGGTGACCTTGGCGCTGGGATATTCATCGGCCATATCTCTGCAATCGAAGAAGATCGGATCGTCAGTTCACGATTCCGATCGGTACAATTTCCGTTGATAACTCACATGGCCCAGATCCCGGTGCCGGTGCCGACATCGAGGATTTCTTGGGGGTTCTTCAAGGGGGCGAGATGGAGTTTCCCATCGAGGGTCAGGTAATACATGTGATGCGCGACGTCTTGCTGTTCGTTGGCGGTTTCATCGTTGGGTCCCTGTTCTGTCAGCACCTTCTCTTCCCTGTTTGTATTCAACCCAACATACCCAGTAAGCACCATCGCGGTAGGCATGGTAGCGACGGCCGTATTCGAAGCGGTAGTCGGTGATATAGCAGGACAGGGTCTTGGTATCGTCCCCGATAAAGGAATCGTCGCCGTACGCAGAGTCCAAATCATCGTCCCGGTATCCCACCTCTTCCAGGCCTTCGTCGTCGTAGTCTTCGCTGGTGGCGGGATAGAAGGAATCGCTGGTGGTCGGAGCATTATTACTACTATCCCGGGTCGGAGTGGAGGAGTTGGAGCGCCTAGGGGGAGGAGCAGCCGTCATGACGAAGATCTGCGCTCCGTAGCCACGAGGTGAACAATTGAATCAATAGAGGTGTGAATATAATGGTATTCAACAAAGAATTGAATTAAGAAAGAATGCGAGGCGAGTTGGGGAGTTTGAAAGCGCCGGTCACCTGACTCTCCCTCCACCGGTGGCACAAACTTTGACGACAAACAACGACGTTCTTCACTGAATCGGGGAGGAGAATAGTTATGGCAAAATAGAAAAAGAGAACACGAGATAATACGAGATCAGTGGAAAATAAGCAATACTATCAAGAGCGATCAGCCACTATTGCGTATCGCGTATCACTTCTGTTATGCCCCGAACAGTGTTCATATATACGGGAGTACCGGTTCATAACCCCCTCGGCCATCTCCTGTCGGTCTTTTAACTCTGCAAGAGAAAACCCTCTCAAGCCACGGTCGAACCTTCTGCTCTTCTTCCGCGATTCATCTTCCTTTATTCCAGCCGATCCTGGACGCCGGTGCACGAATGCAGACCCGCTCGCTGTGAAAATGCACCATACATAGCTCCGATGGCTGAAGAACCCGCAGACAAGCCCCCCCGTGGCCACGAGTCAAGGTGGACATCGCATCTCCACTTTGCCATAGTGGGAATTAATGTGCACCGAGACATGATTATTGCATGATGGGTTAAACCCGGCTGAAGGGGTTTGCCTGGAGACCATGCAATATGCCGTCAACACTCAAAGTCTGTCCCGGCTCTATGTCCGGCTCTTGGGACTCTTACTTATTACCGGACTGATAGACGGACTGATGTTAAGGATGCTCGGACTCTCTTTCCTCAGTCCCGCTCTATCGGCGACTGATTCACTTGAAACTAACGGCTGAGGATAACTGAGCATTCACTGACTTATGTATTCTCCTCCGTAACTTCACTGCTGCTGGCTCAATCTTCGCCATGTCGTCCTCTCCTCAATCCCCCTGTTCCCCTCTCCCTCGTTCTTCTCATCGTCGTCAACGTTCGATGAACGTTTTTAGGAATCTCTGGGCGGCTGTCATGCGCAAATACAATCATGCAGACCCTAATTCCGCCACGGTGCTGATTGTCGGTGCTGGTATGCGACCGTGAAATTGATATACAGAATTTGTTACTGACCATCTCCAGGCTCAACGGGTCTAGCGCTGGCTCAAGGATTGACAAAGGTATGCTATTTTATGCATTGCTCTTTTTATTTTTTTTCTTCATTTTTAATGCGTTGCTTATTTATCTGCCGTGCAACATCCACTAACGATGTACCTGATTCCAGGCCGGGATTCCCTGCGTGGTCGTCGAGAAATATGATTGCTTGGATGCTCGTTCACGCGACTGGAATATGGGTTTGCATTGGGGTGTATCCGCGCTGAGATCTCTTGTGCCCGACCATATGTGGGATCGCATCCAATCCGTCCAGGTCGACCCCCATGCGCCCACCGCCGAACACGATTCGCTCAACTTCTACAATGCCCAATCGGGTGATATGATGGCCTCGATCCCCGTCCAGTATTTCTATCGTCTTCGTCGTCGCAAACTCCGCGGTCTGCTCGCAGAAGGACTAGACATTCGCTACGGGAAAGAGCTGCGCTCTATCGAATACTCTGAGGATGGAAAGTTTGCCACGGCATGGTTCGAAGATGGTACATCAATCACGTCGCATTTGGTCGTTGGGACTGACGGCGCTCATTCAACCCTGCGACAAACGCTCATTGGTCCCAGCAGCGGCAGTACCCAACGTCTTCCGTACTGTGCGACCTTCGTCCAAGCGCGATACAGCGCTGACCGGGCTCGATACTTGCGCAAACTTCATCCTCTATACCTCGCGGGCATCAACCCGGCCGGCTATTTCTCGTTCTTCGGTATGCACGACATCCAAGATCCGAATGACCCGACGACATGGACCTTTTTCTTCTACATCTCATGGCATTCCCCGTTGGAGGAACAAGAGCGGACGGCCAACTGGACCAATGCACAACGGTTGCAGCAAGTGAAGGAACTGTCCAGGTGCTTCACTGACCCGTGGAAAAGTGCGTTCGAGTGGTTACCGGACGACCACCAGGTCTGGTACATGGGTCTGTCGGATTTCGATCCAGGCACAAAGGATCACCGCTGGGACAATCATGGAGGGCGAGTCACCATGGCTGGCGACGCGGCTCATGCCATGACGTACCAGCGCGGCCAGGGCCTCAACCATTCCATCACGGACGCTGCTAAACTGGCAGAGGCCGTGAAGCAATTTGCTTCCGGCAAAGCAACCCAGGCAGATGCCATCTCATCCTACGAAGAGGAGATGGTCGCTCGTGCCGGCGGAGAAGTCCGCTTGTCGACTGTCAACACCGGGATGCTGCACAATTGGGAAAAGGTCCAGCAATCACCGGTGATGCGATCGGGCATGACACCGCAACAGCAGCAGCGGCAACCACAACAACAGCAGGCCATACATGCTCAGTAAACATGCCTGCTCTTTCTTTTCTTTCCGGTATTTTTAATGGTTGGACGCGTTTCTTTTTCTCGACTCGAATACCCATTCATCGTTACGGAGTTTGTATGGAATTGGCGGTACATATTAATATTGCTTCTTAATGTATTTAATTGACCATATTTGCGAGACTTGCCTCTCAATTGAATATATTGTCTATATGGTGATCGTCTTCTTTCCAATGGTATTTGGATACCGCATCAGGCCATCGTCCTTGTTTGTCGACCTCTCTGCTTGGATGGCTCGATAACTAACCCCTAAATTCTTCACTTATTTCCCTTGCTCCGTCTGAATATTGATTACTATCCAATTCCCGTGATTGAACCTGGGAGTGGTGAGCCTCATGTGAAAGTGGGCCTCCTGGTCTGTCATGTGAAAGCCGGTCATGTGCTCTGAGCGTCGTGACTTCTCGATAGCCTCTTCTTCTTATGGATAACCTAGCAGGCCTGTGACTAACCTCTCAACAACTTCCATCTGTCCATAGCCACAAGGCAGCCAATATCATCGACGCAATAGACCCTTGATCTACCAGCCAAGCCCGAGGATTTGCCGGTCCCCAGAAACAGCCCGTCAGGAGAAGGATTGGTCCAATCATCATGGCCAGAATGAAATCCGATGCAGCGGAGAAATGATCTGGCATCTTGTCCCCGCATCTTCAACGGATGGACTTGGCGACAGGCAACGGAATGTTCGCGGGGTTGGATATATATTTCGTAGTTCGCGGAAACAGGCACACACATTAGCAGAGAAGACCAGACACCATGGCTATAACCTGTTTGACGCCATTGGAACTGAATAATAGGCCATCTGAAGTGCAGCCTACACCAGAACAGGCTGTGGAATCAGAAAATCCTATCAATGGTGATGATGATCCTCCGGCGACCGCTGTCAATGCTCTAGAGAGATGGAATTATCCCCGACACAACATCACTCGTCTCATAGCCACCTTCTGGAGCTTCATCGTGTCGGGAGCAAATGATGCTGCTTATGGTGTATGTTCATCGTCACAAATGGCAAGAAAACATGCTGACCGGTATAGGCTTTGATCCCTTATGTATGACGCATTTCGTTTCTGGACAACGATACAAAAGCACGAAGACGACTGACTGTCACAGCTGGAATCCTATTATGGCCTCAGTTACACTATTGTCTCTCTGGTATTTCTGTCTCCTTTGGGTGGATATGTGCTTGCCGCATTGTTTAACAATCGCATCCACAACGCCTTTGGCCAGAGGGGAGTCGCGCTGCTGGCTCCAGGATGCCACTTGATCGCGTATATTGTCAACTCTCTGCATCCGCCATATCCAGTGCTGGTAGTCTCCTTCATCTTTGCAGGATTCGGAAATGGCCTCACGGACTCGGCTTGGAATGCGTGGATTGGCAATATGGCCAGGGCAGATGAGATTCTGGGTCTCTTGCACGGGTTCTATGGTGCTGGCGCGGTGTTGAGTCCATTGGCTGCTACATCGCTCATCACGAAGGCCAATTGTCCGTGGTATTATTTCTACTATATCATGGTATGTCAGCCCAATTATGTCTAAAGTGCCAATGCTAACCGGTCAGATTGCATGTGCCGCGGTCGAGATAGTACTGTGCGCAGCTACCTTTTGGAAATCCACGAGCGCCGTATTCCGTCAAGCTACCGCACGATCACAAAATGAGAATCACAAGGGCGGCCTGCGACAAGCGTTGTTCACGTATCCATCGTCACGTGTAACCTGGCTCTGTGCCTTATTCCTTCTGGGATATGTTGGAGTCGAGGTCGCGCTGGGAGGATGGATCGTGACTTTTATGACCCAAGTGCGACACGGACCCGCATTTGCCAGTGGTATGACGGCCACTGGTTTCTGGCTCGGGATTACAGTCGGCAGAGTGGCGTTGGGTTTTGTGACGCCTCGCGTGGGAGAGAAAATCTCCGTTTCGGTATGATCCAATGCAAGTGCTCCGTATATTTTTGATGGCGTTGCTTACCATACTCAGGCTTACATTATTCTATCGATTGCATTTGGCCTCATCCTATGGCTAGTCCCCCAGTTTTACGCTTCCGCCGTGGCCGTCGCCCTGCAAGGTTTCTTTCTGGGCCCGCTATTCCCGGCGGTGGTGGTGGTGACGACAAAACTCTTGCCACGGCATTTGCATGTGAGTTCGATCGGATTTGCTGCCGCATTTGGTGGGGGAGGCGCGGCCGTGCTTCCGTTTGCCGTGGGGGCTATTGCCCAGTCGAAAGGGGTGAAAGTGCTCCAGCCGTTTATTCTGGGGTTGTCCGGGGGGATCCTGATATTATGGCTGGGGTTGCCGCGGTTGAGCAAGATCCACCGGGGGGAGTAATCCACTATATTTCCCAAATTCGATCTTACTTCCATACTCTTTGTATTTACAGTAAATGTATCCAAACAAAAGCACTGTACTCTGCACCTGGAGAGAAGATGCATCATATGCAGATCTTGATTATCAGATAACACACAGCCTCGGATCAGCTGCTGCTTCGTGGCCGATTTCGGTCGGCTGGCCATGACTCGGGACCGGGGATCTCCGACTGCAGGGTATCTAGCAGCGGTTCTGGCTGTATTCTGGCTGTATCATGAGCCTCCTTCCGGCCTGCCTTTCCCGAGCTTGCGGACAAGCGTTTCTACGCGCGGATATGGCTGACTGCTCCCGAGCCGAGGCAATTACCGCATTGGGACATCCGCTCATCCTCGGCCGAGTGTCATCAACGTCAAAGAGTTGCAATTCATCTGCCCGTGTTTCTGCTCTGTTCTTACTCTTATCAACCCCGTCCTCCATCTTTTCTCCATCCCCCAGATTTCTCACCCTATTGTCATCCGTCCTTTGTGTGTTCGTGTAATCCCCTTTATCACCGCCCTCAATTGCCCATCGTCATCATGCCAAACCCTCCCCCCGCCTGGGTCCAGGCCTTGAAGCCCGCCGGCCCGCAAGGCGCGGAATTGCTCGCACATGAACGCGCCCAGTCGAACGTCGCAGTGGACAGACTCGCAGAATTGCTGCACACGAAGGCGGCTTTGGAACGGCAACAGCGGATTCTGGGGCTCCTGCAACCCGAGAAGGTCTTTGACAAGTCGCAGAACCACTCCCTGGGCCGCGTGGATCGCATCCAACGGTCATTGGCAAAGGGGAAGCGACTGCAGCAATTGGCGGAGCAGTACAAATGGACGACGGAGGAGGTTCTCACGGCGAATGAGCTGGTCGGTGAACCAACGCCGTATGGCCTGCACTCGACTATGTTCTTGGTATGTTGAGATTCGCATTCGTCCGTAGAATGACGGTGGCTAACTGCTATACCTACGCTATAGGTGACGCTGCGGGAACAAGGAACACCAGAACAACACAAGCTTTTCCTCGAACGCGCGCAAAAGTACGAGATCGTTGGATGCTACGCACAAACTGAATTGGGCCATGGTTCGAATGTTCGTGGTTTGGAAACCACAGCTACGTATAATCCCGATGACAAGACCTTCACCATCAACAGCCCGACCCTGACTGCGTCGAAATGGTGGATTGGCTCGCTCGGACGGACGGCCAACCATGCTGTCGTCATGGCACAGCTCTACGTCGGCGGCAAGAACCTTGGTCCTCACCCGTTCGTCGTTCAGATCCGTGATATGCAGACTCACCAACCTTTGGAGAACGTCTACGTCGGTGACATTGGACCTAAATTCGGATATAAGTGAGTACTCCACGATTCACCAAGTTTTGCAGGTATACTGACTATTGCAGCACCATGGACAACGGTTTCCTCCTTTTCAACAACCACAAGATACCCCATGTCAACATGTTGGCCCGCTTCACGCGTGTCGACAAAGAAACCAACCAATACGTTCGTCCCGCGTCGCCATCGCTGTTGTATGGTACCATGACCTGGGTGCGCTCCAGCATCGTTCTTCAGGCTGGTGGTGTCCTCGCCCGCGGTGTCACCATTGCCGTCCGCTATTGTGCTGTTCGGAGACAGTTCCAGGACCGCGAGGCCACCGAACCAAAGGGTGAGAACCAGGTATTGAACTACAAGATGGTCCAAGTCCGTCTATTACCCCTCCTGGCCGCTATGTACGCGTTGCACTTCACTGGTCGGGGAATGATGAAGCTCTACGAGGAGAACCAGAACCGCATGAAGGCGGCCAGTCAACCTGACCAGGACAGTCGTGGTGCTGGCCCTGAGCAGCTGCGCGCTGGTGCAGACTTGCTTGCCGACCTCCACGCTACTTCTTGCGGTCTCAAGGCTCTTGCCAGTACTACCGCTGGTGAAGGTCTTGAGGTTTGCCGCCGTGCTTGCGGTGGACACGGATACAGCAGCTACAGTGGTATCGGTCCGTGGTATTCGGATTACCTGCCTACTCTGACCTGGGAGGGTGACAACTACATGTTGACTCAGCAAGTTGCAAGATACGTAAGTCACAATCCTTTTGAATCCATGGACTTTGCTTACTGACGGTTGCAGTTGCTCAAATCCGCACGCGCAGTGCTGTCCGGCAAGGCCCCCAACAATGACACGTGCCAAATCCTCCAGAGCTACCTTGATCGCCGGGAGAAGGGCGCATCGTTCGACGTGCTCGAGGTTGACAGTGACATTGTCGCCGCTTTTGCCTGGCGGACAGCACACCTCACCTTCGAGGCCCTCAAGCACCGCGATGTCGAGAACCGCTCGTGGAACAGTCTTCTTGTCGACTTCTGGCGTCTGTCGACCGCACATTCGCAGTACCTGGTCGTGAAGAACTTCTACGAAGCCGTCTCGTCGCCTCAGCTTGCTGCCGCCGTCGACTCGGAGACCCTGGGTCTCCTACACAACCTCTTCCGTCTGCACGCCCTTCACACACTCGAGCGCGAAGCATCCGAATTCTTCACCTCGAGCGCCGTCACCACCCGCCAGATCGGCCTGGCTCGGACCAACGCCGTTATGAAGCTTCTTGACGAGGTCCGCCCGCACGCCGTGCGACTCGTGGATGCATGGAAGATCCCCGACTGGCAACTCGACAGCAGTCTCGGTCGGTACGACGGCGAAGTATATCCCGACCTCTTCCGGCGTGCGAGCCAAGAAAACCCCGTCAACGACTTGGTCTTCGACCCGTATCCGTGGAACGAGAACGTTTTGAAGAATGATGCTCCGAGGAGCAAGCTATGAGTCTTTTTCCTTACTGTTCTTTTTCGATAATTCTTCCTTCTGGGCTGTATATGACTTTATTGGTTCCGGTCTTGATAGAGTATATAGATTGAATAGACCAAGAATGTACCATAATTACAAGGATGAAAAGTACAAAAAATAAAAATTAAAAAGAGGTCCTGCCCGGGATCGAACCGGGATCGTTGGAATCAGAATCCAAAGTGATAACCATTACACTACAGAACCGTAGATGGTACTTTGCTCCACTAGATAACATTATCAACTAGAACAATACTATCACTAATCAATGTCAACCTCGTCAATATCATATAACCAATCCTCCTCTCGAATTCCCCAAGACCACAAGCTGAACACCCGACGGGCTAATAGCCATGCCCAAATTCCCCATTCCATCCTGGTCATTTGCCACGGCCCCTTCTGACGTGACCTGTTACCGTTGTTGGCCGCCTGGGCCGCGAATTCTTCGATTCGCGGACGACGAATTGTCTCGAATTGGCGTAGACAGTCCTCCAGCGGAGTGGATTCCTTCTTCAGCAGGCGAGATAGAAGGAATACATCTTCCAGTGCCATGGACACACCCTGTCCCACATGTGGTTGCATTGCGTGTGCTGCATCACCGATTAAGACACACCGGCTGGTGTGCCAGACGCCTCTACGTGGAAGTCGATAGACGGGGTAGAAGTTGACTGTTTCGGTTTTCGAGACGACATCATGAAGAAAAGATCCCCAAGACCCGCCAATCTCGCGGGTGATATCCTGAAGCGTGTTCTTGAATCCCGCGACTTCTTTCTCGCGGTGTTCATTCCACCCATCCCTCTTGTCTGCTGCGTCCGGTTCAGGAATGTGTCGTGTGAGGAACCAGAACAATTCCTTCTCTTCTAAGTTGTCTGTACAGGGAACAACCGTCACCGATCCTTGCGACGTGAACGTGGCGTGCATCCCTTCCAGGTCAGTAGGCACAGGGACGATAGAAGACATGGATGAAATCCCGGAGTACTCGGGCGTAATCTCCGGGTCGACATGCAGTTTCCGAACAGCAGAATGGATACCATCGCAACCGAGGACCAGATCTGCCGTGTCGCAGCTTCCATCCGAGAAGGTCATTGTAGCGCTTGTGCCTGAGTCTTCATCGATAGCCACCAAGCGTTTATTGAAATGAACCGGAATACCACAAGTTTGGGCCTTGGAGAGAAGCGCATCTATAACCACTGTCCGCTTAATCCGCATAAATCCATATCCCGTTTTGGCTTTGATCCTGGCAATGTGGTCGAGGCGTCCCAGTTCGTTCCCGTTGATAGAATGCACGACCATCTGAGGTATGATAGAGCCTCCTTCTAGAAGTGGCTCATACACCCCCAGTCGGTCGAGAAGTCGCACACCATTGGCCGGGATGTTGATGGCGCCGCCAAGGTGGGTGGGTTGCTCCCTTAATTCGTACACCGTCACAGAGATGTTGTTTATATCTTGAAGACGGAGAGCAGCTGCAAGGCCGGCAGGGCCTGCTCCTATGATGATAACCTAATACAAAATGAGAAGTCGAATTCGATGAGCCGGGACGTAGAGACATACCTTGTTGATTTGAGCCATTTTCCCGATCTGTATGCCAACTTTCTTGCAAGACAATTTTATCCATATAAGCAGGGCGAACCCGATTTATATAGATTCCATGTCCGCGTAGACACAAGTTCCTAATATCGAAAGTCGGCCTCGGGGTCGGCCTCGGCCTCGGTGTTCGTTTGAATTGGACAGCGAAATCATGATGCCTTGGAAGGATTCTTCGCCCCGCGGGATGCAATTCTGTGTATTCCGTGGGCCACAACGGCATGCCCCAACTCATGATCTTCGGTATCCCGATATCAAACTCCGTACTTCATTGATCACTGCCAATCCGGCCTCCTATGCTGATTGGTCAAGATAGCTGTTTCCGGTTTCGGCAAGTCGGCCGATTCAGCATAACGGAACATATGCGTTTTATGCCTCCGTGTCGACACCGAGTGGGTCGATGATCTCAACGTGATTACCAAGCAAAGCAACCGAATATGCGACAAATATATATATCTAGTGATCGCTGGAGAACACCCCGTTGCTGAGAACATATTTCGTACACAATTGTGGACTGAAATTTGGCATCATGAAGAGCGTAATCAATTTGGCTGGACCAGTCGTCAAGATCATTGAAACCGCCATCCCCGAACCCAACGATGATCAAGTGGTGATCAAGGTTGTAGTGTCCGGTTCTAACCCCAAGGACTGGAAAGTGCCCGATATTGCTGCCATTGATGGACACCCATTTTTTGAGCGGTACTCGCAGGTTCGGGAGGGCGTCAACCAGGGCGATGATATCGCAGGTATCGTTGAGAAGGTGGGTAAGAACGTGGTCGAGTTCAAGGTAAGTTCCCAAATGATAACCGTGGAATGGTTCCTATGATTCTGACCAAGTAGCCCGGTGACCGAGTTGCAGCATTCCATGAGATGCTGGCCCCCGGCGGCTCCTACGCGGAGTATGCTTTGGCATGGAGCCACACAACCTTCCACCTGCCGAAGGAGACCTCCTTTGAGGGTATGCCAGTCCTTGCACGAATCTGCAAATCAATTTTCAATTACTAACAATCAGCAGAAGCTTCAACTATTCCCCTAGCGGGGTTAACAGCCGTTGTTGCGCTTTATCACCATTTGGCGCTGCCCTTCCCCTGGGCACCAGCGAAGAATGCTATCCCCCTCATTGTGTATGGCGCCAGCACAGCTGTTGGAGCATTTGCTATCAAGCTCGCGCAGAAGAGCAACATCCACCCCATCATTGGTGTGGCTGGTAAAGGAGCACACTACGCCCAGCAGTTTCTGGATTCAAGCAAAGGTGACTGCATTGTTGACTATCGCAACGGACCTGAGGAGACCATCCAAAAAATCAGGAAAGTCGCTGGAGGAGCAGAGATCCGACACGCATTGGACACCATCGTTCTGGAGCAGAGTACCCATGTACTGAGATCCGTTGTCGCTCCCGGAGGCAATGTTAACCATGTCTTGGCCAGTCCCCCAGACCTGTCTCCTGCTGTCGCAACCAACACCTGGGTCAGCTCCGCCCACCAGGAGGGAGGAGCAGATGACTGTCGGGACCTTTGCTTCCTGTTCTGCCGCTGGATCGGTCGAGGTCTGCAACGGGGAACATTCTCAGGACATCCGTTTGAAGTGAGACCCGGTGGCTTGGAGGGAGTTCAGGACGCTCTGAAGGATCTGAAAGAGAACAAAGCCAGTGCCGTCAAGTATGTCTTCCGCATCGCTGACACGCCGGGTCTTTCGTGATCTGTACATACGCCAAGCTGTCAATAATCGATGTACATAGCTACTTGACGCTTACCAGTATACCAAATGATGTTCACGATAAAGTAGTGCATCTGTCAGTAGTTGCCTGGAGGCATATGCCCAGCCGCTAGTTCCAAACAGGCGAGCCGCGACAGTCATGGGGCATCAGTCACATGAGCTGTACGACTTCACGTCAATAACAGAGATCCTGGCCTATATGAGTGACCTTCTGTGCTTGTTGGATACTTCAACTGGGCAAACGTGATTGGAACGCCTATTTCCGAGCATATCGTGGGTTGTCGGCAAGTCTAAGTCTATCAATATCTACCAATACACATCCGACGGGAATCATAGTCTATACACAGGCTGAAAACAAAAACAAAACGCTTAGTCGAAGATCGAGCTCTTGTACACGGAGGGGTCGATGTAAGGAGTACCGCCCCGTCTGGTGAATCCCCATCGGATTTGGTTGGCCATGGAGATCTCAACATTCAGATGCTGGGCGAACGTCCACGCCGTCGCCGTGTCCTTCTGGAAACCGCGTCCAACGAGAGTGACATCCAATCCCTCTTCCTCGAGCAACTGGTTGGCCTGCCTGCCATTGGTGATCGCTCCGACAGTAGCAACAACCAGCTTGTCGCCAACAGCCTTCTTGATAGCCACAGCAAATGGAGCCTGGAAACCGGGGCCAGACTTGACCTTCTGTGCAGCGTGAACACCGCCAGAGCTGACATCGATCAAGTCGACAGCACCCTGAGCAGCAAGAGCCTCTGCAAATCGCACGCTATCCTCGACCCTCCAGCTCTCCTCAGGGAGGGACTCCTCCAGCCAATCGGTTGCTGAAACGCGCAGGAACACGGGAACCTGCGGACCCACGGCATCACGGGTCAACTGCGCGATCTCGAGAGGCAAACGAATGCGGTTCTCAAATGAGCCACCATACTTGTCAGTCCGCTTGTTGGCAGCAGGTGAAAGGAACGAAGAAAGGAGATATCCGTGGGCGTTGTGGATTTCAATGAAGTCTGCACCAGCAGCAACAGCACGCTTCACAGCAGCACCCCAGGCTGCCTTGAACTCCTCGATTTCCTCCTCGCTCATGGCCTTGGGCTTCGGGAACGAGTCGGCAAAGGGGATGTCACTGGGGGCCTTGACGTTCTCTGGCCATCCGCCAACCTTTTCCGTCGCAACAACAGCCGAACTGACCCAGGGAGCAACAGTGGAAGCCTTGCGACCTGCATGGGCGATCTGAACACCAATCTTCTGGTTCTGACTGTGAACGAACTCGATCACACGGCGCATGGGCTCAATCTGAGAGTCCTTCCACAATCCAACGTCTTGCGGGGTAATGCGGCCCTCGGGGACGACTGCAGTGGCTTCAATCATCATCATGCCAGGACCACGCTGGGCAATGCCACCAAGGTGGGCAACGTGCCAGTCGGTCATGTGGCCATCCTGTGCGGAATATTGGCAGAGAGGAGCCAACTGCGCGAAAACGTTAGAATAAATCACACCAAGGATTTCAACGGAAACAACTTACGCCAATGCGGTGCGGGAATGTCACGCCTCGAATGGTCAGGGGCTGGAAGAGCTTAGGGATGGCCTGGCCGCTGGCCTGGGGGTTCGCTGCAGTTCCCGCCGGAGGCTCCTGGGCCGGAGTGAAGTAGGAGATACCCTCCGCGGGCTTGATGTCGACGTCGGGGAGAGACATGGTGTTTGCGGGTTACGGTATGAGGAAGAAAGTGATAATGGTGACTACTGACTACAACCTACGGCGCTTCATTCTCGCTTTATATACTACGGCCGCGAGTCAATGGCAAATCCCGTTGCTTTGAAATCAATCCCGAGAGTTGGCCTGGGAGACCCGCGGTAGAAGAACAGAGAATCGTGCGATTGAGACCGCTTCTTTCAATCGCCGTGATCAATCGGACCGACTGAAGAAAAAAAAGTCTCCGAGGGTGACTAATGAGTCCTATAATCGACCAAACGAGTTTAGTGTGAGTGGCGAACCATACATATACAAATTTGGACTCTGATTGGCTGACCATACAGATCGAGATTTTGCAATCCGGAGTACATTAGGCGAACAGGGTGCTGCAGAATACCAGGATCCCATGAACCATGAGACGTCGCTTGTCAGTTGAATGCGCCAAAGGTCATCCCTCATTCGGCTTATCATTTAGAATGAAATCTCACCTGCAATAATGACCGTGCAGTCTCATCATGGCCCAAGATCGGAGGCATGTATGCCGGAAAAATCTCGGGATGAATAGCGAGACGGTCATGGCGCCCTTTAAGATTGAGGGATAACTTGTGGTGTAAATACCAAGTGCTCGGGCCCATACGGATATATAACTTCGCAGTCCTGGCTCTCCAGACATCCCGCGGTGAGGCAATATCCGTATGGTGCGAGTAAGACCTGCTGGGGCAGCTGCGCCGCTAGACCCGTTGTATTGACTAGGTTTCTGTTCAACTCAACAAGAGCGATATCCCCTCAGTGCAGTAGATTCCATCGTTTATGGGGCCGGCCATGGAGCAGGACTGGGCCTGCACCCTAGTTAATCGGGGTAAACGTGTCTTTGGCAGTATGACCGGCATGGTACAACCCGGTTACTCTCGTTGAATCTTTTATGCGCCGCATTTCCCACGGCTGCTTACGGTGCGGGGGTCGGGTGAGGTTACTCAGTTTACCGTGTTCAGTTATCCGAGGTCAAAGATGGCGATATTATGGCATCAATGAGAAATAATCTCATCCCGCATCGAAAGTCATCTCCATAATGATACAGGAGTGGGGAAACAAACCACTCCGGTAAACAGAGGGAAAGAGTCTTCGGTAGTTGATTATGGTCACCAGACGCTTTGGCTATCGGAGTTCCTCCGGCCAAGAACCGTCGGCCACTACGAGCGACGGTGTGTTTTTAGCTTGCTTTCAGATATCATCCCACATAACTTTACCCCAGATTGACCCCAGATGTGTGGGGCCTCGCGTGGTGTGGGGATACACGTTTCGGAACTTTGCTCACAATATGGAGATTGCATGACGGATGCAACCATATCCAGAGGAACCGTCTTGCAAAGTCCAATAATACGCCGGGAAGACACCGAATTGCCTTTCTGGACGGCTATATCCGACTGCCATGCCTTGGCCTCGGGCTGGCTTGCTGATATGTTATGAATCGTGGACGCTCAGGGCACCACCCATACTCCCCTTTCCTTTCACTTGTCCATCAAAGCCCCGAAGATTAGCCGGTTCCCAGACGTATTGAAATACAAGGGAGATGAATTAGAGTGAAAGCAGTCGAACGGACCGGGATCTCCAAAGGCATCGAAGAGTATAAAGAGGGCATCTTGGCCTGCTTTGGAAGGAGGGAAACCGTCCACAACAGCAGCCTTTCCAAGATGGTCCGATCCAGCATTACCGGCTTACTCGGTGGTCTTATCCTATCTTCTGCCGTCGGGGCAGAGAATATCACGAGCGACACTCACTTCTATGGCGAGTCGCCGCCGGTCTACCCCTCTCGTATGTACAGCGCTCTCGACTTTTTTAGTCATAGTCACTGACCAAGAAGTATAGCGGAGGCCACGGGAACCGGACCTTGGGCCATTGCTTACGGGAAGGCCCGCGATTTTGTAGCGGACTTAACGGTGGAAGAGAAGGTTAACTTGACAGCCGGTATCACGGCTGACAGTTCCTGCTCGGGTATTATTCCCGCCATCCCTCGCGTGGGATTTCCCGGATTATGTGTGACGGATGCCGGAAATGGTGTTGTATGTTGGGCCTTAGCGTGGATCTTTCTCCCTTTACTGACCTTATCCAGAGAGGTACGGACTTTGTCAATGCTTGGTCAAGTGGGATACATGTTGGTGCAAGGTATTTCTCACTTACCCATAGATATGTGCATGTAGTGTACTGACTTCTATAGTTGGAATAAGAAACTGGCCAGACAACGGGCTGTCCATCTGGGCTACGAGTATCGTCGAAAAGGTGTTAATGTCGCCCTTGGCCCTGTGGTGGGCCCTATCGGACGAGTAGCAGAGGGCGGCCGTAATTGGGAGGGTTTCTCGGCGGACCCTTATCAAAGCGGAGTGCTTGTCTATGAATCCGTTGAGGGAATACAATCGACTGGTGTCGGGGCGTGCACCAAGGTGAGTTCCCTCTGGCACTGGGAGACACTGAGATCTGATCTGACAAATAATTGCCTTTACAGCACTTCATTGCCAATGAGCAAGAAACCAACCGTAACCCCGAAACCGATGATCAGGGAGAATATGTGGAGTCTGTCTCGTCTAACATCGATGACAAGACGATGCATGAGCTGTATCTCTGGCCTTTCCAGGACGCCGTACTCGCTGGAAGTGCTTCGATCATGTGCTCGTATCAGCGCATTAACAACTCGTATGGATGCCAGAACAGCAAGACCCTCAACGGCTTGCTCAAGGAAGAGCTAGGCTTTCAGGGATACGTGATGACGGACTGGTATGCCCAACACGGAGGCATCGCCTCGGCAAACGCTGGTTTGGACATGGCGATGCCGTACAGTGACTTCTGGAACTCTAACCTTACAGACGCCATTGCTAATGGCACAATGGAGGCCTCTAGACTGGACGACATGGCTACTAGGTAAGTTCCGTACTTGATTCAATATATGTACGTGCCGCTAACTAGTCCAGGATTATCGCAACTTGGTATCACCTTGGTCAGGACACTTACTTCCCAGACCCAGGAGTGGGGATGCCCAAGGATGTCGCAGCTGAGCATCAACGTGTCATTGCTACCTCCCCGGATTCCAAGGGTACGCTCCTGCAGAGCGCCACCGAGGGGCACGTTTTGGTCAAGAACACTAACGGCGCTCTTCCATTGAAGTCCCCGCGTCTCGTGTCGGTGTTTGGATATGATGCCAAGGGCCCAGACGCTCTGCAGTTCAACACCATCAACTTCCAGTCATCTTACCCGGCCATTCAAAAGAACCACACCTTGTGGGTAGGTGGTGGGTCTGGAGAGAATTCACCCGCCTACGTTGACGCGCCCATTGACGCTTTGCAACGACAGGCGTACGAGGATGGAAGCTCACTATTATGGAACTTTGATTCGATTGATCCCCAACTTGATCCGACGAGTGATGTCTGTCTGGTTTTCATCAACAGCTATGCCACCGAGAGCCAGGATCGCCCCGGACTCACCGACGAATACAGTGACACTCTCGTGACCAATGTAGCTAACAAATGCAACAATACCGTGGTTGTCTTGCATAATGCTGGTATTCGCCTCGTGGATGCTTGGGTTGATCATGAGAATGTCACAGCTGTGATTTTCGCCCATCTCCCCGGACAAGACACTGGCCGGGCTGTTGTTGATTTGCTGTACGGCCGGGCGAATCCCTCAGGACGACTGCCCTACACAGTTGCTCGCAAAGCTGAGGACTATGGGTCATTGTTGCAACCTTCGCAGCGCGAGGGCGATTACTGGCTCTTTCCGCAGTCCAACTTCAGCGAAGGCGTGCTTATCGACTACCGTGCTTTCGATGCCCAGAACATCACACCCCGCTATGAATTTGGATACGGTCTGTCGTACACGATATTCGACTATTCGGACCTGCAAACGCGACGGTCAAATGTCTCGACCACGGCTTACCCCCCGAAAGCAAGCATCGAACAAGGTGGAAACCCCCGTCTATGGGATGAGATCCTGACTGTGTCCGCGAAGGTCTCGAACACTGGTGTGGTGGACGGAGACGAGGTTCCCCAGTTGTACCTCGGTATTCCCAATGGTCCCGTCCGTCAGCTGAGAGGATTCGACAAATTGCGAATCGTGGCAGGGGAATCGGCACCAGTGGCCTTCCCGCTAACACGCCGAGATCTGAGTGTCTGGGATGTCTCTGCACAACAGTGGCATTTGCAGGAGGGAGAGTATAAGGTGTATGTCGGAAGGTCGAGCAGAGATTTGCCTTTGAGTGGAACATTCAGCATTTAGATGACACCCTAACTGGGAATGTGAGACTTTGATGACTTAGGATTGCAAATATAACTCTACAGGCTTAGTGACGCTGTGAAATGAACATTTTTACGTACCTAATTCTCTGAACTTTGTGGATTTCTCCACGTCCAAGTCGGTATCTATTGCCATTCTGGAGGCAAAGAGGTTTGACACCAATATTTCCCCCATCTCTTCCACAACTCCTTTCGCATTAGCACACATCAACGAAGAAAGTTCGCTCAGTTCCATGTTGAACAAGCCATGCAAGGATACATACGACGGCCACAGAAGATAGACACATACCCCAGATCCCGGTCCACGAGTACGCGGTACCTCTTGCAAGTTACACGCCGATCAGTCTATACGAGCTCGAGTGTATCCATGCGGCTATGACAAGGTCACCGATACGGAGGATTCGATGAGCTCCGCATTGGGTGACTGCCTGTTTTACCATCGACACACAGTTACTTTGATAATGTGTACAGGGGCACTTTGGAGCGTGGCCCAACAATTGATTGCCAGATCACAACCCGATGTTCCGGGCTGAGTGAGGTGGTTAGCAAACATCTGAGTCGGAGCGGAAGACAAAGATGAATCATATTCTAAACATGTCGGTGCCCGGATAGCCTTACAGCAACGTTAGATTGGTCAGATTTGAAATAGGTGTTACAGTCGTATCAAATGATTGAGCTCTAACCCCCCTCGAGTCTCCAGCGATATCATCTATAATTCCTCCATTGCATCTTCATACCTTCTCTTCGTGATCGCTTCTTCATTCTCCTATTCCCAAATTCCGACCATCAGTGCCGCCGATATTTTCCACAATGCAGCCTTTCCACACCCTCTCCCGAATCCTTCCCTTCCCGGATGCGACCCAAAAGGCGTGGTGGGATAAGTTAGCTCCCATGCTTTTGAAGGCTATGCAAGCTCAAGGATACGATACCGAGGCCCAGTATGCTCAGCTGGGCATGGTATACAAATGTGTCCTGCCGTACCTCGGACAATATCCAACCGTCGAGAACGATGCTACCCGCTGGAAGAGCTTCTTATGCCCATACGGCATCCCCATTGAGCCAAGCCTGAACATCTCGCAAGGCATTCTACGTTACGCATTTGAGCCTATTGGCCCCGATGTCGGTACTGACAAGGATCCTCAGAACATGAACGTCATTCAAGACTGCTTGAAGGGGTTAACGGACCATGATGACCGCATCGATACTACTTTGTATGCCCAGTTTGCCTCGCGGTTATTGCTCACCGAAGAGGAATCGCAGCGGGCGGCCGCCACAGGGCAGTTCACCTTCAAGCCTGGGCAGGGCATGCATGGGTATGCAGTAGACATGAAAGGCTCACAGCCCATGGTCAAGGGCTATTTTTGCGTTGGCATCAAGTCAGCTGTGACGGGGATCCCGACTGGGAAATTGATGCTCGATGCAGTCCGGGAAGTCGACACTGAAGGCAGAATTACTGAGCCATTGGACAAGCTGGAGGATTACTACGGCAATGCCTTGGGAAACTTGAGATTATGCTTCATGAGCGTTGACATGATCGATCCGCAGGATGCTCGCACTAAATTGTATGGTCTCCAACAAGAGGTTTCCTTCGAAGGACTCGAGGATCTCTGGACATTGGGTGGCCGTATCAATACCCCGACAAATCAAGAGGGCCTACAGCTGCTCCGAGAGTTGTGGGATTTGCTGCAAATTCCCCCTGGAGTGCGAGATATCGACGTTGACCACTGCTCAGTGGGCCAACCGCCCAAGTATTTGCTGCCCAGCTTGGTCAACTGGACGTTCTTGCCCGGCCATTCGGATCCCATGCCTCAGGTCTATGTGGTACCGTTTGGCCTGCCGGATGCGCACATTTCGGACGCTTTGGTTACCTTTTTTGAGAGACGTGGATGGACAGATCTGGCGAGGAACTACAAGAGCAATCTGGCATCGTATTTGTAAGTCCTCATGATTCTTTTTGCAAGGAAGAGTTACTAACCTCCTTTATTATAGCCCAGACGTCGACTTTTCGCAGTCCCGCCACGTCCAGGAGGCCATTTCATTTTCGTTCCGGAAAGGCAAGCCATATCTGAGCGTCTACATGTCCCTGTTTTAGGATGTGTTCAGGCTTGATTCAATCATCTGGAGTGTCGTGGTAGCCGTTGAGTTAGTCGATGTCTATAATCTTGGGATTTCCCAAAACGAGATCTGCACTGAGCATTGGTCGTGATGTTCATTTTCTTAGTGTTGCGGGTTTTATCTTGCTGTTTTACGAAATATCAATTTTCCAAATTTCGTTGCTATACACGTCGGGAATAGTAGTCATTTCACTGCTAAGATTCTCTTATACCTCTCTCTTTTTTCAAACCATCAACGACCTACGGTCATCGAACATGAGCCAGATCTTCCCCTCCCTGAGACATCCTTTCCTGAGTACATGATCCCTATACAACACATTGGATATCATAACCTGACAATCCTATTGTAAAAGCTCGCTTTGGAAGCCGAAGGAAGCATTGGGTCCAGCCTAGCCCACTTATTTACTAATTCATTACCCCCTCTCCCTCCCTTTTCGCGCTGACAGAACGTACGCTGACCAGTCCGGTATCTCGCAGACCGTAATGGTGGGGCTTTTGCCGGCCAAATCTGACAGAAGGTCAGAAATCTTGGAGTCCACGGCATTCGATGCACATCCTCAACACAGACCTGCCAGCACCGGAAGGAACAAATCCCGATCTGTCAGAAATTCGAGTAACACGGAACCAAGGTACCATGCATTGTACAACGAGGCTATTAGCCACAAGACTTGGACTCGCCATAGTAAGACTATTGCCGGGCAATCCGTAAATCTGACAGAACTGCCAAGAAACAACACACCACAAGTGTAACGTGGCTGCAGCCGGACCCCTGAGTAATGTCGTACATGTACAGCCGGCACTACGACATACGAGCAGCGGCTACAGTGGCGTTGCTGAAGCTTTCGAATTGGAGGGTAGTGATGCTCCTAAAATAATATTGAATTGCAATTTCTGTTCCTTGACACTCGAAGAGAAACTAATTGAGGTAACTGTAGAGTGATAAAGCATAGAAGTAATTTACGTTTAGCGGTGTAAGCAACAAGTAAGATAAGGAACAGCTGTACAACGTGGTCACACAAGGCTTATGCCTCTGATGTCAGCTCGTTCTCAACCTCCCGCAGAATGGCATAACTCTCCTTCGGAGCGATCTCCCATTCCTTCTCAATCAGCGCCTTTCGCTGTGCATCCCGGGCAGTAAATGTAGCGTCGAACTCCGGAATAGGAGAAAGGAAGGCTCCGGCCGATGGATTCCGGAGCATGTCCTCGACCTCCACTGGAGATGCAGTCCGGATGTTGAAGGCCCAAAGCAACCTAGCAGTCGAAATGAAAAGACTGTCCTGTGCAAAGTATCGTCCTGGACAACCACGTTGACCAAACCCGAATGTGGAAAAAGGCAGGTCTGGGTTCGCAATCCATCGCTCTGGAAGGAAGGAAAACGGTTCCGGGAAGACGTCTTCATTGTAATCTAGAGCCCATTGATTTACCAAGACTGTGGCGCCCTTTGGAATGAGATAGCCGTTGTACTCTACATCACGGATACTTTCACGTGGTGCGCCCAGAGGTGCGAACGGCCTCCACCGTAAGGCTTCTTTGACAAAGGCGTCGATGTAAGGGAGATTGCGTACATCTGCTGCTGCGGGCAAACGGTCCGCTCCGACGACCTTGTCCAGTTCTTCCTGCGCCTTGGCAGCTTTCTCCGGATATAACGCTGCAACCAAGACAATGATACGCAAAATTTGCTGCGATGTCAAAGATGCCTCGTAGAGTGTACCCAGTGTATATGAAACCTCAAGTTCCGACATTGGACGAGCCACCTTGTGTTTTGAAACCTCTTTAGCCCAAGTCCAGGCCGGTGCATTGATTCCCTCACGGAGTCTGTCCACGAATGTCTTATTGAATTGCTCGCAGATACGGTCACACATCTCCTTCCAAGGAGTAAGGAATGACGGCAGATATTGTAGAAGAGGAATGTATTCCACGAGCTGGCCTGTTGCTCGGAATGAAGCCTCGCCAGCTTCTGACTTGACTCGCACCAATTCTTCCATTCCCCGAATTTCTGGATCATCCGGGTACTGGACGCGCTTGCCGTAAGCTAATGTCATGAATAAGCTAGCAACCATCCGCTTAAAGCATGAACTGAAGTCGTCGGTTTTGAGAAGCTCTGCCAGTAGTTGTTTGGTCTCGACGTCGCGGAGTGCCGTGTACCTCTGCGTCATCCACGGCCGCAAGACGGAGGCCTGCAGCGAGCGGTGATCTCGCCAGCGTTTGCCGTACTCCATTCCGGAGGAATTCATTCCTCCAGAGAGACGATTAAACATGACGAGTTGTGGCCGAGAGCTATAAATGGTACTCTTCTTCTCCATCAGGTCATTCGCAACCTGATGGGAGCTCAGAATGATCGTCGTGGTTAAGCCCAGAGAAAGTGTCATTACTGGCCCGTATTCGTCGCTCCATTCTTTGTATTTTTCCCACGGGTTGACAGCCGGTGTTTGAAGACTGTTACCGATTAAAGGAAGGCCTCGGGGCCCGGGAGGGAGAGGAAGGCGTTGTTTGGAAGAACGAGATTTGAGCCAAAAGAATGTGCCAATGTATACGGCAACAACTGCCCATGACAGGGCAGCAGGTGAGACTGATTGCACGAGCTCTCTCATTCTGGTGAAAATAATCGGGGAGTCCCACATAGCGTTGGCAGTTGGTTCAGCTGTCAGCAAATAAATGGATATATTATCAGTTTCGAGTCGACACTGCAGAGTAAAGGAGCCCTGAAAATATTAAACATTTTGTCAGCTTGAAAATTGCCGCAGTGAATTCGCCTTGGCAATGACGATGATTATTTCAAACGAGACCACATGCAACGATATCCAGGATGCAAAGCCAGGGACATACGTCGCCACAGATTCTGATGCGCTGAAAGCAGATTACGATCGAGACGATTCGGCCTTTAGAAGCCTCAGCTGGTGGAAACTGAGACGGCTTTAAAAAGTGACCGGGTAGTCCCATCGCATCGGACGATGTTGCTTTGGTGCCGTAAGGTGATAGGTTAAGACCAGACAAAACCAACGAATACACTCGGTACAGAAATCCTGGCTTCAGTTGCACCTGTGGCACAGAAGTCTAGGTGTCCTAGCCATCGTCAAGGATTGCTTGGATCTGCAGACTCTGACATAATAGCCAAGCGTCCAGTTCTCGTCGAGAGCTAAATAACTAATATGGGCCATCTCATCGAAGATGCCATTCAGCTAGCCCAGGGAAATTGCACATGTAAGAGTTAATTGGGAACCACTGTGATGCGAAGATAGGTAAAACGAAAAGAGATTCTGGGAATACTCAATGAGACCGGGGACTAATAAAGCGACCCACAAGTAAACATTCAGTCAGAGCTGAGAGCGTGGAAAAACCACTGTTTGATGTCATCACCATCCCCGTACAGCAATCCCCAAACTGGACAATAATATTTCTGAAGAGGCCCACTGTTACACTATTCTATGGCATCATACACACAGGATCACAAACAGCAACCTCAGCTCGGGTGTTTTCCAAATGCAACCAGTGGGAATTGTAGTTTCTTTACCGCCAGCTGAATGCCATACGGAGCCGCGGGTTCCGTCGAATTGGGCATCCAACATGACGAACTGTAATGACACGGCGTACAAAAGAAGGACCGTCAGGCCAAGCGCAGGAGCCATCGAGGGTTCTTGTCGTCGAGTCCGTTGTAGAGGAACTCGTGAATTACCCTCTTTTGTCCATTTAGACCCGTTGCCTATAGTTGAATGTCTCCTCCGTTGCAACTTGATGCATGATGGGCTCCATCGAATCCGACTCTGTCCTCTCTTTCTTCAGTCAACAGTGTTTTCAGCACCCAGACAACACTGCTATCGACGATGGGCCAAACGGCAACCTTTCCTACAGCCAGCTCGACCAACAATCTTCCACACTCGCCCATTACCTACGGCAAAATGGCATCAAGACAGGCCAGGTGGTTCCGCTCCTAACAACCTCCCGTCTGGAAATGGTCATTGCGGTTTTGGGTATCCTCAAAGCCGGTGGCGTCTATGTGCCCGTTGATATTGATCAATGGCCTGCGGACCGCATTAACTATGTGTTGGGCCGTACATGTTCGGGCCTTGTGGTCTATACAGGTGACCATATCCCTTCCGGTATTAATCTCGAGGAAAAGTGTCGCATTGTTCAGGTTCAGATTCGGCTTGAAAATGAACTCAAAGCACAATATGAGCCCAATCCAAGGCCCCGGTTGATGTGTATCATCTTCACCTCTGGCACTACCGACAAACCAAAAGGCGTCATGGTTCCACATACCTCCGTTGCTCGGTTTGTAACATCACCGGGCTTCAACTATGATATAGTGCCGGGAGACCGGGTCTTGTTGGTACTTTCGGTAGCATTCGATGGTATGTTCGAATAGCCCATTCTCATTGAAATGGCGAAACTAATACGGAATCATTAGCATGCATGGGTACCTTGTTCAACACGATTTGTAACGGAGGAACAGTGATCCTGGCCAACAGATTAAACTTTCAGGAACGGTCTCGGCAATGCACGGTCCTTGTCGTGACGCCGTCGATTCTGGATGTGTTGAGCCCTCCTCAATCTCCATCAGATTACCCCCAACTTGAACGTATTTTCCTTGGTGGAGAGACTCCGTCACAGCAATTGCTAGAGGCATGGTCAGCTTTCAACGATGTGGCTCTGTGGATTGCCTATGGTCCGACCGAAGCTACCTGTGCAGTGTTGTGTGGTCGTCTACAAGCATCCAGTGAGACTGGCCAATTCCATCCTACGAGGCTAGGGCACAGCATCCCCGGCTCGAGTGTGCTATTGCTCACCGAGAAAATGGCAACAATCCAAGATAGCAACATGGAAGGGGAAATATGCATCGAAGGTCCATGTTTGACGGATGGGTATTGGCAGGATGAGGAACGCACGAAGGATCGATTCATAGAATATCACGGACGACGTGTCTACCGCACCGGCGACCTCGGCCGATTCGTGACCACTGAAGATAACGAGACCGCCATAGAATTTTGTGGACGGCGTGATAGGGTTACCAAAATCCGAGGGTTTTTGGTTAATCTAGAGTTGGACGTCGACGCTGGTCTTCGACGTCTTGATCCGGACATTACCGCCGTTTTCTCCGTTGTGCTCGATAGAAAGCTATGCACAGCAGTCGTGCCATCCTCAGTTGATTGTCGCAATCTACAGGCAGCTTGGCGGCTGGTGGCCCCGCCCTACCTCGTGCCTGATAAGGTGGTTGCCCTCGATGACCTCCCGCTGACGGCAAACGGAAAATTCGATCCTCGGCAAGTTATCAGCATTTTGCGGGATGCATTGCAAAAAGATGTGGCCATGCAGAATGGTACATCGCACAATAATGGTGCCGCCAATGATCGAAAGCAGTACAACTGGCGTTCAGACCCTTTAACGATTGACCAGACGATCATCAAAGGTCTTCAACAGGTCTTAGGAATCTCTCAGGCCGAAATCAATATGGAGGACTCTGCCGTGTTCCAGGGCGTGCATTCATTGGCTGCAGCTAAATTGTCGACATTTTGCCGGCACCATGGATACAATGTCTCTGTTGAGAGCATCCTCACGGAGCCATCCCTTCACGCCTTAGTTGAGAAAAATCGCCACGAGACAGAAAATCGACCAGATAGCTCCGCATTCGCCACAAGAACACCGGAAGAAAGCTCTATGCCTACCCAAGGACCAGTGACGCCCTTACAGAAGCGGATGGTCCTCGACAGTATAGTGGAAGATCCTAGGGCTAATTGCCCCCAGCATATCTCTTGGTATAAGACGGAAGACATTGGAAGGCTCCGAGAGGCCTGGAAAACGGTGGTAACCCATGAGCCCATTTTTCAGACTACTTTTGAGCTGGACGAGACACAAGAGCCATCTCAGAGACTCATCGGTGCTGGACTCTTCATATGGGAAGAGACAACCGTTACCACACACGCAGCCATCAAAGAAAGCCTCAAATCTCTCCCTGCTGCCACCGGTTTAGGGTCACGATTCCGCGTGCTGCATTGCGTCGGATCGGAGTTCCCCCACAACGAGAGTATGTTTGTATGGGCGGTGCATCATGCGCTCATTGACGGTTACTCTGCTTCACTGGTGTTCGAAAAGGTCGACAAAGCGCTGCAAAATGAGCCCTTTGAATCCTCCCATCCTTTCATGCTTGCAGCTCAGGATATTGCTCAAATGCGGGATAAACTAGCACCTGAGGTTGACCATTTCTGGAAAGACCAAGAGGTACAGTATCCTGGGGCAGCGGGTGAACCTCTCATCCCGGACGCGTTGACGAACCAAAGCGGGGTGGACTTCGCTGAGCATGTCGTGAACGTTGGTATAGACAACCAACGCCTGCGCTTTGCGGCACAGCAGGCCCAGGCTACTCCGGCTGCCATCTTCTATGCAGCATGGGCGTTGCTGCTATCTAGTTACACGAATTCAGACACGGTGATCTTTGGGGCTGTATTCTCCGGAAGAAATCTTCCATTCTCATGGGCCCCGTGCATGGTCGGGCCGCTGCTCAATATTCTGCCCTTGCGGTGCCGTATCAAACGCGATATCGAATCGGCCGGTTTTGTTCGCGAGATTCACCAAACAATCCAGGATATCTCTCGATTTCAGGTTGCTGATCGTCCAAAAGATACACCACCGTTTGCGAGCACTTTGACCGTACAAGATTCTGGTCTTCGGTCTGGGACTACTGCTATCCCCTCGCTTCGCTCTCCAGAAGTCAGAGAGTCAAATTTGCTTCCACTCACGGTTGTAGTCGAAACTGACGGCCAAATCACCTTTCTGTATCGCACAGATCGGTTTTCTGAAAGCCACGTAAAGGACATGGCAGCCATTTACATGAGCTTACTCGATGCCTTTCTCGACCCGGGACGAAGTCTACAGCACTGTATGGATCGCCGGTTTCCAATTGAAATGAACCAGGCCATACTGCAAACAGGAAATATCGATTCTGAAGTCGCACGAGTTCCTTCTGTAGACGGGGGACACACTCTTTCCAGTCTCTTCGGTACGGTCGCTAGTCTGCACCCCACGCATGTCGCAGTTCAAAAAGGGTCACATTCAATTACCTACGCTACCTTGGTCCAATATGCAGCTCGTGTAGCTGCAGTAATTGAGAAAAGGACACAGCCGGGAGAAGTGGTAGCCATCCTGGCCGATAGATCAATCAATTGGATTGTCGGCATCATGGGGGCCACGGCTGCCAATACAGTGTATTGTCCGTTGGATTCATCATATCCGGCTGAGTATCGAGAAGACCTGCTTCGGCGCAGCCATGCCAAGTTATTCCTGGTTCCCAGCAAGTCACAACTCCCGACAGCCGATAGCGGAGTGGCAACCGTTTCCATCGAAGACATCCTAGCTAGCGATATAAAACCACTTTATCCATGGCGAAAGCAAACACCTAGCGATGGAGCATACATTTGCTTCACGTCAGGTTCAACAGGTGTTCCGAAAGGCAAGTATCTCAGCAACCTCTGTTTGCAATGTTACTAATGTATATCGTGATAGGCGTTCTTTGCCTGCATCAAGGAGTGGTTTCGCTGCAATCATCCTCTGAGGAAGGACGACTGCATAGTGAGCCTGGACGGCGTATCGCTCAGTTCATGTCAACTGGTTTCGATGTCTGCGTTCATGAGGTTTTCGCCAGTCTTTGCTACGGAGCCACACTAGTCTTGCGCAAGGACGATGATGACCCCTTTTCTCATCTTGCTGATGTGGATGTGGTGTCCATGAATGCTACTGTTGCTGGTTCGCTAGATCCTTCAGAGTATCCTGATTTGCACTATGTATGCTTTCCTTGTTCGCGCATATTTGATCAGGGGCTTACCAGATTTAAACCAGGTTTACCTCGCTGGGGAGCCAATCCCTCAAAGAACAGCAGACAAGTGGGCAGTAGGTCGGAAGCTGTACAATGCATACGGGCCTACAGAGGTGCGTACCATTCTTCTATCATTCAAGCTGTCTGGGACGGTATGTGCTGTGATACGTAACTGACCATTTCAGGCCACCATCATCGTCACGAGGACACTACTCCAGGCAGGCATTCCAGTTGCCATCGGCGAACCATTTCCTTCTGTAAGAGCATACATCCTTAACGACCGCAGGGAGCTTCAGCCGCCAAACACACTGGGCAATCTCTTTGTCGCGGGGGTACAAGTGAGCCACGGCTATCTCGACCTACCAGAGGCCACCGCCAATTCATACTTCCCTGATCCTTTTCTTCCTGAATCTTCTAACGAGCGCATGTACGACACCGGTGATATTGGATTCTGGGACACAGACGGGAAAATCCAGTGCTGTGGCCGTAAGGACCGTCAGGTCAAAGTACGCGGGTTCCGTATTAACCTCGACGGTATCTCCAACATGGCCACCCTCCGCATGCCTACAATTCGCCACGCTGCTGCTTTTGTCAAGGATGGTGCAGTTGTATTGTGCGTGGAACCGGAAGACGTGAATACGGACGAGCTGCGGGCCCGATTAAAGGATGCTCTGCCTCCGCATGCGATCCCGCGGACCATATATTCCATTGCACATATTCCGTTATCATTGAACGGGAAAATCGATGTCAAGCATTTGGCTGCTATGGAAGTTCGCAACGACACGGCGCTTACCAATGGAATTACTAAGGCAAATAAGCTGGATTCAGCCCAACAAACGAGCAGCAATGATCTGAGTAATGGTGTTTCCCATGCCTCGAGCGAAGCGCACCTTGAGAAGCTTATTATTAAAGAGTGGCAACAGCTTCTCGGCCTCGATCCATCGCAACCACTTTCTAGGTCGGATGACTTCGTCCTTCTCGGGGGAGATTCCATTCGACAACTCAACTTGGCGGCACGTCTCCGGTCGGTACTTGGGCTTCCAATCAAGGTTAAGGACATCATCCGGTCATCCACTTTGGGTGACTTGATCACCCTAGTTGCGCAGCAGCAAGAGCAGCAGGGGAAGAAGAATGTCCTTAACGGTACACCTGCTCACAATTCCGTGGATCGACCACTAGGATATAAGAAGCTCTCACCCCCAGAAATGGAATGGGCATGTAAGTATCGCCATTCGCAATCGCAGTCAACCTTCAATGTGCCTTATGTTGCACGGCTCTCGTCAGCAGTTGACTGGCAACGTCTCGCGAGCGCCTTAGAAACAGTCCTCAATCGCCATCGCGTGTTGAGATCGCGATTTGTTACGAAGGATGGAACTGGCGAACGTGTTTTGTCTGAACGTCCGATCAGTGTAAATCGGACGGTGCATGATGTCGACATTCAAGAGGTGATCAACCGGCCCTTTGAGTTCGACAGCAGTGAAGCCCTTATCCGCACGGTTATATCGCCATCTACACTGGTTCTGTGTATTTCGCATATCCTATGTGATCTAACTGCCATAAACACGCTGTTATATGAAGTTGCAGCTACCTATCGTGGATTGGCCTTACCTCCGGTGGTGCGTGAGTACTTTGATGTCACATGGCACCATACAGTCGACCCAGAGAAGCAACGATTCTGGGCAGAGTACCTACAAGGTCTTAGTTTCAAGCAACCAGATGAAGTCAAACAAGTCAATGGAGTCAACGGCTGTGATCACTCGAACGGTACGAAGATTCGCAAACCACGCTCGTACCGGGGAACCTCACGGACAACGAGTCTGTCCGACAGTCTGTATCGTCACCTTATTATATCCTCGACCAAGAATGGGTTCACATTCCACCAGTTTGGCATGGCCGTTGCCGGGCTCGTGCTGCATTTTCTGACTGGTCGAGACGACATTGTGCTTGGCTCCCCATTTGTCAATCGCCCTTCGTTCGAGGACCGACAGGTAATCGGCTTATTCCTGGAGCCATTGCCTGTTCGTATTTCCGTGAAGCACCAGAACGAGAATGATGGCGGACCTGGCGCTCGCGAGTTCGTGCAGAGCGTCCGACAATCCTCACAATCGGCGCTGGCACACAGCGTACCCTGGGCAGAATTGATGTCCCATCTGGGGCTCCCTTTCCCCTCCGCACAACCTCAAGTCTTTTCCTGCTGCGTCACTTTCCATGACGACCGGGGAACAGATCCACCTCTGGCGATAAATGGCGTGGAGGGACAATACATTTCAGCGGAGGGAGCGAAGTTCCCCTTGTTGTTCGAGTGGCAGGCAACCAGGGCTACCGGTCAACATGAGCAACTCACTGTGCGCCTTGAGTATGATACCGATTGGCTTTCCGCGGAGTTTATAGAGATTCTCGAGGCACTGTTGCTGGAGTGCTTCCGGATGTTGTTGGAGGAAGAGGGCAGCCGTCATGGCGAAGTGAAAGGACGGTTGGGAGAGGTGCTTCAGAGCGAAGCCACTCGTATCGGAGTTGCGGTGGATGAGATATACGAGACGGCGCGACAGTATCTAACGGTAATATAGATGGGTTGGCGTTGCTATGTACAATGGATGTTGGGTTCGTTGCGGTGGAGGAAGGAAGGTCCGTTTATCGGGAGGAAATCAGGTGATGATAAGATGAGATGTCCCGAATAGGTAATGCAACAACATCGCGCCTTTTCTACACAATAGAGGGAGGCAACTGATGAGTGCCGCTGATACTTTCTGCTCTATAGTTCGATAGTTTATATTACATACATTGTACGGTTTCTGGGCTGTTGTGAAGAATGCATTGTGTTCGGTGTGAAATAGCTAGTTATCTGTGATATTTGGACGGAAGACAATAGCATTCATCCTCAATTTCACTCTCATTAAATTGACATTTCACTTATAGCCACTGCGTAGTAGTAAAACCTGTGTATCCTACTAGTCTTGAAAGAGTATGAGATGAGATTAATCTTTACTCATACACAGGTCCATCGCTACAATCCCCCATACTATTTGGAATATCGGTCAAGAGAAATATGATCCATTGGCCAGGATCTGATACAATGCATTCAAACATGAAGTAACCAACATGACTGCAATAAAGCAAACTAGAATAAGCACCGGCGCATAAAAAAAATGGAATTCAAGCGGCTGAAAGGGCTGTACATTGGAGACAAGCCCGAAGGATGGATCTAGCTTCACTCAGCAAATTCTGAATTGGCCTACATTAAGTGCACCGGGATAGTTGAGGTTACAATATGCTAGGAGCTGAAAGGGGATCGTGGCGTGACCGACTCTGAACAATGCTCACGGACTTTTATCTTTTCTTGTACAACGCTAGCAAGACAAGCGAATCTTGCGAATATCTGTCCCCCTATTTCAGCGCTCATGTTAACGAACTGCAAATTGACTGGGTTCACCAAGTCTGCGAAAGCCTTGCTCTTTTCTAGTTCCACACTAGTTCGAAGCGTCCAACTCGGTACAATGGGGCTATCTCTGGTCTTGTCCTGCGGGGTCATTGCCGGAATCTCGGGGTTCCTTTTTGGGTATGACTCCGGAATCATGACCACAACTATCGCGCAGGAACAGTTTCTTCAACAATTCAAGCCCAAGGAGTCCATGGTCGGGACAATTGTCGCAATCATGCAAGCCGGAGGCTTCTTTGGCTGTCTGACGGCGGGCAAACTGTCAGATCTATGGGGACGAAAGAAAGCAATCATGTTTGGCTGTGTGTTTGTGGTGGTAAGCCTCTGAATTTTATTCCTCTTGGTGATCTCGATCTGAATACAAGGACGTATAGGTCGGCGGTGCTCTCCAAGCTGCGGCATATCACACCGCCATGCTCATTATCGGACGATTGGTCACTGGCTTCGGTGTTGGATCCCTGACCATGACCGTGCCTGTGTATCAGGTACGCTTCTCCGGACACGCATGTTGAAATTATTACTATGCTGACAATGACCAGGCGGAAATCTCACCACCTCGTTGGCGAGGGACCATCGTCGGCTGTCAGCAACTGATGCTAGCAATAGGAAGCGCCATTGCCAACTGTAAGAATTGATCGAAGATGACAAAAGAGAATTGCTAACATATCCAGGGACTGGGTATGGTTGCAGTTTCGTGAACTCCTCCTTCCAATGGCGCATGCCGCTTGCTCTACAGGCTCTCCCGGGAATTGTGCTTTTTTTTGGCTCCTGCTTTCTTCCCGAGTCACCACGGTGGCTTGTGGAACACGACGCGCTGGATGCTGCGTTACACGTAGTACAGCGCCTATATCCCGACAAACAGAACCTGGATTCGGCTTACGCCGAGTTCCAGGAAATTGTGGAGCAGATCAAACAAGAAAAAGCACAGACCTCGGAACGCAGTTACCTCCAGATCTTCCGGCGAAAGGCATGGAGGAAACGGCTCTTCCTAGGGGCCGGTATCTGGCTAATGCTGAATCTGACCGGGGTCAATGTACGTCTTTTGCCATTCTGACATCGGATCACATCTGACAGCCAGCACAGGTTATCAACTACTACTTGACACAGTTTTTCACTGCTCTCGGATATGAAGGTAGACGAGCAATTTTCCTGTCAGGAGTCTACGGCTCTGTTGGGGCCGCTACTACCTTCTTGGCCCTGTTCTTCGTACATCGCCTCAGCAGGAAAACTCCCCTGATGATGGCAAATATCTCACAAACAGCCACGTTGATAGTGATGGCAGGACTCACAGCGGCATCGGAACTGGGGAAAAGTGGACAGGTGGGGGGCGTTGCAATGATCTTTCTATTCTTCGTCATTTACTGCTCCACTTGGGGTCCTCTGTCATGGGTGTATGCGTCGGAGATCTTTCCGACACAAATCAGATCAGTAAGTGCGCCTTTCCAAGACCAGTATACCCGTACTAATAAACTCGCAGAAGGGGTATTCAATGGCCAGTGCGGTCAATTGGCTAGTGACTCTTTTGTTCAATCAAGTAAGTCCAATTGCCTTGAAGAAAAGTGAGTGGAGGTTCTACTTTCTTTTTGTGGCCACGAATTTCATTTCTGCTCTGGTTCTGCTATTTCTCTATCCGGAGACGAGCGGCAAATCCTTAGAGGCAATAGACTTGGTAAGTCTGTCCTTACTCACAGGTAGCGAACTGAAATTGCTGACTGAATAGCTTTTCGCCGATCATCAAACAATCCATAGATCTACATTGGAGGACAACGAGGTCAGAGGGACCAGTGAATCCGTGAATGCAAAGCATTGAACCTTGTCTATTCTGACATGAGCATCTCTGAGAAGACTTGACCGCTCCTTATGATAATGGGTCAGATCGCAATTTATTACCTGAACAGTGCCAAGGGCTGAAGATATTGGGACTTGAATTTAACCCCTGTAATGCATAATTTAACCTTCGATTATATCAGGAACCGGTCCGACAATAGCTTTGACGTAGCCGACTCGGACCTGTTCAAAATCGGGCTAGCATGTTGGCCAAGAGTGTAACAACATTGGATATACTGTGCATCACGGCTAAGCATTTGTGTAACGCTGACAATCATAAGACTGTCAGCAGGTAATCATACGCCATGAAGGAGCCAACGCAACAAATGCAATACTTTCAGTATCTTCGCTTGATTGGACAATCCCCGGAAATCTCGTCGTAGTATAATCGGTTATCGAGATGTATCCTGTTACACCGGCATATAAGAGAGCCCCTCGAGTATCAAAGCAAAGCACTGGGGGAGCCTATTCGAATACCATCGCCTCTATTACTCCGGCGCCAAATATGACCTCGTATACCGAGTCCAGCGAAGGAACGAGAATGCCCTCCGAGATATTGACCTCTTACTACGACTATCCTACTCATGACCAAGAGTCGTGGTGGCGGGATACCGGTCCCCTTTTTGGACGCTTCCTCAAGGGCGCTGGGTATGATGTCCACACCCAATACCAATACCTAGTGTTCTTCATTAAGAACATCCTTCCATCTCTGGGACCCTATCCCGCCAGATGGCGCAGCACTATCACGCCGACTGGATTGCCAATCGAGTACAGTCTCAATTTCCAGAAGAATTCCCGGCCATTGTTGCGCATTGGGTTCGAACCACTGAGCCGCTTCTCAGGGACAGCTCAGGATCCCTACAACAAGATCGCCACGGCAGACCTACTCAATCAGCTGGCGAAGGTGCAACTGCATGATTTCGACACCCAACTTTTCAATCACTTCATGAACGACTTTGACCTTTCAAGAGCCGAGACCGAAACTTTGCAGAAACAGGGAGGTATCAATGGAAAAAGCACCGTTCGCAGCCAAACAGCTTTCGGGTTCGACCTGAAAGGCGGCCGGGTGTCCATCAAGGGCTATGCGTTTGCTGGGCTGAAAAACCGAGCCACTGGTATTCCTGTGGGCCAACTCATTTCGGATTCCGTTCGCAAGCTGGAACCCCAAATGCACTGTTGGGACTCGTTCTCCATCCTAAACGACTATATGGAAAAGAGCGACGGCTGGAACGAGTACTCGTTTGTGTCGTGGGATTGTGTCGATATCGAGCGGTCTCGCCTTAAGTTGTACGGCGTTCATAATGCTGTGACTTGGGAGAAGGTCAAGGAGATGTGGACACTGGGAGGACGAATCGAGGACGACGCCACCATAAAAGCCGGTCTCGAGCTGTTGCAGCACATGTGGGCGCTGCTTCGGATTGACGAAGGTAACCGCGACTACAAGGGTGGATTCGCGGCCGACAACGGCGGAAAGACCTTGCCCATCATCTGGAATTACGAGATCAACAAGGGCAGTCCACATCCAGCGCCCAAGTTCTATTTCCCGGTCCACGGAGAGAATGATTTGCAGGTATCAAAGTCCATTTCCGAATTCTTCTCACACCTGGGATGGGATGACCACGCCAGACAATATCCGCATCTGCTGCGTCAGATATAGTGAGTGACTATTAGAAACAGCCCGTGAGCATTATGCTAACCTGACGCAGTCCTAACCAGAACATCTCATTAACCGAGCGCCTGCAAGCGTGGATTTCTTTTGCATACCACGAACACACCGGACCGTACCTGAGCGTCTATTACTATTCCGCTGAGCGTCCGCCTTGGGGAAGCGATCAGGTCAAATAAGCTGGAGCTGAGGAGGGTGAGCGCCATGGAAAATGGGTTCTCGTTATTGGTAGCTACGATTTAGTTTCTGCAATCGGACACTGGTTCAGCATGCAGTATGGCGTTGGGACATCAGGCCCTCGTTTCCCGCTTCTTCACTGTAATCTTAAACGCTTTCCGCAGGTGCGCCTATCATTATCTCCATGGGATGTCCATGGCCAAATATAGCAACCCAGATCTATACCGCATAGGGTTAGAGCACGACCTGATCTCCTTATGCCCATTCAGGCTAGCGGCAGGTCAATCGGACAGGCAGCGTCTTTTACCACATGATGTCATCATCCCCCCGCAAGACCATAAATGCGTTGCATCCCCCATTCTCCGGTATTTTACATAGCAGTCCCTTCGTCTTCTCGATTAATACATACATATATATATATATATCACTATGGCAGACAAAATTGGCCAAAAGATCCTCCACGGCTTCCAGAAAGGCCTCGACGAGCTCAAGAACCAGGGCTCCTCGGGCTCCTCCCATCCGGCCGCAAACCATCCTGGAGCCCCTGCTATCGGAAGACGAGTTATCAACAGCGACGAGCGCCATGTCTCATTCAATGGCAGAGGCACCTATCCTCGTTTGACTCGCCTGTCCGACGGTTCAATTCTGGCTTCTTGCACCCAATTTGAAGGCTCGACTCGCGTCCTGCGCGTTTCCCGGAGTACCGACGGCGGCCAATCCTGGGCAGAGCATGGCGAGGTGTCTCGGGCTGACGGCGACTGTGACAACGTGTTCTTGCTGGAGGCCGCGCCGGGGGTCATTTTGGCGGCGTTCCGCAACCACGACATTGGCCCGCACGGCCCCACGCATTTCCGCATCACCGTCTGCCGGTCCACGGACGGCGGACGATCGTGGCAGTTTGCGTCGCAAGCTATGGAGAAGGGTCCCCCGAATGGTATCTGGGAGCCCTTTATGCGGAAGGGCCGTGGTGGCGAGGTGCAATTGATTTACTCGCAGGAGTTTGCCCACAACAACCAGTGTTCGATGATGGTTACTTCGACCGACCACGGTTCGTCGTGGTCGCCACCACGCTGTCTGCACGGGGAGACAGAGTGCCTCCGTGATGGCATGACTGGTATTGCCGAGACTAGGGATAATGGCCGGGAGGCCTTGGTGATGGTCTTCGAGACGACGCGACACGGTCCCTTTAATGTCGAAGCGTTGCTTTCCTACGACGACGGCCGGACCTGGGGCTGGAGGCAGAACGTGTACACGCCGGCTCGTGGCCACAACTGTGGGTCGCCGCAGATCGCATCGTTTGCGGACGGCACGTTGGCCGTCATCTTCATGACTGACGAGAGTCAGTCGCAGGTGCAGTGGACGCGCAACGCAACGGTCAGCGTCGTGTTTGGCCAGGCGCCTCACAACGGACAGATCCAATGGAGTAGGCCGGAAGTGATCTGTGACAAGATCAGTCACTGGCCGGGCATCATGGCGTTGGACCACCATACGTTGCTGGCAGCGTATGAGTGCGGAGGTCCTCGCGCGAGGACCATTTCGTGGCATCCATAGTTGGAGTATATTTTCTTTTTGGATATATATTCGCCCTTATTTGAATTGATTTCGGTTTCCCGTATATAATTGGACAAATGTTTCTATACTTCAGGAGGTACATTTTGCCGATCGCGCGCCAACGTCATTTTCGCCCAGTCAAGTGTTTGTTCCGCGCCTCAACCAGCTGGCAGCATCTATATAGTCATAATAGTCAGCGATGATTCTCGTCATTTTTGTCCGCTTTGTACATATAGTCCGCCGTAACTGCCCTTACCTAGTACCTACCTGTAGCCAGGACTTGAGATATCCTGTGACTTGTCACAGACCGTGACTGGTATGTTAGCACTGTCCTGCGGTTATACATTCTGTTAGCTGAGTTCCTCGGTGCAACCAACGTTCTCTTTATAGAGGTAAAGAAGAATCTGACGCTTGAGACTCAAAGACTCGAGTGAAAGGGCCAGGTGCTTTCTGAATGCGCCGGTATGCGGAAACCTTTCCCTTAGGCCTGTTTCCTCCAGCCCTCTTGTGCCTGCTTTGGCATCGCGATACTTCAAATCAGTAACATGCGACAGAGCAAGCATAAAAGAGAGGTTATTGGATGCCTGTTCTTGTAGTTCTGACAGAATGAATTCCTGGTTTCTGACTCCGTTGACATGAGCGTCTATTCATCCGATTGGAAGATCCGTTTGATAGCCAGTAAGCCTGATGACGTTCTGTTCCTCTATTCGCTCAAGAAGAGTAAGTAATCATGCTTCCCGCACACGAATCACAATTATTCTAGCCAGTATATGATGGATAGCGGCGGAACGCATGTTCGACCGGCTCATTATGTCTTATATTAACGGCATTAGGGCATTTTGGAACAGATCGGCGTGTCGAGAAAGCGGGATTCAACGGGAAAATGGGTAACAACTTTGAGCGCCGCGGAGAAAGCACTGATACTCCTAAGAAGAGCCGCCAAAGCGTCAGATCATGATCGCTTTCAGGAAGCGGAAACGCTGGCGGCAAATGGAGTGGAGGCCTTGAAGACAAGGTAAGCGATTTCGGGTTTCGCAAGGTCTGGGTCATGATGACTGATGAGCCTGAAGCGTGGCAGAGCTTCCCTACAACCGGCTGGAATGCTCGAGGAGGTGTGGGACGGGTAGTCTGTCTTTTGAAGAGATGTACAGACACCGCAAGCCGTTTTAGCATCCTCCGCTTCGGCTCATTTTTCCTTCTTACGGATCCATTTTCCCTGAAAATCCTACTAAACTTTCCCCTATCAGTTCTCTTTTACACTAACCACTCATGCCTTGTACACATCGGAAGTGCACAGCACCCGCGCCCTGCAGGATTTCCCGCTCACCATCTGATGTTGAATTATTTTTCCCCAGGCGTCAAGAAGCGCCCGTCTATGGGCTGATCTATATATCTCGCTCTAGTCGTGTCCTACCAGGCATCGATGCTTTGCTCGGAATTTTGCTCTATCTATAAACCGCTATGTCTTACATTATTGCTCAGACTTACAGTGCAG
This sequence comes from Aspergillus chevalieri, assembly GCF_016861735.1. Taxonomy (NCBI): domain Eukaryota; kingdom Fungi; phylum Ascomycota; class Eurotiomycetes; order Eurotiales; family Aspergillaceae; genus Aspergillus; species Aspergillus chevalieri. The sequence goes on along the minus strand of NC_057367.1, from coordinate 2,892,936 downwards.
GTGGCTATATCTGTCCATCTGTGGTTACCCATGCTTAGATGGACTGTTATAAGGATATATAGCGTCTTTTATAAATGAATCAAATACACAGAGTATTGCACTGCTACGCAAACAAACGCCCACTGATTTTACAGGCATGCTACTTGGACAACAAAAGATGGCTTTCAAGACCTATGGTCAGGCACGGTCTAGCTATATTTACTTATTCCGGAAACAACTGTATACAAACAAAATTGTCACCTGAAGACGTAAAATCTCTAAAGGTTGTAAGTGTGCGCATGGATGTTAATAGTCTCCACAGTCCAAGTCTTGCCGTTGTCACTAGTAGTAAAGTCCGACGAGTCGGCCTCGGTGAGGACAAGAGTATCTTTGAACGAAGAGTCAGCGGAGTCGAGGACGATGGTGGTCGACTTGTATTCTGTTGGGGGTCAGCGATAACTTTTTTATGTCTGTTGCTATGACGAGACTTACGGTGCGCAGCAACGCGGGTGTTCTCGCAGGCGTCGTCCTGGCATTCGACAGCCGTACCCCAGCCTTGGGCCTGACCGGAGCCTAATTGACATCGTCAGTAGTTGCTTGAAGAATAGGGAATGGGCGGCATACTAGTCGACAGGCTTGAGACGACCTCTCCGTTGATGGAGACGGTCTGATCATATTTGTCGGTCTCATCGTTGTATTCGTCTATTATTTGATTAACCTTGATCATCATTGAAGACTGTCATGAAGGAAAACTTACAGTGCATGACAAGCTCATCACCAGGGTTGGCAGGGACCTCTTTGCCGCCGAGCTGCTGCTCTGTTGTTTGGTTAGCACTGCTTGTCCAACTTGTCAATCGTCCGAGTTTCTTACCCTGAAGGGTGCTTGCCCATGTACACCACTGTCCGCTGCTAGCGCCGCAGTTCCTACAACACGTCAGTTCCTGATATCAACCGGTCTCCTCTTGGATCCACTGACGCGTTCGGGTCAGAGAAAGAAACAGCAAGAGCCTGAATCAAATCACCACCGCTGGTTCCCATTCCAGGCCAGAGAGCAAGTCGATCAGCTTCCTTGCTAGGGACTTCGGGAAGCACAAGAGTGGTGTTTGCTTCACGGATCCATGACTGGGTAGGACCGAGGGAGAACGCAGGACCGAAGCCAATGTTGGACTGGGCGTTGGCAAGCCCGAGAAAGGCGAGAGTGGCGAGGCTTGCGAGGGTGTACATTTTGGATTTTTCTGTTGATAGGATGAGAGATTATTGAGATACTGGTAAGTGTCTGATGCAGCGAGATCGCTCTTATAGTAATCCAGGCATTTTCTAGGCTCAAATTCTCCGGCCCCTTGAGACTCGCAGTGAGCCGATAAGTTCTGGGAAATTTGGGTGGTAGACTCCTGTTACTGACCTCCGTTGTTTCAGGTTAACTAAATTTCGGCCCAGAATAGGGTGCTTAATACCCCCTAGTGCCAGTCTTATACATATTAATCATGTCAATTTATTTAAAAGGAAAACATTGAAAAGATGCAGTAACTAATCTATGGGGTACTTGGCTCCGTCCTAGGGGTGCTCTGGAGTCAAGGGAACATACGCTGGCGTTGATACCCACAACGGAAATTTCTGCGATCATATACGAAATATTGCCAATCTCAAAATTGGTCTTGAGAGCGTCCTACAGAGTTACCTTTGCTGCCGAGCCTACAAAGGCTTTCACTTACATCGCATCACGTCAACTCGCATCCTTGTACACAGAGTAAATAACCGAAGCAAAGACGGGACCCCTGTATAGGCCACATTTATCAAAATCACAGGGACCTCTGTGAATCATACGGTTGACATTCAACGACGGATGCCCTTGACTTTTTGTGATCCTGTTGACCTCGCGGGCATCAAGAATTGAAGACAGACTGCATTGCCTTGGAAGAAATCCCATGGTAGTTCGGTCCACGCCGATCTACACTTTCACTCTGTGCTTCTCGCGACTTCGTATCTGTATATGAAGTGCCTGGGAGTCACCTGGAAAAGTGTGCAGAACCCGTATCGAGAACGCTATTCGGAAAGGCCATCCACTCCTCCCATCCAGGACCAAGAAATGCATTGATGGATTCTATCAGAAACAGTCCAGAATCGCAAAAAAGCCACGAGTCACGGATGCTATGTAGCAACACAGCATAATGAGCGAAGATAATCAACGCTTCGGGACGCCGCGCTTTCAAAGCGTCAAAATACTCGTCAGACACACGCACTGGCCATGCGGCTATCGGGGATTTGCTCATGAATCCCGGGTCGGAGTTCGCTGAGTTGCTTGCAAGCTGGAGATTCTCAATCGCATCCTTGTAACAGTCTGTGATCGATTGCCCCAGCCGTGCCGATGTAACGAGGTCCAGTAGTCTTTGACATTCCGGTCCGAGAAATCCATCACGATCGGATGGCATCTTGTTATATCGAAGCATTGGGCTCAATGGGGTCTCCGCAAGTATATGAAATGACAGACCGGCGACAACGCGGACTCCCCGAAACAAATGAATGGACTGGGACAGTTTTTCCATGAAATTGTTAAAATCAGTATCACGGAAAACAAGTGCATCAGACAACAGATGATTCCCCAGCATTACTGAGAAGAGAAATATTGCGCCACTAGTCTCAGCATTCACTTCCGGCTTCATGGCATTAAACATGGAGAGAGCTTTTGTCTGCAGGTATCCTGCATGAGTCCTGTAGAAATCTTTCTTGTCCGGGGAGGAAACGGCAGCCAAGTGCAACGCAGCGAGTGCCAAGGCCTCATTCATCGCATAAGGAGCGGACACGCAAACTCGGAAGAGCTCGCTGACAGGAATCTTAATTTGCTCAGAATTCAGCTCCACTGATGGAATAGTTTCTGTTGACAGATGGTAGAGGAGTTCAAAATGCAACATATTAGCCGAAGGGAAGTCTTCTTCCCGCGTCGAAGCAGGGACACTTCCTGCTGATGACGCTACGGCTGGTGACGAGCGAGCTGTAAGGCTGGCTTCAGTCTGAGCTCTTGTAGCCGCGGGAGTTGGTTCTGCCAGATATTCGCAGTGCCGTTCCGAAATCGAGCAATTGACGCATGTCGGCCGCCGCTCATCGCACTGGCCAAAGTTAGCTCCCTTGCCGCGACAGTAACCCTCTCTGGTAGTACCTTGACGTGCCGCCGTTTACATTCCACACAGCCATTTCTGGATTTTTTATGTGCTCTGCGTGGCATTGCAGATATGCTGGGCCAATGTAGGTACAAGGAGAAAAGTGGTTGGATCGGAGAATCGAGAGCGAAGCAAAATTGCTATTTGGCGCTAAACCCGTTTGGGCAGGTCATTTCTACTCCATACAGTCTCTACGGAGTACACTACCCTCCATCCTTCATGGAACATTGGTAATGAAGCTCAAAATGATCTAGACCTTCTTCTAGTTTTACAATTGCAAGATGCCCCGTCGCAGGCTAGCAGACATTAAATATCATGGTTACAGAACGGCGAGGATGGCGTGCTTTCAGCATAGAAGAGCACTCGGCGAGTATCTGTCTTTCGTGTTCATATTCTGATGCCCAATATTGAAATACAATATCGATGACGCCGAACAACAAATTTACCTTATGTAGCTCGGTCAGAAGGTAGTTCTGGCTTGTTCTTCCTCCTCGGTCTTAGCCTTCTCGAGTTCCTGTCGCTGATTCTGATATTCCCTGAAATGGTGTTCGATACTCCCACTTCTCGTTTTTAAACAGTTTCTTTGGCTCGTTGCGCTTTTGAATAGACCAGCGGTTATTCAACCCACAAGATTCCGCTAGTACACTTATCTTGATGTTATCAATGTCCAACTTACAGGGATGCAAGGCTAGGTTTAGCCTTCTGCGTTGTGAGACACTCCCACGTCATGATCAATCTTTTTCAACAATGCCATAGAAACGTGATACTTGATTTCGGCACGCATCCACGATTTCCTGGCCTGCTGCTTCAGGGTCGAGCCAGACGTACGGAACGGCTTGCTCATGCGAAACGTTCGAGAACGAGAGCTTCTATCCCCTTTGTCCTTTGCAAGAAAATTAGTATAATGCGTTCACGGTAGAAGGTTGGCACTGTATACCAGCAACAGTCTGAGACAGATTGGCTTAAGAGACATATATCCCGAGAAAATCTAAAGTTATTCGTTTGATAGGTGTTTGCTTTCATTTGGTTCCCAACGCTCTCGATCAAATCCCGTGAATAGTGAAGTGGTGAAATAGCCAAGTGGAATCGCTCCATCACCAGAGAACCCAAACTGGCTTGCCTTCGTATGTAAAAATAATTGAATCTGAGCTCCCAGGCCGAGAAAATGGCGCGTTCCTGTCACATGAAATGACCAGCGTGGGGAGCAGGTCTGAGCCTGCTGGTAACTGGTACAGCATAAATTCCGCCGCTTGATAACGCAATGCCAGGCTGTATCTGACAGTGTGACTAGCGCTTCAGCAACTCTCTATGCTGGAATGTTCTCTCATGAGTATATGAGGTCTAGGCTAGTATAAATAAGCCAAAACGTGCCGCGGCACCAATTTGGCGCAACTTGAGTCCAAGTAGCATATCAGGGCAACCGAATAGTTCGGAGGAGCTGAGGGAGGGACAGCAGGAGCACTTTATAATGATGTATGAGTCAAGACGTGAATAATATGGACACCATATGTCCTGGTAAGAAACTATTCATCTGCTACGCGAGAATATTGTTAATTCACCTACCCAAGAACTACTTTAAGTTGTTATTACGAAGAGAGGAATCTAGCTATGGAATAAAATCACAACGATATTAAGGACATGCAGACGGAATTGAAGTAAAGTATACAGAATACCTGTACTCAATCCGTACGCATTATTGATACAGACTAAGATGTACACGATGGACGCTAGCCTCTGCTATCTTTGGAAACCAGATCACATTTTTTTCATCAGTAACGTGCCGCATCATCCAGTGATTTAGGACTGCTGAGTGATGTCGCTGTTCGAGTACTTGCAGTTGGTGCCGTCAGGACCAGAGCCAGACTCGGTAGGCTCATCACCGTTCGAGTTACCCTCGTATGTGACACAGATGTCGTCGACGCCGGACACGGTGATACCACGGAGAGTGGCAGTGTCATCGTAGTTGGCGTTGATACCTATGTTCTCGTTAGCCACAGGTCACCATGCAGAGTCGAAATAAAGCATGTACCTACCGACAATTTCACTACCCTCAACAGCGTAAACGTTCTCCATGACAACGTGGCGAGTAGGCATGTCATCGCAGTTACCGCAGCTACGGTAGACCTTGCCAAAGTTCTCAACGTAGAAGCCAGAAACCTGAAGGGTACCGCCTCCGTCGTGCTGCAGGACCTTGTCTTCGGCGTCGAAGGCACCACCACCAGTGATGGTAGTGGTCTTGCCATCTTCCTGCTCCTTGATGGTGAAGGCGTCCTCACAGACTGAGCTCCACCACACATTGGTCAGAGTACACGCACCGTAGCAGTGGACACCCTCGATTTGGTTGGGACCAATGATGACGTTGGAGAGCGAACCACCGTCTTCAATCTCGAACACGGCGTCACTGTCATCACCTTCTTCCTGACCAGTGCAGGAAACACCACGGTCGTACATGACCATTTTACCATCAAAGGTCTCGCCGGCAGCAATAGTCTTGACGGCGCTGAGAGTAGAGGTACCAGAGGAAGCCGGAAGGGTGGTAGTCACGCTTCCACTTCCACCCGCGGCGCTGCTGACAGGAGGGGCAGAAGTGATCATGGGTGATCCGTAGGAAGCCGAGCTAGTGGGAACAGCGCCGGAGGAGCTGTCGGAGTCTTCATCCTCGTCCTCATCGTCATCGTCATCGTCGTCGTCGTCGTCGTCTCGCTTGAAATCGGCCAAACGACGGTTGAACGCCTCGGGAGCGAAGCGACGAGCCACGAGGCTACGGGCACCGTTGATAGTGGACAGGCTACCTTTGTTGTTGTACTCGGCTGCGGGGGCGGCAGCAGCACCAATGGCGGAGACCGCAACGAGAGCAGAAAGGAATTGGATTCTCATTTCCGCAGGAATCGAATATCAATGAACGAATCGGTTGGTTTTTGTTTTTTGTATAGCGAAAGTAAATGGCTTGATCAACAAGGCAGTAGAAAGAGATAGCAAAAAGGCCGACGAACCAGTCGTACGACAAGAGTATAGAGAATGTAGGGATTGAAGAATTGAAGTGGTTGAGTTGGGATCAAGGCAACGAGATCTTTGCGTTTAAATATCCGAAAGGCGTGCCGCGCGTGGCAGCATGCATACAGAAACTTCATCAACGCCATACAGGTCACTGCAGATCGCATATCGAGAGACTTGGCTCATCCGGACGAAAATAGCAGCCAAAAACAAGATATCCAAAGTATTCTGACTCTTCGCGTGTTGATCTGCAGGTACGACTGACTCTGTGAAGCGCTCCGGAGTCCAAGTCTTTCTTCATGCCACCGGGTTCAGCCATATCTCTGATACGCACTGAAGTTTCAAGCACATCAACGGGAGGACGATCTCAGCGACGATATCCTCTCCGATTGGCGTATGCCCATCATTTGTTCAACACGAGCCAAGGGTCGATATGAAACAGGTGCCAAGCAACGGGATGTCTTCACAGCCACGCACTTTATTTTCAGGAGAGGCCGCCACACATGTTGGTCGTGGTACGTTGTCGGTTCTATACATTATTGAGATCGAGATATAGCAGGTCCGAACGTATTCAATATTGTCGTGTTGCAGCGACGGGAAGTGATCTGAAGACTGTACTCGAATTCCCGGGAACAAACTCGAGCAAACAAACTCCGCGCGACGTCTCGCATCGAGTCCACTCGCCGGTGGGGAATAATGTATGTGCTAGCAATCAAGACTGCCCGATACTGGTGATAATGCTTAGCTTGAACCCCAGTAGACGACGGTGACGCGGAAGGTATAAACCCCAGACATAGCATGAGTCCAGATAGTCCACGGCTTCCCATCGTTTATATCCAAGTGTCGCTGCGAAGGCCAAAGGTACCTGACCAGGGGCTTCTGGACGCTATTCGATAAGCATGCCATTGTCGTATTTTTCATTGGATATTGACATGCAGACGGCAGGAATTAGATAACGGTCGAGACGGTCGGGTTGGCAATGCTCCGATGCAGCAGTAACACCTGCCTATCGTTCATTTCGAGAGTTTTCACTCATGGTTGCGATAATAGCTAGTGAGGGTCAGTCTCTGCTCAGGCGACTGGAGGCACCGACTTACTTGGAAAGAGAGTAGAAAGCGGTGTTAGATCCGTTATCAACACTGCCGCCCGTCGAGCTGCGTGGCGACATGTAATAGGGCTGTGAACTACTGACACAATGTTCTCGTATTTAAAGGAACAGTTGCCAGGATATATAACATTCTTTTCGCTTTCATTATCTGTCGACTAGGCAGAAGTGTTAGAGATGGTGCTATGAGGGGTCTAGTATGGGCTAGTCTGCTTCATGTACATGTATGTTGTCTTAAATGCGAGAAACTATTATACAGTAGAGCAACCATTGTTCAGCCTTATTGGGCATCCTCAATCTACGGAGTAGTACGAAGTATTACTTGTTCATATGGCGAGATTCTGCTATATTGTCATACTCGCAGCCGGCCTAATGTCTCGCCTACAGGCCGTATAGTTACCCCTTTCGGCCACACAACTAAATGTCAACATTTTAGATCCTCAACCAAAACTTTGCAGAATCTTCCATCGAACTCCCATTTCCATTTTTGGTTCTGTAGAACTTTTCCCGGGTTAGACTATTTCTGAAGTTCCGCGTATGCACGAGCCAACTACTATACCAGCCAATAATATGCCCACCAATCTATACGCGTATTCGGCGCTCGTCCTGACAGTAGATGAGGAAGACTATCTTCTTTTTTATACGCGTATAGATAGGAATAGAACTCTTGCTACGCTATACTTGGTATAAATCATGCCAGAGTGCTCAACATGACTCTAATTGAACAACTACGATTCTCCTGCATTCATTCTGTACCCTCAACATGGCCGAATTAGAGACATACAAGGGCTACTATCTCTGGCGCTATGTGCCCTCGCTAGCAGCGGCCGTCATCTTCCTCATTCTCTTTCTACTGGCAACCCTCTTTCATTCGTGGAAGATATGGAAGACACGGACCGTGTTTTGCATCGTTTTTGCCATTGGTGGACTATGTACGTATTCGTTTTCTTTTCAATTATGTTTGGTCTATACTAACACATTCAGTCGAGGTTATAGGATTTGGAGCACGAGCGTCCGCCCATAGTCGCACCGGTAGCGTCTTGACATTTTCCATCCAGAATGTGTTCATCCTCCTCGGACCGACCCTCTTCGCCGCCACTGTCTATATGACATTAGGACGTATCATTCGCAGCGTCCGTGCAGAGCAATACTCGATGGTGAGAGTAGATTGGTTGACCAAGATCTTTGTGACGGGGGATGTCTTGTCATTCCTACTTCAAGGAACCGGAGCGGGCATAATGGCCACGGGAAGCAATGCATCACTTGGTCAAGACATTACCATGGTCGGTCTAGTGGTACAAGTGGTAACTTTCACCCTATTCATCAGCACCGCGATAATCTTCCAAGTCCGGATGCACCGTTACCCAACTCGTCAGGCTTTTGACATCGATCTTCGGTGGAAGAAACACCTCTATACGCTCTATGCGGTCAGTTCGTTGATTCTGGTTCGGTCTATTTTCCGAGTAGTAGAGTATGCGATGGGTCAGGATGGGTATCCGCTCACTCATGAATGGACTCTGTATATCTTTGATGCGGTTTTGATGTTTGGTGCTATGGTGATTCACGGCGTGTTCTTCCCGAGTGAGTTGCGAGTCGAACGTCCGAAGAGCGTCGAGAGTGGTGGTATGGCATTGGACGGCGCAGAGGGTGTTTAATTGTTTATTTTCTTTCTTTGTAATTACATTTGTATTGTGTTGACTTAGTATATCCTTCTTTTCTTTCTGTCTTGGTTGTCAGAGTATACGGGTTACCCTTGGTACAGAGCATTGCAAATTACACCGTTCAACATTCCATTGGGCTGAGACAAGGGACCAAAAATAAGGACCATAATCAACTATGATCTTGGCACATAGAAATATTAGGCTATTGAAGCTATTCAAGTCTCGATACCAACCCCACTTCCATGATGGGCAGCCGATACGAATACGAGCCAGTCAACTCCAACCATCGGCGTTTATCTGCGGATTTTCAGAACGCATGCATTACAGTTGTCACGTCCTTAAAATGCTGCGAATCCTTCATTTTCAACTCCCATCCTCCCGTTCCACGGTCCATTATCCCCGGCGCCATGTCATCCTCCCAACCTCAGCCAGTTCCTGATGAACTCTTTCTCGACCAACCCCCTCCTCCATACTTAGAAATCGCCGAAGATGCAGCTGGGGTTCGAGGTAAAGCACGCCGATCCCCCGCCATGATATCACTCTCTAACATACAGCAGACGACGGCCGTATTGAGGTCGACCTTGATTCTTCGGCGTGCAAGACGGCTATCAAGTTAATTCCCTGGCCAAGCGAGGATTTTGACCTTTCCGTCCCGTCTCCGGTTAATACGGAGGTTGTTACGAGCAAGGTCAAACTCAACATTGTCATTCAGGTTGTCGGGAGTCGGGGTGATGTTCAACCATTTATTGCTCTGGGAAATGAATTACAAAAACACGGGCATCGTGTGCGGTTAGCCACGCACAATGTCTTCGACTCGTTTGTGCGAAACTCCGGGCTGGAGTTTTATCCCATCGGCGGCGACCCAGCAGACCTCATGGCATACATGGTCAAGAATCCCGGTCTTATTCCCAAAATGAAAAGTCTGCGGGCGGGAGATATCCAACGCAAGCGAAGTATGGTTGCAGAGATGCTGCAGGGGTGTTGGAATTCTTGTGTCGAGGATGATCCGTTAACCGCGACACCTTTTGTGGCGGATGCCATTATCGCAAATCCCCCCAGTTTCGCCCATGTACATTGTGCACAGGCTTTGGGTATCCCGGTGCATCTCATGTTTACGATGCCGTGGTCTCATACGGCAGCCTTTCCACATCCTCTGGCTAACCTGAAGTATTCCGAGACCAGCGCAAATTTTGCCAACTATGCTTCGTATGGTATCGTGGAATGGATGACTTGGCAGGGGTAAGCATACTATTTCTATGTCTATTGGCGCAGACTGCGTATCTGACATCATGCAGCCTGGGCGACGTGATCAACGATTGGCGGAAAACTATCGACCTCGAGGCAGTTCCGATCACAGAAGGCCCCAACCTCGCGGCAACACTAAAGATACCCTTTACCTACTGTTGGTCTCCAGCATTGGTACCTAAACCTAGAGACTGGGCCTCGCATATCGGTATGTTGCGCATCCCCTTGATCTATACCCCGCTAACAAGTCAGATGTCTGTGGTTTCTTCTTCTGCGATCCGCCAAACTACCAACCACCCCCCGACCTCGATGTGTTTCTTAGAAGCGGGCCTCCGCCCGTATACATTGGCTTCGGCAGTATCGTTATAGAAGACCCTGAGCGGTTGACGGCGATTCTTCTTGAGGCAGTTCGCATGACTGGGGTCCGCGTCATTATCTCACGCGGCTGGAGTAAGCTGGGTGGTTCCTCGCCCTCCACACGAGACGTCTTTTATCTCGGCGACTGTCCTCATGAATGGCTGTTTCCACGTGTTGTTGCCGTGATACATCATGGAGGTGCTGGGACAACAGCATGTGGTCTGCGCTATGGACGTCCTACAACTATTGTTCCGTTTTTCGGAGAGTAAGTTTCACATCCCTTAACATTACTGAACGTCACTAACCATCCAGCCAACCATTCTGGGGAAACATGGTCGCCGCAGCCGGAGCCGGTCCCAAGCCCATCAAACATACCTTATTAAACGCAAACAATCTAGCAGATGCGATTCGATTCTGCATGCGACCAGAAACATCAAATGCGGCAGGCGACATCGCCAACATGATGCAAGCAGAATGCGGTGTCAAGACTGCCGTTGAGTCGTTCCATCGAAACCTGCCTTGGGATACAATCCAATGTCAGGTCTTGTCTGATGAACCGGCAACGTGGGTATACAAAAAAGCATTGACAAAGCCGTTGTTCTTGTCGAAGACAGCCGCGCAGGTTCTCGCTGATCATTTACGGCTCGACTCGAAGGACTTGCAATTGTAAGTTGCCATCCTCATGTTCCTTCGTCAAGCAAAAGCTAACAACGCAGCCACTCACCAAACCCGATTGTCATCCAAAACAGACGATGGGATCCCATCACCGGCACCACCTCCGCCGCAATCGGAACAGGCACCGACCTGGCCCGAGCAACAACGGATATGTTCTACAAACCCTACAAAGAAATCACCCGTGGTCGACGCGGTTCATCACGGCCCAGTACGTCGCGATCGACCAGCTCTCCTTCCGTCCAGAGGGCAGACTCAGACAGCCAGGTCCCAACCGCGGAGGAAGTATCCCGTGCAATAGAACAAGACCATCGGTCAAACTGGATTACTACGGGGAGAGCGATCGGGGCGGGAGCGAAGGGTGTTGGGAAATTTATAGGGTCTTATTACAAGGGTGTGCTTGTTGACATTCCACTTGCGACGACGGAGGGTCTCCGTGCAGTTCCTAGATTGTATGGCGAGGACGTCAAGGACTACAACGTCAACGATTGGAAATCGGGGGCTCTTGCTGGGGGGAAGAACTTTGCGCATGGTATGAGTAGGGGTCTGACTGATTTCGTCAGACAACCGTACAATGGCGTCGTTGAAGATGGGCCATTAGGCGTGGCTAAAGGGTTTGCGAAGGGGACGATCGGACTTACCACAAAGATGTCATCAGGTAAGTGGTTCTCGCTCCATGTTTTTGAGTTGATATTAACTGGTTAAGCTGCACTCGGCCTCGTGGCATATCCCGGCTACGGTATTACGAAGAGTATCCACGCTGCAGTTAGGACAAAGACGAGGAAGTACATCATCAAGGCGCGGAAGAGAGAAGGAGAGCACCGCGCTATTATAGCGGTTGCAAGCGGGCTCGACCATGGTACGATACTTCGATCATTTGAGGCACATAAGCGGGAGAATACCGAGAGCCATCCATCCTCGCGCTGGCAGGAACCTGCATAGTCGATTTCTCCTCGGGATTCTTTGACACAAGCATACAAGGCTCCTAATGTCTAGTTCATAATTTTGCCATCGTACTGGTACCTTGCTTATTTGATTACAGCGGAGCAGCTTCTCATAACTAATCATTCTGTACTTAGATAGCATCAATGGAAATACTTAGGAACAATCCCCCTTGACCCTACTTTAGACAGCATCAACACCCCAATATTCTCCGGCATGGCAGCTGATTGATATTGAGAATCGATGATGAGTTGCCACGGATCAAGGTTCTTATGGTCGTCACTGGAATAGTCTGATAGTCGCCACTCTTTTCCGGTATACTTCTCTGTATCGTTCCAAATTGGCAAAAGCCACAACTCGAACCTTGATCGCCGCAAATAGAGATAGCAATTCTACAGAGTAGGGCTAGGCTGTTGAATTCCAGGCAGTTCCACCCCACCCGGAGATATCCCTAACTCCGAACCAAGCAGCAGATCCCCGTGTCAGCGAAACATAAGAGGCCCATCGGATCCCCGCATCTGCTCAATCAACTAACTGCTAGTTCTCTTCAAGGTCCTGCTGACAGCCATATTATACACTATGCATTCCGAAATCATTCCGAATCGCTCAGACACTACTGCAGCAACGGCTAAAACGGAGCCGACCGATGATGGATGGTCGGGATTGACGGATCCTGTGGAGAGGCGGAGGAGGCAAAATCGATTGAATCAGAGAGCCCATCGTATGTGCTGGGATACCAATGCTAGGAAATATTGGCTAACGGTAGTAGGTCAGCGCAAACGCGCTCAAGGACATCCATACACCCGACCGAATACTACGATAATAAAAACATCACCCCAGACAACCTCTTCACCGGACACAGCGAAGTTCACGGACACCGCAGAATCCACAGAAAATGCAGTATCCCCAGTATCCTCAGCAAGCAGTACATCAAGAAGAAATTGCTTAGGCTTGCAAATGCTCAGTTACCTACACAAATTCAGCGAATCCGCATATCAAAGCTACATCCTAGGCTGTCCAACATCCGACCACCTCCTAACACTCAGCAAAGTGAACGTCTTCCGCGCATTCGGGGCAATAATGGCATCTATGGGCATGACTCCGGACCCCGAATGGATGCACGACGATGCAATATCGCCATTCAGCACGGTGCGCCCGGGGATTGCAGAAGATACTAATCTCCCGCTAGCGCTCCGCCCAACGAAGCTCCAAAAGTCACTAGCACATCACCCCTGGCTTGATTTCTTCCCGCTCCCCAAAATGCGTGACAATCTCCTCCGCGCGGGGGAGTTCGATGATGAGGAGCTATGTGTGGATATCATGGGTTTTTGGGATATGTCGACGGATAGCTGTAGCATGCTGGTCTGGGGCGAACCTACAGATCCGAGTAGTTGGGAGGTGACGGAGGCGTTTTTGAAGAAATGGCCGTGGGTTGTCCGGGGTTGTCCGGAGTTATTGCAGTCGACGAATTATTGGCGGCGGAAGAGGGGGGATGCTGTTATTTTTCGGTATATCTAGTTTCTCCAGCATATCTTCAGTGTACATTACGAATTCATGCTCTACAAGCACATTCTCACATCATTTCTTCTGTACTCCTAGAATACCTTGTCGCCCCATAAACGGCGCTAATGCAAGTTGCTGACAGCGCTAAAAGAGCTTAAATCTTGGCGTCTCTCAACAGCCAATAAGACGTAAACCTGTCGATATCCGGGGAAACGTCGGACGGAGAAGATTCCATATTGATAAACTCGGAACTTGAGTCAAGCAATCTGTGCTGGTGAAAAACAGAGATTCTCGTTTATCAGTTTATTGATGTGGCTGGATAGCAATTGGATAAGATGCGTCCTCAACGTATGGAGTACTTCTGTAGCAACTCCCACGGGGCGATTCAATGGTGGGATAACTTGCGTCAGGAGCAAAATGGTAGGATATCAAGTAGGCTAAATATACTCACTTTTATAAGGCCATCTTCCTCTGGTCACTGAAAAGTTGAGACAAGGGTATCATAGGAAGGGTAGCTATGTGTGTACTACGGCTATACTGCACGGATTGAAACCGGGTCATTTATGTATTGCAGGCTTTATGTACAAGTGGAAGGAAAGACGGAGTGTATGAAAAACCTCTACTAGAGGCAAATTACAGATGTAAGATAAGAAGGAAATATGATAGATTGATGTAAAGAACTAGAATACAGGTGGGCGGCCATGCATATAGATCGTCGCATAAAGAAAGCAAGAAAGCATCTACCTAGACTGTTCGTTGTGACTGCAAGGAGAGGAAGCATTCTATTTGAGTGCAAACGGATATGTGCCTACAGACTATATAAGAAGCGCCTCTACAATGTTCATTCTTTGCCCTGAATGCTAACTTAATAATTGTGACGGAAATCCACCATAGCTCTGTAGACCAAGGACATCACGAGAGAGCTACATAGAGGGAGGCACTAACCCTACTGACAGTATAGCACATCTCCAATTCACTCGACAACCGTCCATGTGCAGTTGAGAACTCATGCTCCGTCAACTTTCCGTCATTATTACTCCGTGCTTGTCCCAAAGTCCGATGTGAGACGATAAGCCATAGCATGGCGGACAAGCGTAGATAAGCCAACATGGCACACCGCATAAGTACAGCGAAGAGCTGGCTTTGGATTTCACACTGAGCAATCCACAAGAACACAACTCGACATAAATCGACTTGTGCGCTGGTGACAGGTTCTGGAACGTGAATGGAACCATACCATCTCTCATAGCTTGGCAAATGAAGCTTCGCCTGCCAACAATTGACCTCAAAGTTCTAACTTGCCGTTTTTTTTTTTTTTTTCTTTTGTGGTCAGAATTTCCGGTATGGCAAGGTCGACGGACAACGGAGAACAAATTGAATCCCATCACTGTCACATCCGGACTCCGTATTTTGTACTGCGTATTCGCCGGAGTATTCGAATTTATGGAACGGATGATTCGGTTGACGATTGTGCAGTCTTTTTGTTATCCAAGCGCCAGTTTATTTAACCGACATTGCAGTAGGAAGACACATGCTGCCATCATACACCAGAAACCGCTCTCAGGCATGAGTCAGTTAAGCTAGTCAAATGAATCGCAGGGGTGGTCTAGTAGCCACAGGACAAATCCGATACAGCGTGATATTAGGTAGCGGAGAACCCAAGACCCTAACTGTGCTGCGCCACGATTTCAACACTAAGGGTCTTAGTATCCAGGGGTTGAAGAATGAGAATCGCAACACAACCACCAGTCATGGGTCAAGTTATCCGGAGAGCGGGCGCCGTAGAATGACCAGAAGACCGTCAATTGCACATCACACTTCAGTTCAAAGCTCGAGGTCGCTCAGATGGCAAAGGCAGTGCAGGATGTCGGCAGAAGCCGCATCTTGGCACGGAGAACCAGGCAAGCAGGTTGTATCAGAAGATCCAAGAGGTACATAATTATCCGGATCAAATGTTTGCTGAGCGCCGTAAACGAATTGCGGTGATCGGCAGGCACTTTGACTGGCTCGAGATTCAAGTGGTGGCCATTGTGCCTGTGGTTGCACGAATCAATGCTGCAGTAGTATTTTGTTGGAGAAGCATCTCCTTCCCAGCAGTTTCACATATATCCTCAATTTTCTTTCTCTTGGGAGAATGAGGACTCACATTGAGACATGCCAAGATGAAAATAAATCAGTATCGTAGAGGACCCTGTCCTCTTAACGAATGTATACCATGAGCGTGGGTATAAAAGCCGGCTTTGCGACCACCTTTCCAGCATCATCTATCGATCAACTGCCATTCTCAGTCATCCAAAATGTATCAGAAAAGCATTCTCTTCTCTCTTCTTGCTACCAACGCCCTCGCTGCTGTCCATGGAGGCTCACACGGCCACCTGACCAAGCGGTACACCTTCCCCCTTCCTGACTCCCAAGGCAATGAGACCTTCGACGAGCCCAAGGAGATTACGGATGTCTTCAACGGCGGTATGAAAACATACGGCCGTGGTGTTGAATGTACCGGCCAGGAAGAGGGTGGCGAGAGCGACGCCGTCTTCATCATCAAGGAGGGCGGTACTCTCAAGAACGCCATCATCGGTTCTGACCAGATCGAGGGTGTGCACTGCCAGGGTGCTTGCACTGTCGAGAACGTCTGGTGGGAGGCTGTCTGCGAGGGTATGTTGATTCTTCCCAGGAAACGTATATACCACTTGGCTAACCAATAATAGACGCTCTCTTCCTCAAGGAAGGCAGCGGCCCCTACCGCATTATTGGCGGTGGTGCCCAGGGCGCCGAGGACAAGGTTATCCAACACAACTCCGGCGGCGAAGTCAGCATTGAAGACTTCACCGTGTATAACTTTGGCAAGCTCTACCGCTCCTGCGGCAACTGCGACTCGATGTCCGAGCGCACTGTGACTATCTCCGGTGTTACGGCTGTGAGCGGCAAGTCTCTTGCTGGTATCAACAGCAACTATGGCGACACTGCCGCCATCACTGTATGTTTTCCCGACTGTGATTGTTGTTTTTGTGGCTAAGTTGACATATACAGGATACTTGCGCTACCGACGTCGACGACATCTGCGTTGAGTACGAGGGTAACAGCAACGGCGACGAGCCTGAGAAGATTGGTTCTGGACCTAGCGATGCGTGCAAATACACTGAGCCTCTTTCCTCGTGCTAATTTTTTCAAAGCTGGCTTGCCTGTAACCTGATAGTATTAGCATTCCAATGTCACTTTTATTGCATTAACTCACCAAAGAAGACAAAATATTTGTCGACATTGAAATTGAAATTGTAGCTGCCTAACTACTTACCTTTTTCGGCTAACTACCACGTGCTTTTGAAGACAATAAATTCAAAACAATCGATCAGGATACTGTAGCAGATCCCATCAGGGAGCTCCAACAGTTTCTACCATGCTCTGACAAACGGAAGGAGTAGGTATCTGGGGTGCCTCAACCACCCATCGCAGCCACATCATAATGCCCAAGCAGTTTATTCACCACCTCCCAATACCCCGGTGTCCCAAAATCCATACTCAGCACGATCCTTGACAAGATCGCGCTCTCAGTCTTCCATTTCTCTAGTTGTTTCTCCATCTGCGATATCAGTATATCAATGGCGTAACATCTTGGGTTCTGTTGGATTGGATTCGTTAGTTAAGTGTTGTCGAGAAATCAGGCAGTTCATACTGTTTTTTCAAGAGCCCTCTCGGCGAGGATACGTTGGAGCCGCTAGGCGCGGCTGAAGATCGTTGCGCTCTGGATGGAGGTTAGAAAGGGTCGGATGGTTGGGATATGGGGGTTACTCACGCGATATGTAGAGCGAGGCATGGTGAGGAAAGGCAAGATGGGAAATTTGTAATTGCGATCTATTCACAAAGGATAGATTGCATAGGTATTGTACAGGCAGTTGGTGAATTCCGTTTGAACCACCCAGAGTTTACATGGCTTTTTCTATCTTGTCATTCTGTTGCTTTTAGCATAACTGTTGCATTCTCAAATATAGCTAGCCATATTAAATACATAAGCTAGAGGAACTGTATCATATACAGGCCACTCAAAAAGACAGAGTGCAAACGCTTGATGCATATCAACCAAACGCCATCATCCAAAAAAACCAATGCAAATCAAGGAGACTCCTCGCTTTCTTCTGAATCAGCATAGCTTTGTTCGTTGGTCAACTTCGGGTTCTTCATGCAAAAAGCAAAGACAATCAAGGGCACTGTCAAACAGATACCTGTGATGCAGAGTAGCCGCTGGACATATTTATAAGAGTCGACGACGGCCTGCCTGACAGGGGTCCCCATGGCATGGGTAGACACAAAGGTGAACGGATCCCCGTATGCCTGCTGAACGAGTGCAGGGTCATCGAGCTTATTGCTAAGTTCCCCAGGAAGGACTTGAGTCCATATTGCGCCCGCGATAGTATCGCCAAGTGCGCTTCCAACGTTGTAGCAGGCCAAAAAGAGACCAGTCACCACGGCAAGATCTGTTTCATTTAGTCAAGCCCGTAGAAAAAGTGGAACGCTGTGCACTTACGTTCGTGCTTAGTAGCCGCCTGAATACTGGCCTGGGCTGAGTACGGGAATAAACCTCCAGCTGTGTATACTTTAGCACCAGATCCCCAAAAGCTCAAGACTCTACTAAACTTACCAATACCTAGCAATACTTGCCCACCAATAACGCCCGAATGACTGGATCCTCCTGACCCTCCACGGAAATATATGAGGATGCCAAAGGCGACGCTGAAAAGCAAAGTCCCTGCAACGATAAACACTTTGAGTCTTCGAACTTTTAGGATCACGAATCCGAGTACACAACCAGTGATGACTGATGCAAAGCTGTATAACGTCAGTACGATTTTATAATGGCTATTGTCGATCAAGCTTTGAACTGACCTGTACAGAGAGATAATTCTGGTTGCAGAGGTAATCGATTCATCGAAGCTGACAACAAGGACGGTATATAGATAATTACCCTGAAGTCCCCACGCTATCCGGATGATTAGGCTCAGTTATTATGAATTCATTGGTAGGGACCTACCAGTGTTCAGCATGATAGCAATTCCCAACGCACCCCAGACGGCCCGGTCTTTCAGCAGCTGTAGCACGTGTCAATCAATCTCGCTTCTTTTTCATGGATGATTTGGGTTCAGACCTTGAATGGTACCATTGGGTGCTTGCATTTGCGTTCCCAAATGATCCATGCTGGAATGCAACAGACGCCGACTACGAGCGGCGCGATGATTTTGGCGGTTTTCCATTGCGACTGAGCCCCATGCGCAATGGTAAATGGTGTCAATATCAAAGCCAAGAAGGCAATCAGAAGTAGGATTCCGCCCACATCGAGATACCAAAAAGATTCTGTAACAAGCTGGCGAGCTCCAAGTAGACGGAGAGGGCTCTGGTATGCCGCAAAGGCGCCCTTCTTTTTGGCCCTCCTCTGTACTATGTAGAGTGGAATGAGCAACGTAAGTGTACACACTAGAGCTGGTTAGCATTATACAAGGTATAGCACAACCATTCACGTACCTGGATAGACTATTGCGAACATCCCGATTCCCCATCGCCAAGTAGTGACCTGCAGGACGGAGGAAGTGACATTACCACTGATCCACGTATTGATCTGATTTGGTCAATGCCGTTCGTTTTACTCGAAACAGAAGGTCTTACTATAAATGGTGCCGCCGGAATATAGGAAAAAAGCAAACGGGATTGGAGAGAGGTGATATCGGCGATCAAGACCTGAAACAGCAAGACAATTGCAGTATAACCGACCTAGAGATCACGGGTTTAGTAGGCATGGCACAAGCAAGGTATTACAGTTTCGAAATACCTGAAATATCACACCACCGGCAACAAATGTCTCCACATTATCCGCGCAAGCTTCCACAATGGTCCCTAACCGATTGTCAGCATAGGAAAGAGGCCATGAAGAACGTTATGAGCCGTACCAACTGTGTAGAACACGATCGAGAGGAGGATCACTTCGACTCTTCCGAAAACATCGGCAATTTTCGCGGCAGTAGGTTGTGCTGCTGCTGCGATCACAGCGCGTAAGACATTGATTGTCGAGATCAGACTGTGTTGTTGGTATTCGGCTGTGGCCAGAGGCTGTGATGTTGACGCAAAGTCAGCAATGCGTTCAAGTCTAGGTTGTGATATAGAAGAAGCTGCAAGGTACCTGATATGTCTGCCGAACCTGGTTATCCAAGCCATAGACATAAGCAATGAGGAATACGCCGGAGAACAAGAAGATGCGGTCGGTTAGATGGATGTGCGAGGAAATGAGTTCAATGCGTTTGACACCCGGACTCTCCTTGCTCAACAAAGACACTGATTCTTCAGAGCTGTCCTGCGATGGACGAGGCTGAGAGGCATGATTAGGTACTTTCTCATCGTCCGTCGCCATGATGCTCTGTCCGTTTCCGGTGCCAGAGACTCCGCTCCCAATTCTGGGGTAAGGGTAGAGAAGAAAGTGAGAGAGAGGACAAAGCAGGCAAGCTGGCGAAGCACGAGGAAAAATTAGGAAAAAAAAAAAAGGTTCAGTCAGAATCCCGTCATTGGAACCAATTTAGAAACTCATCATCAAGAGATAATCTTATCTTCTGAGTTTAAATTGTATCGTTAGTCAGACCCGGGAGAATACGAGAAGCTGAGAGAAAAAGAGGGTAGAAAAGAAACAGATCAACTATGGGATCAAAATCTCAGAATCAAGTAGAGAATATTTGCTTGGATTACATGTTGTAGTTGTATTGCAGTCGAGATGCAACATCCGTTTGCGGTAGGTGGTAGTATACAAATTATCTTATCTGATCATCTAAATATGATGGCTTAAATTTGATGCGGAACATGGATATTCTTGCACGCTCGCAAATTATTAGTGTCTCTTTGCTACGATAGAAATGGCTTAGCTAACTAGCAAGCAGCGACAATGCTGTACGAGCTACTAGCAATGACCCAGGGAACCTTACGGGCGCCTAGAACGGAATCACCACCGTCCGCAAACCGGAAAGCCAAGTCAAACGCCTCCGAGACTGGAATTTGAGATCTGGGCATCGCGTCTACATCCTGTTCCATAAGGTATCGCCATATCAATCCCAATCGTCAATCTGTGGTAGCCCTACGGATATTCAAAAAGAGCCGAACAATGCCGACAAATATTCAGCAGTACATTGGCCTCTAGTCAGTTTGAATGGCCGGATATACTCCGCCGAATGGTGAGCCTTATACAAATTATCGCACTACTGTTGGTGGAGACCAGTATCAACGGTTGCTGCTGTCATGTAGCCGCTAAGTGACTAGTTGCAGGAGACTTGCGGCATTTCCCTCGTACTTTCGTCGACTCGCTGGTCAGGGTGTTCGTTGGACTCCGTGTATGGAGAATAAAACCAGACGGGCAGCACGTTATTATCATCGGGGCCTGTACGGAGTATGCGAAACTGTTTGTGGCCATCAGAGCACGAGGCTATGCCGTCAGCACAGAGACAGCCGTAAAGATTACCGTCGCATGGCCTGTATGCAGGTTTTCAACGCGTGACGCAGTGATCCGTGGCTTCAGACCAGAATGAAATCCTTTAAAGGAGGCACAGATTATCGGGCAAAGATCGTCTTATTTTCAATCCGAGTATCCTGTCCGGCCCCCCTCGACAGTTTGACGCCGCAGCCCCTCCGGTTCCCACTGCAGGTTCAACGGTCACCCGCTTTGCCTGGTGATTTTCATTCGATCTAGAACCCGACCGGCAGCACAAGCGTTGCAGTAGGACATGGCTGATAAATAAGCACAGAATGAATGTACAAGTACTCCGTGGACAACAGAAGACTATAGTAAGAGTGGACAAAGAAGGAAGAGAGAGGAAGAAGTTGGAAAGTTGCCGTTTTGAGCCACCCGCCGCCGCCGCACGTCACATGTCGCCGCAGTCTCCTTCACCAGAGCAGGACAACAACATCCAGTTCACCACTTGTACTCTGTGCTCTCTGTACTTCATTCCTCTTCAGTCTCCTCCCTCTCTCTTCGCTGCTCTCCTATCTCTCCTGTTGTCTCTTATTGAATCTCCCTTGCGCCTCCGCCATATTCTCTCCCTCCGACTCCGTGATCTGCTCCCAGCTTGAGGTCATTACGCATGCTGCGTGGGACTTGACACCTTGCAGGCCTTTCTCTTTTCTTTTTTCTGTCGCGTGCTTCGCCTATAGAAACGGACCCTGGACTGGACAACACGCTTCTTGCTCCTCACAATCTCGTTTCCTTCTTGTCTCCGTTTGAATTGATTGAATTGGACTTCTCGTGGGATTAGACCTTCCCCGCATAAAGTACTTTTGATACACCATGTGAGTTCTGAGGATAGGGATAGCTGTTACAGCACCGCTTTGGCTAACAAATCCCCAATGCTACTAGGCGTATCACCGTCAGCGTTATCCGGCCGGACCAGGCCGATTCCGACATCGTCAACCTGGAAGTTGGCGGAGACATGACCGTCGAGCTTCTCAAGGCCATCATCGAAGTCGAATCCGCCATCCCTCCCAGTTCCCAGCGGTTGCTCTACAATAACCGGATCCTCAGCAACGATGCACAAACACTCGAGCAAATTGGTATTGGGGAGGGGGATATGCTAGGAGTTCAAGTTGCGCTACGGACTCCCCCGGCACCTACACGGACAGCTGGGCCCTCAAGTGCCGCTGCGCAACAAAGCCTCCAGCGACGCCAAGCGATGACACCCGATCCTGAAACGATTCGTCTACATATCCTTGGTGACCCGCGAGTGCAGGATGCGGTCCGGCGACAGAATCCACAGCTAGCAGAGGCTGCTGCAGATCCGCAGCAATTCCGGAACGTCCTTTTTGCGCAGCAACAACGAGAGGCCCAGCAGGAGGCAGAGAAAGAAGCGCGTATTGCCATGTTGAATGCAGACCCGTTCAACCCTGAGAACCAAAGGGAGATTGAGGAGATTATTCGCCAGAATGCTGTGACTGAGAACCTCCATAATGCCATGGAGCATCATCCCGAATGTAGGTGGTTGCTCCCTCTATCTATTTGAGCGGTTTTAAGAATCATTGCTAACGAAGCGCATCAAAAGCTTTCGGTCGCGTTACGATGCTTTACATCCCCGTCGAAGTTAACGGCCACAGACTTAACGCCTTTGTCGACTCGGGTGCCCAAGTCACGATCATGTCGCCTGAATGCGCGACCGCTTGCAACATTATGCGATTAGTTGATCAGCGTTATGGAGGAATTGCAAAAGGTGTTGGCACCGCAACGATTCTTGGGCGAGTGCACTCGGCGCAGATTAAAATCGGGAGCATGTTCCTACCGTGCTCGTTTACTGTCATGGAGGGGAAACACATTGATCTCCTTTTAGGTCTAGATATGCTGAGACGTCATCAGGCCTGTATTGACTTGAAGAGGGGTGCACTCGTCATCCAGGACGAGGCCGTTCCTTTCCTGCCAGAGGCCGATATACCCAAGCATCTGCAAGAGGAATTTGAAGACGAACCGACCGTCAAGGGTCAGGGAGGTGCCGAAGTCGGGGCACGAACAGGAGCCGTCACCCATCAGGTTGAGGGCAACAATAACGGTCAGGGCCCGAGCGCTTCCAGTAGCACACCGGCGGCAGCATCGTCCTCGTCTGCCGCACCGAGAATCAACATCCGTCCGACACCTGGTCCATCGTCCCGGTGGTCACAGGACTCGATCGCAAAGATCACGGAACTGGGCTTTACTCGGGAGGAAGCGATCCGGGCATTGGACGCAGCGAACGGGAATCTGGACGGGGCTATTGGATTCTTGATTTGAAAGTGATACCAAGCGGTAGTTTTTGATTCTTGTGCTGTACTTCATATCTGTATCACTGTACAGTCTCAACCAGCGCTATTCTGTTTTGAGCCTGTGTAATACTGAAGCCTACTGCGATTCTGCTATCGTTGCACTGGAAGTGCAATTCTTATCAAGCCCTTGAGACATGCATGCATTGGCTTGCGAAGCCACATATCTTAGATCGACTGGATGTAATTATTCTCCTGGACTTGGGTCGGGGTGCAACTACTTATCTTGGTGGATCTACGTTGTGGCGTTACGCGGTTGCTTGGGGATAACTATAGATAGTCAGGGTTCAATATACATGCAATGTGATATCGACAATGCATATTATCTACACAGTACAGGGTACAGAATGGCCAGCTGGAATACGCAAGGGGGATGGAGACGATTTATCATATCCATCTCTCATTATCAATCTTTTACAGCTGCGTATGTACATACTACACACATGGTACTTATTCCTGCACTGCACGGCCTTGATTCATATACTTGCTTGACGTGACCTCATTACTCCTCGCCTCGCGCCGTTCTACCCGGATGACCTTGATATCTCTGCGATATGGCTAGTAGTAACGCCCGCTACTCGCTCTTACTCTTCTGAGTAATAAGACGGGCACGCAGCCGGAAGACCATATCCAGCGCCATGAACGCGCCTACGGTAACATTAGCTTGTTTCAATTGAATAAACGGGGAAGAAAAACATACCCAACGCAACATACGGACTATACAACATGGTGAGATCCTGCTTCTCGACGACCGTCCGATCCGTCCAGCTCCAGACCTCGGCCAGACACGGCAATGAGGTGACGAACGACTGGACGCCAAAGACCAGTAGGTGGACGGGGACCATGGGGTCATCTACGCGCATTAGCATTGCATTAGCATTGGCGTTTTCACGGTTTCAGAAGTTGGGGTTGGCTACCTCGCAGCAAAGCACCAATAGCCCAGATACTCAACGGCGCATGATACCAGATCTCCATGGTGATAAACACGACGAACCACACAGGCGCCGGCTGCTCGAAGAACTTGTCATTGTACGTATTTACGTAGAATTCGCGTAGTTGTCGCGAGAAGTCAGTCTGGAGGAACGACGGCAGGAGAGGCGCCGCGTCGATTACTGCGAGATCAGGATACGTCCTACAGAATAGCAATTGAAGGGCAGAGCAGAGTACGTACAAAAGATGATCGGGAGGTGAATGACGAAAAAGACAAAGTACAGCAGGTCGAGTTTGCGACTCCAGAGCGAGGCCGGCGCGGATCCGGCCATGTTGTTCGTTGGTGGTGTGTGCGTGTTTAGCCGACCGGCGACGAGAAGAGTAACAGGGACGTCGCTATAGAGTAACCGAGGACGGCACGAGTCAGGCAGTATGTGTGTTTCTCTATAGAATATCTTGAATCAGAGAGCAATTGACTCTTCTGTACTCTATGTTGACTGTATCAAGTGAAGTCGCAGCAAGCAGTGCTCGTCAGGTGACCGAGAAAAAGCAAAAAACTGCACGCATCTCGGGAGTTCCTCCTAAACATAGCTTAAGCTTAGCCCGTGGATCGAGCCTACGGGGGTTCCTCCTGGGTAATTTGAGTAAGTTCATGTTGCTTTTTCTCGCCCGGCTGGTTGGGAAACACGTTAAATCTCTCCATACATAGTGTGGACTACACTTCAATCTACATTCTCTGTACAAGTACTACCAGCCCCATCAAATATTCGGGCTAAACCCATATCCATGAACGACCCTCGGATGGCAAAATGGCAGAATGGCAAGTAGGAGATAATTCGGTGTCTACAGAAGCTTCAGACTCTGTACACCGCAAGTCCGCCGCCGTTTGGCTGATGGAGCCGTAATCAACTGGGTCCTGACAGCGCCTAAGTCTTGGTCCTGGGCTAATCGTTCAGACTCATTTTCCGTCTGGCGTTTCGGTCTCGACGGAGAACAACCACGAAGGAACTGACTCGCTCCGTGGCGACTAAAGCCCACTAGTCTGTGCTCTGGGATGCTGCTTTTGCATGCCCCCTTACCCCGAAGCACACATCACCCTCATGTACATAGTACGAGCTTGCGATGCATGCTGCCGGCATCTATCCGACCGATCAAAGAAGGAATTTCGAAATGCCGGAAACCGGAACCATGGAGTTGCATGTCAGGTTACGGTCTAGCAAACTCAGTCCTACAGAGAGAGTCAGTCCTGCTCTGTACGGAATCACGATCCTACGTCTACATGCAGTAGTGCGCCCTACAATCGTTTCCCATTTGGAACATATACACCGGGTCTCCACAGAGGCGGGTTCTGGCTTTCTTGGTGGTTCCCTCCCAACTTGGGGCCGAAGACGACCCAAAGTTCAAACGACGGATGGAGATTAGACGACGAGACACTACTGCTTTAGCTCCCTGCGCTAGTTACCACCACCGGGCCGGTTTGGGCGAACGTTGCTATTCAATTTGTTGACCAGATCAGGACAACGTGGCGATTTTTCGTTTCGTAAGAGAAAGAAAGGGGAAAGCAAAAGGACGAAGAGACCGATCCTTTCTCTGCAGAAAATGCTCTCACACTACGGAGTATATTTTCCAGCCAAGATATCTTCGATGTCAATCATGATACAGCATGACGTAGCACGCATTTAATTTTCAAAAAGCAAAGAGTACATCGAAGCAACTGTAAGGATATCTTACCAAGATACCGCAACGGGACTTCTGTATGGGTTACCGATTGACTGAAGACTTATCTGATCTGATCTGTGCGCTGGCGACTGCGACCACGGTGGTGAAATGGTTCGAATATTCTTCTACGGCCCTTCGATATGGCCTGGAAACCTTCTACGACAGGCCTAGATCCAAGATTACTGTACTACCCTACCGGCCGTCCTCCTTCCGATTCGGATGGGGCTGGGTTCGGATGATACAAAACGGTCTCTGGCTTAGTGTCTTGTCTGTGGAGAATCTGATAAAAAAAATCTGCTCTGTACCGGGGGTATCGAACCGTACACCCGAAATGAAAACGGACTGCTATTCCTATTCAAGACAACCAGATAAAGAGAGTATGACGACTGGCTCCGGAGCACGGTGGGCTGTAAACGCTGTGTTCTGAGCACACACGCTACTGCTATGGATTAAACTATTCGGGTAAAAGTCATGCTGGGCTGGGAACACATGAGAAAGAGGGTCGACGGCAACGGACAGGCGAAGAGGCAAGAGCCGAACCAATGAATGCGTACAATGTACGACCCCAGAATCCTCTACCGATGTTTCTCTCCGACAGCTCAGAAAAAGCAAAAACAACGGGGACCATGGATTGGGTACCTGTCACAACCCCAACCGCTAACTATATACAATTTACCCTGGATTCTGGTTTACACGCCGACTTCCGTGATGTAAAATCCGATCAGTCATGTCAATAGAATGTCATTTCCCGGTTCAGGAAATTCGAGACTCTTAGTTGCATACCACATACGTACAAAGCAGACAAACACAAGTCTTCATTAATTGACCATTTCAAGGCTGGCTGCAGGGCTCGATCGAGAATCTAGTTCTACGTTCGATACTCGTGAAGTACAGACGGCTTCGAGGCCATGCAAGGATGATGCAAGATAGGAAGCAAGTCGCCAGAAACAGAGCAAGCCGGAGCAAGAGCTATGGCTCCGGACTCCTCCTACTCCTACTCCATCCGGAGGTCTACGGGAGGAGCTGAAGCTACGTACCAGCTATGGAGAGCTGCAGCTACTTTCTCGGACGACGACAGTTACAAGACCCATCTGGCGCGCCCTATTGCAGTGCAGTTCAACTCGGCTCAATTGCTCCCGTTGTATCGTGATATTGAACATCACGGCTTGCGGGTTTAATATCTATTTTTTGGAATTCTAGCTGCATGCTGCAAGATTCCATCATTCCCTGTCCACTTTTACGGCCACATTTCCGGCATCATTGACGACCTTATCATTCACATTTGCGTGAGGTCTCTTCTAAGCGGTGAAAAAAAATAGAAATTTAGAGGGAAAAAAACAAAAAAAAATTCTGCACCAGAAACAAACGGAATGAAAAATAGCTTCCATCCAATGCGAGCCAAAGTCCCGGAAACGCGCCGGGATCAAAAAGCGAACCGGGGGTTATGTTGATATTCATTGTCGGTGGACAATCGCAGTCAATGGGTCAATTCCTTCACCCCGTTTGAAAAAGGTCCATGAAAAACTAGCCCAAGTGGACGACAATTCGAGCTCCGATGACCCGCGAGCCGATGGATTGGCCCTTGACCGCTCATCTTCTTGCTCGTCGAGTGTCCCTCGCGCGCGTTTCCGGTTCATACAGAGCAGTCTTTCTCGAGTACGGAGGGTGGTCGGAGGATGGCTCACTAAGCGGACGGACTAGTCTCCAGTTTTCCTTCGTGTCGGATGTGTCTGCTCTACTCCCTTTTTTGATATATTTTATGTCATTGTCACTCTAAAGGTGGCGCCGGCCGTCTGCCGTTGAATCGTTTGGACCCGTCCGGACCGTTTCTTGGTGTAATTCTGGTACACACACAGTTCCATATACGCACACACACACACACACTACGCTATACCCCCCCTGTCGTCCCGGCATAATAATTTTTTTTTCACCCTCGGCCCTGGTCCTTTTCGGAATCTTCTCACGCATATCCCTCCCCAGCGCAGAACTCATCACCCTGGCCGGAGATGAAAGGGAGTACTATGTAGCAACAATGCCGTTTGTTGCGCTTGCACTGGCGCGCGCGCGCAAGGTTGTGGACTTGCACTACACCAGTGGTGCCACAATGATCATATCAGGATATCCACTTGCTCGAAATAAATCTTTATCGGGCAGGAAAACACGAAGATGAATGATGAGACGGTGGAGAGCGCCGGGCTTGTTGTATCACTCCCCCGTCTTGTCTATCAGAGACGGATCCTTATTTATTGCCGGCGCTCGTCCTCTCCATGCTCTTTTTTTCTTCCTCGTCTTCCATGATTCTTCTCTTGTTATCAATCAGGATCTTCGGCCTTCTCTCATTTTTCTAGACCGGTGATCGTCTGTTTTCTTTTTTGAGTTTGACTCGTGTCGTTGCTTGCATAGTTTCTCAACCTTCTTAAACTCTTTCCCTTCCTGCTTTTTTCTATCAATTCATCCTATTCAATTCTCTCAAACAAAATGCCTTCTTCTGCTCCTTCAGTTAAACCCATCAAGCCGGTCAACAGCCACAAGCCGGAACAGCCCATCAGCTACGACATCAACATCCCCTATGTCGATGTCAACAAGGAACACAAGCTGCGCACCCGGTACCCCGAGTACCTCCCGACCTGGGACAAGGTGTGGTTTGACCCTTTGCCGCCATTCGAGTATGAAGACCCGGCTCTCCGCGCAGATGAGTCCATGCCCAACCTGCTCAGCGGCACCGCCAGGGAGGAGCACATCCAGCCGAGAATCGGCACCTTCCTGCACGGCGTGCAATTGAACAAGTTGAACGATACGCAGAAAGACGAGCTCGCCCTGCTCGTCTCGAAGCGTAAGGTCGTCGCGCTTCCGAACCAGGATTTGATTGACGAAGGCCCGGCGCGTCAGGAGGAATTCATGCGGTACTTCGGCAAGCCTAACTACCAGCCTGTTTCGGGGACGGTTCGCAACCACCCCGGTTTCCACATCATTCACCGTGATGGAAACAAGGAGGAGATCACGCGGTTCTTGGACCAGCGCACCACGACCACCCTGTGGCATCAGGATGTCAGCTACGAAATCCAGCCCCCGGGCTATGTCATGCTCGGATTGTTGGAGGGTCCTAATGTTGGCGGTGACACCGTCTTTGCCGGAACCGACCTGGCATACCAGTATGTTTCTCCCCTCTTTCCCACCCTCATCTTTGTCGAAAACTAACCCATGTGCAGACGTCTCTCTCCCACATTCACCTCTTTCCTGGACAAGCTGGACGCAACCCACTCCTCGGCCAAGATGATCAACCACACCCGCCTGACCGGCGGTCTTGTCCGCAAAGACCCCGTCGACACCGTTCACCCGCTCGTCCGCGTGCACCCCGTGACCGGCGAGAAGTGCCTCTTCTTCAACGGCGAATTCATCACCCGCATCGAGGGCATGAAAGTGCCCGAGCAGAAATGGCTGCTTGATTTCCTCATGAACCACGTTGCGACTGGCCATGACTTCCAGGCTCGTGTGCGCTGGCAGCCGAAGACGATTGTCATCTTCGACAACCGGTCTACTATCCGTAAGTTCCCTTGCCTCATATCATTTCAGAAGCACAAGCTAACAATCCGACAGACTCCGCTATTGTCGACTACCTCGACGACGACAACAGCGCCCAACTCCGACATATCTTCCGTCTCTGCGCGCTGGGCGAGAGACCCATGCCCACTCACAGGCCTGACGACCACGACCACGACTCCCACTCCGAGTTCAGCGAATAATCTTGCCTCTCTTCTCCTCCCCTCATCCTCACCTTCTTTTGCCGCTTTGATTTGATCTCAAAAAGACGTACTACTTAATTTGCCATCTCCATCGCCTAATACCCATGTGCGCCTGTTTCTTGTCTTGCCTATTTTGATACCTCTTGTCTGGTCTGTTTCTGATAGACGGTTGTTTTTCGTTTTTTCGGGGTTTCTTTTTATTCCTGTTTGTTTGAATCGGTTTACTAGACTGGGGTTGTTTTTGATGACTGATAGACTTTGCTTTTGGCTGGGGATTCGGTTCCTCTTATGCTTGCTTGCTTGCTGGTTTGGTTTTTCAGCGTGTTTCGGGTTCCCTTTTTTTAACCTTTTTTTCTCTGCGGTCTTAAAATGGGTGGTAATAAAAATGATTCTGCATATTGGTTTTATCTTGCTTCGTACTGTCTTGACTGTGCTCGCATATCTGAAGTAGATCACATTGTGTTGGAAATGTGTCGTTTCCTGGGCCATATACAGTCTGTATGTCTCCTGTAGGCAGTATGGTCGAATATCTGAGTTATGTCATGTATTGTATAGGGACAGACCACGAAGACTCAATCCAATCATCCAGACTAGCTATTACATCTTAATATGTATAAGTAGAAAGAATGAATTATGGACTACCATCTCATCCAAAAGAACATCACACCACTTCCATGAAAAGCAACCATAAAATAACTATAAACGCCCAGTGTACAGACATAAACTCAAGAAAAACATTCAAATGCAAGTGTAAATGTACTTGGCTGACAACACAAAAACAGAAACCAGGTCTAGCCTTGTTCTTCCTCTCCTAAAGCAAGCTAAGCTCCCCCAAGTTTTAACGTCCAACTTTTTTCAACCTAGGAAAATCACCGCAGGATGTTCTCAATCCGCACCCGAAGCTCGTGCGCAACTTCCATCTGCTCTGGCAGAATGCCACCCTGCTGTAACAAGAGGAGCATCTCCAGGATTCGCTCCGCAACCAAATCACTACCAAACACTGCTCCGCCAAGACGGACGGTCTCGTGGAACCAATATTCAATCAGATACAGAAGGTCCTTGGCGATGTACTTCCGGTTCGAGCCATGGAAGGGTGCTTCGTCGGTGTAGTACATGGCCTCGAGGACGGTGTAGACGGTTTCGTGGGCGACTCCCAGGTCCAAGAAGAGGTCGACCACCCATGTCGCTGGGCCAACGCCGCGCTGATACTCAAGGGCATAGCGCTCAAGCATGGGGAGGAGAATCGGAACGGGGAAGACAAACTCGGACATGCGGAGGCGGCTTCCAAGGCTGCGGACCTTCTCGATGACGGCTTCGTAGGGCATGGGTTCGCCCCTTTCAACCGTTTCGTCATGTAGGTCTTGGAGCAGGTGTTGCCAGGTGGATTTGATGTCGGCCGAGTTGCGGTGATCCGCAATGTGGAATATTTGCAGGCAAACGTCGTAATAGCTCGCGGGATCAGCGAATTGGTTGAATAGCTGTACACGTTAGTAGAGATTCACGTGTGAGCGGAAGATGTATACGTACAGTACTGATGTCCATGATCGGCCCATCGACGTCGGCAAGAACGTCAGGCTTTCGGTCCGGAGAAATCCGCTTGTCATCCTTCAGGCGCTGCAGCAAATCATCCTGAATGTTCGCAACATCAATAAGGTTCGAGATCTCCTGTAGCACGCGCTGCCGCGACTGGCGGCCCACATCCGGTGTGAAAATTGAGGCGTTCGCCCTGGCACGGCCAAGGTACTCGATCCGGCGACCCAGAGGCAATGCAAAGGCACTCTGTGCAAGCTGCAACTGAACCTTGGCAGCCTCAAAGAACCGCTGAGCCTGCGCATAGTATCTCCAAAGGAGGTCCGCATGGGCAAGGTCGTCTGCCGACTTGCGCTCCAGATAGGTAATGACGAATGAAGATGTGCTTTGGAGCAACCGGTCACTCCATCCTTGTTCCAAATACCAATCATACAAGCTCGTCAGGAACACCTCGTCGGCCGAATCGGCAATGACGCCATACGCCTCATTCTTGCGCTTAGCGATAACAGTGAACTGCCCATCAACGACGCCAGGGTCATTGGCGGCGAGGTTGTCGACTGCAATGACGACCTTGAAGATCAAATCATAGCATTGCTTTCTAAAGTAGAAGTAGTCGCGGCGAGAGTCCTTGGCCCATTAGCATCCATCAATTACGAGAGTTAAAGAGCTTAGACATACCTCCTGAGGCCGTCCATCGACAATCCACGAGAACGCCATGTTGGCCTTGTCGGAGCGTGCCGCAACATTGAGCGCGAGTTGAATTGCACCTAATCAGCCTGTTAGTATTGTAGAGGAAAAGTTTCAGAAGAACAACATACCCGCAAAAAACTCGTTCTCAATGTAATTTTCTATAGCAGAAACGAGGTAGTCCATGGGAAGACTATCCGAAACTTGCTGGAACAGATGAAGAGACTCGTTGAGCAGGTTACGGCCAAGTTCAGAGTTGGCGCCGGCCTCAGTAGCCCGCTTAAGCAGCTCCTGAGCCTTGAAGATGACCACATCCTCAGGACTACAGAAGCTGCCACATCGCCGTCGCAGGGCATCAGCAATCGTCTCAACGTTGGAACCCTTAGCGATGTTGCGGTTTACAATTCCCTTGACCAGCTCCTTGGCAATGTCGTGGCCCTTGCTAGTGCTGAACAACTCCTCAAAGGTGAGCTTGAGGAATCGTTGCTTCGACTCGTCAGGCAAAGTGGCCACGATCTCATCCACCCGCTCATCGAAGAGCACCAAAACGAAAGAAATGCCCTCGATAGTATGAGAAACAAGCTGGACAAGAGAATGAAGGGCACGGTGCTCCGCTTGCAGAGCAGTTTCCTCCTGCTTGGTCGATACGCGAGCCAGGGCTTCCGGACCACTCAGACCTTCAATAAAGCTCTTGTTGCTTTTGAAAAAGTCCTGCAGTGCTGTCAGATCGCGCTGAATGGTTTGCAATTTCGCGATAGCGACTGAAGGTGAGATGGTTTCCCCTCCGCTCGGGTCC
This sequence comes from Aspergillus chevalieri, assembly GCF_016861735.1. Lineage (NCBI taxonomy): Eukaryota > Fungi > Ascomycota > Eurotiomycetes > Eurotiales > Aspergillaceae > Aspergillus > Aspergillus chevalieri. The sequence continues at coordinate 2,860,117 of NC_057367.1, read as the reverse complement.
TTGCCGGCTGCGGCGATTTCCTTCTTCCATATCGACCGCAGCAAACGCGTCATGTACATGGCGATACCTGTGTGTCTGGGAGAAGGCACGACAGCATCGATAGCAGGTGTCGAGTTATCAGCGACGGCATTCTCGTTCATTGTGGGCCGACCACCGTACTCGATGAAGACCTTGCGGGCAAACTCAAGAACGTCCGGGTCGTTGATCTGTGTAAGGCGCGAGTCCGTGGAGATCTCAACGCCCTGGCCGCATGCAACAGCCAATGCAGTTGCAAGTGTTTCACTCCGGCCATATGTACGAATGAAGTTCTTGATCTCTCCCTCGAGTCCCTCGTCCCCTCCATTATCAGCACGACCACCACGTACTAATGCTGCGAACATGTCAACGAGACGACGACGACGGATGACATGGATGCCAGTGTTCGTCAAGATGGCAATTTCCGGTGCCGGGTTGTCGAACTGAATGGCAAGTTCATTGCCAAACCCTCCAGGCGAAGATGCTGCGGCGGCGGGTGGGGAGCAGAGGCCGATATCCTCCGCCCTACTGCCCAACGAAAGCCAGCTCGCGGTCTCACCGGCCTTTCCGGGGATCGGGTTATCCTGTGCACGAGCGACACGCCCGGAATCGGGAGAGGAGACGAACAAGGTGTCAGATTTCTGCGTGGAATCCTTGCAAGTAAAGCAAAAGAAATAGCCGGGAGGGTAACGGACGGTAAAGCGTGTAGGATCCAGGGAGTGAATAGGAATTTTCGAAGCCAATGGGGCCTGGAACCGGGGCTGGGCTTGGAATGTAGGACTCAATGGAGCAGCGGAGGGGTTGTCGAACGGTGGCGTCTTCACATGGTGCGCCTGCATGCTTGTCGGGGGGCTGGCACCATTCGGAGACGGCGCCCAGCTGTAAGACCCAGTAGCACTCAGGTAAATCCGGTAACCGGTAGCGGTGGTAGCCATAAGGTGATATCGCGAGGCCTCCGCAGCTGGAATCGGGCTGATGGACACGATCCTCACCTTGGGATTGAGGGACTCGTTTGTCATGATGATGTGTCCGATGTTGGCGTAGATATCCATGGCTGGTTTCGTGATGGCCAGGTTAACGGTTCCGTCGGACTTCAGGTGGAAAACACGGATGGTCGAAAGGGACGAGAGAGTGTAGAGCAACCTTCTGGTGTCGTCGACTTCCATCTGCACAACATGCTCAAAACCCTTTTGGGTGAAGCTCAGATTCGGGGTGAAGGCTGCCAGTCGAGAGCTGGTGTGGTTGACTTTCGAGCAACGGCCCTGGAACCACTTCTCCTCCTGCTGATAGATGAGTTCGTACACATCGTTGTCCGACGAACCACCAAAGAAGACCCGGCCAGTTGAGTCCGACGAGGCCAACACGTCAATGTCCAAGCCCCGAATGGATGTCGACATGCCCGTTTGATACAACGTCACCTGCCGTGTACCTCCCGCGGTCGTCTCGCAGCCCATACCCAACAAAATCACATCCGCCGTGGTCGAAATAATGAGGATATAGCTGATTGTTGGCAGAAACACGCCGTCACGAGGTCGCGCCAGCTTGACCGCGTTGATACTGTTAGGTTGATCCTCGAAGCCCACCAATTGCGGATTCGGGTGTGTGTAGTCCCACAGGTAGAGGGCGTTGTCAATCGCAACCCACGCGTGGTTCAACTCTGCAAAAAGACCCATACTCGTCGATACCTGTGCGCGGTTATATTGATCGAAGATTTGGTCGGGGATATTGTACATCTTGACTTTTTGGAACGGCGCCCATGATGGTGAGACGGGAATATCGTAATCGGATGAAAGGCCCTCTGGCAACATATGATAGTCAGTCAGTCTATTTCTGTGGATCCCAACGTTAAAACTCACGCGATAAGTAGCTATCGAGGTCGGGATAGCGAGTTTCCTGAGCAAGCGTGTCATTGATCGTCCCTGCACCGCGCTCCTCTGTGCTCAATGTCTGATTCTTAGACTTCGAGGTTGCTGGAGGAAGCTTAGGAAGCGAAGCAGGCGAGGTTTGCTCTTGAACTGGAGCAACAGCAGATGGCGTCGCGGGCCTGGCAGGAAAGAGCGGCGCATTGGAGGCATTCCCGGGGGCAGGGGTCTGGAAATAAGCTCCTGGGAGCGGCTTCTGCGGCGTGAGAGTCGGGGGGAGATTCGGATAAGACATGATGCCGGTTCACGGCTCGCTGAAGAGCTCTTTTATAGAAGAGGAAGGGGAGGAGGTAGAGGGAGGGAGTCGCGCTCCCCGGCGTAAAGAGAGTCTCGTTTCGGCGCTGAAATAAGGCAAACAACGAGAGAAAAGATAAATCAAGTCAAAAAAAAAAAGAGGACCAGCCGGGGAGGAAAGACAATGGAGAATAAAGAGCATTAGCCTGCATGGAAAGAGCAGAGAGGAAGAGGCCAGCCAACAGACCCGTTGTCAAAGAGGAAAAGAGAGAGAAACAAAATCGTGCACGGGCCCCAGAAGTTGGAGAGCTTTTGCTTGTCCGCCTTTGCGGTCAGCACCACCACCTTTACTTCTTAATTGAATACAACTACCAATTCGCTTCCATTAATACATCCTAATTGGAAACAATATGTTCGGACCTACTCGCTTGTCCTCGCGCATGAGTCTCCTGCGCCAGGTGCGCTGGAACTCGACTGCCAGTCCGGCTACGCCGCCCTTAATGGCTACGTTCAGACAGGATCTCAAGGATGCCATGAGGGCGAAGAATACGCCAAAGTATGTCTAATTGCTTTGACATTGGGATATTTGGGTCTACTTCAACGGACGACGCTGACTAGTCCAGGTTGAACGTCCTGCGTGCTCTCATCTCCGAAGTCAACAACTCTGTCAAGACCCCCTCTCCCATCCAAACCGATCTACAGCTCCTGTCCCTCATCCGGAAACGTGTCTCTGGGGCACAGCAGGCAGCGCAACAGTTCGAAGAGGCCGGTCGAGCCGATCTGAAGGAGGGTGAGGATTTGGCTGTGTCGATCCTGGAAGAGTACGCCGGTCAAGTCAAGACCATGGGCGTGGACGAGATCAAGTCGATTGTCTCGCAAGAGCTTAACAAGCTCAAGGAAGCGGGCGGCAAGGCAGATATTGGCTCGTTACTCAAGGCCCTTTTTGCTCCTGGGGGCGCTTTGGACGGCAAGCCGGCAGAGAGATCCGAGGTTGCCAAAATCGCCAAAGAGACCGTCGCCGCTGTATGAACATGAGCATGAGATACGATACGGGTTACGGGCATGAACACTGTATAATAGCAATGTATGTTACAACAAAAATAGACTCCCATCATCTCTGTCTGGATCTCAAATTGGGCACTCAGTATTGATTTGAAGACAATCGATGCTTCGTTGCAAACAGGGAAAAAAAAAAAAAGGCTATCAGTCGCATGTCTGGAATAGTGTACACTGAAAAAAACTGTTAACGCCGTGATTACTTTCCTATGCATGATCTTGCTGATTACAGAGACTGTCGTTGTCGAGTCGCATTCAATCAAGCATACATCAACGCGATTCCACCCAGAGAAGTTGCAATGATACCAAACCACCACCACCGCTCAGGGCTGACCAAGCCCTCGCTCTGAATCAGGTTCTGTATGGCGAACGAGCTGGAAGTGTCACTCAAATCGCGCTTGCTCTTGGGCGCCTGGGTGTGCAACGGGTTCAAGGTCGTCGTAGGCAATATCTCGGGGGTTTTGTAGGCAAGGTACATGGGATGCAAGGGAGCGCCGTCATGGCCATAGAGGTCAAGGCGACGGACATTGTGATAGGCATCTGTCGAGACCGTGTACGACTGATGTTTTTGTCAGTGGCAGATTAGGAGAGTCAATTCCATTGGTAAATACCTTGAAGAACTCTGTCTGATTGTATCTAGTATAGGTAGCAATGTCCTTCTTGCACGGGTCCGACAGCAACTGACGGCCATCAACGGCGATGGGATTCAAGACTATGGATCCATTGACGAACAGGGTGAATGCGCCATGCTGCCATTGCATGATTCCTTTGGGGCAGGAAGGATCCTTCGCTATTCGCGAGTCAACACTATCCATTAGGATGGTTTATGGAGATATATACTCACGATTGGCGAGAGCGCGATAGTAGGCCGCTTCATAGTAGCCGTCCGACGTAAATGAATAGGAAATGCCCGGGTGTTTTGGTTCGATGAGACGATCTTCAACGGAATCGAAGAAGCCGCGGCCTGTAAACACACTCTCTGACTTGGTGGTCCATGTTCCAACCAGCTCGGAGACACTAATGGCGCCGACAGCCGTAGCGAGAAGTAGATAGCTAATGAAGCCAACCGCAACCATTATGGGAAGTTTTGAAGGTGTAAGTGTAGTTGACAATTGACATTCAAGAGGGAAGAAAGAGGAAAACAATCCACATATTCACTGTTACCCCCTCGAAAGGGGGCGTTTCCTGTGTGGAATGGACTGGCGACTGCCCTTTCTTTAGCCCCTCCCTGCCATCCCAAGCAACAAACAATGTGCCAAGCCATCTGCACCTCTGACAGCAACACTACCTATTCTGTATTCTATAGAACTCCCCAACTACTTTGTCCTTATTTCTTCATTATCATAGCTTTTTTCATTCCGTAACCGCCCATGATGACAGCTCCTCTGCAGGCGGCCAAGAAAGACCTCCGGAAGAAAATACGTGACGCACTGCGAAAAATCCCCGCGGACTCACTATCTTCTCAATGTATGCCATTCAGTGCCAATCAATCACGATCTTGAGGCTAATACGTCGACAGCCGGAGTCGCTACAAACAAGCTTCTCTCCCTGACGGAATACCAGAATGCTAAGAGAATTGGGGTCTACCTGTCCATGCCGTCCGGAGAGCTGTCCACCACGAGCATTGTCCAAGATGCTCTGACCAAAGGCAAAGAGGTCTTTATTCCTTACATCTACACGGTCGAGCCGCCGGCCATGCTGCCAAAGACCTCGGTGATGGACATGCTCGCCCTTGAGTCCATGGAAGAGTTCGAGTCACTAGAGGCAGACAAATGGGGCATTCCATCGCTCAAGAACGATCAGGTCCACGGCAAGAAGAACTGTTTTGGCGGCAGTGGTCTCACCTTTCCCGCCGAGAAACAGACTACATCGCATGACAGCCAGGGTCTGGATCTGATCGTCATGCCCGGTATGGCGTTCGATCAAGGTTTCCGACGACTAGGCCACGGGAAAGGATATTATGATCACTTTTTGACCAGGTATTCGACTAAAGCGGCAGACGGCAAAACAGTAGCAGGAGCACTCAAAATGCCTTTTCTCGGTAAGAAAACCTCTTGCGCTGTACTATGAAACATTTCGTATCAAAGAAAAACGAGCAAAAAAAAAAAAAAAAAAGGCAGAAAACACCCTCTGACTCCACTTAATCAGTTGCCCTCGCCCTCCAGGAACAAATGCTTCCCCCGTCCGAAGAAATTCCCGTTACACATCATGACTGGCCTATCGATGCCCTCATTGTCGGTGATGGCAAATTCTTCGTCCGCAAACGCTGATACGACCAGAAAAACGGACTCTTTTTCGTGTAGATTGCTTCCTTTCCTATGTGTATATGATATGCTTCGATCGTCCTCCGATATAGACCGTAGATTCGATTATTAGGAACAAAAGGACATTATCGTATCGCAGCGAAACTTGGCTCTTCTTTTCTCTATTACGTTCATTGGACGGCTTGAATCAGAGACACGTTGTCACCCTTGAGCAAGATCTGGCCTGTAGTCGCGTTGTCAGTCTCCTTCCGATAACGCACCGACTGAGTAGCAAAGATGGTATTATCATACCCAATGGCCTCCGCTTCTCCTCCTCGGTCTTGGTAGCCAATTTCACTTCCACCGCATCGTCGATAACCAGGTTCATGAACTCGTCAAATCCCTACACGTCATTAGCTCACCTACCCCCATCGAAAACAGCAAAACTAGGAACCTACCCGAATCTTGCCCTCTATCCGGAACGCCAATTGCTCATAAAGCCAGATGGAAACGGTCGATCGCTGTTGGAGGAGCTTGAAGATAAAATGAATCGGCGCGAGCAACGTCTTGCGAGCTCCACCGCCTGCACGGCCGGACATGATGGTCGATAGACTGGGAGAAAAAAAGCTGGGTAATAAAAGCGAAAAGAACGGCGATATATCAAAAGAGCTGAAAACCAGAAAATACACGGTTGCGCAAAGGGTCGTCGCGTTGGTTGTTGGAGGGAAAAGAGAGGAGGAAAGACTGTCGGCGGTGATGACGGACTCCCGTTGCGGCTCACCAACTTTTTTCCCTGTAGGTCGGCCGTCAAGCCAAACATCCCACCTGCATCCTTCCCGCAGAGGAATACTGTTATATACTACCTTTTTCTACTTTATTCCTGTGCATTTTTCTGTCATTTGAACTTGTTCTCTACACGTTTAATGAGTGTTCATGACCACCATCTATCGATAAGGTGCTGAAGAAGCCTGTTTGGCCTGGCTCATCTGAACCCCTCTTTCCCAGACAACCCCCCCGGTTTTCTTCTTATATCACCACCTCTTCTACCTACTTGTTTCCTTTCTCTATTCCAACGACTTCCCTTCCAGTCAGTGCACCATGGCCAGCAAGGAAGGGGCCTTTGCGCCGGTCCTGGCGGCTGTCGCTACCATGCAAGGGAATGTTTCACGCTCCGAGAAGACGCATGCCCACGAGTTTCTTGAAAAGTTCCAGAAATCGGTTAGTCCTACCCTTCTCCCAATGACTTCTTCTCTCCAACCTTACGTATGCGATATCTGATACCGGATCATATGCTAGATCGAAGCCTGGACCATTACCCACGAATTGTTACAATCTCCAGATGTTCCCGTGGAGGCAAAGCTCTTCGCAGCAACCACATTGAAAGGAAAGGTGAAGCGGTCTTGACACAATCTTGCATTATATACCCTATGCGGGGGGTGGTTCCAACACACTGACCGCAATAGATCGTATTCGATTTGGACCAGTTGCCTCCGGAGTCCGTCGTGGCATTGCGAGATTCGGTTTTGAATTTGTTGGTGGCATATGCGGCGGGCCCTCGTCCCATCCAGACGCAGCTATGTGTGTGTCTGGCAAGCCTTGCGATTCAAATGCTCGAGTGGAAGGACGTCCTCGTGACAGTCGGTTCAGCATTGGGATCGAGCGCCGGTGACTGCGTGCTGGAATTCTTGAAGATCCTTCCGGAAGAAGTGACGGAAGGTCGCAAAATCAACCTCTCTGTATGTGCGGTCAATTGAATCAGACGAAACGACCTTCCCAGCCCAGCCGGAATCGCCAACAGGATCAGAGTCTAATGCTTTGTCGTCACATAGGAAGAGGACCTTATCACGAGAACAAAGGAGTTGCTGGAAGATAACGCAGAGCAGGTAATGCATCTGTTGATCCAATACTCCCAGTCATCCCGTATGTCACTGTTCCTCCATTGCTGGTCAATAAACGACCCTAGGCTAACAGTACATCGATGTCGTTTCAGCAACTGCGTCGACAAATCCGCGTCTCTTAGACTGTATAACTTCGTGGATGCGTGAAATCCCCGCAGCGAAGATTGTCGACTCGCCGTTGATGGACGTGATCATGAAGGCGCTGGACGATGATGCGTCGTTCGAAGCCGCCGTCGACAGTGTGTGTACGCTGTACCGTGATACTCGAGAAGTCGATGACTCGCTTCCTATTATTCAAGCCCTATACCCCCGAATCATGGCCCTCCGGCCCAAGATCATTGAGACCTCGGAGTCCGAGGATACGGATGCGTTCAAAGGTGTTACCCGGTTGTTTGCGGAGGCTGGTGAGGCCTGGGTTGTTCTTATTGCTCGCTTGCCAAACGAGTTCCGCGGGCTTGTGGACGCTGTTCTGGAGTGCAGTGCCCGAGACTGGGAGCGCGACGCCATCTCTCTCACCTTCATTTTCTGGTACGAGTTGAAACAATACGTCACCCTGGAGCGGTACAATGATGCGCGTCTCGCTTTCAGCGATATCTTTTCGCGATTGGTCGACATCATGGTCAAGCACTTGGAATACCCCCGACCCGAGGACGGTGAATCAGACTTGTTTGGCGGTGATCGTGAGGCAGAGGAGAAATTCCGTCACTTCCGGCACGCAATGGGTGATGTGCTCAAGGATTGCTGCGCGGTCATTGGTGTTACGGAGTGCTTGTCCAAGGCTTACCAGTTGATTCAACAATGGGTGTCCAAGTACGCTTCGCAGGCCAGCAACGAGCATGTCCCGAACTGGCAGGAATTGGAGGCACCACTGTTCAGTTTGAGAGCGATGGGTCGGATGGTCGACCCTGAGGAGGATACCGTTCTGGCACAGGTGATTCCGTTGATTGTGCAAATCCCGGATCAAGACAAGGTACGGTTCCAGGCCATCATGGCTCTGGCTCGGTACACAGAATGGACGGCCCAACATCCAGAGACACTGGAGCCACAGCTGAACTACGTTATTTCGGGCTTTCAACACAGCTCTCAGGAAGTCGTCCAGGCTTCTGCGCTGGCGTTCAAGTTCCTTGGAACGGACTGCCAAAAGCTGCTGGGTGGACACATTGCCCAGCTCCATTCCTTCTACGAATCAGTGCTCGACAAGTTGAAGCCAAATAGTCAAGAAGAGATCACCGAGGGTGTGGCGGCTGTCGTTGCGGTGCAGCCACTCGACAAGATCTACGAGACCATGAAGATGTTCTGTGACCCTATCATGGCCCGCATCATGAATCTGGCCAACAATGCCAAGGATGAGGAGGGGCAGCGAGCCGTTGCTGGTATGTATTATGCACTACTGAGGGAGGGCTATTGAGAGAAGAAAGTACTGACTTCCACAGATCATCTGCAGTTGATTACCATCTTCGTTCAGGTTGTGCAGCCGTATGTTGGTCCGAATGTGGAGAACCCGGCTGTGAAATACTGTGGCGAGATTCTGTCCATCATGACGACCATTGTCATGAACTTTACGACATCGACCCCCATCCTGGAGCGCGTTTGCCGTTGCTGGCGATACATGATCATCTCGTATCGGACGGCCATGATCCCTCTGTTGCCTACTTTGGCCCAGAGCATCGCCAATGGGTTCGAGGCCTCGCGGGAGGGTTGCTTCCTGTGGGCCACCGACGCAGTTGTTCGTGAATTCTCAGAGGGGGCTGAGCTGGTGGACCATTCGACGAGTAGTGCCGTGTTCCAGTTTTATGAGCAGCAGGCCATTGCATTCCTGCGGATCCTGAATGACTTGCCACCAGAGCAACTACCAGATGGTAAGCATTATCCAGCTTCATATCATTGGTTAGGTTTAGCGTTAGCTGACGGGGGGATGTTTCAGTGATCGAGGACTTTTTCCGCCTGTCATCGGACGCGGTGCGGTACTATCCCAAGGAATGCATATCGTCATCTCTAGCGGTGCCCATCTTCTCCGCAGCCTTGAGTGCTCTCACACTACAGCAGGTGGACCCGCTTATTGCCACATTACATTATTACCGTGACCTCTTTAGCTTTGCATTCGATAAGCCGATCGTCTCGGAATTCACTAGCCCCGAAGGCGAGGCCTACGTTAACCCGCCAGAGGTGCAAGCGGCCGTGAAGCAACTGATCGCCTCGCAAGGCCAACTGCTGGCGCAGCGGGTTCTGACGGGCATGATGTTCATCTTCCCTGGGGACTGCTTCGCAGATGCGTCGGGAGTGTTGATGACCATGTTTGAACTCATGCCGCAGGAAGCTGGAGCCTGGTTGCAATCGACGCTCCAGATGCTTCCGGCGGGTACAATGAAGCCGGGCGAGGCGGAGCGGTTGCTGAAGGGGGTTGCAGACAAGGTACAATCGGGAGAGACACGAAAGATCCGAGTCCTCCTTCAAGGTTAGTATTTGCTTTTTTCTGAATTTTTCTTTGCCGCGCTTTGTGTCCGTACGTGGACTAATCCGAGGCGACGTGTTAGATTTCACCAACTCGTACCGGCGACGAAATGTGGCACCTCGCGAAGGGCTGGGGCGACTGGAGGCGACACGATTCCGGTTTAGTGGCTAGAAGGATATATTTCAAGGAAAGCACTATGTATTACTGCATACCAAGACGGGACAAGTCAGGAACAGCATATCATCTGAAACAACGAACCTGGAAGATCATGATCTCCCTCAGGCACAAGGTGATAATCGCGGAGTGTGGCGGGTGTAGTGTGTGTCCTGCCATGATACCAGCTGAAAATAATATTCGTTTTTAATAAGTGTGTGTAGCGTATGAGGAAAGAAGACACGGACTCCACACCACCTACACTGTAGTATCCAGCCACCAGCCGCGTCACATGTAAACAACAGACCTACTCCAGACCTATGCTCATACCGCTACTATGACTACCATTTCCATCAAGTACTGTACCAGCAACAAGCCGAATCCGGCATGACTCGCGACCGCGAACAGATCCCAGCCATTCATCCATCGGGCTTGGCCGATATCGGGACCTGCAGGGCTGATCGATTTTTGCTTTTGCCGGGCTTACCATTTTTACACTGTCTAAGCGTAGAACATGTCCGATAGCCCGAGGGGGATGAAGTCAAGCCACACTCCAGATATTGCTTTTGCTGTTTAGCTCTTGGAGTAGTCTGTAGTTAGGACTGGACTAGTCTGAATATAGTATGGAGAGGGACGAAAGTTCTCGGTTCGCTTGCGTATAGGATACGATACTTGGTGAAGGGTATGTGGAGCGGTCATGGGACAAACTCTGACTACTGGACGGATATCTGTGCTCCATTACATGTACGCAGGACAGGCTCGTGCGAGAGTAGACTTTGGACATGAGGTAGGTACAGTCATGCATGATAATGCAGGTGTACAGAAGAGTGCGGAGAGAGGAAGCAAGACAGTGCATGCTCATATGACAGCAAGTGAGACATGCTCCAGTTAAGCATAAACATGAGGAACAGTATTAATACAGGGTAGGTACTGTACAAGTAGGTATCGGGCTGTCTGTCGCCCGAATTGGGAACGCGCGGGGCGCCGTGATTGGCCTCCCCGCAGAACTACTGTAGGCGGGGAATTTCTGATTCGAGTATCGCGGTACCAGAAGATTATACTCTGTAGGAGTTTATTGAGTGTGTTTAATGTTTAGTAGATATATCTTTAATGCGTATTGTAATATGTGTGCTTTGATATATATCCTGCTTACTTCACACGGTGAATGCAGTCAGTCATGGATATATATTTCTGAAGTAGCATTCACTGATAGAACCCTCCAGTAGCGTTGTATTCTTCCCAGATACGTAGTCTGGAGTCCCTCAATCGTCTCTACAACTCGTTCTTTAGTATACGCATTATATAGGACATAGCATGCGAGACATTGAGCGTAGGCTACATACCAGCAACACTGTAACTTTTACCACGAAGATGACAACACAGACACTAACGAAGACACCCAATTGTTGAGATTCTCGAAGGAGTGCTTAAGACATGGAAGCCTTGTTCCAGATGAACCAGGACCTGGCAGATATGTGGGCTTAGAAAGAAGTAATTACCCTAGCTCGTCGAGTTTCTGCAAATCGCTTATATTGGATATACGCTACCCACAAGCATCTTTGGAAGACGAATACGCTACTAATCAATATCGACACACTGTGCTGTTACTCGGGTGCAGCTTGTTAAACACAACGCTGGCACGAGTCCTTTCGACCGCCACGTTCTGGATCGATACAGTTGACTGATTTCAAGTTCCCGTGACTCGATATCAATCAAGGTAATTCTTATTGTCTTACTCGATTGTGATCATAAACCCGTGATATCTCCTTCTGTCTAATTCTGTACGTATCATTACAGTAATCTATAATTGGCCAGTGATCGACTACACTTAACCTGTTCCTGAGCTCGTATGCACAATGATGAACGTAGCTGTCATAGAGGAGTCACCTGCCAACACACCTTCCTTAATCCGTCTTCCTGCAGATTCTGAAACCGTCGAGCAAGAGCCGTCCTCGAGGGGAACGGTGGATCCAGCCAACGATGTTTTTTCTTTTGCAGAGGATACCGCGCTTCCGAGATCGGCCGAGACAGCCACCACACTTATCCGGAAGGCGTGCAGGGAAGCATCCTGGAGGGCTACTAGAATAGACCAAAGTGAAGGTGAAACTGTTCCTGACGATCCTGATCAGAAACTATACTGTCGAAGGAGGACACTCCCACGTATCTGCCTGGAGTACGGCGAACAGACGCAGGATGCGGAGCGGATGCAGATGCAGGATTCGAACAAGAAAGCGCGAGTGGGCCGAACTGACCTCATTTCGTCTGGATGGGATGGCATACAGTATGCATTGACGGTGGCGGGCAACCAAGTACCAGACTGTAGATGCCATTGGATGGAAGATGGTCGATCCTCGAAGCTTGGACGAGGATGGACGGGATAGTCAGGTACGAGAGGAGGCTTCGCGTAGAGGGCAGTGTGATTGACGGGTGGGTTCGTGGGCGTGTACACCGTAAGTTGCGTGCGCATTGATTCTGAGACGGCTGAGAATAGAAATTTTGTTTGATCACCGTGGACAGCTGATCAGATCTGCGATGCCATCATACAAGTACGGAGTAGTACTAACTAGTACATTAGTGCTGAACACTGAAGACACCTTGATGGCAAGACATGCATACCTGGACATGGACATGTGCACGTTTCCAGTTTCCCTTGTGGTAGACGGATCAGATAATTTCTCATTTCACAGTGTATAGTACCATGGTCGTGTGTTTCTGCACACAGCAAAGATCTACAATCAATCGTATCTTATCAGATAATCTCGGTAACCCTCGGTTGATCCGAATCAAACAGCACAAGGAATTGCACATTCTGGAAGACATTCCATGGATCCTGCTTCCGTCAACGTCAGCAGATTCACCGTATGATCGTATACCTAGTGTGTTTCAGAATCAATCCAAGAGAATTGCTTTTGCCGCCAATTCCTGGGCTTATTCCCATTCCGGGCCAGAAGTACGTGTGTAGCGAGCCGTCACTGGCTGTGGTGTTTTCCCGAGACTACGCCTAGTGCGAAGTACTTAATACATAGTAATCCTGGTCTTACCGCGGCAAAAAAAATCGCACGGCGCCATCAACCCGTATTGAGCTTTCTGGCACGGCAGATCGCTCCACACGGACATGCACTCGGAGGCCAGCATCGGCCATCGTGCGGGCTTGACCCGGTTAAAGTTAGCGAAAATGCATCGGGCAATTCCTCGAATGCGGTAATTCTGTATTATTATTCTGTACGGTGTACTCTGTATGTGTAGGGTCTAGGGACCATAGTTAAGTTGGTACTATGCTCCGACTAACCGCGACTGCCGCTTCTCTTGATTTAATTTTTCTGGGTCCATCTAATCTGATCTGATTCGGTATTTATTGTGTTATATTCTCTTTTCTTTTTCCACAATTTTTTTTTCTTTCCTCTCTGCGTCATATGGATGTTCATTCTGCAGTAGTGCCAGGGGCATCAGGGCACCGCTCGCACTTCTTTGCTTCCCTTTAGGAAAATCGAAAAATTCCATAGACTTCTACTGCGGATTCTGCTGGCTGTGGCTTGTTTCTTCTGCTGATCGTATTGTTATTTTCTTTTGTTCATCCCGCACGATCCTCGCCGACCCCTCTTCTGCTGCCGACACACTTACAGAATACTCACTGATTCGATTCTTCTCCGGCTTCTAAACAAGTCAATCTCGTTTTTCTTTTTCCAACTCTAATCCTCGCTTCCTTCCGGTATAATTCTGCTTTACGAGGCTGACGACCCTCTCCAATCTGTCACTGGATCTGCTCAAACCCCCTCCCATTCGCAAATCGCCCCACCATCTGCATATCTACTACTTACTCTACGCCGGCACTATATAAGTACCTAGCCCGTCCGGCCTTTTGGATAATATCACTATCCAGCCAGACTAGTCATGCCCTTCGTTTGATTGCCTGACAATACCAGATACAATATGCCCTGCGTCGTCACAGCCATGGCCCAACTGGAACAAGGCCAACCCAAGGTCCTCGACATGAGCCCGGTGCAGTCGACTATCGATGCCGCCGCGAAGAAGCGCAAGCGCACTCGCAAGGTCTACACAGACAAGAAGTTTGTTTGCAGCCATGAGGGCTGCGGGAAGAGTTATTCCCGTGCTGAGCATCTCTACCGTCATCAATTGAACCGTACGTCCCTTCCCGGCGTGCTCAAGTACAATGCTAACCTTGCTAGACACCCCCAAGCAAATCTACCGGTGTGATTTCCCCGATTGCTACCGGTCTTTTGTGCGTCAGGATCTCTGCATCCGGCACCGGGAACGACACACTACAAGGGGTTCCCAGTTGCAGAAACGCGATCACTTCGCCCAGACTGCTTCCCATCATGGCAAGCCATTGGTCCCTTCCAATGCTCCCTCTAGCGCTCCTCCTACTACACTGCCCTCCTCCAACATCCTGCCCGCAACAAGCAACCCAGAAACACCATCCACGGTGCCTCTCGGAACATATCAATACATGCCCGACTATCCTTTCCCCCGGCCGCATAGCTCGACCAACTACACCCTAGCTTCTCCCGCCGCTCAATCCACCACATCCTTTCCTCCGTATGGCCCGGTCAGTGACCGCTCGTCATCCCATACTCCCATTAGCGATCTGGGGCAGGATCCCCAGCAATTTGGGACGCCTGTGTCGACGGCTACCACATCACAAACAATCCCTACCTCGTATCAACCCTTTTCTACTCCCGATATGAACGGAAACTCCTTTAATCCGACCACGACCTACGACTCCCAGCCGGGTATGACCATTCCCGTCACATACTCGGATCTCTCTCTGGCTACTAGCACCGCCCCAACACCGACCACCCTGAGTGGGCTCGACTCCAGCCTGATGGCTCCCGGGCCAACAGCGACTGATGCCGGTTTTGATCCCATGTCTCCCTGTGCATACCCCATGTTTGGCGGCGAGACCTACAACCGGTCTCCGTTTGCCATGGCGGATGACTTTGCCGCATGGCTGTTCAACGAGCCGGGCCAAATGGCCACCCCTCCTCCATCCACAACATCGCCGTCCTTGGGAGGGTTTGCACCACTGCCACCGTCAGTGGCACCGACACCAACAACCGGGATGATGCCGGGATACCTTGACACAATGCAAATGTCGAATTCTTTTTTAGTGAACGACCCTGCTTGCCAGGGGCTTTTACTCAACAACATGCTGCCGACCCAGCAGCAGCATCCTATGAGTGTCACCAGTATCCTGGACACTGGATCGCCACAGGCCGTCCTATCGGGGGAAAAACGCCAGGATTTGCTTCAATTGATGTCCACCCGTTTCAACGAGGCGGCATATTCTGCGGCGGCTAAGCGTAAGGACTCGCTGATGCAAGGTAACCTGGACGATGACCACCATGTTCTCAGTCTGCGCATGATGCATACATACATCGGATCTTACTGGTACCACTTCCACCCCCAGCTACCTATCCTGCATCAACCAACGTTTTCTGCAGATGAGACGCCCAACCTGCTCCTTTTGGCTATTATTGCCATTGGGGCTGCTACGCTGGACAAAGTGCACGGGTCCGTGACTGAGGCGTCCGCACAATTGGCCGATTTTATCGCCTGGCACCTGCGATGGGAGCTGTTCATGGATGCTGACTTCCGTCCACCCGCTAAGCTGTGGATCTTCCAGGCTTTGTTGCTGCTGGAGGTCTACGAGAAGCGGTTTTCTACTCGAGCCCTTCACGAGCGGGCTCATATCCACCACGACACGACCTTGACTTTGATGCGTCGCGGCAGCTCCCTTATTGGAAAGGATGCATTTGGTAACATGCACGACGGCGCTGGTCACTCGCGATTTGGGTCGACGTCGACAGTGGCTGATGACTCGTGGTCGAACTGGATCAAGGCTGAAGGTACTCGACGTGTTGCATTTGCTGCGTTTGTGCTGGACTCGACGCACGCAACCATGTTCGGACACTCGGTTAAGATGGTGGCCCATGAGCTGCGGCTGCCCTTGCCGTGCGACGAGGCGCTGTGGTCCGCAACTACCTCTGCAGAAGTAGCCCGGATGCAGTCCAGCCTGAAAGCCAACGGCGTCAAGCCCGTCCTGTTCCTGGACGGGCTGAAGAAGACACTCAACGGCGAGTCTGTCCGTACCAACGCCTTTGGTCGAGCAATCCTCATGTCCGGATTGCTCAGCGTCAGCTGGCACATGAACCAGCGGGATCTGCAGGTCAGTTCGCTGGGAGTGCCGCAAGCCCTGGGAGGCCGCGACAAATGGCGGTCGTCGCTGCTGCGGGCATTCGATAACTGGCGCCGCGACTACGACGAAGCCCTGGGACAGGGCTCGCTCTTCTCGTACCACGCCAACCGCTTCGCCGCAGAAGATCCCGTGCTGGATTCACGGGATGCACTGCACGCGCTGGCACACATGGCCTCGCACGTGGACATTGTCGACTGCCAGATCTTCGCAGGCGCAGGTCGACTCCTGGGCCGCTCCATCACCACGCGGGACTACAGCGCCGCGCGCGAGAAAATGACAAGCTGGGCAACCAAAGCGTCCGCACGGGATGCGACGTTTTACGCTCTAAAGATCCTTTCCAAGTGCCTCCTCCCCGAACAAACCTCGACTTTCTGGTCCAACGAAACCACCTCTACCTACTCCGCCCGCAACGACTACCTCCTCAACCGCCCGTGGGTGCTCTACATGGCGGCCTTGGTAGTCTGGTCTTACGGCTACGCTCTGGATGGATCGCTGGCACCAGTGTCACTGAACAGCAAAGCGGAACAAGCGGCCGATATGCACTCGTTCCTGCGGCGGGTCGGGGGCGCGCGGGACCCGAATGAGCTGGAGCACATGGGCGGACGGAATCAGAGTCTGGGGCTGTTGATGATTCTGCGGGAAAGTTTTGTGGACAGTCGGTGGGAGTTGATTCAGGAGGCGGGGGAGCTGGTAGGGCGTTGTATTGGGAAGTTGTGTGGGAGCATGTGAAACAGCAGGACTGGTTTGATTCTATCTTGTATTATTATTTATTTACTCCGTATAGTTATACCTGTATGTATTTTTAGTAACAATGAAGACGAGTGATCTTTTACTATTGTGTGCCTGACTAGCGCTGATGCCTGAGGACAAGGTGAGAGTCGATCATAATAAAGCGGTTTCCCCCCCAACGGCAGCCCACTTGGTTTATCTGATAACTGTTTTATCTGCTGTCCTCTTCTCTGCTGTTATCCTACTACTGTCACTGCTACTATCTTGTCGTTGAATTGATCAATTATACCGTGTTGCTTCACTGTGTCGATACTCCCACCACCACTCATCTCTACAACTACACAATACTACACACAATGGTACGTCCCCTGAGTGAATGGCAGTGAATGGCAGACAGACAGAGCCAGAACTCGAGCATTCCATGCAAAACGCAAGGAAGCAGCGTCCAGCACTCCGAGTAGTTACCCAGTGACACTCAACTCGCCGCTCCTGCATTGTTTGGTTACTCCGGCTATCCCTGGTTCTGTTCCCTTCTGTTCCCTGTCACCACCACCACCTCTGTTTCCCTCATCACACCTCATCCCTCTTCTACATCAAATCATCAAATCAATACTCCACGAAGAAAAGAAAATGTCCTCACAAGAAGACCAGTCCTCCACCAATTACAAAGAAGCCTTTTCGCTCTTCGACAAGCGCGGCACCGGCAAAGTCGCCCTCGAGTCGCTTGGCGATCTGCTCCGCGCCTGTGGCCAGAACCCGACCTTGGCGGAGATTTCCGAGTTGGAGAAGAGTATTGGTGGTGACTGTACGTCTCTGTATCCAGATTCCGCTGCTTTATAAATAATACTGGGTGGATTATGCTAATACTGGGGGGTAACGATAGTCGACTTCGATGCGTTCTCGAAAGTGCTGAGTCGCCCCGGTGGTTTCCGCGACCCTGGCGAGCCCGAGGAATACTGCCGCGGTTTCCAGGTGTTTGACAAGGATTTGACCGGGTTTATTGGTGTGGGACAGCTTCGTTACAGTACGCCTCGTCCCTGTTCCCTCCGGTGATATGAACGCAGTGCTAATACGCGCAGTCCTCACAAACCTCGGAGAGAAAATGTCGGATGAAGAGGTCGATGAGCTGCTCAAGGCGGTTGATACTAGTTCGGGAGAGATCAACTATACCGGTGCGTTCCCTTGGTTTGGACTGAGACAGACTGACCGTCGCTAACTAACGCAGACCTCGTTCGCACTATCCTGGCCAACTGATTTATGATACCCACACGAGCTACGGAGTATAGGACATAATGCATTCAACGTTTTCTCGTTATGATTCTCGTAGCAGTAATCATGCCCATCCGCTCCATTCCTGATCCATAGGCTTGACTTTATCCTCATCGCCCATAATCCCTGTTTCTATCAATCCCCCAGGTAGCAAATACACCACCTTCACCCCGCCTCCACCCTCATTAGTATCATCCGCATGTCCCGGAAAATGCACGTCGTCCAAGAAATACCCAACAACAACCCGACACCGCCCACACCGCAGCAACAACCTCTTCTCGAATCCGTCCTCGCGCCGCACCAGCGTCGCCTTGCGATCCGGTATACTCGTACTAAGCAGGATGGAGTAATGCTTTACCCCCCGCGCGTTTGTCTCGTCTTCGACATCGTCGTCGTTGGTAGTCGATTTCGGGAGGGGGAGAATGAGCGCGGCGTCGCGGGCGGGATCTTTGCGTCGGGGGAGGGAAGGGAGAGAGCGCGTTGTTGCGAGGAGGAGGTGGTTGCAGAAGCGGCAGTGATGGGTTTTTATGGGGAGGGTTTTCTTTTCTTCGTTGGTTGTGAGGCTGGGGTCGTTGAGAGTGGATTCGTTGGGTTCATTCGTGAGGTAAGAGTCGGGGTTCTGGGGAGGGGTTTTAGTGGTAGGAGGGAGCGGTTCGGACATTGTGTTTGTGTCTGTATGTGTCGTGAAGATGGGTAGAGGAGAAGAAGGATTGAACTTAATTGAATACTGGTTGATTGTCATATCTTAATTTGCTACTCGAAGCTGCTAGGCGGTGAGCTTATCGATAGCTCACTCTACAACTCGCTAACTCAGACTAATACAGAACTGCACTCAATCTGAATACAGTTAGGCCAGCCCCATATCCTTATAAAAGGCATCCGTCTTAGGCTCCCTGCCCAAAAACTCCGTCAACGTTTTCATCTCATCCTGACTACCGCCCTTCTCCAGCACGGTATACCGATACCGTCTACCGGCCGCCTGATCCATCGGATTATCCTTGAAGATTGTGTAGAACATATCCGTCGAGTACACCTGCGAGCTGAGATATCCGTAGTACCCCGCGTCGTACCCACCGATGAGATGTCCGAAGGTCGCTTCGCCGTGGCCCCATTCATCGCCTAGGCCGATGGCCTCGGGCCCGTCCATGAGGGTGATTTGTTTGCGGAGGGAGTTGTAGGTAGATGAGATGGGGAGGGTAGCGATGGCTTCGTGGGAGGCAGGTTCGTGGACGGTCATGTCGAAGATGCCGAAGTGGAGCTGGCGGAGATTGAAGAGGGCGTCGTTGACATGTTTGGTGCGGATGAGGTTGGCGATGATGTCGTCGGGGATGTGTTCGGGGGCTTCGGCGGCGGTGCCCGTGGCTTCCTGCCAGCTGGCTTTGTACTCCGGGGAGAGGGTAGAGTAGTGCTTGCTCAGAGATTTGAGCTGCGAAGGGGTCCAGCACCAATTCTCGAGCATTTGGGAGGGAGCCTCGACGAAGTCGCGGACGGTGTTAGTGCCGTGGAAGCGCGACCAGATTGTCTTGGAGACGAGGTCGTGGATGCCATGGCCAAGTTCGTGGAATAGGGTGACGACTTCGTCGTGCTTGAGGAGACTGGGCTTTTTGGCGCTGGGTTTGGTGAAGTTGCAGACCAGGGCGGTGGCCGGGTAGCGGCGGTTGCCGTTGGTGTCGATGAAGCCGGGCTGGAGGTTGAAGTTGGCGGCGTGGCCGTATTTGCCGTCGCGGGGGAAGAGGTCGAGATACAGGTAGCCGACGAAGCCGTTGCCTTCGCCCTTGTCGTTCCAGACGCTGAAGATCTGCACGTCTTCGTGCCACACGATGTCGTTGCCCTTGCCTGTGGGGGCAACCTGGGCACGGTCCTCGCCGGTGATCTCGACGAATTCGAGGCCAAACAGTTCTTCGAAGATTTTGAGCATTCCCGCGATCGTAGTCTGCAGCGGGAAGTACTCGGCAATCTGCTGCTGGTCCAGCGAGTACTGCTGCTCCAGCATGAGACGGTCGTAGAACCGGTGGTCCCACAGGTAGTAGCGGCCGTCGAACGACTCACCCCGAGCCTCGTAGTCGGCCTTCTTCAAGGCCAGCAGCTCCTTTATCTCCTTCTGCCCGCCGCCGGCGAGACGGGTGCGTAGGTCACCCAAGAAGGTGTCGACGGTCTGCGGGGTCTTGGCCATCTTGTCCTCGATGCGGAAGGCCGCATGGTTGGGATAGCCCAGGAGACGAGCGGCCTCGTCACGGAGGACAATAGCTTCACGGAACAAGGGTACATTTTGGTTGCACTTGTTCTCATTGGCGATCATCACCTGCTTCCGGACTTCGGCGTTCTTCGCGTACTTCATGGTAGGGAAGAGATCGGGGTACTTGAAGGTCAACCGGAGCTTGCCCTCGTTCTCACCCTCGCCCTTTTTCAATTCACCCAGGACATCTTCGGGGACGCCGTCGAGCTGCTCGCGGGTGAACCAGATCCCGCCATTCTCCTCATTGAGGTTTTTCTGGAACTCAATGCTAATCTGGCTCAGACGCTTTTTAATCTCCTTGAACCGATCCCTCTTCGGACCAGCCGGCAGACCCAATCCATTCCGGATATAATCCTTGTGCTCCTTCTCCAGCAACCTTCTCGATTCAGGGTCAAGAGATTCATCCTTCTTCAACGCAGCATCAACCAACTTGAACACATCCTCGCGCATAACCGTCTCGATGAAAAATTCATCCATCAACTCCTCCGCCTTGGACGAGGCATCCCTTAGCTGCTGCTCCGTGGAAACAGCCTGGTAGAAGCCGAGAATGTGCGACTCGAGGGCCATGACATTCTCATCCTGGGCGAGCGGCTTCATGACGGAGGCGAAGGTGGCCGAGTCCGGGGAGACCTTTGCGACGACGTCATCTTGGACTTTGCGGGAGGATTCGATGAGGCGCTTTGCGTCGTCCACGATGGACTGGGCGGTTGCGGTGAAGATGGGAGGGGCTTGCGGAGGTTTGCGAAGGTGGTCGGGGGCCATGGTGGAGGTGGTGAGAAGACGGCGGAGGTTGGTTAGAGCTGGCGAGGTCGTGGTTGATACTCGAGAGCCGCGGATATGGCTCCAAATGGATGTCAATCGGGTAGTGGGGGAGGAGAGTCGCGGGGGAGCCACGGTGACGAGGAGGATGCCCACGAGTAGAACGAGGGCGTGGATGAGTAGACGAGAGGGAATGGTGGTGGATGCGGGGTAATCGTGTGCTATGTATGTATGGGGGAATACGTGGCAGTGGTGCAAGAATGGTGTCGGAAGTTAGATCCTGATGCTGGGGATGTCGGGTTGACTTCTCCGACCCATAATTCTCCGCTCGATGGACTTCTTCGGTTTTCTACAGTAATAGCCATGAGAGCTACGGAGTACGGGAAATAAAGACGGTCATACGTAGCGTCGTCAAGATTATCTATCTAATCTACGGCTTTTTATGGACAATAGTGTCCAACATGCGTTTTCTCAATCGTTATGTACCAACCAACGCCGATGAAACTCCAACCCAACACAGAAACACGCCATGAGTGCGAGGAAACAATGATACAAGGGTCGTGAAGAATAAATCGTCACATATATATAGGTGGGAGACAAGGAAATCATGCGGCATCGGCCGTGGGGATAGGCTCAGGGATCTTGGTCACCTGCTCGCCAGCCCGGACAATACGCTGACCGGTGGCATCCCGGACATAATCGCTGCTCTCCTTTTGAGCGCGTTTCCAGATCTCGACTTCGCAGCCACCGCGGATCACACCCACCCGCATGGTCGAGAGCAGGTTGTGGGCGGCGTTGGAGTGGTAGTAGACACCGCCGTTGAACATGGCGGTAGCGTCCTTGCCAATACCGGAGTTGATCATGGCCTTGCCACCAGGGTGGTCCTTGATGAAATCAGTCACGTCGTGCACCACACCGGCAATGGCAATGAGGCCACGTCCGTTCTTGGCCTGGTCGACATAGTCATCCCATTCGAGAACAGGGAGCTGGTCCAGAGGAACACCCCAGTCGAGCCTGGCACGCTTCTGATCGATCTTCTTCTGCAACTGCTGCAGACGACCCTTCTCGATCTCGTTGGAGCGGAACTTCTTGAGGTCATAGGCCAGGCCCAAGGACTTCCACATCCAGATGGTCCACTTGGTGGGGTCGTACTGGTGCCACTCAATGGCATTGCGGTAGTCGGAGGGGAATTCGTGGTGGAAGTTGTGGTAACCTTCGCCGAGGGTGGCAAAGGCAGTGATCAGGTGGTCACGGGGGGAGTTGCGGTCGTCAAAGGGCTGCTCACCCAACCAGTGGGCAAGGGAGTTGACGCAGAAGGTAGCCTGCTGGACGAAGAAAATGCGGAGGATACCGGCATAGACGAAGCCACCCCACCAGTCACCCCATCCGAGACCAGCAACCAGCATGGGAACAGCCAGACCCATGGTGAAAACCACCTTGAGGTAGTTGCGGTGCTGCCACACGACGACGGGGTCTTCGTTCAAGTCGGTGATGTCGGTCCGGCCAATGCGCTTGGGGTTCTGCTTCATGACCATCCATCCTAGGTGGGAGTAGAGCAGACCCTTGCGGACCGAGTAGGGGTCCTTGTCGGTGTCGGTATAACGGTGGTGAGCGCGGTGGTCACGAGCCCACCAACGGATGGAACCCTCGACGGCACCACCTCCAACAGCGGCGAGCCAGATACGGAGCGGAAGGGTAGCGGAGTACGAGCAGTGAGCCCAGAGACGGTGGTATCCTGTCGATGTTAGAATGGCTAATTCAACAGTGAGGGTTTGGAGCAAGGAACATACCAGCAGTGATTCCGAGACCAGTGAAAAAGTAGTAGACAACGGCCCAGATGGCAGTCTTGAGCTGCAATGGCACCCAGAAGGCCTGAATACAGCCATAGATGGGAATTCCTACGATGAGGAAGACGTTCAACCAGTTGACATGCTTGTACCAGTTCTGGCGAGTGAGAGGCGTATCGGCGATATGGACCTTCTTGGAATCGGTAGCCTTAGGGCGGGAGTCTGCCTTGGCCGACATGGTGATGAGATACCTGGTAGGATATCCCGCTGACAAGGTATAAAGACAATGGATTGAGAGCAGAGAGAAGAAGACGAGAAGAGTAGAAGATCGAAGACTAGAAAAGTAGGGAAAAGTGGAGGAGAAGGATTCTCTGGTGGGGACGAACACGGCGACGGTTGGGGATCTATAGCGGAGGAGATTCCCGGATTTGTGCCACCAAGAGACACAGAGAGAAAGTAAACGAGAGCGACACACACACACACACACACACACACACACACAAGTAATTGAGACAGAAGTAACAGTGGCAACGGTTATAAAGCTGTCGAGTCTACCAGACCCGAGGATATTCTAATCTTTTGTATGGAAATCCTCAGCATGAGGTTATTCAAGCCCTTGCAGCTACGCCCCTGATTGGCCCGCCGGGGATCCGTTGGGTCCCCAACGCTTTCGGCCGCGGAAGGCGGTCTCTTTGTTGGTGAGCTGTGATTGGCGGCTCTTCTGCCGCTGTTGGCCACTCGGTCGTTTCCATTTTAGGAAGGGCGGTGATCTCACGTGTTATCGATAAGAGTCCGTTAATATTTTACGGAGTACAAGTAGAGCCATCTATGCAGGATCCATTATCTTCCGAGTCTAGGTAAGCAATGTCTCATTGGCTACTATTTATGCCCGAGGCTTGTGTACTTATATGTACCCCGCAAAGCTTTCCAGAACCAGCATACTTTCCCGGGTACTACTGTGCAAGGAACATCCCACTCAAGCAAAAGCAGAACCAGCAACGTGTCTAGGATTGTAACTAGAGAATCGTGCTTAAAAATGCAAAATGTTTCGGAACCCCGCGTATCGGCCCTGCGCGATGCCGGCGGAATCCGCTGATAAGACCATCTTCTTATCTGATAACATCCCCGTATTCGATCGCTTTATGTATATCCAAGTATCTATGCAGGAAACTACTACCAATGTAGTACAGCATCCCCGCGCATGCCGCTGCAGGTATGTATATAAATTTTCGATCCCCAGATTCCCATCCCCGCCAGTTCTTGATCCATAACAACAACCATGGATCTCGACCAATATCCCACACGCTCCTGGACAGAACGGGCCAGACGCATCGTCAAGACATTTACCACGAAAGACGGCCTCGTCGGCGACTATGACTACGCTTACCTCTTCACCCCTCGCATCCCTTTCACCAAAAAGTCCCGACAGTCCGCTCCCTTTTTCGGTCTCGATGATCAAGTCCCTGTCCTCCTGGCTTTGCTGCTAGGTCTGCAACACACCCTGGCCATGTTGGCCGGCGTTATCTCCCCTCCTATCCTGCTGGGGGGTTCGTCGGGTGCGAATTTCGGGACCGAAACGTATCAGTACCTCGTGTCGACTTCGCTGATCACCGCTGGGCTGCTGTCCCTGATTCAGATGACGCGGATGCATATATGGAAGACAAAGTATTATGTTGGAACTGGGTTGATTTCCGTGGTAGGGTGCTCGTTTGCGACGATTACTGTTGCCAGTGGTACCTTCACCCAGATGTACTCGTCGGGGTATTGTCCGGTTGACACCGAGGGAAACCGTCTGCCATGTCCACGCGGATACGGCGCATTGCTGGGAACCTCGTGTCTGTGTTCGTTGCTGGAAATAGGCCTGTCCTTCCTGAGCAGCAAGGTCCTGAAACGCCTCTTTCCGCCGCTCGTCACCGGCCCGACTGTCCTATCAATTGGAGCCTCGCTTCTGGAAACCGGCATGAAGGACTGGGCTGGTGGCTCAGGTAGCTGTGGAAATGACCCGGCCAGCCGTGCCCTGTGCCCCAGTGCAGACGCTCCACACGCCCTCCCTTGGGGCAGCGCCGAGTTCATTGGTCTAGGGTTTCTGGTCTTTGTCACCATCATCATCTGTGAACGCTTCGGAGCACCTATCATGAAATCCTGCGCTGTCATCATCGGTCTCTTGGTGGGATGTATTGTCGCAGGCGCCTGCGGGTACTTTGATCGTTCCGGAATTGACGCCGCCCCAGTTGCCTCGTTCATCTGGGTCAAAACCTTCCCTCTAACCATCTACCCCCCGTTAATCCTCCCGCTGCTGGCCGTGTACATCGTGGTCATGATGGAATCCATCGGCGACATCACAGCCACCTGCGACGTCTCCCGCTGCGAAGTTGAAGGCCCCGAGTTCGACTCTCGCATTCAAGGCGGCGTCCTAGGGAACGGCATAACCTGCCTCCTCGCCGGCCTATGCACCCTCACCCCCATGTCCGTCTTCGCACAGAACAATGGCGTCATCGCCCTGACCAAATGCGCCAACCGCAAGGCCGGATACTGCTGCTGCTTTTTCCTGCTGGTCATGGGCATTTTCGCCAGGTTCGCTGCTGCCCTAGTCGCCATTCCCAGTCCGGTTTTCGGCGGCATGACGACTTTTCTCTTCTCGTCGGTTGCTGTCTCTGGTATCAAAATCATCGCGTCTGTGCCGTTTACCCGACGTAATCGCTTTATTCTCACTGCGTCTTTTGCCATCGGTATGGCTGCCACCTTGGTACCAGATTGGTTCTCGTACGTTTTTACATACAGCGGCGACAACCACGGCTTGACGGGCCTGCTCGATGCGATAGACCTGGTGATGGAGAATGGCTTTGCGATCACCGCGTTGATCGGATTAGTGTTGAACCTCATTCTACCCGAGAATCCGGATGAGGAGATGGCCATCGTGAACGCCCACATGCAGGCCCCGGTTAGCCAGGAAAACAAGAACGAGGAACGGTCGAGTAGTAAAGCGGAGTCGGAGCCTTCTGGTTCTGCCGCTGTATAAATATACATTGTTCGTATGATTGGACATATGATTGGATACCCTCTTACGTTACATGTTAGCATGACTCCGTAGTATCGAGCGGTGTACATACCTATTCCCCTGGGATCTTCTCCCCAGCAGCCAACATCTTAATATAAAAATGCTCCCCTATCTCCAGCACAGAAATTGGATCATCCACTGATACCCTAAATCCTACCGCAGAGTCAGCCACCAACCCCCCAAAACACAAGAGACACTCACTCTCCACAGCCGGAACAAGCTGCATCCCCAAACAAGCATACGCCAAACACCCCGGATCAATCCTCCGATACCCGCGCAGCGTCCGATCCGGCTCACAAGGATGCCTCAACCCAGTATCCGGATCAACATTCGGCAGCCGACACCTCACCGTCCGACAAACGGTATGAACCTCAACCCCTTCCCCGACACCACCGATAACAATCTTCTTCCATTGATCTTCCTCAAACGCCGCAGGACCCTGGACGATTATATTCGCGCGGAAGCGCCGGATGCTCAGACGCGGAATATCAGCCACACAGCGCGAAGCTACGTCGCGCACGCTGGATAGGGTGAGGAGGTGGATTGGGTAGGCATCTGCGAAATCGGTGACAGTTTGGAAGCCTAGTGTTTCCTTTGGTGGTGCGCAGCGGAAGATTTCGCGATGGTGAGAGGGGTTTGCGCGGAAGAGGGTTAGCGTGTCTGAGGCTAGGTACGTGTGCAGGGAGGGAGGGATGTGGATTGCGTAGTTGTAGGCTATGGGGGAATCTTTCCAGATTCTAACGGGTTTGCAGGGGTAGGATGGGAGGTTGTCTGGGGGTGGCGAGAGGGGAACCTGGAAGGATCGTTCTTTGGATATAATGCCCAGTGCTATCCCGAGCTTCCCTAGGAAAGATGTGGCACCAGCGAACGTCCGCGGGTAGGAAACAACCATCACGCCTTCAGATTTCACCTCATCCAAATCCGGCGCATAATCTGCAGCCGAAGAATCAGGCACCCAAATCTCCGTCCTAAGCAACGCCATCCGCTCAAAGCGCTTATCACGAAGCGTCCTCGCCGTCCAATGCGGTTCAGTATCCTGCTGTTTAGGCACAACATACTCAGCAAAACAGAACTGCCGGTCATACTTCAATCCCGTAGGGACGACATCAGATACATCCAGCTCGACACCAGCACAGCTCTTGATTGGATATGTGAATAGGGCTTTGATGCGCCATGAGGGCTTGCCGTTGGCGTCGTGGTGGGTTTCTGGAACCCCCTGGGTGTATTTAGGGTGGTATTCGTCGTGGAGGTTGCTTTTTCCTGGGGACAGGCCTAGTCTGCGGCAGCCACGTGGGTGTCTTTGTCGGTGTGTTTTAAGGTTGAGGATGAGGAGGATTGGGAGTATACATATGATTGTGATGATGGGTGCAGCATCGGATTGTGGGAGCATGTCGAACATCCTCACCACACTTTGAGCTATACAATCCAATCTGGTGTTATATATACAAGAAGTGTCAATTGGTGTTATTGAATAGAAAATAAAACTTTGTCAATTGACTGCATCTGCATAAAGCTTCGGAGCGGAATCGGAGGATCCGCACTTCCTTTTTGGGATGCTCGTCTTCGCTGTTATTCTCACAACTACAAGGGCACCACTGCGAGATGTCAACGACATAAGGTCCTATTTAGACGCTACAATACTAATATGAAGCTGTGGGGAGCTGCGATGAAACCGTGAACAACAATTGAATCTCCCACAACCGGTCGCCACGCGAGCCACCATAATGAGCCAGCAGGATCTTTTGGGGCTTGCCAGCGAGGAATCCCGTACGTTGCTATTCTATACGATCAAGAAACCGTTCAGAAGTTCTGACATCCGTAGATCGCGTGATTCCCATCTCAGCATCGCAGTCTCTGCACGCGTCGGCCGGCGCGTCTGCCACTCCGGGCGCGATTTCAACGGGGTTATCGAGACTCGATGAGGCGCTCTGTCCGCCTTCTGGAGAGGATGTACCTGGGTCCACTACCTCCAGTCCGGGAATTCTCTGCGGTCAGGTTACGGAGGTCTATGGGCCACCCGGCGTGGGGAAGACGGCGTTGGCGTAGGTCTGCTTCCTCTGCATAAGAGACTATTCTGACGGTTACTACAGATTGAGTACGGCAGTCAATGCCCTACTAGATAGACGGAAAGTGGTTTGGATTGGTATGCGAGCGCGATAGCCGGCCTAGATCATCTGTTAACAGACCACAGATACCATGTCACCTCTACCGAGACCCCGCCTCAGGAAGATGCTCCGGAAGGCACTGGAATCCATTGAAGGCGACAGGTCAGAAGAAGACGCAATCCAGAACCTGCACTACTTCCGTACTGCGTCCCTCCCACATCTTCTCGCGTTATTATTCCGTCCACCGAAGTTATTCCCCCCGGACGACACCTCACTCCTGGTAGTCGACTCAATATCCGGCCCATTCCCCTCCTACTTCCCCAACCCAACAGAACTACGAGCGCGTCTCGCGCAATCAGACATCACAGACAAGACCAAGATCCAATGGCTCATGAACCGGCGCTGGAACGTGACAAGCGACCTAGCCAATCAATTAATGAAACTGGCCACCACACGTCGACTGGCGGTGCTTGCTATTAACCAGACGCATACCAAGATCAAGGGACAGCCGCGTGCAACGCTCTGTCCTGTGTTGGCGGGCGGCGCGTGGGAGAATTGTATCGCTACGAGGGTTGTACTGTATCGTGATTTTTGCACAGTGGTGGAAGAGGATTTGCCTATTTTGGTTAATGCGCGCTTTGCAGAGGTCATGAAACGGTCAGGAAGGATTTTGGCATTGAGGTTGGAAGAGAATATTGTTCCGTTCGCTACTGAGTCGGTGAGTTCTCTTGGGATGTATGCTGCCGCAATCAATTGACCGTGATGCAGGACGGTCTCCGTGGGATGGAAAAGAAGCAGCCCCCCAGTGTTACTCCGCAGGTAGCAGAACCACGCGAGCTTCTATCCCAGCCAGCGAGTCAGCCGGCAAGTCAACCACCCAGTCAACCAGCCGGCCAGCTAGCGAGCCAAAGAAAGCGGAAAGTTGATGAAATTGCGGACAGTGAGGATGACGAAGATGACTCTGATGGGGACTACGGATGGGCCGAGGACGATGATGCCCTACTCCAGAATCCAGAGAAGCAATATCTTTAGTCTTTTTGGATTATTTTGATTAATACCTCACGTCTTGCCGTCGATAATATCCAACTCTATGATATACGATACAGCCTCACGAATCATTCCGCCGCTGCCTCTCTACCCAGGTAGAAATCCGCTCTAAGCTCGAATTTTTCCCACTCGACACACCCGGCCGCACCGTTTGCGCTGTCGACTCTGGAGTATGAATCGGCCTTGCATCGAGCAGCCGACTAGACGACGCAATAGACGTGCCAACCGGATTCAACGGCATCCCCGGCTCCTCAAAAACCAACTGCGAAGGCAAATGCTCACCACAAACAACATCGACCAATTTCCCCAGCACGGCAAACTCAAGCTTCAGCTTGATGCTATAAAACATACCCTTGAGCGTGATTTGCAGTGCATACTGATTTGCATACTCCAGCGCCAAAAGAATCAAATCTAAAAGCAACATCACAACGTTGATCCCGACAAGCCGATGCATAATCCTCCGCTTATTTTCATCCCACCCCAACTTCAGCAACCGGATCGTCTCGAAGATATAAAGCCCCGAGATAATCAACTCCTGCACCGTAAACCCAGTCATCTGGATCTTCTCCATGATATTATAACCCCGCACAAACTCCCCCGACCGCATATTCCGCGCATTCGACCCATACGTCAGCACCGTGGTGGGGATATGCAGCACCACGAAATTAACCCAGATCATAACCAGCACCTTGCGCAGCAGCCGCTCGTCCCGGACAACGAGATGCAGCCGCGAATACAGCACCATCGACTGCCCGGTCACCATGCACCACCAGCCAACCGTCAACAGCGAAACGCCGATGAACGGGCTGTACCCGGAGAAAAATTTAAGGAGGAACCCCAGCGAGTACGGCGTCACCCCTAGACAGGACGAGACCAGCAGGCTCCAGAAGTAGAGGCCGTGGTAGCGGCGGAAGGTGCAGAAGATGAGGATGAGGAGCTCGGTGGCATTGTACCAGGAGACCGCGATGAAGGTTGATAGTAGGATCTTGTACCCCGGGGCGTAGTGGTAGAGGGAGCCGGTGATTTCATTGATGGGGTTAGGGAGGGTCATTGCCAGTCGTGATTTTCGGGTTCTAGTATCTGTCAAGAAGAGTGAGGCAGGGGCATAATTTGTAAATATTGAGCAAAGGGGCAAAGGGCGAAGGAGGTCAACAGGCGCTTTTCATGATTACAAGAATGGTGATACAATCACACAGCAGGTGACATTCGTCAAGATCAAGGAGAAAAAGTAAAAAAAAAAAATAAGCACCTGATCTGTTTCAAATCGGCGTGTTTGGCCTGTGAGCTGTCACACTCAGTTCAGAGTAAGATGCGATCCGGGATGGGACATTGGACCTGACATATTTCCAGTATTAGGATATATCTATGCTTGATCCACAACGGAAAGAAAAGAAAAAAAAAGACTGCAATAATCATTATCATTCAGACCAAACGTCATTTCATTCTGTGGCGAATGTCAAACCCGCCCTAAGTCAAGTCGCACTGCTATGGCCATCCCATCGCAGTTGATTACTTGGTGGAACCTTGCCAGACTCAACAACGGTCTATTATACTACAAGGCTCAACAAATAGGCCATCATCAATCATAGATGACTGAGATAATCCTCAATCTGCTCCTTCGTCAACTTCCTAAACCGCGGTCCCCGGGCCCCCTCGACACCTTCGTAGCCCAGCAGGCTGTCGGCAGGGTCACCAACAATACCTAAAGAAAATATGGTTAGCACGTGGCCCCTGAAACATAGACGCACTGTCCATGAGGTGCAACTTACCGAGCTCTATTGTGTCACCGTTCATTTCACCCTCAATGCTCTCCTTCAGAGTCAGCAGAGCAATATGAATGGCGTCTTCCAGCTCCAGCTCTTCGGTGTATCGCTTCTCAAGGAATGTCTTTGCGCTGGTTGCGTGCTTGCCAATAGCCGTGGCCTTCCAGGGGTAGTAACTACCGCTGGGGTCAACCTGGTACAAGCTTGGGCCGCCCTTAAGAATACCCCCAGTCTGGCCAGTCGCCTTCTTGACATCGTCTGCGTCGTCACCCCGTTGGGCCTCTCCTGTGTTGGGCTCAACACCCTCATCCCATCCTGCAATTAACAAACTGACACCGTATGGCCTGACACCACCAGACTGTGTTGCTTCTTGCACGACACGGGCGACGTCTTGCACGAGAATGCGAGTCGGGGGGTATTCGTTATAGATCCGCTTGTAACCAGTGTGGGAAACCTTCCGTGCCTTATCGACAAGAACACGGTAGTCGGGACCCATTCCCGCATAGACCATGCCAATGTCCGGTGTGATCAAGGAAATCTTGGAGAGGGAGGGAGGGTCAATGAGCGGCGAGGAGGACTTCTTTTCGGTAGCAAGCACAATTCCGTTCGTGGCTGTAGAAGACCAACGCATCCATGTTAGCTATCCCAAGCTCTCCCGATGAGCTAGATGTCACAATACCTTTGATTCCGATAGCAGTGACACCCTGGTTGACGGCGTTTAAGGCATATTCTGGGCACGATCAGCAGCTGCATTACAATGAGGACAACACAAATGGTGTATTACCAATCTGCACCAGCTTTCCGCTGTAAAGTATTCGTTAGCAAATGCCCACCTCCAGATCATCCGGGGAGCTCATCTTACCTGGGCGAGAAGGTCGTCAACGAGAACGAGTAACGGTCCGCCATCGAGACAATCCAAGACCTCACTAGATAGGTGAAAGAGAAGTAGGGGAAAGGTCCGGTAAAAACAATCAACACAAACAGAGATGAGGCCTGAGGGGGTTTCGAGTGAAGCTGCGCTCTGGCACTGGCGACCGGGCGTTGACGCAGTACCTCTGGTTAGGTAAGGTGGTGCCAAGCCGCGCCTGGGGCGGTGAGCCACGATAGCCACGATAGCCGAGCGGCTAGTCGTTACAGCTCCTGACTAAGCCAATTAGCGCAGTTCCATTCTCGTCTCTCCACTTCCACCATAAAATTTTCCCAGCTCCAGTTCACTTTCTCTTCTTCCCTCAGTGCTCGGTGACTGTTTGAATACAGCTGCCAGAGCTCAATCACCGACCTGTGCTCAATTCTGACTTGCTATGTTGTGACATTATAATTCCTTGACTGTGCAGGCACATAATGGACTTGCGAAGTGAGCCACGCTGGCAGTGGCCGTCAAGCTCCTCTGCTCCCTCGAGCTCAGAAGCACCCCGGACTTCTGACCCCCCCCCAAAACGCACAGAGACAAGCGATGCTGCGAACTCGGAGAGTTCCAAAAAGCGCTACGGACCCCGCGAATGCCGCATCTGCTTGGAGACAGTCTACCCGACCTTTCATCCTCCCTCTGAGAACCTGCCGGGGTTTCTTCAGCCTAAGCCGCGGGTGGTATATGAGTCCTCTGATCCGGAATCTGGTCGGCTCCTGCGACCCTGCAGATGCAAGGGGTCCTCGCGATACGTCCATGAAGGTTGTCTTCAATCGTGGCGACACGCAGACCCAGGCTACGCCAAGAGAAACTACTGGCAGTGCCCGACTTGTGGGTTCCAGTATCGTTTGGAACGTTTGAGGTGGTCGCGTTGGATCAGTAGCGCCATGACCCAAATTACATTGACCTTGGGAATTTTAGTGCTCACTGTCTTTTTGCTTGGTTTCGTTGCTGACCCAATTATCAACCTTTACGTGGATCCCGTGGACACCATCTATCATGTCGAGTATTGGGAGTCCAGCCTTGGCAGAGATGTCAGGCGAGACGTTCCAAGTTACTCTTGGATAGAACACTTTGCGAAGGGTTTTACGTCATTGGGCGTCCTATCTTTAATCAAGACACTCCTGGGGTCATTATCATGGCAGATATGGGTACGCAGCTCGACTCTCAACGGAAGAAACTCCGGTAGGAATCGAGCGGCTTCCATAACCTGGATTATGATTGCGCTTGGTGTTCTGACTTTCCTTGTGGTAAGCTAGCTGCCACACCTTATGCCTTTTCTGTCACTAACAGATCGCAGGCTGTTTATAAGGGTGTAAGAAGCTGGAGCCGAAGGACTTTGGAAAAGGCAGGGGAACGCGTCCTGGACGTCCCATTACCTGATGACGATGATGAGGACGAACAGGCTCCCTCATCTGGTGACACCCAAGGACAATCCAAAAAGGATGACTAGGGATGTTCGTCTTGTACCCTACTTGTTCCATATCGACCGCACTACTTTGAGTTGTCACGATTCTTTCAATGGCGTGCCAATCAGTCAATGTGCGAAGAAGAACAGGTCCTTTACACCTTGGGTATTGCTTGAGGAGTCAGCCGGCTGGTTGGGACGTTTTGTTCTTCCTTTCGTTCTGTCTCCTTACCGAGCGTGCTTAAGGGGGAGGGCTCGCCGTGTTTTTCTCGATCGGTGTGGAGCGCTCCTTCAGTGAGCGTTTTTCGGATTGAGTTACGGTACATTCACGTTAGTGTAGTTTAATTAATAGTTAGTGGAATACATATTCATAATTTGAACATTGAACTGTCCGTTTCTTTGGTAAACGCTAGGATGGTATCATGGACCGAACTTGGTCTTAGTCCGTGGACAATCACGACTGATGTATGACAAGAGTCTCATTCTTCCATATATCAACTCTATGCTGCCCTAATATGCTTTCAATCATACCCATATATCCAATCGTCCGTCTTGAAACCTCTGGCGAATTGGCGACGTATCTCACATCTTGCGATGCCCTCGCTTGCAATCGATAGCCTTGCGGTTTGCGGACGCGATAGCTGTCGGCAACTAAGTGCTCTTTGACAAATGGAGAGACTTCTTTCATAACAAAACAGACTCGAATAGCATCACTCATTTCGTATATTTGTTCGAGGGTAATATTCATGGCTCGATCATTCGTTGATCGTTTAGTATGTTCTTCGGTTCGGAGCTGGCCTGCGGTCTTAGGAGGACGAGAAAGGCTCGAAAGAAAACTAAAATAGGCTATATAAAGAGCATCAATCCACATTTCTCGATTCACTGGTGTTTTTTCACAAAATACGCATCCTATTAGAAACTGAATGTAGCTTGCAGTTGTGTCGCGGAACACTCTATTTCAACTTAGGGCTTGCCACAGAACTTACAGCATTAAAGAAGAACTTGGAATAGAATAAAGGATATACCATTAAAAAGATTTACTGTGTCTGCATATCACACAGGAAAACAAAGGTCTTTTTGTGATAGTGAATGTAAATCAGGGCTCATCTTAAAATGAGTTGCAAGCCCATGCTCGCAGCAGTGAATGAGAACCCCTCATCTAGGAGTGATTTCTTCATTCTTTTTGCTTTCTCTCTATCATTTATATCCTTTATTTCCATTCTATCTAATCATCCTCTATCTTCTTGCCCAAGCTTTGTGCAATTTCCGTCATTGAGCAAGTTTACCATCCACTACTCGAAGAGGCAAGATGGACCAAGACATGCACGAAGCCAGCTCTGCTGGCGCTATCGCTGGTGCGACCTCCGCAACTGAAAACCAAACACGCGTTCCCACATATGAAGAAGTGTTTCCTGAGACCCTCGTCGCGGATGCTGCCTTTCGCGTGTTTAGCTACGCCAGACAACAGGCGGCGCTGACCCCTCCTCGTCCCTGCTCACCCATTCAGCCTGTGCCCGTGAGCATTGATCCTCAGAGACTAGGTGAGTATCGCCAGTCGCTTGCTGGCTTGCTGGCAAATACGTTGGAGGGCCTCGCGCTTTATGAGGCTCAAGCTGCGCAGGAAGACGAGTACGATGAAGATGAAGAAGAGGGCGACTATGGCTCTGTCGAAGGTTGCGAAGGTGGCTGCCGACTCACCGATGAGGAGGGAAATTACCAGAGCGATTCTGTTAGCTCCGTCGAATCTTCTATCGAAACGCCTGTCGAGTCCTCTGTCGAGTCGTCTGGGCCCAAGACTGAACCGTTCCCTGACTATTACGAGTCTTGCGAGATGTACCCGCCTGTCGACATCATCCAGCTTGAACAGGCCTACAATTACGCCATCTCCAAGGTCGTCGAGGAAGTCATTCGCTTCAGAGAAATTGATCCTTGTATCGCCAATCCGAGCTTCTCCAGCAGCGATGAAGAAGAGGAAGAGCCTCGACCCCTTCTCGCGCCGATCGAAGAAGATGAAGCTGAATACCAGAGTACAGTTGAGCAAAATATCAACGACGTCGATGGATCGCAAGGCCCCAACGAACCAAGCTCGAGCGCTTCCTCACCCCCTG
This sequence comes from Aspergillus chevalieri, assembly GCF_016861735.1. Taxonomy (NCBI): domain Eukaryota; kingdom Fungi; phylum Ascomycota; class Eurotiomycetes; order Eurotiales; family Aspergillaceae; genus Aspergillus; species Aspergillus chevalieri. Next base: position 2,824,751 of record NC_057367.1, on the reverse strand, counting down.
GGATGTACGCTTCCCGTGAAGAGTCCGACAAAATGCGCGTTGTCGACGATATGAGACGTCTGCTCTGCAGTCAGTATCTTGGCGATGGCCCTAGAGGTGTCTTCCATGACTTCTCCTACTTGATCATCCGTATGGGGGAGATCCTGTTCGTCAATAAAAACAGTTCTCCGTTGCACTTTATGTCTGCCGGAGCTACCTACGACATCAAGATGATCGCGTCTGTGGTCACGCGCTATCTGGCCGTCGTTGATGCCCGGTTGATTGAATTGCTTGATGTCGGTTCTCGCGTGCACTACATCCTGCGCGAGGTTTCCAGGGACATGAGCGTTAACTTCTTTATTCGTTATCGTCGCATGCTCCATGTGATCTTAGGGTAAGACCTTCACTGATTTTGCCCTATGAGAGAAACTAACGCTGTACAGAAGCCAACTCCGCAAAGTCACCCCCATTGAGAAAACCCTCCTGACCACTTTCCTCGACCTATACGACAACTTCGTTTACACTTCCTTCCTCAACACCCGCAACCGCCACTTGCTCCTCGAGGACATCGTCAATATCGAACGCAACGAAGTCACCCGCATCCTCGTCGCCCTGTGGGATATCCTGTGTCGCGTGATTGAGGGCTACGACCGTTACCTGAATCTCATGGAGACTATCGGAGTCGAGTACTTGGATCCTCTCATCGAGCAGATCGAGCACTATCTGCATCCTATTCGTGGTAGCGAGAAGGAGCAGGATATTAGGAGGCAGTTGGATGAGGGATTCGATCGGTACAGGGAGGCAAATCTCTCGATTTTGAGGCCGGAGGATGGTTTGTTCCCCTGATTTCTTTGTTTGGATTGATTATTTATGGGGGATACTGAAAATAGTTATGAGATATGATCGATGATGGATGATTTGTTTATGGGATGTAGATTTATCTTTGGAAATATCATGTAACATATCAATGAAAGCTCTCCACTTAATGGGGCATGGGACAATGCTTCTTTTTCTATTCAAATCCCAGGTCTTTATTCTCGACGTGCTGCTCTTTATACGGATAAACTGTACCGCGTAGGTGATGGAAGGACAAAGCATTCTACAGAAACCCGGGGCGTAATGAAAATAAGCCTGCTAGTAAACCCGTGTAGTGCCATTTTTACTGACATTTACTTCAACCATCCCAGTTTCCTCGTCCCCCGCTCAATTCCCTTTTCCCTTTCCTACTTCTCTCCCTTCGCCTTCCAATACCGCACCGACAGTTGAACACCTCTAGAAAGATGCCTTCTCCGGCAAACAACGACAACAGCATGGAGCTTCCTATAAAGAAAGAGCCAGTCCGTGTGAAAGACAAGAATATAAGGACAAAAAAGTAAGCTATCAACCCCATCCTCCACGGCCAGCCCACCCCCACATAACACCTCTTCTAAAACGATATATCAAACAGAACGAATCTCGCCCAAGCCCACCTACAAGAAATGACCTCGCGGGAGAAAGCAGACCACCGTCGATCCTGAAAATGCGAAACCCACCGGGACAAACAAAACCAAATCATCCGCGAAAAGGCCTGACGACAGTTCTGTCCATGGTCCTATCTGTGCCAGCACCAAGGCTGAGAAGAAATATCCTGTCGACGATGTTTCTGGAGATGAGCAAGAAGTTCCCACGCCAGCCCTGACTCTCCCTCACCCTGAGGCCACCCCTCAGCTACTTCAGGTCAGTATGCTTCTCAGCCCAAGCCAGTTGGGCCCCGCAGTTCCCCAAAGCTCCGCGCTCGTATTCCATTATGCTTGCAGAGGCTTCCCGGTTGTGTATCAGCTGCGTGAAGTTACTCAAGTCGTACCCGAGCCACCGCTGCCACCGCGAGATCAGACACCACAATTACGAGGGCTGTGTACAGTCGAACAAGCACTGCATCTCACTTCCACGGCCGATGCGGACCACTGTCACTCATTTGCCGATGCATCGCACGGACGTGGACTTCGGTCAGTAGGTTGAGGGTGTTATTGAAGAGCTGGACGTGTATGCGTATGGTCGCCATGATGAGGACCAGGTGTTATGGGCTAAGCCCGTAGTGCTAATAACTAGCTACACAAGAGATTTCGTTGAAGAAGAGAAGAACGGATGTCCGATCGGACAGCTCTATATACAAATATACATCGTGCGGGGTAGGTAGCCTGTTAACCCCTCCGATCATCCTTCCGAATAACATATCGTTTATTCTACAGGCGCAGCCTGTGACACCAGGATGAGAGATTGCACCTGTTGCGTTCTATCAACAGGAACCTTTTCCGTATCGCCAATCTGTTGAAAGTTGCGGCGGATGGTGAGGAGTATGGAGAGGAAGAGGACGAGGTTGATGAGAGTGTGGTTGGGGTTGTTCAGGGTTGTTTAGGGTTGTCGATGGGAGCGTCTCCAATTTTCGAAGTCCAATTAGGAGCAAGTAGGTCGATGGAAGTCGTGAAATGAGTGAGATCAAGGCTTGTTTATATCTATTTCTAGTCTAATGGTGTCACTTTCAATACCAAAAGCAAGTAATGAAAATTCCCACAGGTCCAGGATAATGGAGCTTACCATCATTCACCGTAGACTTCTTGTGTTTACTTTGTCTCCCAGATTCATTTCCTGTGTTATACGCTTCTCTCCATCTTCTCTGCTCTTCCAACAACAACAACAACAACAACAACAACAACAACAACAACAACAACAACAACAACAACAACAACAATAGTCCAAGTTGATCTGCTCAAGCAAAATGTCTTTCACAGCCATAAACGACAGAAATATAGACCCACCTTTCGCAAAAGAAGTTATCGACTCAAACGAACCCATCATGACTCCAGTCAAAGACAAGGATGAAGCAAGCTACCAACCCCCTAATAACTCCCCAAAGCACATCAACTGACCGCTATATAACAGAACACCTCGCTCAACCCCAATCACACCCCAACCACGACCCCTCGCAAGCGCACTCGCAACAAAACCACAACCAAGGACAACGCCGACGAGCCCGAGTCTCAGCACGACGACGACGACCACCACGAATCACCCAGCAAGAAGGCGAAAACCAAATCCCCTACCAAAAGAACCAGCAGCCTCGGCCCCATCCCAACAACCTACGAAGAAGCAAGCGAGGAGGATAAATTGCTCATCCGCCTGAAAGACGAGAATAAGCCATGGGCTGAAATTACCAAGGCGCTTGAGGATATCACGGGGGTGACGCTGGGTGCTGGGTTGAGGGCGAGGTATGCGCGGATTAAGGCGAATTTGATTGGTTTTGAGGAGGGTGATGTATGTCTTTTTTTTTTTTTGTTTCTCTTGTTGTCCTGTTGTGATTTGGGAGCTGACAAGGTGGATGTGGAGGGTCCGATTCTGTTTGAACTCAAGAGAGAGATTGAAGATAAGCAGGAACTTGAGAAATGGCAGAGGATTGCTGAGGGAATTGAGGCGAGGAGTGGTAATAAGTACCCGATTATTACTCTGCAGAAGAAGTTTAAGGAATTGAGTAAGGTCAACGGAGGTGTTGCGGCTGCGGTCAAGGATGAAGAGTAATTGTAAGACTCTGTACAGGATCTGATTAGCCCTGGGAAGAATGATTGTCAAATGCAAGAACCACAGTCCATTCATGCTAAAAGGTATCTCCATGTATCAACAAATAAATTCCATTCCGCAACACAAACCGCAAATAATGCAAAATATAAGAAAAAAAAAACAATCAAATAACCATTTCCCGACGCCGACCCTGCATGCCCAATCCCAATTCGCCAAGTCTCGCATCTTTCGTAGAATCATCACTGTTAGTCCTTGCCACGGCGGTTGGCCGGACCTTGGCCCCCACGAACCCCCGCCGATCCCGTCCTGTTCGGCCTCGGCCGAGCCAGTTGTGTTTGAGGGCTTTGCTGAGCACTTCGATTCGTTCCTGTGGCTCGTCGCCGGTTTGCACGCTGGCGAGCACGCTGACGCATTGGAGCATGCGGCCTACTGTCTCGGTGATGAGGTGGGAGGTGTCTGGTGCTGAGGAGGATGAGCGGTGGATTATGGTCGGTCGTGGGGCGGGGGAGGAGAAGGATTGGAAGATTAACTGGTCTGGGTTCGAAGATGTGTTTGATGCTGCGCGGCTGCGGTTGTCGCTCATGCTCATTGAGTCGGAGGAGTAGCTGCCGGCGGCGGCGTTGAGGAGTGTCGATGACTGAGAACTGTAGCTTCCGAATCCTCCGTCTAGCGATGTTGCTGTCCCGGGGCGTCCGCTATTGGTGCTGCTCTTTGTTGTTGTGACGCTGAGGCCTGAGTTTCCCAGGTTCATGCTGTCCAGACTCAATCGGGAGAATGTGTTGAGCAGGCTCTCGTACCGACAGATAATCACCATGTCACGGAACGCGGTCAAGACGAGGTTGCGAACTTCCAGCGCGCCTCCTGGCGGACCAAACGGTAACCCATTTGTAGATGTCCCGCTCCAGAACTCGTTGGCTTCCCGTAAGCTCATTACAGATCCGCATCCCTTGAACTCCAGGTCCAGAGGAAGAAAGACCGCTTGGATGAACGGCAAGATCGTGCCGAACGTGAGCATCCATATCTGTACCAGATGAGGAACCAGCTTCTCATCCGGAACACCGCTCAAGTTGTGGTTCAACGACGCGAATCCTGTATCCAGCAGTTCGCGCAAGTCGTCGATTATCGCAGTCGGCGTGCGTTTTTGCACACATCGTTGGATGTGGATCAGAACCAATTTGTTCAGATCCTCAATCGCAATCCGCACATCCTCCCCATCAAAGATGACCAGGAGCTTCGCCTTCAAAAAGTCCCATGCATCTTCGGGGGTCATGTTGTTCAAACCAAACCCCTGCAGCGTCTCTCTGAGAGCAGCTTCTGCAAGAATCCCCGTCGAGCTCCCAAGAGACGAAGGGCCAGGAAACACAGTGGGAGTGCCATTACTGCCTGTTGCATTTACAAGCCCGTCAACCAGCTCTGATTCCGCCAATGCCTTTTCTTCCTTTTTCTTCTCGCGTAGAGCCCGTCCTCCATGGAGAATATCTAGGCCACTGACTGACTTACCGAATGTAGTAGAGACAGTACCAGGTGACTGGGGAACAAACGAGTAGAGCGATTGAGGTGCGTTCGGATCCGAAGGCTTCGAATTACTCCATGCCGACGACAAGGGCAGATGGCGATGTTCGTCCACGCGATCCTTCAGCTTCAGCTTCTGTCGTGACAAGAAGTGATGCTTATGTTTCTCCTTATCCTTGTCCTTCTCCTTGTCTTTATCCTTCTCCTTCTCCTTGTCCTTCTTCTCCTCACCGGACGCTGGCTTATCCGCCGGTACAACCGTGGATGCAGACCCATTCGACAAATTGTACATTGACGGGTTATTCGACGGCAACACTGGCGTATCAGGTAAAGCAGGCGTCGATGTGCTAACAATCCTCGACAACCCACTGGCACTAGCAAAGCTCATCTTGCTCGGCGATGGCATACCCCGATCCTTGAAGGGATCCTTGTCCCGACTAATCCCAATATGCTTAGGCTTCGAGAATAACCTCTTTTTCTTCTCGCCCTTCTGCTTCTGTTCTTTCTCAGGGACCGGCTCCCCAGGCATCCCCGGAGGCTGTAACCCGGGACTCCTGGGGAATGCGACATTGGCCGCCGTCGTAGCGACATTTGTATTTCCTCCAACTAGCCCATTCTGATGTGACGGCCCCGGTATGAGGTTCGGCGCAGCTAGTAACGGCGGGGGCGGCGGGGGAGGAGGCGAGTCACTGCCTGTTCTTCTGTTCCTCGATAGATTATCTTCCGATTCCTGGGAGATCGCCTGCGGCCGTCTCGGTGGATGTTGGCCAGACGACTGCTGCTGCTGCTGCTGCTGCTGTTGTTGTTGCTGCTGCATCGCCGCCTGAGCGGCGATCCTTGACGCGGAAAGCGTAGCATCTGTCGACGAGGCTGTCGGGAGCGACGGTTCGAAAAACCCTTGGGAATGATGTCGAGACCGATGCCGTTGGATCTCGGCTCTCTCTCGCCCTAAGGTGGTGGGCTTGCGACCCAACGGCTCATTCTGCGGCATGCTGGCAACCGGTCGCACAGAGGGGTTGGCGGTCGACGAGGTATTGCTGCTGGTGGTGCTGGTGGTCGTTATCGAGGAGGTTCGAGGGGGTCGGGACGCGGTGGCTGTGCCGGGAATGTTGCTGGTGCTGTTGTTGTTGGTATTGACGGCCGAGACGGTCGTCACGTTGGATGCAAGTGAAGATGCATCGCTTCCCGACGAGGCTGTGGCGCCCAATTCGTCGTCGAAGGAGGGACGGGAGGGAAGCTGGGCTGTCCTGGAAGGATGCTCCGGCGAGCCCGAGAACCGCAGCGTGTTCATTGCGAAGTGGCGGAAGTGGAAGTGTGGAACGGGGCGGAGAGAACCAGGGAGAGAGGGTGAGACGATGATGCTGAGACGTTGCAGTAGTGTTACCGCGACAGGGTTAAGGAGCGCATGTTTCGTGTGTTGTTGTAGTTGTTGTAGTTGTAGACTGGAAGAGTGTATGATTGTTGTTCTGGGGAGACGAAGTAGCCAAGGATACGCCCATCACGCCGATCGATCGCTGTTTAGCACTCCGTCTGGAACGTTTCCCTTTCATTAAACGCCGACGCACCCCGCCCGATGCTTTTTTACCACCACCACCACCACCACTCTCTATCCAGCACGCAAAAACGAGAGAAACACCAAACATTACAAATAATCGAATACTCTCATATCGATCGCCATGTCGACTTCTACCGGAAACCATCTGCGTGCCGTCTACACTTCGCCTCAACCCTCTACTCAGACCTTCCAGCACGACCTTTCCTCGACCCCGGTACCCTCCGACACGTCGTCCAAGGTGGCCTACCTGGGAGAATTGCGACAGCTGGTGCCGAAATTGCAGGATGAAATCAATGTGTTTCTGACAGAGCGCATGGAAGAGGACAAGAAGGCTGCCGAAGCGCAAGGGAGGAAGGAGTCGGAGAAAGAAGCCAAGGAGGAAGAAAACTACGGAGAGGAGAATGTGGAGGAGGATGCTTGAGGTTACACAGGTCCATAACGGTCATGCATTGTGAGATTGCCCGGTCTTCCTATTATATGGACATTGGGGATATCGACTCTATCATCAACTATACGGTGTACCTTCGCGGTAACAACACGCCAGCGCACACAAACACCTTGGATATATTGCTATCCTGGGGTATCAAATCGCAGAAAAAACATCCGCTGCTCTGCCCGAATCTCATCACGGACGGAGAGTATAAGAGAAAGGAAAGAAAACAAGAAACGAATGCAACATATGTCCAAAATCAAGATGCAAGTATTGTCATGAGGTAGTCGTGGACAGTCGATTCGCACATCCGAGATGGACAACAGTATTACTGCGATTCGTTAGCGGACATCAGCGTGCACAATACAAGCAAGACTTACTCTGGAAACACATTAATCACACTCCCTCCAAGCCGCTTGTGGCAGATTCCACAAATCCTCTCCTCTGTCACAGTAACATGCCTCGACCTCGAGGACTTCCGTTCAATGCCCTCGCCGACTAACAACTGCGCCTGCGTCTTTACATTCTGGGCCTTTTGCAAGTTCGCCGCAATTCTGGACTCATTGAACTTGGAATTGGCAGCGCGCATCCGACCTTTAAAGTAGAACTCTAGTCCTTTAACCGGTAGTGATTCAGGGATGAGTTCTAGCGCGGAACTAGGAGGGAGACGGGATCCATGCTTTGCGAGTATGTCGAGCGCGGGTCCATATTGTGGTTTATATCCATAGGGCGGGGTGAGATATAGACCTAGTAATGTCAGATGGATAGATGAGTGTTCATCTTTCGCCTCGTATTTTTCTCCCTCGGGCGCAGCTTCTTTTGCGGACGTATCTTCCTTGTGGACGTGGTTACAGTATCTGCAGTGGTTAGCCAGCCTTATCACGAAATGACTATTGATTGTTGGCATACTCTTCTGCTTTGGCGTAGTCCTCGAGCTTGAACACGTAGATCTCCAAAGCTTGTTTATGTTGTCCCATCTTGCTAAACACGATGGCTCTCGCTTCGAAGAACTCAGGATCTAGCACAGTCAGTAACAGCCAGCGATTCCATTCATGGAAGAAACGCTTACCGTTCCGGTCCAGCCGATCAAGCATCTTAGCCGGTGAATATTGCGAGCTCGATCGGAGCGTCTCTAAGAATCTGTTCCGCCATTCGACACGGTCGTCGTCACTCACAAACTCCCCTTTGTTCAGACGATCCAAGTAAAGAAGCAAAAGTTTGTAGTGCAAGTCCGGTGTCGTATCATTTAACTCCCCAATAACATGCTCGAGGTACTGGACAGCCAGGGTAATATCGATCTTCTCGAGAAACTCCAGCACCTGATGTCGAGGTAATGTCTCTGCATTTTCGGTATCTGCCACGAATATCTCCATCCCCAGTTCAGGATCCTCTCGCACCGGCCACTCCGCAAACTCGAGAATGAGATCGATCTTCGCTGGAGGCAGGTTCTGCAGATACCCGACCAATCTCTTGGGCCCATGGAGTTGCGGAGCTGATTCGTCTTCTGTTTCTGCTTGGCCGAACTTCCGTAGGAGTTCGAGGGCCTGACGATGCATCTTTTTGCCATAGAGGAAGTCAATGAGGTCGTTGTAGCGGCCGGTTTCTTCTAGCCGCTCCATTACAACGTCTGGGTCACAGAAGTTCGCGATACGGAAAAGGGAGCCGGCCAAGGATGGAGTCGCGAACATGTGTGCCCGGAAAAGAGTCGTGTCCACGAGTCTTGCCTTGTCCCGGAGTTTCTCTGCGAAAGCTTCCTCTCGCTCTTCTCGAGAGAAGTCGAGCAGTTTAACGACGGAATCAGTAAACTCATCATCCGCAGCATTGGTTGGCGGGTCTGGGATTTTGAGTGAGCCATCAGGGTTCAGAAATCGCTGAAACCTCCTCCGGACATCAGCCAGATATGCCTGGAGTTCCCGAACGGCAAGTTTGAGATCTTTCCCTTCTAGACGCTTGTCTTCCTCGACAGGCTTGCTACGGATGCTACCCGCATCATCGAAGGCGTCAGTCCTTGTTCGGAGGATAGATCTCATAGATGGAGCATGCGTCAGTTTCGTGGTGGGACTCGTAGCATCTTTGGAAGTCGCATTATCCTGGTCCTCGTTCGGCTTGGGTGAATCTTCCGATCCGCTATCCTCGGATTCTTCCTCTTCGACAATACAGGAAAGATCGCCCGCAATCAACTTGGGATAGAGTCTGATGACTGTCTCGGGGGGTGCCGAAACCTCTGTAAATAGGTCCATCGCGTCTCGATATTTCCTCACGTTGAACAGACCTTCGGCCTTCTCGAGTTTAATCTGGCGTAGCCGGCCGGGTTTGTCTTTCAGAAGGGCATCTTCGAGCATAACAAGCAGACTAATCGCTTCGTCTAGATACCCTTTCTCAACTAGGGTGTCGATCTGCGTATCGTAGCTCAGAGCTTCCATCCTCCATATAACCCTATCACTGCCAATTAGGAACCCTTTTCCGGCATGGGCCAAGCTGATCGTAGGCTGGGGGATATGCATGAGATTGGCGGACGGCAGCGAGACGGACTGAAGCAACGATAGAGTCTCCGGATTTCTCACTTCCAACACACCTTTTGATGCATCATGAAGCGCAAGGAGGAATGGATATGTGTACCCGATATCCGACGGTGCATGGCTCCACGGAATCTGCCTGCGACCCAACGAATTGCCATTAATATCAATGAAATGCGTGTTGATGTCCTTAGCCAACAGTATCTGCCCTTCACTGAGTCTTGTACAGAGAGGCTTCGGACCCATCCCACTCATCCCAATATAACTCATACTAGCAGCCCCAACGCCAGCCAGCCGCCCAGTCTCCTGACTACCGAAACCCCCAATACTCCCCGGCCCCACAAGCTCCGTGACTGACGAACTCTCAAGATCCACCATAACGAAATTCGACCCAAGACCAGCTACCAGCTTCGTCCCGGAGATCCAGGTAAGCGTCTTAATCCCACTAACCAGGATCATCTCCGCCGTGTCCTTCTCCAGCTCCATATCCCGCCATGTCCACAGCAGTATCTTTCTCTTAACAGCGACCGCAAGCCGAGACACAATCGACGGAACGCCAGTCTCGGGATCATTCACGATATTCGATGTTATCGCAAATGTCGTCGCGCCTTTCGTCTTGGTGAGCTGCTCGTGCAATTCGTACGTCTGCAGGTCGTGGATCGACACGTAGCCGCCCGATAACGAAACCAGCAGCTTGGCCTCCTTGATCAGGGCCAGTTGCTCGATCTTGTACCGGGAGAACTTTTCGATTTCGCGTAGGAGATCGGTCGGTTTCGTCTTTGGTGTCGTCGCCCGAGGTGAGCTTGCTGTTGCGGGCCTAACTCCCTCATCGCCGTTCTTGACCGTATCTCCTCCTTCGGCTCCTCCATGGTGCTGTCCCCCGCCGTTGGCGTCGGTGGTGCCCTCCTCATCATATGAAATCTCATTTACCCGGTATATTCGCAGACTGCCATTGTTCAGCCCGACGAGTAGTCGATCACCGTATGCGAGGACCGATTCGATCTTGGACTTGTCCCGCTGCTTGAGCTCGACGAGAGGCCGAGCTGTGAAAGCAGACAACATGCTGTGCCAATGCACCTCGGTTGTTCTCGCGCCTGTTCACCCGCTCCAGACACAAGATGCAATCATGTCCAGCAAGAATATCAAAGCCGAAAAGCGCAGCTAATCTGCTGTCCGCTGCTTCCAGTCGTTCCCGATCGGCGGACGCTGGTTATCACGGCGTTAGTCAGAATTTAGTCAGCTTGTTTATCGATAGGGGCTATGAGGTCATAGGCGTATCGCGCAAAGGACTACAGTTTGTTGCAGAAATCCATAAGAAAATAATATTATGCAATGTAAGTACTAATATGGTATTTGTTTATGTATGCTTTTCGGAATATAGACATTTTGAAGGGGCACGCCACCAAACTCAGAAAAACTTATTTTCCAAACGCCTCGGTTTTCATACAATGCCGAAGTAATATGATGGATAAGGAGGTAAAGTGTTCGTTCACGGGAGAGGAGAGAGCAGGTAGCGTAGAGAGATAAAGGATGTTGATCGATTATAGAAACCCTGGATATAGGTTAAGTCAGAATGAGGTAGGGTATGCCGTAGATGAATGGAGATACCCAGGAAGGCATCTATGCAACGTATTCTGACGAGTAGAACGACACTCGGAAATGAAATAACTGACGAGGTACAGCCTGCAGGTTTAAGGTCGAGCCACATGTAATTACACAGCGTATCGGGCCGCATGCTCGAATAGCAACTCAATCATTTCTGATCAGCAGGGAACTCCTGGTGGTGTGCGGAAGTACCCTTGCCACGCCAGGTGGATACTGCTGGAATGTCGGCCTTGAAGCGCTGCTCTTCCGTTCCGTACGCACGAGGAGTAAGCTTGATTAACGTGTGAAGAGGAACCTCCATCCACGGGCTTTGCTCTTGAGGAGTATTGAGAAAGTAGGCATAGATGCAACGTAGGACGGCTTGATGAGTGACGATAATGACGTTCTCACTGCGCTCCAGCTCCATGATGATAGGCTCGAGGCGAATAACGACATCACGGTAAGACTCTCCGCCCCGGTAACGGTAGTTATATTTGTCTTCGTCACGCGCCGCAAAGTCCTCGGGGTATTGGTCAGCAATGTCCTTATAGGTCAGGCCATCGCAAACACCAGAATCAAGTTCATCAAGCGCTTTCCATTCCAATTTCCCAAAGCCCGGTGTGCCTGCCAGGTGACGAGCAGTCTGGATCGTACGTTTCAAGGTCGAAGTCCAGATGACAATCTTGGTGTTAGGAGGATATCCAGACTTGCGCATGAGTTCAGGGAGGGCTTTGGCGTAAGCTTCTCCCCGTTCGGAAATGCTGGAATCACCACCAATCTTTCCAACCAGATTGTACTCGGATTCTCCATGCTGAAATCGAGATTAGCATGGTTTTCTTTTGCAACCTTTCGGTAATCACTTACACGAGAGAGCCAAATCGAGCGCGGCTTGATATGAAGGTTTTGGATATAGTAGACCAACCGACTTGACAAATAGTCCTTGATTTGGTTGATGATGACGGTGGAGCCGACATTTATAAGCTTGACATAGGTGTAATGCTTCTCGTTCTCATCAATGGTTTCGTAAACCTGCTCGTAGTTCCGGATACGAGTGCGGAAATCAAGCGCAGCCATCTCGGGATCCTGACCCTTGTAATCCGGAGACGTGGTTTTGACCTCGAGGATGTTGTTCATAATGACCTCCTCATCGTCGCATGTTGACTCGACGAACAAGGTCTCAACATTCTCCCTCTCGCAGGACTCGTAGATCCACCGGCGTCGTTCCCTTGTCGAGTTGGTGGCATCGAGAATGGCAACGACACCTTGATCTTCTCGGAACCAGGCAAGCATGTCGGATACTGCAGCCTCTGCGGCAGCTCGCCTCATTTTCTCCCCTTCCTCATTGTGAGGTTCGAAGAACTTGGCCGAGGGCTGGGGTGTGTTATGCCGACGATATTTGCCGACGTTAAATACCCGAGCGGGAATGCCCACCCAGGCAAGATACCGCATTGCCTTCCCAGCTATGAGACTCTTGCCTCTGGCAGGAAGGCCAACCATGACAACACAGATCTTCGTGTCATCTGACTGTAAAATTGTTGATGGTGAGTATGCTTTCGATAACATTTCCAGAAGACTTTCTTTCAAGCTGCAAAACAAAAAAATAATAACTTGCTACGAGGAAATCCACGCCAAACATCTGTCACTGCTTTATCAAGGCTGGGCGTTCCGACAATCGGATGCCGGAAATTGAAGATCCATCCTCGATCACGAGACATGGGGAATAATTAGATCCCACCCGAAGTGACAGCAGTTTGCGCGAGGAAGCAAATGACAAGGCATGCCCGATCATAAGCCGTAAATCGAACATCGTCTGACGAGGAACGTCGGAAGAGAACATAGGAAAAAGCAAAAAACCAAAAAAAAAAAAAAAAGGGACGCTTACGCTGGCGAAATAACTCTTGTGCCCTCGCTCACTGCGCGTGCTGCTGAACGACATGGTGGATTCTTTTTTGTTGAGCCTCTTTCTTGACTTCGGGTATTGATGAGACAGTCAAGACTTCGGGGACGGGTTTACCGATCGCGCAGGAAGCCGAGAATAGGAGAAGACCGGGGAGCGTATTAGCAGGAGTGATTATGCACCTTTTTTGGCGATGGTTCAGCGACTCAGAAGTGTTGAGCGTAGTTTAAATGCTCCACCGGACGGACGAGACAGATCCGGCTGCCTCAAACTAGCAACTTTAGGGAGTCTTTAGCTGGTGTACTTGTAGAGGAAGAAACGACAAGCCGATTCAGGGATTATTCTAGCAAAGGACTAGACCCCGATAGTGGATGCGGTGAGGGCGAAGAAGAAGAGAGGGAAAGGACAGCACAGACGTCATGCCGTGGGAAAGCACGACCCGGATAAGAGACAATGGAGGGGATAAGAGAGGCGGAGGGGAATAAAAAAGAAAAGAGAACAGATACAAGTGAAAGAGAGAAATCCAATCAAACAAAGTATTAGACAATTGCAGATGATGCAGTGAATTCAATCAAATCGGGTGATGCCCAAGATCGCTGGGGTCCACGTGATTTTCCCTTTTCGTTCGGGTAAAATCGAGCCCGTGGAGATGGAGTGCTGGATGCTCAACCCCGGACTCGACCATCAGAAACCCCTCATTTACATATTTTTACGTTAATGATGCCGAGAATCTCTCGCCTTCCGTATTTACTTGGTACCGTTCTGTCTGGATTGACTATCGGAATGGTGCCGATTGGACCAGGGTCTTTAGTTTACGGAGGAATGGATGGACTCTCGGTATGTCCACTGGACAAAAGGAAGGGAAGACTACTACTACTACTACTACTACTACTACTACTACTACTACTACTACTACGTACTGAGATACTCGGCTCAGAACTGACATGTATGAATCTGCATGCAAGATTATCGTGTTCGCTAATTATTATCACGCTTTTTTGAGTATGGTAAATGTTAAAATATGCCCAATTTCCAAAACTCTCAACCTGGCGTTGTCTTCCTTCGTTGCTGCTTTGTGAAACTAATGAAATCGAGGAAAGTCGAAGCTGACCAACGTCTGACTTCAAGGGCACAGGTACCTGCAGCGTCATGCATGACAGGCACGGACGAAACTGCAGACCTGGTATTAACGAAGCACCGCAACCGTTTTTTCCCACGATTTCTTTCGGCAGGCTGGCAAAAACCAGATTGCAATGTCTGTAGTTATTTTTGCAGCAATACACAGGAGTGCCACCCTGCTGGAAAAGCGACGACCCGTAACTTTTTTTGCTTTTGTCTTTATTCCGTCAAAACCGTTGGTAGGCGTAAAATCGGCAATCACTCAAGGTACTCTATACCCCAACGGGAACTTCGTCGGTTGCAGGGATCTCAGTCGTCTGGGTAGATGGCATTTTGCTTCTGTCGTCCCTCCATGTCTCTCCCCGGGCCCGTTGGACCCTAAGGTTGGCGCCCCAAGGACCCTCCTTGCCATTCATAGTGTTCATGGCGTCCTGGGCCTCTTGAATGCTGCTGAAGTCGACAAAGAGATAGTAGTGGTCACCGGGTTCAAATCGCTTGGAGGGGTGAGGAGTAAACAGCTTGCTAACGTTCTCACTAAAGGAAGAGACAAGAGTTAGTATCTCAAATGCTTTCTGTGCGACACAGGAAAGAGATGTACATACACCTCGAAATCCTTGAAGAAATTGTTGATGTTGATGCTGAGAGCTTCGTGGTCGGTCAATTTGGGGAGACCACCGACATACAGACGACGGCTGGAGTCACTGTTCACCTTGGCGAAAGTGGGAGTTTCATTCTTCCTCCAGCGATCGATCGAAAATGGCGAGCTCTTCTCTCCGTCCATGCGCTGTTGCTGAGACTTCACCACACCGGGCTTGATCTTGACAGGCCGACCAAGCATGTCATGGCCGTCCAATTGGCCCATTGCCCGATCAGCGAGCTCCTTTGTCGGCAGGTCGACGAAGCAGTAGGAGGGGTTGCGGCCCGTGAAAGGATCGATCGCAATGTCGATACGCTCGCTATGAAACACTCAGTCTGGGATCATTCGTAAGACCAGATCACGTCAAGATTCATACATGGAAAATTTCGCCGCCGTAAACAGGGCTTCCACATCCTCAGACTTGGCAGTATAGGGCATATTGCCGACATAGAGACGTCGGCCCTCGGAAATAGCATGGGGGACATGTGGGCTTGGTCTGCTGAAAGCCAGTCTGGAGGTGTTTGTCCTGGGCTTAGGAGAACCCTGACCCTCCAAGCTGGGGCTTTCTTCTCCCTTCATACGCCAGTTAGGGGAGTTGAAAGCACGACCGTTCGTTCTAACGCCATTTTGGAAGGGAGACCTTCCAGGAGCTAAGACACATCAGCAACTCATGTAACTTTTAGGTTTACATTGGAATCAGCCCCAGATGAGCAACCCCAACGGTATCCATCGTCCTACACACTTTGTTGCTGCGGCTGCGGGCTTTCAGGAGCGTCAACCATTTTGTTTGTTGGATTATCCAGAAATCGAATAGAAACAGCGACAAGTACAAGGTAGATATCCGGTCTGCGATCAAGAAGCGGCGCAAGGTCAGCATCGAAATATATCCGCGGGGGAGGGGAAATCGCAAACCAGCTGCTTACCTAGACAACGGATACTAAGGGGTATCAAAAGAAGAATAGCAGAATTGGCTTGCCAACAAAAGAATACTAACAAAAAAGATCTGACCAAAAATGAAACGAACCAACGTAGATACAGTTCCTTCGGCGACAATTCCAGAAAAAATGCCGCCGAAAATCTACTTTTTTTTCAGGCGGTGAGGATCGTCTCTGCAAATCATGCAAACTTCTGTCGCGCTATTCCTGTTCCTGTACGGAGTTCTGGTTGGTCCGTTAGCGATGCATTCTGCCCTCCCACCGCCTACTATCAATCGACTTTTCTTCGCCGAGTTTTTTCTTTTCTTCAAACCTGCTAACACGTCTTGACCAAGGTCGAGCTGGTGTACGTTTTGAATAAGACGGTGGCCGTCAGACTCCGAGAATTCGTTCTCGATAAGACGAAGGAATTCTGTTGTCATTGGGCACTGGATTGGTGATGCTTTCATCCAGCTAGCATGATGGTCAAAGGACCAGATCGATATCAACAGCTTGCTGTTGTACTGAAATAGAGTGAGTCTTTCCCCAACGTCTCCTTTTCCCCCATCACCATCCACTCCTATGATGAGGCATGATTTCACACAGACCTGTTCCGATTTTATAATGCGGACACACAATCATTGTCCAACTGCTATCTGAGAATATTCTCAATACTTAGCCTGCTCACGCATCCTCTTGTGTTCATCTGAGCTAACAGTCACAGGAATATCTAGTTCCGCTTCGCGTCTTGTTTGAATGGTAGTTAGTCTCTATAGTTATTGAAATTGGATTTTATATTTGATAATTTTGGCATGATAGTCCGTAGTGTGAACTTTATGTCTTATACGTTAGCCCTAGACGCGTCTTTCGTCTAAATTATTAAATCTAAGTTTCATACTCAATATTTCCTAGATTACGAGAATTGGCTTGTCAACGCCCAAGAAGCAGCAGAGGTAGAGCCCATATCATGACAGTTTACTCTTCATCTGTGACCGCAACGCCGTTTCCACTCGACATCTTCGCAAAGTTCTTTGGACTTTTCCTGGATCGTAGAGATAGGATATCCTCGATATCTTTCTTGACACCCAGGAGAATCGGCTCCTATAGGAATGAATCACGTTATCAGCTGCATTGTATCAAGACAGGGAGGCGCAATATACATGTTCCTTTTCAAAAATAACGAAGTTGGCTTTCATGCGCGCGTAACGGCCCTTCAAGGTGGTGTTGCCAAATTTTATGCCGGTAATCTCCTCAATAGCTGCTTTGATATCCAGCCATTGTTTTCCATCCTTCTCTCTCATCTTGATAATCAGTCTATCCTCTGGCCCGGCCTCCTCGTAGCTCATGGGTATCGGGCCTAAAGGGCCAGCCTTCTTTCCGGTCCTGTTCTTTTTTGCTGGAGATCCGTTTTCGTCTTCCATGGCCTGCGTCTTTTCACGAGCTCGGTTTGTTGTAGCTGTTGTAGGGGCGGAAAGTTCGCTCTGTTTAATATGGCAGGTTAATCCAGATTTCCAGGGCTAGCGGTGGGAGGCTTACTTTGTCTTCCTCTTCTTTGACCTTGAACGTTGATGACTCCGGGATCACGGTCGTTACGCTTGCATTGATTGACCCTCTGACGAAAGGGAAGTCCATGTTATCGCCGTTTACGGACATAAGAGACATGGCTGGGTCGTTTCTCTATCACTGCGATGTGGGAAGAAGGAAGGGGTATAAAATATGGAGATGTCGGGGAAGTGTTACTAAGGTAAGTGCGAGTGTTGAGCAGGTACCATGAAATTGTATTTTATTAGGGATCTGGGGTAAACCAATGGTATTCTCATATGTCCTGGGCCTCTGGGATTAACCATTGACTGGGCCACATCCTTTTTGCAACTACTGCTTTCGAGCCACTCTAACTAATTCTTGTCGCACATCCCAGGGCTGAATCCAATTCAAAGCGTAACCTCCTAGACAATAACCGAGCACTTATCATGAAGCTCACTCTTCCTCGACAGCTGCAGCAACCACCCCGTTTCCATTGACTTTCTTGGTCAGTTCCTTAAACTTTTTCTGCACCGCGGACGTAGGGTATTTGTTTCCGCTCTTTGCTTCGATGGCATCAGCGATCCTCTGCCATTTCTCGTGCTCCATTTTCTCTTCGATGCCTTTTTTCGCCTGCAGAAGGTAGTCTGCCTGTTTGCATATGTCAGTACCCTGGTTATAAGGGGGAGCTTAGGGCAACGTACGTCCTCTTTCTCGAAAACAGTAAAGTTGGCCTTCATGCGCCCATAACGGCTTGGAAGGCTGCTACCACCGAACTTGACCCCAGTGATTTCTTCGATAACCTTGCGAATATCCGACCATCCCTGGCCATCTTTCTCTCTCATCTTAATAATCAGCTTATCCTCCTCACTCGCCTCGTCGTAGCTCGTCGGGATAGGGCCCAAGCCGGCCTTCTTGCCGGGGGCTTTTGCCTTGCTTTTCTTAGTGGGGGATTCGTTCTCGTCCATCGTGGTCTGTGTATTTTCGCGGATGCGCTTTTTGGGAGTTGAATTTTCGTTCTGGAGGGTGTAGCGGTTAGTTCTTATGCTGGTGATGAGGGTGCGGATGACTTACTCCATCTTCTTGTTTGATTTTGGAGGTCGGAGATTCTGGGATCGTAGCCATTTCATTCGGATCGTCAACAGGTTCTTGTTTTGCGAAGGGATGCTCCATGGTGTCTTCGTTGGTAGGTGTGAAGGACATAGGTGGTTGTTGTCTGTTGCTGGTACGTAATGTAGAAGAAAAGTTGATGGTGGATCTAGAGCTCAAAGTGTTATTGAAGTGAAGTGAATAGAACAAGCAACAATTGACACTACGCGTTTCTAAGTCTAGAGCGAATGGTGGCATGTTTCATTATACATCAGAGCCTCTAGAAATAACCATTGTCTGAAATTCAACCTTTATTATGTGACAACTATTCAACTACTCCGACTGATACTGAACTCAGGGCTAAACAGCGACCATTCCATACAGGTACTGGCGCAACATCATCTCTCTTGCTCAATTTGTTGAACTTCTTCTGCACCACAGACATGGGGTATTTGTCCCCGCTTCTCGATTCAGTATAATCAGCGATTCTTTGCCATTTTTCGTGTTCCGTTTTCTCCTTGATTTTCGTCTTTCCTTGCAGAAGGTGGGATTCCTGTTTGCCTGTCAGTCTCGTGGGTCCCGTGACTCGTGGAGAAAAAAGAAGGGAAAATATAGAAACAAAAGGAAGTAAATAAGAAAAAGCAGGGGGACACTCACGTCCTCCTTTTCGAAGACAACAAAATTAGCATTCATTATCGTATCATGCAAACCGTGCTACTTCCCAACTTGTTTCCCGTAATCTCCTCAAGCGCTCTCTTCATCTCAGCCCAGTCCTTCCCCTCGGTCTCTTTCATGCACAGAATCAATTTGTTCTCCAGACCAATCCCCCTGTAACTCATCGGAATTGGGTCAAAAGGACCAGCCTTCTTGCCAGGATACTTGGCCTCGGACTTCTTGGTAGGGCTTCCCTGCTCCTGTTCATCCGCGTTGTCTCCGTTCATCAAGACCTTTTGTCCATGAGCTCGCTTTTTTGAAGTGCATGTTGTCTGTTGGAGGTAGGACGTTGGTGCTGTTCGAAGACATCGTTTCTTGGAAGCAGGTTAACAGGGATATTGGTTTACTGCGCCATTTGGTTCGTCGTTGGCCTTGGGGGTTGGAGAATCAACGGTCAAGATGATGTCGGTCGAATCAATGGGTTCCTGTTTCGCAAAGAAGGGGTCCATAATGTTGCGTTCGAAGCGGTAAAAGACATTTTCGTTGATGTTCTATGTCTTGCTTGTGCTTGAGGGAAGAAGAGAGTCTAAGAGACTTGGAGAGAGGGGTAGAATTTGACGAAGTGTTATTGGGTTGAATAATAAGTGTCAGTGAAAGTAATGAAGCCACTACGCAGGTGTATTTCAAGAAGTCAAATGTGATGATGGAAAATTCCGTTTCTTGGACCTCTGGTACTATTCATTTGACTATGTACTTTGACGCTTTGGCTAAATCCGATCCCAATCAAACTCCAAACAAACAGAATCCCAGTTCATTCGTATTCCTCCATGAAAGTAGTAGCGATACCACTTCCAACATCCCTCTTGCTAAGTTCCTTGAACTTTTCTGAATGGCCGCCGATGGATACTTGTTTCCACCCTTAAGCTCGACACTATTCGCGATCTTCTGCCACTTTTCAGATTCAAAACGCTCCTCAATTTCCTTCTTACTCTGGAACAGATGGTCTTCCTGTTGATAACCTGTTAGTAACATATACCCAAGATGCGTAGAGTCCAGACCAACGTACATCCTCTTTGTCGAACACCACGAAATTAGCCTTCATCTGAGTGTAGCGAACTTGGACAGTACTCCTCGCCCGTAATGTCTTCCATAATTTTCCGAATCTCGGCCCAAGCCTTTCCCTGAACTCCGTTTAGGAGGATGATCATTTTATCGGCCTCGCTAGCTCCGTTGAGGGTTGTGGGTTTGGGCCCAAAGCGCCAGCCTTCTCGGAGGGGCTTTTCTTGGTCTTCTTAGTCGGGGATTCTTGTTCTTTCATCACGGTTTGCGTTGGTGGTCTTGCCTCACTTTTTTGGGGTTATCGGGACAGGGATTCTTCCTGAATTGTACGGTGATTAGTAGCGTCGTTTTATTGCATGAGAGCTGACTTACTTCTTCACCCCTGCTCATTCTCGATTCCAGAGATGAGCACGTTCTCGGTGTCGGACATCACTGCAAGTCTCGTGCGGATCAAGTTCTTCAGTCTTGAGAGGGTAAGCGATGGTTTCGTCAGATGGCGTTAATGGCATGCCGACTCTGCAAAGGAGTATAACATGCTCAGAGATGGAATGTTATAGTTAATGGAAGCAGCAATTGCCATGGTGATTGCCAGCAGAGATCCTTTATAAGAGCCCCGAGTGAAGAGCCGGCGAGTTCCATTGGTATTGTCTCATTATTCCACTATTCTTCCGCAAGTACTCTTTCCATTAACTCTTCTACTTTGTACCCACGGCCCTTTCTTGCTGATTCCTCAACTTCTATATAGCCGGCCAATCGTAAGAAGCCAGAAGGACGCCCGTATTCCTGAGAGCCACGTACGATACCACGTGATATACGAAATTCCAGGATACAACAAGCTGTGAAACCTCAACTTGTCTCGACGCAAATGTTTTTACAGCCCTATAAAGCACAGCACAATCTTCCAGCTGGATAGGATTGTTGAGGTGGAGATGTATTGTACTACCGAAAAGTAAGCAATGCCAACATCCTTGCAGGAATGACGCCCGGTTGATATGCATATTAGTTGTTTGTCAGACTTTCCAGACGTCAAGCACACCGCTTGACAACGAAGATTCATTTCTTTTCTTTCTTATTTTTTCTCCTTCTTTCGCGCTCTCCCACTCCATATCCTTGCTCTTTCCCTGCTTCTTCGCTAAAAGGTACATATATTATGTATTCCACCTCTGCATCTCCAGCTTATCTTATCTAACATCCCATAAGCTAGATCGACACGATGGCCGATCCCACGCAAACCCCAGACTCTACCAGCAACGGTACTAGCGAGACTCCTGACAGCCAAGACACGGCGCCTGTGGCTACTCCGAAGAGCCCAGTCGTGGAGGAAGTCGACAAGGCCAAGAAGAACCAGCCCAATCCGAAGAAAACGAAGAAGCTTGAGGAGCATGAAGATACATCGTCCTCCTCCAGTGAAGACGAATCAGGATCGTCCTCGTCTGATGAGAGCACAGATGAAAGTACCTCTCCGCCAGGAATGGTTTCTTCAGAAACCTCTGAGTCGGAATCAAATGAAGAGCAGCGACGGACAACAAAGTCAAAAACAAAGAGGTCCAGACGCAGGAACCAAAAGAAGACGAAAAAATCTCGAGCGCATCGCTCGTCACATTCAACTACTGAGTCCGATCGCAGCGACAATGGGTCTGAGGACTCTTCTAAAGACAATCAACAACTCCCGGGGCCGCAAACTGAAACTCTGCCGGGAGCCCAGGCCGCTGAGCCTACTGACCTTATCCTCGCGTTAGCCAAAAGACTGGCGGCAATGGAAGCCGAGTTGATCGAGGCGCGCCGCAACCAGAATCTGATTCAGTGCAACCATACCGGCCAGAGCGAAGAATCCCCTCAGTATGAGCCCAGGAAGAGCAAGAAGGATAAGATCAAAATAGGAACCAAGGTGGAATTCAAGCGGGTTGATCAACGTGTGTTTTACTTTCCGAGAGTTCCCTATGTCCCACAATGCTAACTTTACAGTGTGGGACAACACCATCCATGATTACAAACTGTCAGAAACCGTTGAAAAAGAAGAGACCGATGAATGGGACCAGTATATCTTCACAGTCCGCCGAACCTTTGACGATGACAACAAACACGCTTCAACGACAGTGGACATCCGAAGCAAGCCCCTTCGTGAGGCTCTCGCCAAAGTGATGGGCGGCGTCAAAGGCATCAGCCTGGTCGAAGAGAAGCCATCGGTCGACCCCAACATGCTCTTCCTGTATCTCGAAGAAACTCGCCAGTACATGAAGGCTCAGAAGCAACTTGCCAAGACCGAGAAGAAGAGCAAGACGCGCAAGAGTGCTGCCACCAAAGCTGCCCATCTCAAGGTTCTCGTCAAATACCTCGATACCGACTACGCCGAGATCAAAAAGGCCCTACACGCGATGCTGAACTCCAACACAATCACCTTCGACCTCATGTGGGCCTTGTTCAAGCCAAACACCATTGCGTACGCATCGACGTACGGAAACGAAGATGAGCCCCGTGCTTTCAAGGTTGACTCTGTCACGAAATACAGCAGTATATTCGACGGCGAGTCCTACAGAATCAAAGGCCGCTATCTCAACTACGACGGTAAACACTTCGGCATGGTCAGCATGGTGGAAGCCATAGACGCCTTCAAGGGCTCTCGCAAAATCACCAGCCTGGAATGCTACCCTTTGCACCACCACCGGGATGCAGAGGCCGTGCGCGTCAAACTAATAGAACGCGGCAGAAAGTTCGCCTCGCTAAAGGGCCAGAACTACAAGTACCACCAAGGCATGGCATTCTGCAGAAAGGAGCAAGGCGTCGCAAAGATCAACGTCAACGGCCGTGTCATGGTCGACCCAACCACCCACAGCCGCATCAACCCTAACTACCCAGTTGACCGCATCCGCCGCAACCAAGACGACGGCGGCAACGCAAACATAGTTGACGACGACGACGAAGACGATGAGGGACCCATTCTAATATCCTACGAACGTCGCCTAGCTACCGACCCCAACGGCAAACAATACACCGTCCGCGTCAAAGTCGACAAGCACGGCAATGAGATCCAAGACGAAACAATGGACGGACTCCTCACTGATCCCGCCGAGCGCGCCTTCACAGACGAAGAACTCACCATTGCCAGCCCCGTCGTGCGCGGCTTCGCCTTCAACGAGAAAATGTGGCTCGAGTTCTCCGTCTCCGGCATCCGCGAAATCGATTGGAACGACAAGGCCTTCGACTCCCTCGTCCTCCCCGACAACCAGAAATCCATCGTCAAAGCCCTCGTCGAATCCCACACCTACAACGAAGCCCAGAACATCGACGACGTCATCCAGGGTAAAGGCCGTGGCCTCGTCGCCGTCCTCCACGGACCCCCAGGGACCGGCAAAACCCTAACAGCAGAGGGCATCGCGGAACTCCTCAAACGGCCTTTGTACACAGTTAGCATGGGCGAACTCGGCATAAACTCACGCACCCTCGAAAAAGAGCTAAACAATATCCTCGACATCGCACACACATGGGGCGCAGTGCTCCTCCTCGACGAGGCAGACATCTTCCTCGAAAAGCGCGGCCTGCACGATATCCACCGCAATGCGCTCGTGAGCGTCTTCCTGCGCCTGCTCGAATACTTCCAGGGCATATTATTCCTCACGACAAACCGCGTGGAAACCTTCGACGACGCCTTCCAGTCGCGCATCCACATTGCGCTACGGTACGGCGATCTTACAACCAAGGCTAAGCGCAGCGTGTGGAAGATGTTCCTGGGCAAGGTGCAGGCCGTGGAGGGAGTGCAGACGGCCGATTTCACGGACAAGGACCTCGATGCGCTTGCGCGTCATAACATGAATGGTCGACAGGTAGGTCCCTTTGGTATCCCTCGCTCTCTCACTTTGGTTTTATGTTCGATGTTAACGAGACAGATCAAAAACTCCGTCCGCACGGCGCAGGCCTTGGCTGTTAATGAGAAATCGCCGCTCTCCATGAACCATATCAAGCGTGTTCTCGAGGTCGCCGAGACGTTTGATCGGGACCTTCGTGGTGGACCAGGGTATTTGGATGCGATGAGGAGTTATACTTGATATTTATTTCATCTTTTCCTTGGCAGATTCGGTTGATGTCTCATCTTGCCTTATTTATCGCAATGTCTGCTTCGTTAGTATAAATTGGCTTGGCTATTTGTTTGGTTCTTGCCTATGTAGCCATTTTCAGTTACGACTTTACGCAAGTAATGCCATATGGAACAAAGAGATTGATCATACAGATATCATTAAAGTTTTGATTTTATAGGAAATACATATCATGTGTAACGGTAGTTATACAGACCGTTTAAGGGTTGGCCTTGACAAAGTCAATACCCTTCTGGATGTTCTTCTTAAGATCGCCAAGGCAAGCCTCAAGGAGCTTCTGCTCGTAAGCAGTGACGTTGCCGACGGGGAGGATCTTCTCAGCACCGTTGGGGCCAAGCTCGACCTGGGAGGCGAAGAAGTTGACACCCTGGTCCTTGTAGAGAGGGGACTCGACGAAGGTGGGCTCAACGACACCCTTCTCGCCCTGGGCGGCGCGGAGGAGGGACTCGGCGAAGCGGGCACCGGCGAAAGCCATGGAGAGGGTGGCGGAACCAGCACCGTCCTTGGCCTTGACAACCTCGTCACCACCGAACTGGATGCGGTTCACGAGCTCGTCGCGGGGGGTACCTTCGATGTTGGCGTGGTTGGACTGGGAGAGGAGAGGGACGATGGTGACACCGGAGTGACCACCAACAACGGGGACCTTCTCGTTGGCGGGGTCGGTACCCTTGAGCTGGGAGATGAAGCGAGAGGCACGGACGACGTCAAGGGTGGTGACACCGAAGAGACGCTGGGGGTTGTAGACACCCTTGGACTTGTAGACCTCGGAGACGATGGGGACGGTAGAGTTGACCTGTTCAATTAGACCGCGGCCATCAAGATTTGTTGGTGCAGGATACATACAGGGTTGGAGATGACCAGGACGTTGGCGTTGGGGGCAGCGTCAGCAGCAGCCTTAGCGAGGTCGCGGACGATGGAGGCGTTGGTGTTGAAGAGGTCTATACTAGTCAGATTGTTTCATTCCCAGAAATTTCTGGCTTGGAACGTACCGTCACGGGTCATGCCGGGCTTACGGGGAACACCGGCGGGGATGAGGACGATCTCAGAGTTCTTGAGGGCATCGCTGAGGCCAGAGGAAGAGGAGGGGTCGTAGCCAGTGACGGTGCTGTTAGTGTTGATGTGACCGAGGTCAGCAGCGACACCAGGAGCACCGCGGATATCGTAGAGAGAGAGCTCGGAAACGCGGGGGTTGAGCTTCAAGAGGAGGGAGAGGGGCTGGCCAATGCCACCACCAGCACCGAGGACGGCGACCTTGGAGGCCTATATAGATATATACGTTAGCATGCTTGATAACTTTTCTTGAGTAGATGGGCACAGAGCTGAAACGCACCTGGCTGGCCGAAGCGGAGAAAGCCCGCTTCTGGAAGAGGTTGAGGGACTGACGAGCGGCGAACATTGTGAGAGGATTGGTGGGGTATAGGAGAGTGTAGAGTGAAGAATTAAAAGAATTGATAGAATGGGGTGGAGGGGAAGAAGAAGAAAAGAAGAGAAGGAAGAGAGAGCGACACGAGGGAAAAAGGAAGAAAGCGGGTTGACCGGTGAGTGTCCACTAATCGTTTTTGGGCAAAACGGCTGTCGGTTCCGATGCCGCAATACAATACCACAACAGAGCACTGCGTATATGTCGGGTGGATGGATGCATTCAATTACTGCTATACTAACATTGATCTATTATTCATGTTCATATATTCTGGACTGGTACTTGTAGAGGCAGTAGACTTGTACCTCTTGAGTAGTCCGTACTGTGCGTATTATGTGGATAGCAACAGCCTCGGCGCATCATCACCACAACAGCTACACTTGCACAGGAACTAGTCTGTATAACAAACCCCCTGATAGAACCCTAGTAGAACGGAATGGACAACTACTCCGTACTCTCGGAACTCCCGCCATTCCATGTGCAAACTCGGCTAGGTCGGAGAAATGGATCATCGGATCCTGTGATGCCATAGAGAGACACACGGACTCTGCACGCACTATTGTCAAAGTTTAGTCGATCATATCTGATAATCTTTCGGTCTGCCGATGCTAATGCGAGTACTTTATCTGAAACTGTACATAAGTCGCGCGAATTCAAAGGAATGCATTGCATCCAGGATATACAACAAACTAGAGTAAACATAACCGCAGGCCAAACCATCCGAACTCCGGCGCTTGAGAAAACCAAAGCAATAATACAATATACTAACAAACCAGACAGTGCTCATCGCAAAAAGTGCAACACCGCCCAGCAGAACAAGAAGAATATCAACACTCCAACCCAGAAAATCCACTTATCCTGCTTAGCCCGTCGCTCCACCATCCGAATCGTATCCCCGCTCACGCCCAGCGTATTGGCAACACTGTACAGTCGCCGCTGCGTACCCTTGAGGATTTCCCGCTGCTCTCCCAGATCTGCAAGCACCGCGCGTCCCCGGTCGAGAAATTCATCCAGCTGGTTACTGGTGTTGCCCAGGAATGACTGTTCGCGCAGCGCGTGCGTTTCTCGGTTATAATCGGCCGGCGGTGCGCCAAAGCTCAGTCCAGATCGCGACGTAGTCGAAGGGGCGAATGGCGATGATTGAGGGAGGGCAGATTGTGCGTAGGGGTTTTCCGGAGTCGCGGCATGATGCGGTCGACGGCCGAGGAGTTCGTTGCGGTTCGACATGGATTGCTGTTGTTGTCAGCGACAGTCACAAGGTAAATAAAGACGGAGACCTACAGCATCTTCTCGCACTTTGCGAAGGCCGTCAAATTGCTGTCTGTAGTCCCCAAGCTCTGCTCGAAAGTTCTTAACCCGTTCAAACGCCTTCTCTTGTTTCGCAGGGATCAATTCCTTCTTGGATAGCGCCGAGTAGTCGTCCACCGTTCGCGATAGCGATGCTAACGAAGCTGCGATCTGGCCTGCATTGACAACCATCAGCATTTCATCCCGAACCAGACACGCGTATTCATCCGAGAGCGACTCACCTTGTAGTGCTGCAGATGACGTCGCGGGCGACTCCGAAAAGGTCTCCAGATCCCGCCGGATCGCAGACGACTGCTTAAGCGCAGAATTGAAAAGCGAGTTCTATGTGATAGAACGTCATTAGAAACCTCCATCATTGAGACTCTGCAGTATGCAGTACGTACCATGTTGCTTGTTGCTCGCTTGGTCAGTGTGTACAGTTGATCCCGCAGCTTAACGAAGCCACTGCGCACTCGTAAGAAGGCGTGCGGAAATATTTTCAAATATCGCCGAATAGTTTGAGGTCGAATAATGCCGAATTCATACGGCTTCTGGCAGATGTTTGCTCAAGGCAACGTGGTCATTATTGGCAACGCCCCCGAGGCCACATGTTCTTGCGATTCTGACGGTCCTCACCGCCTTGGGCTGAGGTTTCATCCAAGGCTCACTTAGTGTTGTTTTTCTACGCTATGTGAGTCTAACTGGTATGACCTGCAGATTGCTGCCGATTTGATTCCTGCATGGCCTCGTCTGTGCTGCTGCCAAATTTATGTTGTCCATCATATGGAGCATGATCGATATACTGTTGTATATACAAACCGGTTCTACATTTATATCCCGGATTGAGAAGGAAAATATTGGGTTACAAACTAGTATTAGGAGTGTGACAGCACATCATTCTAGCTTGAAGGAATAACATAACATCATTCAATCATTGAGCGGGGATGGTATATAAGGAAAATCTACCGTCAGGGCAAAGACGCCTTTCAACCGAACAAAATCCCGACTGCTTTTGGTATCCTGCATTTATTTCTTGGGGTACTTGTTCTGGATGAGCCATCTAAGCAAGCATCTGTCAGCCTTTGTCTTTCTCAAACCAAACACTAATCTCCAGAATAGACTTACTTGCTCACAAAGTAGTCCGCAACACCAAAGGCACCAACAGCCCCAGACCAGAGACCAACAAGCTCCCAAGACAGCTTGCCGCTCAGATGCTTCTGATAAGCACCGTATCCCAGCCCAGCACCAGCCAAGCCGAGCAATAGGGCATTTCCCACATAGACCGGGTTACCCTTGTTCGCGCTCAGACTGGACTTCTCGGCCTTTGCCTTGGCCCGGGCCTTCCGAGCCTTGTTCTGGCCCTCGACGTTCTGTTGCTCCTGCTCGCGTTGTAGCCGCTCGGCCTGGGTGGAGGTTTTTACGTTTTGGTTCAGGAAGTTCGGATCAACGGATGACACATGTGGGGAATCGACGTCGACGAGAGTTGCGGGATTCTCCGATTCATCTCTGTAGATTGCCTCGACTCTGGGAGCGCGCCTATTTTTGGATTCGGTCAGTTACGTCATTGCACGAGCGAGGTCATACGACTTGTTGCAACATGTTGACTCACGCCTAAGGATTGAGAAGCGGTGGTTAGCATCTGCCATTGACTATGTAGGAAACAACAATAAGAAAGAGACGGTATTGGAGAATACTCACATCTTCTGGGGATTGCTTGGCCCCTCTTGCTGCAGCGTCGGCGTAAGACATGATGTGTTATGGTATCAGGGAAGTCTGAGAAATATTTCGCAATTAAGCGAGCTCTGTGAAGTGTCAACAGTTAGGCCAGAGATTTCTCCATTATTGACCAGTGCTAGAATGTGTATTCCCGGAAGTAGCCATTGGGTATGGTTTCATGAGGGGCAATAGCAAGAATGCACTCACCAGAGAATTGGGGAAAGGATGTATGCGGAAGATCAGGGGTAATGGAGCTGAAGTGTAGGAGAGAAAAGTTGTCAGGAGGCCACTGGCGACGTATTTAAAGCAAACAGCAACCGCTGGAACCTTGCTGCAGTGACGACATAACGTCATCGATATCATGTGGTGGAGTCGGCACGTGCCGGGTGGATGCCAAGGTTCAATCTAGACCAGGAAGCCTTTTCCATTCAATGTTATTCAGATACTCCATACAGGCATACACTTATTGATGAAAAGACAAAGGAAATTGTATTGAAGATGCTCAAAATGAAACTCATGAAATCAGACGCATTACGGTCTGCAGGATGAAGACGCAAAAAGAAACAGGTTTTTAATACATATAAAGACACAAATAACTCAAAATGAAATCCCAATCATACATAGATCTACTAAGTACGCCAGGACTGTCCATCGTCACATTACCTTTAGAGGAGGAGCTCCAAGGGGTTCTCAACAACCTTCTTCAACTCCTTGATCCACTCACCACCGACAGCACCGTCAACGACCTTGTGGTCGAAGCTGCCAGTGACGATGATCTGGTCGTCCCACTCAACAGAGGTACCCTCCTCAGTCTCGACGGGGACAGGGACCTTACGAGTAGTACCCACGGCCAGGATACCGGCCTGAGGGGGGTTAATAACAGCAGTGAATCGCTCAATGGCGGGGTTCATGCCCATGTTGCTGATGGTGAAAGTACCACCCTGGTACTCCTCGGGCTTCAGCTTGTTGTCACGAGCACGCTTACCAAGGTCCTTGACCTGGTTGGAGATGCTGGACAGACCAAGGGCCTGGACGTTCTTCACGACAGGAGTGATAAGGCCAGCGGGGGTGGCAACGGCAACGCTGATGTCGGCGCTGTTGTGCTGGCGGATGACAACCTGTCCGTTCTCCTCGCGCCAGCTAGAGTTGACAGCGGGAACCTTAAGGAGAGCGGCAGCACAGGCCTTGACAAGGAAGTCGTTGACCGAGAGCTTGTACTTGCCCTCGGAGGAGGCGTTGAGAGCCTGGCGGAGCTTCAGAAGCTTGCTCACCGACAGAGTAGTCGAGACGAAGTAGTGGGGGTTCTCGCGGGTGGACTGCTGAAGGCGGTTGGCAATGGTCTTGCGCATCGAGGTAAGAGGAATGTCCTCGTAGGTCGCGCCAGCAGCAGCAGCGGGTGCGCTGGGCTTGAACTTCTCAACATCCTCCTTGGTGATCTGACCACCACGTCCGGTTCCCTTGAGACCTTTGATGGACACACCCTTCTCCAATGCCAGAGCCTTGGCAGCGGGGCTGATCAAGGGCTCACGGTCGAGACTGGGCTGAAGCTTCTCGCCAGTGGTGTCGGGCTCCTGAGCAACGGGCTCGGGCTCAGCGGGTGCTGGGGCCTCAGCGCCCTTCGACTCGGGCTCCTTCTTCTCTTCGGCGGGGGCGGCGCCCTTGTCACCACCGGCATCCTCCAAGCTGAACGACTCGAAAGCAGAAACATCGGCACCCTCTTCCGCAAGGACAGCGATGGGCTGTATCAAGCAATTAGCAAACCTGCTTACTATCCTAACCAGATACGTCATATAGAGCACATACAGAGCCGACAGCGACGTCCTTTTCACCAGTGTCCTTCAGGATCTTGGCAAGGACACCCTCTTCTTGGAACTCAAAGTCCATCTGAGCCTTATCGGTTTCGATTTCCACAAGGACGTCACCAGGTTGCAGACCATCACCGGCCTTCTTCTGCCATGCTCCGATGTTTCCAGCGGACATGGTCGGCGACAAGGCCGGCATGCTAATGATGGTGTGGGACGGGAAGGCTGTAGTTTCGTTATGTCAGAATTGAACCATCTTCAGACGAATAAAGCTGCAGATATAGAGTCGGGGCAGATCGAAAAGAAAGTTCTCAGTGACATACACTTGGAGGCATAGAAGCGAGAGAGGGCAGACAAGGCGGGCAATTGAGTTCTAAACAATGATATAATAGGTTAACCTTGATCCATATAGGTACCCCCGAATTAACGGGGAGGAGGTGGGGGTAATGCAACATACTGAGCAGCATCCTTGAATCTGTGGACAACCTGAGGCCTCTTCAGGCAAGCGGCGCCTTTGGACAGAAACATGGCGCCGGGGCGCATTCGGACAGCAGAGGCAACCATAGCGCCAAGATGGGGTATCTATATCAATCGTAGCCCCACGGTTCAAGCGAAATCAGAAAATAAAAGCGAAAGAGGCTGGCAATAAGCCTAACAAGTTGTGCGGGCTAGAGAGAGGCTTGATTATCCTGATATATCAGAGAGTTGGGGGACTCCAACGTCCAGGAACTTTTCTGTTGAGCTTTCCGGTGAGCGATCCGGAATCATCCTGCCGAGCCCCCGGGGGACGGTTATGTAAGCACGTCATGTCCGGCACCTGCCGCGCGCCGTAGAAATGTAGACACGCATCCTATCGGCCCGCTAGTAAGGCACCACCCCAGGAACTGTACAGTGAAACCAACCCGCCGCTTTCCTTGCACCATCCCCCCTTCCTTTTTCCTTTTTTCCCTTGTTCGATGTGGACCCGTCATTTGCGTTCTCTCACGCACTCCAGTTGGAGTCTTGCATAAATGGCGGAAGTCGCAAATGGCTCTGTAAATGAGCCAAATCAATCGTCCCCGGCTCACTCGCAGGAAGAGAGCAATGAGACCGGCGTAGATGCGCCAACACAACCCGAAACCCCACAGCCAGCGGACGAAGACAAACCCGAGCTCCCCGAAGAATCAGAACGACAAACAATTGAGGCTGTTTCCTCCGAAGAGCCCGATTCATCGCGAACACAAACCGAATCCGCCGAGCTGGAGCAAGCCCCAAGTCCTACGAACGCCGTTGAGACACCCGAACCCCAGAACAATGCAGACCCTGAGTCCGAATTGAAAGATGCCGGCGACAACAGTCCAGCGCCCGAGTCGTCAGTCAGTGTCGAGAAGGAACCGCCCAACGAGAAACAAGACCCCGTAACTGTGCCTCCGCAAGATGAGCCCGCTCCGGAAAGCCGATTGCGCTCAGATTCCAGGTCAACAACAGCGACATTTACGACGCAGCGATCCGGAACCGTCAGTTCAACTGTGTTCATCGTAACAGCTTTGGACACGATCGGCAATTCAAAGGAGGCTCGGAAGAACAAGCAGCTGGAGGATACTGTGAAGGATGCGCTTACCAATGTCAAGCAATCGGACCGCCAACCAATTGACCCAGAGGTTATCTTCCGCCCACTACATCTTGCCACGAAGTCGCTTAGCATCCCTCTACAAGTCACAGCACTGGATTGCATCGGGAAACTGATCACCTATTCCTATTTCGCCTTCCCCTCGGCTAAGGAAAATGAGACTGCGCAAGGTGAAGCTGGCTCGGAGCAGCCACCGTTGATCGAACGCGCTATTGATGCGATTTGTGACTGCTTTGAGAATGAAGCCACACCGGTCGAGATTCAGCAGCAAATCATCAAATCTCTTTTGGCAGCAGTCCTCAACGACAAGATCGTTGTACATGGAGCAGGTCTCCTAAAGGCTGTGCGTCAAATCTATAATATTTTCATATACTCCAAGTCAACGCCGAACCAACAAATCGCCCAAGGGTCCCTTACACAAATGGTTAGCACAGTTTTCGACAGGGTGCGTGTGAGGCTTGAACTGAAGGAGCTACGGATGCGAGATGGCGACAAAGCACAAGGCGGCGCTTCGGACTCTATCACTATAGATGTGTCCGAAACATCTCCCGCAAATGAGCCGGATCAAGCCTCGGAGACTGCTTCTGCTGTTACAATAGACCAGCCGGTTACCAAAGAACCGGCAGAAAAGCTTACTTTACAGAGTTTTGAATCGACCAAGGACGTTGCGTCTGTTAATGAAAATGCTCCAACCATGGTCACTCGTGCCAGGATCAACCGTCAGAGGGCATCACGGTCTATCTCGGGCATCCCTGAGGATGAGCGAGAATATGCAGATGGTGCCACAGAAGACGAAGAAGACGAAATCTACGTCAAGGATGCTTTCCTGGTTTTCAGGGCACTTTGCAAATTGAGCCACAAGGTCCTCACCCATGACCAGCAGCAAGATATAAAATCTCAGAATATGAGGACGAAGCTGCTGTCCTTGCACCTCATCCACTACCTGATCCATAATCAAGTCCCGGTGTTTACCTCTCCTCTTGTTACAATAAAAAATGGCACCAGCAACGGGGAGGCCATGACCCTTTTGCAAGCCGTGCGGCCGCATCTCTGTCTGAGTCTCAGTCGGAATGGCTCGAGCTCCGTACTCAGGGTGTTCCAGGTCTGCTCTGAAATCTTTTGGCTCATGCTTAAACACATGAGGGTTATGATGAAGGTCTGTCGCATTTCATTCCCTATGTACAAACGGTTCTAACCTGCAACAGAAAGAGCTTGAGGTCTTCTTGAAGGAAATTTATCTAGCTATACTCGAGAAGCGGAATTCGCCTGCCTTCCAAAAGCAGTACTTTATGGAAATCCTCGAAAGACTGGCTGGCGAGCCTCGAGCATTGGTGGAGATCTACCTCAATTACGACTGCGATCGGACGGCTTTGGAGAATATATTCCAGAAGTATGCATTTTCTTCTATGCGAGGGTTCACTTTGCAACATGAAAGCTAATATATGTCTAGTGTTATCGAACAACTCCAGCGATACGCAAGTGTCCCAGTGACTGTAACACCCACCCAGCAACAACAGTATCAAGAAAACAATGCCAAGCTCTCCAGTTTTGGAGCCGATTGGCACCAACGCGGCGCGCTCTCGCCGTCGCTCACAACGGTTGCCGTTGCCACTACTCCACAGCCTAATCTCCAAAATGTCCCCCCAGAATACATATTGAAAAATCAAGCCATCGAAAGTCTGGTGGAGATCTTGCAATCACTGGACAATTGGGCGGCACAGCGCATTGTCGATCAAACCGTCACTCCAAACGTAGCGTCCCATAAGTCGATGGACAACCCCAGAGAGTCCATTGACACAAATGCAGGGACTTATCTTGCCTCGCCAAGGATTGATGTGACGGATGGCGACACTGGTCGATCCACGCCGGTGGCAGAGGATGACCCGAGCGAAATTGAAAGGGTCAAGCAAAGAAAGATTGCGCTCACGAACGCGGTCCAGCAGTTTAACTTCAAGCCGAAACGTGGGATGAAGCTACTGCTGAAAGACGGGTTTATACGTTCCGAGGCCCCCGAAGATGTAGCCAGCTTTTTCTTCCGGAATGAACGCTTGGACAAAGCTATACTGGGCGAATATCTCGGTGAAGGTGACGCTGAGAATATCGCCATTATGCATGCGTTTGTCGATATGATGGAGTTCGAAAAGCGACGTTTTGTGGATGCCCTGCGCCAATTCTTACAGCACTTCCGGTTGCCAGGTGAAGCACAGAAGATTGACCGTTTCATGCTCAAGTTTGCGGAACGCTATGTTACTCAGAATCCGAACGCCTTTGCTAATGCCGATACGGCGTATGTGCTTGCGTACTCTGTCATTATGTTGAACACAGATCAACACAGTTCCAAAATGAAGGGGCCGCGTATGACGAAGGAAGATTTCATCAGGAACAACAGGGGCATCAACGACAACCAAGACTTGCCTCCCGAGTATCTTGGCTCCATCTATGATGAGATCTCCAGTAACGAAATTGTACTTGTCACCGAAAGAGAGCACGCTGCCAATCTCGGTATTGATACTCCTGCTCCTACTGGTTTGGCGTCCAGAGCCGGGCAAGTCCTCGCGACTGTCGGAAGGGACATCCAGGGTGAAAAGTACGCCCAAGCTTCTGAGGAGATGGCCAGTAAGACTGAGCAGCTCTATCGAAGCTTGATCCGTGCCCAGCGGAAAACAGCTGTTAGAGATGCGCTCTCACGGTTTATTCCGGCCACGTCCGTCCGGCATGTCGGTTCCATGTTCAATGTCACCTGGATGTCTTTCCTTTCCGGCCTGACTGCTCCCATGCGGGACACGGAGAATCTCGAAGTCCTCAGGCTCTGCATGGAGGGCATGAAGTTGGCGATACGCATTAGCTGCGCATTCGAATTGGAGACCCCAAGGGTCGCTTTCGTGACTGGTCTTGCCAAGTTTACGAATCTGGGGAACCTCAAGGAAATGACGGCTAAGAATATTGAGGCTCTTAAGGTTCTGCTTGACGTGGCTCTCACCGAGGGTAATTCCCTCAAGGGCTCCTGGAGAGAAATCCTCACCTGCGTCAGCCAACTTGATCGCCTCCAGCTCTTAACCGATGGCGTAGATGAGGGTTCCCTGCCTGATGTTTCAAGGGCTCGGATCATGCCTCAAGCACCCCCTGATCCTTCGCGCAGTTCATTCCAAGGCAAACGTCCTCGCCCTAGATCCATCAACGGTCCTCCTGCTGGGTTCCGCGCAGAGGTCGCAATGGAAAGTCGGTCGGCTGAGATGATTCGGGGAGTAGACCGTATCTTCACCAACACCGCCAACCTTTCCCACGAGGCTATCATTGATTTCATTCGCGCTCTAAGCGAAGTGAGCTGGCAGGAAATCCAATCTTCCGGAAACAGCGAATCCCCTAGGACATACAGTTTGCAGAAGCTAGTTGAAATCAGTTACTACAACATGACGCGAGTCAGGATAGAGTGGTCGAAGATCTGGGAAGTGCTTGGACAACACTTCAACCATGTCGGGTGCCACTCAAACACGACTGTCGTCTTTTTCGCACTTGACTCGCTTCGACAACTCTCGATGCGGTTTATGGAAATTGAAGAGCTTCCGGGATTCAAGTTCCAAAAGGACTTCCTTAAGCCGTTCGAGCACGTCATGGCAAACAGCAGCACTGCTACTGTCAAGGACATGATTCTCCGGTGTCTCATACAGATGATTCAAGCCCGGGGACACAATATCCGTTCTGGCTGGAAGACTATGTTTGGTGTATTTACCGTCGCCGCACGAGAGCCTTACGAGGGTATCGTCAATATGGCTATGGATCATGTAGCCCAGATCTACAACACACGGTTCGGTGTGGTCATAACCCAAGGAGCGTTCCCTGACCTTGTTGTCTGCCTTACGGAGTTTTCCAAGAACATGAGGTTCCAGAAGAAGTCGCTGCAAGCTATCGAGACACTCAAGGCAACAGTGGGCAAGATGATGAGGACTCCTGAGTGTCCTCTTTCTCATCGTGGCACGCCATCGGAGAACATGCTCGAGGATACCAACTCAAACCTAGCGAAACAACTCAATCGCCAGTCTCCGGAGGAACAGTTCTGGTATCCCCTCTTGATTGCATTCCAGGACGTGCTCATGACGGGCGATGATCTTGAAGTGCGATCGCGGGCACTTACGTACCTCTTCGAGACACTTATCCGATATGGTGGTGACTTCCCTCGAGAATTCTGGGATGTTCTCTGGAGACAGCTCCTCTATCCCATCTTTGTCGTTCTCCAATCGAAGTCGGAGATGTCAAAGGTTCCGAACCACGAGGATCTGTCAGTGTGGCTCTCAACTACCATGATCCAGGCGCTGAGGAACATGATCACCCTTTTCACGCATTACTTTGATTCCTTGGAATACATGCTTGGGGGTGTGCTTGAACTTCTCACGCTGTGTATCTGCCAAGAGAACGATACCATTGCACGAATTGGCAGCAACTGCTTACAACAATTGATTTTGCAAAATGTTGCCAAATTCCAGCAAGACCATTGGACCAAGGTGGTTGGCGCTTTTGTCGATCTCTTCAGCAAGACCACCGCCTATGAACTGTTCACGGCGGCTGCTTCGATGCCTTCCAAGGTGCGGAAGCCTTCCAACGGAGAGGCTGTACCGGAGTCTACTGACGCGACACCGGTTGAGGAAAATAACGCTGAATTCCCCCAGACCAATGGGTTGCGGAATGAGTCGTCTGAGCATGAAGAAGGCGACGTGCCAGCACCAGCCAACCCTGAATTGGAAGATTACCGTCCTCAGACGATGGAGATGCAGCAGCAGCCAGCTGCGGTGACTGTGGCCCGGCGTCGCTTCTTTAACCGCATCATCACGAATTGCGTTCTGCAGTTACTCATGATTGAGACTGTTCATGAGCTTTTCTCCAACGACAAGGTCTACGAACAGATTCCAAGCCATGAGCTCCTGCGGTTAATGGGACTTCTGAAGAAAAGTTACCAGTTCGCCAAGAAGTTCAATGAAGACAAGGAACTCCGGATGCAGCTCTGGCGTCAAGGCTTCATGAAGCAGCCGCCGAACCTGCTCAAGCAAGAAAGTGGAAGTGCAGCGACTTACGTCCAGATCCTCTACCGCATGTACAATGATGAGAGGGAGGAACGTAAGAGCAGCCGTGGTGAGACCGAGGCTGCGCTTATCCCGTAAGTATCACTTGATCTGATTGATCTAAGATCACATAGCTAACATGCTACAGACTTTGTGCGGACATTATTCGAAGCTTCGTCCGCCTTGATGACGAATCGCAGCACCGCAACATCGTCGCCTGGCGCCCTGTTGTTGTCGACGTCCTCGAGAGCTATACGAACTTCCCTTCGGAAGGCTTCGATAAGCACGTCGACGCATTCTACCCCTTGGCCCTTGATTTGCTCGGCCGTGATCTTAGTCCCGAGATACGCATTGCTCTCCAATCCTTACTTCGCCGCGTAGGAGAAGTGAAGCTAGGCTTGGCTCCTCCGAAGCCCCCTTCGCAAGCATCTATCAGTCCAAGGAGTTCCATTTCGCAGCAATACAGCCGTAGGTATAGTGGTGTGTCTTGAGATTCTGGGTGTCTTTATTTTTGTGAAGATT
The DNA here is from genome assembly GCF_016861735.1 of Aspergillus chevalieri. Taxonomy (NCBI): domain Eukaryota; kingdom Fungi; phylum Ascomycota; class Eurotiomycetes; order Eurotiales; family Aspergillaceae; genus Aspergillus; species Aspergillus chevalieri. The sequence goes on along the minus strand of NC_057367.1, from coordinate 2,787,232 downwards.
GATATTGTTTATTATTTACCTGGCTTGTGTTTTGGATATCCTTGTGCGATTCTTCTTATATCTCATTCTAGGCTAGTGGGCCAATGTAAAGTTATCATTAGCATTTTTATATATTTTTCTAAATAACTGAAGTGCTTTCAGCTATCTGCAGTGCATGATATTAAGTCCATGTGTAGAGAAGACCTGTGGTTGATATTGGACTACTTCAAGTAGGAGCCGAAGGTGAAAGTGGACATGAGTGTCAAATGATTATGATGGAGCAGTGAATATGAGAGTAGACAGCACAGCATTGTACCATTATTTGCCCATGAGTGTATATGTGCAGGTGTGCATTCGTTATCTATTACTCAATGTTAAGTGTTGCTGGCTCGGATCTGTTGAAAGCCTGGAATCTCCTCAGATGCGTAGTGGGCAAGGAGGCGATCCATATCCTGCTCGCCCATCTGCACTAATTCCTCTAAGCTCCAGGATTCGCAGACACCAGACATCCTTTTACACCTCCGTTTCAGCTTCAATGTTCGTTGACGGTAGAGAGGAGCTTTGCTATTGACATACCACTTCATTCTTTTCGGGCCTTCTTCGGCAGTGGGAGATATCTCCCTCAGCTTTTTCCGTAATTTTCCCACATTGTCTATCGCCGTCCCCATATTGTCTGGAATGGCGTCTGCAATCTTCTTCCGGACAATTCTGGCCAGCCTAGGCCCGTTCCCATTGGTGCTGACCATCACTTGTAAAGGGCCATCCCGGTAAACGCTGCCAAAATAGAAATCACATTCTGGAGGCACATCTGCAATGTTGGCAGGAATGCGCTTCTCCTTGCATAGCTTCCACACACGAGATGATGCTTCTGGGTCGTCAATGGCGCAAAGTACCATGTCCGCTCCGTCTAGATCGGCCGGTTCAAAATGCTTATTTTTATGGGAAACTTGTCCCTCGGAGACTCGAAAGGCTACTTCATCGTTCAAACCTGATGCTGGGCAGATGACGGTTACTTTGGCATCAGCATTGAGGGCATGGAGGATGCGTCCGGCGGCTACCTATGCCAGGCACGTGGTTAGTTACTCATATATATATTTCTGGCGCGGAGATAAGGACGAAGGACAAAGGACGACAGCAGTCATACCTCACCACCCCCAACAACAACGATATTCTTATCTTTAGCCTGCCAAGCAATGATCAGAGAGCCACCTCCCTGGACAGGAGGATATTTATGCGACATGGTGACAGGCAATCAATCGATGTACCACTTGACTGGTCCTATCGCGGGGCATTATTTTATCATCGGCGGGGAAGAATCGGTACGGGGACCGAGAAGTGCCGAAGACGACACACTTTTTTTTCTCCGGTTTTTTCTTTTAGCTTCAACTCTTTTTCTTTTTCCCTCGTGACCTCACAAAACTTTTGCTCTTTTCTATTCAACCCCATTTATAATCACTCTATGACTTACTTGTCATAGCACAAGTACCACTATGAGAGGAGTACAGATCTTTACCGGGACTTCGCATCCGGCTCTTGCTGAGACCATCTGTGAGCGTCTGGGTGCTGTCCCTGCTCGGGCAGACCTGGGGAAATTCAGCAATGGGGAAACCAGGGTGAACATCAACGTCTCAGTACGGAACCAAGATGTCTATATTGTGCAGAGCGGCAGCAGCAAGATCAATGACAGTGTTATGGAGCTACTGATCATGATCTCTGCTTGCAAAGGTGGCTCTGCAAGATCCATCACAGGTACGTTCTTCCATTGTGGATTCAATTGGTGTATGTCGCTGATTAAATCTTTCTTGTACAGCGGTTATGCCGTATGATGCCTACCTCGTTTGACTAATGCACAAATGATGCTGACCCAGACGAGGTACTTCCCATATTCTCGCCAATCCAAGAAGAAGAGCCATCGTGGCGCTATCACGGCTCGTATGCTTGCCAATCTTCTCTCAGTAGCTGGTGTCGACCACGTCGTGACATTAGATTTGCATGTGAGTTTTTCAATTCTATATTTGGCGATGGATTCGTCGGAGTGGAACTAAGACTATCTCGAATACTACAGGCATCGCAAATGCAAGGATTCTTCGGCAAGCCTGTAGATAACTTGTTTGCTGAGCCCTTTATTGCCCGGTGGATCCGGATGAACGTGCCCAACTGGAGAGAGGCCGTTGTCGTTAGCAAGAATGCCGGAGGCACGAAACGTGTTACGTCGCTAGCAGACACACTTAAGCTGAACTTTGGCATTGTCACAACCGACAGACGGCGCCCGAAGGCGTCTGCTAATATGGCTGACAGCACGCTTTTCTTCGATGCTGCCGAGCCGGAAACGGCTCGCACTCCGAAAGACCATCAGCCGTTCGATCTCCAGCTTCAATCTGCCAATGACTCGCCAGAAGAGGCTCTTAGCGAGACGAACGACGATCTCGACTCACAGTCTGTGTCGGACAACCATCTAAGACCGGACACACCACCTGCGGCTCGTCGTCCTTCTGAATTGGAAGCTACACAGGAGCAAACAGATGTCCGGGTGTGTGATGTGATTACAGGCCGCCTCGTGCAGGGTCAACTCGTCGACGATGATTATCCTTCCACGGCCCATACTTCTGTGCCTGTATCAGGCGGAACCACTCCGGCGCCAACTGGTTATCAACACAATGCGGACATTGTTCCCGATTCCATGGTGAACTCTCTCATTTCTACTACGTCGTCGTTACCGCCCGACCACGCACTCGGAGGTACATTTGATGCTGCAGAGTCGTCCGACGAGGAAGGCAGTGCTGGGCAGAATGAATCCGAGAAGACAATCACCTTGGTCGGAGATGTCCGCAACAGAACCGTCTTCATTGTTGATGACATGATTGACAAGTGCGGATCGTGGATCGCGGCCGCGGAAACAGTTGTGAAGCGTGGTGGAGCCAAGAAGGTCTACTGTATTGCTACGCATGGACTTTTTGGGGAAGAATCTCTCGACCAGTTGGAAGCCTGTGACTCGATTGATTACATTGTCGTGACGAACACATTCCCCATTGCTCCGGAGACGGTGAAGAGATCGAAGAAGTTGATCATCATCGACGTCTCGAGTCTTCTCGCGGAGAGCATCAGACGCCACCACTACGGTGAAAGGTATTTCCCCTTGACTCTTACTGCGATATTCGAGTAGCTAATTTGTTGCAGTGTCTCTGCACTTTTCCACCTCAACACGAATGAGTAATGATTTGCATATGTTGACTTCCACTGTTCATTCATTCATACAAGCTTGATGCATTGGTAAGACGGTGTTCGAAAATGACGGTCTAAAAATTTGATGATTTATTTTATGGCGTTTTACTTGAGACTTCTGCAGGAACCGGATTCTGGAAGTCATCTCTATCATGATACCTCGCTTTTCTTTTTCTCTCGGGATGCAAGTCGTGCATTTGTCTACCTTTGCATGGCGGGCTGGACATTTACGGAATGATCCAGACCTCACTACATAGACTGGTTAAGGTCTAGAACGCGCAGGCAGGCAATACACCGCCTTTTTTTTTTTTTCTTCTTCTCCCTTCCCTATCAGTTCTTTTCTTATCTTTATTGTCAATATGTCGAAAGACAACCAGCGATGCAGTCCACTCTGGGTACTGCAAGAGCATCTTGTTTTCCACAAGGTGTTCTTAACGGAGCGTTGGGAGAGCAGACTTCGGACCCTGTCTGGGCACTCGTTCGATTGTCAACTTTTCTGACATGAGGCGATGTTTGCACTTGCAGGCGTCTAACGAGGATTGAAGGCACCAGTTTCTGAGTTCTTGACTGGGCTTGGCTTAGGCCGGTGGGACTGGTGCAAGAGAACATCTCGAACATTGCGTACAGTACTTAGTTTGCTAGGTCTTGTAAGATGCTATACTCTGTACGTATGGAGTGCGCTAGAATGAAACCAACGTTTTGGTTTGCATACTACTTTGTTTGCGGATTGGTCCGTTTCGTTTCTGGGGCGTTGGCGAAAGTGAGGCGAGGCGCTTAATTCGAGAATCTATTCATCTTGTGTACTCTATTGGAGACGGGGCGATTCTTACGCAGCCACTGCGCTCCTTATCTTGGGTGAACCTCGCTATAGCTAATTACAGCTATGCCATTTAGTATAGTATTCTACTCCGTACAGGGCAAACACCTATCACGTACAGAGTACGATAACCCGACACACCCAATGCCCCATATCTGTCTTGCGTCAAATGCGAAAAAGCAATACATGGAGGGTTTGCCGACGAGAATAGCGGTGTAATTCTTCATTCAGGATTCCATACTACGGAATGGATGCGCGCTTCGGACCGAGTATGATGCAAACAAACATGATGAGGCTGAGGAAGCAGGGAAGAGTACTCTTGATAGATAGAATGTACCTTTTTTTTTTTTTTTACATCCGTGTGTTGTAGTCGGTACAGAAGTACGAAGTACCTCTCCCGAGCATGAATGTATCGCGTAGTCGCATTTTATCCTAAGCAGCGATCGATTTTAGTTTCAATATGATTATGATGTAGTAGTCAAGGGTATAACCGGACTTAACTCGAAGGAATGGCATATCGATCAGATCGGCCGGGAGACCGGGACATACATCAGGCATCAGCCCTTTCCGACCGGATTCTCGAATCTGCAGCGAAGACCCAATGGAACCATTTTCCGCATTGCTGCATTTACATTCCTGCCTGCATTGCATGTCATCCTTGTCATTTCACATCATGTCGAGCACGAGTTGCTTTGTTTACTTCCACTATCTCGTACGGAGTACAGGGGGGTAAGCAAGATGTAAAAAGTGATGTATCACAAACGAACGGAATGCTTAAGATGAATAGGGAGCATGGGTTTGACTGGGGATGTTCAATCGGTGTGGCAGTGCTGGTTTGGTGTGGCCGTATTCCGGTCGAATGGGAAGCGGCTGAACAGCAAAAGAAAACATGAGAAAAGACAAGTTAGCGAAGATGATGCATAATCACGAACTTTCAGCGAGAAAACAGCGACCCGTCAATCCGGTGTACCAACCACGGCGTACACCGTCGTGTATGGAAAATTGCAAAGCTAGTTCTCAGCAAAAACAAAACAAAATGATGAGACTCGGCTGAAAAAAGACCTGTCAAGGGACCCAAAGTACAATTCGGGCCTTCAACCGAGTTGGGAAATTGGTGGGGTTATCTACTATGTATCTAGCTGAGCAGAAGCCACCGGGGAAAGCTATCCGGTAGATCGTAAAGGCAAAAGTTCGAGCAATGCGACGCCATTGTTGGCCAATTGGTTGGGGACCCAGATCGCCGGACTATAAATGGTTCAAGCAATAATAACACGCAGGTACGTATCGGGAGTGATAATGCCAAATGTTGCTCCATAGTTCAGCTGGTATTCCGAAGCCACCACTCTGTATTCCGTACAGGCACTCCGTCCGGAGGCGCTCACGAGCAAACTCCAAACTCATATCATATCGACCCGGAGGTATCCATGATGTTCCATGTGGGTATCCTGGTCCTTGATTCCTGATCCTGGTCTTGTGCATATGTGTGTGTGTGTGTGCGTGTGTCGGTGGAGCGAACCCCTGGAACACTCCCTGCCTACCACTCAAACATTGTGTATGTGCGAGTATTACTCCCTGCCTACTCCGTACACCGTGTTCTGATGATCCCTTCGGAAGAATAACTGTACTTACTTTCCTGACACTCGACGATCTGCCGGTTACCGCCGGGTTGGAACACCTGGGCAATTTTTTTTTATTTTTTTTCCTTTGGCGAAATGCCGGGGCGGGGACTATGGAGGGGTGGTCGCATCCACATACTGTAGTCTGTAGTGTACTAATTATGCCGTATACCGTAAACGAAGGCTTCCTTTGGTGCGAAGAAAAGAAATAGTTTGTCTCTAGCTGGGCCCTAGTTCATGACGAATGAACCCGGTTGTTGGGGCCCTGCAGACTCCCGCGCGGGATGGTGTTCGGAATTGATCTGCGAGGGAGAGGAAAAGACAGGGAGGGATCCCAGCAGAGGCAAAATTGATTTGTAGTCTGGACAGAAAAAATAAGAATAACATGCGCCACCTCTGGAAAAATAAATCAAAAATAAAAACCTGGCATATTATCTCTGTATCTAATGGGGATGGGTCCGTTCACTCGGATTATTGAAGTTTCCTGGTCACCGGGAGACGCGTCGACTGGTTAGTGTTTGTTTTAGTTTGGACACCCTTTTTTGGTGAATTACTATCGGTGCTCTTCGGCGATGAAATAGTACCGTACTTTGGCCGGCCAGACGGAGGCCTTCCAGGCACTAAATCGATCGATGCAAATCATCTGATTCCTTGTAAAGCAAGATCGGTGTACGGGCATGTTTGTGCTCTCTATAGTAGAATATAGTTGCTGATATCATATTCTCAAATACTGAATCCTGATCGACACCCCAGAGACCGCAGGGCTGGATCCTGGAATGTGCTTTCTTTTCTTTTTTTTTATAAGAAAGAAAGATGATCTCTCTTTTTCGCTCCCAAAGATCGCGATATGCATTCCAATAATCGTTGCTAAATATATCGGATCCATCGCCCCGGAATCCACGGTCCACAACCCAATTGATATATCCATCTCTTCATATCTCCTCTATTCTCTTCCATCCCAGCTAATCCCAAACGCTTTGGACACCCTCGGCTATGTGCATCGTGTTATTCCCCATTCCCCAGCTTCACTGAACTCCCATCCTGGCGGTCTGGACCTTCTGCCTATGTATCACTGACCAGGGACGGTCTCTCCGGGTTGTGCTGTGTCCAACAATATCCATTTTGGTATAGGTTCATGGAATCTCATCCTGCCATACCTCTTTTTTCGAGTATATATATGATGGAATAGTCTCCCCAGGTCTCATCATCACAACAACTCCAGTCTTGACTATTCAATCCTATCTTCTCTAATACGCCATCTCCACTGTCTACTTCTTTCTCTTGAACGCACTTCACTCAAACAAAGCTCTCCATACACCTACTCCAACCTACATCATGGCGAACCAATGCTCCGGTCACTCCTTTGCCATCACTCAGGCCAGCAACGGCAACATCCTCACCTGGCACTGCCATGACTGCACCGGCGGTCCATTCACGGCCGTCTGGCTCTGCAAGATCTGTGGCTACGTCCGCTGCCACAGCTGCCACCAGTCCAAGTCATAAACCACATGTTTCAGTATGTTGCTATTAACAAACAGCCATTTATCTATAAAAGAGAGACTGACTCATCTGCCAGATATGCCCTGACTAGACCACGCTCACTATACCCTCACTACCTGCATTCCGTCTCGTTATCTCACATTCTCCACGACACGGACTACTTTCCTCGCTATCACTACTGCTATTGCTTCATTCCAACTCCTCGATACTTAATTTCTCCTTTACGACGAATCAAAGCAGGATCTCATGCCCTGGCTGAACGGCATTGGTGTTAATCGGCGTCCTACACTACATACCACGTACTGAACGACAAACAACAAACTGTCCTACACTCGCGCGCTACACTCGATTCGAGCGCTACATTAATTAATGACTGATCCGCTGCATTCCTTATTCGTGCGACTATGTTACATGGTGTTGTTTTTCTTGTCTCGTTTCGTTTCGTTTCGGTGCATCGCATTGCAAAGCTCGGGGTTCTGGTTATGATCAAGGTGTTAAATCTGCGATGAATTTCCTATTTTTTTTTTTTTTTTGCTTTTCGGGGCATTTCATCATGGCGTTTTTGTGGGAATTACTGGGATTGGACTAAATTGAGATACACTACAACCACGCATAGACATTATTGAGCAATCAATTAATCTACAGGACTATCTTGTGTCTGTACAACACAATGTTACACCTTGGATCGTTTGTGTCCGTGTTTCGAGTTCGTGGGACAGAACATGTTTTGGGAGGGCAGGGATAATCGAATACTTTCGAATGAATATTTTGCAACCTGTCTCTATCCTCCACCGGCTGAAGTAGATATATATATATGTATCAATTGAGCATTGTAACCAGGTCTTCAGCGGAACGGCAGGACTCAACACATCTATTTCTATATAAGGTACAATTTTCTACCATTAAGAATGGTAGAAGGAATAAAAACTAAATTGAAGTGCTAGGGGAGGAACAAAAACAAAAAAGAATTGACAAGAGTGGGATTCGAACCCACGCCCCCTGTCGGAGATCAGGAAACTTCGAGAAGTTGTATGTTAAGGTAACCTTAACCTGACGCCTTGGACCGCTCGGCCATCTTGCCATTTGTTGAGACACTCTTTCATTAATTTCCAGATCCGTCTATGCAACCCTAATCTATCATAACTCGTTTTTTTTCATTTGACTATCGTCGATAAATATCAATAGGAAAAGGAAGTATGTGGTATATCAAAATCATAAATAACATCGGAACAATATATATCATCAGCTTTTCCATATCCAAAATTGGACGTCTCGTTTACGTGTAGATACTCTGATATGCACGTTAGTCTTGTCCAAACAACACAAAGATAGTTGGTACAACTCACCTCGGTAATCTGGTTCACCTGCAAACCAGGCTCAGCCATCTCAGCATCCTTCAAGAAATCAAGCGGCATCCACACAAGATGTCCCTTGATCTTGTCAAGTTGCTCGCGAACCTGCGTAACCGGCTGGAAAGGATCGAACAGATGGCCCTGCTTCGAGCCCTTAGGCGAGAACTTATCATAGTCCTCAAACGTCCGGATGTTGTCATCGGGGTCAGCACGGAAGAGCAACCGGAACACTTCCGTGTTGACAGTGGCCCGCTCCGTCCACATGTCCCAGAGTCGCTCACCCAGGGGATCCGCGACGAAGTCGTTCTCAGGACCCTCCTGGACCTTGTTGGGGCAGACACCCGGGGGCTGCGCGTTGGGTTCCCGCGACGCGTCGTAGTCTTGGGCCGGAAGCAGTCCCAGGTGTTCTCTCCACAGCTCTCGTCGGAGGGTTGCAATGTGCCGTCCTGCTTTGTATGGTTTGCCGTCCATCCAGCTGTCCATGAAATCTTCATCCTCCATGACGATAGCGAGCTCACTGTCGTGGAATCCAAGTTGCGACTGCAATCGTTAATCTATGCACAGTCAAGCTGCATAGTTTTGGACGAGGAAAGAAAACTTACTCGGTCGTTGATGTTTGCACTACCACAGATAGCAACCCGGTCATCCGCGATACACACTTTACCATGGATATAGAGTTCTTCCTGGACAAAGTTCTCCTTCTCACCCTCCGGGTCACCTTGCCAAGCCTCGTCAGACATTTTACCCCCATGCAACATGGTGGTGTGGGCAACCGTGTCTTTGCTGAACAGTCCTTCGTCAGACTCGCGAGCCTCGAGCCGCCGCTCGAACTTGCGCAACCGTTCAATCTTTTCTTCAATTTCGCCAGCGGTGGTCTCATAGTCTTTTTCGCCCTTGTCGCCCTCTTTGCCAATTGTAGGGTGGACACTATCACTCATGATCGTCTCGGCAATACCACGCTGAATATCTTGGTAAGACACGCCGGCATCCTCCTCAAGCTTCAGCAGAGCTGGAGTCTTGTTGATACGATCGTAGGCACGCAGGTTGAAGAAGAAAATGTGTTCTGTTATCTGTCAGCAACGTAATAAAACCCCCCAAAGGCTGGTTACTTACGGGTCGGGTCAACGCCCTGCGCCTTGATCTGACCAAAGATCGAGTGTTCACCACGGCAGATCGACTTGTATTGGTAGTCCATGATTGCCCGAGTACCAGTTGCCTCCACCTGCCGTAAGTCACCGGCAAAACCAGGAATGGCCGGGATCAGAATGATGACCCTGAACTTTCTTCCCTCTTTACCAGCTCTGACGCAAGCTTCGACAATCGCGCTTCCAATAACGTTGTGAACAGGCGCCTGGTGCTCACCCGTAGCGGTGACTAGTATTTATGTTAGCATACTTTCTCAAGTGGGGAGTATGCGTGACATACTGAAGAACTGGTTTTCGATATAGACAAAATGCTTCGCGTTGCTAATGATCTCAATGTAAGCATTCTGGATACTATGCTCAAGCAAGATGCCACTGCTCCAGTCGGCACTGCTGCGCACAAGCTGTGCCCTCACGGTGCCCTGTCTGCCGCGAGGCTTGGTGTCCAACGGCCTGAATGGATGCTGAACATAATCACCGCAGGGGAACTTCGGACGCTGAACCGCAACGAGGTCTTCGTCTTCGCCAGTGCGCCCCTCGAGCATAAGCCAGTCAACCTTGTCATCCCGCTTGTACTTGTCTCGCTTGACGAAGTTCCAACGGAGGACGAAATGCTCGGCGATATCGTATACAGCGTCGCCGATCAGACCCATGGCAACGTCGTGCCATGGCATACGGCCGTATTCTGACTTGCTAATCTCATTGCTCTGCCACTGGTCCACACTCTGGAAGTCCATGATGCGGTTGTTGTTGAATTCCTGACCGGGGAAAATGTCGTTCTTGAAGTTGGATGGATGGCAGTCAGCCAAGGGGTGCTGATGAGCGTCCCATCGTCCGAAGCACAAATCGATACCACCAATGAAAGCCAAGGCGTAATCAATAACGATAAATTTCTCGTGGTGAGCCTAGCAACGGTCAATACTGTGTTCATTCGAAACGGTCTTTTTTTTTTTATTCCATACCCAGTAGAGAGTCATGTCTGCCGCATTCTCGAAAATGTTGTGGTCCGGATGGCGCAAGACCTTGATGTTTCCATGACCGGGGCTTCCTTCGGGACAGAGACTTCCCAAGGCATGCTTGGTATGCGCTGAATTGCAAGTAAGCGCTTGGTTGACCTAAGTGAGAAGCCATCAGCAATCCGCAATTGGCACATTGAAGCCAATTTCTGCTAACCTCCTTGTACACAATGATGTAGATCTTCACACCAGCCTCAGCGCGCCGCTTGAGAATCTGGTCCAAGCGCCATTCCTGATTGTCGAATGGAGGTCTCCGCAAGAACAATTCCGGCGAGATCCACCAGTCCGCCAAGTAGATGACCTCTTGGGCCTGGTCGAGCGCAATCGAGACCGCCCAGAGATAATCCAGAGCATCGACATACCACTTGAGGTTATTGTTCTCGCGAATGGGGGCGTAGGACTCAAATCGGTGGGACTTCGCAATGCCAGTTCGCTTCCTGTCGGTCGCTTGCTCGTGCTCTTCGTCATGGCGGTGGTTGGGATTGAGGATGTTGAAGAACTTTCCAAACTTGTGCTTCATGTGGTGGGCCTGAGCTCTGGCATCGTGGAAACCGGTGCCTGTGTACAATTTCAATCAGTAAGGATTTCCCCACAAATGGTGGACAATTAGTCCTATCTGACCTTTGAATTGATCCTCCAACTTGTCAACCTCACTCTCGATCATCGATTTGAATTTATTCATGGTGTCCGCTCCCGAGAGTCAGATTTAACGAAGGCAGTGGGGTCAACGAACGACTGAAGATAGTATATGCAAGAACGATTGCAGCAGGGCTATGTACAGTTTATGAACGAATGCCAACGTTATGTACGGAGAAGGCCCCCTGAGTGGAAACGGGTCAGATGAAACAAAGCGGAGGGGAAATCGAAAGTTATTGTTTGCCCAACACGTGTTGACCCCCCGCCCTGACATCATTCAGTCTTTTTTTAGCGGTGAGCGGTGTGCCATTTGCCGGTTTTCTCGGGCCTTATCCGCCCAGTGCCTTAATCAGAACCAGTTAATGACTCTGCTGTTTAACCGTCTAACTTTGCGATCTGCCTTTTGGGACCAGATTGGCTCAGACTTCTGGGTCTGCTAAGGCTGATTAGGGCTTGGCCCACAGGTGCTCATGGTAGGTAGGGAAATGACAATTTACTTATCTTGGCCGCTGATGAGTTTACAGAACATATGGACACTATGAGAGCTGCGCGCAATATCTACAAGAACGATGTCGATTTCATGGCGCTTTCGCTGCAGTCGCCAGAATTCGCTAAATAGTACGTGCCTGTGGTCGCGTGACCTCATGATAGACAACTGATTCCGCCAGTTTAAAACCAAATGGACAATTGGATTTTACCGATCCAGATGCGGTGCGGTACGAATTGAGACATCGGACTGGCCGATATGGGAGCTGATTGATAGTAGACAGTTGACCAAGAGTTTATTGAAGCAAGATTTTGATCTGGAAGTTGATATTCCCGAGAACAGACTATGCCCACCGGTATGCCGTATCCCCACCATTACATTTCATTCGCTAATTAGTTGTATCAGGTGCCCAACAGGTATATCATCGAAGGATTCAGAGCTAGCTCACATCTAACATTGCAAGATTGAATTACATCCTGTGGCTGCAAGACCTGCTAGATACTACCGGAGACGAGTACCGTGATGACTACGACCCTGACCGTGACGTTACAGGGATTGACATGTATTTCTCCGGCATCCTGATATTTGATCTCTGCTAATGAACGTCCAGAGGAACAGGATGCTGCAGTATCTATCCCCTTCTGGGATGTGCCTCGAGGCCAAGGTGGAAGTTCGTGGCCACAGGTTAGCAACAACGCCCTGTGCGTTGGATCAGAGGCTCACAAATCAGATATCGATGATGAAAACATCGAAACTGCCACAAAGACGGTAACCAAAAATGGACTCGAGTCGCGGATCCAAATCATCAAAACGGATCCCAGCTTACTCGTTCCGTTGCAGAAATCGGGAGTTGAACGGTTTGTACGACACAGACCGGAGATACCAAACCTTATTGCTGACAGGCAAAGGCTTGATTTTACAATGTGCAACCCTCCATTTTACGCATCGCGCGATGAGATGATTGCCTCTGCAGAAGCGAAAGAGAGGCTACCATTTTCAGTGCGTCGCAATATTGCCTTTATGGATAGAGTAACAGACTAAACATTCGCAGGCATGCACAGGAGCCGAAGTCGAAATGGTCACCACTGGAGGGGAGCTTGATTTCGTCGCGCGGATGATCGAAGAAAGCATCCGGCTTGGCGAGAAAGTCCTATGGTACACCACCATGCTCGGAAAACTGAGCAGCGTCTCCGTGATTGTCGAAAAGCTAATCAGCCACAACAACCGCAACTATGCCGTCACAGAGTTCGTCCAAGGCTCGAAGACAAGGCGCTGGGCAGTTGCATGGTCTTGGGCCGATTTACGCCCGGCTATGGTGCGTTGACACCTGTTCCGATTGTCTTAAGTGATACTAACAACTGCATAGAACGTAGCCCGCGGGATAACCAATTTCCCCAAACACCTCCTCCCCTTCCCCTCCGAATCGACCTTCCTCATATCCAACACCTCAATCGACGACCTCTGCTCCAAATTAGACGCAGAACTCAGCGCTCTCCCAATTCAATGGCACTGGCGCAAGAACCTTAGCACGGGAATCGGCTTCGCAAAAGAGAACGTCTGGTCTCGACAAGCGCGGCGGAAGATGCAGAACCCCGAGACTGCGGAGAAGCACAAGATGGAGATTGACGAGGGCCAGGTGGCGCTGGGGTTCAAGGTACAGTTAAAATTGGATGGGATTGAGGAGACGAGAACCAAGGTTGTGATGCGATGGCTGAAGGGGACGGATTCTGTTCTATTTGAGAGTTTCGTTGGAATGTTAAAGAGGAAACTTGAGGGAAGATAACAACGGTCTATCATGTTATATACCAGTACATCAAACCGAAACGAAAACTCGTATTCACATCGCATACACTCATTAACCAAAGAAAAGCAAATTTTTTAAGATCCAGTCCCAACCTCACTCTGCAATTCCTTCAACCGACTCCACCCCTCACTATCCTCCCAGAAATCCTTCCCCTTGCCCAAAATCCCCCTCACAGCACTCCTGGACTTAAACCGCCAATCCTTCGCCACCATCTCGCTCTCCCCATCCTCATTCTCAACCTGCCCCTCCTTATCCATAGGCCCGTACTTCGCATACCCCTCACGCACCAACCGCTCCGTCGCCTTAACGACATCCAACCACTTCTTCTCATCGCCCATTTGGAACGCACCCTGTGCGGAGGACGCAACAGTTGCGCGCCACGCTTTCTCATGCGCTTCGAAGGCTTTACTGGGTTGATTGCGGAAGTACTCGACGCGAGCGACAAGGAGCCACAACGAGGGGGAGTGCGTGATAAGCGGCACGACGGAATGGTCGATCAGCGAGAGGATCTGGCCGGGGATGGTACCACTGCGGACGATGCGTTCGGAGTTAGGATCCGCTTCGTTCACGTTGATGAGGAGGTCTTCGTAGCTGTAGTCCTTGGTGAGGTGGTCGACGAGCATGCCCAGGATGGGGTGGTCGATGCTCTTCTCGCCCTTCTTTGGGCCGAGCTGTTCGATGAGACGGCGTTGGGCGTTGATCACGTCGCGGAAGGGGGTGTAGGGTGGTGGGATTGAGGCTGCGACGGTGAGGACGTTGTCCCAGATGCGAGGGTCTTCGTGCTTGAGTTGGGCGGCGCGTTGGAGGGCTGTGAGGGCTTCGCGCTTACGCCTGAAGGGGTCTTGGGGCGCGGGTGCAGGTGCGGTTTCGGAGTCAGCGTCAGCGTCGGTATCTGCGGTTTGCTGTGCGACGGGGTCTTCTGATGTATCATCGGCGGGTTTGGAGGTTCGGAGGATGGCGGCTGCCAGGTTACTCCATGCCTCTGCGTCGCTCTCTTCGAGCTGAACGGTGCGGGCGAACGAGTCGACGGCATCTTCCCAGTGCTTGAGTTCCAGCTGGACACAGCCCAGGGCGAACCAAGCGCCGTGGTTGATGCGGTTGATGTGCAGACTCTTGCGGTACGCTTCTTCCGCCTTCTCCAGCGCCGGCGGCTTCATGGTGAGATAATGACGGGCCAGAGAGCGCTGGGCACGAGCATAGCGCTGGCCAGAGACCTCCCATGAGCGCTCGTACATTGCTGGGTCTGTGTCGATGTCACCCAGGATACAGAACAAGCGGGGCGCGTTCGCGGGGAGGGGAAAGAGTTCTGGTCCTTGGAATGTCTCGTTGTCGCCTGCTGGTTCGTCTTTGTTGGTGGGCTCATAGAGCTGTCCGCGGATCATTTGCTTAGCCTTTTCTTCCCTTTCCGTGGCGGCGTAGCAGAGGGCAGCTTCGGCCCACATCTGAAGGCGTTCGTAGATTTCAAGTGCGGTTCGCAAGCCTCCAAGGTCGACCCAGCGCTTGGCAAGTTCAGCTTCGAGATCCCATCTTGTCGAGAAGTTCAGGAGCCAGATATACTCGAGTCGTTCAGCAGCGGATGCTGATTCGGACTTTTCGGGTCTGGGAAGGAATGTCGTAGGTTCTTCGGTAGACTCCTCTCCAGTTTGTGCATCGAGGCTGGCGGTGTCTGCGATGACCTGGTCCACAAGAGCTTGCATCTGCAGGACGGATCTCTCAACCGTTCTTGACCGGTAACCTTCGATCCGACTGCGGAGCAACAATGCCTGGGTGTACACTTGCCAGTTCGAGCTGCCACCTTCAAGGACACGAGTGGCGTACGGGTGGGTTTCCTCGCGAGTCAGACCGTTCTCAGGCGTAGTGTTTGTAATTGCTGAAGCCAATGCAAGCAAAATAGAGGAGTCGACAGCATCGAGAATTGGCTGATCACCAGCATCGATCGAGGCCAGCGCAGGGGAAAGGCCGGATTCATCCTGGACAGTCATTGACTTTTCCTGTTCCTGAGATTCTGGGTTTTTGGCGAAAGAAATAGACTCCAACAGGGTATCATCGTTCAAGTCAAGGTTCTTCGGACCAGAAGGTTGCGAGTCATCCTTCTTTTCAGACTCTGAAGCAGCGCTCTCAGTAGTTGCGCTCTCGTCCGCACTCTTAGCCAGAATCACCAGCTGACTGATATCACGGTCCTGGAACTTAGTCCTCTTTCCCAGCCGTCCAGTCAACGCGAACTCAAAATGTCTCTCCGTAGCAGCACGCTCAAGATCCGCGCGAGCCTTGGCATCGAATCCATGGTGAGTATGCATCGTAGCCCTCTCGAGCAAGAAGCGGCCCTTCTCATGCGGGGTATACGTTGAACCCTCACCAAGCACCACCTTTGTCAGCTCATCCAGATCCTCATAGATAACATCCTGCAATGTACTGGTGACTTCCGAAAGCATCTTCTGGTGCAAGAAGTTGACACGCATCCGAGCAGTCCTTGCGACAACGGGACCATCAGCCACCAAGACATCGGCATCAACCAGGATAGCCTTTGCAATAGCGAACAACTCCACATTCGGAGTCAGCTTGTACGCTGCCTCTCCGTCCACGGTAAGGCCCCGAATGATCTGATCTCGGACACCGCGAAGAGTAGCTACCTGAGATCGCAGAGCTGACGGGAGGATAACCTCCGCCGGTCTGAAGTTCAATGCAGGTCCTGTGACGTTGGACTGCAGAAAGGAAAAGAGAGCCGCGAGACCGATATGCAGCAGTTGCGAGCGTTGCTCCCCTATTTGCGACTGTGCAACGGACTTTGTCTTCTCGGCCACGAAAGTGGTATAGGAAATATCGCCGCTGGATACCTTCTTGATGGCGTCTTTATCAGAGGGAGTCTGGCCGAACACCTCCTTTGCAACTGGCAGTTCGAGAATCGGGACCACCTCTGCATCGGCCAGGTGGACGGGCTCATACTGGCCCTTGAGAGGCGATGCATTGTCGAACAGGGTGTTCAACGATGCCGAGTAAGGAGTCGTCTCTGCCATTTTTGAATCTTTGATTTTCTCCAAGACAAGGACAAATGTGGGGTATCAAGTGTTAAGGAACACCAAACAACGTGGAACGACACGAAGCGAAATGGATGACCACAACCTATTGCATGCTCTATAGCAATCTAACAGTAGTCTCTGATCCACAGCCAGCAAAATGAACAATAACAGAAGTATCTACAGAACAAAAATCTCAAAATGAAGCCTTCAGACCCCACCGATTTCTAAATTTTTTTTATCGATAAGAGAATTTTCGGAGGGCGGTGGGGCTGACGGAAGGCCGTGGCATTATGACTTGCAGTCAGGAGGACGTTTGTCATCTCCGCAAAAAGCACCATAGCCACGCACTTTTTCACCAATACACAGCTCCAGGTGGTCCTCGGTAGAAGTGTATAGAAGATGGAGATGAATATGGCCTCACATAAAGATGATTCAATCCTATATCATATTATGATGTATCCAAAGGAAGATAAACATATTAAATTGTTCCTGGGGTATCTGCAAAGACAGACATTGAATGCGTAAAACGCCTCTCAACACGCAAGGAAGAAACATCAACGCCACGAATGCTAAAATATACAATAATATCCCATATAGACCATCCAAAAATTCACAAAGCCAAACCATTATACAACAAAATAGATCGTAAAGTCTCCAAGTGACGCATGTAGATGAGCATCACCAGTCTTGCCCCCGGTCTCGCATCAAAATCTCGATTGCCTCATCTTCCGGAACCGGATTGTCGTTCAGTTCTTTGACGCACTGTGTCAATCCTTCAGCAGCTTCGTCGACCTGTTCAGCGGACCATCCGGTACAGGCCATGACCATTCGACGGTAATTCTGCCCCAGTACTACATTCTTGGACTTGAGACGTTCTACCTCTGCCAACAGTTCATCGTTCACTCCCTGGTAGCAACTGATCCGCTTCCGCAGGACCTCGGGGGAAGGCAAGGAAGCCAGATATGCAGATTGCTTTTCAGATAACCCAGCCGTTGGATCGAATGATTCAGGGAAGATTGCCTCGAATTCTTCGATATCAAGGCCCGACTCTTTATCCGCATCTCCGACGGCCGCTACCTTTGACATGTCAAGCGATTCACCGCGCTTATCATTGAGGACCGTATAGAAGTCTTCTAATGACCGCTCGAGGTTTCTGATCCGTCGGTCAAGCTCAATGCGATCAGAACCTTTGCGTTTGAGATCATCGAGCCCTTTCTGCTCGATTTGCCGAGCCTTTGCAGTCTCACGGATCCTTGAATGCCAATGATCGAACTTTTCTTGCTTCTGAGTTAGACTCGAAGCGAGTTCACGGTCAAGACCGCCTAATGCCTCTTGCACCATAGTGGTCACTTGGGATAAGGTTGCTACATTGCAATTAGTATTGAAGACAAAGCGGAAAAGGAAGATAACTCACCATCTAAAATTTCCTTCTTGGTCTTAGCAAGCTGATCCGTAAAAGAGTCTCCCTTGTTGGCCTGGGAGTTGCCCTCTATCATATCTACACCAACGCCGTAGTCTGCAGGCCGGAGACCAGTGTGATTGGGGATGTGGGGGTCTGCTCCCACTTCCAAAAGCTGAGGCACAAGAACAGAGCGTGCGCGTCCAGCTAGATTGAGCGCAGTATCCCCTTGGTCATCCCGTAGGTTGACAATCTCAGAAATAAAGCGCCCGAGTGTTATAACTTCACCCGTGATCGGACCGTTCTGGCCGTTCTCAACAGTCCCATTGGGGGCATGCGTACTGACTGTCGAACCACCATGGCGAACAATAAACTCGAGTAAAGCCTCCAGGTAGTGCTTAGCCGACACATGACCTCCGCCTCCTGTTGCCGCCATCACTGCAATATGATGCAGGATTGTCCGCCCACTGTAATCAACCATGTCAATCGTTGGTGCAAGTACTTGTAATAAGCGAGGAAAGCTCCGGTAGTCCAAGTTGTTTCTTGTCCCAACCGATTTTTGCAGGGCAGTTTCTCCTGCGCCGTTCACACGGTAGATGCTCACGCCCTTCTGAATGAGTGCGTGGACAAGAGGCATGCGAGCAAGCATCGCGGCCCAATGAAGTGCATTGTTTTGATACTCGTCGAGAGGAATCTCCAGGTCTTCGTTGGAAAGTTGAACTAAGGCCGGATGGCTCGAGAAATCCTTCGTCCGCTTATCAAGGAACAAGGTCATGATGAGTTTCGTCTTTTGGAACCTTTCAGGGGTCGACGCTGCAGGAAGCGGATCAGAGGCGCGCGGGTTACCATCCACCATGGAAGCTGGTATATCCATTTCCTGGTAGAATGATTCATTCGGTTCTGTTGGTGTTGGCTCATGCATCGATAGATTAGAGGGCTCCTGGTGAGCCCCAAATGATTGTTCGTGATGGGAGGTAGACCTAAATCGTTTACGAGGGGGTTCTGCAGATTCCTCGTGATTAAGGCCTGAATTATCAACAGGCGGTAATCGTCCACCGTTCTGCATATGGTTGCTGAGGCTGTTATCGGACGCTATGCTGTACATGCTCTGCTGAGCGTTGAAGGGCATATGGGGCTCGCTGTTGAATGATTTTTGCATGACACTCGGCCGTCTGTTGACATTTCCTCGGGCGGCTGGAGAGTCAAATCGGGCCTTGCTGATGGCATTGACGGCTGTAGCGGCGGTGCGGGAGATGTTCTGGAAAAAGGTGCCCTGTTGTGGTTGAGACATGCTGCGATTGCCATCCATGCCGCTGTATAATCGCTTGCGCTGCGCAGCCATCGCCTGTTCTTTGGTGGGAGTGTCCATAATATCGTGCGTGGTGCCACCAGTACCGTTTGCGCTAGGGTCATATTCGAGCAACGGTCTCAATAACTCTTCGACGTGATATTCCCGGCAAAGATCCACGCCCCTGTGAAAGTTCACCCATGTACCCTGGTATTTACCATAGCCACCTTGGACCTTCTCATGTTCACCGGCCGCAATCTCCTTTTCAAGCGTTTTTGTCCTTCGAGCTTTGACCACGCCAGCGACTTTAAGGATCTGAGTAGCGTTCAACCATGAATCGTCACGACGTTTCATCACCGCAACTCCGTTGACTTCCATTTCGTAAACATGTACATTGGAATAGACAGCCTACAGCGAAGAGCGCAAAGTTAGCATTCACTCAGAATGGATAGAACAATTGTAGGGGCCAGACCCTGTATATTTGCGGCTTAAATTCTTCATGAAGGGATGGTATTGACGGCAAGCCATTCGGTTCATCGAAGCCACCATAACTGCTTCTCGAGCTGGCAGGCATGCCGTTGCCATTGTGATAGCTGAACGACATGGTCGATTGTTGTGATCCCTTCGGGGGAGGCGGTGTTGCTCTTGGTGTCGATGCCACGGAATGAGAAGTGTTGAATGAGCCCATTTGCGATTGTGAGAAAGCCATGCCATTGGTCGACCCGATGCTACTTTGCGAATATGACATGGGCAGGCCTGGACGTCCAACAGGGTTATTGCTGGAAACCATCTCAGGGTCGGTCTCGTCAGGTTCTCAATCGGTTTAGACACAGCACATGTAGCTTGGAGACCTGAGAATAACAATGCGATACTGTCAGCAATCACAAAACTTCTCGTAATATTCCCTAAGCATGCGGGACCAACCTCTTGTCCTAAGGCAGTGAATGTCGGAGAAGTTGTCGGAGCGCGCAAAAAAGGCGCGTTGTTGGAAGGGGCAACTGCACGGTTCACAAGTCCGCAAGGCCAACCAAGCAAAAGGCACAGTCCAGAATATTCAACGAGAGGAATCGATCTCTTTGCTTCTCTCGACCAGTAAGATAGGGCAGTTTCTCAGATCGTGCATGCAAACGGGGAAGATCGAGTCGCCGTGAAAGTCGCGGGGTTTCGTCGGGTCGCGTCTCGCGCTTGGCGCTTTCGCGTGACTTTCTGCGTCGATTTCCTTTTCGGGCCGCACCTCCGATTCCGATGTCTATGTCCGGCATCGACTGTGTCGCAGTTAATCGAGACGCTGCTGGGGGGAATATAGGGTTCCCATCACAATCCTTTCGTCATATCTACCCGTCTGCTGTACCTCTCTCATTCCGCCATGATGAGAACTCCGAAATTCACCCCGACCACTACTTTACCTACCATACCCTCCGAAGAATGGCGAAACCTCCTAAGGTCCTTACTCCGTGAATGCTCCTACCTTCCTGACCCCATCGCAAAGGGACACATGCGCGACTATGTGATGCAAAGATTCCGCCGATACTACTTTAACCCGCAAATACAGAAAGAAACAGAGCACCAGCGCAAACTCCGCAAAACAGCACTACAGCAACTATCTCTCCTACGACGCGCAAACGAAGGGTACACCAAACCACTGGAGCATGTGCTCCGGCTATCATACGGACGGACGGGGAAACGACGGAACGAATTGCTGTACAAATTTATTGCCCCCGCAACTCCCGTGGACAGTCAGGAGGTGGCCCAGCTGATCAATAAGCCTTTTGCGTACTATGATGGATGGGAACCACCGTCACTTGTGAGGGCGTTGCTCAAGGCGCAGCATGCCCATGGAATTATTAATGAGTTACGTGTTCGTCCACAGATCAAGTCTATTGAGCCGCGAATACCCGAGGAGAACAGTTGGGGAAGGCCAATTGCTGCGGTGCGTCGGAGGAATATTAGGAGCAATTGGTACACTGCAGCATTGAAGAGTCTGCTTCCACCATTACCAGGGAAAGAGCTGGATATACTGGAGGGGTTGATTTCGGGGGAACAACACTGGGAGCCACCGAAACGGAGAAAGGTGATAGAGAGCCCCAAAGAGGAGGAGGACAGCTACTTGAGATTCTTGGTAGATGGGCCACAAAAAGGGCATACGTTCCGGCAGTATGTCGATGGTCGACCCCATAAAATCACACGGCGGTTTATGCGGAGACTATGGCGACGAATCGACTGCCTGGTTCCTCGAATGTCGTGGAATGATGCCAGTCAGAAGTACGATTTCACATGGGCTGTTGTAAAGGCGATGCCAGAGATGTCTTTGCCTATGGACGATGACCCAGAGATCTTTGGGAACGTGAATCCACAGGTCAATTGATTTCGCAGTCCAAGGCTCTAAGGAACACTGAGTAGAACGATATCGCAACCTTCAGTTCAAATAACGATTATACGGCAACTTCCCTCATTAGCACTATTATACAGGTATAGACATGAATAATTTAGAGAAGTATTGAGAAACAGGCATCGGGACCTTAGATAGGCATTCCTGTGCTCTTAGTTCTAGGATAATTTATAATCGGTGAATTTCGACTGCACTGTAGACCACTCGGTAATCCGCGATGGAAGAAGGTAAGACATCCCAGAAACGTCCCTCTCCTCTCCCATCTTCTTCCCCCCACCCTCCTTCGTCCGTCAGCTTTAATACCCTCAAATGTTCCGACTCACTTCCGGCGCAACCCTGGTCAGAATAAGCTTGCCCTTTTGACCAAATGCGCCCAAGAAGTCCGAGAGACTCCTGGAGACCGGCGAGGCCGGCAATCAGTACATTATTGTGCTGAACATCTCAAAATACACGATCTCAAATCTCCGAGAAAATCAAGAAATTCTTAATTTGTGCAAGTTTCGATTCGCGCATGTTAGTGTCATAAAGGTCATCCCCTCTGGTGCACGCGATGTAACTGTCCGGAATTTTTCTACCAAGATCGAGAGACAGCTGGCCGGCATGGGTATCAGTGCTAATGAGTACCAGTTCGGCACCACAACCGGCCATCCTGCAATCGCGAGTAACAAGTTAAAACACCCAGACGACTGTTTTTACCCTGGGTCACGAAAGGTGAGGAATGGTGATATTGTTGCTTGGCCAACCTTCGTGGTTGAAGCTGATGTATCGGAATCTGTGCCGCGCCTTCATCAAGACGCGACGTGGTGGTTTGCCAATTTCGGCAGGATGGCCAGGATTGGCCTGGTAATCTCAGTCAGGAAAAACACAAAGACGATGATAATTGAACGGTGGTAACTGGTGCCTCCTGGGACCCCCAAGTTGAACAACAGTCATTGCGAGTCTCAGACAGATCAACGCCCACCCTCCGCTCGCCCTCCAGTCCGTCGCCAATAAGCAGCCTTTTGCGGCGCAAGTACTGAATGTCACGCCAACTACTGCCACCGGTGCCTCCCTTGTCATTTCCTTCCATGCATCTATGGACAGGGCCCCCGCAACTGAGAGACTGACCTCAGTTTCAGCGCACAGCAGCTCATGAAGTGCGCCGGACACCTGTAAGCGATGCCACAATTGAACCCCCCGTTTTCTTTTTCAGATATTTATCCTCGAGAATTGTTTTTATCCAACCCTGCATAGCAGAGGATCTTGTTATGTTTGCTCAGTTGCCTTGCTCGCCATTTATTCTCGGGGTGGCTGAATGAATGCATTTTAAGTTACTATGGGTAGGGTTCTTACGGGGAGAACTTCTAAATGGTTGTATTTTATGAGGGTTGTTTGCATCGTTTTGTTTGTTATTTCTTTATTTTCCTGATAGCAAGGCTTGCAGAAACTATAGAGAGACATCAGAAGACATAGCGATATTAGTGAGAAGCGTACAGGAGGGGGAAAAAAAAAGGAAAAAAGGATGAAACATAGGAAACCAGGACCCCGATATTGTCGGAACCGTAGAGACCATCCTCGGACTGTTAACCTTAAGAGCAGCTTCTGAATCTCTGAAAGTGTACCAAGAGCACTAGAGAAGACTTTTTCCAGACCTCATAAACAAGATTTCGTAATGATGGGTGCCGGAGTTGTGGAATACCGAGGGCTCTGAACGCCCTAACCCTAAATGTTGCTGGCATCAGGGCCCATCCTAAAGATAGTTTAGTTGATGATTCCATCTCAAAAGAGATTACTGGATTCATAATGATTTGTAGAACAAACGTTAACAGACATATCAATATCTGTGACCGACGATTGTAGTCACGTTCTTAGCGCCAACAGGCAGGGCTCTCTGTTTAAACTCCTCTTGCTCACTTCACTATCCTTGATGCGATTCCCATGTCTAATGACCCCGGCACCTCATTTTTGATTTGCATATTGCCGTTTTATTTAGACTCGCTGTCGCTATTGTTCTTAAATTCTTACCGGCTCTCTGTACTTGCCTGTTGAATGGTGCATAGGTCGCCTCCGCTGAGACAGGTAAGCCTCAAGAAGCAAAAGGATACCTCGTGTGAAGTAAGTGGATTGAAACGGCAAAGAGAAGCAATAAAAAGGTAGCACAGGCAGTGATAAGAAAGCGATCAATGGCATGTGACGAGAAGTTGATGATGCGCAGCCGAAAGATCATAGTTTTGAGAGTAGACAAGAATATGAACAGCGTAATGTGCCAATGGCCGATGTTGGTAATGAGACCCCAATCAAAGACGATCGCAGTTAGCGAGGATAGTGACGAGGTAGGACGAGGGGGAGAGGGGGAGTAGAGAGCAATGTTAAATCACGGCGAGCGCGATGAGGATGCGGTTGAAGGAGATTTCTTAACTTTTGTGCTTCTTGAAGAAGATCTTGCACCTTTCTCTTCTCGCAAGGGACTGGGATGCCGGGGCAGACAGTACGGTAGCTAGGGCACTGACTGGATCTGCAATAAAAACATGAGTCCGGTAATATTTCCCAAACAAGCAAATGGAGAGGGTGGCTGCTGGAGATTTCCCTGATGTCGTCTCGAAAATAGCTGGCTAAGGTGGATGAGAATAGATGAAAAGAAGATCATCTGTGATGTATTATGGCCCCTAGTCCATCATCGATAAGATTGGCGTCGCGGTACATTTTTGGTTGTTTCCATTAATACAATGCCCAAATGTCAGGTAGAATGGAATAAGCGAATAAATTGGAGAGATTTAGAAAGAACAGAGCAGAGGAAGGATTGAAGAAAGGGCTAAGATGGAGATTCACTGATAGAGGACCAATCCTTGATCCTGACCCCTACCACTCCGAAATTCCACGGTAAATCAACGCGTAGAGAGTAAGGTTGAGAAACCTCCATAGAAAATATTCCAAAATTCCTCTTTTTGCTTTCCACTTTCGCGTTGTCATGCGGAATAGCGGAATATACTCGGGGACTCATAATACTTCAAAGCGTTTTAATCTTGGACCGCTCCCCAGTCAGCAACCAAGCGCATCTTCAATCCTCTCCTCATTCTTCTACTCCTTCTACCAAAGCAGCTCCATGAGACGAGGCAATGAGTCAGTCCTCTGTATAGAATCGGAATAATGAACTAACTACAAACCAGATCCCAGCAAGCCAATCGAAAGCAGCCCTTTACCGCAAGAAATATCTTTCTCCTTCTCCTGTTCTGTCAATTAATTACTAACGTACAAATAGCAGCAATCTTCTGGACACAAGCCTCAGAAGCGCAAAAAGAAGAAAGATGAGCCCCGACCGAGAACGAGACAGAAACTGTGGGAGCAGCTGCAAAGCAACGGGAGAAACAACAGCAGCACCAACAGTTCGATTTTCCCACCGTTGCAGTTGCCCTAGTCGCGGATGTGAGTATCAAGGCCTTACACCAATTAAAGTTACATGACTAACATGGTTTAAGAAGACTGAGGATGAGGAGATCGCTACGGTTGTCCGCCAGGTAAACAAAACCCCTTCCACCTCTCATCATACGATATATTTAAGCATTTGAGCTAACTTCATATCTCCTTCTCCTGCTAGTATCGAGCCGAGAGGACTGCCAATACCCCGGGAATCCGACAAAAGCGACGACGAAGAGGATAGTATCCGGACACCCGCCAGGGCCTTCCGGAGGAAGCATTTCCTCGATTTTCTACCAGAGATCAAACAGGGAATTCGAAGAATACATCAGCAACAATCAGAGATAAGGGAAAAGGCCGAGGTTCTGCAACAGGAGCATCGCGAGCGGCTCGACAGGTTGGAAGAAAAGTATCTGCGACAGTTCACGAGGCTTGAGGAAGAGCACCAGAAACTAACTGGCAGAGCTGGAGGAGCAGAGGGTGATGATGGAGGACGACGAGTTCTAGAAGTTTGTGGGATGAAGTGGTGGCTGAATACATCTCGCTGTCTTAGTTCCTTGACAGTATATAACCTCATATGGTTGTATACGGAAGTGTCTAGGGCTACGAGACAGAAATGATTGAACAAAGGAAATATTTCATTATACTAAACGCCAAGCCGGCTTCTTTCTATGTGGTATTGGGATAGCGATGTTGAGCGGTCGATAAGTGACCCGCTGGGTACGAACTGAAACGGGTAGGTTCCGAGTCGGGGAAGTCGGGGAGTCGATTATCCGGACTGCACGAGGCTATATAGGAAGAGGAAATTTAAATTACAACAGAAGGTGACATTGAACCGCGATAGTAGAATGAGTGCTTAGCCAAAGTGTATGGCTACGGGGTTTCCTATAAGGAGCTGATCGGCTTCGCCAATCGGTTCGATTATAAATCCATCTAGACTCTCATCACGAACACAAGCAACTCTCACGTGACCGTATACTAAACACATACCACGATTAGGGCTATGGGCGAAGTACAGTCATTCTACGAACGAATTCAAGGAAAGACAACGGAAAACGATTGAACAGCAGAAAGAAAACGTTTCATTTTATTAACCGTCAAGCCAACGATGACATTATGACTCGTAACATGATCATAAAAACCCAACTTTTTCAGTTTACTCCTCGTCAGAGAAGACCTCCTCACCACGCTTGCGGCGGGCCATGCGCTCCTTCTTCTTCTTCTGCAAAGATTGTTAGCCACGTTCCAAACTTCAGAAGGGGAAACACTGACTCTAAGTTCGCTCGCAGTGAGCTTCTTTTGTTTTTCAACGACAGTCTGTGAAATAAGTTAGTGTTGTTGTCAGAAGTGGTTGAGATGAGTTGGAGGAGTGGTGGAGGGTCGGGAGGCGAAAATGCGGGAGTGGGGTGGAGTGTGAGGAACGCGGAATGCGGAGTGGAAGACAGTGTACATACCTTGTTACCCATAGCGTCGACAATCTCCTCGTCCTGCTGGGACTTGTCGGCGAGACGGGGGCCAGATCCCTGACCCGAAACCCAGTTGTGACCGGAAGGAGTCATCTTACCGTCCATGACGGCCCAGACTTCCTCGGTGAGGTTTTCAGTGAACTCACGAGAGTGAGTAATGATAACAACACCACCTTCGTAGGTCTTGATGGCCTTGGAGAGGGCACCAAGCGAGTCACGGTCAAGGTAGTTGGTGGGTTCGTCAAGGACGATCACGTGAGGACGCTGCCACGAGCAAGCGGCGAGGACGACCTTGACACGCTGACCACCGGAGAGACCACGCATACGCGAGTGAGTGACCAATTCGGTCTCGAGACCGAACTGAGCGCAGTGGGCTTCGATCTCCTTGCGGACCAGAGGACGGAACTGACCGCTGGCAAGAGCCTCCTTCTGGTCAACCTCAGCAACCATCTTGGCGTGCGACTGCATGATTTCGTTACGGGGAATCCAGGCGTTGTCAGAGGTCATCATGGGAATCCAGCGCTCCTGCTTGAAGCCAACGTTCTCACCAAGAGCGAACGAACACTCGTACTCGTAAGTGTTCTTGAACTTTCTACGCGCGTGGATACCAATGACACGACGTTGGGTACCCTCGATGCGGTAGATCTTGTCCATTGCCTTCTCGTCATCATCGGTGATGATCTTGTTGGCACGGTCCATGGTCTCACGATCCTCACCGGTCTGGAAACGCCACTGGATGTACTCGGAGGGGGTCTTGTCGAGGTGGTTATCGATGTGGGCGAAAGCGTGCTGCTTAATGTAGGCGATACGGATGTTCTCGTGCTGGTAGACATCACCGCTGGTGGGGACAAGCTCACCAGTCAGGACGTTGACCAGGGTGGACTTACCGGCACCGTTAGGACCGATGACAGCAATACGCGAACCCAGCGACACCTGGAAGCTGATGTCCGTGATCTGAGGACGGGGAGTGCCGGGGTACTGGAAGGACATGTTGTTGACACGGATGATGGCCTTGGCCTTGGTCTTGACACCCTCGAGGAAACCGGGCTCGGGGAACTTGAACTCCATCTCGGAGGCACCGAGCTCGTAGTAGGAACGAGCAGCAGGCACCTTCTTGACGAACTCGCTCAGGGTACCACGGTAACGCTTAAGCTTGAAGCGCTCGTAGTGGACAACGTGCTGGATGACGTGGTCCAAGAAGCGGCTGTCGTGCGAGACCATGATGGAAGTGCAAGGGGAGGTCTTGAGGTAGTTCTCCAACCATTCGACGTTCTTGACGTCCAAGTGGTTGGTGGGTTCGTCCAGAAGGAGAATGTCGGGCTCCTCGAACACGGCACGGGCAAGTGCGAGCTTCATCTTCCAACCACCAGAGAGGGCGGTGATGGGGCCATCAAGCTGCTCACGGAGGAAACCGAACTCCTCGAGCTTGCTCTCGACGTCAGCCTGCTTGGGGTCCAATCCGACTTCACGGAGCTTCTTCATGGTCCAGCCGATGACGGTCTGCTCAGTGTCGGCGGCGTCGAGGTCGTGCTCGACGTACACGGTCTTGACCTCGTCCTTCTTGGGGAAACCCTCAAGCTGCTCGTTGTTGATGGCACGCATGAGGGTGGTCTTACCGGTACCGTTGGGACCGAGCAGACCGTAGCGCTGACCACGCTTGAGACGGAGGCGAGTCTGGTTCAGCAAGATCTTGGCACCATAGGCCAGGGAGAAAGTGCAATTGCACAGATCCTCACCCTCTTCCTCGTCAGAAGCGATGTCGTCAGCCTGAGCGGCTTCGGGAGAGGCCTTCTTGCGGAGAGTCTCGGCAACACCCTTGGCATCAGCCTCACCGACGAGGGCGGCGATGTAAGGCTGAGCGTTCTGGGTCCAGCTAGTAACTTCGGCGTCCTTCTCGTCAACGAGCTGACCAGCAATGGCACCAATGTAGTTGACGATGGCCTCGGATTTGTCGTTGGCCTTGTCGCCAATAATCTCCTTGAGAATAGCGGCGACGGTGGGGATGTCACCGGCGGTGGAGATCTCGGGGATCTTGCCATCCTTAACATCACCGACACGGACGAGAGTGTCGAGAGCCTGTTGGGTCTTCTCACGAGCCTCGGGGTCGGCAAGAGTCTCGAAGTTCTTTTGAAGACGGGGCATCAACTTGGGCAAGAAGGGAGCGACGATCTGAGGGTCCTCCACAAGCTTACACATGTTGTCGACGATAACGGCCGACTTACGCTTGATAGCGGTCTCACGCTCGACGAGACCACGATCAAGCAAGGGGACCATGATAGCCAGGGTAGGACCGGTAACGTCCGACACGAAAGTGGTGGCACCGAGCAAATGAACGGTCTCGGGGACGTTCTCGGGCTTGGCGATACACTTGATCAGCTCAGGAATGAAGCGCTCAATATCCTTGTTGACAATGAGACCGCAAACCTTCTCCATAGTGGAGTAGGCAGCCTTCTTGACCTCAGCCTTGGTGTCCCACATGGCCTCGGAGACGACGGGGATGAGGTCGGGAACACGGAAGGACAGCTGAGCGGGGGCGGTCTCAACCAGGGTGTCGATACACTGGAGAGAGGTCAACTTCTCAGCCCACTTGGGAGCGTTCGAAACCGACTCGCGGATGGCGGGGAGGACGGCCTTGACGGCGTTGCCGTTGAGGGCCTTGACAATGGTGAGGGCGGTGGCCTGAGCAGCGTTCTTGACGGGAACCATCTTGTCACCGATGGCGGAAAGGACGTTAGGCAAAAGAGCAACGAGGTGAGGCTCGACACCGGGAGAGATAGTGGGCTGGCCGGCGATGGCACGGATGCCCTCGAGAGCGCGCTCACGGACAACAGCATCCTTCTTGTTGGCGAGCTGCTTCTGGAAGGTCTCGACGGCCTTCAGGGGAAGGGTCTGCTCAGGGATAGGGCCGCTGAAGAGCGAGGCGAGGTTGCCAGCAGCGGCGTTGACCTCATCCTGACTACCGGAGACGTTGAGGTTCTTGATGAGGTCCTCGAGAACCTGCAC
This sequence comes from Aspergillus chevalieri, assembly GCF_016861735.1. Lineage (NCBI taxonomy): Eukaryota > Fungi > Ascomycota > Eurotiomycetes > Eurotiales > Aspergillaceae > Aspergillus > Aspergillus chevalieri. The sequence goes on along the minus strand of NC_057367.1, from coordinate 2,757,706 downwards.
AGACTGTGCGGTCTCCTTGCTCGAAACAGCGGGAACGGAAGCGGCAGCGGGCATTTTGTCGTACTTTTTTTTCTATAACCAAGTCGAAAGAAAGGAAATCAAAGGCGAAAAATCAAGAACGAAGGCGTTCTATCAGGGTATCTCGAAAAGTGGCGGCCCAAAAAAATCTGCGTTTTCGACAACGCAGAGGCCGGAAACGGTCTAAATTTTTGTCTATACAGAAGACAAAAAGAAAAGAAAAGAGAGGACCAGACCTCTTTTCAAAAGAGAAAAGAAAAAGAAAAAGGAGGTAAAGGGGAGAAGAGGGATATGGTAAGAGGAAGAGAAAAAGAGAGGAGGGGACCAAGTGGGAGGGGATGATATTTATCGCTGGTTGTGGCCCTCTCGCCGCCTGGCAGAAAAATTTTTTTTCTTTTCAGTTTTTTCTTTGCCTTTGGTCCCGCACTAAGCCCGATCTGGATCAACGCCGCTGATTTTGAGCCATAGACGATTTCCGATTGGCCCCGTGGTCCCGGGAGTACCAATGTATGCCGACTGATTGGCTACTGGGATTCGAGGGGCGGAAACTCAGTAGGGCATGGCACGGCATTTCCCCGGATACTACTGTCGATAACAGCATTGTGGCAAATAGAGACAGACAGTAAGATGCTACCAACACTTATCTGCTATGGAGTAGGGTATACAGGTGCAACAGACTATCGCCACTTACCAGGTGGCGGCCCAGAGGCCTTAGGGTTGATACGAATCCATGGACCGACTAGTATCAACTCCGATCATGCCCGTTGGAATCGGGTTCTGGAATCATGAGCGATGAACTGTCGTATTGTTCAGACACCATGTCGAATAAGCAGAAATGCCTGTTCGACATGGATATGACCGCCATTCGTGGCTCAGTCCTTCACCGCATTTTATATATGTACCATGCATATGCTTACTCGACCACAACACGTACTCCGTACTTCTACAGTTGTCGGGGCTTATTCTACCCCGGATTTTCTGTTATCGTAATCCATACATGAATACTCCGTACTTCTGCATACTAATTGGGAACCTTAAAGCTGATTCTCATTCGTTGATTGGTATTCGCCACCACTTGTTCGCACATAGTTCGGTCGAACCAATCAATACGGACACCCTCCTGGCATAGAATCAGCCCTATAATGAATTCATAGAGCTTGCCAAGGACGCCTAGTACCCTTGATCAATGTCCAAATAGTCGATGTCGATAACTGTTAATTATGATAGCATCACCCTGCGTTATAATAAAGTATGCAAAGTAGATATGAAAATGTCAGCTGTCTGTTTGGGATCTACGATTTTGTTGTCTATCCAGTTGGATTTCGACATACAATACAGCAAGGCAACATGATCAAAATCCAATTGGATGGATAAGGGCTCATTGCCAAAGGGCAGTGATGTAGTGATATTTCTGTATCCATGCCGCCATGACCTTCGTTTGGAACTCGCCGGTATGGATTGCATCAGACTTGTTTATTGGGTGGTTTTCATGTACAAAAACCAGTGAATGAGATAATTTGCTGTCATAAGTTTCACTCATCCTCTCCCCTGTCTTCTTCCACATACAGACTTGTCAAGATAGAGTCCATTTAGACTTTCAAATGTTGGCTGCCTTGGACCCACTCACGCATTAAACCAGGACGTCTGTTCCTGGTGGAGGGGATTTCCATAACCCTCTTATGAACAGACAGATATCCTGGCATCTTTACACAATACGCTATTTAGTGCAACAAGCCAGAAGCACGCTAGGCCCTTTTGAATGTCTCTCAGAGAGACGTGAATGCAGCATGTTTATCGCCCTGTATGCATTCCATTCTTTTGTGGAGAAATGGTTTAAATTGACTCGACCTAGAGAAGTAAAAAAAAAAAAAAAACCAGGAGAAAGATCGGGCTTATCATAACTGATGATCTTATTCAACGGAAAAGAACAAGCAGATTGCGCCAATGAAGTCAAATGCTAACGGGCTTCGGAAGTGAAAACAGTGCTAGGCAGATTTAACGAAAGTCAATTCATTGGTATATTGATTATGACAGCTCAAAATCCCGAACACAGGCTATTATGCCGTATAAACCAAAGTATCGCGATCAGTATGATACATAAAAGCAGCAGATCATATATTGCCGAGTTGAGGCAACGTTTGTCACCCGATGATGGTGCTCCTGTCCGTTGTACCTGACACCTGCTCAGGCAGTACGACAAAAGGAGCCCCTCAGCTTTCTGAAGAGTGTCCGCAAGAACCAGTATGTCTCGGCACGGGCAGATTGGCCACCTCCCCAGGAAAAGGATGGACTACACAAGGAGCATTCTGGAATTGCCAAATATATGACCAGAGCTCACGCATTAGTGAACGTGGGCGAGTTCAGGAGCTCTAGCAATTGTGTCAAGACAAAACTACAACGATTCAGAAAAGGAGCCCCAGAAGGGGCAGCGGAGTAATATTCGGGCTATCCTAGTCTGTGTTTTACCGGTTAACTCCTCTTCCTCTGTCAGATAATCACCATGGAGTATCAAGACTAAGGACACTTGTTTGCAAATTGAGACCACCAGAGGTCGAATCGGAACAGATACATATAGTAAGAAGTTGAGTGCTTAAGGTACTAGACGACCGTAGTGTGAAATTTCGTTGAGCAAGATTGATTTTGCAATTTGTATTTCTCCTAGGAGTGTAATAATAGCAAAGTCCTCAAACGCCGAAGGATATCATGAAACGTGGAACATTAACACAGCAGTGTATACCATCCAACCAAGCCACTAGTCACTGTCACTCGACGAAGAGGAGGAACTCGACGAGCTCGAACTGGAATGAGATCCGCGTCGACCATACTTCTTGTGGTACTTCTTGTCATGCTTCTTGTCGTGTTTCTTGTGATGCTTCTTGTGCCTATACGGAGAGCAACGTCAGCATCCATTCCTCGAAAGAAAAGAGATGCGCAACTTACAACTTGCTGGCCACATTCATTCCGGCAGCACCAGCCAACGCACCTCCAGTCGCTCCCAACAATCCTCCACCTATCTTCTTACCCAAGAAACCACCAGCTGCACCGCCCAGTAACGTCGATCCCAGGCCCCTCTCGCCTTCCTGTGCCTGTCCGGGAGGGCCTGTTGGCTGCTGTCCGGTCTGAGAGTACTTTTCGTTCGACGGAGCGCCGTAGTAGGAAGCGTTCGAGCCTTGCTGGGGCTGTTGGTGCTGAGGGTACGGGGAGTGGCCGCGATCGGCGGGATGGTGGGAATTCTGGGAGTAGTCGGGGGTTCCTGCGTAGTGTCCGCCGTGTGGATGCGGTTGTCCGTACGACTGATCGTAAGAGGGAGGAGCGGAGTATGCAGGGTAGTTCTGTTGCGGGGCGTAGGACTGCTAGCGAAGGAGTCAGTAATCGAAACAAGAATGGGTGCTTAGAAAGGCTTACTGCGGGTGGATAGTAGCCCTGTTGCGAGTACTGCTGCTGCGGTGGGTAGTAGCCCTGTTGGTATCCTCCGCCGTACTGAGGGTTGTTCCCCGCACCGTGCTGGTAGTGATAAGGGTCCGACATGATGGGTTCTTTGAAGGTAGTTATCGACCAGAGAAGAAATCGAATATGGATAGAATGTGATATTCTGTCCGGAGGGAAATGTGTTTTAAAGTAAGAAAAAAGAGGCTGTGCTCATTCTGCCACGGCGTAGTCACAGGGGCCGGAACTGTCACACGGCAAGAGCAGATTGCGATTGCCATACAAGTACTCCATACATACTTTCGCTCAGCCACGCTCAACTGCGCCGCTTCATTTTCGGTTTATCGATAAACGAGAACAATTTCAGATAACTAATTTCATTGGCTTTGTAGCTGTCTAGCTAAGAAAAGATCAAATGATTATGAGTCGCGCATTTGCGAGGTCGATCACATCCGCTGCAAGTATCCTGCATGTCGCGAAGCTTAGCGGTTCAAGGCGCACAGCTCAGGCTAACTCCTGACAGGCGATTTGAAATGTCTTTCTCTGTATTTAGATTTTCTTTTGCTCCATAAAATCCGAATATCCAATATTCCATCACGCAATATTCCCAAGAAGACCTTGTTTTGCCGAGACCGAGCAACGAGAGTAGCCTTCTGGCGTTGATCACTTTACGAATGTTTCATCGGTCCGGTGAATAACAATTTGACTGGGAAATGCTCACCAGAGTCGATCGTTGTGAAGGAAATCTTACTGAGCACAGTTGCGTAATGCGATGGATGCGAAAAGTACTGTGTTAAAGAAAAGATCATGCTTGTCCACCTGCCCGATACCATTCCTAGATTGACAAATGCGAGAAACCTCTGATGCTCCTCAGTGGTGCAATCCCGTTCTTCGCGAGAGCAAACGCAATCACGGGCTGGGACGCTCAAGTTCATTATTGGAGCTGGTTGAAGGGGGTAGGGGGACGAAGGAAACGAAACGATGGGAACAGGGGAAAGGTCAAGTGTGTTGTCGGAGGCGTTGTTCAGATACCGCAGATACAGATAGCGTGGTTTATGGCGGATGTCGACAAGAACCAATTATTGTCGTAGCGATTGGTCGATGCGCATGATGGCCGTGATGTCAAAGTGGTTCGTCATGTTGGTTGCCGACAAAGATCGGGTAGCTTTGAGACGAGTAAATGGTTGGCAATTGCGAATGGAGACCGTATTGTCGTGGAACCTATGATTTCGAGTTAGATGAGAATGAGTGTTTCCACTCTAGTTGGTGCGCTCTATGCGAGTGAACTGGAATCCAGTTTGCCACGCATGCTGCAAGCTGCATCATCACCAAAGATCCATTGCCTTGTGATTTGCGCTCTTCCAACCCTTTGATAGTCCTGTATCAGGAAGTCCAGAGCGTACAGACTCTGTGAAGATAGCATCCCAGAGACTTGTCTGGTTCATACCTAAACATATTCTCACACTCGGGTACATGTTAGCCCGCCCCCATGTAGGTGATTGGCCTCATATTACCACTGAATTGCTGCGCATAACCAGTACGACACTCAAGGTCATTTTGCATGAAGAAGCCGGGAATTTATTAGTGCTCCATAGTAACCTCCGGGATGGAAGCTATCAAGCCTTATCCCAACTCGACAACCTGTCGATAGTGGCAGCTCCTTGAGAAGGCACATTGCCATTTGGGTATAGATAATGCATTCCGTCGCATTGAATAAAAACCCACTATGTCTCTGACAGAAAAGGGTCGAAGACCATGTCCTCTTCAAGAAAGCACTCTGGCAAACAAAACAAATTTGACGAAGCCATACCCATGGCTACTGACATTTTCAACGCACCATGGCGCTTTGTTCATCGTCGGATGGCAGGAGTATTGCTAGCAGTGTTTATACTGCTCCTAATGCACATCGCAACACGTGAACTTTACCTTGCTCCTTGAGTTCATCTCTCCGGATGCAACCTCTGCAGCAGACGTCGGAGCGCCTCGCCACCAGATGCCCCTTTCAAAGAAGCCCTGCTTTCTGAAAATTTCGAACACAGCTACGTGAGTTGGATGTGATATCCCTGGATTAAAGTACCAAATAATCTCTACATGTTCTATTACGGACAGCAAATGGTGTACCCTCAAGCTTGAGTACCTGGCGATAGAACGTTCTAAATCATATGGCTGAATCATGAATTATGAACGTTAAATTTTGATATCAGATCATTGATACAAGGTCCAGTATATGCGACTCCTCAGATATACGAGAAGAAGGAGTTCTCTTCCCAATGAGATACCGCTAAAATCCTACACCAGGGTTTCTATGTAAGCTTATATTGTCGATCTACCGGCGTGGTTACATTGCTCCGATTCAACTCGAGCATAGAAAGTACTATTCTTGAAAAAAACATTTTCCCGACGAAAAATAGCGATCTTGATGATGAAAAGGGCAAAGAAATGAAATACTTTTGTTATGGCACAAGCCAAGCAAGTCAAGCCTCTCTGGGCGTATTGCTTGGCGATCTTGGACCTCGTGCAGCCCGGGATGACTCTGAGAACAGAAACACCGCATCTTCACATGTTATCTATGCCCCTACAGAAACTGTCATTCCCATGATAATACTAACTTCTCAGCCAGATCCAGTCTTCTATACGACAGCACTTCCCCCGCATTCCGCGTTCCGCGCCGAGACCCCGGGGGATTGACAATCAGTTTGCGGGGCAATAGCATAACAGCAAGGGAACTACCTAGATTGGCCTATTAGAAAGATAGAGTTCAGGCTCAATAATCTCCGCGGACAATATTCAACCTTTTGACTCGCTTACCCATCGTACCAGCCAGCCAACCAGTTGCAATCCCGGACTCTTTGACCACCAGATCCAGCCGCAACGGGATATCCTCCTTTCCGGTGCTACGGGAACGCGGAGGGCGAACTGTAATTGCTTGGAATAGGAAATATAGTGGCGTATGAAACCAGGGAAAGGAATTGCGCCGACCATAGACGGCCTGGATCGAGCCAATCTCACGCCGGAGGATATCGATGATACGACGATAGACAGCCATGCTGACCACCATTGATTGTTTGAATGCTTTGCTCCGGCGGGGTGAATCGCTTATTTTTTCCCTCAACAAGATAAAGGCATGCCAGTTCAGCTGTTTTTTCTTTTCAGCTGCTTTTTCTCCTGCTCTCCCTTGCATTCCATTTCTCTTCTATCCATCTTCTGTTCCTTCCTCTTCCTCTGACTATCATTCAGCAATCAGTGGACCATGGTAGAATACGATGGAAAAGAAGCGCCTACTGAGCCAGTCTCAGATCAGGGGCAATACAGACAAGATGGATACATGAAAACGATCCTACGGTATTCTATTACCAGATTGCCCACGTTAATCCCGCCAATGAATCCAGCGCCCAATCCCTTTAAGGCGCTGGCTCTTCTCAATAAACAACAATGGCTTTTTTTCGGAGTAGGTGGCAGTATTTGAACAGATACAACGCCGCAAGTATGGTAACAGATGTATAGGTTGCGTTCTTCGGTTGGACATGGGATTCGTTCGATTTCTTTACGGTCTCATTAACTACCACTGAACTAGCTGCAGAGTTCGACAAGTCCGTCACCGAAATAACCTGGGGCATAACCCTCGTCCTCATGCTGCGATCCGTGGGCGCCATTATCTTCGGAATCGCTTCAGACAGATGGGGCCGCAAATGGCCCTTCATCGTCAATAATATACTGTTTATCGTCCTTGAGCTAGGTACCGGCTTCTGCCAAACCTATAAGCAGTTCCTGGCCTGCCGAGCCCTCTTCGGAATCGCCATGGGTGGCATATACGGTAATGCTGCAGCTACCGCTCTTGAAGATTGTCCTTTGGAGGCTCGTGGGATTGTCTCTGGTATCCTTCAACAGGGATACGCGTTTGGATATTTGCTAGCGACAGCGTTTTCGCGTGCCTTGGTTAATACAACCTCGCATGGATGGAGACCGTTTTACTGGTTTGCGGCTGCTGTTCCGGTATTGATCATCTTATACCGTCTGTTTCTTCCCGAGACCGAGGCGTTCAGACGGCGACAAGAAACTCGAGCTGAGATGGGAGGAGTGACTTCGACTTTTTTCGAAGAGGGTAAGGTAGCTATCAAGCGGCATTGGCTTATCCTGGCTTACCTTGTATTGTTGCTGGCTGGGTTCAATTTTATGGTACACACCTCCCTATGAGTTTTCATACATCGACGCTAACGTTCCCAGTCTCATGGATCCCAAGACCTCTACCCGACTATGCTCGAGAAACAATACAACTTCTCACAAGACGCCGTCACTGTAACCCAAGTCGTCGCCAACCTTGGCGCCCTCTCTGGCGGCACGCTCTGCGGCTGGGCGAGTCAAATATTCGGTCGCCGCTTCACAATCATTGTGATAAGCATAATAGGCGGTGCCATCCTCTATCCCTACACTTTCGTCAAATCCGAGCGCATTATGGCAGCGGCCTTCTTTGAGCAGTTCTGCGTCCAAGGTGCTTGGGGCACTATACCGATCCACATGATGGAACTATCTCCCGACTCTATCCGTACGTTTGCGGTGGGTTGCGCGTATCAGCTGGGAAATCTTGCTTCGTCTGCTAGTTCGACGATCGAGTCTACTATTGGTGAACGATTTCCGCTGCCACCAGTTGAGGAGGCGTCGGATCGATACGAATATGGAAAGGTGATTTGCATTTTCATGGGATGTGTGTATGGATATGTGATCTTGATGACCCTGGCGGGTCCGGAGAAACTAGGGCGACAGTTTGATGTCGAGCATGATAAAGATATGATTGAGGTGAGGGATGCAAAGGCTGAGAGGGACCCTGAAAAGGCCGTTTCACAACAGCAATCAGATTAGCTCTGTGTTGTCCCTATATAGATGACCTGGAGTTGACCAGTTAACCCTGCCAAGAAGTTGTTAGAGAACGAAGTTATATCAAATCCAACTAATCCAAACCACATGGAAAAAGAACGATTATATCAGAGTCTGCTTAATAGTCTTGCCCACTGATACTCATGAGAGCATCTGTCACAGCATATGGAGTAATTTTTCCTCATTTATTTCGGTGCATGCACGGTAGTATGAGAGAAGCGACCCACCTGTAATGGTGTAGTACTCCGTAGTGTGGAGTGTACAAGCATAGTTCTGCAGTGGAAAAATCCAGACTGATATCTGCTCAGCAACAGAGCTCCTGCATTGCTGCTGCATAGCTGCACTTCCCTGTCGTATAGGAAACTGTTGAGTATACAAACATGCGTGGTTAGTACTACTTTTGCTTTTACTGTAGAGTCTCATCACTGCGTAAGCCGTGCCAAGACCGATTCCGTTTTCGGCAATGCTCGACTTCACTTCACCTCTCCATACAGAGAGAAGGGGAGATACACCATAAACAGATAGAGAACAGACAGCATTGCGACGTGCGCTTTGAGTCGAGCTTCTTGTCTGGCATTCGTTCCTTTTCTTTGTCTGTTACTTTATCTTACCGACTGTGTCGCCTCATCGACCCGTGTGTTCGGTTGGTTCCGTTTTATTACTCTTCAGAGCTGGAGATTCAGAAAAAAAAAAAAAAAAAAGAAGAAGAAGAAGAAGAAAAAGGCGGATACATCGTGATCCTGTTCCAGTCACTCACTTATCTAAAGCTCTAGCATAGTCGCTGTGCAGTTGTCAATTTCAACCGTCCGACTTCTATCGCAATCCCCCTTGCCGCCTCTCTACGGAGCCTCTTCCGCGATATTGTCCGGAACTCTCTCTCTTTCCTCCTCCGCCTTCCCCCTCAGTGATCCTCGTGCGCCCTCGCTGCCAGGTCTCAATCGGCCCGTATACCCTGCGTGCTGGATGAGTACTCGCATCGTCGCCTCTTCAAATGCACAGACACTCGTCTGGCTCCCCGTGCGAGGACGACGCTGAGGACTCGTTAATCTCGCGAACTCCTATCACACCTATCGAGGAATATGGTCATGGCCCCAATGCTTTTGAGACGCCTGAAAATTCGCGATCGCAGGTAGCAAGAAGAGGTACTAGCTTTGATCTCCGTCGGGATAACGGTTCTTCTACGCCCCGTTCCAGGAATTCGACTATGTGGAGGACTCTGTCGTCCTCATCTTCAACGTTTAACACGCAACCGTCTCACGAGACCTCCGCTCCCAGACCACCCATTATGATGCCATTGGCGTCTTCCTCATCCTCCTCTCAACGACAGCCATCGCCAGAGGGCTCTCCACGATTCCGACATGCCCGTCTGCGCAGTCCGTGGTCGTGCTCGATCTTGACCGCCATAATGACCTTTCTCGCATCGATATTCCTAGTCTCCATACTTCGTTCGTTCTCGGCGCGTCAGGTGGGCGGTGATGGCTGTGGCATTCCTGTTATGAGTCCGACATTTATTCGCATGGTGGGATTCGACACGGAACATACGCGCTTCGCAAGCAAATACAATCTATACCTTTATCGGGAGGAGGGTGTCGACGCATATAATCAAGAAGACGTTGGCGTGAGTTTGATGACTACTTGTGCTGCAGAATGTTCTTGCTGACTCTATAGTTGAATGGTGCGCCGGTTTTGTTTCTACCTGGAAATGCTGGTAGTTATCGTCAAGTCCGTTCCCTCGCCGCGGAAGCTTCGCGACACTATCACGATGTCGTCCGTCATGATCAAGATCGCCTTAAGACGGGTACCCGGAGTCTCGATTTTTTCATGATCGATTTCAACGAGGATATGGCTGCGTTTCATGGACAAACATTACTGGACCAGGCAGAATATGTGAACGAGGCCGTTGCATACATTCTCTCCCTCTACCACGATCCCCGACGCTCCCGCAGAGACCCCGAGCTTCCCGACCCAAGTTCCGTGATCCTTATCGGCCACTCCATGGGTGGAATCGTCGCGCGCACAACGCTTACGATGGCAAACTACCAAGCCAATTCGGTCAATACTATAGTCACCATGTCCGCGCCCCACGCCAAGCCGCCTGTATCGTTCGAGTCGGACGTCGTTCAAACCTACAAGCAAATCAATGATTACTGGCGCGAAGCATACTCCCAAACCTGGGCTAATAACAATCCACTGTGGCATGTGACCCTCATCTCGATCGCCGGAGGTTCTCGCGATACCGTCGTCCCTTCGGATTACGCCAGTATCTCGTCCCTCGTTCCTGAAACGCACGGTTTTACAGTGTTTACTTCGACAATCCCGGATGTCTGGATTGGAATGGACCACTTATCCATTACATGGTGTGACCAGTTCCGCAAGGCTATAATCAAGTCCCTGTTTGACGTGGTGGATGTGCGTCGCGCAAGCCAGACAAGGCCACGCGCGGAGCGTATGCGCATCTTTAAGAAGTGGTATTTGACCGGGTTGGAGTCCGTGGCTGAGAGGACTCTTCCGCAGAAAGGTTGGTTGAAAGGACGAGAAGAAGACAGAGCTATTGGCTAATCCGTACTGCGCCTACAGAACCGAACACTCTCTTGACGCTCGAAGATAACTCGAATACGATTCTGCCCCAAGGCGAACGACTGATTCTGCGCGGATTCGGCCAACGCAAGGGCCCGGACGTCCGTCTACTACCCATTCCGCCTCAAGGTGTCGCCGGGAAGAAATTTACTCTTCTGACCGACAATCACTTTGATAAAACCGGCGATAATGGGAACCTCGAAGTTTTGTTCTGTAGCGTTTTCCCGTTACAGAATGGAAAGCTCACATCCGTATTTTCCATGAATATGGACTTCTCTGGGGGTAATGTCGGCGCAACTCGTCTGGCCTGTAAAAATGCCGCCGAGGATGGAATCCACCTTCCTGCTTCAACTCACTCATCCAAGAACCCCTACGACCGCGTGCAACCGTTCTCGTATCTCCAATATGATTTGGAAGATTTGGCGGAGCATCAGTTCGTTGCCATTGTTGACAAGGCTAGTGCACCTACCAAGGGCTTCCTAGTAGCAGAGTTCTCTGATAGTTCGGATGCTTTCATCCGGGCTCGTGTGGGCTTGGGTGGCTTAATCAGTGCCGGGCTGAAGATGAGGCTTCCAGCCAATCGCCCGATGCTCACTGAGGTGAAGGTTCCGGCGATGTACTCGAGTTTGCTGAATTACAAACTCAAGGTAGTCCGACACGACCACGGGAAGAAACAGGAGGAACTGTTTTCTCCGTTATTGCGCCAGTCCGTCCCGGATCCCCACGAGTCCAAGTTCTTCGTTAACGTGGACGAGGTCAATGTCAATCTTCACGGTCTGGCACCTTTTATGCCCCCGCCGCTTCGCGAGCAGTCCCTGATGGGTGGCGTGTCATTTCAACTCTGGACGGACCCGAGCTACGGTTCTACGGTGGATGTTTCGCTCAAGGTGGATATCACCAGTAGTCTGGGCGAGCTCGTGATGCGGTATCGTACCGTATTCGCGGCATTCCCGCTTCTGGTCGTGGCTCTGGTTCTCCGCAAGCAATTCCAAGTGTATGATGAAACAGGCTACTTCATCACCTTTGCGGAGGGTCTCGACAGTGCCGTTCGGTCATCCTTGCCAATCTTGCTGCTTGCCATGTCGCTTTTGGCATCTTCTTTGGCTACCTCGACTACGCTCCCACCGAGCGATGACCCATTCCACTGGCGCACGAATTCCACTGAAAGCCCGATTGATTTCACCAAAAATGACTTGCTTCTGGGTTCACAGGATGCGTTCTTCTGGTTTCTGGTCCCAGTGTTTGGTTTAATCAGTGTTGGGGTGTGCGTCATTGTCAACTACGCGGCCCTCTTGCTTCTGTCGATCATCTCCTTCATGTATGGTCTTGTGAATAGCAAGTTTGGCTATATCAGACGCGATGACAAGGGGTAAGTGTCATCCACCAACAGGAATAAAAACCGGTTGCTAACTATACTCTAGGAATGTGTCAGTTTTCGCTGCATCGACCCCCAGAAGGCGCTTAATCAACACTGCCATCCTTCTGGTTCTCGTCTCGACAGTCATCCCGTACCAGTTTGCTTATATGGTCGCTTGTGTTGTTCAGCTTGCCACCTGCATACGGGCACAATGGCATGCCAGGAAAACTGTACGTTTATCTTCAATCCCTGGATGATCCTTTAGCTAACGTGTATAGCGATTCACTGCACACTTCAACTTCTCCAACTACTCTCACTCAATTCTCATTCTCATGCTGTGGATTCTGCCAATCAACGCATTGGTCCTCCTGGTCTGGGCTCACAATCTTGTCGTCCACTGGTTGATGCCGTTCTCATCGCACCACAATGTCCTATCAATCATGCCGTTTATCCTTCTAGTCGAGACACTGACCAGTGGGGCCATGATCCCTCGTGTGACTTCTCGGTGTGTATACCTTCCCATAAGTGCGTCGCTCTATCTAACAGTGTCAGGTTCAAACACATCACTTCCATCATCCTTTTCTCTATCGCCATCTATTCAGCCGTTTATGGTGTTTCTTACGCCTATCTCCTTCATCATCTCGCGAACATCTTTTCTGCATGGCTGATTGGTATCTACATTTTCAGCAGTGGCTTCTCCGTTCGACGACTATGGCGTATCCTAGAGGGAGAAGAACTTTCTTCTGGTATTTCCGAGGTAGGAGGCAGTCACATTAAGAAAAAGCCATAACAATTGACTTCTCCTTTTCGTGCCATATCTTCGTTTCTTCCCGTCTGAATTTACTTTATCTTATTTAACTGTACGCTTCTCGTGTCTATTTTCATCCACCGGTGCGTGTCGCCATTGCTTATACGGAGTTTGTTTCTGGAGCGGTGTTGATATCCTTACCTGTCTGTCATCGGTCTGTACAGAATACGGATCACTTTGTTTCTCCCGCGAGTGGGCGTTTAGCATTGCAACAGCTCGCTATGCTTCTGTTTGTGGGTTTCGCTTTCCTTTCTTGTTCTCTCCGGGGTCTTTTTTTTCTGTTCTCTGGTAGTATATCTGTATATAAGGTTGTTTTTCGTCGTCATTGCGTTTCTGCGTGCGGTCCGTTGGATTTGGACATAGATTTCATGCCATGTACGGATCTGATAGAGTGATACATAATATGCGCTTTCCCCTGCTTTCTAGAATGCTCGTTCAATGCTTCATTGGTATCGTACTGTCTCGTCATATAATACAGTAAAGAGTAAAGAGCTCACTCTCAGGTCATAACTGGCCCAACCCTAACGTCGCCAACCCCCATCCCCGTCCTCCTTATCTCTCTAACCTCCCCCACCTTCTCCTCCTTCTTCAACCTCTGCTTCATCATCGCGTTGAACCTCTTCTTGCCCCCGAATTTCAACTTGGTGATCATATCCGCTGCCTGGCCTCTATTCATATGCTCAGGCTTCAAGCGTCCCCCGCTCTTCAGATTCGCACGGTTAAGCATGCCAAGTTGTGATGGTGTAGCGGGGGCATTGCGCCACGGCTGGCGTACGGAAATATAGTGTTTTGCGAATGTCGCTCCCGCGAAGGTATCTGCGGAGTCGACGGCGTATTCGAGGTTGGGTGCTTGGGCGATGAGTCTGGGTCGCGAGTAGCGGTGTTCGCCCGCGGCGCCTTGATATTTGATTACGTGGTGGACGGTGTATATCTCGTCTGAGTCAGCGGCTGTGACGATGGTGTTTGTGTGTCGTGATTTGGGTCTGCCTTTGGCATTGGGATCGGGGATGCCCTTTTCGATGGTTACCCAGCCGTTCAGGCCAGAGAGGACGTAGCGGTCATCGCCGGCGCGGACCCAGGCGTACTGGGAGAGGGAGCGGATGTGTTTATCACTGCGCATGTCGCTGAGGAGGTCTGTGATGCTGTCGTAGCGGGTGAATTTGACGTTGATGTCTCCATTTAGGGAAGGTTCTTTTTCGCTTCCTAGGGGTGATTGGGTGTCGTTTGCGCGTCGTTCTTCTTCTCGCGCTTCGTGGTCGATGCGTGCGAGTTGCTCATCTTTGGTTTCGCGGAGTTGTTTTACGGTGGATTTTTCGAGGACCTCGTCTGGGTGTAGGCCGAATAGGGTTGGGGTTGAGAGAACGCCTGTTTCGAGGGTGGCGACCATGTCGATGATGTGACAGTTTTCTTTGCCAGGAAAGAGACGCAGGCCGCGGCCTATCATCTGGATTAAGAGGTTTCTGGATCGGGTTGGTCTCGCTAATAAGACGCAGTCGATGTTAGGGATATCTGTGCCTTCTGTAAAGAGGCCGCAGTTCACTAGGACGGGATATTCTTGATTCCTGAATGCTCGGAGTTGTTCTGCTCGGACTTCTTTGGAGGTTCCGGAGGTGATATATCGCGCGTCGATGCCATACTGGCGAAACGTTTCGGTTAACAACTTTGTATGGTCTATGTCCACGCAGAAAACAAGTGTCGACTTTCGGTCATGCGCGTTAGCCAACCACGCGCGAACAGTGATGTTATTCGTGCTGTCCGTATTGACCGCTTGGGAGAGCGACCCAAGCTGGAAGTCTCCGAATTTATCCCTTTTAACCTTTGTCAAATTCGCCTCAGACCGTACAGTCGTGAAAACCGCATTAGCAAGCCACCGCTCATCGATCATATCCATATAATCCTTATGATAAACGATATGATCAATCGCAGCCCCCAACTTCAACCCGTCTGGCCTTGAAAACGTCGCAGATACACCGATCAACACAGGGGAGTCTTCTGTTGGTTCATTCAGCCCGAAATATCCCAGCACCTCGCGGTATGATTTCGCAACGATATGATGTGCCTCGTCGACGAGGATGAGCTTGAACCGGCCCGGGAAGAACTTTTCGATCCGGTCTCTGGATGTTAGACTCCGAATCGACGCTACGCAAATATCTGCGTAGCCTTTGTAATGGCTATTTCCCATTTCGACTTCAACCGTTTTGTCTGGGTATGCGAGGCGGCAGTGGTGGGCTGCTTGTTCGACGAGTTCGCGACGGTGGACGATGATGAGGGTTTTGTCGCCATATTCGTTGCGCGGAGGGATTCGGCCGATTAGTTGTGTGAAGATGACCTAGTGGGAGCTATAGTCAATAAATGCTTGCTTGGAAGGAAGTATGAGCTACCGTCTTCCCAGCACCCGTCGCAAGAGATATCCCCAACCGCTTATGCCCCTCATCCACATATCTCAAAACCGACTGTATACATTCTTCCTGATAGTCACGGAGAACTATACTTAGCCGCTCCGGCTCCGTAGGTCTATGCAAAGGAATGGCAAGCGTGGAATTCGAACGCCAGAGCTTTCGTTGCGGCGATAGTCGTGGGCATCGTAACGGCGTCGATACGGGCATCCGCGTCCTCACGGTGAAAATGTGCGAAATGGGGAAAGCCCCCAATCTATGTCGGATAATATCCATCCAGGTGTCATTCCTGGTTATGTCGTGATTCCTCACAGGCAGGTAGCGCTTTTCGGAGTGTCTATGATCCTCCAAAAACAAACAATGCAAACAGGCAGCCTTATCAGAAATATTCTTGCGATAAGTCAAGCCGGTCACTTTTTCTACAAACAATTAATGAACGAACTAATTGCATTTATGTGATGCACACACTAGCTTTCCATTATTCCGGAGACAGTTGTGATGTCCTCAGCTACCTTCCAAGTCCCGCGCTGCCCGCATCACGCCCCGCCAAACGATGAGCAGCTCCAGCAGTTACCACCCCGAGGAAAGCGAAGACGCCTCTGATTCCGAGTTCGAAACGAGGCAATCAACCGCTACGAGATCCTCAGCTGCGCCATGTTTGCAATCGCATGGCACGGAATACGCCGCGCGCGAACTTCGTCGAAATGTCTCCAGATCCGAACGCCGGAAAGCTCGCAATAGGACGCGGGAGACGGCGTACTGGGACTTGCGCCAACAGCTTCCGGATGGATCTGTGGGGGCTTATACGGAGATTCTCGAAGAGACGAACAGCGATCTTCCCCCGGTTAAAGCAGAATTCAGTGGCACTGAGAATTACAACGTCACGCAAAACGGGATCGTGATATGGACACCCCAGGAAAAAGATATCTTCTTTAATCTACTGGATCAGAAAGGCAAGAATGGAATCAAGGAGATTGCACAAGCCATCGGCACCAAATCAGAACTGGAGGTACAAGAGCATCTCAGGCTTTTACACAGGGGCCTGGAACGGCAGCACCTGAGGGATCGTCATGCGCGGACGGTTATTTTGGGCGATATTCCGGCAGCTACAGAGATTAGGGAGAAGTGCGAGAGGGAGCTTGACAAGTATTCGGAACTTTTGTGCCTTGAGGAGCAGTATCTGGGGGATGTTGCTGGGAAGAAGAGGCACTACGATGCGTGGATTATCGATCGAGGGAAGGCAGAGGAAATAGATGAGCAGATTGTTGGGGAAGTGGAGGAAGACGCTGGCGAAGAGGGAGAAGATGAAGCAGACTCAGCAGACCACGAGGGAAGCGAAGATGTCGAATATGAAGGAAGCGAGGAAGAAAGTGAAGAAGAAAGAGAACCCCTGACCATCCGCACAGACTCCCCAATCCACCTCTCCGCAAGTCTTTTCACCATGTCAAAATGGATCCGCCTTTCGGAACGCTTTTTCATGAACCCCAGCGGTTCCCGACTCCCAGACAACTGGACCAAGATCGCCTGTTCAGGCGAAACCCCCTCGATAACTGCAGACGCATTCACAGACTTTTACGCCATAGCCATAAGTCTTACACGGCGCCTAGTTCATTCATCACTGTTCTTCGCCATGTCACGAATACGCCAGATGAGGGATTCTGGCGGCCGTCGGAAGGCCAGATTAGTAAAGTCCCGGGATGTTAGGGCTGCACTTGATGTGCTCAACATGAAGCAGGATCGGTCTGACTACTGGATTGGGTTGGCGAGGAGATGTAATCTGGATGTTATGGATGCGAGGCATCAGAAGGGGTGGAAAAATGTCCGGATGAGCCATAACGAAGTGGAGGACTATCTTTCTGGGGACTTTCATAAGCCTTCTGACGAGAGACACAAATTAAAACCGAGTCGGGAGCATGCAGGTGACGGGATATATAATGACGACAACGAATCAGTCCTCTCTGACGTCCGTTCCTCCCCCGACCCGATACCAGAAGAACAACTATACTTAACTTTCGAAGACGAACACGCAGAAGCAGTTGACCAAAAAGCAAGCAACATAGAAGAACAACGCCTCTGGAAGCTCCTAGGCCATCCAGCATCAGTCGATCTCGATCCGGAAATAAAACCCGAAGATGAAGACCTAGAAGCAATACGAAAACCGACTGGAGAGCGCAAGACAAAGGAAGATCTTGCCGACTGGCGCGATAGGGCACTCTACCGCAGTGAATGGGAGGAATACGGAAACGATGTCTTTGATGTATATGAGGAGTTATCGGAAAATCGACGGAAAAGACGACGTATTGCCAAAGGAGAACCTGCTAGACTTACATCTCCTGTTAGAACCATTTCTGATGAGGATGCGGATGTTGCGATGGATGAAATGGATACCCGTGAAGATGATGAAACCGGGGAAGCCAACTCTCGCGTTATCAAATACGAGGGTGAGGACGACAGTGAGGAAGAAGACCGCGACGAAGCTACAAACGAGCATGAGGAATCCATTCCCTCCGTTGGTGACAAAGAAGAAGTTGACCAGAAACCCATCATCCGCAAAGCCGAAGAAGAGCCGCAAGATCAAGACGCATCTCGACACTCGAACGAGGAGTCTGAATACGAATCAGAAAATGATTTTAAACCGCCCCAGCAGGCCGTCAAATATGAACCGTCAGGAGATGAAGATGAAGGCTCAGGATCAATGTCCGAATCTTCCGGCTCAGAGTCCGAACCAGACGACGATCACCAACCTCAGCAAAGCACCACCAAAGGTGAGCCATCGGAGTACTCAGATTCAGGCTCTGAATATATGTCAGAATCAAATGAAAGCACCGAAATCGAGCAGAAACCCAATATCGGATCTCAAGAGCACCAACAAAGAATCAAGCACGAAGTCTCGGAATACTCCGGTTCATGCTCAGAATCCGAAATCCGACGGTGAAAGCACCGAAACAGGACACAAACCGAATATTACTGCCGCTCGTGATGATAACGAGTCCAGGCCTGCAAATGAATCCGAGGATGACACCAGACCCAAAGAAGAAGGCGATGAAAATTAAAGACGAGGAAAGAAGCATGTCGTCTAACCAACATGGCCATTTATCATCTGAGGAGGATGATAATGATACGCCTTATTATGACCAGCAGACAAGTCAGGATCATGGTTTGGGTAGAAGGGAATAGATTTTGTTTGGAGTTTTGGATTATTGCATATATCACAGTTGGATTATATTTGCGTTTGGTTCAATTCATCATCCTAAACGATACTCTATTTAACGATGTAACGGTTAGCAGGCGGCCGAAAAGGGCTATTTCGGGGCCGTCTTAGGAGTCCTGCTAACCAACTCGCGTCTTGGCATCAGGCGAGCATATTCCCACGGCCACGGGCTTTCCCTCCATGCTAGGCAACGAGTTTCATGTCCCTTGACGCTAGTTTCAAATGGACATTTTGTTACTCTTTGTTTGACATAACCTACCTAGACGCTCTCGCTGCGGTCACTGCAGAGGGGAGCCAAAAATTGCCTCCCCCCTCAACCATCATGTTTTTTCCAGTTATAAGTCCCATTGTGCTGACTCTGTCCTTCGCTGCTTCTATATCCTCCTATGAGCATTCCTTGCAGCACTTCCTGTCCGTTTGAAGTCTGCTCTCATCTACAAAACTGCTGTTATCCTCGCCTTCTTTATTTCCTATTCCAGGCTTTCCTTTGTTTGTGTTATAGGTCACATTCTAGAAGCTTTCGTGACATACTCTTGTCACGGGCTCGGAATAGAAGATAATAATGAATCGATGTTCCTATCTAAACTATTGTAGCCATCGACGAGAATATCGAATCTGGAGAAAGAAAAGAGAAGAGGAAATCTATCTACAGGAAAAGGGGATTTTATCTACATGTTGTGTGGCCGCGCTAGATACTTTCTTGGTTTGCTCGGATGGCGGCGTTTGTCGATCTATAACCTATCTCGAGCCCCGTTACCTGGCGTTCTTCGATTGTATGTCAATCCAACACGATCCTCTTGTGATAAAATGCATAAAATACACGTCATAGATTGCTCAAAGAAGCAAGGTATCTTGTCAGAAACAGGTCCCAGGTAGTCAGCTCATAGACGGGTGTATAATAATGTTTGCGCTGCCATACGACTCTGATCTCCGATTGCGGCCCGGAGGCCCCATTGGTTTGCAGATCCACCACTCGACCTACTACTCGTTATGCTACCTAAACTAAACACTAAGTACAAACGGTTCTTCCAGCGCCACGAATGGAAAGACAGTTATAGGTCCTAATGAAGCTTGGAAACATGATAATAGGTGCAGGCTCTTTATCTTTCTGTCGAGCAAAATAGAGATCAGGCGGTATAGATACTGTACTTAGCGGGATCTCATGAATATGAAGTTACGCTGTCTTCTCCAGTCTGTAAATATTTCAGATACCCCCTAACCGATATTTGTTCAAGGTCGGGTTGACACTGCATCTGAATTAATTCTATACCTCAGGCCACTGAGCACCAGGTCCCTACTATACCTGCATCTTTCAATTTAATATCCAATCAAACGGTGGGGTCACTGCCGTGGTATCTGTCTTTTATCTGGCCTCGTTGCTTGAATAACAGGTGTTTATTGCAGCACGACTTGTCAGAAGACCCGAGGGATCACTTGGTCCAACATGGGGTTGGCAATGCCGCTGGAAGCCCTCTTCAGCAATCTCCTCTCTCGAAGGGCTCTTTGCTTGTACCCGAGCAGGATTAGCAACTCGGGTGTTACCTTTGGCAGGCCTACTTGCCCAGGCCAATATAGTTTTTTAGAGCTGCATGTTGTATATAAATCCTCCAGTTCTCTTTTCTGAAGAAATTAAGCGGTCTTCCTCTGAATGGCAACAATATGTCCTGTCAACCCTTGAACGCCGATCAGAATCTTGACCTCATAGTACAGCTTACTTTTGGCAAGGTTTTTTACCGTCGAGTATAATGTCAAGGTGCTATTGGTGGGTAAGATAGGACGTGGCGGCCTTGGCGGTCTGAAGCAGACATGTAGGCCTCGCCGCCTCTCCCTCTCTCTCTGTGTCTTCTTTCCTCCTTAGATAGACCCAACACAGTGTCTCATCTTCGTCTTTACCTTTCCTTTCTCCCCTCTCTGTAGAGATCTCTCCTGCCCTGTCTCCATCAGATCTTACTTCCTCTATAGTCTACATCCTGATGATTATCCTCTCCATGAGCCATCCTAATCCACTGGAAGGAAAAGAAAAAGAAATGTAAACTGACATATTTGTCCAAGTACGACTATATTCAAGTGTCCGCCAACTACCTCGCGATCCTGGTAAGTAAAATCTGGTGCAACCCAATGGCAATAGCTGCAAGAATGGTGAGATGATGAACTGGTACATGCATCTATATATAGAGAGAGGTTATTTCACATTGGCTTTCTAAAACTCTTTTAACTGTGCTCGCTTGAATTCAAACCCTGCAGTTATCTGGTGCTTCAAGATTGTTGCTGTAGTCAACTGGCACGAGCCAGTCACAGATTTTCATGTCTTCATCTCTGTCCAACTTGGTCCTCGTCTGTGCAATATCTTCTCCAGTTATAGATACAGTATCAAGAACTGCGCGTCTTATTAGTCAATTCCTGCTAGCTGAATTCAAATGTGACTAACCCTGGCTAAGTAGTTATATCCTTCACTGGACGCTCTCTGTCAACATCACTTGGCTCAGCCTACTCCAAAAGCTCCTTTGCATACGCAGCAACTACGGCAGCAGCATATATCTGCCAATTTCTATTCTTTCTTTAGTCGGCATAACCACAAATTCCTCAGATAACAACGCACGGGAAGTTATTTATTAATCCTGCTGCCTCCATTTCAATGCACAACACTGAAACTATCACGAGACTTGGCGTCCTTTATTACTTCTCATTGCTCTATGGGCTATCAACTTGAGGTTCTCTACTGAGTCATTGATAAAATTTGATTTTAAAAACATCCACTCAATCAAATAGCAAAAAGCTTAAGCTCAAGCACTTCGCAGCAATTCTCGGCCTTGAATTTTTGACAGGCTAATACCTGATATGACTGCAAGGTCGAAATGAACATCAGACTCCAGCTAAGTTACTTGCTTGCCACCGCTAAAGTCTAGCCGACTTATGCGTCGTTGTAGCAATGATATGTTCCGCTCCTTTAATGGCAAAGCACATCGCGGTCAGGGTCGGGTTGGAAGCAGTCGCGCCAGGAATGACATTTAGACCCCCAACGTAAAGGTTTTTCATTCCCCAGACTCGGGAGAATTCGTCGCAGCACGAGTCGTCCTTCTTCTTTCCTGCGCGCGTAGTTCCGCATGTGTGGATAGCTGCACCAGGAGGCAGGAACCGTGGCTCGGAACCAGGGAGGTAACCCCCAAGCACAGCTGCCACATCTTGCATGTCTCTCATCATGTCATGCGAAATCTTCCTGTCCTCGTCTGAGAGCTTGAAATGGAAAGTAGGCTGCGGCATACCGTATGCATCCTTAATATCTTTGTCGAACGTAACGTAATTGCTCTCTCGAGGCTCCATGAGCCCGAAAAATCGAAGGTCGACAATAGTGCGCTTATCAATAGCTGGTGGAACTGCACCGTGAGCGAACACATCCCGGTGAATCTGGATGTGCCATGGATGGAGATCGTGCACAGGGATCGTGATCTGGGGGTCCGGGTCATCGAAAGGCAATGACAAAGAATCTTCACCAAACTTCTTCCGATGCTTTGCCATCTTTTCTTTCCATCCATACCTCGGATCGGTCTTCACTCGGTCAACCAACGTCTTTTTAAGAACGACTTGGCAGAAACACATCGAGTGTTCTGTCAAGTAATGGCCCTTCGAGGTGTTAGAGGCACAGTGTAAAGATTGCATGTCTAATGCTTGACAGTCCTTACCAGTGCAGGAAGACGAAAACACTCAGATTCATCAGTGGCCGTTCTTTCAGATCTGAAGCCAGACGCGTGGAGTAACTGCGGTGTGAGTACTGCCCCCCCACAAATCACATACTTCTTTGCTCGTATAATTTTCAGCTCATCTGTTGCAAGGTTCTTCACCTCCGCGTGGGCCACCTCTCCAGAAACTTCGTTGATCTGCAACTTCTCGCACACGTGCTGGGACCACAGCGTGAAAAGCGGATTTCCACCTGTCCCCTTTTCTGCAATGTCTCCAAGTATTGTAGAAGCAGATGACCAAATAATCAAGTCTTTGTTCTTGTCGTTTCTTCTCGCAGCAAGCGGTAGTGGAGCGGGATGACGATGTTGGAAGTGGTCTCCTAGGACATCGAGGATTAGCTGTTGCCGAATTGAGTCCTCGAGAACGTTTGTCTTAGTGCCAATGCGCTTTTTGGCTTCTTTGTAGAGCCTATCCCATTCGGCGGGCGAGAATATCTTCGATCGCTCGAGCTTTGGATGTTGCTCTGGGGTCGCACAAGTCCAGCTATGAAGAGGGTGTATGGGTCAGCTTGAGCATACACATGAGCCTGCTTCACGGTCAAGGCAATGAGCCCCGCACATATATATATTTGTAAGTTTGTTTGACTTACAGGATTGACATTCCACCTACATTGCGAGACACGGCATGCGCTGGGAAATTTGTCACTTCATCGTCCTTGGGGTTCTGCCCGTTGACAACTTGATTTGCCCTGGAGTATGTTAGCGAGAAGCACTTTCGATGGGGCCTAGCCAACCAGATGGGTACTTACGTTGACCAAGAGATTGGGGACCGATTCTGTGCCAAGTTGCTATCAGTTGGGACTGAGGTCAAGTGCAAGCTCCCCTGAACATCGTCGAAGTCAACAACTGTCTACTAAGCATGGCTTTCCGTTTGCCTACTTTAATGACGCTGCATAGCTCATGTTACTGGCGTTCTCTTCGATCATGGGATCTTGTCAGCACTCACTGATCAAATGAGTCGAGGTCCTTCTGATACACAATTGCATTTTTCTTATGGTCTCCAGGAATTGCGCTTTCCCTTGCTTCGGAGTAAGCAGATGGCTCATTAAGGGTTCTTCACTTAGGCTTCTTTACTGGGCACCCGCTTCCACCATAAGTACACGCAGATTTTTCTCAACGAGTTTCCTAGCGTATGTGGCTCCAATAGGGCCAGATCCTACAACTGAACTCCCATTAATATCAGCTGTCTTGACTTGGAACCAGTTTCATTTCCGGGATACCTACCGAGAACATCAGCATCGTAGTTGGGAGTCTTGTTCAACATGTTCAATGTATTATAGCAGCGATAATTAATGATAGCGTGTTGGGAGCGTTGATAGGAATTGGCATGGACAAGGAAGGGTGAGGATGAACAGGTCTTGAAGCAGACTTTCCTGACGATAATGCGGAATTGCTTCGGATCAGGAGTTTCTTGGTAAGTCCCAAAGATGTCTCGCAAAAGTGTGTGATGGCTGAAGTTCAGATATCATGTCTCCCCGCCGTGCCGATCCAAATTTCATGACAGTTTGAATGATGGCTGTACGACAAATTCAAATCTTGCGTCTTGCAGATGGATGCTCCACCCTTGGCCAACCGATCAGTCCACGGATTCTTGACCATAACAATGGCGCTATGAGAGAATCGTACTCCCACGATGCCAGCCATTTCAAATTGGCTGAACTGCCCCTGTCGCATAATGACCAACAACCCTGTGCATACTCATATATATCTTCAGTCAACCCAGTCGGGCCTTATTGATATCATGCTGGGTTCACAACCAATCGCAGCGTGGTGAAGGTGTTCGGCCCACTATAGATTCCGAAAAGGAAGTCTTGGTGTGATGGCTCATATGTGACAACTCACATATGCATGCCGGCTCGATACTGCAGCAACAATTGATACATCCAAACGCCGCTAATTAAATAAGCAGCCATGTCATCAACAACCCTTATAAAACCACTTCATTATCTAGATAGATTTCCTGTTCTCTTTTCTTCTCCAAATCCGATATTCTCGTCGGTGGCTACACCAGTTTAGATAGGAATATCATTTCATTAGTATATACTAGCCCGAGCCCGTGACACTTGGCAGGGCACAGCCCACCGAGCGGGAATTGCTAGGGACACGGAATTGATAGTTACGGACACATCAACTTATGTAATCATACCACGTGATTCACACCGCTAACCTGCTTTTTACATCCAGTCTTATCCGACCCCCCGAGTTCTCACATACATAAACACCCACGCTGAAAGCGGAACTAGTCCCTTTCGGGACAGCCTCCAGGGATGTGCTGGTTGTCCGAATCATCACCCCCCCGGAGGGCCGCACTCCTGGTCAATGTCTACAACGCCCCCGGGGGCGCAGTTTATGAGGGCCAAGGCCTGGACTTTCTCATGTCAGACAATCCCATCGCCTCCCTGCCTAATATCTGGAGACTTTAATCTCCAGCATCCTATATGGCAGTCCTCTGCTCGACCTTCTCCCAGAGCAGAACCCTTTCTATCTTGGACAGAATCCCAAGATCTCACCCTTACACTCCCCCCAGACTCGCCGACCCGAGGACAAAACATGATTGACCTATCTTGGGCCAATAGCGCTCTGCTCAACCTTGGGATATCCTCGGAAGTCGCCGCAGATCTCCCACCTCTTGCAGACCACGAACCCATCCCCACAACCATCAGTTGGGGCACAGACAATCAGCCCCGGGCGTCCCCCCTTTTCGGTGGTCCACTTTTTCAACGAGGAAATTTTCCAAGAAGTGATCCAAAGGGAGAAAGGTCATGTGGATGAGATGATCTCTGTACTCTCCTCACCTCCCTCCCCTCCCCAACTAGATGAAGTCGAAGCCAGCATCACCCAGGCGACTTCTACTGCTCTGGAGGTCTCCACTAAACAGGCATATCCCCGCCCATGCGGGCACAAATGGTGGAACCAGGGCATCTCCCCCCTGAAGGAAGGAGACCGACTTCATACCTCCACAGATGACAAGACTAGCTTCTAGTCCGGGCACTCCTGAAAAAGGCCTCACCCTCAGAGGATGTGGCGCTCAACTTGGAGCCTATCAGCAATCCCAATCTGCCCTTCCCTGCGATCACTGAGAAAGAGATATGTACCGCAGTTACCAAGCCCAAGAACAGCACCCCGGGAAAGGACGGTGTGTCCACGCTCATTCTTAGAAAGGCCTGGTCCACCCTGGGACCAGCCATCTCAACACTATACCGTTGTGCCTAGGCCAGGGCTGGCATCCTACTCCCTTTCGAAACGCCTCACTCGTGGCCTTACCAAAGCCAGGAGAGAGAGACCGAAGCTCCCCTCCGAGCATACAGACTACTCTCTCTCCTGTCAGTTCTGGGAAAAGGCCCCGAGCGCCTCATCGCCTGCCGAATGCCTTGGATAGACATCAAATTTAAAGTCCTCCATCCCCAGCAATTTGGGGCCCTCCCACTGCGTTTAGCCACGGACCTTGCCGTAGCACTGGTTCATGATGTTGAAGAAGCCTGGGCGCGGGGCTTGAAGGCCTCCATTCTCACCCTAGATGTGCAAGGCGCTTTTGATGCTGTCCTATGAGGACGACTGATTGGACGACTCTGGGGACAGGGATGGCCTATCAAGGTGGTAAAATGGGTAGCTAGCTTTACCCAAGGTCGAACAGCCAGCCTCCGCTTAGGGAACTACATGAGCCAGACATTCCAGCTTCCTGCAGGTCTCCCACAAGGCTCGCCAATCTCCCCGATCCTCTTTATGTTATTCATTGAATCCATCTTTAAACAAGGCTCAATTAGAACCCGACGCGGCCGATTTGGATATGCTGATGATATATGCCAACTAGTGGCCTCCCCGTCTTTGGAAGAAAACTACATTGCGCTTCAGCACTGCACTGAGGATCTCAGACAATGGAGAGCTAGAGAAGGACTCACTTTTGACTTCAGCAAAACTGAACTACAACATTTCACACGTGGAGCTAAACATCCAAACCCAACATGCTTTATACGTCCCCCCCCCCCCCCCCAAAAGGCATACATAGAATTGATCCACCCCCTCTCAATGGTGCAACACGCTGGCTAGGCATCTGGTTCGATTGAAGGCTGAGCTTTAATAAACACTGCAGGACTCTGGCTGCAAAAACTGGTGTCAGATCATTAGCCAACACAGTTAGAGGGACTAGGGCACACCTACTGCGACAAGCCACAGTTGCCTGTGTCATCTCAGTCCTATGCTATGGAGCAGAGGCCTAGTAGCCAAACCGACACAGGCCCCGAAATCAGCACGTGGTCTCAAACCGAGTTGACTCCTCCCCCTCTCTCGCCTTGGACGGGTACTCAGTGAAGCCCTCCGGGGAACTCTTCCAGTATACTGCACTACCCCTATCTCAGCCCTCCATCGGGAAACTGCCATCCCCCTGATGGAGATTGTCCTGGATCAGAAATGCGCTGCTGCCAGGCTACATGCCTCCAGGTTAGACAATCGTCACCCAGTTTTTAGGCGCTTATTCCGAACACGATCCTTTCCTGCAAACGCCGCCTAATCCGCAATCACCTGCCATGGATGGAGGGAATAGAACAGACTGAATTTCTGATATATCCCCCCTGGCAGGCTGAGGACCCCTAGAACTAGCCAAAACATTTGCCCTATCCGAGACGGGGCAGGTGTGGCCTTCCAACAATGGGCTGACACATGCCCTCCGTGTGACGGTTTGATGCTTCAGTCACTGATATATATAAATAACGCCATCCCAACAGACGACAACGCTATCTGAGCTAACAGACGAAAGCACTTAGAGTGCAGTCACACATGTAAACCCCTTGTCCTGTAGGTAGATTGCTTTCTTTCTTTTCTTCCCCAGATTCGATGTTCTCGTCGATGGCTACAATAGTTTAGATGGGGATTCAGTTCGTTATTATCTACTATTCCGAGCCCGTGACATCTAGATCAAACACAGTCGCGCACTTGAAGATCATCAAATGCCGAATTGTTCTTGACTTTAATGATTCTCGTCGATAGTGGCAGATGTCCCGTGTAGAGTTGAAAAGTCGCTCAACACCAGCACCAGTTGCAGGGATAGAATATCCCGTGCAGCGCTTGCAAGGATGGGAAACTCATGTTCATGATCTCTCCGAAAATTAAGTGGTTGTATCGTAAGGGTTCCTAGGGTATCAATTGATTAGCAATTAATGAAAGCATAATAGAAATCATGCATACCGCTTCCTAAATATCTTTCAAGCTCGTCAGTCTCGCTAACTGTCTCATCGTTTACTATTATAATAATAGAATAGACCGCATTGGAGCAATACAATAACCAGTGAGGAGAAATAGAACTCGAATTCGAAAGACATTTCACATTGAGGTCAATACAAGAGTAGGGTTCAACTGTATTCACCCAGAATGGAAGGGCGAATTACCCCGCCACATGAGCCACCGCCGCCACATATAATCCTGCCTTAGTGCCTGATTAAACTCCGCCCTAAACTCCGCCCGCAGAAACGGCTGGACTTCCTCCCACTCGGTCCAGAAATTCTTCCTTGTATCACCTCCTCTCCTTTTGCCCTCCCCGACAATTCCTTTCTTCTCTCTTTCGTCCAGTCTATACCCTTCTACTACTATACGGCTGGTTACTCGAACGCCCCGCAGAGGCATCGCAGCAGCTGGTCGATCCCGTTGCGCGTTTCTGCCCGCCTGGCACGCTCCCCAATGTGGCGTTCAAGTCACTACCTATGCGCTTTCCTTTTGACCTCTCTGAAGGGATTCCACGACGATTGAGAATTTATCGCTAGACGGATAAGAGCGTTCGCATCCGTTATTTTCCAAAATGGAACGTCAACGAAAGCGTACGTTAGGAGGGATACTCAACCCTTCCGTTTCTCTTGCTGACCCTTGAGATTATAGGAGAGCTTCGCACCTTGAATGAACGAGCTTGGGCTGGGGAGAGTGGTACGTGTTTATTCTCTTTCTTTTTTTTTTTAGCAATACTTTCGCTATGCTTTTTGCATCGTGCTGACCATTCATAGATATCTTCTCAGTTAGCAAATCGCTCGATTCGGCATTGAAGAAAAACACCGCATTTATCAAACGTCTTCGTACCGGTATCAGTGCTTCCGCCCAGCAGACCTTCCTCGCCGATATTCGCATGCTGTCGCTGCATAAATACCTTTCCGAAATAATCTCCGCTTGCTACGAGGGTCTTTGCAAACTCAAGTCCCCCGGTGAGATCGCCGTTGGCGTCGAGATCGCGAGCGCACTGCACCAGCGATTCGGACCTGCTGAGTTCACCAGGCAACTCGGATGGCTATTGGGTCGAGGATTGAGCACACCAGACAAGTCTCAGTTGAAAGCACTCGCTCCGGAGCTACGCGAGAAGGAAGAGAAGGAGCGCCTCTCCCGGCACCGTGTCTTACTGCGCGTCGTCACTGAACTTTGGCTTGTGGGAATGCTACGGACTTTGGATGACATCGAACGGCCGGAGGATCTGGGGGCCAAGAATAAAGATGGCGTGGTTGGCAAGACACCTGATACCGTGGCTCGAGGAAAACCGTCTGCGGACAAAGAAACTGAGCCTTTCCCGCTAGAAGTGTTGAAGGATCTCCTGGGCCATGACCGTCAGCATGCAAATTTGCCTCTTGCAGTCCTGTTTGTTAAGAGCTTTGGATGGGACATTCTAGGTGTGAAGGGTGTTGAAGAAGGTAGAAAGACGGTTGAGGCAGATGGGGCTACGACAGCGGAGGCCACAGAGTCCAAGCAGAATGGCACAGATGTGAGCAATGAGAACGATGTTCCGCTTACCCCGGAGAAAACACAAAACCGCTTCAAGGCTATCCTCAACCGCTATCTGGAGGACGTCAAAGCACACGTTGTTCGTGACCAGAGAGCATTGGCTGCGCAGAGTCGCCGGAACGCTGAAGCCTATGTGAAGAGTGGTGAAATTTTTGAAGACCGTCAAGCCACTTTCGACAAACAGTCTAAGAATCTGGAAAAGCTGGTCTCCAACACGCAGGTTCTGTGTGAGGCTCTTGGTGTGGAGATGCCCCCCTTGGCTGAACAGGAAACTGCTGATCAAGCGTCAAGTGGTGGCATTGGCCTCGTGAAGACCGCGGAGTATTTGCGTGGCCAAGGTGAAGGAGCAGGAATCTGGGAAGATGAGGAAGAGCGGCGTTTCTACGAAAATTTGGTTGACCTCAAAGGTAAAGTTCCAGCGGTTCTGCTCGAGGATGGAAAGAAAAAGAAGGCCGACGATGAATCTGCCAAAAAGAAGGCAGATGGCGAGACAGATACATCAGCAGAAATCAAGGTTGAGTCGACCGGACAAGCACAGTCTCCATCGGAAGAAAAGCCACCCTCAGAGGCAGATGATCAGTCTGCGGCCATGGTCAGCAAGACCGTCGGAGCTCAGGTGGACGCCCTCTTGGCCAAACTCCCTGACCTGCAGAACAAGGACCAAGTCGACCAAATGGCGTTGGATTTCTGTTTCCTCAATTCCAAGGCTTCGAGGAACCGGTTGATCAAAGCTGTGTCGGATATCCCTAAAGGCCGGGTTGATCTTATGGCTTTGTACGCACGTCTGGTTGCCACGCTTGGTCAACATCTCCATGACATACCTCAAGGTCTCATTACCTATCTGGATGAGGAATTCCGGAGTCTCCAGCGCCGAAAGTCGAAGGAGTTCCTTGGTCAAGTTCGAATGAGTAACATCCGGTACCTTGCGGAATTAACCAAGTTCGGCGTTGTCCCTGAGCACATCATCTTCCATTGCTTCAAGGTTTCGCTGGATGACTTCTCGCGCATGAACATCGAAATCATAGGGCACCTGTTGGAGAATTGTGGTCGTTATCTGCTTCGGAATCCTGAGACTTCTCCGCGAATGGCTTCTTTCTTGGAGACGCTTTCTAGAAAGAAGACCGTTCAGCATCTAGGACAACAAGAGCGGATGATAATTGAGAATGCCATTTACTACGTTGATCCTCCGGAGCGACCTGCCATCCAGCAGAAGGAGCGCACGCCTATCGAGTCGTACATTCGACGACTGATCTACATGGATATGAACAAGCGCAATTACACTAGGATCTTGAAGTCAATTCGTAAGCTTCACTGGGAGGAACAAGATGTAAGCCCTTCACTTCTATTTGTGTCTTTGATGCTAATCCATTAGGTTGTCAATATCCTGGAACGTATCTTCAGCAAACCAGTCAAGGTTAGATACGGCAACATCCACCTTCTGACAATACTCGTCAGCGCTCTGTATAGATATCACCAGGACTTTGTCATTGGCATCGTGGACAATATCCTGGAGTATATCACCCTGGGACTCGAGCAGAATGAGTTCAAGTTTAACCAAAAGCGCATTGCTGAGGTTAAATATTTGGGAGAGCTGTACAACTACAAGATGATCGATTCGCCTGTGGTATTTGATACCTTGTATCGGATCGTCACTTATGGTCATGGTTAGTCGTCTGGTTCTAGTTTGTTGTTCTCTGCTAATCAATAATGTAGAGGGCGGCACTCCCATCCCTGGGAAGATCAATCCTCTTGATTTGCCGGACGATTTCTTCCGTATCCGTTTGGTCTGCACTATACTGGATACCTGCGGCCACTGCTTTGATCGTGGGTCTGCGAAGAAAAAGTTGGACTTTTTCCTCACGTTCTTTCAGTATTACATCTTTACGAAAGAGCCCCTGCCAATGGATGTCGATTTTCTTGTTCACGACACCTACTCTGTGACGCGTCCTCAATGGAAGCTCGCTGGCGACCTGCAAGAAGCGACGATCATATTTAGCGAAGCAGTTGCGCAGAACTACAAGACGCAAGATGCCGGAAAGCATATGGAGCCCGAGCCTGAGGAAGAGGATGCGGAGAGCAGCTCATCCGATGAGGGTTTAGAGGAAGACGCCATGCCGGAAGTGGACGATGAACAAGAGTCCAGTGACGAAGCTGAGGCTGAGGCATCTGGTCCGAATGCAGAGCAAAACGGCGACAGCGAATCCGAAGACGAGGTCTTCGTTGGACGCCAGGAAGAGGAACGAGATCCACAAGCGGAGGCTGAATTCGACAGGGAGCTCGAGAAGATGATGGCGGATAGCGTTGACTCGCGCAGGTTCGAGCGGAAGGCTGTTTTCGATGTTCCATTGCCGATGAAACGGTCTGGGCGGGATGCCAGTGGTGCGGAGAGCACTGAGAGCTCTCAGGGTCAGGCAAATACCATGGCCTTTTCCTTGATGACGAAGAAAGGAAACAAGCAGCAGGTATGCCACCTCTTCATTCTGGAAAAATGATTATTATTGACAATTCTAGACGCGTACTATCGACCTGCCATCTGATTCCAGCTTTGCCCTTGCAATGAAGAGCCAGCAACAAGCGGATCGTGAGGAACAGCAGCGGATTAAGAACTTGGTTCTCAACTACGAGAAGTCGAATGAAACCGAGAACACTGATGGTAAGAGTCTCGCGAATTTGTCATTGTGGGAAATCTAACATACCTAGTTTCCGAGAAGCGTACACCTCCCCGAGACACCAGAATCGACAAGTCTGCTGCCAACCGCACTGCATTCCGCTCACGGAAGCTCCAATTGAGTGATGTCAACTGGTAATGGGAATGAGCCGACTCGTACCACATCTGCGCATATTCCTTAAATGGAGCAGCCTACCGCGGCACCCGAACGGCAGGGCGAAGATTTACCCTCTTCAGGGCGATAGGAGCGAATAGGGCATGGTACTCTTCACGGAGTTCTATTGTTATCGTATGCTTATCCCTTCTACGGTCGTGTATCTGTATTAGCTTGCTAATACTATCGAACACAGAAGCATCCCTGGCCTATCGCCGGAAGTGCTGTCTGACAGAGCCCAATGCTGGCAGTATGTCAAGTGCAGCAGGCCTCAAATTGCCTATCCCATAACCTACCAGGGAGCTCAATATGGCCCTAAACCTGCCCGACTGCCTACATGTACTACCAGTACTCCGTCCACGGACAGAAGAATAGAATGCCATTGAATCTTTCCATCTCATAAACCCTTCACATATATACACATAGTAGTCTACTACTCCATCCCACCCCTCAAACAAGAACCAAAAGCTAAATCCCCTGCAAAACCTCCGTAAACTCCATAGTTCCCATCCTCCCACTCCCCCGCCCCCTAGCCCGATCCCTCTCCCTCTCCACCGTCAACAACTGCCTATAAGCCTCCTTCTCACGATCCTGCTCGCTCCACTCCTGATGACTCGATACACTACCCCTGGTCCTTGGTCTGGTTTCTGTTTCTCCGTTGGTATTAGTGGAATTCGTAGATGTGGATAGGGTTGTAGACGTAGATGCAGCTGTGGATGGGGTTGCGGATGAGGTGGTTTCGGGATCTTGTCGAGTCTTTATGACTGTTTTGCCCGTGGGGAGGAGGAGAGTGTGTGATTGGATTGCGTCTTGGATGCCTTCGTGGTTGTGGCTGTGGTCTTGAGGGCTGGAGGTGGAGGGGGTAGGTTCGCCGTAGGAGTCGGATTCGGAGAAGGGGCCTGTATGGCCTGTTGGGATTGTTGTCATCTTTTTACTTGTTGGGTTGGGTTGGTGCGTGAGATTGTTGGGATGGAAGGAGTTGGTATGTGCAGGTTGGATGAGTCGTGGATGAGTCGAGGATGATGTTGGGAAACTTATCAACAGTTTATTTAAGATCGGATGGCAGGACGAGTGTAGTGTAGCGTGGGAAGAGATATCGTGGCGTGCTTGACGTTTTCACAGGTCACGTCTTGCCTCTGGCCACTTCCATTTACGTGCATAGGAACCGTGTACAAAGAATCTAAATTCACCGATATAACATACAGGTCATAAGTGTCAACAGACAGAATACAGTAACAACTACTGACAATACAACAGCAGTAGCAACACATAGGAAAAAACAGGAAACACATATAACAATCATTGAAAAAGTTTGTTTGGTTGGTTGGGTTTGTCCCTACCAAGAAAGAGGGCGAAAACCAGCGAGGGCATCAGGGCAGGAACTAGGAAGGGGAAAAAGGAGAGGGAAAGAGGGAAAAGAAAAACAGCCACCGTACATCGTACAACCTTCATGCAGACAACATAATAACACAAGATCACAATAATATCAATATCAAACAGGGTATGCCCACGCCACGCTATGCGAGTCAATAGAACGGAATATGTACTGAGAATAGGAAAGGGAATCCAAAACAAAGAGAAAAGAAGATAAATAAAGGTATACAGGGGTAATATAAGAAACATGACAAACTTTTGCTTTTCTTCAATTACTTATCTTTTTGCGATTTATTTGGGTTTGCGCCAGAAGTATTGCTGGTATTCCGTCAACATACGTCATACGTCAGAGAATCAAATGGGACATGACGACATACCTTGTGCTGCTTCCGACAGTTACGGAGACCAGGCTTGCGAAGATCGTGCACCACGGCCTCACGACGCATATCATCATCGTCAAAGTCGGGAACGTAATAGTATTCACTTTCGAGCGGCTTACCCGCAGCGTCCTTTCCTTCGCGGGCGACCTTGCCGATACACTTGGTCGAATCGATCACTCTGCGGATGTCGTCACGGGTCGGCCCGGGCTTGGAGGTATCCTCGCGCTTCCAGTGAGAAGCGGGGAGGTTGCTCACAATAGTAGAGAATGGTGTGGAGGACAGACGGGAGAAGGCCAACTGGTTGACGGCGTGGTTTTGGATTCGTGCATAGCATTCGTCATTCATGTCGGGCTTTTCCTCAGCTTCCTTTTGCTCTCTTTCGGCCGCAACCTTGGGCTGTCGTTCTGATTGGGTAGGTTGGAGAGGCTGGGGACGCGCAGGGCGGACTGGTGATTCGACTGCCGAAAACGAGGCCATACGGGGCAGGATGTTCTCCCCAAAGGGTCCAAACGAGTGAACGATAGGGTCGTTCTCCTCATCATGATCAGACAACTCATCATGCTTGCTCAAGTCACTGAGGTCGCTAGACGAGCTTTGAAGGATATCTTCCACGCGTTGAGAGGACTCCTGAACGCGTTGGGTCGCGTCAGCATCTTCCTCAGCGCTGGTGCGACGGACAGGAGATGCTTCGTCTTCGTACACAACCACAGCATTCCGAGAACGGGTAGGCGTGTACAGGGGCGACGACGGAGGCACCAAGGACTGCACAGCAGGGGAAGGAGAAACAGGCGATACCAGGCGTTGACGCTCAGCCAGCGGACTCTCATGCAGACTCCGACGTGGTTTCCCATTCCGCCTTGGTGTGGTCTCTTCGACCGTTTGCTCCGAGTCTGTCGACGCGTAGTTGTCCTTCTTCCCTTCACGTGGCCATTGGACCAAAGCGCGAGCCTCATGGACATCGATCATGATATCCGCGTCCTTGATATCCGACGTGAACGTTTTCCCCTTGGCCAACTCATATGTTTTCCCTTGGCAGTGCAACTTGATCCCATTCCACCCAACACACATAATCTCAACACGGTCGTGGTCGAAGGGACTGGGGGCTGGCTTATAGGTGGCTTTGACGTGAACTCGCGAGATCATTCGGTTAGCAGCCAGCTGGTGATGGCAGGATGCACTCGATCGGCCCATGAGAATAGGCTCGCCATTCTCCGGCAGCATCAGGGTCGGGACGGTGGACAGAGGGGTTCGTTCGGAGGACGTTAACGAAGAGAAGGTACGTCGATAGGCAGGACGAGGCACGGTCGTTCGAGGGGGAGACGACGACAGGATATGGGTGGACGATGTCGGTAGAGGAGTAGGATACTTGGACACGACGCCATGGTTCTCACGAGCTACACGCTTCTGGGGTCGTGGCAGGGAGGGAGACGAGCTCAATGGCTCGAAAGCTGGCAACAGGGACGCCGGGCGCTTCACACCGGCCAGCGAAGTCATCGAGGCGCTCCTCTGGAGCGGAGACGACGACTCCATTGTCTTTCAGGATCAGTATGTCTGCTCAATTGGTGACTCTAGGTGAATATAGCCAATTGAACCGCGTCGAGGTCGTGTCACGTCAAAAGGTCTCTCCAAGTCTAACCAAGAAAGATAAATGTCACAAATTACCCTTTCAGACCGAACAGGGAAAGCAGAAGAGTCACAACGAAGAGGTGACAATAGCAGGGGAAGAGACGAAGGGAGGGGGAGTTCCGTTCCTGTTAAAAGACGAAAAATGCTTCCCAGCGGAGGCTGGGCGTGAGAACACGAAGCACTCAGCGGGAAAGAGGAAGACAATTGGAAAATAGAAGAAAGGAGAAAGGAGAAAAAGAATT
Source organism: Aspergillus chevalieri (assembly GCF_016861735.1). Classification (NCBI taxonomy): domain Eukaryota; kingdom Fungi; phylum Ascomycota; class Eurotiomycetes; order Eurotiales; family Aspergillaceae; genus Aspergillus; species Aspergillus chevalieri. The sequence goes on along the minus strand of NC_057367.1, from coordinate 2,722,110 downwards.
GATGTGTGTGGTGGAGGAGAGGAATGAATGCAGAGCGAAAATAAAATAGCGAGAAAGCGAGAAAAGCGAGAAGCGTCTCGTCCTTCCAGCGCGGAAATGCACGTCTACAACCCGAGACGCGTTATAGGCGCCTGCAGCCTCCACCTCGCGCAGACTCCCTTAGAAAAGCCCTGAGAAATATGCAGGTATACTTTATAGCCAAGAAAAAAAAAATCTCGAATGGCGATAAATATTGGTGTCCTTGTATTCCCTGTAGTTTGTAACTGTACAGCTTTGTTCTTGTATACAGACCTATCCAAGGCGCGTCCGCGACAAAGTCACGTGTGTCGCGTTTTCTGGTTGGACGCCGCGTATTCCACGTGACCTTTCAGCCTCGGTGCTATATGCCACTGGACCGGAAACGGAAGGAGGCCCATGTGCGCCGCGGCAGATAGCCGCGCTGATTGGACGACACGACGAGGTGAGCCAGCATACTCTACAGGGTACAAGTACGCTCCTACTATGTACATGCTGTGGTCGGTTCTAGGATCCTTGCTTTTATCGGTGTATACGTGAAAATCCCGGTTGGTTGGTAGAAGGACAGCAATACGCCGTACACCGTAGTGCTAACTTTAGCGTACATATGTCGGACGAGGACATGTTGGACGCGACTGTCATTTACAGTAATTCGTTTTACATATAAGCCCCATAGAATAGACGTAAGTATTAATCGAGACCCCTATCCTATTCCTGGCCGATCACCATGTATCAAGTTACTGATCGAGTCAGGCGCTCCACCGTATCAAGAACTGGCACGTCGCGTCTGGCCCACTGGCGTTGTAACGCGGTGTGATGACTACCCCAATAATTCAAAGATGCTATGTGTACATCACTCTTCATTATTGTCTGGTGTCGGTGTTCAATGATTCGGTCCTCGCGCTTGCTGGCAGGTAATGAGGTCATGAATCCGGACAGCCGGGGCCGTGGTATGCGGGACTGGTATCTACGGAGTCCATATTCGATGAAGTCACGATGCGAGAATAAAGAGAATAAAAGACTATATTCAATAAACTATACACAGAACATCAGAAAGAAATACACGCGCCACCCTGCCCAAAAGAATTTTGCGGAAACAGTCAAACTCTAGACACGACAAGAGACAAAGAAAGATCCCAGGAGATCACATGAGAAAAAGGGAAAAGATGACATCAAAGTTATCTTATCTCCAGAGAAGTGAAATCTAACCACACTTTACTTACCCCCCGCTATAGTGGACAGAGGACATTATACAGAGAAGTGTAACTAGAATAAATGGAAAAATTTCCCGAATCACAACGTGGGAAAGGTAGATATCAAGATACACAGAAGAAATCAAAGCACACTGAACGGGTCGTGGTAACTGAGCGCTGGAAGGGATGGCGAGGGCAGGCGCGCTCAAAGGGTTCTCCTATGCAAGGAGTGGCGTGCGATTCTTAAGATTAACAGTCGTAGAACTGGATGGTTGCATCACCGGACATAACCTCCACCTGTGAAGAAGTAAGCAAGCTATCTTGGAGACATGGGACAAAGGAGAAAAACGTACAGTGCACCCAGAGTCGTTGCTTCCAGACTCGGAAATGTATTGACCGTTCTCGTAGCTGCACGAGCCACTGAGGTGGTCACCCGTTATGTTGGCACAGAAGTCGAGCTTGACGTTGGTGGTCGGGGTGTTCTGGAAGAGCGAGAGCCACTTGCCGTTGTTCTCGCCAATACCCATGTTCATAGGAGCCCAGTTACCGACAGGCTTGCTGCCGTCACCCCAAACGCATCCCTCCTCGATGGAGGTACCCTTGGGGTTAACGTAGTACTGGGCAGAGGTGCTCTTGCCCGTCCACTTGTAGTACGTCGCACCGTCAGGGCAGGTCAATGGCTGAACGGTAGAGTCGGTAAGGGCCAGAGGAATGGTTTCAGCTTCAGTACCTATTTAATTATCGCGTCAGAATTGCCATCATTACAGGAATTTCCTAGTCAAACTTACCAGGGTAGTCGGTACGGCAGACAGCAACCTGCTTACCGACCTTGTTCTGAACGTAAACACCACCAGTACCCTGAATACACAGTTTCCTGGAGAGCTCGGGGTTGCTGAGGTACAGCTTGTTGTTGCGACACTCAAGACCACCAATGGACTGGCCATCGGCTCCCGGCTCGGTAGGCCACTGGGACTTCTGGTAGCCAGCGGGACAGGCATACGAACAATAGGTTCCCGAAATGCAGCTATCACGGGTGAGGAGAGTCGCGAGGATTCTCAACAAACCGTTGCTTTCAGCAGTGACATTCTGGACACCGGTCCAACCGCCAAGGCCGTGGTAGTCGAGCTTAACAGCGCCATAGTCCGAGGGGAAAGTACTGCAGTCGATCTCCCCATCGGGGAAGTCGACATCAATACCGGTGGCAGAGGAAGAAGAGCTGCTAGAGCTGCTAGCGGCGGGAGTCGAGGAAGCAGCCTGGGTCGAGGAGCTGGTGGGAGTAGAAGTGGCGGACGAAGAAGTCTGGAGGAACTCGGCCGGGGCGACAGAGGGAGTGGGGGTGGGAGTGGGAGTGGGAGTGGACGAAGGAGTCGCGCTGCTGCTGGAGCTCTGGCAGGCGCCGGGAGGGGCGACGCCAGCAGCCCACAAGAGAGTACCGTCGGCGATACCCTTGCAGACTTCCTCGGCGCTGATGCGCTGACCGTTCAGCTCGTACTCGACGACGGTTCCCGAGGTGTCGACAGTACGTCTTTGGGGGTGACGGTGGCCGTGGGCGTGGGGCTGGGCTGCGACCAGGCCGGCCGTGGCAAGGGTGAGGGCAATCGAGTTCAACTTCATTGTGTCGATGGAGGACTGTGTATCTGGATGGAGACAATCAGCATCCTGCCTAACTTGAATTGATGGCAACACGTGAGACAGATGCGGCCAAACCCTATGGAAAGGAGACCAAACAATTGCACACGATACTGTCTAATCGGATGAGAGGAAACAATTGGTTTCAAAACTCTCTCATCTAACATTCCTGGGTGATTGGAATGCGAGATTCATGGGGGGAAAGGGGATTTGCAGGGTGGGTATGGCATACATCACCGCAAACCTATCGTGCGCAGTGTGTGTATCAAAAATTGGCAGTGAAAGAAAGCGAGAAGAGCAATCAAAAGAGGTTTCCCGAAAGAGCGTGAGTGAGAGAAACAAGTGTCCCTCTGGTCGGATAGGAAATCTCAAGAATGTGAGGAAGTGGGAGACCGGAGAGGAAAATCGAAGGAAGGAGAGAAAAGAAAAAGAGAGGGAGATAGAGGGAGAAGAGGCAGATTAAAGTCAAACCGGGCGTTCGGCAGAGGCCCAGGGGGGAGGGAAGAGAAACGACAGAGCTGTAATAATAGCTGCTGTAATAATAGCTGCTCCACTGCTGATTTTCCATTGGTTGGGGATGTCTTTTTTTGTTCCTGTATTCCTGTACCAAAATACAAACATAAATTATGATATTGCCATTCTCCATGGTAATGGTGGTTGGCCGTGGGGAAAGAAAGAGACTGGTCAACCCACAGTGGGACTCAATCCTACAAGTGTACGGGGTACATAGACTTAGTGAAGGATAGAATCCTATACTTTCCGATTGATAGGTACTCGCTATAGCTACAAGACTACCCTGTAATCCGACATAGTGTCCTTAAGAGGTACACTCCTTGCAATACCGGATCTAGCCTCCTGTTTCCTGTTCCTGAAAAAACTGGCATTTCCGAGATTAATTTATCAGGGACTAGCCAATCACGTCTCTCGCATATAGACCGCCCGACCAGGTACACCAATCACAGCTCGCATGTCTCCACTGTCGGGTTGAGTCTCCAAGGTTCTGGGTGTCTCTCATGGCCGGCCGGGTAACTTTCCATGTAACGCTCTGTAACATCCTGTACCAGTATCATGTATCCTGCGGTATTAGGTTTTGAACGATCAACTGGCGGTCATGCCACAATAATAATGGTCGCCTATGTGGTAGTATTCTACGAGTACAAAGAGAGTTATGGATGTTTACACTGTCTTACTGTGGCTCGTGGGATAAAAAGTCTTTCAGCGCAAAAAACAAAAAACAAAAAAAAAAAAAACAAAGTACTTGTTCCCATTCATGCAGAAGGTAAGTGAGTATCCATGGATCTGCACCTCTCCCGCTTTTAAGGGGCCACTTGGTCTATCACTGGTACTCTTCTCCTACTCTGGAAGCCGTTGCGGAGTACATGGTTAAAGTAGGCCGTTTGTTCTGGTCATCGTAATAACATTCGATCAGTCTTCCATGACTATCAGAATTTTTGGGCTGAGATACATCTACTACTGCAGAGCTTTTTGCGAGCAAGTTCTTGAAGTACTTTGCACAAAACAGGAGGTCCAGTACGACCACCTCAGTTCTGCGGGACAATCCAGCCAACCTCCAGGCATCAAGCGGCGTGCAAGGTGGTTGCATGTGCGCAGTGCTTTATTTTGGTTTGTGTTGCTGGCACCCTGCCAGGAACACTGTACAAAAAAAAAAGAACAAAGAATTGTCACTGATTCCTTCGGCCAGAGCCTAGATTCTGCACGGAGTCACACTAGTGTCGCTTGTCAAAAGGTTAGTCCCATCGCCAAGGATTAGAGAAAGATGGAAGAAGGCTCCAGGCCCCTCGCTTCACGTGATCTCGTATTACTGGTATGTATTTTGAATCGCGTGAAAGATTGGTTTGAAAAAGCCTGTATATACAGGTACGAATCGTGTTGCATCTGTGCGGAGTAAAGAATAGTCAATTCAACCGGGAGTTGACTACATCTCAAAGTGATGCCTATCTCAATCGGAAGCCACGCAAGCACATGCTGTTGGTTCTCCGATATAGCCGTGATCAGGAGTTAAGTCCATTCTACGGAGTCAGCTGATCCCCTATGCGAAATACTCCCTCATTTCTCTGCCTAGCAGTCTCCGCAAGTACCCCATATACGAAATACTGTAGACAGTTTGGAGTAAGTGACCTACTCTATACTCCTCAGATGGTCATGCTATTGCTAGATAGCTTGGCACGGAGATGAAATGAGCAAATAACCGTCAAAACTAGTGGCCACCGGAGACAATGTGATGACGACGCCCCGGCAGTGCCACTAGTACTGCTATTCCTGGCATATTCTCCGACCTCCGACCTCTCGAAATTGGCAATCCAAGGTGCCGCTTTTTATGATAGTCCGGGGAGAAAGACCGGAGAAAGGCAATTCAATGCTTGTATGCATGCACAGACGGTCTTGACAGCTCAAACTGACGCTGCTATTATTATCCTGGTATCCGTTATTAATTTGTATGTATGGCAACGGTCGCGTGGAGCGAGCATGAAGTCATGAACCACTGTGGCTAATGCAAAACTCGCTCTGTATGTGTATGCTGCTGTAATGCCCCATACAAAGAACTTCCGTATACTCCGCGAACCAACCAACATTCTCATGCAAAAATAGAAGAGTCGCCACGAGGACCATGGTTCAGCTACTCAGGTTCTTTTTCGCTTTGCCGAGTCCCATCTTGCCATGCCTCGTTAACCACGGTTAATTCTGCTGGATCATACCGCTTGCTTTTCTCGCGATGACTGCATGTGACCGGATTCGACTTCATCGCTTTGGATGAGATTCCACTCTGGTGACAGATCAAGAACTCTCGGTTCAAGGCAGCTTCCATTTCGATTAAAGCAAGCTCTGTTTGAGCACCGGGAAAAAGGAGCTGGAGATATGACACTATGACCGGTGCTTGACAGCTCGTCGAAATATATCGTCATCAACAAAGTAAACTACGTATACTATGTCTTGATAACCTCTTCAATTCAATCATTTCAAAGATCCCCGGCGAAGAAACCTGTAACATTGTTGTCTTTCTTGTCTATGCCCCGAGCAAACAACAAACTCAAGGTACAAAGTAGTACGGAGTACATGACGGCGAGCACGAGGTTTGCTAGCGTGACCTGGTCTTGCATTAGGACCTGAAAGTTCCACGCTGATGCAGTTCGTCCTCCAATGCTTGATTATCATGCTTTTACAGCCAACAAACCCATTGGCTATGCGGATGCGAACAGTGTACTGGTGACACATTGATGTGTCTTACCGTCATTGGAATGACAGGGTTGTGGTTTGAACTGGAGTGTAACTTGCTGTGCGGGCCTGTATTTGTAAACCCCTTCTCTTTCAGGGACAAGAAGCTCGGGCAACAGAATCCACCTTATCTCTTCGATCACTCCAAATACAAACGTTCCAAAGCATTAGAAGATAAACACTGCCAAGGATGCCTCACGCAATAGACCCCTTGGCCGAGCAGAGGAGAAATAAAATGCGCGAATTGGCTAAAACCGGAGAAACAGAGGATCTCGTCCACTGGTGTACCGCCAATTTCTTCATCATATTTGAGAAGCTTGGAGTCGACGTCGAAATCATGTATACATTTAATACCGACCCTCGGAGCAACCTATTAATACATATACTGAAAAGTGACCACTCCGTGACCTATTTTATCAGAGGGAGAAGTCTCAACCTATAAATACCTCAACGACTCACAAGACTGTGCAACTTTCGCAGCCAACAGGGTGGCTCCTAGGCGCAGGCCTCAGCGCGGTGTCATTGGATTTGCGTGTTCGAACGTGGTTGGTATCTCTTGATATTTGGAAAACCCTTACCGATGTAAATCATCACAAACTTTGCCTCCGCCCTTTGAGCTACGAGAACGATATAGAAGATATCGGGCAATAGTCGCTGAAGTGTTCGCCCAAGGATGAGAACTATCCATACAGTTTCATAGCATCAGAAACTATCATGCCTATTTTGCCAATTACATCTATGAGTTATTTACCTAGTAGCTTCTGCTCCTGTAATACTAATTCGAAACAATACGCAAGTAGAGAAGAATATGAAGAGCTCAACGGCTCTCAAGGGAACTCCATCATGCTTGCACAAGAGCTGGAGGACTACTGGATCGATACCCTTCCATAATAGGTATCTCGGTAAACCATTTGATAAGCCAGAGAAACTACGAAACAGTCAATTTTATGAAAAGAGATGTCGATGCTACGGAGTAACAACTACGTGATGTGGCTTTGATCCTAAAAGAACCCGGTGTTTTCCATATAATGAACAATAATTGCTCGCGCTAAAGTAGGGCGACGTGCTGGCTCCATACGATAATCTGTTGATAATATAGCGATTATGTGGCGACCCTGTTAAAAATCGAGTCTCAAATTCCGAGAGACAACTTGTCCAGTGCTTGGGAAAGAAGCGTCCTATTATTTGGGACCTCTTTCTTCATTATGTATGGCTAACCATTAACATCTGTTTAACCCGGCTATCAACTACTATCCATTTTTAGCACGGACTCATGAGCGAATCGGGCTCTTCCTGTAGACGTCCACCACTACAACGTGGAAGAACTCTGACCAGGACGTATGCAATATACAGTGTTATTCGCTCTCTTTCTGGAACACGGAAGGCCAAGTCCGACTATGACGTACTCATATGCTTTCTTTGTCTTGATACCTCAATCTCTTCCTGCAGGATATGGCTACATGTCTGAACTTATTGGCAGGTGAGATTTCTCCTTATCTGTATGAGTCCGTATTAACATGGCAATGACCTTACATTGTAGACACATTGCAAACCAAGTCGCCAGATTTCACATTGAGAGGGCATTGATCAAGCTTCGAGTGATCCCAACTACCTCTTTACCGTACATTAATTGCATGCTCATCTTAAGCTCAGATGCTTGGGTTAGAAGCACTGATGTGCGTAAGCTTAACAGGGTTCCGATTTGGTGCTTATGGTTTGGTAGAATTGCATTAGAGACTGATCATAGAAAGTGATAGCGACATCCGGTGATATCTGTCTCTTCTTTTCTTTTTCTTCTCCTCTTTCTTCGCCGAGTTCTATCTACTTCCTAATTCGGCAAAGAACCCTGAATCTGACATACCTTTCCGGCAATCAACTTGTGTTCCAAGCAAGCAAACAAATTCAAAATTGTACACGACAAGTACGAGTATATCCCGGAGCATTCCTAGTAAGGTTGATTGGCTTCTTCCTCTTTTGTGCAGTCAGAAGGTAGCCAGCATAGCTCTGCATTATTTTCTGCTTTGTGACCTTCCCCTATCCCTGAAAACCGGCGGTGTAATTTACACAATGACAAGCATAGAGTTTCGCAATATTGTTATTAAGGACGATTGATTTTTGACCTGCAGGCAGCAGGTGTCAACCCTGTACTTCATTGGTGTAATTTGCCGTCTTTTCCTGACTCAACAGTATAGCACATCTCAAATGCAACCTACAAATTCCAGGCGAGGCGTCCCAATAGCCATGTCAACACAAATCAACACAAACACTGTACGTACATGATGATTCGCTGACGCGTCTCATCTCCGTTTGAAAGACAGAGTTGCGATTTAGACTGTAGAAGAGAGTACACTCAGTGACCAGACCCTTATCATAAAGGCCCCTTCTCCCTCGGGAACGAAAATCGTGACAGCAAGATCTTTCCTCCCATCTCCTATTCGAGAAGCTGCCTTTCCGTTTTTGTATCCACTTCAAAAACAACATACGTCCACGCTGAAAATGAGTGAAGGTTAGTAGAATGAAGGCCTTATGATTTCATGATTCTTTAGTTAATAATTGCTTGATCATCCAAGGACAAATGACCAGTAATAAAAACATCGTCGCCGAGGCCAATGAAAGTCAACGACAAGAAAAAAACTTTGGTCTCTATACCAAGCTGCCGCCCGAAGTGGTCATACGCATGATTTCTGGAACTGGAGTGTCGCTTTCTGGTTCGACCTGGTCATAGGTTGAAGCTGGGCGTCGAGATAGTGTCCAAGGAGAATAATCCTTTTGGCCCACGACAGGATAGTCGGGCATTTCTTACCGTCCTGGTTGGAGAGTTTTCGGGCTCTTGATATATCGCGAGTTTGAAAAAAGTGTGGTCTACCGAGCGAGCAAGAAGGCTGCCGGCCATTTTTCGAAGAGAATACTTGTGTCTCACATGGAACGAATAATGGCGAGTCTCTGGGGACCTCTTATTCTATGTATCAGCCCTAGAAAGAAACATACTCGAGTCAATCCACCATCATTACCAGCCGAGATTTGGGACATGATTCTCGAATATAACATGACCGTCTGCTTTTTGTCACAAAAACAGTATCTCAACTCGCAGAACCTTATACTCAGTCCAGAGAACCATCACAAAATTCGAGATTCGCGTTTGAAATACTGGATTTAACAGGCCCCGCGATACAAATTCATCTTATCAGCACAGGAAGACGCTCATATATCAGCAATCTTTCGAATCCAATTTATCACGGTGGCGCTCATAACAATTGATCGTTGAATGGTGTTTTATTGTATATAATGTTTAACGTTACCTTCACAGTAGTATCGGGTCGCGTTGGAGGTTTCTTACATCCCGATCGGGTTAGCGCATCGCTGGATATATAATGACTAAGGCGCGCCAAGACCGGACAATCGCCCACCGCCTTCCGTGGATTTTTTCGAATTTCATTATCGCAAAAAATTGAGCCGGTCGAGCTTTTGACTCGAACAGCAATCATTCTTTCAAGATGCCGTCAACTGAGCTCACTACCAAGGTGACCTCTGGTTCGCCTTACCAGCTTGATAAGAACCAGGTATATAGTAAAAATCTTCCAAGTTGAGACGTTTCAAACAGCCATTTCAAACTAACTTTTTTGCCCTTTTTTTTTTTTTTCCCTTTCTATAGGTCACCAGAGCTTCGTCTGCACTTTTGCGACACATCAAATCGAAGCAGGAAGAAAAGGAAAAGAATGCGACCAAGAAGACGCTGATTGGAGACAATGACGAGGATGAAGAGGACGCACCGCTTCACAATGAAGCCGTTTGGCTCGTTCTTACGACCAAGAAGCACGTCGTGGACAAGAACCGTTTGAAACCCGGAAAAATCAGCATCCCTCACTCCCTCAATTCCTCTCCCTCTCTCAGCATTTGTCTCATTACCGCGGATCCGCAGCGCGCTGTCAAGAACATCGTCACCGACCCGTCCTTCCCTCAAGATCTTACCTCCCGCATCGACCGGGTGATTGGCTTCTCGAAATTGAAGGCTAGGTACCAGAGCTTCGAGAGCCGGCGACAACTGCTCTCTGAGCACGATGTCTTCTTGGCCGATGACCGTATCATCATGCGCTTGGTAAACACCCTTGGGAAGATTTTCTACAAGTCCAGCAAGCGGCCCATTCCGGTCCGTATTGCGGAGATCGAGAAGGTGGATGGCAAGAAGGTCAAGAAAGATCCGAAGCAGAAGAACAACAACTCAGATGAGAAGTCTAGCGCCTTTGCGTCGCCATTGATCGTCGCCAAGGAGATCGAGAAGACCTTGAGCTGTGCTTCCGTGCAGCTCGCCCCTGCCACTACAGCTTCTATTCGCATCGGATCGTCCAAATTTACCTCAGAGCAATTGGCGCAAAATGTGGAAGCCGTGGTCAAGGGCTTGACCGAGAAGTTCATCACAAAGGGCTGGAGGAATATCAAGGCTATCCACGTCAAAGGTGCAAGCACCATGGCGATGCCGATCTGGCTTGCAAGTGAACTCTGGGTGGATGAGAACGATGTGTTGGAGAACAATGCCGAAGAGACCAAGGCCATCGAGGGTGGAAAGAAGCGCAAGTCGACAGGCGACGAAGAGAAGTTGTTGGAGGACAGCAAGAAGGCCAAGAAGTCCAAGGCCACTGAAGACGATGACGAGGCTGCATCTTTGGCTGCACGGAAACAGAAGCTCCAGCAGCAGAAGGAGAAGGCTTTGGAGGATGGAAAGGCTTCGATCAGCCAGAATACTGGAAACGCAACAAAAGGCGGCAAGAAGAAGCGAAAGTCGACCACTTAATAATTCCCCCTTCGTCGCAAAATGTTCTACTGGTTATATTCATCAATTTGCAAGCACTATCTATGTATGTATGGGTTATATACGGCGGCGTACCGAATGTCACGTGTGTCAATTTCTCTGTACTTAGTATTTTTTTTTTTCTTGTTAGACACAGGGCGTGTTTATACCCCTTGGAGGTGATTTAAAAGTTATTGTCATTGCAGCTGTGGCTAGAATAGCGTTTCATTGTTAGAATTTTCATTGCCTTGGTTATTCTATCCTTCTGTACTATGTAGTTATCTCATGCCGCGGGCCTCTTTAACCGAACCTCCGAGGATCGGCTGATCTTGGCGTTTCCGATGATAACCACCACCGCCCGCCGCACGCCCATATCCGCAATCCGTTTGCAGTCCGGCGACATTTTCCCAACGTCAACTTCGCTTGAATCGCATATCATCCACCATGTTTCCAATTGCTAGAAGCTCCGTTCTGCGGGCTGCCCGCTCACAAATCTATCCGTCCCGGACCTGCAACCAGCCCTCTCTCTCGGCGCTCGCTCGTCTTCTCTCCACCTTGGCCGTCCTTGAACAGCGGGATGGAAAGCTCCAACAGTCGTCTCTTTCTGCCGTTGCGGCTGCGCAGAAGTTAGGAGGATCGGTCACTGCTTTTGTTGCTGGAAAGGATGTGAAGGGAACTGCCGCGGCTGAGGCGGCGAAGATTAAGGGCTTGGAGAAGGTCGTTGCTGTGGATAACGAGGCATATGAGAAGGTGGGAATACCTGCTACCGTGATTGATCTTCCAGGAGGCTATATACTGACGGAGCGCTTGACTAGGGACTTCCCGAAAACTATGCTCCTCTGCTCGTCGACAACATCAAGTCTGGCGGCTTTTCTCATGTCCTCGCTGCTCACTCCGCCTTTGGAAAGAGTCTTCTGCCTCGCGTAGCTGCTTTGATGGATGTGCAGCAGATCTCGGATATCACAAAGATTGAGAGTGAGGACAGTATGTACTCCGAATGAGACCGCAACTACACATTGAGTTGTTTGGGTTATTGACGGTTGGCGCAGCATTCGTCCGCCCCATCTACGCCGGAAACGCTATCCTGACTGTCCAGTCGACCGACCCCACTAAGATCATCACCGTTCGAGGTACTTCTTTCCAGGGCACCGAGACTGAGGGTGGCTCCGCTGAGATCGTTGACGGCACCGACCCTAACGCTCCTGCCCTGACCGAATGGGTTTCCGAGGAGCTCACCAAGTCCGAGCGTCCTGACTTGGGCACCGCATCCCGCGTCGTCTCCGGTGGCCGTGGTCTGAAGTCGAAGGAGGAGTTTGACCGTATCATTGTGCCATTGGCCGACTCGCTTGGTGCTGCCATTGGTGCTTCCCGTGCTGCCGTTGACAGTGGATTCGCCGACAACAGTCTCCAGGTCGGTCAGACAGGAAAGAACGTCGCACCGCAACTGTACCTCTGCGCTGGTGTTTCTGGTGCTATTCAGCACCTTGCTGGTATGAAGGACAGCAAGGTCATTGCTGCTATTAACAAGGACCCTGATGCGCCTATCTTCCAGGTGGCCGATGTCGGCCTCGTCGGTGACCTCTTCGAGAAGGTCCCTGAGTTGACTGAGAAGCTGAAGAGCCAGGCATAAGCTATCAGTGCTAGGCATATGTAGTCCTATGTATCATAATTATACCATTTCGTTTGGCTCTCTGCGTCCTACGGGCTATTCTTGGATGCGGCATTCTATGAAAAATACCGTACATTTCTCTCTTGAGATTCCCACGGCTTCAACACCGCTTCCGAGCAAAGTCACATTATACAAGCAGCACAATGGACATTGACTCAATTGGAATATTTATATTCCGTACAGCCATTTTCATACTTCGTATACTTGTCACCTGACCTCACGCGGGGTCTTAATCCAAATCGGGAATAGTACGTGTACTATCGCGGCGCGTCTCAACGCGTCGCATTATCGGATCTCATTGAATTCAATCAATTGCAATACACAACAATCAATCTTCAGATCCGCTTGTACGACATGTCCTTATAAAACAAAGACACGACGCTTTAATGACTACATCGCCTCCAACAGCACCTCCTTCCTCTTTCGACCCGGCCCTACACCTTCACTCCGAGGAAGACTTCCCTGACCAGCAACTCCCCTCCGAATCCTTCTCCGACGATATCGAGGCGCTTCAACTCGTGCGCGAAGACAATATCCGCAATAAAGTCGTTATCCAGCATCGTGCGTGGAATCTTTCTGATGTTTTTCGGAGTGACGAGGACATAAGACCTGGTATGTATGCATTAGGACGAGTGGCAATGGTACAAGTTGATCTAACAAGTGGATAGATACTCCAACGAAATCCCACAAAACGCCTCAGAGATCTGATCGATTGCCTCTCTCGTTTCCTTCCTCCCCACCTCTTGCAAAAATGCCTTTCATAGACTCCCCGCTCCGCGCGAGCTCGCCGACAGATGCGCAGAAGAGAAAAAACGATGATCATGGTGAAACCCTACGGCAGACGGAACCTAAGCGGCAGAGAATTACCGCAGGGTTTGTAGACGATGAAGATGAAGGTGACGAAGAGGGTCTAGCGGCTTTTGGTGATGCGCATTTGGCCTCGCAATTCGACCTTCCGGAACATCCTGCAAAGCTGCCGGAGACTCCAGCAGCAGCACAACCACCATCACAGACTCCTGCACTGTCCACACCTACAACTATAACCACACCATTGGAAAACATTGCGCAGCATGATGAGGCACGCACAAGCATCGTCATTACCTCGCGGAGGCCACCCCAGAGATTCAACATCAAGACGTGCTCAGGGAAGACACACAATGTTTCAACAAGAACTACAAAACCACCAGTTAGCTATGAGAAACTTGTCGCTGGACGATCAACAACGGCTACTGGAAGGGCACAAAAGAGCTATTACGGAGTGGAAATCCACAGACTACTGGACGAAGCTGCCAAGGAAGCTGCGCAGTCGGAGGCTTCGGAACAAACTGCCCCAAGAGTACAGCCCTCTATCGAGCCCCCGATGCAGGACCAGAAGAAGCAAAAACAAGCACATGCGATGTGGACTGAGAAATATCGGGCTCGCAAATTCACAGAACTCATTGGGGATGAGCGGACACATCGATCGGTATTGCGATGGTTCAAAGGATGGGATTCTATTGTCTTCCCGGGGCTTGCGAAACAGAAGAAGCCCTCAAGGTCTGGGAACTATAATGAGGACGAGGAACGAAATCACCGTAAAGTAATGCTTCTTTCCGGACCTCCCGGTCTGGGAAAGACGACACTAGCGCATGTCTGCGCGAGACAAGCTGGTTACGAAGTGCTAGAAATTAACGCCAGTGACGATCGAAGCAGGGATGTCGTGAAAGGACAAATCAGAGACGCACTCGGTACCGAGAACGTCAAAGGCATGAACGTGGAAGTCGGCGAAAGCAAGGTCCGCAAGATTGGACGACCTGTCTGCGTCGTGGTCGACGAAGTAGATGGAGTGGTCAGCGGATCGGGAGGTGGAGGCGAAGGAGGTTTCATGAAGGCATTGATTGACCTTGTCCTTCTCGACCAGAAGAATTCGAACCGGTCAGCCCAACCGAATGGAAACAACGGGAAAAAAAGGAAGGGTGATAATTTTCGATTCCTCCGTCCTCTGGTTCTGGTCTGTAACGATGTCTATCACCCCAGCTTGCGACCGTTAAGGCAATCATCCATTGCTGAGATGATTCACGTTCGTCAAGCCCCCCTGGAGAACGTTGTGTCACGCATGAAGAGCATTTTTACAAAAGAAGGTATCACATGTGAGAACGACTGTGTTAGGAGACTTTGTGAAGCATCTTGGGGTCTTTCCGGCAGGAAGCAGGGCAGTAAGAGAAACACCGGAACGGCCGAAGGTGACATACGAAGCGTACTGGTAGCTAGCGAATGGGTAGCCTACAAGCTCCGGAGCGAAAGTGCGTCTTCTCTAAAGCTAACCCGAAACTGGCTCGAACAGAGAGTCCTCAGTGATTCTACCGAAGGCGGTTCATTCTTCAAAGGGTTGAACCGCGGAGGTGTACGCGACATTGTCGATCGCGTCTTTACAGAGGGAGCTGGCTTCAACGATTCCCCTGTTGGCCGTGAGTCATTTCACGATGCTTTTATGGATTCCAGCAAAGCCCCCGTGGGCGTTGCAGATCTCAAGAAACGCCATGCGATTAACCGACTATGCGAAATGGTTGATGCCAGCGGTGACCATGACCGATGCGTCTCTGAATGCTTTGCTTCATATCCGATTCAGTCATACCAGGACGACACCTATCTGTCCAAACCCAATACTGCATACGAATGGCTCCACTTTCACGATACCATGTCGTCCAAGGTGTATGCTAACCAGGATTGGGAACTCGGTGCATATCTCAGTCATTCCGTGGCCGCTTTTCACCACCTATTTGCATCTGCCCGTGGTAAATCCAGTCTCCCGGAGAACAATGAGGAAGAGGAAGAGCACCCGTTCTCGGGCCCTCGAGCGGATTTCTCCGCCTTCGAAGCCCAGAAACAAAATCGCGCAACCATTACAGGATTCCAAAGTTCGCTCTCCCCACCATTAACGCGACTCTTCCGATCAACAGAGAGCATAGTCGTCGACCTATTACCGAATCTCATGCGGATATTATCACCCGACGTGAAGCCGGTCGTCGTCCGCGGAAGTGGAGAGTCGAAAAGCGTGGCCAGTGTCCGCAAGGAAAGTGAGCGGGCACTAGTCCTAGCAGCCGTGCGGGCTATGATGGGTCTAGGAGTCACATTTGAAAAGATACGAGTGGAGGGTGAGGGTGGTGGCCACGGCGGATGGGCGTATCGGATGGAGCCGTGAGTCATTGCCGATCTAACCCTATTGGACCCCGAAGGAAACATGCTAACGAAAACAATCTAGACCGTTGGATACCCTCGTAACTTTCTCCAAAATGAGAGGAAGCTCAACGTCTTGCACAAGCGGGTCCGCACCAGTCCGGTACGCCGTTCGTCAAGTACTTGACCAAGAATACCGCAAAGAGACCCTTCGCAAGCAATCTGAAGCACTCAATACTTCCACAGTTAACACAAAGACCAAGAAATCAAGTCGCAAGTCTGGCGACGGAATAGGCGAGAATGACGCAGACTCGAAAGACAAAGACCCATTGAAAGACGTCGGGGTCAAGCGCGACTTTTTCGGAAGAGTCATACACGAGCGGACTCCTGCTTCGACGGATTCTGGCGATTGCAGCCAGCCCGTGCAGAATGAAGCATCCAAGGCGGGGAGGAGAGTATGGGTGACTTATCACGATGGATTCTCAAACGCAGTCCGAAAACCGATTTCGATGGGCGAGTTGTTGGCGGGGCTTTAACAACGCATGCCTCTCTACAGTGCATAGTTAATGACAACATATTAATAGTTTACAGTTAGCATATATACAATTGGTCAGTGCCCAAAGATCTCCCGACAATTATAAGACATGCCCTTTGATCTATTGACAGTAGAGGGATGACATATCTGTATATGAGACATAGTGTGCAGCAAGGTGGCCATTCCTACTCCCATCTTGTATCTGCCACAATAGAGCAGCACTGATAAACTGATAATTCCAAATTAGGTTTTCATTACAGGTTTCTATGTTATATTCGGAGTGTGCGTAGGAAAGGACTCTCTGGTGTACATCACAAACACTTTTTTTTTCTTCTTCTTTACTTTCGATTTCTAATTCTATGCCAACTGCGAAAAGGAAGTCTCAAAAGCTGCCAAAAGAGGAGGGATATGAGATTCCTCGAAAATTAGCATGGGACGCAGCCGAATGGTCTGGGCGCCACAGCTACCGATGTTGATACCCAACTCGCGCATCTTTTTCAACAATACGCCAGAGTCAGGAGTATCAAAGGCAATATATGTGCCCCTGTTCTTGCCGCGGAGATTTTGCATCCGGTCTGGATATTTGGATCCCAAGATAACTAGACTGTCGTAGAGACTCGCGCCAACTTGAGCCTTGAGAGGTGTTGTTAGACATGTGAATTCGGTAGAAGAACAGCGTGAGTCTTACCGTTTTTTCGACCAGCTTTTTGTCGAGAATCTCGTCAATAACGGCATTGCAGATGATGATCCGTGCAGCATCCCCCATCCATCTGGTTAATTGTTGTCAGTGCTACATGTCCAGCACAAGAGATCATGGTGTTTTTTAGTATCTGGGTCTCTCACGTGTTGAATTGCCGATAGGCCTTGTCTGGACGGAGCTTTTCATCACTGAAGAAATAACCAGCTGTCTGGGCCTTCTTGGAGAAGGTCACAATATCTGGGGGAGAGGACAGCTCCCAGTATTCATGCGCCCAAAATTTGCCTGTCGCCCCAAAGCCGGTCTGAACCTCATCGACAATCAGGCTGATTCTATGCGTTTTAGCAATGGCCTGAAGTCGCTGAAAGAAGGCTGGCGAGGCATGGTTATCGCCTCCCTCGCTTTGAATAGGCTCAACAATAATGCCTGCCACGGGGCAGTGCCAGGAGTGAATAATGTTTTCAACCTCTTGCAGGCAACGTTGCTCTTCCTGCGCATTTTCTTGGACGTGGTCTTCCGAGGGATATCTGAGTTGCGGAAATGTGGCCTGGGGCCACTTGAAAGCGGGGATATCAAGCTTGTGGACGGGCTTGGAGCGGGTGGTGGAAAGACTGCCAAAGCTGCGGCCATGGAAGGAATTGCGGAAGCTGAGAATGGCCAAATCGGGAGAGCCCGGAGCTTGGTTTTTCATCGCTGTCACCTGCTCATATTCGGTCCAAGGATTACTAGCTCGTTGCTGCCGGCGGTAGGCCATGAAGGCTGCCTTGAAGGCGAGGTCGTTGGCCTCAGACCCGGACTGCGCTGGGAACACCTGTGTGCATCCCAGAGGGGCCGCCCGCATCAGACCCTCGCGCAATAGAGCGAGCCATTGGTGGGAAGGAAAATTTCCAACAGCCGGGCGGTTGACCAGAGCAGACACTATTTCCGGGGATCTGGCAGCCTCAAGTAAAGTGGGATTGTTGTATCCAACAGGAATAGAGGCGATTTGCGCATACACATCAAGGTAGGTGTTGCCATCAACGTCGGTGATGCTGGGAGGACCCGTCAACAGTCGCAGTGGGATACTCAAGTAGATCTATCACTTACTAGTTTCCAGAGCTTTTGTCATAATCGATAACCATCTGCACAGTGCGGGCATCGAGGACGGTATCTAGTTCCTCTTTGATGCTGTGCGTCGCAGGCCCCGGGACTGCTGTGCGGATTGAGGGCGCGGCCGGTTCAGAGACAGGAGCCATGGTGGTACTGGACAGCGGTAAATGTAGCAGAGCCCCTTGATTGATGTTCTCTAGGTGAGGGTAGAAACATTCTGGGTTGGGTGCGCTTATATACGCTCCGAGGGAGTTAACCGACCCGGACCAGGTTGGCAACCGAAGAGCAGATCGGTGGATAAAGAGATATTGACCCAAATGTTCTACCAGAGCTCAAGGCAGTGCGGTATCTGACCGGGTAAGAGGGACGGGTCCGTATAGGTGGTCGGGTGAACGCACCCGTGAGCCACTTTGGTATCGTTTTTCGGTGGGAAACGTTATGACCCAATGGCGAAGTTGTGTATTTCAATGACCAGACAAGCAAACTTCCCAAGAGTACCCCTGATCCCTTGTACCTATAATGGCTTTGAAGGCTCGGATTCTTTTGGTTGGAAGTGGTGGAATTGGCACCATTGCCGCCCTCAATCTTGAGCGTGGGGCTCTCGCCCAAGTATCATGTGTGTTGCGTTCAAATTATATTGCAGTGACGGAGAAGGGATTCGAAATTACCTCCTACGAGCACGGTCATGTTCAAAGCTGGCGTCCAACGGAAAGTAAGCGGCCCTTCCTATATACAAGCAAAGTGGCTCCGCATCGCTGATGAGTCTACACAACCACTCAGTATTGAATTCTATCCCTCGCGTTTGTGAAAGAGACACTAGACGGTTCGATTATCTCGTGTGTTGTACCAAGAACGTGCCCGATGTCGGTCCCTCGCTATGTGAGGTCATAGCTCCTGCGGTCACCGTTGGCCATACAGTGATCGTCCTCATTCAGAACGGCTTGAATATTGAGAGGGAATTCCTATCACACTTCCAAGAGAATATCATTTTATCCGGGGTGAGCCGGATTGATGCCCACGAAGTCTCACCAGGTGTGATCGAACAGAAACAGAAAGATAATCTGCATGTTGGCGCCTTTCGCAACCCGCGGCTTCCTTTTGATGACCAGAGAAGGGCCGCGGAGAAATTCGTGGCTATTTACAGTGCAGGTGGGAATACTACTTGCCTTCACGAGCCCGATGTGGCACGCGATCGCTGGAGCAAGCTGGTCTACAACGCAACCCTCAATCCGATCTGTGCATTGACCGGAGTCAACGCAGGGGACCTGCATTTAACAGAGGTCGCCTTTGATAGCCTCATTGTTCCGTCTATGAATGAAGTTGTACAAGTATCGGAAGCTAAAGGATACCCGCTTCCCAAGAACATCATAGATGAGACTATTCGTAGCAATCCTGTTGAGGAAAAGATATCACCCAGCATGCAAAAAGACTTGGAGAAGGTTTGTAAAGCAGGACCAAATTCCGCACCCCGTGCAAAGAACAGCTGAAATAACAGTTGCTGCAGGGAAATTTCATCGAGCATGAGAATATCCTCGGAGAAGTCATACGAGAGGCGCAAGCAGCGGGCGTAGCCACTCCAATCCTATCTACGTTATACGCACTTTGCTCTATTGTACAGGGACGCATGAAAAAGGCCAAGGAATTGGCTTGATATAGTGAAAAATCTGAAGCATATTGAACGATGAAGGGGAATTAGAAATCAGCACATGGTAGCTGGCCTAAGTCGAGGTATCGAGTACACTCTCCTTTGTATTCTTCCGTCTCAAACAGTGCATACTAGTGATACAAAAAGCATTGAAGGTAAGGCGTCTTCGAGTAATGGTTATGTGTCTTTTCGATGTCAGGCCAACTCGGGTACGCTCACCCGGCTAGGCGAACTATCCACAACCAGACAACGAAGATACTTAGGCATAGCTTACCACTAGTCAGTGAGATAAACAATGAGATAGTGGACCACCCGCATACTCACAAGGTCAAGTACATGTATCCGATGACTCCATTTTACCATGTATTACACGTAACAGGGGTCATTCTCGGCTCTGAAATATAACTATCGTTCCATCCAGATTTCTTTCTTTGGGCAGTTTGAAGATTCCAAGTTCCGTTCAAGTCTATCTACCTAGAAATCATGTCATCTTATTCCATTGCCTCTATTCCTGGAGATGGGATTGGCCCCGAGGTCATCGCGGCCGCCATTGAGGTAGTCATGAAGCTGGCCTCGACGTTGCGGACATTCTCGATTGAGTTCACCGAACTTCCATGGGGATCTGATTATTGGAAAGAAACGGGATCTTACGTACCTGAGGACTATTTGGAGACATACAGAAAGTTTGATGCCAGCCTGTTTGGATCCGTGGGCGCACCAGGCAAGTGAATGGTTATGTCTTCAACATGAACAACTGATTGATAAATTTACAGATGTTCCAGATCATAATATCTCTCTTTGGGGCCTTCTTCTTGCTATTCGAGGCCCTTTACAGCTCTTCGCCAATGTCCGTCCGGTGCGAAGCTTCCCCGGTTCCAAAAGCCCTCTCGCGAATTTACCCCCCGAAGGAATCGGCTGGGCGCTCGTGCGTGAGAACTCAGAAGGCGAGTATTCAGGGCATGGCGGACGCTCCCACATTGACCAGCCGTGGGAAGTAGCGACTGAAGTTGCCATCTTTACCCGTGCGGGCGTGGAGCGTATTCTGCGATTTGCGTTCGAGATGGCACAGTCCCGGCCCCGAAAACACTTGACAATCGTTAGTAAAATCAATTCTCTACGCAATGGACTCGTCCTCTGGGATAATGTGGCAGCGGAAATCGCCCGGGACTTTCCCGATGTGAGTTGGGATAAGACATTGGTGGATGCCATGACCGTCCGTATAGTCAACAAGCCCAATACCCTTGACACCATCGTGGGCACGAACCTCCACATGGACATCCTGTCTGATCTAGCCGCATCACTTGCGGGATCTATTGGCATTGCTGCATCTAGCAACTTAGATCCTACTCGAAAGAACCCCTCAATGTTCGAGCCGGTCCATGGTAGCGCGTTTGATATCACGGGGCGAGGTGTTGCCAATCCCCTTGGAGCTATCTGGTCGGCCGCTGAGATGCTGACATGGCTGGGTGAGTCGACAGTAGCCGAGCACCCAATGGAATGCGTGCAAACTGTCTGTCGAGCCGGCATCTTGACGGCAGATCTTGGGGGGAATGCAAAGACTCAAGATATGGTGAATGCAATTTGCGAGGAAATTGAGCGGCGAGGTCCCTTCTAGTACACTACCTTTACGGTATCAAGGATGCATTTAGACCAATATCCTGACAATCTCTCTTCCACTACGTTCCAATCATCAATTATTATCATATCTACTTTCTCCCTTGGCTCCAATTCTTCCTCTACCATTGGGGGTTAAAATATTATTAGAATTAGCTACCATGCTATCTTTGCCTTTCCCTAGCATCCACAACATGTCAAGTTTCTGTTACTAATTCTTTTCTCTCTCTCTCCCTTGGATTCTCAGTAGACATACATTATTCCGGTACGTCACTAGAAGGGAATATGCAAAAGTAGAAAAATCAGAGATACCAGAGAAGGCATTTTCGGCTGTGTAGAGGTTATACTATATAGGCCTGATACATGGGAAAGCATTATAATCATGAGCTAAATTAGCTCAATCCCGGTGTCAAAGAAGATAGCTTGACAGTTTTGACTGTGTAAAATCTCGCACCAGAAAGCAAAACGGCGAGAACATACAGCAGCTGAGTATCTACCATTTTTCCCATCGCCAGGATCAGTAACAAGTGCCGGCTAAGCTCATTGCACAGAAGCGCCAGTTTTGTTTCATCTAAAAGATCCCACCCAGAGTGATACTCTTAATATTTACAAACTCTTCAATTCCATACTTGCTTCCTTCGCGGCCAAATCCACTTTCTTTCACACCGCCAAACCTGTCAAATAAACAATCAGGGTTAGTCGTTGATTCAGAAATACATCATAGTAAGCAGGAAGTGAGTGGGGAAATACTTACGGAGCAGCCACATCGCTCACAGATCCGGTATTGGCACCAACCATACCGACCTCCAGAGCTTCCGCCACGCGGAAGATTCTCCTGACGTTGTCACTGAAGATATACGCGGCCAGACCAACGTCGCAGCGGTTGGCCAGTTGTATCACCTCTTCCTCTGTTTCGAAGGGGAATAGGGCAGACACGGGTCCAAAGGTTTCTTCAGAGGCAATGCGCATGTCATGGGTCATGTCCCCCAGAACCGTGGGCTGAAAGAAGGTGGGGCCTAGTTCATCAATGTGATGTCCCCCCAGAAGGACACGAGCACCTTTGGACTTAGCGTCCGCAACCTGCTCAGCAACTTTTTGTGCAGCTTCCGGATGAATGAGAGGCCCATGTGTGACCCCTTCGGCGAATCCAGGCCCGACATTGAAGCCTTCGATGCGCTCGACAAGTCGCTTGGAAAATTCGTCATAGAGAGAACGGTGGATGTAGAATCGGTTGGCGCAGACACAGGTCTGTCCGGTACCCCGGAACTTAGAGGCAAGGGCCCCGGTGACTGCATTGTCAATGTCCTCCACATCGTCAAAGACAATAAACGGTGCGTTGCCGCCGAGCTCCCAAGAGACCCGCTTCACGCTACTAGAGGCCTGTCCCATGAGGAGCTTACCCACACGGGTTGAGCCCGTAAATGAGACCTTCTTGATATCTGGATGGGTGGTGATCATACGGCCGACCTCAGCGGTATTATCTAGCGCAGTCACGATATTCACCACGCCTTTGGGAATACCAGCTCGAGAAGCCAATTCTGCAAGAGCATTGGCAGTAAATGGGGTCTCCCCAGGGCTCTTAGCGACGACTGTACAGCCAGCTGCCACTGCTGGGCCAATCTTCCGGGTGACCATGGCAGCAGGGAAGTTCCATGGGGTAATTAAGCCACAGACACCCACGGGTTCTTTAATAGTCAAGACTCGATTTCCGGGTACAGATACAGGGATCACATCAGCATACAGCCGGGGGGCTTCCTCACTGAACCATTCGATGAAGGCTGCAGCGTACTTGACTTCGCCTTGAGCCTCGGGAAATGGCTTCCCGTTCTCCCAGGTGATCAAAGTCGCTAAATCGTCCAAGTTTTGCAGGATGAGGTCATTCCAACGCCTCAACAGTCGGGACCTCTCGCGTACCAGTGTCTTGCGAAAGACCGGGAAGGCATCTGAGGCAGCCTTGATGGCTCTCTCGGTGTCTGCCGCGCTGAATTCCGGGCATGTTCCGATAACTTTATTTGTGGCCGGATCTGTTTATTTCTTGTGAGAAGCTGGGACGGTTCTTGCGGATGGCTTTCCTACCAGTGACCTCGAATGTTCTGCCTGACTGGGCCCCAACCCATTTACCGTTGACCTGGCATTTTCCGATGAATAAAGACTTATCTTTCAACTAAAACAGCCAGGTTAACCTAAATCCACAATGTATGTAGAAACATATGAGCCTAAAGTAGACTTACTTGTGGCACGGTGTGAGTCATGGCGAATGATCTTGTTCTTGTTTGACAAAGGGAGAGCCGTGGAAAGCCAAAACCGACGAAACGCATGTAGTATCTGGGAATCTGCGCTTAGGAATATGTGCGATATGAGGGTACATAAAGGTTCCTTGTATGTGTTATTATTTACATCATTTACCTAACACCAGAAATGAGTTCTAGTTCCTATCCGCCGGATCCTTTGAGAATCCCGGCGGACTCGGACCGGGGTATAGAGAGAGGGTATCGGCAAAGTAGCTCGCTTTCATCCAATCAGACTGTCGGTAGAAAGTAGAGGATCGAGATTCAATCCAGAGATTGGTAGTACCCAAATCTGCTCTTTGCTTCTCGATCAATTCCGCAATAGCCTGCGACTCGGGTGCATGCACCCGGCGACTCGGATTGGCCACGCGCAAAAACAACGTAATTGAATCTTTCAGTGTTAAGGGGTGACCTAACTGAAATTACCATTATTACTTTCCTTGGGAAGCTTTCGTATGATATTGCTGATGGAAGATTGGGTAGGTTGTAGGAAATTCAGCAAACACTGCCTGGGAGAATGAGGGCTAATCTTTTGCGCGAGTTAAGGGCATCAGTCAATTTACAATTTATTCCCAGATAGGGGCTACGGATCGTGGAAATAATGGACAGAAAAATCGGTAGTTTTGCTAGAGGTAGACAATCTATAATTTAATATCTAGCGTTCGGCTTTCAATGCATCGGCCATATCGCCCAACGTGTCAAACCGCCAATCATAGATATTCTCCGGCAAGTTGCCCATTGTAGCACCAGGTCGCTCAATCCAGGCAGACTTGATGCCTATCTTACTGGCAGGATGATGGTCGTGGAACTGACTCTGGGCAGTTTGGAGGACCTGCGAGGCTTCAATGTCGAACGTCGATTTCACCGCTTGGAGCATGTATTCGAAGTTGCGGAGGGCAGGCTTATACGAGCCCACGTCCTGGGCAGTGATAATTAGATCGAACGGGAATCCTTCTAGGCTGCCTGCGTTGGTCTTTGCGAACGATTCACGGTCGACATTTGATAGCACGACTAGCTTGTAGTGCTTCGAGAGGCGCTTGAGAGCATCGACAGTGTCCGGGAAGGCAGGCCAACTGCCAACTGACTCCCCAAATTGCTTGCTTTCCTCCTGAGATGGGGCCGCCAGACCCAGACGGTCGGTGAACTGCGGGTGCACCGAGGCCAACAACTCGTGGTAGGGCATGTCGGGTGTTTTGGCCTGCTGCTCGCGCTCCAGCTCGTGATAGACGGTGAGGAGGTGTTCGCGCGAGAATTGAGCATTGTTTTTGTTCAAAGTGGGCTGGAATGCAGCGAGAATGCCTCCTTCCCAGTCGACTAGAGTGCCGTAGACGTCAAAGGAAAGCACACGGTAGTCGGAGAGTTGCGCCATTGTAACAACGATGTTATGACGAGAATGCTTATTGTCAAAATAATGGCAAAATTTATGGACGAAATAATGCTCACAATAAGAGACACGCTCCCCTTTTAAGCTCTTGAAGAGTCGTTGGGCCTCGCCGTCCGGGTGCAGCGACCCGAGAGACATGGCAGCCAGGGGAATGCGGGGTTTCCACGCCGCAATAACAGTACTCTTGTCGACACCCGAGGAGGTTCCAAAGTGAGCCATTATCGGCCATCCTATTCTATCTACTTCACAAGTCCAGCCCACTCTGACCTTTATCAGATAGAAATAACTCGCATTGTGTAATAAGTGTTGATAAGGATATGCTAAAGCTGAATCAAAAGTGATCTATTTACACAAGCCCTCGATTCCAGAAAATGAATGACACCGGTAGCAGACTTTACTCCTACTCAGAAATCGCTAATCTTTCCACCTCGCTTTTGAGAGCCCCTTTCAGTTTCTCGACCATGTCAGCCTCTACAATCCCCTCCTGCCAGGTGAAGCCCAATGCCAATCTTCCATCTGGCCCTGTGACAGCACTGACCTTGATCGCGGCACTGCAAGCACTGGAGCTCTGGCTGAACAAAATACTCTCAATCTCGAAATCCTTTTTCCCTCGTGAAACGGAACTTGCCCCAACGTTGGATAGTTCAAAACCGCTCATTCTTTTCCGGCCCAACTTTTGTCGCATCCAGATATGCTGGTTTGGAATGAATTTCAAGTATCCAACCGGCATATCGCCTCCTTTCTTTGCCACAGCCTGCTCGATGTTCACCTTAGTGCGGCGGGCTTCGGCCCAGTCGAAAGACGGCATCCTGTGGTATGTCATGGATAACGACCCGACGTAGCAACCCAAAGTAGTAGCAGTGACGGGCTCCGGAAGGAATCGTCGTAGTGACACAGCACAATCGGCCTGCATTGTACGATACTTTGACGGAAGAACAGAAAAAAGGCCCGCCGTGATCAAAGTTTGAAGCGCTGCCGTAATGGAGGTATGCTTCTTCTTGCTTGCTGCAGCGAGTCTCCTGGTCTCAGTCTCTGATAGCCATAACGAGGAAAAGCGAGTCTTCACGGGGGTAACCTGGGGGCTACCCGTCCAGCTATCGGGAGATGGCTCGTGGTGCTTCTCTTGAGATTGCAAAAATTCCTGCGAAACAGGGAGCGTGTGTAACTCCTCCAGTGGAGGGAAAAGCGCATGGGATGGACTATAGATTGTGTCACTTGGTTCCAGTCCGGCATATTCAGCGATGCATTCTTCGAGTTCCTCGTGAAATGAAAGAGCGCTTTTGGTGTCCATAAGCGCATGGTGGAACACAAACACGAGAATGAAATGTGTGGGATCTTGATTGCTCTCCAGAACGCAAAATCTCCAGAATGGAAGATTCTTGTTCAACTGGATATCAAAAGGACGATTATGTTGCTCCTCAATGACCTCATCGAGGATCTCTATCCAATCCGAGCTCGAATCATCTTTCACAAACGTCACAACCTCGCTCAGTACAATCTTGGGAAGTCGAATAAAGTAAGGATTCGGTGTATCAACGGCAAATGGAATGGCAGAAAGTATAGGGTGTTTAGATATGAGCATCGACAAAGCGTGAAAGAGAGCCGGTTTCACGGTTACTCCACTTGGTCGCTTATAACGGACTGTCAAACCTACGTTGAGATAGATTCCCAAGTGACTCCGTGTCGTTGAATACTTTTCTGCGTGTCCTAATGGTTTTCAGCAAAGGTCAGGTTTAAAGGAAGCAGGCGACCTTACCCAGCGGTCGTAATGGCGTAAAACCTGTCTCGGGAAACACTTCCCCCATGGCGACGAGAAAGGGATATCGATGGATATCCAATAAGAAATGGTAGTTGTTTTACAAGAGATCAAAACCAGGGCTGGCGTGGACCCTTTTAGTATTATTTTATAACGCTAGTGAGTAATCGGGCTTAGTACTCCCGCCCCGGGTACGCATACCCGCATTAGCCCGGAAACTGCGCACCCCGATACTTTGTACTATTCTTTATTCATATATGGAACTGAAGAATCAAGACGGTTGAAACAATTGAAAAATAGAGAAAAATATGTAATTGACCTAATCATGTGTGGTGGACTAGCCCTAACCAGCCTGAGCGCTTACAAATATAGAAAGCGGTGAGGTCCTAGTAGAATGTAGCGCCCCGCCTTGCGTAGGATTGACGACGTGCTTGAACATACAGATTGCTGCTCTCGTGCATTTCAATGGCTGAACCAATCACTAAGATACACAAGGGCAGGCAAAGGCGCCCTCGTGTACCGGAGTCACAGCGAAAGAGGGCGGCGCAAGCGTAAGCGCGTTTAGCTGATTGAAACATGAAAATTCCGAGAGGACTAACTAACCGTCTGCGGCTCAGGTGCCTGCCTTGTCGCCAGCATAAAGAAAAATGTACTTTTACATGCCTGACACATCTTGAACCTGTACTCGTGCTTAGCAGCGCGCCAGCTGACTAATTTGGCATACAGGCGGAGGAGGTAATCCTTGTCCTCGTTGCCAACAACATCAAAGAACATGTCGTTATGAGAGTACCGGACGTCGACCAGTACCAGTCAGGAATGATGTACCAGAGTAAGCCCTATATCCAAGATTTTCTCTATATGGTATTGGCGAATAACAAGTTTTGTGACAGTGATGGAGTGCCTGTAGGCTGGAAGGCCAAGGAACTGCAGATGAAACGAATTATTACCCACTTTTTGGGAGATGTCTCTTTTGAGACCAGTGACCTCCAGCAAATAGCAGACACCCTAGATAATGGCCGGAATTGGTCGGATACTGATTCACTCGAATCACACGATGCTACCCTGACCAATGACTATTCCATCGACCCTCTTTCAACGAGCACAATGCGTAAGTATGCTACCTTCTTTTTTTTTTTTTGTTATTTCTATCCTTTTTAACACAATTTTCAAGATTACTCGGGGGAGCTATCCCATTGGAACTTTTCCAGGATGCTAGAACGGAGACTACGAAGTCTTGGGAACAGCACAGGACAAGATAAGGTACGCCGTCAGCTATGCATTTACAAAAAGGAAAAGGACTTCAGTGGAAGTTATGATGTGCGTTGCTGATGAAAACAACCCAGGATCATGACCACGTCGAAGGCTTCTTTCGGGCCACTGCTCTGCAATCATCTGGCTCTTGCGTCGCCCTCGCAAAGGCATATTTCCCCCCGAAGCATATCGCGGAATTTTTGACAAACGCATTTTTGACATTCGGTGAAACAAATTATTTCTACTTTCATGAAGCAACTTTTCGCGAGAAGTTGGAATTTTACTATACCATTGAGCATCCACTGTCAATCAATGACGCTGGTTGGATATGCACTCTTCTCATGACTTTCGCAATTGGCACACAGTTTGCCCATATGCAGACCAAACCCACACCTGCCAGGGCCGCTGCTGTTGAAGATAGCCCTGACGACCAAATCGGGTTGGAGCTCTACCGATTTTCATGTCGACTCATTCCAGATCTAATCACGGCCGCAAGCGTGGAGACCGTCCAGGCCTTCTTGCTTCTGGGGGTTTACACCTTGCCGATTGACACGTCAGGCTTGGCGTACATATACTATGGCCTGGCAATTAAGATGGCAATCCAAAATGGCATGCACCGCAAGCTGTCAGAAGGCAACGTGGCCCCAGAGATTATGGAAATACGAAATCGCCTTTGGTGGTCCGCATATTCCCTGGAAAGGTAAGGAGACGTCAAGTGGGCCAATGCCAATGTCACAGGTATCATGTGTAGAACGCTCTAACCTCTCGGGCAGTCGCATAAGTGTTCTCCATGGACGCCCTGTATCTGTGTCTCCTGCCGAAATCGATGCACCCATGCCCATGGATCTGCCAGCTCTACGACCGATGAACCGATTAACCAATTTACCGAACTTCATCGCTGTAATTGGCCTGACGAACCATTTAGCAAAGGCGTCAAAAGTCATTAGAGCTCTGCGGCGTTGTCAGAGGACCAGAAAAAAGAATTACCTTCGGCAACTTGCCGCCACCCGCGATCAATTAAGCTCATACTGGGACAGTCTTCCTACTGAGATTCATTGCCGAGACCTTTGCCACGACGGACCATTTTTTCGTTGCAATGTGCACATTGAAATATATTACACGACAACTATGATCTATATGGGTCGGCCTTTCATCATACCCCAAGCGTCGTCAAGATCACCTCAACCTAACTCGGGCGATTCCACAATTCATGAAGTTCCAGATATTGTGAATACTCTACGCAAGGACTCACTGAGTGCTGCATTTCGAGTGATCGAGCTGTGTCAGCTGTTACAAGACTCTGTTGGCCTCGCGCGTGCCTCGTATACTGAATTCAACGGGTGTCGCGTTGCTTTATTGGCTCTTATTGCCCACAGTATCATTGAACCAACACGCAAGATATCCAGTGCCCTGACTCAAGGCATGTGTCTTATCCGCCAGATCTGCGCAGGGCTGGAATCTGCCCGATCTGATGTCGCTGTCATCGAAGTGCTTGAGCTGGCAAGGCAACGACTGCATAGTCACACTAATGCAGAGAGACGTCAGACAGAAGATGCAGCAGGCTATGATCAATTCAAAGAATGGGCAAAGCTTTGGCGCGCTGGTCCCGTGGATGGTAGCGACATCTTCGCTTCGACAGATATGAACCCCACACCGGAGCAGCACTCTCCCCACTCTGGTTTCTCTTTTGATGGGTTCTTCTCATCTTTTCCCAACGAGCTGGGTGAATTTGCCGCTATCCCAGGACTAAATTACGATTTGGCACTGGCTGGAAGTTCTGAATGGATCATGGATTAAACACTCTGGTTGCAGTGTTCTTCAATACGGATAGAGAGCCCTCCTCAAAAGCAAACATAAGCTGCCTCCAGACGTTCCCAGATTGTCCCCCTTCAGTACATGCGACCCGCTTAGTTCAATACTTACACTCTTGAGTATATATTCCAGGGCTGTAAGAAGCGAATTGCATCCAAAGGAATCAAAGCTAGCTCCATAATCATCTCAGCCAAATAAGGCACTGAAGTTGGCTTAGAATGAACGTCGCATTTCCTTTAATTGAAAGTAAGAAACGATAATTCTTCATGGAAGCTTGGTTCAAAAAAAGAAAAAGGAAAAAGGAATATAAATGACGCAGACTCACAGGCCCTCCCAATACCGATAACCAATTTCGGTGAGAGTTATCGTTACGGTCTAGAATATAATTAATGACAACTAATTGGTGGTTTATGGCCATTTAGAGTTAGCGTGGATAATTGGTCATTGCCCAAAGGAGTCCCCGACAATCAGAAGGCGCGCGCCCTTTATAATCGGCAAGAGTCATAATTGTCTCGTGTGAATCATAGGGCCAATACTCGGTGAATTTTCGAATTATAAATAATATGATTAGTCTTGTATTGAATACGCAATTGCGATCTACATATCTTTCAGCTGAAGGTCCATTAGATATCCTGCTACTACTATGCCGTTACTGCTGTGCGACTCTGCCAGAACCGCGAAATCGACATCGACTCATTAGAATCAAGAACAAATCTACCGGCTAATTTACACAACTTATCCATACCTCTTATCCAAATCCTCTATTTTCGATAGCCCTCATTGGCTCTTTCAAAATGCCTGAAACGTCTACATCTACAAGCATGTCTACATCACGCAACCCTTTCCGCAATCTCTTAACCTACCTTCACCGCAAAAAGACCTCGGAAGACCAGAGCCAAATGCGCAATAATAGTATTGGCTCTGCGAGTACATGCATCGGTTCCGAATTCGAATCGAAAGGGGAGGGAAAAGACACGAGCAGGGAAAGGAATGGTAATAAAAACGGGGATGTCTCGGAGGAGGTTGTGCATCATGAAGCGATAGCGACAAGTTTGGCGTTGAAATAATGAAGAGTCCTCCAGGCTATGACACAGGCATTGTACATATCCAAGGTGGAATAATCTTGATGTCTTACTTCGCAGCGACTGGGCCATATATACTAGTCGGTCTTTACCTGACATAATAAACTTGATGGAAGCGCTTAATTGACCAGATTAGGGACACAGAGCGTCCAGTTAATATAAATTTTCCGTTTCTATACCCCTGTAAACAGCTGATGGTGAAAATGACACAAACCAGGGACTATTGGGAATGAGAAATCGAGCTAAAAAGATGAAATGATGGTCCTGCCCTTTGAAATAAGCAAATACTCATGACCTTCCGGCAATTTCACAAGCGACCATTTTTTTTAACCCAGAAAACGCGTTCAGAATCTCTTCAGGTTCTTTGTGATCAACAAAGAAGTTGGTATCCGCCCACAAACCAGTTCCGTCGATGCGTCAAATCCTCCGAACAAGAGACCGCAGAGTTTTGCATCTCGAACGTATGGTATTGGCGATGCCCGGATAACACCTTCAGCATTCACTCTAATAAAATCAATATCAATCCCATCAACAGTAAATCAAAAAGTTGATGCAGTTGCCATAATAGAAGCTGGGTGAGAGCTCATAATTCTATATATATCGCTGGTCACGTTGGACTTGAGACATGCCAGGAGGCCATTGGCTAGAGCACGCTGGCGATAGCATCTGTGTACGACTAGTTGAGTAACCAATAGGTAGTCTTGTTGTCATAACCCCAGCAACAGGCGAAAGCATTTCCAGCGAATATGCCATCAACAGTTACTTTGACATAGTAGGTTGTTGAGGGGTCAGGGAGGATTTGTAGTCGTAGTTGGCATGTGCTGAAATTCATTCCTATAGAGAGCTTGAGTGGTGATAATAGAGAGAATGAGACAGGAAATGCACCTGGGTTGGGTGAATGCTCACCCAGATCCTGTAGTGTTCACTGAAGAGTTTCGTAGCATCATCAAGCATAACATCTGTAATTCGATGGCCAACAAAGATCTCATATAGTACCTGCGTGACTGTCTTGGTCGTTTGAATCAGTTATAAGACAATCAAACCGGTCTGACACAGGAATGACTTTGAGTAACACAGGATAGGGCTGTATATTATTAGTCAGACAGACATAAGCGAAAGACATAGCTAACCATGAACGACATAAGACATAGAAAAGAAACAAGAACAACTCAGCCATCAATTTTGGCCTTCTTCCCTATGCGGTAAAAGATATATACCCCATCTTGTTCTAACAAAGAATCATTCAACAAGAGACAAGATGATAATCCCCATACAAATTTCCTACAATGTCTGAGCTCGCCTATGGAAGTTCATTATCTATGTCTTTGTTGAGACACACCCCAAGACACAATACAATGGAGCCACCGTAAGCGCCCATGTAGATTGCATTGCGCCCATTTCTGTTCGCTGGCCACTAATAAGAAGAATAAAACCAACGCGATACAAGTTGCAGATCCTTTCCGCTTTTGCCAGAAATAGGCGCCGCAGGGCTGATAGTAGACCCTGAGGGGTTTAATGGGAAGAACACATAAATACTGGGGATTAGAGATTATTATTTTCAAATTCTCGAATCTTTTGCGAGTCAAATCTCGAATCTCGGCTTCTTTTTCTTCTTACTCGTTTACTGCTATCACCGGTATACACCTGTTCAAGCGATTCTTCAATGTCAAAGCAAGCGATATACAAAATCTTTGCACTCGGCAAATCCTCTTCTGAGTCGCAATTGCAGCCCGAAAAGCCAAAGTCATCCGATGCACCCAAAAAGAAAGAGCTATTCAACTACACCGGATCGTGGGTGCCGGAGATTATAGCTGCTGTACTAAGTATGGTTTGCCTTGCTTTGTTGATCGGCTTCCTGGTATACATCCATGGTAGGTCGTATGCCACCTGGAGATACAGCGTCTCTCCCAACGCAATCATATCGATAATCGTCACCGCCGCAAAAGCAACGATGCTCGTCTTGGTACCGTCGTGTATTAGCCAGTTGAAATGGAACCAATACCAAACACCGACGCCGCTTTATCATATGCAGATTTTTGACCAGGCCAGCCGCGGGGCCTGGGGTTCTTTTTTAATCCTTTGGAAGATAACCCCGGGGCTAGCAACTATGGGCGCGCTGCTTATGATACTGTCCCTGGCCATCGATCCATTTGCGCAACAAATTCTGACTTTCCCCTCGCGGAGTGTACTGGCTTCCAACGACACGGCGCTTGTCCAAGCCGCACATACATACGGGGGTAAAGCCCCAGGTTCAGATTTCGACTCGAACACTAACCTGTCTCCTTCAATGATGGCTGCTATACTGAGCGGGATTGGTCAGACGTCTAACCCTCTCAATCCGAAATGTACGTCAGGACATTGCCAATATCCTGACTTTGTTACATTGGGTTTATGCAGTCGATGCGAGGATATCACCAGCCAGACCAATCAAAGCTGTGGCCTCGATGGCGAAATGATGAAGGTATATTCAAAGTTTGGATGGTCAGATGTTCTCTTGCATGCTCCAGAGAATTGCACATATACATTACCAGATGGGTACCAACTTCTTTCGAGCAGGCGAAATTCTGATTATAACTACACCGCGTGGGAAGAGGGGCTACATGATACACCGGTCCTCAGAACCAAGCGTATCAAATGGCAAAGCGTATCAAGAGGAAGCCTCCCCACTGCTGGAATAGAGAAGCCGCTCGTGTCCTTCATATCCTCAAAATACTCGAATCCAATCAACATATACACACGGGACAATTACACAGAGCATGAAAAGAAGCCAACCATAAGTACATGTGCCATTTATCCGTGTGAAAGGCAGTACAAAAATAACGTTTACTCGGAAAGCAATCGCCTTCGGCTCTATAAGACCCAACTACTGGTACCGAATGTCGATACGGCTGCAGCTGATGTCGTTCCGCAGATCACATTAGTCGCACCCAACCAAACGGAGCAACTATCCCCGGATGCCAAATATTCCATCGAATCTTGGACCTGGTACTGGTTGAATTCTACTGTGACTACGTTGCTTGCTTACTACACTACTGGATCCAGTGGAGTATCTGGGGTGATAGACATCATCATGGGCGGTGTCGATAACGTTGATGAAGCAATGGATTCAATGACTACCAGCATGACTGATGTCATGCGTTCAGACACCACAGGCTTCACAATCCCTGGGAAAGCTTTTCGGGACGAATCATACATCCATGTGAGGTGGCCTTGGATAATTCTTCCGACGCTTGCAATTATTTTCTCGATTATGCTATTGATAGCCACCGCAACCATAACTCGCAGGTTTAATACGATGCTGTGGAAAGATTCCGTGCTGCCGTTGCTCATGTTTCGACTTCAGACAGATTCGGCAGAGGATATTGAGTCTCTGTCCAAGGTCGATGAAGCGGAGCGTATTTCGAAGCAGATCAAAGTTGTTGGTGGAGAAAAGGGTGCCCCTCTTGTGTTTTCTGAGATTAAGGATGGTCTTCATTGAACGTTTTGTGGCACCTTGTTGGTCTAGCGGTATATACGGAGCCTACTGAGTGTCGTTGCGGAGGTATTACGCTGTGGATATATATTTTGGTGTTGGTGATATGGACACGATAGGCAAGAGTTGGCTCAGTTTCAAAGCAACTTGTATATAATTTATTAATTCGAACATAACTTCTTGTCTACTTCTCCGTGCGCTCATTTCCGCGTCTCAGTGGTACATACTTGATCAACACTCCGCAATTTGTCAGCTCTCGGAATGATAGCGGGTTCGATGCCGAAGACGAAGCCGTGATTACAGAGCAGAGCTTATATTGACTTCGGAGTTGTTCTTCTTGCTTCTCTATCGCAGTGCGGGGCATCGGCTGTGCTGTATTCGCCGAGATAGCATATAAAAACGACATATTGTTCCCTCCTCAATTCACTGCATACTCCCCAAGTCCTCACGAAATACGCCAATTATTCGTTATCCTCAATTGCAATCAATCAAACCAACAACACCACAATGTCTTTCAAACCCATCGTTCTCTACAGCCACGCCACCGGTCCCAACCCGTGGAAGGTGACCGCCGTCCTCGAAGAACTCAAGCTCCCCTACGAAACCAAATTCCTCCAATTCCCCGAAATGAAACAAGACCCCTTCGAGAAACTCAACCCCAACGGCCGTGTCCCCGCCATCGAAGATCCCAACACCGGTATCTCTCTCTGGGAATCCGGCGCTATCGTCGAATACCTCGTCGAAACCTACGATAAGCAAAACACCATTAGCTTCGCCGCTGGCTCCCCCGAGTACTTCCAGGCGAAGCAGTGGCTGCACTACCAGATGTCGGGACAGGGCCCGTATTTCGGACAGGCCGTTTGGTTCAGTGTGTTCCACCAGGAAAAGATCCAGAGTGCCATCGACCGGTACCTGAATGAGATCCGGAGGGTGTCGGGTGTGTTGAACAAGGAGTTGCAGGGTAAGGAGTATCTCGTTGGGGGCAAGTACAGCTATGTTGATGCGGCTTTCGTGCCGTGGTATGTTGCCATTGGGGCACGACTTGCTGGTGCCGTCGATGTGGCTAAGGAGTTCCCTAACCTGAATGCTTGGTTGGAGAGGGTCAAGGCTAGGCCGGCGGTGACTAAGACTTTCCAGGACAGAGCTGCTGCTATTGCTCAGCACTAAGCATTTTGGATTGAACAGTGTTGTATATTTTGGAATCCTGCTATGAAAGGCAATCGTGTATGTTAATCTGTAATGAATGTTGATTGATCATGTTGCAATAATAATGTAGTCCTGTATCCGTATTTTGTAGTTAAAGTGGTGTTCTGGATATAATTGTTTAACGAGAGTTGGGCTGTAAGGCCATTCTCATCAACGATACCAGAGCCATAGCAGACAGAGCAAAACCATAAACCTCGTTTATAGGGAGAGAATAAGCGATGTTGGATGTAAAAAGACGGACATTCTGGGAGCTTGATGATATGGCGCTAACCCAAAAAGGCTAGCTCGCTATTCGGTCTTGGCGCGAACTTTTGGGCGTGTCGCGACCGAATGCGCTGCTTTCCCCAGCCAACCTCAACCCTCGTTGTTGCCGGCCTTTGGTTAACATCGCCGTTCGATTTCTCGCTTGTTCTCTCTGCAGATCGAACCACAGTGCTTTGTCTTTTGCAGCAGCTGATTAAGCGCTGCCTTTTTGCAACCGCTCCTTCACCAACGAATCCGACAGTGTTCCCTCGAACATTAGGCAAGGTGCCTTGAACAACCCGTCTACGACTCTCGTTTCGATACCATTCACCCTCTCGCGTAATATGGAAGACAATCCAGTCCTTTCAGGCGCTGCCGATGATGCCCAGGCCGTCGCTCAGGATGCCCCCGGTGATGTTGTTGCGCCCAGTGGTAAGTAACTCTTTTCCATCCATTCATCTATCTCTCGCGGAGAGACATGCAGGTTGCCAACATTTGTGCTATTCGTACAGGATCGCAATCGAATCAAGGATCGCCGGTGAAAAAAGCCGAAAGTGCTTCCGGAACCGATAACCCGCTAGATGCGCCTGCGTCCCCCAAGCCTCAGAATGCCGACGCTGAACGCGAAGACGAAGAGATGGGCGGAATGGAAGACGCGAAGAAAGAACCTGATACTGGTGATGAGACTGGGGAGGGCTCTGTGCCGCTGGGAGTGGATGGCGCTGCTGACCCAGCGCAGACTAAGGCGTCGCTCGAGGCTTCTGCTCGTTCACATCTCGTTTCGCAGACACATGCCATTATTCTCCCGAGTTATTCTACATGGTTCGATATGCACACTGTCCACCCCATTGAGAAGAAGGCTTTGGCAGAGTTCTTCAATGGGCGGAACCGCAGCAAGACACCCGCCATTTACAAGGATTACCGAGATTTCATGATCAACACTTATCGACTGAATCCCATTGAATACCTCACTGTCACGGCTTGTCGCCGTAACCTTGCCGGAGATGTCTGCGCTATTATGCGGGTGCATTCTTTCCTCGAGCAATGGGGGTTGATTAATTACCAGGTACGTCTTTTATTTAGCCATGAACATTACCTGGGTGAATACTGACTTTGACAGGTGGACCCCCAAACGCGTCCTTCCAACATCGGTCCCCCGTTCACTGGCCACTTCCGGGTGGTTGCCGACACTCCGCGTGGCCTCCAGCCTTTCCAACCGGGTCCCAACCACACGGTTACCCCGGGTAAGCCTCACCCGGCTACTGACCGTGCCGCGTCCTCCACTCCTGCTTCCAAAGCAGACCTCAACCTCGAACTTCGCCGGAATATCTACGATGACAAGGGCAAGGAGATCACACCGGCTGCAGAGGATAAAGACAAGCAGGCCAACGGGGAAGGCGCCAATGGCACTGACCCCACCAAGGCGCTGGAGAACGCTGCTCGGGAACCTAGAAAGAAGGCTCACTGCTTCTCTTGCGGAATTGATTGCACTCGTCTCCGGTTCCATTACGCTAAGTCAGCACCTGCCGCTGGAAACAACGCTCCGAACTCGAAGTACGACCTGTGCCCCAACTGCTTTTTGCAGGGCCGCATGCCCTCCAGCCACAGCGCCTCGGATTTCGTCAAGCTCGAGGACAACGAATATACGATTGCCCAAGACAAGGAAGCTCCTTGGAGCGACTCGGAGCTTGTCCTGCTCCTTGAAGGATTGGAGAACTTTGACGACAATTGGGAGCAAATTGCCAACCACGTGGGCACAAGGACAAAGGAAGAATGCGTTATGAAGTTCTTGCAGCTCGAGATCGAAGACAAGTACGTTGAAGACATGCCGGACCTGCGCAACCTTCATGGCCGGGACCCTATCAGCCACGCTGAGAACCCGGTCTTGTCCGTGGTCGCATTCCTCGCTCAAATGGCAGAGCCGTCAGTGGCCGCCGCTGCCGCAGGACGCTCCGTGGAAGAGATCCGGAAGGAACTCAAGAAGCAGCTCGGGAAGGGCTCGGATGAAGAGAAGGCCCAGGAGAAGGGCAAGGAGAAGGAGGGCGAAGCTCCAAAGACTGAGGACTTCATGGAGGTGGATACCTCCCGCGCAGAGACCGATACAGCATCTAAGGCATCCCTCCCCAACGTTGCCCTTGCAGCCTCTGCAGCGCGCGCCGGAGCATTGGCCTCGCATGAAGAACGCGAGATGACCCGTCTCGTCTCCGCCGCTGTCAACGTCACCCTCCAGAAATTCGAGATCAAACTCCAGCAATTCAACGAGATGGAAGAGATCATCGAGGCTGAACGCCGGGAACTCGAACAAGCTCGTCAGCAGCTCTTCCTGGACCGAATGGCTATGAAGAAGCGTGTCAAGGAGGTCCAGGACTCGCTGCAGTCCATCACCCTCAAGGGACCCAGTGACGACTCCAACGCGATGATTGCTGATGCCGCAGCAGCTGGTATGGGTAACCGGTACAACTTCCAGCCTGTTGGCGGCGATTTCAGAACAGGTGTTCAGCCATGGAGTGCTGAGGCGGGTGCCGATTTCAAGGCATTCGATCTATAAGCAATCCATCCTGTTATCACAGATAATATCAGAAAATGACATGTATGAAACGGTTTTCGTCGCCACACCGCCACACCGACAGGGAATGTGAGTTCTTTTCTTTGTTTTCTTTTCTCGTTATATCATCATGTACTATACCATGTCCCGAGGAGAGCAGACACAGACACGCGGTCAGACAGTGATCTTTCTGGACTGGACCTGGATAGATGAGATGGGAGTATGAATGGCTCGGCTGGAGATGGTTTCATTTTATTTGTTGTTCATTTCCGTTTGTATTTCTCGTATAGGAAAAGGCGCAATGTTTTTTTTTTTTTTTTTTTTGGAGTTACGAGCTATCTTATAATGCTAAATACTACTCATTGATTACTGTCCCGTGCTTATTTATAATTTACGATGAAGAGCAGGTTGAATGGTTAACGCATGGTTTATCAGTAGAGAGAGATGATTCCAATTCTATTCTCAATGCCAGAGTAGATAATACATAATACAGTAGTTACATTGCTAGGAAAAAACAGCAACAAACAAAATGAAATATGGTAAATAGACATAGACAGTGATACACATGTAGAAGAAATGAAGCCAAAAAGGAGAGCAACAGACTCTCACTTCTTCGTCACTTTCCAAAGAGAAAGATGCGTTCTGCTTTTCTTCCTTCCCTCCCTTCTCTTCCTCGTTCCAATTCATCATAATTTGGAGAGACCACATACAGGGCACGACTCCCTTTTCTCGTATTCAGCCTGCGATATCACCGGCAAGAAGGTGGGATACGGATTCTCTCCTTTGACCTTGTGGCAATCATCTATTCATTTCTCGGACTTCTGAGCCTTGGACTCGGTGTTCTTGCTTTCCGTGTCGTGCCATGCCTTGGGGATCAGCTCCTCGCTCTCAGCCTGCTCGCCCTCCTTCGCTGCGGCGCTGGCAACCTGGGTCTTGATCTCCTTTGCGCGGGCATGTTTTTCATCGGGATGCGAGGCGGCGTCAGCCTTAACGGCAGCGGAAACCTCCTCCTTCGAAGGAGCGGCGGGGGTCTCAGCGGGAGCATCGTCGTCCTCTAGCTCGGCGCCGTAAACGTCGGGGTGCGCACGGAAGCAATCCTGCATGCCCCTGTTAAGTGCAAAGTCAGCAATCAACCAACCTAATAATCGCAAGGTTCACAAGTGAAAGCACGAACTTGAACTTCTCAATACAATCAATCCCCTTGGGCTCATCATTCGAGTACACAAAGCAGCTAAACGCCGCCTTGAACTCCTCCCCGCAAGGACCGTGAGCCATTCCGCCCAGACACGGGCAGTCCCAGTTAATCTCACCAGTCTCCGGGTTGAACGCAGCCTCTTGGCCAGCTTCCTCCTCTAGCTGCTCGGGCGATTTCCCACCGGGGGTTGTTCCATCTGCGGGGGCGGCGGCGGCGCGCGCGGCTTGTTCCCTCTGTCGTTCTTGTTCGCGTTCCTTGCGGATCTTCGGCTCGATGGAGTTGAGTGTGGGGAGGGACTTTTCGTCGACGGGTTCGTAGCCGTAGGGTTGGTTTCGCAGGGAGACTGTCGTCGGACATAATTAGCAAATTATCGTAGGTTGTGTCGGGGACGGCGGGCAAAAAAGTTTTGACGTACACGACGGCTGGCCGGCGAAAATATCACTCGTGTTATAATAGTAAACCGCGCCAGCGGCCAATCCAATCCTCACGACGGTATTCTTCCAGCTCCTGGACTTGGGCGTCCCCGAGGAGGAAGCGGTGCTTACCAATCGCCTGCTAGCCGGGCCACGGACTGCGACGAACGGCGTCGACGGGGAGCGGAGGAGAGCTCTGGAGGCTGGACGGAACATGGTGGGTACGCGCGGGGATAACGAGGTGGGAGGGGTAAGGAAAAGAAAAGAGAGAGAGGGACAGGGTCAATGGAAGAGAGAGACAGACATCGATCGGTAGAATTGGGGAAGAAGCCGGTCGAACTGGAGCGGATGAAGTCAAGAGAGCGAGATGTGGAGTGCTGGCCTGAGGCAGTAATTTGCGGACTGTCCAATCAGAGGCCGGGTTTACTTACCCAGCCCGGTATGTCCAATTTCTATACAAATAATTATGCCCATGCACTGACTCTAATATCGGGGCCGGCAGCAAGGGAAATACCCACTTTGACATTCGAAGTTGTCTTTCTTTGAGTTATCCTTTCAATATCACGTGTCTGGTGGGGTTATCAAGCTATTCCTGATGTGGCTAATATTTTGCATGACTTGCGATATCAGCTACTGATTGGTTGATCTAGTGGATGTCCTGGACTGCAGGGTTCTTCCCCTCACTATTTATCTCTGTCCACTGACTTTTCGACTTCACTACAAGTACTGCAACCCTTGGCTGACATAGTGAAAGACACAGACAACCCGGTTAATCAATATGTTCCATAATTTGACTGCCTTTTCACGGAGGGACTTGAAGCCCTATATCGCCGAGTTCCTTGGGACTGCCCTCCTAATTGTCATTGGAGACGGAGTGGTCGCTCAATGCCTTCTCTCTGATTATCGTTATGGCACCTGGCTATCAATCAACATTGCCTGGGCAGCAGCAGTCACTCTTTCTGGCTATCTCTCCGATCCCAGTCCTACCATCAACCCCGCCGTCACAATCTGCCTGGCCCTCGTTCGTCCGTCTCCGGGACAGTGGCAGAAGCTACCAGGCAAGCTGTTTGCCCAGTTTTTTGGTGGCTTTGTTGGTGCCGCCATCGTATATATCAACTACTGGTCAGCCATCAAGGACTGGGACCCTGAGTACACCATTCCCGGTGGTTCGATTCTGAGTCCGCAAGGACACCATTCAGCAGGCATCTTCGCGACCTATCCTGCCGACTTCTTCTTTACTAACTGGCAGGCCGCATTTTCCGAATGGCTTGGCTCTGCGGTGCTCATGTTCGGAGCTCTCAGCATCGGAGACCCGGCTAATGCCCTTCGCTTCCACTCATCTCAACTCTCCATGTTTCTGCTCCTTCTGGCCATTGGTACCTCGTTGGGCTGGCAGACTGGCTATGTACGTTGCTTGACCAGACCAGACCATACCCATTATGAC
The DNA here is from genome assembly GCF_016861735.1 of Aspergillus chevalieri. NCBI lineage: Eukaryota > Fungi > Ascomycota > Eurotiomycetes > Eurotiales > Aspergillaceae > Aspergillus > Aspergillus chevalieri. The sequence goes on along the minus strand of NC_057367.1, from coordinate 2,680,757 downwards.
CCAAACTGATTATGGTTGTCTCTAGGCCATTAACCCTGCGAGAGACTTTGGCCCGAGACTATTCTCCGCAATCATCTATGGTAGAGAGGTGTTCACCTCAGACAACTACTATTTCATCGTCCCTATCATCGCTCCAGTTATTGGCTGTATCACGGGAGCCACAGTCTACGACTCTCTTCTCTATGAGGGAGACGGGTCTCGCGTCACGGACGCAGTGAACAAAGTGGAGGAGCGAAATGGAGCTCTTCGACTGGATTGAGACAGTAGATGAATAAGAATTAGCTTGTTTCAACGTTTCCCAGGCTTTTCCACACAATTTCTAGGCGCTGGAAAGACACCAGCCGATATCTACCAGGTTGACCAACAGAAGTGTTTATTTAGATCATCGCGACATGTGAATAAGTGCGAAAGCAACGCCGAACGAGGAAGGTCAATTGGCATTCTCGCTACCGGTCTATTTCGATTCCTGAGATACTCCACCATTTTATGCATATGGTTGTAGGATTTGGTTCATTATTTGCATTGTAGCCACTTGTCGCCAATCGTTTGACGAGTGATATGCAACAGCCAATCACGCGGCCTCTGGAGAACTCCACAGTTTCATAAATAAGGAGCGCCTCATAGCTACTCTGTAGTGTAGGTACGGCCTTGGATAACTCGATACGTTGTCCTTGCATCTCAGGGCAGCATGAATTCCTCCATAGAGTAGAGTCTCGTGCATACAACCATAGACGTAAAACAGGTTTTCCTCGAGAAACATGGCTCAGCTGAAAGGGACGCTGGAGCTGAACACAGCTCCACCTGGAAGTGTCGGTCAAGTTAACCTTAAGAGAACATATAACTCCTCAGCCAGTCCTTGAACCACTATTCTGGACTTCTCACACACACACACACACACACAATGAAACTCCCGACAGTATACACAGCTCTCTTCCTCATAATCACCCTCGCCACAGCAAAAGAAAAAATAAGCCTCCAATGGGCCCTCTGCGATCCCAGCCCACAGTCAGCGCTCCCAAAACTCGGACTCGGCACGAGCCCCCCTTACAAACAAAATCCAATCACCTACTACGACACCCAAACCCCAACCTACATCTCCTCAAGCCTCATGTTCCGCACAAAAACAAACAAAGGCCAGCACCTCTCCACCGTAAAGGCAGGCTTCCATGATGAGAAAGAAACACTCGACGTACCGGACTTTGTCGAATGCGCCTGGGTGCGCTACGGTGATGAGCGCAGCTATACTTGTGAAAAGCGCTGTCCGTTAGTGGATGAGTCGACGATCTGGTGCGACGAGCAGGTTCTGTTTGCTGGGCGGTATGAGGATATTGATTGGGATGGGATGATTGGCTACGGGCCGTATCAGAATGCGAAGTGGAAGGTGAGGATTGAGGGGTATAAAACCAAGTTCGATGATGTTGTGGCTGGATCGCTGCATCTTATGGAGATTGAGGCGAAGGTGCCGATTGATAAAGGCGATGAGGCATATGATGTCATTACGAAGTTTTTGAGGGACCGGGGGGTTGTGCTGTGTGATAAGCAAGAGGGTAAAACTAAGCGGCTGTTTCGGGCTATGGGTTATATTGACGAAAGAAGTGAACTATAAAAATGGATCCAAATTGATCGAGCGGTCGGAAGAGGGATATCTCTGGGCAGCCTCATTCACTCATGTTGAGATAGATTGGGAATATATGAAATGAGAAACAGGAACACATATATGTACAGGACTCCAATGTCTATTTTTTGCAACTGTAAGCTTTGTCCTATACAATTCAGGTTCAGAGACTAACCAATGCAGCATGCAAAATCGGCCAACTTCACCCCGGCCGGGAAGGACGTTTTGGGGCTTGCCATCAACAAGCGCGTCGTGCACTTTCGCGGGATGGGGACCGTGTACAGTCAACAGGCCGTATGCTCCATGATATGACGAGGTGAACCATTCCGCACCTGATGCAGATATACCGGCTCTCCTGATCTTTCCAAGACCAGAGAGTAGTCAATGATATTTGACGCGTGAGGTTTCCAGAAACGGAGGTTCACGTCTCGTCTACTTTGACTAGACGAAGATCACAAACGGGCGGAAGACAGAGAATCATGTTTGCAACGAGGTGCGTCCAGAGCACTTTTGCCAGTCAGCGCTGGAGCAGACACGCTCATCGCCTTGGAGATGTTATAGAGTCAATATGCATCTTTAGGGTCACTTAGGCGTGCATGGTCATAGTCCGCCTCATTTCCTTCTGCCTCCGTCTGCAAATATTCGGGTGCGTAGAGCTCGATATCTTTTGTCCAGCCATCTCTTGCACCGTCAGAACCGGGGATGAACTCCTTGCGTGACCTGGCGCCCTCGAGGATGTCAATCACAGATTGAGTCGTCTCAAGTCTGCCATAAAGGATTCAAGTGTTAGCTTAGAGATGGAAAGGGATAAAAAAAAAGGGGGGGGAACACACTCCGCATTCATCTCCGGTCGAACTCCTCCAGCTCTGCCCTCTTTAACCTCCGACAACGGCTTCCCCAATGGACAGAAGCGAAGGTAGACAGGAAGCATATTATACGCCCTTCGAAGAAAACTCTCCCGAATCTGCCCATTCCGCTTAAACTCAACCGCTGTGATGCGCCCAGTATTTAGATCTTCCTGAGTTACCAAAAACCACGGAGAAAGACAGTCCATGAAAAGCACAGTGCCCCTTTCAGTCATAGTCATACAGGCAAAATTAGCCATTTCCAGAATAAATAAGGGCAAGACATCAGTGGTCTGGAAAGTAGACGGATCAGGAAACGTAGCCGGGTTAGGGTCAATTCCCTCATGGCTGGATCCCCAAACCCCGAGGCTATGGTCCATTTGGCCATCCAAACGGCAGGACAAAATAAAGAGCTTAATCCATTTGGATCTGTTGAACCGGTGGGATGGGGAGAACGGAGCGAGACAAAGAGTCGTGCCCTGTTGGGGAAACACTGCTGCGCACCGTGCAGGGCAGCTTCCGGGTAGTCGAGTGCATTGGTCGGACGCGCTCTTCGTTGGTAGGACTAGATATTTGTCAGCTATGCATGGTGTAGCTGCTATTGTTCTTTGCCCATATCTCGAAATGTTTGCTCTGCCTTTGCCTATGTCTCCACTAGGGCTCGTCGTTGCCGGACTTCGTAGTCTCCGTCATGGTCTGAGATGTTGGCATCCTCCCGGGAGACTCAAGCTTCCTGCATGTACAGATGTTGGATTATGAATTACTTGAAAGCCCCCGGGGGTACCACTTACAGAGACAAACAGTAACCAGCATTTAGCCGTTTCGTTGAGCTCCTCGGGTGCGATGTCCCCGTTGCGTCAGGCTTCACTTCTGGTGGGATGCCGCCGGGCCAGTGGAAGGGGCGAGACGGGACAACCATGGCATGAGATTGGAATTAGGATGTACTTCGGGTTGGACTTTGGAGCATGGCCCAAGGCTTCTATAAGTCCCCATGTGGGAAGCCATTTCGGGTCTACATTTAATCCGGACTTGGGTTCACAGAAGATAGAGACCGATCTTACATCGCAATTAAGATAGTCAATTTATTGTGAAATATTGTCCAAAACATCAGTAACCATCCCAGTCGCACTAAGCTTGAATCAAGTGGCACAACAACCAGCAAGTCCACAAATCCCACCAAGCCACTTCACCGCAGATTTAGTAGAGCCGATGATATCAATACCCGATCGGGAAAACTCATCTTAATCTCACGTCCTCCATATCCCAGCCCCAACCACAATCCATATTGTATATACCAAACCGTCCCTAACTGATCCTATATATGCGCAAAATGGACTGGGACCCAACCCAATTCTTCCGCACCGATGCACCCCCTTCCCCATTTGCCCTCCTCGTCCTCAACCAGCCTATCAATGAGAAAGCTTTCAAAGTCCTACGGGAACATGGTACCCCCCATCACCTCTCCAATCAACCATTCATCCTTTGCAATAATGAAATACTAACAAGAGAAAAGCAAGCTATACAATCTGCGCTGACGGCGGCGCAAACCGCTTCTACGATCTGATGCGAAAAAACGGCCTTGAATCTACCATTGTAACCCTCACCCACCCCACCTCACTATCTCACCCATGCAATGCATAAAAGCCCAAGAAAAGAACAAAATTACTAATAGCAAAAGCCAGCTCCCTGATTGTATAATCGGCGACCTAGACTCCATCCACGCCTCCGTCCGCACACACTACGAAGGACTAGGCGTAACGATAATCCAAGATCCAGACCAATACTCGACAGACTTTACGAAATCTCTAAAGTATCTGCGCGCGCATTCCGCACAGATCACCAGTGGCCCCTCAAAAGATAAAACGGGGGGAAGCGAAAACGGGAGACTGGAAATTCTCATTTTAGGCGGTCTCGGCGGCCGCGTCGACCAAGCCTTCTCGCAGATCCACCATCTCTACCTCATGACGAAAAGTTACTCATCGGACGACGCAGCGGGGAATCTGTATCTTGTGTCGGAGGAGAGTTTGACATTTGTCCTGCAGCCGGGGAGGAATGTCATCCACACACCCAAAACTAACCGACCTCTTCCCGGGTCAACACAATCTACTGGTTCTGGTAGCTGTGGCGCCGACGGCGAAGGCGAAAAGCATCTTCTCGAAGAGAATGTCGGGATAATCCCGATTTCCGGGCCTGCGCGGCTTACTACGAAAGGATTCCAGTGGGACGTTGAGGAGTGGGCGACGGAGATTGGGGGCCAGCTTAGTACGAGTAATCATATACGGGCTGATGTTGTGGAAGTCACCGCTGAGGTGCCGATCCTGTTTACGGTGGAGTTGGCGACGAGGTTTAAGAGAGTTCGATGAGCTTGGTACCTTTATATGGGATAGACAAGCCATACAATTCATTCAGATAACTAACCAAGTGCTCTAGAGCACAAATCGATACTAAAACCATAACTGCATATATACCAACACCCTACACCCAAAATCATGAACTAATATCCCAGCTGAACAGACAAACAACGCGCCAACACCAATCCACCAACACCAACAATCCAATACCAACAAAAAATACATCACTTCTGAAGAATCGCCTCATACAACGTCCCAACAAGCCCAATAGCAGTACCGGTCAACATCCCAGTCCACTCACCAGGCACTGACGCATTGACCTTGTCAATCGTAAAACCACTGTACAGATCCCAGAAACTGAAATGCTTGGCGTAGACCAGATACGCGGCCAATGCGCGAGCGATGTTGAAGCTCAATGGGTCAAAATTGGTCTTCTGCGAAGAACCGTTGCGGGTAGTGTCGGTACTGGTCGCCTTGAGATTGAAAAAGTAAGCAGCGCCAAGCGGCAGAAAGACATTGGTCAACAGCCACAGCGAGAACGGAGCCCAGAAAGCCCCGTCGACAAGAATAAAGATGTCAGGGACTTTGAGCGTGAACTCCGGAGTGTGAATTGCCTCGATAGCAGGAACCGTAGTAAGGTAGCGCAAGGGCCAGATCTGCCGGATGATGCCGGATCCTTCGAGGAGCAAGACCAGGGTCTCAATGGCTTTTACGCTGCTGAGAAGTGAGCGCAGCGCGTTCGAACGTTCGATAACTCCCGACGAATTCCAAGTCTCATTGATGCTCTTGCCCCACGCAGCAGTCTGGCGATCAATCACATCCGTAACCACAGCTGGAGAGGGAGGCAGATCCACGTTCAAGATCGTGGCGGGGGCCTTGGGAGTCGGAACCTTCGGAGTCTCAGGCGGAACAACAGTATTTTCCTGAACAGTAGCGGCTTCAGAATCGTCACTAGAACAAGTCAGTACCATCGCACCAGCCCCATAGAAAGTATGTGAGCATACGTAACCGCCACACTCCGCGGGGACTTGGTCTCCTCCTGGTCCTGCTCCTGGTCCTGCTCCTGTTCACTCCCGCTCTCCTTCTCCTCCTTCTTCACAACAGGCTGCGGCTGAACAGCCCTCTGTCGGCGCGTTGACCTAGTAACCTCCGCAGGGGACGAAGACGGCACCTCAACCCTCATCGCTCTCTTCGCCGGCGTCGCAAACCTTGCCGGCTGCGCCAGACGCCTATAATAATCCGCAAGCCGGTCATCACCAGCGAATGCAGAGCGATTGGCGAAGAGATGGTTGTCCAGCGCGATGATCAAGTCTGGTTTGTTGTAGTCTTCGTAGCTACATCGCAGCGACGTCAGTGTCTTTCCCTTTGGGAGAAGGAGGGGTAGTTGGGCACACACCCATTGAGACCGGTGATTTGGGCGAAATCAACAAGATCGCTCTTGCGCAGTTTGTTCAGATAGGGCAGTGCGACCGACATGGTTATACGATGGATGCAGTGCGAATGCGATGCGAAGTGCGGAAGAAGGAATGATTCAGGGCCAGGATGGCGGGGAGAGTATATATGCGATAACAGTGAGGTTACGTTATCAGAGCGGGAGGGTAACTATATATATGTACGCAACTCCGCAAGACGCGAGGAAGCAAACTTGAGCAAACGCGAGGCAGAACAAAATGAGGAAAGAAAACAAAAAGAGCAAGAAGGAAAAACGTGAAAGAAAGAGAAGTGACGGATCCGGGGGATGCGCACCGTCGGCCGGTGGGGCGGAGCTGGGCTTTGTTTACATGGCGCCGTGTGTGCGTTTCCTGTTTGGGACGCCAAGACGTCGCCAGCATACACACAAGTACGTCTATGTATATTCATCTATTGTCTATGATACACCCATAACTATCCCAATCCATCTCTCCAAGTCTAGTATGCAATCCATTCAGCATCCTATCCAGACAAGGTCCGAAGATGCCGCCATCCATACCGCTCAGAAAAGTAAGCAAAGCAAGTAAAACATCAAGAAAAGAGTATAGATAAAATACAATGATCCACAGAGGGCGAAGAAATCTCATGTCACAATCACAATCATGCCGGAACGCCCTTCCAATGTATATGCTCCGGTTACATAGTGAGCTATATCATCCATCATTCATCTGGCTTTTTGGTGGATCCATCCATTGGTATCTTCGTTGGAGGGACTCCATTAGTTTTGGGTTTGTTTTAGAGAGGGTTCGCCTCGTCCGAGGGCTGCCAGGCTTCAAACTGCTTCAACAGGTACTGGTATGTCACCAACATGGTACCAGTCTGGATACTAGTCCACACACCACGGGGTCCCACGCCGCGGAACCAGCCTGCGAGGCCTTCTGACTGGTAGATCATCCTCAATCCCGTGAAGAAGGATGAGGTGTCAAGGCGGGCAGTACCTGGTGGCGGTGCTCCATGCGACGGCGGCGGCATCGACCCCGACGATGGTGATGTCGAAATCGACCGCGCTTGTGTGCGGAGGCTTTGTTGACTGGCATTCTGCCGGGGCGCATGCTCCGTGGGCTTGGGAGAGCTGCTAGTTTCGGGGTTCTGTTGGGTTTGGACTCTGGTCTTGACCACATCCATAGGGCAAGTCATCACACCAGCCATACCACCCGCGGTGGCGGCGGTCAGAATCTCCAATCCAAGTCCAATGTCCCGTGTACCCATCCAGTCAATCGCCCATTTATGGTATTGCTCGTAGAAAGCGAACTGCAAAGCGGAGAACGGAAGGTCGCGGAAGATCGTCGCCTTGTATCCGTAGAAAAGCGCAGAGAACCCTTCTTGGCGAACGATAGTGCGCAAGGCGTCGGTGGTAGAACGGTAGTTGTACCCGGAGTAGAAGTGAGGGTTGTTGAATCGTCCCTGGAGCTGCAATCGTGTCTTCAACACCTCCGAGGGGACGTAGATAATCGAAGCGGCAAAATCGGCCATAAACCCTATCGCCAAATCAACATGACAAAAACCGCACGACAGCACTAATGAAAATCTTACCTCCGGTCAAGTAACCAATATGTGGACTAATCCCAGCATCAATTATCCGCCTCTTGGTGAATTCATAGACACCAAAGAAGATTACTGTGCCGGGGAACGAACCCCAGAACGCAGGCGTAACACCCCCATAAAGTCCACGGAAGAACCCTTCTTGACGGAAGATAGTTGCATACGAGGAACCCATCGATGTATACTTGGGAGGGAAATGCGGATCGCCCTGCTGCCGAGTCTTGACCGTATCGAGCGAGTGCATAAGCATATCACCGCATGTTCCACCGGTACCTCCAGCCAGCATCGCCTGGGTTCATGATATGTCAATTAGCCTCGACGATTCACAGAACAGCGAAGGGTATGTGTGCGCATACGTGTAGGTACGGCGGACGAGGTTCATCCTCCTCAGGCATTGTGGACGGTTGATTCGAGCCGATTACCGATGTACTCGACGCTGTGAAGCCATTGTTGATGCCGGGGCTGACATTCTGGGCGAAGGAAGGGGAGGACGAAGCCGACGACGCAGAATCCGAATTCGATGTCTCTGTCGTCGTAAACAGGCCGAAGATGCGCGAGGTCAGGCTCATTGCAAGAACACCGCAACCCACCAGGTCGTGGTGCGGGCCAGACCACGGAGTTGGGATGCGGCGGCGAGTTGAAAGCGGAAATGCGCCACCACAAGGATGGCGTGGGAGTAAAAAAGGAAAGAGAGATCCAGAAAGGAAAGAGAAATCAATTTACTACAGGAGATACCAGAGGGAGGTGACCAGGGAGAGCATGGCACCTCGTCTGCGAGTTTGAAAAAAATTGTGGTCGTTGAAATTCATCCCAAAAGAGCCCGAAATTTCGGTCGGGTGTCCGCTTTCTCCGCCGCCTTTAATAATCCCGCACTACGACTGGTCATCCAGTTTCAGTTTGGATACTCGGCATACAGAGTACAATTCTAATTGTCCATATTCTCATCTTATTCTTATCAGAAAGCAAAGTGGGTTGGTCGAGAATCCAGGTATATTAATAGCAGGATATAAGTAGCAGCTGCCGGTCACACGTCATACCTCATGAGGCTCAACGCAAATTCAATTCGAACGACAACAGTAGTAACAATAGAGGGACTCGCCGGAAAGCAATGGAACTCAGAGAACGAATCCAAAGAGAATAATTGCATGCCATGTCATTGCACATGAATCTTCACGCCCGCTGCCGACACACCTTTTTGGCTCGTCTATACGATCGCCCGTCCCGCATCGTTTAGCTTATGTAGGTTCATTATACTTTCGTAAGACAGCGACAAATACTGGCGCCTATGAGAATGGTTCACCCTATGGCATTTACCCGCGCATTTGGCTGCATTCACTGAGGCTTCTTCGCACCTGCAGTGGCACGGTTGAGATCAGTGGCCTCGTAAGCCTGGCGAACAACACCCTTGAATGTCTCCCATCCCTGACGCACAGCGGGAGGAGTGGTCTGGTGAGAAACCGACGAGTCCACACGCGCCACGATGTGACGAACAGCCTGCTGGACGAAGGCACTCTGGGCGTAACGTGCGCGGAAGAAGGACAAGTAGATCGCCCACAGGACAAAGTTACCCTTGGAGAAGGTGAGGATCGCGAGAGTCAGACGGATCAAGAGAGCCATTTCCAATCCAGCGACGAGACCCATGCTAGCATCGTAGTATTGCTTGATGAATCGACCGATTGTCTCCGCCAGAGGAGGCTGCTTGGGACCATTGGAGCCAGCGGGCGCGGGAGGCTGGATGGTGGGGATCAGGTAGGAACGAGAGTAGGTCGCAACGTGGAAGATGGAGTAGACGCTGAATGGCAGGAGGGCCAAGGGGACCTGGCGCGAGTACAGCCACAACAAGGCCATACCTAAATGTGTCAGCGTAAAGGCCTCTGTTATAGAATTATACCCGCTACATACCAAGATACTGGACATTTTCATCGGTAATGAGCTTCAAGGCAATGCTGGGAGGGCTGCCCTGCAAACGACCACGTGCGATGTGTCCCTTGTAAACCACAATTCCATACGTTGCGGCAGCGGAGATGAATGCGAGACGGTAGGAGACCTGGGCGGCGGAGGAAGAATAGTTGAAGGTGAAGTAGGACAGGAAGTACCGGGCGACGGAAAGCAGTAGAGTCAGGTGGCTGCAGGTCGGTCAGCACTGGCCTTGCGGAAGCGCAACCAAAAGCCACGGTGTCATGACTAAACTTACCCAACAAACCAGCCAAATCTGCAGTAGTAAAAACGGATGGTTAGTAGCTGAACGAGATCAATGAGCGAAGGTGAAGGGACAGGCTTACTGTAAAGTCTGAGCCAGGGCCTTCAGCCTCTCAGGCAGAGGCAAGTTGGACGGCGGAGGAGGAGCCATGGGAGCGAATATATCTTTGAATATCGAATTTGGTTGGTCTTGAGATAGAAATCGATAGTTCGAAGCTGGTTGTTATTCGTAGGGATGACCGATGATAGTCGGGCAGTCACGGACGGTTCTTCAGTGGTTTCCACGAGTCAGTCCGGATTCTGAATAAACAAAAAAAAAAAAAAGCCGGTGAATCTAAGAAATTCACAGCAGCTACGGAATTGGCACACTCACGATAAACGGACTGCAACAGGGAGGCTGGAGAGACGGCGGGGAGAAGCGTGGAAGAAGACAAGCTGCGCGTTCGTGGTTTTGCTGTGCGAGAAGAGGGCCAGCGCGGAGGCTCTCCTGATTGGCTGCGATGACGTCGGAGCCTCGGGATGATGCAACCGGCAGTTCGATGGATGCAGACATATATTATTAGAAGCAATCCTCGACCCTCACTATCAAAGCCGAGATACAGCTCTAAGAAACGGATAGTATCCGAACAGAAACACCAATACAACAGCCCCATTACCCACAACTTCTTGAAAAAAGGATTTCCGATTTTCGCTTCTACTCAGCGCAGCCAAAGCCGCAATTCCCAGCGCTACTCTCTCAGCCTGGAGTGTACTCTTCTCGTCAATCAGTATTTGCTCCTGGGCTTCGAGTTCGTCGATCGATTTCACCGCTTGCATGATTTGTTGAGCTGTATCGTGGCATGGTGTTCGATTGCGATCCCGATGTTTTCGCTGTTCTGCATGTTGATGTCTTTTAAAGCCAATCCAGATGGGTTAGTTGGTCGGTATAGTGATCGCCACAGTGGTGGTAGTGTCAATTGAAGTAGGAGAAGGTAAGTAATGAGAGGCCTTTCTCTTGTAGGCATTACATCGGACCCTGGGCTGTAGGCCTACTGCGATACTAAGCTAGCGGCTTTACACGGCAACCAGAGGCAAGTACATGAGCAAAACAATTCATCTTCAGTAGCAAGACTCGGTAGTATAGGGCAACTCCTACAGGAACATAGCACCTCGTAACTTTATAAGCAGGCAGAGCAAAATAACCACAGTAGTCATGGCCAAAAAGAAACCAACAAGAACAAGCCCAACATCAAATTCGCATTCTCATCCGTGAGTGTTGACTTGCTTTCTGGTTCTCTTGTGTAAGCTCAAGTTATCATCTTTTAGGAGCTGCTTCTCTGCCTCCAAAGACTGCCTGTCTTCTTGTAATTGCTGGTTTTTGTTTCTCAAGAGCCGGTTCTCAATACAAAGGAACTTCAACTCATGTTGCAATAACCTTGCATGGTCTCCGACTCCCGTGGTCTTCTTTGCTATTTTCTGATCATCTCCGAGTTGCCACCCTTTTTGGGAATGGCTTGGTCATTGGTCTGACTTGAGATTCTGACATTTGACTCGCGCTTCATATTATCTATTGTTGGTGATAGGGAATTTTTAGTGTTACGACTATGCCATGTAAAAAAAGTAGATAAAGCTTTCTTTTTCTACCTAATGCTGTAGGCGTCATCAGGACATCGTAATCGGGCATGGTGCACGAATCTATGGGAAACCCTCTTTTCGCCTGGCCTGGTCGCGCACATACAAAATGCCATCTTTCAACAAGTCTCTTCTCACCCCCAAGTTGCGTGAATCACTTCCAGCATAGAGCGCCGACTCCTGATATTTATATATGGTTGTCTCGATGGGACCCCAGTCTGGCGAACACAAGCACTGGACTAACCGCATTCTCTGCAAAGGACTCGAGCCAGGCTGGAATATCGCAGTCTTGGGTGGCTCCGTCAATTTCAACCCGAGAACTCTGGAAGGTCTGACGAGTATGCAAATTTTCTTAGTCCCTAGAGGTACAAGGCTAATATAAACAACAGTTTTTTTTTTGAACACATATATTCCTGGAAAATTGCCAGGTGAAGAAGGCAGAGCACTAAAGATCTTTCTCCCTTTCTTTCGATGAAGCGAAACATACAGACAGACAAACAGACATATCTCATGAAAGCAACAGCTTCTATCACTAAGACACAGGGGAGCCTGAGCCGGAAAGTGCAAGAGACAATACGCGCAGGGTCTCCTGGGAGTAGTCCACAATGAAAGAGACAGCTCGCACGAAGCAAAGCAGAACCTGCGCCGCCTGTTCATCCGTACAAACAGACTCCCAGTATCGCAGATGGACATCCACCTGGCCCGACGACCAGAAAACCGCCACGCAGAGGTCAAACTACATAACATACACCATTAGCTTTGGCAGACGCACGATGAATAAACAAACGGCAGGGCTTACCTCGGTCGGATCATGATTCTCCAACAATTGAAACTCGATCTGCGCGGAATGGACGGACAACGGAGACTGCACGCTCAAACAGGAGTTGAAGGCCTGCGCATCGCCGAACCCGGCGGAGCGTAGGGTGTCTGGCACCGAGCAATGCTGATGCTCGGTGCGGCGCTCCATCTCAGCTTGGTTCTGGCGAAGCCACTCCACGACGTTCCGGTTGGCATCCAGCACGAGACGACACGGAAGGACATTGAAACAGGGCCCCACGATCTGGGCGATGTCAGGCATGGGGATGTCGCGGCCCGACACCAAGGACCCGAAGCATACGTCTGGGGAACGGCAGTATTGTTGGAGAACGAGCCCCCAGGCCAGCTGGAAGATGTTGGTCACGGTCAGGCCAGTGGACCGCCAGAAAGAATTGAGCCGGTCGGGCTGTGGTAAGGCTGAGCGGAGAGTGTGCATGGCGACTGGACTCTCCGGTGGGTGATTCACCACCAACGATGGGAACAAGCAGGGCCGCATCCCCTTCAAGGCAGTTTCCCAATAGGACTGAGTATCCCGGCTGGGTTGCTGTGTGAGATGGGCGATGTACTTGCAATATAAGGGCCCGCTGGACCTGGGGAGCTCTCCACGCAGCGCGAGACACAGCTCCTGCTGCAGGATCGACAGCGACATACCATCAATGTAGGCCTTTCCTGATTCTAGTAAAGCAAGTATCCGCCTGTCAGACGTCTGGGTCACGGCGAACCGGTGGGCCGGCGAGGTCTCCCAAGACAAGAGGCGCGGCAGGTCCCGGAAGCGTTCGTATGAGATATCACCAGAGCATGGAAGAACTTGGACGTCTGTCCGCGGGTCTTTCAAGACCACATGGAAGATCCGTCCATCGCCAGGAGAACGCACGAGAATCGTCCGTAGAATGGTGTGCCTTCTAATCAGTCGAAGCCAGGCGTCTGCCACGGCCTGGGCATCAAGGACTATCGGGGATTTGATCTCCCAAATCGAGCGGACGGCATGGCTGGCGGCCGTTCCCGTCAGACCATGAATGAGTCCAGCGTGAGCCTTGGAACAAGGATAGATGCTCTCGATGGAAGATACGGAAGGGATATCGAGTCGCAGTCGGATCTCGCGATCAAGTGCGTCCAGTTGGTCGTACGTCATCCGGGCCAGCGGGATGTCGCTCAGTGTCAATCGCCGGGTGAGATTGCTTAACTCCTCCGCAACCTCACAGAGGGACCGCTGATACTCGCGAATCCAGCGCTGAATCGCCTCCCGCCGACGCGTGTGCTTGCAATACCAGACCGAGACGTGCAGCCGCCCATGGGCAACTTCGATCACCACATCGAATATAGCGAATCGAGGAAGGTCGTGGGCAACATCCAACTTTGGGTCTGGCTTCCAAGTGGGAGCGGAGAAAATGGAATCGTCGCTTTCCAACTGCTGGTAGCGGCCGGCATAATTCAATAGTACCTCGGCCGGGGAATGGCCGGAAAAGGCCTCCCTACACCTGGGGTCGAGATATCGTGCACTGAAGTAGGGCAGACCGTTTCCAGGGAGGCTTCTGCTAGTATCTTTCACACAGCGGACAAGATCGGGCAAACCCATACTTTCGCAGACTTCCACCGTGCAAGGCCGCATGGTCGTGAACCAGCCCACCGTCCGGGACAGGTCAATAGCAGGATCGAAGGGCTCCCGGCCATGGCCTTCGGTGAAGATGGTCGGAGTCTTGCGGTCTGGGAAAACCTTCGCCCATGAGTGTAGGAGGGCTGCTTGGAAGAGCTCTTGGGGGTGTGAGCCCAATGCTGTATTGGCGGATTCCACAAGAGCTGCGGTTGTGGTCTCATCCAACAGAAATTCCCGACTGCACGTTTCACCGAACGTGTTCCACTCAGCTGAAAAGCCCCAGTAATTGTAATCAGCGCAATGTACATCAAACGGCAACACATCCTTGGGCTCCACATGGCCCTGACTGTGTGTCCTCTGATGAGACACCCACCACTGGAATGAATATGGGAGTGTAAGTGGCAATGGCTTGCCTTGGAGAAGGTCTTGAATGTCGCTTAGCAGGAATCTCCAGGACACCAGATCCACGACCAGGTGGTGTCCGATGAAGAGTGCATATTGCTCGTCTCTGTTCACATGTATGATGTCCAACGATATTACTGGACCGGTCCGGATGTTCAGCGCAGAGTGAGACGCTTCTGCTATTGTTGAGATGGCCCCGATCTCCTCGACATCATGCATGGACATACGAAAGGATGTCTCTATGTCCGATGTGATAACCTGCTCACGATCATCTGGCAGCAGTCGGGCTCGAAGCATCGAGTGGTGGCGCACGACCTGCTTGAGGGCGTGGCGCCAGTCAGACAGGCTGAAGCCCTGCTTGACTCGAAGGAAGAAGCTTTGGTTGAACCTCTTGTCACTAGCGGAAGGAAGGGACGTGAACATGCACTGGATAGGGCTTAATCGGAAAGGTAGCCCAGGCTGCTCCTGGGCGTGCTCCACAGGCGAGTCGACCGACCTGGCATTTTGGCAGAAGAGAGAAATAGAATTGTAGACGAGGAATTCTGACATCTGAAGAAGCAGGTTCGCCTTTCGGCACAAGTTGAGAGCCCGCATGGCCGAGATGGAATCTCCACCGAGCGTAAAGAAGCTGTCGTCATTCCGGATCGCGTTCTTGTCCAAGGCAAGTACCTCTGCGAATATGTCACGAACCAGTCGCTCTTTATCGCTCCCTGGTTCTCGCTTCAGCACCGGCGGGGTTAAACCCCAGTCGGAAATCCCCTGGCCGAGTTTGCCTGCCTCCTCCCGTAGCAATCGGCGATTTATCTTACCCGAGGGAGTGAGTGGAAAGTACTCCAAAGAGAGCACGATCGATGGAATCATGTACGTCGGTAGGACCTGGCTAAGGTGGGAGAGGATGGCGGCTCTTTGCCCATGGACTGGATCCGTAGGCAGGACGAACGATGCAGTGCAGTCGTCACAGCGATGAGCCCGGTCAGCACAGAAGGACTGGCGCCTCTCTGCAAGGAACAGAATAATCCTAGGATGAGGAAGCGCGATGAGATCGGCCACCGCCGTCATTCCGGGCATCGAACGCTCTGCACAAATCTCAATCTCTCGCAGCTCGATCCGTTGCCCGTGAAGCTTCACCTGCGCGTCTTTCCGGCCAAGGATCTGCAAGGTGCCATCGAGATGGTAGCGCACCAGATCTCCGGTCTTGTACATCCGGGTATCCCGGGCGACGGGGAAATCCGCAACCCAAGAGGGATTCTGGATGAAGGATGCCCGGGTTTGTTGGGGCCGGTTGATATAGCCTCGTCCAACGTTGGGACCAGCAATGACCAGCTCTCCCACCGCCCCGACAGGTTGAAGTTGGTTGTGATTGTCCGGGTTGACCACCCAGCAGGTGCTATTTCCGGATCTTCCAACATTCGTCGCGTCACAGTCTTCCCGGGGAAATGCAGTGATCGTGGTGAAAATGCTGGCCTCCGCTGGGCCATAGACCCCGAGCAATCGAACATATCCGCACCACGATTGCAGATCAGCGGGCATCACCGGCTCCCCAGCGAGGACTAGGGTGCGCACAGAGGGGATTTCGGCCGGCGAAAGAGTGCGGGCCACCGATGGCGTTAGCATGACCCAGTCAACGCCAAGATCTGTGATGGCCCCAGCCAAATGACTCAAACGCTGCTCCTCCGATGGAATACAGACACAGGCCCCCGCAGCCAGTGTGCCCACGAGCTCGAACACAGCGGCGTCAAAAGCGAGTGATGAAAAATGGAGGACACGGGAGGCGCCTGACAGCGACAGAGCGTTGCGGTACGCTTCGTAAGTGGACCAGCACATGCCATGCTCGATTGGGGCCCCTTTTGGGGCACCCGTGGAGCCAGAGGTGAAGGCAACGTACATCACGTTGCGAGGGCTCACGGCTGGTAATTTCCAACTCGTACCGGGTCGGCTTGCGGTTTCTTCGGTCAGTGCGATGACATCCCGGGCGAGGTCCCGGCACTTGCTGTATGTGGTCGGGGACGATAGAGCGACCCGAACCCCGGTCTCTTGACACATCCCCCGGAGGCGCTGGGTGGGGAAGGTCGGGTCGAGCAGGACGAAGGCGGCTCCGGCCATCAACACGCCAGAGACGGCGACAGGCAGCCATCGGGTCTTCTCCATGCAGATAGCTACGATGCTCTCGGCCCCGATGTCGAGGGACCGAAGTTGGCCTGAAATCGCGCGAGAGAATTGTAGGAGCTCGCTATACGTGAAGCTGCCGTCGCACGCATGAACCGCGGGATGTCCAGGGGAACTCATACAGGAGTCGTAGATCAGGTCGTGCATACACCGCGGCTTGCCCAGAACGACCCCGGAATTCCAATCACTAATCTGCTGCTTATCCTGGGCGCTCAAGATGCTAATGGCGTCCAGCTGCATGGTTGGGCTGCGAGAAATTTGGACCAAAACGGCTTCAAACCCTCGCAGCAGCCTGTCGACCCAGGGGGGCGAGAGGACGGACGCATCGAATACGGCCTCCACCTTCAAAGCGTCCGAGTCAGGGCTTACTATCACAGTGAGTATATGCGAAGTAAATTTCTGTTGCTCGCCTCGATTGCCAGGTGAATCTCGCAAGATGGTTGCCGGGCTCTGTATCCGGTACGGATGAATGGTGAGCAGGGTCTGAAAGTCACAAGCAGCCGCTGCCCCCGGGCTGCTTCCGCGAATACGCTGCATCCCGGTGTGCTCGAACGGAATCAGGGCGGTGTTGTGGTCTTGGATCTCTTTGAGTGCCTCCTGCACAGTTGTCCCTGGTTTGAGCCGGATGCGCAGGGGGAATGTGGCGATGGTAGGGCCCAACATCCGATCAATGCCCGCGACGGGAGCATTGCGCCCAGAGACGGTGGTGCCAAGGACCACGTCTTTCGAATTGGTGTGACTGGAGATTATCATGGCCCAGGCTAGTTGAATCTGGTTATTTATCAGCCCATTTCCGCTCAGCTTCTCCACCGGGATGCGACGTTTTGTCCATGAAGGATCTTGAGGAGCTATCCATCCATTAGGGCGAGTTGGGAAGCTGGAGGCCTCGCAATCGGTAAATTCCTTTCTCCAGAAATCCTCCGCCGACGAAGCGTTTTGATTCAATATGTGACCAATGAAATGATTGAAAGTTGGTCGCTGGGAGATTGGACGACCCTTGTATGCCTCCCCAAGGTCCTGCAACAGCTGGACATAGGACCACCCATCAAAGGCCGCATGATGTATCATTAATACAAATGCAGGGGCCTTGCCTTCAGGGTTGATCAGGGCAGACCGTGCCAAAGAAGATCCAAAAGTCATTTCGTACTGGCCCAACGCACGGTAGCATTCGTCGAATGAATCGCATACTATTAATTCCTCCTGCTCCTTCCCGACAACTTGAAGTAGACGACTGCCACCACCCTGAACGATGCGCGTTCGTAAGATCGGGGTGTTCTTGACGATGTGGTCCCAGGCCCATTTAAACCTCAGCCTATCAAGCGAGACCGGCAGGTAGAAGACAAATGTTCCGATAAAGGAGCCGGGTTTGATGCTCGAAATGGCCATCAGTTCTTCCTGCAGCGGGGTACAAGGATAGATATCTTCAATGTCCCCTTGAGCCAATTGACATTCTGTTGCTGCGAGTTCCAGGCAGACTTGCGGGTCTTCTAAAAGCCCCAATGGCTCGATGAACTGCGATTCCTCAGCTTTGCTTACAACCTTTGCTAGATTGAAAGGGGACTGTAGAGTGAGAATGTCTGCAACCATCACAGAAAGCCCTACCTCACGGGCCTTCCCTACCATGTGGATGGCTGTGACAGAATTGCCCCCGAGCAAAAAGAATTCGTCGTGTGCGCCTACCCGGTCCTCTGGCAACCCGATGACTTCGGCAAAGAGGCGGCGCAGCATTAACACGACTTCAGTATGACCCTCAATTGCTTCCTCGCCAGGGGAAGCTTCGGAGACATGATTACCGTATCCCAACGCCACAGATTGGGCTGCCTGATCCTTCAATGCCCGGCGGTCAAGCTTTCCTGTGGGTGTCAAGGGAAAGCGATTCAGAGGGATATAAAGAGTAGGGACCATGTACTGCGGCAGTCTTGTACTGAGCCAGACTCGTATCTCCGCCAAGAACCTATGAACGTGTTGCTCGGTCTGAGTGACAGTCCTGGATTCTACCATCTCTTCGATTGGGCCGCTCTCAAGGCCCTCAACGAATAGGGCAAGGGCTTTGGCGTCCTCAGTGCTACCGATATCAACCACGTCAACCACGACAGCCTTATCCTTGCTAAAGTTTCGGGCCTCATTTTCGACTTCCTGAAGTTCAACACGCTGGCCATTTAGCTTGACCTGCCTGTCCTTGCGCCCGACATACCGCAGGCTGCCATCCTCGATATTGTACCATGCTAGGTCGCCAGTCCTGTAGAACCGCGTGCCGTCAGGGATGGAAAAGGTGGACGCCCATGGTGGTCTGTCCATGAAGGCATCTTGGCTAGGCTGGTTCAGATAACCTCGACCGACAATGGGTCCGCTGATGACCAGTTCGCCAACGGCGCCAATAGGTTGCAACTGGGCGGTATTTCTTGGTTCTACAACCCAGCATTGGGCGCTGAAGGGCCGACCGATGTTGTACAAGTCTCCGCCGTGGACGTTGCGTTGGACGGTGGTAACCACACTGCATTCAGCTGGGCCGTAGGCGACCATCAGATGTACGTTGTCCGCCCAAGTTGCGAAGTCGCGGGCCAGCATGCACTCACCCCCTAGAATTAGGGTTTTGAGACCGGGCACGGCTTGAGGAGACAGCTGCCTCACTACCGAGGGGGTCAATTCGATCCAATTTGCTTTGAATTCTGTAATCGAGCTCGTCAGGTCATTGAGTCGCTGAGTTTCAGAGGGCACACAGACACAGCCGCCCACCATAAGGGTAGCTAACATCTCCTGCACGCTGATGTCGAACCCGTATGAAGCGAATTGCAGGACTCGGGATGTTTGGTCCAAATTTTGGATCTGGCTGCCCGCTATCACGTTGGCGCAAAATGAACGATGTTCAATAATTATACCCTTGGGTCTTCCCGTCGATCCCGAGGTATATGCCACGTAGGCCGCGTTCTCGGGCTTCGACAGGGGTGGGAGCCTTGCCTGGAGCGGCACACCTAAATCTCCAATTACGGCATCCGTCACAACCGTCTTCTTGGCTAGCCGGCGGCACATGGGCTCCAGTGCCGTGGAGGTGATAACGTAGGGTGCTTTGACCTCTGTACAGATGGCAGCCATGCGCGTGGTAGGGTGGGAAGGATCCAAAAGGAGGAAGGCAGCACCGGCTTTGAGGACGCCCAAGATGGAGACTATCGTCCACATGGACTTCTCGAGATAGATCGGAATCACGACCTCGGGTCCGATGCCCAAAGAACGCAGATGGTGTCCTAGTCTTTCTGAGCGATCGTCCAACTCCGAGTATGTCAACTTGCCGTCGTGTGCGCACACTGCTTCCGCGGCAGGGCGTATCGCGCATTGATCTCGAATTGTTGCATCTATGCAGCGCTCCGGGCAGTCGATTTGACTGCACTTATTCCACCCCGCAATGATCTTTGCATCTGAGTCGCACAAAAAATCAATCTGGCTCACTGTCGTTTCAGGCCTGGCGATTATATCTTGTAGAATGTGGGAGAAGACATTCAGTACGACCGAGGCATACGGCTCACTGATAATGGAGGTCGAAAATTGCAAAGAGCATCGAAGAGAGCTCATTTGGCTGCAGTCGAGAGCGAGCGCCAGGTTACAGGACTAGGTTGACTCAGTGTCAGTCAGTGCTGAAGACTGAGGAGATGGTCACATACCGAGACACTCTGCGTACTGTGCTCATCGAGGTAGGGGATCTCCTGCTCAGAGTTTTCATTCTGATTTCCCCATTGGATCGACAGGCAGGTTGCAGGCGTTGTTGTGGTATCGGGTCCTGTATTGCACCACGTTTTCAGGTCGACACACTCGACAGCCTCCTGCAGGGACAAATGCGGTTCGTCTCTCAGTCGCCACCGCTCCATAAAAGCTGTACACTGTGATGGGACTATTCCTTTTATACAAACACCAAAAGCCACGTTCAACGAGTCCGTATATTTACCCAGTATCAGGGCCCATACAGTCCTTATGCTCTGTGACAGTGCCAAAGGCTGTATTGCATCTCCCGCTCTGGCCCTGTCGACTTTGATTTGGGTGTGAATGGTCCTCCAACATCCCCTGGCGCTATCGCCGTTTAGAATGGGGAATGTTAATTGCCTCGTTTGTGCTTCCATATTGATCCGAAACTGCAATTGTCTTCGAGCACCGTGAGCTTCCGAGATTCTTCGCTAAAGAGATGACTTGCGCTTATCATTTAATCTCTATGTGTGTGATACTCGGAATTTATTTACAGTTTATAAAGGTGCCAACAAGAAGGCTTTTACAGCAATTCGCCATCAAGCTGCTCCGGCATGTTGTACGATGTCGACACGCCACCGTACTTAGACTAATGCTCCAGCAGCAACTGAACAAGAAATAGCCACCGGCCAGCCTAGAGCCATCGTCGGTAATAGTTTCCCCAATACAGAGCCTCACTAGGACGCAAAGAATGTGTAGGCCTACCTCTTTCTAATTAAAGATGGAATGTGTAACCAACGAACGAATGCTGAGCCTCCACGCTCGACTTCTCTGCTCGCATGGAGTATAATGGCAGAAAAGAAGCGAATAATGAGGTCCAATCGGATGATTTCTCGGCCCCTCAAGGAAGCAAGATGCTTCTTGGATGGGGCTGGGGATGATGTATTACTGTGCTACGCATTTCAACTACATGTCGGAATCTGGATGATCGAGTTCTCTCGCGCGCGCGTGCTCGCTGTGTTGGCCGGGACTTTTGCCATACTCTCGGTAGATATTCTTGCTCAAATGTCCGGTCCCGAGCACCACGCAAGAACAAACGGTCCTGAGATCTGTCCACATAAGTCTACGAATTTTGCTCACGCAGGGAAGAATACGAGACTAGCCCGGTCAAGGAAGCATTATAGCGACGCGAGCCAGACTGTAGCAAACTCTGAACAGCTTTGTGCCAACAGCCATGGCATCCCTGATTGAAATCGGCGCTGTGGGGTTCCCGAGGTATAGCATGAGCCTTTTCCTGGCCGCGGTTGTGCTCAGTCTACTACTCTTCTTCCTGGTTGTAGGCACAGATTATATCGACGGATGGAGTAAGCGGAAATCCCTCGGGGAAATTCCTGTCATCGACGACGGAAGTTGCTTGAGCCCTCGACTGAGATGGACGCGTTCCAACTGGAATATGGCAGAGGTTTATGAAAAGGCTTATCAGAGCGTTCGTTTGCCCCAGTCCCACAGCCTGCCCTTGAAAGCGATGCTAAATACGCCGTTCAACTGCAGTATACAAAACGGGCCAAACCTTGGGCGGTCCGACTACCACACAACGGATACTGTGTAGTCCTGCCTTGGGAATCAAGCAAAGAATGGCGCAATCTACCCCGAGATCATATCAGCTTCATGCATGCAGTCGATGTGGTACTTTACAGCCCTTGCTTGTTGACAGGGTTACTGGGCAGTTTGGCCTGTCTGACACTCTTGACGGTTCTAGGTGAATGGAATGCATTATCATACTGCGGTAACGGACAAATTACCAATTGATGCAATCTACAAATGCAGCAATAGAGCATTATACCTGAGTCCGTTCATGTCCACCGACAGCCTGATACGGGAGATAATGACGACTGATTTCATTCATAGAAAGATTCCATGCGACCGTCGTAAATGGTTTGGACAGATTCCTGCCGAGTACGTTCCCGATAGGGCAGGCCAACGGTAAGTATCCGGGCCGCTGTAGTCATTTACGCCGTGCTTAGTCTGTCCATAGAGTGGTACGAAGCCAATACGTCAAACGCGATGTTCGACATGATGGCTAAAGTCGCTGCCTCCTTCATCATCGGCCCGGAGTTCGCAACAGACAATGATTTTATCCAACAGGCGCTGTCTTACATGTTTCAAATCAATGCTACGACAGCAGCAATTTACTCATATCCCCGCATTGTCCGGCCCCTGGCATGGCAATTCGCTCCAGCTTGCCGTGCCTTGCGATCCGCCATCATTTCCCTGAAGAAAAGGCTAATTCCGGAAATTCGGGCACGAGTGATCCGGGCTCGATCCGGTGAGAAGGATGGGAAATTCTCGATGCTGGACGTTTTGATCGAAACAGCTATCGAGCAGAATGTCCTCAGACGTGACGGATGGTGCAAAGAAGAGGAGCGTGCAGTAGACCAGCTAGCTCAGCACACGATGTTTTTCTTTTTTGATGCAGCAGCGCCAATTGCGTCGGTGGCCACGATCATGTTGTATCGGATCATGACGAGTCCAGAATATGCGCCACTGCTCCGAGAAGAAACTAGCAAAGCCCTAAAGGCCTCTGGTGGAGAATGGAGCTCCGAGATCTTGAGCTCTATGCCCCGGCTCGAAAGCTATACCAGGGAAGTCTTGCGTATCCATGTGCCACTGGTCTGTACGTTATTCCCGTCTAACTGCATGGGCCTTCCTTGAACATCGCTTACCTTAGGATAGGGGGCCCCAGCCGCCAGGTCTTGAAGCCACTCACCATTAACTCGCTTAAATTGATTCTCCGGCCAGGCGACCTTATCACGGTGCCAGCTTTGTTCACACATACCGATCCGGATCTATACCCGGATGCGATGGAATTTGACCCGAATCGTTTCTACGATTCTGCCTCAGAAAAATGTGTCCCCCGGGTGACGACTACCACCGACACCTTCCTGTCGTTCGGCCACGGCACTTGCGCTTGTCCTGGACGTACACTGGCGATGAAAGCGGTTCAAATACTCTTTGCCAAAATGCTCCTGCTCTATGAAGTGGAATTCGCGGACGGCCGGAAAGACTTTCCCGCAAACGTGTTAACTCCGGGTTTCAATCTTCAGGACCCCACTGTCATGATGCGCGTCAAATGGCGGGTGTCAAGCGGTCCAGCGAATACTGTAATGCTTTGAATTGCATTGTTAAGGGGTCGTGGAGTCTGCTGGTGGTTATGTGGAATTGTCAATAGTAACACAAGAATACCCCTAAGAGAAAAACGAAGGGAAGCCGGGCGATATTAGGTTGCAGCAGGCTAAGGTGTGGATAGTCTGCTGGCAGTTGATATACGGGCATGTTTCCTTGATGAAGCACAAGGGGGTCTTTCTTTTTTTGAGCTCGTGAGTGACATTCTTATGGTGGAGTTGGCCAATAATATTGTCTCTGGTCCAAGCTATTCCTTTCATTCCATGTCTTGTCTTTCCTTTCTTTCCTTTATGTCTTCCTATCTTTCAATATGTATAAGTCACCTTTTACTCCATAAAATACTTCTCTGAAATTCTCCAACCTAGTACAATAGTCATTCGTAGTTGATACTAGCTTGAACCAATTGAAAGGGTTGTAGACGGTGTTCGCTAAAGAGTGAATGGCTAAATAGTGGTAAGATGGCCACAAAGGATGAAAACACCAAACAACTTTCAGCCCAGGCCTGTTAGCGGCTATTTTGCGGGGCACTGCTTTGACTGATTGCCCAGTAAGCATCTGGACCAATCATGCTTGATGATTATTATTATTATTATTATTATTATTCATACACGCATCTGTCAGCCCTATAGGCCGAGTGGCGGCAGGTCCTGCGGGGCAGCCGGGTAAGCCGCCGTAATGGTAGTCTCTATGTACATCGTCGCCTTTATACACATATCCTGATATCTCATTCCGCTTGTTGTATATCCCGTGCTGCTGGTTTTCGTGCTGCTGTTCCCATGGCCACGAAGATCCATGGGATTGTTGGATACTGTCTCGTTTCCTTCCCTACTTCTGCAAGCGTGTAACCTCGGCTGCGCTATGCTGCCGGTTGCCCCAAGTCTGTTGTTGTGACTCGGTATGTGGTTGGTAGAGTTTGAAACTGGCCTAGGAGGCCTGTTTCAAGCATGAAGCGCACTGCTTTTGGTACCAGGTCTGGCTGTGTTAGGTAGGCCCGGTAATCCAGCTCCCGCCTTGATCCCTGTGTAAGATGGCGCATCCGGGGTCCTGCCTGGTTTGTACAGTGGAGGAGAACGTGGCGTATATCTTGAAGGCCACGTCCACAAGAGCATTCAGTTGATTCCATAGCGTTAAAGGTGCCAAGATAACTAGCCAGCGCAATCTTCCCAGTTTGCATTTGAATGAGGACTGATGTGGCGGCTCTTCGTAGGCCTTGATATAGTTGCATCGGTGCTTTTGAGGGTTCTTTCCATAGACGACGGAGGGAGTTCCCATGGGTGGAGGTAGCCCATTCAGACTTCCATGCACTTGCTGCTTCTATGCGGAGGGTTCTTCGGATGCTAGCTTTGAGAGTGAGCTCCTCCACACCGTTGGGGTTGGGTGCTGGGGAGTTAGCGGCTTCTTTTGCAAGAGCATCAGCATACTCATTGCCATAGATGCCTTCATGACCCGGGAGCCAATACAGCTGTATATCCCAGCCGCGCTCCTGTAGTTGAGATGCAGTGCGTGTAATCTTGCTCAGGATATATTGGCCAGAAGACCTTCCTGGAGCTGAACATGCTTGAATTGCCGCCTGATTGTCTGTAAAGATGATTGCTGTATAGGCCCGATGGGAACGTTGTGATGTCAGTCTGAACATGTTGCCTATTTGGGTGAGAGCCATCTCTATGCCTCGCAATTCCGCTGCATATACAGTATGAGTAGCTGGGAAGCCAATGTGAACTGCCTGGCGCCCTAGAGGTGAAACCACTGCTGCCCCAACTCCCTGTTCTGTCAAGCTGCCATCTGTGTATGCAATGATGTCAGCGCCGCTATGTACAGTGGCTTG
Source organism: Aspergillus chevalieri (assembly GCF_016861735.1). Classification (NCBI taxonomy): domain Eukaryota; kingdom Fungi; phylum Ascomycota; class Eurotiomycetes; order Eurotiales; family Aspergillaceae; genus Aspergillus; species Aspergillus chevalieri. The sequence continues at coordinate 2,655,466 of NC_057367.1, read as the reverse complement.
GTGAGCTGTTAAGGCATCTTCCCGAGTTTCTGCTATGTGGGATTCCAGACCTGACCACCATGGAGGGGTCACATGTGGGTGTATAACCTCCAGTCTGTTCTGAGGGATTGCAATTCGCCGTCCCCACCGTTCTAGCGGTGATGTCAGAGGGTCGTGTTCTGGGGTGGTGGCCCATTGCATGTGTCGCCGTCGTTCCCATGCATTCTTTGGTGCTGGTCGTTGGCCAGAGTGGCGTATCTCAATGAGGGTGGCCATAAGGGGAGAGGTGGCTATCCGGAGATATGATTCTTTAGCCGCGCGTTCCAGTGCAATCATTGGAGGATGTATGTTGAGACATATCTCTAAAGCAGCTCGAGAGGTTGTTCTGAATGCACCAGCAATCCTATAGAGGGCCTTGTGCTGGATAGATTCCAAGGCTTTCCTAGCAGCATTTTCTGCCGCCTTGAAGCCCCATCCAGCCCGTATGAACCATGTGGAACTGGCAAATGTGATCTGTGGCCACAACACTGCCGTGTACATTTGGCGGAGATGGGATAGGGTAATTCCCCAGGTTGAGCCTGCTATGGAGCGGAGCGCTGCTATCATTTCAGTTGCTTTAACTTGGGCGTGTTCAATTTGCTTCATGCCAGTGAGATGCTGGTCTAACTGGACACCAAGGTAGCGAAGGGTAGGCACTGGCTTAACCTCTACCCCTTGCACTTTGACTGAAGCATTGGTTGAGCTCAAGGGTCTAGGAACACCTCAGACCTTCCGCCATAGATGTATCAGGCCATATTTTGCTGGGGCGAACTTGGAGGCATGTTGAGTTTCCCATTGTTCTGCTATCTTGTGTATTTGCTCAAGACGTCGGCAGTTAGCTGCAGCAGCTCGGCTCCAGACAAGTATGCATATATCATCAATGTAGCCAGTCACCATAGCTTTTCCAGGGTAAGCCTCATGTATTCGGTCGATTAGGTCTGCATTGTAGAACAGGTAAAGAATTGGAGAGAGAGGTGAGCCTTGGGGTATGCCTGTGTTTGTGGTAAACTGGCCTGTTGCACCCTCCATCAGTACAATATCTGTGATGCGGTGGTGTAGGAAGCTTGCTATCCAGTTGACAGCATTGATTGGGACCCTTCGTTTCCGGAGGTTATGGATCAAGCGTTCATGTGCAGCATTGTCAAATGCACCACTAACATCCAAGGTGAGCAGTGTGGCTACCAATGCACCAGTACGCCATGATGCATGGACTCGTTCCAGCAGGAGGTGAATAGCATGTTCACATGATCTCCCTCTGCGGCCACCAACATGGGTCTGTGGTAGGAGACTGTATGCTTCAATCATATAGCTTATGCGGGTTGCAATAACTGCCTCTACATGCTTGATGATAGCCTCATTTTTCGTTACTCCCGGAATCTCTCCCGATCCCGAAAGTCTTATTATCATACGAAACTGTAATGTCCTCCCAGTTTGCAAAGAACGTTCTAGAGAAAGCTGTATTGCTCTTACTGGTAGCATACGATGATACAACTAGGCTGCGGCACATCCGCTCCGGCGGGGGCAACTTTGACATCCGCACTAGCATAACTCACGCGAATCTACCCTATTCTAGTCTATCAGCCTAATATTTATTATTTAATCAAGTTTATTGTCTATTTAGAGCCCTAAAGCTATGCCAGACCATATTCCATGAACTCGAGGCTCGTAACTGTTTTTGGCTTCTTGCTCCTATGAGTTCCCGATGTGGCACCCCCTTCTATAATCTTTCTGGTCCTTTTCCTCGCCCCAAACCGCCTGTATGCGCAGGGCTTTCGAGCACAGTGATCTCCTTGTATTTCGGAGCAAGATGGGTGTGGCCTAGGCTGATCCTCAGCTTAGGCTACGCTCCCTGCTACCCTTCTCCTGTTCTAATTGCCTCCTCCAAAGCTTCCAGTCCCCATTATTCTTCTCTCCGAGCCCTTTCCGCCGTTAGCGCTCCGGGCACGCATCACTTTGCTCCGGGTACGCTCCGGCCTGCTCAGGGAGTCAAAAGCGGCCTGAAGTCGGACTAAAAACGGAAAGGGCAAGTCTTGAGATTTCCGCAAAAATGTGTTACAATAGCTGCCATCCAGAACATCCTCAAAATCATCTTAGCTTTTCCATGGCTGATATCTCCGATCTCCGATCTCTTTGCCGCGCTTTCTTCTGTGCGAGGCTTGATTTGCTGTTGTAAGCGCAGGTATTCATCCTGCAAATGCAGGTTTCCTTTCAAGTGTAAGCGCCCTTCTCGCAAGCGCACATTTCCTCTCGTGAGCATGGATTCTCTCCCTGGAAGCGTAGACTTTCTGCTTGTAGGTGTTTTTTTTTTTTTTTTTTTTTTTTTTTCATTTTTCAAAACCTGGTTTTCATATTCGATCGATTCCCATCTTTCTGGCAATGACTGTAACAAGGAATTATCTTGAATTTTTCTACCAAGGTTTGTAGTGTCTCCACATCTTCGTTGCCTTCAGCTGTGTGGCTTGCTTGATCGTTCTGGAGTGTTATGTTGATATCTGACTTAGGATCAGAATTGATTTGAAAAATGAGAAGTTATGATCGAAAGAGTCTATGCAGACATCATATTGTCGTGCGCTTCCCGCGCTCATTTCTAAAGCCATCTAGACGTACAAGAAAAGATGGGTATAAAGCAAAGAGACTGAATAATACCCCTGAAGCAAAATCCAAACGATATAAGCCAAACGCCCTCAACTGAGTATAGTACTATAAGCCATTCTGACTCAAAAACCTAGCAAGAGTTGAAATACAACCCAGAATATGTAGAGCGTGGTCAATTCGATTTCAGAAACTGGGTCAGGTCTCTTCATGTAGCTTTTTCCTCGCTTCTTCCAAGTACTGGCTCGACAGTCTCTGCATAATCATAATCGATCTTCTCTCCAAGCTCACGTTGGAACTGAAGCACCTCATCCCGAATTGAGAGCCGCCTGTCCTGGATTGATTGTAATTCATCCTCTAATGCTTGCAACTCGAATTTGAGGCTGTTTATTGTTTCTCTCAGCTCCTCGAGTTTACCAGACATTGTATGCTCTGAGACGCTAGCCTCTGAAACTTCTGATACTTCGCGTCTCATTTTGTCTGGCTTGAGTATTCTCAGTACCTTCAAGGTTGACTGTTGGTATAAAACAACGGTTGGCGATAGAAGATGGGAAAAGCGGGGAAGATATGTAGCGTCATGTATCATCGTACATTTCAGTGAACTTGTTTATATGAGGTCATACAGCCCGATAGCTCTCTACAGTCTACAACTGTCTACGGGGATGAATATACAATAACAAGAAGGATATAGGACGGACCAAAGTATAAGATAAGCCAGCTCCCTAATAAACCAATAATTCCCAAATGCGACAGCATAAGCCACAAGAATCAGATCCCGCATCCAAACACGATCAAACCTCAGCTCCTCCATACGAGGATCGGCGCGCTTCTGCAAGCGCTGGTTCTCCTTCTGCAGCCTGGCACTGGATTTGGCGGGTTGTTAGGAAAATGGTTGGGTTTGAGGTTATCTCGAGACTGGGGGACTGGTTTGCTGAGGAAACCGTTGGTGAGTCGGTTTTCAATTCGTATATGCTGATCTGATAGTATAGCTCACTCTCCGCGAATCATAATCCTTCAGCTAGCCCAGTTGATATCCTCTTGTTATGATAGCCAGGAACAAAAACGAAGCAGCTCCCTGGACGGAGAATGAAGCCGAGTCGTCCAGTGAATATTGCAATTCCTGCGTCATAATTATGCATCGCTTGTCTTCGAGTACATATACAAGCAGGTACACTTAGAAAAGCCTAGTTTCAATAATCAAATCAGAAAGTTCAATCATGTCCTTCCAGAACAGCGCCTGTAACATTTACCTAGACTCCGACCCCGGTGACACCGACAGAAAGACCTCCCTACAAGCAACCTGCAATAATGACCAAGGGACCGGCATGACCAGCCAAATTAAGCTTGACGAGGCTCTTGGAAACCAGGATGGTACGTCAATTCAAGCTACAATATAGTTATGGACATGTGATAATAGTTGTTGCGATAGGTCGATTTAGCTGGAACGGACAGAATTTCAGTAATACCGCTCGCAATGTCAGATTGGGCATGGAAGGACAACGAGAACCGGTGCTTCATGCGGAGCTTCAGGATAATTCTGGGGAGTATAGGGAGAGTGAGGCTCGGCTGGGTGAGCATGTTGGGAATATTGATGGGCAGCTGCGGTGGAATAGTTGATATGTTAGCTCTGCTATTCACGTTTACTAAATAGGACTTTTACTTTAAGGACGGGATATTGAAAGACATCGTTCCTGTAAAGGTCTGTGCATCTAGCATCTAATCATAACCCGAAAATTCTACATATGGAACCTCTTCTCAAGGCCGTGCACAACCTTCGACCCCAAGTGTGTTCTCTGAACCGCCACATTTTTGTAATAGTATTCTCGTGCAGCATCCATAATAGCCCTAACCCTCTCTGAAGGGATCTTTTCCTTCCGATGAATCGAGTACAGTCCATTAACTTCTTGCTCGATATCGCAGCTGCAGAGTCTTAGCATGCACCTACAGCGGACAGAAGGGGAGGGCCATACATCTGAGTATACACAAGGCCATGCGAATTACCTCCCTTCACAATCGCCATTACCAGTTTTTCAAAACGATATAAGAAATCTTCTGGATCAGACGCGGTAGTATAACCCCAGTCCCGTTCAGTAGCAGCGGGAGAATCCTTTGAAGGGGCGATGTTTACGCCACCAAACTCGGAGCAGATCACCGGGGCACCTGGTTGATGCTTGGAGCCTGGATCGGAGCCTGAAGGCGGGACGAACATGTCGTGTCCGCCCTTTTGGCCTAGGATTCCGGTGCCCATATTGGAGCATGTTACGGAAAGGTCGGTGAAGTCGCTGTAATCGTGATAGGTGGTAAGGTCTGTCAGGACGTGTTCCCAGCCGCAGTTGTCGTTGATTGGGCGGGTTGGGTCGAGGGTTCTATCAATATGTTAGCATGGTTAAGGAGGACCTTGGAGATGGACATACTTCGTCTGGTAATACACAGAGCGAAGATGGTTGCGCTGCTCGATATTGTCCTTCAGCGAAGTATAGCCCCAACTTTCATTCGCAGGAGTCCAAGTGATAATGGAAGGATGATTGATGTCTCTCTTGACAGACGCTATCCACTCGCTGTTGACTCGCTCGACAAAGTCGTTGCCAAATGCATAGGCATTGGCCATCTCGCCCCAGACGAGGAAGCCCAATCGATCAGCCCAATAGTAAAAGACAGGATCCTCAACCTTTTGGTGTTTGCGACAACCACTGAACCCCATTTTCTTCGTCAACTCAATGTCGATCTTCAAGGCTTCTGGGGAAGGAGGTGTGAGACCAGTCTCGTCCCAGTAGCCTTGGTCCAGGACCATAGTTTGGAAGAAAGGCTTGTCGTTGATTCGAAAAGTTCCGTCGCCGTTTTGCCATGAAAGGTGACGCATTCCGGTTGTCGTTTGAACTTCGTCCACCACTTTCCCGGAGGAGTCATAGAGGCGCAGCACCAAGTCATATAGAATCGGATGACCAGGATGCCAAAGTGCCACACCATTGTGCCAGCATTCGTCCGCGTTAAACGGTATCTTGTGCTTCAATTCTGCTGCGTTTGGCACTTTCATGCTCAGATCGATATTGGCAAACTCTCGATCCTTTGGGAGATCACTTTTGGCCTTATTGACGGATTGTCCAGCAAGATGAGACTCGATCTCAACGCTGCATTGGAAGCCAACTGGTCGACCAGTGACGGCAACACAAGCATGGAGTAGGCCCCGTTTGATATCATCCGAACGGAGTACTGTGCCACCACTGCCACAAGAGAGTCGCACTGGAGGGACACTCTCCAACCAAACCGTCTGCCAAATTCCACTCGTGGGTGTGTAGAAGATACTCTCCGGAACGGGACCCCAGTACTGTTTCCCACGGGGCTGGGCAAGATCAGTTGCAGAGTCACGGACTCGCAATGTCAAACGGGCCTCAATTGTTTTCTTCGTAGCGTCGGGACGAGAGAAGGCATCCGAAATATCGAGGTCAAAGGGTACATGGCCGCCCTGATGACATCCCACGAAATGACCGTCTACCCAAACAGAGCACTCATAATCGACAGCACCAAAACGAATCACCAGGCGGTTTCCGCGGTTTATCTCATCGATGGTGCGGATATCGCTCACGGTGCGCTCATACCAGATTACCTCGTGGACTTCATGGACACCAATTCCGGAGGCCGGGGTTTGAAAAGCATAGGGCACTCTGATATCTCGCCGCTTGTTTGCTCCTGCTTCGGAGGGTATCCCCTTTAGGTGCCATGATTGGGAAAGGCCGCTGTCTGCGTCGTCGAAGAGGATGTCCCATATCCCGTCGAGGGAAATCCAATGGAGGTTTTTACGCTGAAAATCAGGTCGCGGATAAGCCATTTCGCAGAGTGAACTTCTTTGTACTAACGAGGTGGTCAGAGTTGAAGCTGTAAGAGAATTGTGAGGGGAGGAGTTAGCTCCCCGCAGTATGACGTAGTTACCCTTGTAGATCCGAATTAGGAAATCCGCGATTCAGCAACATTCTGTCGTTTGCTTCTATTGGGGATATATTCAATAACTAGTTGAACATAAAAAAAAGAAAAAAAAAAACCTTCAAAACAATATAACTAATATGAGGAACAATACTACGCTCGTTATATGCGTGAAAAATATATTGTCGGTGATAGAAATTGACTGGTTGAGTAGACTACATGGCACACCTGTAGTTTCCGGAAGAGACCTGCATTCCACCGTCTACCACGATATCCTGCCCGGTGACATACGAGGAGGCATCACTCAGAAGGTACAATGCCGCCATCTGAAGGTCCTCCGGCTTTCCAACCCTCCCAAGTGGTGGCGCCTCATGGAATATACGGAAAAGCTCAGTTGATGGAGACCGATAGCTCTTAACGGTTTCTTCCTGTAAGCTACTTGTACCTTGAGAAAACCCTCACTTATACGGATTACCGTTATCGAGATAATATATTCATTTTCCTTCGCAGCCACGGCTATCCGCTCATGAACTGCCAGTTTCGACACAGAGACACCACTTACGTAGTAATTGGTTCCATTGAGACTGATAGCCCTGTCTTGATCAATGACCCAAACAGATGGGAGAAGGGAAAGTAGGCCAATACCCATGTAACCAAACCCAATCATTTTGTCCATATGAGCTCTGAGAGCATCTTCCGAAGACCTTCACGTTGGACCTCAACCTTGGCTACAATAACCAAGGAAATCTACTCTTAGCAAGAGATATACAGTAAACTGTCATTTGCAACTAATAACACGACTGCATGAAAGAAAGCAAAGGATTGTCGGTAGCAGTTGGAACAGAACAAAGAACAAGAGGGAATAGACAGAACAAAGGTATAGCGTAGACAAAAGTACATAACAAGAAGTAAAAGGTGGACATGAGGCCAGTAAATCTTGAACCTGAACAGACTGCAAGACTATCGAGTACAGATTCGCAGCCCCGTGTTCCAGCTCATTTTCCTATGTTCAGGTCCGGTTATTAGGTTTAATAGATAAAAGAAACGAAGAAATCAAGAATGCAGCACATTTCTTTTCTTCGGTCCACCCAATTAAAGAATAGATTCATTACCTGAAGCAAAAAAGGTGAGAGAAAATAAAAGACTTCGAGGGAGCGTGTGAGATACAAAAACACAAAAATGGAAAAGGAGAATCAAAAAGAGTGTGTGGTCGAGAATATTCGAGAGAAAAATAAAAAGGAGCGCGCTTGGTCGGTCGGTGCAAAAGAGGTCGTCCACGTTGGTAGTGAGCTATCGATTAACGGAGTGAGAACCCCTTTCTCTTTCCCTTCTCCTCGATCGGCCGTCCGCTTTCCAGACGACCCTTCTTTTCGTCTAGTTCGACGCGTTGACGATCCAATTGATCCTTCATCTCGCGATGTCGGGCGTACAGTTCGTCTTCGCTCTGTTTCAGCTTACTTTCCTTTTCTGCCACCTTCTGCTGGAAGACCATCTTCATTTCGGCTTCCATCTTGGCAAGCTTCTGCTCGTGGAGAGCCCGCTCCTCCTCCTGCTTGACGGCAGGGTTGACCTCTTTGAAGACGCTTGGGTCCTGGGCAACACCCATCTGGGTCAACTTCTCAGAGCGGTAGTTCTCATAGAGGCTGTTGTTAGTGTGCTCCTTGAGCTCTTCCATGTGGGTACGGATCAACATCTGGCGCAGCTTGACAAAGTCGCAATGCTCCTCGTTGTCGACCTCAATGGTACCCCAGGGGTAGCTACGGCCACGGACCTGACGACCGTCGGCGGTTGTGACTTCCGAGTTGGCACCAACAACGGCAAAGGGGACCTTAGACATGATCTCCTGGTTCTCAGCGATGGTCTCTTCGTCGTCGAGCTCGTAGCGGGGGCCCTCGAAGATCTGGATCGAGTGGTGCTGGATATCGGCGAGGATCTGCTGGGGTTAGCCGAGAAAAATAAGTATAGGAAGAAAGGAACGTACTCTCTGCTTGAACAAAGCAATCTCCTCGTCCGTAAGAGTATCGGCCTTGGCAATGACGGGAATCAGGTTGACCTTGGTGTGCAACCGGCGCATGACCTCAATGTCCAGAGGCTTCAGGGAGTGGCCCGTAGGCTGGATGAAGTAGACGCAAGAGTGGATACGGTTGTCAATGATGTTGGTGCGGTTGACCTTGTTCTCGGCCTCGAGGTAGGCGTCGTATCTCTGCTCAATGTTCTCGACAATCGGGCGCCACGAGTCATCGTTGTTCACAAAGTCACCAAATCCAGGGGTGTCGACGACGGTGAGACGAAGACGGACACCGTTCTCCTCGATATCGGCGCTGATGGACTGGATGGCCACAGTCTTGGGGATGATGTCGTGGCTAGGGGCAGCGCGCTCCTTCGGGGGGTAGAGAGAGGTGTTGAACAATGTGTTGACGAGAGTCGACTTTCCGAGACCAGATTCACCTGAGACCGTTAGCACCGCAGTCACACCTCGGGATGAAGCTACATACCGACAACCATCACGTTAAAGTTGAATCCTTTACGGACACTCTTACGGTGCCATTGGTTGGGCAAGTTGGCGAAACCAACGTAGCCGGTCAGCTTGCGGCGAACGACGTTCTTCATATCGGTGGCAGCCTGGGCGACGGCCTTGGGGTCCTTTGAGCTGACGGTTTGAGCGTTGCCAGAGCCCATGGGGTTACTGCGCTCAACAAAGGGAGATTCGGCCCTGCTGTCGGGAGACAAGCGTCCGGTGGGAGTACCGTTTGCTGGGGGGGTAGGCGAGGCTAAAGAAGTAATAGCAACGGTATCAGCATCATCTTCGTCATCTTGATCCTTGGTCTCGGGCGAAGAAAGGCTCGTGAAAAGGGATGATTCTCTCTGGTCTGGCAGGCCCAGATCCAGACTCAAGTCTGACTGCGAGCGAGAATCTAGATCCAGCGAGAGAGCCATGTCGCAATGCGAGATTCGAGGATTTCAAGAGTATTGTATTTTCCTCCAAGAAGAGACGATCGCACACAGAGACGAATGGAGAGTAGACGGAGCAGAGAAAGAGAGGAATGCACGCAGGGCAGGGAGCTTACCCATTACGGTAGTCGAGGATGCGTAGGGGTTTCTGGAAGCGAGCGTAAGAGGAAGGAGGCCGGGAAGGACGAAACGGAAGGTCCCTAGTCGCACTTTCTGTTAGCAACACCTTCCAACCACGATTCTTCTTCGGATGTCTCTGGAAATGACGGATGGATGACGACCAATGGAGAGGGGGACATGGAGGGGGATTCCCAAGCGCCCAACGGTATCACCAACACCACACACAAACAAACAACGGGGAGCGATCGTACCGTGATGTTATTCAACGGACACCTAGTAACGTTGGATTACGAACGAATGAGGGCGAGCACAAAAGCAGGAGGTGAGCGAGGGATCTCAAGCACAGCTTGGGGGGTGGGCGAGAGCGTGTCTGTAGGGCGGTGGAGATCCGGAGAGAATTAAAAAAGGACGCCAAAAGGGCAATAAATAGAAATAAATAAATTGGGGAGAAAAGAATAAAAAGGGTACTGAAAGAGAGAAAAGAAGAATTAACAAAAAACGGAGGGCAGCACCTTTTCTTTTTGGCGAAAGGGAAAGAAGAGGAAGAGAGGGAGTTGGAGAGAGTGAGAAGAGAGAGAAAAGGATGAGAGAAAGGGGCTCATCGGCCAAATCTTGGTTAGTTTGAATCCCCGGCGGGCCTCGCCCGTAGCAATCAATTGATTGTACTATGCAGTCAAGTACGGTGCAGTCAATATCTGCCCAATGCATTTCCTCTCATTCTGGTCAGCCTCCCATATTCTGGTCAATATGGAGGAGCATTCCATTCTGCATCTACAAAATACTATGGATATGGCGTTAATTCTCCGACGACCTGTCCGTACTCCATACAATACTGATACTGTCGGGTACTCTGTACAGTACGGAGTACAGAAGTAGACAAAAGATTCTGCAATACTACTACTACTACTATACGCACTCAATAGTATCCCAACTTATCCATCTCTTTACAGAGTACCTGTTACTTTACTCTACCCTATACTACAGAGTACTGTACAGTACTCCCACCAACACATGGGCCTCCCGCAAAGACCACCCGTTCAGCGTCTATTGTACATTACCATTCTCATCCTCCTCCTCTTGTACTTGTAGGAGTCCTCTGTACATAATACCTGACACTCAGGGGAACTCCTATCCAATGGTCCCTCTTCGGCCCAGCCAGGGGTCACAACTGGTCCTGGCCAATCACCGCTCCGAGGCGGGTCGGGACGGGTGCTTAGTAATATTCACGGTCGATCCCCATTTTTATCATTGAAGCACTGTCATACAGAGTAGGTATTGGGTTATTGACTGATATGTCTATTGTTATGAAGTACTTGACAGATACTGGGCACATGCGTGGAGGTAGGGAATCTCGAATACAACCAGTCAGATAACTAGCCACGGGGTACAACGGAGAGACGGAGTACACATGCTCGTACAGAGAAGCAATAGTACTCTGTAGTAAATCCTGTACTCGTACCCTGTGCGAAGTAATAGAAGCATCACCAGCCTCGAGGAGACCAACCTCCTCTTCCCGAAACAGCATACACCCTTCCCTTCCCTTCCCTTCCTTTCCTACAGTACAGAGTACAGTACCTATGTATGCACGCATCTGCACCTGCATGCAGTGGAACCTCATTTCACTCAATAGTCGCGCTGACTGCATGCCAGTAACACAAAGTTTATCCGGTGGCTGCAGAACTATCGCCTTATCTACTTGTGGAGAGTGGGATATTGGAGGATTGGAGGTGGATAGGTCGATCGTAGTTGTCATATTAATAGGGTCTAGTTTTTGTCCTTGAATTGAAGGTTGAGTATGGTGTACTGTGTACTCTGTACTTTGGTGAATATGGAAGGTTGGTTTTGGTGGAGTAGGAGTACTCCGTATGCAGTGTACCCTGCTGTGGTCGGGTTTACAATCCAGGTTACGGATGGCAAGTGGACGGAACCAAGAATAAATATTACAATACATACAGATACAGCGACCAAAAGAACAACTCACGTCAATGCACGATTGAATTCATATGCACTTGGATAACCTACTATTTCCCAGTCTTGCTCTTCTTCTTGGGCCGCGCCTCTTCAGCATCCTCCATCTCCTCATCATCATCTCCACCGTCAGAAGCATCGTCCATCTCTGCATCGTCGTCGCTGCCACTGCTGTCGTGGGCCGAGTCGAATTCTTCGGCGACGTCCGAGTCTGATTCGGTCTGGAAGTCTTCATCGGGGGACTCCGAGTCCTCGTCGGCTGAGCCGCGGTCAGGACGGCCGCCTTCGTCGCTGGAGCCCATCTCTTCGTTATCCAGGGCTGCTGCGATGAGGGATTTGTGCTAATATTGTTAGCTTGTGGTTTGGTATATGAGAGAGAGAAACGTACATCATCTGTCATCTCGTTCTTGAAGCGGATATTCTTGGCCTTGAAGAACTCTTCGAGAGGTTGTTGCTCCTCACTGTAGAAGTCAGTGGACGGTTCATCTGATGCCTCGAGATAGGACGACATACCGGTTGATGTTGCTGAATTGGTGCTCTCCCAAGCCATTCTTCAGGCTAACAGTGATATCGAACGTCCTGCTAGCAGACACGGCACCGCCAACACGCGACATGGTAATAATGGCCACGTTCTCAAGCTGGATGTAGGTTGAAGGCTTGGGAACGAAAATCAAACTCTTATCCAAGAAGTAAAGGAGACCCTCGTTGGCCTTGATTGAGCACTTGACGCCGCTGTGGCCATGGTGACTGACAAAGTCCTTCGAAGGCATAATGACCTTCTTGCCGGACAATCCACGGAAGATCTTGGTCACCACCTGGTGGATGGGCTCTTCGTAGTGAGACTGCAGCTTGTCTTTGTATTGAGTGTCGAGAAGCTCACTGCACACGTTAGAGACCATCAGGAAGATCCAGCAGTAGAAAAACTCACTCAGTCATATTCAGCTCGAGGCTGATTTCTTCATCCAATTTCATTTGCATAACAAGGAAAGGGTAACGGGTCTGACCCTGGCGAAGAGGCGGGTCGAGTCCCAGAACAATAAGTATGTGGGTATCATCATTTTTAGGAAGTAGGAAGAATTTCTTGATTGAGGCGTATTGGATCTTGTAGTCGTACGTCTTTCCACGTAACCGGAATGACGATTCGTACATGTCGATATCGAAACGACCTCTGCAGACTTGTTAATACCCATAGCGACCACAAATCTCGGAAGCCATACCTAGGAGTAAGATGGAGGATATCCAAGAAGGTAGCGAACGTGTCGCCAGCCACATCACCAATCTCAGCCTTGTCCATGAGGGTCTCATAAAATAGGTTGGCTGCGTTCTGCTCCTCGACTTCCTCCTCTTCTTCTTCCTCCTTCTCCTCGCCCTCTTCACCAGTCTCTTCCTTGGTGCCCTTCTCCTTCTTCACTGCCAAACCAGGGATATAAAACCGCATCTCGACCAGCTCATCAGGGCCCGAAGCAGCCTTCTTGCCACGGTTCTTCGTGCTGCCCGGCTGGCCACTAGCTCCATTTGTCTGTCCATCCCCAAGAGCAAACTCGACAGCGACTTCGTTCTTTCCGGCAAGGTTCGTATTCGAGATTTCGGAGTAGGGGATTTCAAAGGCAGGTCGGTTTTGCACGTTGAACGAAAGCTCGGCCTTTGTGAATTCGGCTTTACCCCAGTTCCACCCTCTCAAGGCATGTTCGCGGGACTCAACGTTAATGCCATACCAGATTTTGAACGCTTTGCTCAATCGTTCGAAGTCCTAGCCAAGGTTTCTAGTTAGAAACGTGCCTCGCGTCGTAATTAGAAACGGGGGGCCAACGCACCTCCTGATCAAAACCATCCAATTGAATCACACCCGACGAGCGCGAAAGAATTCTCAGCTCAAACCCTTTGGCCGCGCGACTCCATTGCGCTGCGCCAATGTTGCTGCTATCAAGGGTAAATGTGTCGCCTCCACCGGAAGGTCGCCATCCCAGACCACTCTCTGCAAGTTTGCACTTTCCGGGACTCTTCGAAAGATCGAGATAGACGTTATCGAAGCTCTCCCTGTCAAAACCGTCAGAATCATAAGCAGACACCAGCCGTGACCGGCGCAACTCACATGTTGGAGAATGAACACCGGTGGATGAAGAAGAATTATTCAAATGAAAATTCGGGTCCCGGCAGGGATGAAGTTGCTCAAAGGGACAAGGGACCAGGTGCGAAATAAGTATTGACCGTGAAAAGAGTGCAACGGTGAAGGTATCTGGTGATGAAGCTCTAGAACAACCTTTTTCTGGAGTTCGCGTTGCGTTGCGCGCGGCTGTTGGTCTTTCGCGTTAGTAAGGGGACAGCCGCCACTGATGCCAGATTGAGTATAGCTTTGTGCCTCAGGCATAAACATATCTCTTCCCTGTACATGTTCCTTATATGACAAGCCACAAGATCTCATGCGATTGAAACATGATTTAGTTCTATTCTACTATGCTCGAGTATGGAATCTCTAATCTACCAAGGCAGTGAAACAGTCTGGCTTCCGGACTTCTGTCCTTACCGGCCTTTCCTACTCCATGCGGAGCATCGATCACCCATTTCCAAACCAGAACAAAGTCTAAGGTGACTGGACAAAACGAATCAATGTTCGTTTGTACATAGTACGGACTAGTCAATAAGACCCATCATCGCCCGCTTTGAATCAGTAATTTACACATACCGGCGATGAAACAGCAACCGAAACATTATCCTTACTAGTCTATCAAGCCGATCGAGTCGTGCGAACCGATCCAACAAGTTTTCTCCATATTCAACGATGATTGCTCTGAGATACGAGAGCTATGGGTTTTCTATTCCTCTTGCGCTTATAACAGGCACGAAATATCTCTGTAGAACGTATGCTCACCGGTACGCTAACAAACTTTCTATTTTAGTCGGAAGCGTGATGTTTTGCGGTATCAGATCCACTTTCTGTCATTGGAGCTCCACAGTCTCGAAATAGCATGTAATACAATGTTTTTGTCATATATGTATGAAATTGTACAAACTACGGACTATAGATCGTTCTTCGAGTGCCAGAGATTCAAGATAATCATTCCGCTCGTCCGCTCGGCATAGATATATCTCTGCATACATCACACATCATCACCAGACCACGTCTTCATAGTTATAATGTATTCATGAAAAATGCTGTCAGCACAAAAATTCCCTAAAATATCATACTTGAAAGTGTAGCGCAATCTTCGTCTTAGACTCGCCATTGCGATTAACGACACGATGATCAACAGAACAGTCGCAAAGATCAAAGCAGACCTTAAATCGCACACTGATGGACGATATACTGTCGTCATCTCGAACTCAGCAAGCTCGGAATCCTGTTATGTGAAAGCCCGATGTGGGTAGGCTATCCTCTTCCCCTGGAAAACCCTAGCTGAAGTTAAAAAAAAAAAAAAAGATAGATTCACCTACGACTCCTGCAATGAAACTCTGCGGTTCACGTGGCCAACGTCCATCCATGCCGGCGGCGCGAGCTGGCTGAAAGACTGGACTGTGGCAATGGAGCGTCATAAAATGGTTAAAGAACAGTCTTTGAGTGTTTACCACGGCGTTGAATTGTATAGGTGTCAGGGCCCTTTTGAAGGAAGGTGAGTTACTATGTCGCACTATGTTTGTTCTTTTGACACTGTGTCTGATATTGGTATCAGCAAAAAGAACCCAAAGACTGGATTGTGACCACGGATCCGCGTCTGGCCACCGGTTGTTGTGGACGTGGGATATGGGAAAATTGATGAGGATCTTCTGAGCGATACCGATATCTTACTTGAAGGTTTGAAAGGATGTATTGGGTATGCAATCGGCGTTAAGTTAAAACCCTGACTCCCGGTGAGCAGAAAATCCAGGACGGATATATAGAGCTTCACAAGTACTGCAAAGATACTGGGAGAAGAGTCAAGGTTCGAAGCAGGATGATGAGTTCCTTATCTCAGAATCTCGACCGTTCGTACTGCTAATACATATCCAGCAATTGCACCCGCCACCAGTAAACCATTCATGACAGTGCTTTGAGTTTAGCTGGTATGAGATTCTACGGAACAAGTCTGACCTATGCATCACCGAAGAGGCCCCGCCGCAGATGTACCCCAACGACTTGCGGGCCGAGATGGACGAGGGTGTCGAACATTACCTGAAGTTCGAGAACGGAGAAGTAGATGATAATGAGTCTGTTGACGAAGAGATGCTGGAGGTGAATACTGATGTTGGCTATCGTTGCTTATATCCAATGCGAGAACCGGCAGAAGTGCAACAAATCACGGCTGCAATGTATGCTCGGGTTAAAACTAACGAATCAATGCTTATATCTCTGGTTCGAGAGCCAGCCAAATGGAAGATAGCTTATCTGATTATTGTACAATATTCACTTATGTGGAGACGTGGGAGGATGGCTGTGCCGATATATATCGTACCGTCACTTCTCTTTCAACACATATACAGCTTGCACACAAGAAATATGTAGTACTCGTATGAAGTACCCCGTACTATCCGAGAATAACACAATATCGAAGCCGAGTATACCGCATCACAAACGCTGTACCATGTATGCAAGTACAACGTTGGCTACTATTTTTGCAGAGATGGACCCGCATGTTTCTCCTCCGCTGGATCCAACTCAGAAACTCAATCGCACATGATACATGATCAGGATTTGCTGTATGTATTTGTATGTAGTCTATCGTTGGACAAAACACAATCACAATCCAGAGGGGCAATCGAGTCGAGGATAGTACTACAGTACCATGTACTCCGGAGTAACACATACTCGGTGATTCCAGTCACACCGCTGGCATAAACACCATTAGAAATAATCTGCACCACAAGAATTTATTCCCAGCCTCTGTCAATAAGTCAAGCACACATACAAGTATGCCAGGAGATAATACTGGGTGGTTAGTTTCCATTCCGAGACGCGAGGTTCCAGATGTATGTATTTTATGTAAGGACCGTTCCCCTCCGTAACGGCGTGTGGTAATTTATGACGCTACATTGGAACCGGATAAATGTTATGCCTGTCGGTCTCGTATATGATTGGTTCAGCGGAAGTAACCTTAACCCAATTCAGTATAATGTGGTCATCCCAGCTAATCTTAGCTGTCTGATCCACTGGTACGATACGGTAATGATACTGACTCGGACACGGGAGCTGGAACAAACCAAACTTCCCCTGCCATGTCACTCTCTCTCTTTCTCCATCTCAACCCAGTCTGTCGTTCGTTTTTTGCGATTTGATGTTGTGTTTTTTCTTTCCTCATGCATTATTACTGATTACTATTCTTTCGTGAACTCCCGCCTGGGAACGTGGAGTTGTCCATTCATTCACTCGTTTTATTCCATCATTCCATTCTTTTTATTTTTTTACCTCCCTCTTTTGCAGGCCACTCCTTTTTTTCTTGCGTTATCGTGTTGGGTCGCCACCACCTTGAAAGCCTTACAGTTCTCTCGTTGTTTCTTTGGCCCCTCTCAAGCTTATTCTTGAGACCTCTATTTCATATTTCCCCTACGTTTTCTTCTCTGTCTTGAAGCCCGCGCCGTTCCCGCCCCTGAGTTATGAGGGCTCCCTCAGTCTTAGGGCCTGTGACGGCGGGCTTATCGACTGTCCTCCCACTCCTGTCGACTGTTAAACCCGCGGTCGCAGATGGGTTATCATTCCATTCCGTCTCATACCCCGAACTAGATCTCTCACCATTAGGACGAGTCGCGCTCACCGGAGATTTTGATGCTGTGTCGCTGTATGCCTTTACCGAACAATCCAACTCGACCTCCTCTAACAATGGATCGCAATCGATTTCCACGTCGCTTCCGAACGGGGTTCTCACGACGCTCGCCGATTCCGACGGTTATATTCTTGAAATGTGCCCGTTGACCCAGAAGGATGGGACGTCCGATATCTTCGTTGCCGGTAACTTTACGAGTTTGGGTGGGGTTAAGGCACAGGGTATCGCGAAGTTTGACCCCAACACGACAGAGGTTACTGCTTTGCCGGGTCTGTCGGGGTCGATATCGGCTATGCTGTGCGACCAGGACTCCAACAGTGTCTACGTCGGCGGAGACTTCCGGTTCCAAAACTCATCGAATGCGGCCGCCTATGTCAACGGTGAAGGGTGGAAGACACTGGCGTTTGGTGGCTTCAACGGACCGGTTACTGCGATTCTTCGGAACGACGACGGCAAGATCATATTCGGTGGTGACTTTGACGGCATCGGCAACTCCACCAATTCCAAGAAGAACCAGCAGGTCATCAACCTTAAGGATGCGAAAATCACTTCTGACGCGATCTCGGAGCAAAGTGGCTTCAGCGACCCGAAGAACATTATCTGCCAGACCAGCGGCGACGATGCTTCCGGTAAGACATGGTTATTGTACGACAACTCCCCCGGATACTGGCGCGCAGAGATGGGCTTTGGTTTCAAGCCAAACAAGATCCGCCTGTACAACACCCACTACGAAGGACGCGGAACGAAGAACTTTTTGCTGCGCGCGCTCCCGGACAATGGCATCATGAACCTCACCTACACCAACGACAACGGCGATGATACTTATTGTGACTCCTCGTGCCCCCTATCCAGCAGCACCGACGACAAGTACCGTGAATTCCGTTTCGTGAACAATGTTGGCATGTCTGGTTTCCAGATTGAGGTTCTGGACTGGTACGGAGATGGTGCTGGTCTCAACGGCATCGAAGTCTTCCAGGAAAGCATCATGGCGTACGCTGTCAATGACTACAATGAACCGTCGTGCGGAGATATTGAATTCCCCTCCAAGGCTACAACCACCGGCTCTTGGACCGCTAAGCCATCTGGCGAAAGTCAATCCGGCTATTTGAGTACCCAGGTCTCGGATTCCACCTCTTCTGATGCGTCTGTTGTTTTCGAACCTGATGTGAAGCAGTCCGGCAACTACAGTATTCTACTGTATACACCTGGTTGCAAACAGGATGATGACTGTGATGCGCGTGGTATTGTTAATGTCACGGCTAAGGTGTCGTCGAGTTCCGATGAGGATGAACCTAGCCCGACTACACTTTACCAGACTAACTACTACGAAAAGTACGACACGATCTTCACCGGCCACGTCGATGCCAGTAGCAGCTCGTTCCGCCCTAGCGTCACCCTGACTCCGGCTGACGGCCAAAATGATATCACTGTGGTGGCATCTCGTGTCAGATTCGTCCTGAAAAGTGCATCGAGCGGATTGAGTGGAGAGTTGAACGGCCTGTACGAGTACGACCCATCCACGAATACCACCGAAACCGACTTCTCGAAATCTGGCTTCAACAAAGCGGGACTGGACTTTGACAATGAGGTTACCATCCGGTCCCTTATCAAGCAGGGTGACACCATCTACGCAGGAGGCAACTTTTCCGACTCGGACATTAGCAACATCATGTACTTTGACGATGGCAATGCGACTGCTCTGGCTCAGGGTGGTCTGAACTCCGAAGTGAGATCGATTGCGGCGTTGGGCAACTCGCTCTACGTTGGTGGAAACTTTACCGGCACTGCCAAAGGTAGCAAGAGCTTGAAGCATATCGCGTCTTACTCTCTTGAATCCAATTCCTGGTCCGCTCTGGGAGGTGGTGTTAACGGACCTGTCTACTCGGTCCTCGCTGCGCCATTGAACGTTTCCACTGAAATCAACGAGACCACGATTGCTATTAGCGGAGAATTCGACAAGTTGTTGGCCTTCGGTGACAGCCAGGAAATTAACGTGGCAGGATTCGGTATCTGGATCCCGTCCCGTCAGAACTGGCTGCAGAACCTCAATGTCAGCCAGATCGAGCTTGGAGGTCAATTGTCAGCGTTTACCAAGGTTGACAACGCCACTTTGTATGCAGGTAGTCTCGCGTCGGGCGGCATTGCCGCCGTCGATGCTGTCAACCTCAGATATCAGGATGGATTGCACTTGGATCCGTTGCTGTCCGCGAAGCAGATTGTCAACTCGACTGGTGGTACTTACATTGGTATCTACGACACGAGCTCCAGCCGCAATCTCACCGTTCTCGGAGGCCAGTTCAGCGTCCACTCCAGCGACGGGTCGACCATCAACAACCTTATCCTGCTTGATGGCTCGAAGGAAACAGTCACCACCATTGACACGGGAGTTGACCACAACTCGACTTTCTTGTCTTTGGCCGTCACCGACGACACGCTTTACGCTGGTGGCAACGTCACTGGCTCCGTGGGCAAGGCTAATGTTGAGCTGAATGGCATTCTCGCTTGGGACCTATCGAAGGACGAGTGGGCCAACATGCAGCCTCCTGCGCTGGACGGCGAGGATGTGGTCGTCAACTCTATTGCGCCCCGCCCCAACTCCGACAATGTGTACTTCGGAGGCAACTTTGAGGGTGGTGGTGGACTCCCTTGCCCAAGCGTTTGCGTCTTTGACCCGTCGTTGGGCAGGTTAAGCCGCCCTGGATCAGATCTTTCTGGAACTGTTCTGGAGCTCAAGTGGGCTACTGAGAATAAGCTGATCGCTGCTGGTAACCTCCAGGTTGGGGGTAATAAAACAACCCTTGCAACTTACAATGCCAAGAAGAACAAGTGGACTGCTCTTGGCGGTGCCTCGGCGCCTTCTATTCCTGGCGAGATCACTGCTTTTACTCCCGCCAGCCAGGACGTCTCTATCTTCTGGGTTGCTGGACAAGCTAGCAACGGTTCGTCATTCATCACTCGGTACGATGGCTCGAGCTTCCAGACCGTTGAAGACCTCTTCGGAGATGGAACAACCATCCGTGGTCTTGAAGTGTTGCCTCTCGCTACGGACCACGATGAAGTCGATATTCTCCACAAAGACCAGGTCCTTTTGGTGACCGGTCAACTAGTTGTGCCTGATTTCGGTAACGCCTCTGCTGTGCTGTACAACGGTACAGACATTACACCTTTCATCCTCACCTCCTCATCCGATGGCCAGCCGGGCAGTATGTCGCGGATGTTCTACGAGAACAAGAACCCCTATGCCCGAGAGGGTGCGTCCCCTTCCTCTTTTACATAAAAAATAATGTTTGCTAACCCTTTGTGCAGAGAAACGCCACACCAACGGAATCGTCGTCCTGGTCTCCTTCTGCTGCGCTCTCGGCTGCGTCTTCCTTATCGTTATCGCCGGTGTCATCCTCAACAAGATCCAGCGCCGTCGCCAGGGCTACATGCGTGCCCCTCAAGCCGTTGGCACAGACCGGCAACCCAACATGCAGCGTTTGCCTCCGGAGTACTTGTTTAACACCTTGGGTCAACGAAGCCCTGCGCCGGCCATATAACCGCGCACTCGATTCGTTGATCGAACTCTTTAAAGTAAAAGAAGAAAAAAGAAAAAGACGAATATAGCCGACGCTCTTGTTACATACTGAACTGACCATGGCGTTCCTGGGAGCCGCTGTTGCTGTTTATACCCTTATTTAGTGTTTATTACCTGCCATTTCCCGCCATCTGTTGCTATCTTGTTACCTTGTTATCTGTTTATTATTCCATTCTCCCGGTGTATCTACCCGGACCACCTTTGACTCGTTTTTATTTGCCCTTTTGGATGTTTATGTGCGTGTGTTCTTGTGCATTGGCCAGACCCGCTTAGTCTCGCCTGTCTCGTTGTGAATATGCTGTCCGTGGATGTATGTGCTGAACTGAACCACGGGAAGAGAGAACATTTGTGTACATAGCCTGCGCGAGTCGCGGTAATGACAATATAATGGTGTGTTGTTGATGGATATGGATTCGTTGATCATATTTGTTCTTGTCTACAGGAGTCGTAAAGCATAGTAAGAGTGGAAACATTGGGTTGTTGAACTTGTGACCCATTGGAGCATAATCTTATCAACCAAAGCGTGCAGAGGAGATGTTGGTCTTCTCTGGTTGCTATATACCATATATCATATGCCATATGCCATGCCGATCATGTCGATGCTATAGGATGAACCCCTAACATCTGCTTAAAAAGGTCTTTAAGAACAGCAATGGCTTTGCTCTTTCTTGGTTGTTTGTTCATTCTTGGTCCTCGTCCATTCCAGGTATTTGTTATGTTAACTACAGCAAGCCGAACGCCCCGTATTACAGTCTATCTCGTGCGCAAGGAGAAGGAAGAGAGTCCTGCAGCAGGTGCGCTCCGCGACGCCCACAGTGGTTTGTCTTGTGCGCGTTGCCTTGCGCTGTCGTTTGGCAAGCAATCCCAAGCTAGATGATGGTTAGATGAACCTTCATTATAACCCACGTTTATTGTTCCAAAGGGTTTTGTCAGAAGTGTTATTTTCCGCTCTTTTTTTTTCTGTAGAAGAGGTGACAGACGGGTGTCATCGAAGTGCTTCCACACATTATCTTCTCGGCGTGCGCTGCTTCAGACATTCATTCTTTCCGCAGTGAATGTGTCGCTTAACAAACTTTTCTCGGAAAAAGCCCCTTAAACCATCGACGTAATTTGGTGTGGGATACGAGTGAAATAGTGCAATAATAGCAGAATACTCTGTTTCGAACCGGCAAGGCAAGCTGGGGGTGGGGTAAAGATTTGAGTGATATGATGTAGTATATCGTCGACTGCGGCGACGCGACCTATACATTCAGGCTTTTCCCTCGACTCATAATGATAGCGATTTCATTAGAGCAGAAGAGGCTGCGAACGACCTTGTAACTGCTAAACTTTCAGACTTGCTTGGAATTCGACACATCGGGAACCCGAATCCATGGCCTTGCAGCCTGCCAGATATCGTTTAACAATGCCACGGTGATGAAGCGGCCGGGGTTGAACAGTCAATCATATAACGATGTCACTCTGGCATTCAGGGCAGGCCCGGTTCCCTGATCCTTCGAGACAAGCTGGTTTCATGTTAGTATAATGCTGCTGGTGTTAGCAAAGGTGAATGTCGATTCCAGGCAGCGGATTCGTCATGTTGTTATGATCTGAGTCTCACGAGACGCAAAGCTCCCCTCGAAATTGCTCCGCTCCCTGAGCGATCTGGACACGAAAAATGGCACTCTGGGCCACGCACCAAGGGTCGCCGATGGCTCCCGGAGTGCTACCCAGAGCATCCAAGCATGATGGAGCAAGACTACACGACATGTGACATATAGTCTCCCTTTGTCAGCTTAGCCATTCAGAGTAATCTACCATCCTGGGAGGAGGGCGGCTCACCTGTAACCTGCCCACACCATGCTGAGCAGGTTGAGCAGGTTAAGGTCATGTGAATCGTTACAAGTGGGAGTGTCCCTATCAATTCCCATTCCCTCACTATATTAGTAATACCGGCCAACGGCAATCCTCACAACGCGCTAGGCGAAAATTACCGTTCCAAGCCGTGGATCACGCAATGCTATTGGATGTTTCTGTTTATACGTGATGTTCTTTCTTTTTCCAGTTGGCATATCGGCTATGCTATAACGTTACTACCTGAATAACTATCGGGCACTATGCGAGGGCGGTCAGACACGTAACCCGCCGGGTACTTGAAGCTGGGTCTCTCGGATCGTAGCTCAGAGGGGAATCGGGAGTCGATTATTCCGTACTAACGAGGTCTGTATGGAGAGGACTAGCTGGACGAAGGAGGGCGTGTACACAACTGATTGAGTGCTTAGCCATCTAAAGCGCATGGCCATGGTGTCCCTATTTAAGTACAAGGATTCTTCCGTTTTCGGTGATTCGACCGTTCGGTAATCGGCCCGACTATTGATCCACCGTTACTTTCATCAGTACTAACGGAGAAATAGTCGGTCCGAGTGGCGAGGGCAGGAGGTCCTTATATAGGCCAGCGTGTACGCACATTTAGATAGTTAAGCACTCAATCAGTTGTGTACACGTCCTCCTTCGTCCAGCTAGTCCTCTCCATACAGACCTCGTTAGTACGGAATAATCGACTCCCGATTGCCCTCTGAGCTACGATCCGAGAGACCCAGTTTCATTGGTTATGAGCCCGGGCCTGCCCAAGATATTTGGATATATCGACGCCTAACCAGCGTGTGGCACCCCGGGGGTTCTATAGTCGCCTAACATCTTCTATAGACCGATCGATACGATTCCGACTACGGGCCTCACCCTCGATTAGTTCCCTACACGATTATCGGCCAGTAATCTGCTCAGCGGAGCCTATTGAGTTGTGAGAACGTCATAATGGTAGAGACTAGCGGCAAGGACAAGGAGATGCCTAGGAGACACAAGTTGAATGAGGGAAACGCTGGATGTTGGTTCCATGAGATGGAGGGTCACAGGGGTGATGTCCTCAGCCGCGTGGAAGGCCTTATGCATGTGAGAGAGCCGTCATAGAGAGCTTCTAAGGTCCAGGGAAAGAGTGTCAGGTGCTTTGGATGCAGCAGGCATGGACGCAAAGCAAGAGACTGCCCTGATAGGACTGATCAGGATGATGACACCAATGTGGACGAGGAGAGAAGCTGGGGCTCTGGAGGTCAGCGGAATAGGAATTGGAACCAGGATGGGCAGCGAAGGTCCAGAAAGCGAAACAGGATCGCTGAGGAAGGTATGGAGAATTGGTTGAGGATGGCATGGATGGCGACAATGGAACATGCAGTTGAAGCACTGAGTCAATTGTGGAGTGTGCAATTCGCTGCGCCAGATGCGGAAGGGATGCCAAAGAGACCACTGAGACACCATCACTGTACGCAAGAGATGCCATCGTGTTCAAAAACCAAGCGGGAATTACATGCCTTCGAGAAAACCTGCAAGAAAGGAAGACGTCGATATGGGTGAACCAGCAGACGGGCATAGGCCCGAAGGGGAGAACAAGATTAAGGATTCTCCACAGATGATTGCTGGTAGAGAATTTCGACGTGATGCTGATGAGGCACCTGGAGAATTGAGAAGTCCAGGTACGAGAATGAATCAGCATGATGCCCACAATGAGCCGAGTGAATGAGCGATCGAAGGAGAATGCTCCCAGGAGTATGGATGTCGATATATTGTTGGAACGGCAATTTAAGAGAAATCGCCAGCCCCCATGGCCACGATTGAAAGTCAAAGAACTCAGCAGACTTATGGTTGTAAGCGCAAAGCTGAAGGGGAGTGGCACCAGCATGGAACCATCCTGCTCAGCGCTCACGAACGGACTTGGCTAGGATCGCGTGATGTAACGAGCTGAGGTACACGATTGTAGGCATGATGGATAAGCCGTTGAAACCATCGGATGGAGTCCAGCCTGAAGGGGAGAGAAAGCGCGACGTTGAGGTTTTCGCGCGAGGTTACCCTGCTGGAGGCTGGGGCCATGGCGGATAAGGCGTTCAAACCGTCAGAAGTACAGCCTAAAGGGGAAATAGGAAACTGTCGATAGCAATGAAAAAAAGAAAAAGCAAGCCTTGATTGACTGACTTTTTCCAATTTCATTTCGTTCATTGACCTGTTGGCGTGCCTCCTTTCTTTAAAAGATAAAAAGAAGAAAACAATTGGATATTTTTAGCCCAAGCAAACAGTCCAACGTAGTTATGGAGAATTCTGACAGACTTGTGCACCCATGCACCAATAAAAGCAATTTGAATCTCTTGAGACTTCCTGGTACAAAATGATCCTAACTTGATTAGGCCATGTCAAGCCTGTACTGTACGACTACATTGAAGGCAAATATAACGAGCTACACACCGAATGCACCACAGATAGCTATTAGTGAGTATACAGGATGATAATGTTTTATTATTGCATTACAAGGCACTTGGGTACTCGCAATATTTTCGAACTGGAAAACACTCAGCTGCCGACGCGATCCAAGGTGAGGTGCTTGTGCTGAATGAGGGCCGTTGATAACGCTGACTTGCATTTTGTGGTTACGAAACAAAAGAACAAAATTAAAAAGAAATCTGTCTCCTTGTGATGAACGAAATCGTGCACACCTTTCTCAGTACTCTCGACGAATGCCCCGAATCCACCGGCCTTGTCCAGCCTGGTTGGGCTCATCTGCATGCTCAATCAAAGTGATATCGCTCTGCCAGTAATTGAAGTTCCTAGTGGGCAATTCAAGGTTGAACATGCGATCAATCTGCGTTGGAGCTTGCCATTCATTTCAGGTAGCGCAATATACGCACTGATGAAGCCTACGATAGTGAATCCGTCAACTTGTCTTGCGAAGCAACAGGTTTGAACCCGGCCATGATTGATTCAATAGTATCTAGAGAATGAAGTTGCAGCTTGGCGACCCGGTACTATTATGAACAATTGGTATCTCTGCATCTTATTAGGGATCTCAGGGAGGCAGGGCTGAGTCAAAAACACGCTCGCCAAGTTCTAAAAAGACGAAGGAGACCTACACAGGATGAGGCAGGCATCAGTGGTACATCTACTTGTGGCCATCAGTTGAGAGATTTTCATGATCAAGCCGAGGACCTAGTAACAAGCTTGTACAAAAACAAGGAAGACATATCAATCAGTGGAGACCATTGCAGCTACCTCTCAGGATGGTGGCTCGAAAGGAGCAGAGTATCACTGCCTAAAAAGGTATCAATGCCTGATGAATTGTACGAACCATGATGATACATTCCTGATAAATTTCAACTCTTCAGCCCATGAAACTCTAGTGCCCTGCATTGAACCCGACAATCGGAGTTAGACAATTGGTCCTAGGAAGCCTATCGCTAAAGCCGAAATTGAATCAGGACGCAATCTCCCCGTAATGTCTAATCGTTTGCCCTAACATTTTTCATGATGTCTCATCCCATCAGTTAAACGTAGGGATCGGCAAATAGCCTGTTTGAAGTCCCAGAGAGGTGTGCTATAATACATAAGCATGAAGAATTAGTTACACATTCTACCATGTCAGTTGTTTGATTGCTAAACCGATCGAGGGAAATTCATCTATTAAGTGAATATTCACCTATAATTGTTTTCTGTGTCTGTCTGATCATCATCAACAAGTCCTCCATTGTCATCGATAAATACGTGTGGCCGTCCTGATAGCCAACGTTGAGATATCTTGTGAAGATGACTCAATTTCCAAGAAATGTGGACTTACATCCCCAAAGCACTGCTCCACGGACACCAGGCCCCCTTGATATCATCACGGAAGCTATAGATGTGCACGACAAGGAGTTACGGTTCAGAAATTGGGAGGTGGCATATTTCTTTCCAGTGTAGTATATAGCGACCGTGGCAGTCACTAATTTCGTGTCCAGATACACAGCAACCCAGAACTCGCATACCATGAGTTTATGATATGCCACCTGCGTCCTCTACCCATGAGTCTCCCCAAAGCCAATTGGGCTTGGAACTCCAAAGCCACATTGCGGCAGCAGTGGCATTGAGAACAGCACAAATAAAGACTACTGGGGAAGAAGTCCTGGAGCTCGTCTGTATGGTTAGCCAGAAGGACACCAATTGGGAAAAGCAGAGCCTACAGGGAGCTGCCTCTTTGGGCAGAGACATCAGGATCCTGGTCCTCAACTTCAGTAAGGACCTAGCAACTGGATACCCTATCAAAAAGAAGAATCACCAACCCCCGCACTCTGAGCACAACAGCTATGCCGAAGCTACTAGATCTCCACCCGACGTCCCCAAGACGCAGCCCAAGCTACCCAAGACCACGCACAAGTAACCACAACCAGAGAAAACCCGCGCATTTCTCTCCGCCTCCCAAAAAATCACACAGCCAGCCGAGCTAGCCCGTACGCCAATATGGATATACTGAGGAAACACTTGGACAAGACCTGTTCTGCAGCTGTGAAAGAGGTCCAACAGGTGCCCTCTGAAGGATGGCCTGGGCCTCCAGCTCCTCATGGAACGTAGGGAGGCTTTGGAGTCCCTCTTACAAGATTCCAAGGTAGAAGTTGAACAGAATTGCGCCATCTTTGCCCTACCAAACATGCCACAACAGTATATCAGCTATGATGGAACTCAAGTGCCAGACATTCCAGGTTCCAGCAGGTCTCCTACAAGGTTCCCTAATCTCCCCGATCCTCTTCCTGTTATTCACTGAGCCTATTTTCAAACAGGGCTCAGTTCGCACCCGGCACGGCCGCTTTGGGATATGCTGATGACATATGCCAACTTGTGGCCTCCCCTCCCTTTGAGGAAAATTGCACTGTGCTTCAGCACTGCACTGAGGAGCTCAGACAATAGAGAGCTAAAAGAGAAGGACTCACATTTGACTTCAATAAAACAGAACTGCAGCACTTTACATGTGGGACCAACCATTCCAACCCCACATGCTCTATTCACACCTCTCAAGGCTCACACACAGTCACACCCCGCCCTCCCTGGCGGCGCAACGCGTTGGCTAGGCATCTGGTTTGACCAGAGGTTGAGCTTTAAAAAACACTGCAGGACCCTGGCTGCAAAGGCCAGGCAGACAGCCGCTGGTGTTAGATCGCTAGCCAATACAGTCAGAGGGACTAGGGTATACCTACTGCGGCAGGCTACAGTTGCCTGTATCATCTAAGTTTTCTGCTATGGGGCTGAGGCCTCTCGGTATTAAATCGAGTCTATTCCTCCTATCTTGCCTTGACCGGGTACTCAGAGATGCTCTCCGAGGTACTCTCCCAGTATACCGGACCACCCCTATTTCAGCCCTCCATCGGGAAACTGCCATCCCCCCGATGGAGATCATCCTCGACCAACAACGCACTGCTGCCAGGCTACATGCTGCCAGGTTAGACAATTGTCACCCAGTTTTCAGGCGCTTATTCTGAAGATGATCCTTCCCCTCAAACACATGCCTAATCCACAATCATCTGCCATGGCTGGAGAGAATAGAACAGACTGATCCTTTGATCTATCCCCCCTTGGCAGGCTGAAAATCCTAGCAACGTCCAAAGTATTTGCCCCTCCTGAGACAGGGCTGATGCAGCTTTCCAGCAATGGCCTGACACATACCCTCCACTCTCCATGTTCCTCTCCACTGACGTCAGCCGCTTGAGCAACTCAGATGCTGTGGCCGGTGCTGGATGGTATGGACACTGGGGTGCATGGAAGCAGGAGTCTGCCTGTGGCCATCTCTGCCTTCCCAAGCGTGAAGTTTTTGATGTAGAAGCTACTGCAGCTACTGAGGGTCTGAAGGCCGCCCTTAATAATGCCCAGACACCCTGCACAGAACCTATATGTTCTCCTAGATAATCAGGAAGTAGCACAATAGCTACAGGGCTGCCCCAGAGGCTCCAGTCAGCGCACCGTCCTGGCCTTCCAAGAAGTCGCGAATGCCTAGCCCAACCGGTCCCTCCGATGCCAGTTTATCCCACCTGGGCGAGTACATGTTCACTGGATCACTGATTCCCTGGGCATGCCGGTATTTCAGGGGACGAGCAGGCCGATGAGCAAGCAAAGAAAGGAGCTAGGTCTACCCTACAGACCAACCCTCCTCCTGCAAGATATGCCTGGGCTAGTCGGACGTTGAAGGAGGAATTCTGGCGGCGATTTCAAGCATTCTGGGCGGACAACGCGCCACAGCAATATCAGGATCTCTCCATTGGCCTGGATAAACGACCCACAAACTATCCCTTCCCAGAGCCACCCTCGGTCGTCTCCTTGCCGCCCGGTCGGGCCATGGAGACTTCGTCTACTATCATGAGCGCTTCGGACATGAAGACGCCAAGTTGGAGTGCTCGTGCGGACGCCCAAAGGCCCCCCATCACTTCTACTACTGCCGGAAGGGCCACAAGGCATCCCCACAGCCATGGGGAAGCCGACAAGTGGATGAGATTCTGCGCTCTAGGTCACGAACAAGGGATCCTATGAATGGTTGCAGAAGTTTCACTTTTACTGCACAATATGCCCGGCACACTAACACCCCCACCCCCCAAAGATTTTTTTTCCCCCCTTCCTTTTCAGCTCCTTTTCTCCCCTCCCTCTTCAGCAAAAAGGAGCTATGCTGAGGCTAGATTGACGATGCTTAATATTAAGCGAGATTAATGGAGATTGTTATTGAAATATATATAAAATAGGCGATGTGCTGCACATTTTCCGACAGACTCTAGCAATTCTTCACATCCCTCCCTGTAAAATTCGGCCCGGTCTTGATATTCCTCAGCACTGCATGGGTGTAGTCGATCGCTCTCAATAATCGTAATCATCTGACATGAGTATGATCGTTTCGAGACCAGGCAAAATGGAAAAAAAGTAAACCGTACTTGTCGGACAAGCCCTCATCATCCCATTCAGTGCCCTGAAGTTCTCCAGTGATCCGTTGTTCAACTCGTTCGAAGCCATGTTGATTTCAATGATGGATGTATAGTTTGTTTGGTCGAGAATATACAGTATATATAGGGAGAGCTGAGGACATCTCCGAAGGATTCGGTTTCACTACCGCAGCACACGTGTGCACACAGGGCTATGGCTACGTGTGAGACTGGGTCAATGATGGATTGCCTGTCTTTGGCACACAGTCTTGAAATGAAATTTTGTTAATATAATTCTGACCATTATGTAGATACTCGACTTCATAAGGAATCTCGCAGCTCGACAATCAAAATGACCCACTTATCCGCTAGGGCCTCCACTATTGCAGGTTCAGCTGAAGATGCCCACCACATATGGAAACATGCAGCAGATGAGACAGCAAAGCAGCAAATAAAGACGCTGGGATTCCGTCACAAATCTTGGCTGAGACCCCTCGATCATGTGCTCTTATCCACTCCTGCAGCTCGGGAGCGCATCTATGTGGATCGCACACGAACCATTTCATCTCAGCCACCCATTAACGCATATTTATGTAGCATACTCCATATTTAATATGGAGTCGCTGCAAGTCAGAATCCATTGAAGAGGAAGGTGGTGAGGGGAAAGTCTCTCTTGGACAGAGCTGAACGGCACAGACACGTACATTTACCTGCTCTTCTTCCTGGCTTTTGGAAAGCACAAACTCTGGAAGATTGGTGAGTCCTATAGATCAACACTAAAGGCATAAAACCAATTGAAAATGGCGTTGACAAAGCCGGGAGCGGTCCGCAACTCCGGCATGACGCTGAACGAGTACTTCCACCGATTCGAAGCCACCGGTATTTTCAAGCGACTGGACTCTCTTTCAGCTTTAGGCAAAACCATCAATGACTTGCCCACCCGTGAGACTGTGGAGGCTATGAGACGGGACGGAACACCAAAGCAAAAGGCATCAACCACACCATCAGGACCCCCAGTGCAGTCGATGGAAGCCGCCGGCATCAAAATAGGAGCGGATCCGGATGTTCTCATGGTCGGGGGAGCTCTTGTCAAGAACGTCTCGTTCCTAGTCATGCCAAAGCAAGGTGTGGTTATGGATGTGCCGATTCGACCGCTCCCTGCTGCCGTGGAGCCAACCAAGGGCGCTCTGCTTATGGCGCCGTTGAACACGGAGTCCCCGGTTCTTCTCTTCCCGTCAAACCCGGCGTCAAACCTCACGTTCGTTGAGCACGCAGTGCCCGTCCAGCCAGCCTTGTTGGCCAATGTGCCCGTCGAGACCCATTCCACCATCGTGGCGGCCCCGGTCGACAACTACGTACTCAGCGGTGACCTGGAGGATTTCTGGGGCATCAAGGGTCTCACGGCCGAGCTCTACACCTACCAGAGCAGCGAAGAGGGTGCCGGGACGCGCGAAAAAGTGAAACTTAACTCCCTGTCATGGTCTCGTGAGGAGTCACCACTGGCTACCCTTTTCCCCGATATTGATCTCGAGTCTATCAAAAAGTTGCGCATCGTGAACATTGAGTTTACTTATACCGACGAGGAAGGTGATTCCCTGCACCCGCCCGGGATGCGTCTTGAGGGCGATGTTGAACTCACCGGTCGGCTGCAGCCCGTGGCCGAGATGCTTCAGCGAATCTACGGCAGGGACCATGCGCCGTCTGAGCTGCACGTTTCGGCATATCTTTGTCCCGACAGAGACTGGAAAGTGCCACCCAAGATCTCGAAGTTGATTCTCGACGGGTCGTTACCCGAGGCGAAGTTCAAGGCATGGGACTGGCTGACTTTCCGGTCGGTTGGGGTCGAAATCACGGCATTGCAGGTGTCCAAAGAAGAAGAGGAAAACAAGAAGGGTGATGGTAAGGATGGTGAAGAGGGAGCTGCTAAGAAGAAAGCAGATGAACCGACAGAACTTGAGGAACCAACGAAGATAGAAGAAGACAAGACCGAAGGTAAAAAGGAGTCCAAAGATGACACCGATCAGAAAAAGGAAAACTCCGATGAGAGGCCCTCAAAAACCAAGAAGACCTGGCGATTCGGCGTCTCTATTTTGGGAACTGCCAGTATCACCAACCTGCCCAAGGCCACGAAACCGTTGATAGTGACATATCGGATGGCAAGAGATCCCAGGGAAGAAGAGAAGCCGCTCTATAATCTTGTCTTGACTGGTAGTGATTGGAAGGATGTTTATGGAGTCAAAAACCTGACGGTAAGTTTATAGACACCAGCCATAAATGATACAGTATGTTGAGTGAATCCTCTATGATTCCGATTAGCTGTCCAAGCCGAAATTTACCACGTCGTTTGAGGCTGGATCCTTGGCCTCCACCTTTGAGGTGGACGTATCGGCCACGCTCAGCCTTGCGGACATCAGTCTCGATATCTCGGGAAAGCTCTCTAAGGGTATGTTCCCTTTCTCACTATGCCCCGAACCGTTACTGATGTTTAGCAGAGGACTGCTACTTGGACGGAAAGGTAGGGAAGTTTACCTATCAGCAACTCATGAAGGTGTACGCGCAGATTCGTGGCGACCAAAACCTCTCGGTCACTGGAACTGACGCAGCTGGTAACAATCTGGAGTTCGACGAGATGCACCTCCGACTGTCCCGGGACACAGACGGGACGGCGCTGGAGCTCTCGGGCCGGGTGAAGTTCAACGAGCATGTTGCCACGAACGGATTAATCAAGGTCGGTACGGCTGGGCTGACCATCACGGGTGACATCGCCGATTTCACAATCAAAGACACGAGTCTTACGGTGAAGGAAGCGGCGCTGGACATTGAGGTTGGGTGCAAGCCAGAGGAGGACAAGGGCGAAGACGGTAAGGAAGACGAGAAGAAGGATGAGAGCACCAAGGCAAAGGAAGACCCCAAAACGATTGAAGCTCCACAGAAGAAGACATCAGAAAATACGGACGAGAACACCGAGGCCAAGGAAGACAAAATCAACAAAGCGCTCCGCAACCGCAAGAGCAAGTTCTCGGTGACCGGCATTGTCGAGTTCTCGGGGCGCACCATCAAAGTAGGCATGTACACGGAGCGTCAGGCGAAATCCAAGGAACGCGAGTGGCTCGTATACGGGGTGTTGGGCCGACTCGACTTGTATGAGCTCTTTCACGATCTCAAGGGTTCCCAATTTAACTGGACCCTGCGAAATGTGGCTTTTCTAGCGGCGTCACAGGAGTACGAGGAAACCAACGAAATCAACGTGCTGGGCTATGATATCCACAAAGGTATGCCATAGGAAGGCTGGACAATATCTGGAATCGAGTGGATAGCTGATCCTAGTCTTGTAGGGGTCTCGCTATGTGCGAGTATTACACCCCCGGAGCAGATCAAAGATCTCCAAAGCAAGAAGGATCCCCCATTCTCCGCTCTGACGCTCGCAGTCACGTACAGCAACGAAACCTTCACGGTTTCCCTCGACCTGCCGCCAGAATTCGCCGTGAGTGTTCCCCGTGTGTCGCTCCTCCTGCCCGGTATTATGACCCAAACTATCAATCGGAAGTCTAACGTAATCACACTTCAGGTCGATCTGCCCTCGCACCGGCCCGTGGCCAGGCTTGAAGAGTTCAACGTTGGCCTCAAGATTTCCAAGGAGCCCGAGCTGGCCTTGGGGGCCACGCTAAAGATCTTTTTGAAGGACCAAGCTCCGTTGAAGATCACTGGGTCGATCGAGGGCGGTCCTATCCACGCGGGTGGTTCGCTGTATGTTTCTGTATCGTGATCTAGCAAGACTGGGTATGCTAAGCGCTGTCGCAGATATACCAACACCCCATGGAAGAATCCATTCGGCCTCAATGAGCGGCTCACCCTGTCTGACCTGGGAGTCATGATCAAGTTTGCCTATGCCACCGTCCTGGAAGTTGGCCCCTCGTGAGCATTTCCTGGCCCACGTATGAAGAGATCAATAGAATTAACGGGAATAAAACAGGGAACTTGGGTTAAGCGCAAAGATCAATATCGATAAGTTCGAGGCCAGCGCGAAAATGGTCATCGGCAGTGAGGATGAAGAAATGCTCTCTGTGGATATCTCCGAAATCAACGTTGCCCAGATTATCCGCTTCGCAGGCAAACTCACAGGCATTGAAGCTCTGAAAGCCATAGAAGACGGGCATGATTTCCTGACATTCCAGGATGCCAAGATATACTTCTCAACGGGTGTTGTGTTCCAGGCGAAGCTATACCCTAGGGGCATCATCGTCAGTGGCAAGATGAAAGTCTTCGACAAGAAAGGCGACTTCCATGCGAACATTGATGATAAAGGAGTGAACATTCACGGCGCGATTGACAACTTTGCAATTGGGGGGCTTGAAGTTCGGTCAGCCACCACCGACGGCAAACAGGCGACGCTCGACGTGGAAATGACCGAGGAAACGCAGGAAATCAAGATCAACGGGATGATCAGCTACAATGACATTAAGATCTTGGTATTAGTCAATGTTGCGATGCTGGAAAATCCGGCGCTGTTCGACGCTCACCTGTTGGTTGAGTTTACTGAGAAGTTCACCTTCGACCTCCTTGCTGAAGCCGATATTGGCGCCGTCCGGAAGTTGTCTGAGGTAGATCTGGAATTTACGGCCATAGTAAAAGGGGATCTGCTGGACTTGATCTGCACTGGTGTCCACACCTTCCTGGATACAATCAAGGAGGCTGCCGACAAGGAATTCGAACAAATTGAAAACGAGATCAAGGGGGAACTGGCTACGAAAGCGAAAGAGCTCGCTCGAAAGAAGGAGACCCTAGAGCAGCTAAAAATCCAAGCCAAGGAGGATGATGCAAAAAGCCAACAGGAACTACAAAATATCATAGCTGAACAGCAGAAGCTGCAGGAGGAGCTGGGCAAACTAAAGCAGGACGTGACAAATGCAAAGGCCAATAGAGACGAAGCCGAGAAGAAGCTCAGAAACGCGATAAGGCAGCAGAAGCAGAAGCGGGACCAGAATATTCAACGAAAACGCGAAGAATATAACCAGAAGCTAAAGCAACTGCAGCAGCAAGAGCAAGACTTACGGATCGAAAAGTCCCAGCTTGATAGGGAACACGAAAGCCAGTACGGCCCACTGGTACGCGCCGCTCAAGAGGCGGAAAAGGACAAAGCAGAAGCTGAAAGTAAGTCATTGTCATCTCCTCCATTATCCATGGAGCTTGTCGCTAATCAACTGGGCAATTAGCGAGCGAGAAAGAATACCAGGAGGAGATGAACCATTGGCAACGTGAACTTGATAATTCCTCCTTTCCTTGGGACAAGGCAAATTATGTGAGCCACTACTTGCCCAAACGCTAAAGTCTCAACGGATCCTTACTAACTGATCCTTTTTAGGAATTGAAATTGCGCGCTGCTGAATTTAACCGCGACCGTGAAGCACTTGCAGCGAAGACAGCCTTTTTAAGACATATCGACTCGCTTGACTTCATGTTGAGCGTAGTGTACAAGGCATTGAAAGAAAAAATTGACGCTGCAGCCAACGAACTCGAGAAGGTGTCCAGATCGGTACAGGCGCTTTTGAGCCAGGGGGTAACCGGATTCATTGCGGAGGTGCAGCAAGATGGGGATGAGGAAGTTCGGAAGGAGGAACGCAAACTTGACATCCTTCTAGATGGCAATTCAAAGGAGCAACAGGCCATCCGGGAAGCGCAGAAAATTCTTGATGACAAAAGCCCGGACATTTTCCGAAGGATTCATGCTGCTGATGATAAAATTAGAAAGATCCACCAGGACACTGAGCTGAAGGTGGTCTGGAATGACTACAACTCCGAATTCAAGGCATATAAACAGCTAGAGAGCACAGTCCATGGCCTTGAGGGGTGTCTGCAAACAGTCCGTGAGAACTTTGACAATGGCATAAAAGTGCTCTATGGTGGAATTGAAGCCTTGCACCGCGTCATGCCACGCATCATCAAGATCGAAGCCCAGGCCAGCTCCGGCGCCCTCAAGGAACACAAGCCGATTTTTTTGACCATCACGGCCGTGGTGGCGGACAACCAGAAGTCCTTTCGGGTGCACTGGAGACCCAACTCAAAGTTCAACCCCAGTGATCTGTACAAGACAATTGGTGATACAGCCTTAAAGCTTTTCTATACTTGATGAATCCAAACTGTTCATTCATGCAATCAATATCATGCACTATTGCTGCCGCCAGACCGGTGGCAGAACGGCAGGGGAGAGCCCCGAATTGTTGGGATGAGGGACTTTATGCTTAATGGCTATCTAGGCGAACCTGCAGGCCATCAGGCGTTCCAGTCCCTTTCCCAAGGTAGGGAGGATGGCGATCAATCTATATGAGTGTGGGCTGCTGTAGCCCTTCTTCCCTGGTTTGGGAAAGACTACCAGCAGGGCTTAACAAAAGGAAGTTAGGTGCTATCTAGCTGAAGCACAGTGCTTGTGAAGAGGTGCGATGTGGGGGCCTAGAGCAGGTCAGGCCTTTTTCAAGACAGCATTGGGTATCTCATCCTGGCCCAGTGTGCTGCTTTTAACTTGGAAAATGGCCTGATATGTTTTCCCAGTTGTGACAGTTGGAAAGGGAAGGGTAGCCTCTGGTTTATTTCTATGTTCAATAGAATGTCGTCCATGTAGGCAGCTTTCTGGAGAAGGGTTTTCACCAGGAGCTCTGCTTTGGCATTGTCACGGCTCGGAATAGTAGATAATAAAGAACTGAATTCCTATCTAAACTACCGTAGCCATCGACGAGAATATCGAATCTGGAGAGAAGAGAAGAGGAGGAATCTATCTACAGGAAGAAAGGAGTTTTGTCCATGGGCTGTGTGGCCGCCCTAAGTGCCTCCTTCGTTTGCTTGCTCGGATAGCGGCGTTTGTCGATATCAGCCACTGAGCGTTGTTGAAACGTTGAACGCCACCAGCATTTAAGGTGGAGTGGGTTGTCTTGCTGTCTTTGAGCGGAGGGATTGGGAAGGAATCCTCTATTCTATTCCACTTAATTGCCTTGAAAACATCCTGGCTGTCAGTGAAGTTCTCTATTTGTATGCACCAGTATTGTCGTTTTGCCTGGTGTACTGTGGTAGAAAATTTGCTGTGCCATCTCTCTCTTCTGGGAGGCTGTCTGAGTCATATGAGGCTCTTCAGAGTGCCAGAACAGTTTCCTGGCAGTCCTCATTCCACCATCTATGGCCTGATGGGTGAGCATGAGTTTTTTTTTTGTGGACACTTCCAGGGCATTTGTGATTGCTTGTATGATCGTGGAAGTGTATTGGTCTAGAGCAGCAGATGAAAGGCACGGCTGGATAGGCGGGGTTGGCCTAGTGCTTCTGCTCCTTTTTTGGTGGCTAAGTAGAACATATCCTCTTGCATGGTTGCCATGCGGAGGGGCGCCACTGGCTTAGCAATATTGGCAGGGTGCCAGTGGATTATCGTGGAAAGAGCTATATCGTCTGCTAAGACAGGGAAGCCAGGTGCTGGTTCTGTGTGCGTGCCTAGGCAGACCAGGGGGCTATTGGCCCAGGTGAGGTCGATGTTGTTGCTATGTGTGGGGGTGTTGGGTTGGAGACTTAGGGTCATGCTCTGGCAGTCTGCCCATTGCAGGAAAGGCTCTGCTCAACAACCAGTTGCTTTATTTTGACCACGGTCACAAACTCGATTCTCCCTCTTGAGCCCTTGGGTAAGGAGTCAGTGCCACTAATGAGCTTGTCACTAGTTTCTAAGTGGCCAAATTCCAAGGTAATAGACGGCCACGATCATAACCCTGGATATATTCCATGACTGGGGTTCTTCTTGCTGATCCACGAGCATGAAATGATAGTATGGAATATAATCACAATTCAATATAACTGACCTCCCAGTAAATGGGCCCTCAAAGCCACGTAGATCAACGTTGATAACAGCGATAGAACCGGTACTGATCATGCCTTGGTGCTTCATATTTGTGACCCAATCTTGTAACAATTGGTAACTGCTGGCATGAATGAACGTTGGTTTCATAAAACAAGAGTCCCATCACGAGCATCGTAAGTAAACCTATCATGTCTCTAATCAGTGAAAGCTTTTGTAGGAAGAAAGGAAGAAAGCTCATCTGCTTCTGCTTCTGCTTCTGCACAGGAATATTCAATCTTACTAAAATCCAGAGAAGTGATGGTATATTGACCTTCGTCCTCTGCGGACAAGTCTTCGATGATTATCGCAGTTGTCATCTGGGCTTGAAGGAGGGATAGGGATATCTGAGTCCCAGAAAAACTTTTGCATGCTCCAGTGCCAATATTGCTTCATAGATATTGCATATTTTTCATATTTTTTCATATTTAATATATTTAATATCGCGTACATATCTACTCTTTAAGTATATGCATCATAAGAGGGATTGCCATTTTAGGAGAGTCATGTACTCCGGTTCCCCGCATATCGGCTCACCAGGGAAGGAAAGGACCCCCCGCTTTCAGCCTCGTGTTTTGCATTCTCGTCATCACTTATTTCTCAGATACACTCATCCAGTATAAGATCATATCTGTTAGGCCCGCTGATCACCGTTGCATCGCATTCTTCCCCTCCGCGCCTCGGATGCTGCTGCTCAACCGTTGTCGGTTTTACCCGGTATTATGCGATCGCGCACAGGCTGGTGAGTGACCTTTGGAACCCAGCATAGAGAATAAAGCTAATCGAAACAGCTTGACGTGTCGGGCTAGGAAATTAAAATGTACGTCGGATCTTACCTACAATCTACTACAGCACTAATAGTGCAGGCGATGAGCAAAAACCGCAGTGTTCGCAATGTCGCAAAGGAAGCCGAGAGTGTCGACCGAGCGAAGGCGTGATCTTCCGACATCAGCAGAATGCGTCGATGAATAAGGATGCCGAGGAGGCTTCATCGAGCGGTCGGGGGAATCTGAAGGGGTTCTATTCGTATAAGAATACGTTTGATAAAGATAGTGTTTGGTTGGATATCCCGAAGCAGGTGGTCTTTGTCGACAACTCTGATCCGTATAACGACGATCTCGAAGCGACGCTACAGGAGTCCGAAGCCGCGATATTGGCTGCGAATGCGCAGAGTCAGAATTGGAATGGGAATAGCGATATCCGTGATGGAGAGGTACAAGGCTTGGAGGCTTTGTCCACAGCAGCCGCTCACGATCGGTTTTCATTCCCTTCTTTGAGTGATCAAACTCACTCATCCATGCCGGACAGTTCTCCCTTTACTGCTATCTCACCACCTACATCTTCTGGACCCTCTCCTGGCCGAACGCGCTCGATCCCGCCGCATGCCTCACCACCGGTCTCGATTTCGTCGAACCCGACATCCAACCATAACAATAATATCAACTTCCTCCTCAACCCGTCTCACTCGTTGTCTCCACCAGTCGACCCGAGCATCCAACAACCAGCCAGAAGCTCCTCGCTATCAGCAAGATCAGACGCATCGCGACCACCCGCAGAATCGATAACCGGTGTGGCCGCCGAATCCGATCACGAAGTCGCCTTCCTCTTAAGACATTATGCAGAAGCGCCGGGCCTGTGGTAAGTCGTTTCTCCGGGGATAGCCATGATGGATGGTTACAAACAAACGTGTTGCAGGATGGACCTCTTCGACCTGGGGACGTATTTCGCCTCGTATGTCCCCATCAGAGCCCTCACTAACCCTCTCTTGAAATACGCCGCGTGCGCGTTCTCCGCGAAACAACTGGCCCGGGTTAAAGGCGCCAAAGCTCCTGTAGGCGGTGTCACTTCGAAACAATCAGCCATGGAGAGCTGGCCGGACATGCAGAAAGAAAACTGGTATTGGTACGGCGCGAAGTATTATGATAAGGCTATCCAGCTTTTGATGAAGGAGCTGCAGCCCGATAAGGGGCCCCCTCCGTTGAGTACACCTGAGGCGTTTGGACAGTGGCAGGCTGCTGAGCTGTGCGAGGATAACGACGAGAACCCGCGCAAGCGTCGACGGCGGCATACGAATAGTCGTCTTTCGAATGGGGTTCATTCAGATGAAGTGTTGACTGCCACGGCGATTCTGTCGGTTTATGAGTTTCTCGATGCCACGCCGGCGTGGAATCGGCATTTGAGTGGTGTAAAGTCGCTGCTTGATGTTGCTGAGGTTGGCGTGCTGCCATTGGAACAGCATCCTCTTGATCCGTTTCAGGCGCCGAAGAAGTCTGGATTGTCCAAGGCGAGGAAAGCCATATTCTGGAACTTTGCACGGCAGGATTACCTTGCAGCTTGTAAGTTACCATTCAGGAAACTTTGTATAAGGCTAACAAGTCAGTCATCAACGAAGGTCACACGAGATTAAACACCGAGGACCTCGTCCTCTGGACAGAAGCTGGCCTCCAGCTCGATAACATGGGCTTCGTACGCCCCACCAACACAAACGCTGCCGGCTACCCCGAAGGCAACGACGTAATGAAAGAAGATCTCATCTCCAACGCGCTCATCTGGATCCTCTCCAAAATCGTCAACTTCATCAGCGCCGGCG
This sequence comes from Aspergillus chevalieri, assembly GCF_016861735.1. Classification (NCBI taxonomy): domain Eukaryota; kingdom Fungi; phylum Ascomycota; class Eurotiomycetes; order Eurotiales; family Aspergillaceae; genus Aspergillus; species Aspergillus chevalieri. Next base: position 2,615,409 of record NC_057367.1, on the reverse strand, counting down.
ACAACGTGCACCTCGACCAAAACACAATCGACACTGGCCCCCTCGGTGTCTCCCAACATGTCCTCCTCGAGCGCTGGTACCGCCTCGAAGCCGAGCTCGACGCCTGGCACAACGGCCTCCCAGACACTTTCCGTCCCTGCGCGCGCATCACCCCGTCAACCCTCCCACAGTACCGACCCGTCGATGACGCAGACGCCGACGCTGCCTCGCTCCCAGAAGTCTGGCATTGCATGCCCATGTGCTCTGCGACAATGCAGCACTACCATATGGCGCGCATATTGCTGCTAATTAACAAGCCGCACGACTCCACCAGCCGCCGTAGCACGATTGCCAACCGGCTGAACTCGTACCGCTCCATTGAGAGCGAGATACGGTACCACAGCCGCGAGATCCTGGGCATATCATTGGCGAGACCGGATAGTTCGGTTAGGATCCACTCACTGCAGCCGCTGTTTGTTAGTGGGCAGTGTTTGACAGAGGCGAGGGAGAGGAGGTTGATTGTTAGGTTGTTGAGGGATGTGGAGAGGGATCTTGGGTGGGCGACTGGGTATCGGGTTAAGCAGTTGTTGAGGGAGTGGGGGTGGGTTGAGGGGGAGGGTGAGTATGATATGATTGAGGGTGGCGTTTCGTGATGCATTTGCTGTTTCTCTCTCGTCTTTATTTTCTTAAGGCCACGTAAGACCTCATTGCTGGATGATGCTGTCAGAGCGATTGACGGGGAGCATTAGGCTTGGTTTGCCATGGGGTACGGTATATTGGCAGCAAGCATCTGGCGCTTACTTGAGCATCTAGGCCACGTCTCCCGCTGGGTGCTTCCCCCCGACATGCTCCAGGTTAGATTAATCTGGCGGTAGTCTGAGAGGGAACTCGAACTTGGTGCCAGACACTTCAAACGGAAGCATCTGGTGGTTGATCAATGTTTGGAACTTTCACTTCCTTCTATGTATAGCTTGTCTCTTTCCCTGCTCGAGCGATATTTGTCCATTTTCGAAATCATTCCTGTATCTTGAGCATCTCAAACGAGAGATATTGTGCATAACTGATGATTGCCGATGAAGATGAAAGGAGCTATTCACCCCACAAGAGCATGTGCAGAATATTTAAACACTCCGGAGTAAATCCCACAAAAACCATCTGCGAAAGAAACCCCTCAATCCATCCCTCCGCTCTAAAGCAAGCAATGATCTAACCACTGGCAGACCTATCCTCGGCACACCTGCCGGATCACTGAGACATTTCCCCTTTGGGACAGGGTGATGCATACACCTCACAGTTCTGTACGACATGAACATGGACCTCGGTTCTCTTTGAACGGTATGATTGGCATCATAAGGTTACATTTATGCATATTCCCCTCTTTTCCCTGTTGTAGTCCCCGCATGGGCATTTTTGTTTGCGTTTGTCTGGTAGGGCTGTGTTGCATAAATTGGATCGTGATACTACTGGTTCGGTGGTTGAGTGATTCAGGTTTGGATTCTTGGATAATAACAAGAAGAAGAACTTTGTGAGGCCAAGTAGCATAGATACCAATTTCAAGTTACGCGAAAAGGCAGAGTCCATCGCGTGAGCGCGAATGGAAGGTTTCCCGAACGTCCTCGCGCAGCGAGTGTGAAGAATGAAGCTATATACCGGAATTCAAAGAAGATGGATATATTAGCACCGGAATAAGAGCCCACTATCCCTGCTTGTTGTTTACCTCGTATCTCGTACGTTGTACGTAGAGTAAGGAAGATGGGCGAATTATTGCAGGCAGGGTATCTGGAATGCATTTCGCCATATTTGTAAAGGAAGCCTGAGGGAAATAGTAGCCTCCTCTTCCGGCCAAGATACTGCTTGCAGACTATCGAAAAGGATAAATGTTCTGGTTCCTGGTTTATTTGCTCTGGGCAAGGCTTGTTAAACATACAACATCGAGCGTAACGTTCATCATCTCGCGTCACTGGGTTGTGGGTATAACGTCTGGGGATCGTATTAGTACAGTAATCTGAGAGAATGATGCCTTGCGACTAATCATCCTTATATTGCCCTTAGGCCGAGTGTATCGCCATAGCTCTACATATCTCGGGTTGGGAGATTTTATCCCCAAAAACACCTCAAGGGGTCAACTTTGACGATGGGAACTATTTTGATCCTGCCACAAGTTCCATAGGCCAGAACATTGGCATCGCCTTTTGACATTTTTAGTTGCTTGAGGCACATGAAATAAACAGTGTAGCTGTTTCCCGCTTGTTACTGACCTAGAGTCCTTCGCCGGCGGCCAGGGTATTGCCATGGCAGTGCGTATACGCCACTTTCAGTTGCATACACATATTGGAAGAGATGAGAGTGAGGCGAAGAAAGAGTCAGAGCTGACAAACATCACTCCTGCTTCTCTTTTCTCCAGCTGTTTGACCCATTTCAACAACCAGAAAGAACAACGAGTGTGGATGGACGTGGGAATTTCTAAAGCCCACACAGCCGTAGAGCTTCTCTGGATAATATTACTTCTTCGTACGGCTCGTTGTACCATCTTAACGATGGGTATATTTGCCTTCGAAGGCCAATAGAGATTGAGAAATAGCAATAAACTGGAAGTATCAATATCTAAGATAAGAAACTTCTTGACGACATGTCAAAAGGATGCCATGCAAGATATAAGCAAAGATATGATACCAGTAGCATCCATTGTGAACATCACCGTCGACTTTCCCCAAGGCCGTCACAGCTCTCTGTGTTTTAAGCGAGGCGCTTGTCGGTCATGTGAAATTCAATACCAAGGTCTAGAGCATCCCTCAAGTCATCTAGGTATAATGGAGTTGATTCCGGGGTGGTAGTGGTGGAGAGATGCGATTGCTCTTGCATAATATCGCCTCAGCTAAACTTGATACATTGCCTGGAATGATCTGACGGCAGCGGGTATAGATACCGAGAACATGTTACTAACAAGAGATAGAGGAAAAATGACGGGGAAGGTTACTTGTCTTTCTCCAATCCTTTCTCACTTCCTAGTGCCCGCATCAAACTTGTGAAGTTCAACATAGCCCTTTTGGGTCTGTTTAGAATCGGGGCCTAGAGGTTCTATCTTGACATTGATGGCAAGCGCTATGTTTCCCCTTGTACCTTCAAGTAAGAGGTCCGCATCGTTCATGAGCGCATCATGCGTTTCTGAGTAGCCCATTTCTAAGGCAATTGTTGGCCATGGGCGGGTAGGCATTGGGAACATTGAGGTGTTTGGGTTCTTCCTGCTGATTCGCAAGTTAGTCACCAAGGAACACAATAATGCAATCTGGCTTGCCTTCCTGCGTAGGCATCCTTGAATCTAATTGATCGATGTTAACTTGAAGATAAAGGCCACTGTTTATGCTTTGTATCTTCATATTCCAGACCCATCCTGCGAACCATTGCGAGCAGCTGGAGTGCATAGAATAAACCTCAGAATAAATCTATCAGGACACTTGGATTGTTACTGCCTTTTGGAAGGAAGGGTGTAGAGCTTACCGACATTTACTATCAGATACGGTGTCTTTGATCTTGTCGAAGTTGAGAGGGCAGATAGTATACCATCCCTCAGAGTTCGCGGACAAGTCACTGAGAAATATCGCGGTTGACATTATTAGGCAAATGGCCGAACTGCCGGAAGATTTCAGGTTAAGATTTTGCTTCTTACGTATGGATAAAGTTGTGTAAAATCCTAAGACTGAATGACGTGGTCATACTGTTTCCGTGATTTTGACACCGGTGATATCGATAGTATTATCAGATTAGCGGCTCCGAAGCCGCTTCGACATCCTCCTCGTTGTTGTCGTTTGCGAAGCATTGACGATGCCATTCAGTTCCTCCTTTGTTTCTTTATCGTCTTCGGCCTTGACCTTCTTCTCATCGCCATCGCCTTCGTCACTAGCAGACCTCTTGAGCGCAACAGCAGTCGTAACTTTGGCCTCTACTTCCACATCGTCATCTTTCTCCTCCTTCACGTTGACATCGACGTCCAACTTGGATTTCTTAGACGAGGCGAGTCGATCAGAGAATGTCCTCAGATCAGCCGTGAACAGGACACTATGTGCCCAACCGGCTTCTTTGCCCCAGAGTTTGCGGAAGTGGTTGCCGACAGCATCGTACGTGGCTTTATTAAGAGTCTTGTGTGCGCCTTTGCCGAACTTGTAGTCTCGTTGGGCGATTTGCCATACTATAATGTCCATTTTAGTTGAATGCGCAAATAAGAACGAAGGATGAGAACCTACCATGTGTGTCCACAGGCACAGACTCTCCCCACCCCAGTCCCATTAATGAGACACAGTCGGCGACCTTTGGCCCGACACCTTGCAGCTCCAGTAGCTTCTCATGCGCCTCTCGATAGCCATCTCTTCCTTCCGGTTTCATATCGCCTCCGAATCCAGGCTCAACCCCAAAGGCTGGTGACTCCGGGTTACACAACCCATCCAACCAGCCCTTCTCTCGCTCCTTCGCGACAATAACCGCCGTCTGGTAAATATACTTGGCGCGGTATCCGAATCCCAACCCGCGCAAACGACCCTCAACCTCGGCACCCGTCAATGCCTCGGGAGTTGGGAAGTCATGGTATGCGCGATCGTCAACTGTCCCGATAAATGACCCATAGTGTATGCAAAGCTTCTCGACCATTTGCGAAATGCGCGAAATGTTATTATTGCTGCTGCAGATGAAGGAGATGAGCGCTTCCCAGGCGTCTTGGCGGAGGATGCGAATCCCCGTGAATTGAGGAGCTTTCTTTTTGAAATTCGGGTCTTGTGAGGACCATTGAGCGTAGAAATCTGTTAAGTTCGCGGTGAGGTTGAAGTAGTGTTTGATTAAGTTGAGGGTTGTTGTATCGTCGTTGTCGTTGGTGTCTGATTTCGGGGGGCGATAGGTTCTATAATAGAGATAGGTAGGGTCTTGTTTCAAGGATAGGAGCTTTCCGTGAAGCACACATCGCCATTCGTCGCTATTGGGGACATTATGCCATCTAGCCAGATGCAAATTAGAATGCGCTACGCTGCGATGCGATGCGATAGGACATACCGGAACGATTGACCACATCGAAGGGTCGTGTTAATGCACAGCTCACTCAGGCTCACTGGAAGCTTGCGCCATTCTGAAAAAGCACCAACAGTCATGGTGCCTTATCTAGTTGACAATTGAAGAAGAGCAGTCCAGATAACCTTGATAGGAGGCTATTCTGCCACCTTTTTCAGGCGGTGAGGCCTCCACAGACAGACGCGCGCTAACCGCTTCGATCTAGACGCCGGCCGATCGTCGAGACCTGCAAGTTTTCGTCCAGCCGCCCTGCACCTGTCGCTGTCCTCTTCGCCCAGACTCCGTTCTTTTCATTCTTGCCATTTCTTGGTTTAGCCTCAAAGTCGGTCGGGTGCTGCTACTTTAATTTCAGCTTAATTTTCCTTCTGCAACTGCTTTTGTTACACTGGGAGGAACGCAAAGAAGCTTGCTTGGAGCTCAAAATGAACGGCGACGCCTATTCGTCTAGAGGTGAGTCCCATTCCCTGTCGTTGTTCTTTGGTGCATATTTAACCATCGACCACCGCAGACTCCGGTCGCTCTAGAGATTACTACGTGAGTTTAGTCCCTTCAGCTAATTCAACTATTCAAAGCAACTAACAAGCTTTAGCGCGACGAGCGTCGCGAACGCGGCGGAGACAGAGGCGAACGCCGACGATCGAGGTCTCCTCACCACAGCTCAAGAGGATCCAGACGCGAATATGAGGCCGATACATACTCGTCAAGCCGCGACTACCGTGCCAGAGAAAGGGAGGATCGCTACTCCAGCCGCAGAGATGACCGCGAATGGGACCGAGACCGCGGCGAGCGCCGACGCAGAGATTACGATGACAGACCCTCCCGACGCGACAGAGACCGAGACTTGTTTGACGGTGGTAGATCCCGACGGGATAGAGGAGATCGGGGAGACCGGGGAGACCGCGACCGCGAGCGTGACCGCGACTTCGAGCGTGAGCGCGGAGATAGGAGAGATCGGAGGAGGACTGCGTCGCCTCCGCCCAGGAAGAGGGAGGTTACACCTGACTTGACGGATGTCGCTTCGGTCTTGACTCGGAAGCGCCGTCTGACACAATGGGATATCAAGCCTCCGGGTTATGAGAATGTTACTGCGGAGCAGGCGAAGATTTCAGGTAGGTCCTTTCCCCGGTTGTGGTGTATCAACTAAGTTAACTAATACATGCAGGAATGTTCCCTCTTCCTGGAGCACCTCGACAGCAGCCGATGGACCCCAGTCGTCTCCAGGCTTTCATGAACCAACAACCCGGCGGCGAACAGGCGGAAAACACGACTCTCAAAGCTTCCAACTCTCGGCAGGCCAAGCGGCTATTTGCGTACAACTTGCCACCCAGTGCCACCGGAGAGAGTTTGCTCGCGTTCTTCAACGTTCAGCTTAACGGTCTTAATGTCATCCAAAGTGTGGATCCTTGTATCTCTGCCCAAGTTTCTGGAGACCACACATTCGCTTTGTTGGAGTTCAAGACACCAAACGATGCCACTGTTGCGCTCGCATTCGACGGAATTGTGATGGATGAACATGCACCTGAGGCTGGGGCCAACGGCGCGCCTGCCGGGTTGGAAGTACGACGGCCCAAGGACTACATTGTCCCTGGTGGTGCGGAACAGGAATATCAGGAGGGAGTGTTATTGAACGAGGTTCCAGACTCGCCTAACAAGATCTGTGTATCGAACATCCCACATTACATTCCTGAGGAGCCAGTTACGATGCTGCTCAAGTCTTTTGGCGAGCTCAAGTCGTTTGTGTTGGTTAAGGACGGTTCGACGGAGGAATCTAGGGTGAGTGCGCGTCACATGCATTGTCATTCCATTGCTAATTAGACAGGGAATTGCATTTTGCGAATACGCGGATCCTTCGGCAACCGGTATCGCCGTGGAGGGACTGAACGGCATGGAACTTGGTGACAGGCATCTGAAGGTTGTGCGGGCTAGTATTGGAATCACACAGGCTTCTGGCCTTGACATGGGCGTCAACGCGATGTCGATGTTCGCCAAGACTACTTCTCAGGACTTGGAGACCAGTCGTGTTCTACAGTTGTTGAACATGGTGACTCCGGAGGAACTGATGGACAATGATGATTATGAAGGTATGTCTTTCCCCCACAATCTTACTCTCCGAGATCATACTAACAAAGTAGAAATCTGCGACGATGTGCAAGAAGAGTGCTCGAAATACGGTCAGATTCTTGGCTTGAAGATCCCCCGTCCCTCTGGTGGCAGCAGGCAATCTGCCGGAGTAGGCAAGATCTTCGTCAAGTTCGACACGGTGGAATCGACAACAAATGCGCTGAAGGCACTTGCCGGAAGAAAGTTCTCGGACCGGACAGTCGTGACAACCTACTTTTCCGAGGTAAGCCACCTACATTTGGCAAACTTGCGCTTCATATACTAACGGTACATAGGAAAACTTCGACGTCGAAGCTTGGTAAAACAGTTGCCAGTCATATTTCCACATGTTATCTGCCTTGTGTTTCTAAATTTCCATCGATCTTTATTCCCCTTTGTCTGTTCGCTATTTCAGTGCTAGGTCAGAAAATCGTCGTCGAGACTTGGTTTATTTTGTCTACTTTATCTGGAGTGAGGTTGGCTGGTGATGTATCATAGCAGATGGATTTTATGTGAACAGCTCTCAATCAGTCGCTTAATCTGCATGGTATTCTTTGGATATGTTTTACATGACTGCTTTCAAATCTTGCCCAACCTGCTGGAGTAGTGAGTTCCGAATTTGAGTTGGGGGATATCTTATCTGATGAGCTCCACACGGGACTACAAGTACGTTATGAAATGTCGCGAAGCAGTACCTTTTCGTTTTCCGTATCTTGATTCATATTAACTACTCCAAAACGTACTTTATATACTCGGATGCCTGCCTCCTTCCCCACCGTTATCCGTATCCAAATCCAACATCCTCTAATATGATATATCAACCAACGTGCCACTTTATGAAACGAAACAAGCCAAAACAGAACAAGACAACAGGGTATACCGAATCCAAACAAATCATGTAACATACAATCAATCCATCAAAAAGGTATGTATGTGTAAGTGTATGTGTTAAACAACAAAGAGACATGAACCAACGATTTAAAAGGTATAGTGGTAAACAGACCAAAACGAGTGTAAGAATCGAACGAAACCAAGAAATAAGAAGCAAAATAAGATGGAAAAGTACTCATAATCATACTCCCTCAAACCCTCTCGCCCCAGTCCCAGACCCAGACCCAGACCCGGAACCCTCGCGCGGACTCGTCCGACTCGGCGCCGCAAACGTATCCCTCGGATCCCACCCCAGTCCCGTAGGCGAAATCATCCCCGAAGCTCTCGTCGGAGACCGTATTCTGGGTGGCGGCGAGGTGATCCTCGGCGGAGAAGCGACATGTGGTCTCGAGAAGCTCACGGGCGGTCTCTTGATGTACTCCTTGTCTGACTCCCAGTCGTAAGAAGATGGGCTCTGAGGGGAGAGTGGGCTTTGGGGAGTTTTGGTATCAATATCGGGTTTATCGGGGGTTGAGGAGCGGGCGATGCCGATGCTGATTGCAGCTTCGGGGGCTTTGGAGTTGGTGGTGCTTTTATGGAGCATTTCGAAGCCGCGAGGTTCAGGGGAGGTAGGGAGGAGGGTTCTAGCGTCTGCGGAGACGTATTCTTTGCGATTGCTGAAGGCGTTTCTGAACAGGATGAGCCAGCCCGTGAACATGGATGGACGGGCGAAGAGTGCGACGTTCCAGAGGCCGACCATGGAGAGGAACGTGAGGACGGCGAGGAGGGTGTCTCTGTCGGGACCAATGTTGACGGCGTATTGCTTGCAGTATTCTTTGTCTGCTTTTGTGAAGCTGAGGCAGAGCAGCCAGGGGAAGGCCTTTTGGACGACTTGCGGGGTTAGTTTTGTGGCTGCGTCGAGGTTGATGAAAACGATGGAGTAGAGGAGGGCGTTCGCGATGATAATGAATACGAATGCCACGCCGCGCCATTGCAGACGGAAGACCTTGCTTATCCGGCGGTATGCCTGGCGAGCGTTGATGGAGCGGACGCTCGCCGCGTAGGACGGGAGCCCGTCGGCCGCGTGGCTGGGTTCCCTGCTGAAGAGCGTTTTGAGGTATATGCGGATGCAGTAGGCCATGGTTGATAACTGGAGGAATAGCGCTGCGCCGGCGAAGATCAGACAGGGGATCCAGTAGTCGTAGATGCTGTTTTCGATGTTGATGTGGCAGATGGGGCCGAAGCGGAAGGAAACGCCGGTGAAGATGAGCATGATGGTTGTACCGATGGCTGGGATGCCCCAGCCGCAGATTAGGGCTCCCCACATGAACTTTGTGCCGAGGACTTGTTCCCAACAAACCTGCAGGTGGAAGGCGATGGCGCGGATGAAACCTATTACGTTAGAGTGATCCAGTGAAAAGGGAAATAAAGACGTACTCCATACGACGACCATTAAGCCTCCGAAGAGGAGGAGGGCGCCGGTAAAAGCACACGAGAGGTCATCATGCATTCCTTTTGGTGTGATTTCATTGTAGCATTGATCCGGTTTCGCGCCTAGCGGTATAATGAAAGCGATCTAACGCTGTTAGTCAATGACGGAGAAGGTCGATGTCAAGCGGACTTACATGCATGCAACAAATCCCAATGGTAAAAGAAACACTCAAGTAATGCCGATGCGAGTATTTCGCCGGAAGGACCGCATATGACAACAGTAGAAGAACAACGAAAGGAAAAATGACCGCACTAATGTAACTTGGAATCTCCGTCTTCTTCATCAAGTCTTTACACTGGTCAGCTGCTGAAATGATAAACTGGTAGGGAAAACGTACCGTCTCCATATTTCCAATTAGCCACCGGGCATGGGACGCAGCAGTTTTCGTATCCACCTGGATTCGGGACAACCGCACAATACCGTCCGCTGATGTCTGTAGCGTTTCTGTTAGCGTAGTTCTGGGTAGTATAAGTTGGACGGGGTCAAGGCATACATCCACCAGTTTCGGGAAAGAGGTTCTGCTGTAAGAAGGGATACTGGCATATACCAGTGTAGTTCGAAATTTGAATTCCCTCCGCGCTGGGGTCGAGGATTTGAGTCTCGATAGTCATGGTGTCTGTATGTTATTGTGGCATGAGACTGGACAGATGAGCTCACGAGCAGATGCAAATGCAATTGGAACCGAGTTGAATACCGGAAAAGGACCAAGTTCTAAGAAGTGAGGACAGAATAAGAATATATATCAGGACGAATGTTAAAAGGAGATAAAAAGCAGACACGAGAGTGGCCAATCTGAAGCTTTGTTAGGATATACTCGTACAAACCACGCAGGGGCCATCACCTACGCCCCACAAGGACTGCTTATTGGCTCCTGCATGAAAGAACGTGTAATACTGTATTACGAGGATCGAACGTTGAGCAGACGCCAGACGCGCTAATAGCACTGGTCAGTGTGGAGGAAGGAAGCTGTCACGGTCTGACTCCGAAAAGCGATATGATACATGCGATATCAAAATCCGTTAGTAGTGCCACTGAAGAAGTCTGGGAAAGTTGGAGTTACCAGACAGCACGGGGTACTTTACGGTACCTACGCACATTTAGCATCAATCACTAAAGGTTATTTCTTTTTCTGCATTACGCTGTCACCATCTTAGCGCTGATCTTGTCTGCATCTTTTTGCGCCACGAAATCACCTCCAAGCCCATGAAATTAGGGTTCAGAGATCAAAGAGACTGTTGGATTAAGGTTTGGCCATTATTTGAAAATGTTCAACTCGATATCGTCTACTTCTTTATACTGGCAGCAATAGTGTATAATATTGCATGATACTGCTTTTGTAGAACCATTGCCATCGCAGTACAGAAAATGGTGAATCTAGATTCAAATGGGCGTATGGGTCGTGCCGCTGTTTACCCGTATTTTACACTTAGGGATCGCCGTTGGATTTGTGCTCGAAAGCTATGCCATCTAACTGCAATTATATGATATGACACGGTAAATATATATAATGGGTCTGCAAAATCAGGCACTGGCACATACCAAGCTCCTATGGATCCCACCAAAAATGGCCCCGCATTTTGAAACTACCAGTGCCACCCTGTAATATATCCAACACCTACTCGATGCGACGCATTGAATGTCAGTTCGGAGAATTGATGATCACTGAACCTAACCAACCACTACAGACCATTTTCTTGGTTGGTAACCGACTATGCTACTGGCAGTCTACAGTAGAGAGAGAGAAATAATCTATACATGCGATGTGCGGTATCGCGATACTGACGCGAATCAATTCGACTCCTCCAGTCGATATTATCTATCTACCACCCGTACTCTCAACTCAACGGCGTACTCCGTATACAAATAACAGCTATAAAAAAACCCCGTGCTTAGCAATCCACGGAAGTCCCGATATGACAGGTGACTGGTCACTAAGTCCCGTGACAGCACCCGACCCATCACGGCGCCGCAGCCTGTCAGCGTGCATCAACGCCTTTCTCCCTTCCGACTGGATATTCAGCTGTCCGGCCCCGATCCAATCGCCGTTTCCGATTGCCTTTGCTGCGACACGGGAGCATTGACCACACAGAGGCCATTTCGACTCATCACAGCTAGGCCATTTGCCTAAAACAATATGAAGAGGCGATTTGTATAGGCTGATTGGCGCGGATCTAGCCGAGTCATCCGATTAGGTGACTCAATATAATGATATGCTATTTATTTGCCGCTGCATACGCGGATTCTGGCTAATGGTGTTGTCTCGTTGGGACTTTCCAGGGTAGAGAGAAGGAATTGAGTTGAGGCCAGAGTAACTATGCGAGTTCATTTGTCTTTCTCTCATGACGTCCTTTCCTCTGTTGATACCGCTGGCAATACGAAGAGCGCGTTAAAGAAAAGGGAAATAAGCAAATCTACCTTCAAAGTAATCACGTTTCTGCCATTGCTTGATTCGCGGTACTCTGGCGCTAATTACGATGGTATCTACTGTGTACAAGTACTGCGTAGCGGTGTGATTCTTTGTAGCATCGTGCAAATGCTATGCCATACAACGCCACTGACGACGCAGACTCTTGACTCCCAGGATAGCCTGACTAAACTGCATGTTCAGGCATTTCGCCGGATGGCATCCGGGTCACCTCCGGGCACTGCAGCTTTCGACGTCGTGTTACCTTGAGGTAACCCGGGATCGCCCGACTCAATCAGAATGAGCATACATACATTGCCCTGCTGTATCGAGTTGACCTTACTACAATCACATCACCCATTATTGCTATACATGCGCAGGGCTCCTGGGTCATGTGCACTCCTTCAACGATAGGGACAAAGAATCTGTGCGCATTTCGCAGCCACAACTCCCTATCCCTTGTCCTGAGTGCCTTAGCGCACCGCGGGCCATCCCTAAGGATCTACCGGGCAATCCCCCAGGTAGCGGGCAGGGTGATCACCCGCGCGTTGAGGTCGTACAGCCTGCTAGCATTCTGAATTATGCAGGTGCCTTTGAGGACAGACGTTATGACTAAGTAGCAGGGGTATTGCTACTAGAACTTCATGCATGACTGCGTTGCGCTATTGAGGCCTGATAACACAAGGCCGCCTTCTAGAACACACGTCGACAAAGACAGAACCAGGCACAGACGATTTCCATTTCATTGACTACCAAACTATCCAGCAGCCAGGGAATCAAAACCCGAACCGATAAACACCGACAAGAATCGAAAGCCTAATCAAACTTTACGAAATCAGCAAAACTGTCATAAAAAGCATATTGTAGCGATATGAGCGAAAAGGAGAAGATCAGAAGTCCATTTAGATCACCGGAGGAACATCGCTAGGATGCACTCCTGACATAAGAGGTACCAGAAAAATAAAAGTAAGGTGTGTATCATCATAGTAGTGGGTTTCGCGAGGATGAAAAGAACTGACCTTGACTAAAGCTGCGCATGTGTCTACCTGTTAGTCAGTCGTAGTAACAGAAACAGAGCAAGAGCTCATCATGAAAGCTCAGCAATCGTCGCAAGATGCGAAAAATTTTCCCGACATCAACGGGGGAAGAAAAAAAATCATCCGCGCGGCTTAAATACCACAAACTAAGCGAACTCTCACGTGACCCACACTCCACTCTCCGCTCGTCGCCAAAAAAATCCATCGCGAACTTTTCCATCTTCCTCAACGCAGCCAACAACCGTCGACAAACCACCGTCACCACCAAAACCAAAAAAACAAAATGGGTCGTCTTCACAGCAAGGGAAAGGGCATTGCTTCCTCCGCCATCCCCTACTCTCGCACCCCCCCGGCCTGGCTCAAGACCACCCCCGACCAGGTCGTCGACCAGATCTGCAAGCTCGCTAAGAAGGGTGCTACTCCTTCGCAGATTGGTGTTGTCCTCCGTGACTCGCACGGTGTTGCTCAGGTCAAGGTTGTTACTGGTATGTTTGCATTATACGGGATGAGGAAATGGGGAACGGGGCTAACAATCGAATAGGTAACAAGATCCTCCGTATCTTGAAGTCGAACGGTACGAATACACTTCCGCCACTTACAATTATCTCGATGGGATGAAGAGAGTGATGTGACGAGACACCGTGGTATGGTTATGGTCTGGATTGAAATATCTCCAGAACCTGAACAACCAACCGCGCTCTCGATCAATCCTCAATTCTACCCATTCGAAAGGAACTGCGCAGAAATGCCGGTCTCCATTGCCTCTGCTTGGTCAAGGCTGACAGAGTGATATAACAGGCCTCGCCCCCGAGCTTCCCGAGGACCTCTACTTCTTGATCAAGAAGGTAAAATTCCCTTTTTTTTTTATTTTTTTTTAAATCCCCCCACCCGGGAAAAAAAAAATCGCTAACGAAACCAGGCTGTCTCCGTCCGCAAGCACCTCGAGCGCAACCGCAAGGACAAGGACTCCAAGTTCCGCCTGATTCTCATCGAGTCCCGTATCCACCGTCTGTCCCGCTACTACAAGACCGTCGGTGTCCTCCCCCCCACCTGGAGATACGAGTCCGCCACCGCCAGCACCCTGGTCGCTTAAACGGTTTTCTGAATCAAAATCTACCGGTGGTGTTTTGGTTTGGGTTGTTGGGACAAGGCTACGTTCGAGGATGGTTTGTTTGCTGCGTCTGTAGATGATGTGGTTGTAGCAGGCTGTCTGAAGGCGGGTTGTGTTCCTTGTTTCGAGTGGATTGAAACGAAGAGCATGATAGTTACATTCTCAACCGCCAAAAATAAAAATTTACGGTTTCTTAATGTCTTGTTCTCTTTGTAGACTTTAGCCAAGTAAGACCTAGGTAGAAACGGCCTTGCGACTCACAATGGCTCTTGATTCGAGTAGTGGAACGATTGGGTCGTTCTGGTTAAAACGACGCATGCGCTGGGATGCTGACGGCTCACATGTGAGTTAGGTGGCTGCATTAGAGTAACAAATGAACATCATAGATCATTATTATTCGAACTACCTTGTATCTGACCACGACTAAAGCCTAGGACCACTTAACCAACATCAGAATCATTCTATCATTTTCGCTAAATTTTGCTTGCTTTCCCTGCATCATCATAGAATACACACAAAAGAAAAGAAAAGAAGTCACCCACTAAGCAAACAAAAACTTAGCCGCATGATCAACATGATCATCCGCAAACGAAGCCATGGTATAATAACTGTGATCGTAGTCAGGCTGGTACCGCACATTCACGCCCTGAATGCCAGCCTCGGAGACGGCCTTTTGGAAGTTCTCGGGGAGCAGTTGGCCTTGTTTGTAGAAGTTGTCGCCGGTTCCCTTCGTTCATTAGCACTCACCATTACCACCGTACTAGAATATGGCGTTTAGTTGGGGGACGGTAGGTGAGGGGGACATACGACATCAATCAGTGCATTCAACGGACCAGACCACTTCTTAACAAGCTCAGTGGCATCGTGCTCCTTCCACTTGGCCTGTTGGTCGTCGCCGAAGTACCCGTTGAACGCCTTCTGGCCCCAGGGGCAGTTAATCGGGTTCGAAATGGGCGCGAACGCGGAGACGGATTTGTATTTGCCGGGGTTGCGCAAAAACTATTCCCCCAAGTTAGCACCTTATCCTCATCCATTCCCTCCAAATTCCACTCAATAGAGAATGAAGGAGGGGGGAAGAAAAGCGTACCAAAGTAAGAGCCCCATGTCCTCCCATACTATGTCCCGTAATGCTAACCCGCCCATCATCAAGCTGCGGGAACGCCGCAAACACAGTCTTGGGCAGTTCCTCGGTGACGTAGGTGTACATGTTGTAGCCATTGTTGTAGGGCGCCTTGGTAGCGTCGACGTAGAAGCCGGCCCCTGTACCGAAGTCGTACGCGTCGTTCTCGCCTTCGATGTTCAATCCGCCTAGCATCGCCATTCATATTAGTGTCTGATTTCGTTGACTTCGAGCCAAACCGAGGACCATGGTGGCTAAGGGGTAAGGGAGGAAACGCACGAGGACTCGTATCCGGATACAGCACCGCAATCCCATGCTTACTAGCGCCATGCTGGAAGAAGCCCTTCTCCGAGCAATTGTCGGCCGTGCAGGTCAAGCCAGACAGGTAAATCAGGAGCGGGACTTTCTGCGACGACTGGGCTTGTGGGGGGAGGAAGAGGTTGAAGTTCATTTCGCATTTGGTGGAGGTAGCGGCATGGCTGAGCTTGAGGAGTTTGCCCCCAAAGGAGGCGATTGTTGCCTTGGTTGTGACGGACATTTTCACGTTATCAATTATATGTGGATTGAGTGCTGGTGTGGTGCAATTGAGGGTGGTGGAAGGGAAATAAATAATGACGGATGAGGGGAAGCCATGAGGGGCAGCGGTTATTTAAGATAACTCGATTGAGTAATATTTTCCGGCTGCGGAGAGAGTACGATGACAGGGATGCTTTATGAAGAAAAGAACTACATTCGCAGCTTCTCCAAATATGCAAAAATACAATTCTCGCCATGCATGTACCGATCCCACAATGCTAATGCCAACCCTGATAACACCATACATACAAACAAAAAAAAAATCACTCCAAAAACACAGAAGGAACCCCATAAATGACCGGCGCAGCTCCATTCAAATATCTCAAAACACACGCCTCCCTCGACTGACAAACAGCCTCATCCAAAGCCACCGCATCAGACTGCGGAGACCGAGACCGAGACCGAGCCCGTCCCTTGCCCTTCGAATCACCCTCCCCCTGACCACCAATAAGACCCCATTTCTCAAACGTAGCCTGCGCAAACCGATCAATGTCCTTGTCGGTTACGTCCCAGAGCGTCGCGACGAGTGCCGGACTACCCGCTTGTAGGTAGTTCATGGGTGTGCCGTACGGCTCGTACTCGCCTGCTTCGGTCAGGGTACCGCTGCTGCAACCCATTAGGAAGGCGACTGCGCAGCGGTCGAGGCGCTTGATAGTGCGGCCGCGGATGTATTGTGCTCCGCTGCCGTGACCGAAGTAGAGGAATAGGCTCTTACTTTCGAGGGCCTCACGGAATTCGTCTTCGGATGGTTGGCGGTTGACGATTCCGTTCCAGTGGTCCATGCGACTGAGGTCGGTTTCAAAGGTTGCCTGCGTTGTCTGTAGGTCGCCTGTTGGGTTGAGGATGTAGGTACCGTTTTTGCGGTCAATAGTCAGTCGAGAGCTCTTGTCGCCTTGCTCGCTTCGGAATCGGATAACGCGGTCGCGCAGACACTCCAACGACGGCACACGGCAAACTGGTGATCCCTTCAGACAAGGAAGCGACTCCCACGGGAACAGATGGAGAGCCTTGTCGAGGACCAGAACAGTGTGGCTAGTCTGCGGGTTGACCATCTCGTTCCGCACAGTGTCGTGGTACCCTCTCAGCGAATCAAGCGTCTCCACGACCATCATATCAAAGTCGATCTCGTCGTAGGCATTGCGCTCTCCTTGGAACTGCAGAATATCGACCACAAAATATAGAAGATCCATCAAGGTCTCCTCCGGGTCCTCCTGCTCCTCCAAATCCTTGATCCCAGTGAACAACTCAAGCACGTTACGATGAAGCGTCAACTTCGGACCCGTCGTCGACCTTCCACCCTTCTGCCGCGATGGAAGATGCTTGTCGAGAATATTATGGAACGAGTTCGCAAACCGCGACAAAGCATCACCCTCCCTTGCTACGGGCGAGAAAATACCGCGGAATCCACCAAACCAGACATTCTCAATATTCTGCAGCAGATTTTCCATCCGCCGGTCAAGCGCCTCGCGGTTCTTCCACCACTGCTTCTTCATCTGCTTATCCACCTGAGCCTTGGCGGCATGCGCACTCTCGTTGGCCAGTTTGATAAGCTCCTGCATCTCTTCCCGCCCATCTTCGAAGGTAAACTGCTCTTCGTCATCCTCGTCCGAGTTTCCTCTCTTCAGCGGAAGGCGTAACAGGAATGGCGTTTGGCCCTTGCGCAGACGCGAAACAACGAATTCCGTGCAATCCGCGCTCAGCGACAGAGAAAGGACGTTCCAGCTGTCGGGCAGGATGTCGACGTAGTCTTTCGTAAAGTTCAAGCAGAGATCATGTTCGAGGTCCACGGGCGATGACAGCGACGTCGATGGCCAAAGCAGCGGGTCATTGACGTCTGCCAGGTGCTTGTCGAGATTAATCGCCACACGCTCGCGGTTGAAAGCGCCAATACGACCGATTTCTGTGCTTGTCAGTATCATTCAATAACCCGGCTGAATTAAGGGGGCTTACCATTAACATTAGCCGGCGCCTGAGACCACGGTGTCGAACAACCAGGTGCCGTAGTCTGCGACAACATAGAAATCCGACTCATCAATCTCGAAGCCGCATGACTATCAAGCGTGGATCCAAGGGCCGTAACAGTACCGAAGATATTGTTAAGACACTCTCCCGCCTTGGACAACATATCCGCAAAGTCCTCGCTAGCCTTCGGGGTCTTGGAGCGCGTTCCCCGGGCAGGTGCTCGTGTCTTTCGTACTGTAAGTGGCTTTGATGAAGGCGCAGATGGCTCCTCGGCATTCTTTTTCGGGGACTCCAGAGATGGTAGGGAGATGGTGGACTCGGGGAGCACACAGTATACGGCGTGCGTGGCGAAATGGCGAATCGCATCGGCGAGAAGGTGTTCGCTTTCCCCGATGTGCAGGGAGATCTGGCTATCCCGGGAAAAAGCATACTGTCGTGCGTCGCTAAGCAGGTTCGTCGCGTTATCAAAGTCGCGCAGTGCTCGCGAGCAGTCAGCTTGGTGCCTAAGGAGGTCGGTTCGCAGTTGCAGAAGAGACTTCGACTCGACAGCAGATGACTCCGCGGTGGGATTTGAGGTCTTCCGAGAAGTAGTTCGTGCAGACGAAGACACAGCACGAGTGCTCCGTGTCGCGGCCGTTGTTGCCGGCTGTCTCGTCCTCCGTGTACCAGTAGCGCTTCGAATCAGCAATTTATCCATCTTATCCTCCAAATCCGCAACAGCTGTCGGCGAAGTCTCCGCCTCAGAAAGAATGACCTGGGACATAATTTTGTCAGCCTCAAGAAGCGCGCGATGCTCCTCACGATACTGGCCCATTGCGCGATGAAGCGAAGCAAGACCCATCTGCAGCGAAACAAGCTCGATACTGCTGTCTAGCTGCCTCGCCAACGTGGCAGCAGATTCCAGAAGCTGCTGTCCCTCCGATACACGTCCACCGTAGATCCAATGTGATCCAAGCTGTGTCTGAGAGGCGACTAAGCGGACATTAGCATTGAGCGTTTTGTTGACCTTGAGCGCCTGTTCTCCGTAGTAGACCGCATCTTGGAAAAGACCGTAGTGCGCTGACAGACTCGCCAGGTTAAGCAAGGAGGTATGGTGAGAGCCGACGTGAGGCCAAAAGGGTGCGCCCTGGAAATAGCTGACAGCCGGTTCCGTCGAAATCGCTTGCGAGACGTCGAGCTTCGCCACGCCTTCCACAACACTATCGATCTCGGTACTGCTGCTTGCTTGCAAGGATTTGCCCTGCTTCCGTTGAGCAAGCTTCTCAACCTTGGCCCAGATCCGGCAGTTCAATCTCACGGAGAGCTTAGCGAAAAATAGTGCGTGAGTGATAGATCCCTGAGCAAAGGAAAGTCGGGAGTTAATGAACGCCGCATCTGCAACCAAGCGCTCCCAAGCAATTTTTGACAGAACAGAGCAGTTGTTCAAGTCCTGCTGTTTCTGATTCTTCTCGTAGAGCGTCCTGGCCGTCGCGAGAATACCAGCAGCCTTCTCAATCTCGCCGGTCTCGAGAAGATACTCCCCTCGAGCCAGCTTGTACGACAGAGTTGCCAGACAAGAGACCTCGTTGCTACGAAGACATTGGTCCGCGCGAACGAGCAAACCACTGGCCTTCTTGCAGTGACCAAGTCGACAGTACTGCAGCACCAGCCGCGAAAGAACGATGATCGCTTCGGAAAAGTCGCCAGATTCTTGCAGTTCGGTGACGCGCAAGACCAACTCGAGTGCCGAAAGCTGCACTTTCCACAATCCATGAATCTCGGTATAATCAACAATAGCCTTGAGTTGAAGAATCCAGTAATCGACATCGACGATACACGACCCAAGTGATTGCCAATCATGGCAATCTGCCACCATGGAGGTCCACGACGAAATAATCTGATTGAGCTCGAAAGGTTGCAGATTGCCTTGGTGTAGTCGAACAGTGAGCTGTAGAGCATTCCGAATGTGAGTTGCATAAACAGCCAGTTTATAATCGTTGCCAAGGGATCCGTGCTCGCTGAATTCCACACACTCGTCCACAATATTTTCGAGTACCTCCGATTCCAAAGCGCTCGGACGCTCGAGTAAAAATCGCATAGTGCATAGCATAGCACGCATGCGGCGAATAGGGTAGGACTGGCGTGTGTAGATATCGAGAAGCCTAGAGGCAACAGAGCTGAATGTGGAGCGGAAGATCTCGTCACTGTAAGCATGCGCATGCAGCTCAGTAAGAAGGCCCATCTGCCATTCCAGCACAAGTCCCCGTTGCTCCAGGCCCAATTGCTGATTGTCGAACACTTCGGCCGATTCCGAGGTCCTGTTACGCAGTTTCATCCTTACATATCCGGAAATAGCACGACCAAGCATGAAACCACCGCTCTTCGGGTCCTGGCAAGCGCGATGCGGATAGTTTCCGGCAGCATCAACAGCAACTTGATCCAGAGCTCCAGCGTCAATGTGTTCGCTAATTGACTGACAAAAGGCCTTGTCGGATTCGGCTCCCATATTGCCATCCATATAGAGGTGCGCAAGTCTCTCATACTTGAGGGCCGCAAACCCGGTATTCCGCTGCGAAGCCGAGCATCCAGAAAGCAGACTTGTTGAGTGCTTCAAAAGCGGCACCAGCGAACGGTAGTCCTTCCCACACTCCTTCTCCTTTATATATCGAGACCAGAAGAGATTCGACAACTTCACAAGCCCCATTCCGCTGTCCGAGTCCGAGTTCTTCGAGGCGACACCGATGGTCATCAAGAGGCGTTGACAGTCCACCAGAATTGAAAGCATTTCGTCCCATGGTGGACTCTGCGACATAACCGACAGTTTACCCATGGCAATTGCCGAATCGATAGCTGCCAGGATGATATTCTTGCATGCGGTGACTCGCTTTTCGAATGTTTCATGCTCCTTCTGCTCGCTGTCTTCGGTGGGTTGGCGTCCAACGTAACGGCGCAGGAAGCGTAGAAAGCCGTAGAGATATTCGCGTATCCGATCCGGAATGTCGTCTGCCACACTCTTGCTCTTGTCCTTGGTGACTGCGTCTCCTAGCCATGCCATCGAAATCTTCTTTAGCTTCGCTGCCTCCACCAAAAGTTCGTCCAAGTCGCCGGCGCTACCCTTCAGTTGCAAAGCCAGCGCTGCTGAGGCTTCGGACACAGCATTTGCGATTTCACCGTGGGAGGATTTTGAAGACTTGATGCGCTGAAAATGAAGCGACGCGATCTTGCAGCGCACCGTAGCCAGGGACAGACACTGTCCATCCAAAAGGGGTTTAACGGCCTCTGTAAACAGTTGCAAAGCCTCCTCCACACAGTCTGCATCCTGAGCAAGCTGGCCCAGAATAGTCGCAATTCGTGCCACGGAATGGACTTGCGTGGTAGACAATTTCCGTTCCGGCTTCGCGATGGCGGATTGGAGTCGAACAATGGTTTTATATAAAACAGCGAACTCGGACTTCTCGATTCCTTTATTGTGATGGGCGAAACTTGCGAGGTAGCGTGATAACGGGTCCCAGAGCTCTTTCCCTTCCTCGCAGATGTGACCGGACAGTTTCCATCCCATACTTCGCATCTCCATAGACAGCAGCTGGAGGGTCAGCGTCGTTATCGGTCGTAAACGGTCCTTCGTAGAGTCATCGGTTTGAGATCCGGAGGCCATGGAGAGAACGGTGCTCGATAGCAATTGTAACTGAAGCGCAGCTTTGTCCTTGGTAAGACTCCCAGATTCCACCGCAGCCATGATCACCGAAGCCGGACTACTCTGGTCAGACAATTGCAGCGACAAACAAACCTTCTGCGTCGTAGCCGGTCGTTTCTCAGAGGCAAGTAATCGCAGCGCATTCGACTGAAACGTAACAAGCAGCCCAAGCACCGATTTCGCATTCGCAATACTCGTAAACGTAAGGAGATCAGACATCCGCTCTTTCCCCTCTTCCTCCTGAGCAGTTGTTTTTCTCGAACTGCCCGTGGTCTTCTTCGAGCTCACACTATCCAGGTAAGACTGTATCCTTCTCTTCAAAGCCCGCAGCTCCTTGTACGCCAAATCATTCAGACCCAGCGACAAGTACCTTCCTGCAAGCACACAAGCTCCCTGTTCAAGCTGCATATTCAACCCCTGCTCATCTTGCCCCTGTTCGGTTTTCAGCGACCGCAAACATGACAGTGCTGACCTCGCACATTCTGCTACTGAAAGCAGGCCCTGATCCACTGCAGCAGTGTCGAGTTGTGTGTATTTCGATAATTTCGACTTCTTCGGCGATCGTCCCGCGTTATTTGGCGAAGCGAGTTGAAGGGGTGTCGAGGAGGACCGGGGGTCGTTCTGGCGTTTCGAGGAGGACAGCTTAACTGCATCGGAGAGAGTCTTTAACGTAGTATTAAACACCTCAGTAGCAAGCACGAGCCGCTCGTGAGATGATAACCGCGCCTCCACATTCAATGTTGTTGTTTTCGACGTCGCCCGGGATGTCGCTCTGCCGCGAGTCGCACTCGTTGTTGATTCTTTCGTACTCCGGCCCGCCCGTCTCGATGTAAGATTGCCTTCTGTCTCTGACGCTTTCGATCCACCCCGGAACAGACCCTGCAGAGAGAGTACTGTGGCATTCGAGCAGGTCGCAGTTGACCGGACGGCGAGCTTCACCGATTCCATGGAGGAATCGGAGGGGAATGTTGTTACCGCCATTGAATTAATATAGTATATAAGGGTTCAGACGGGTCGTATGGCCATTCGCATCGAATATAATAAGGCAGAAGTCGAAGTGGATGTAATCAATCACGGGTCCATCACTGCAAGACAACTCCCTCCGCCGCCAAGACGAGACACAAACGTCGTTGTCGCGGTAACAATATGCGCTATACCCAATCGGGACCGGGGAGGTAGTCTCCGATGCTCCGATCGATGCGGCGGTTTTGATATGAATTCATCGAAAAGATTCATTTCCAGAACACAACATAAATCGATCATGGCTCTCAATACGCAATTCACGAAACTCCCCGTCCGATCCCTCCGCCTCAGTCATGCCCCGGTCCTCCGCACCGGGCTCGTCGCCCGCCCAACAGCACAGATGCAAACCCGCCTCCGATCAACCTACACCTCCGAATCCATGCCGCGCATAGCCCAAACCTCCGTCTGGACCGCCATGATTCCGCCCTTCATCCGGCGCATCGCCCGCGGCGGCGGTAAAAGCGACACTCCCGAATCCAAAGAATGGAACCCGGCCAGTTTCTACATCATCATCTTCATTCTGATCGGATCGCAGGCTATCCGGATGATGATGTTGAAGAAGGATTATGCGGCGTATACGCGGTCGACGGATGCAAAGATTGAGTTGTTGCGGGAGGTTATTGAGAAGGTGAAGAGGGGGGAACAGGTTGATGTGGAGAAGTTGTTGGGGACGGGGGATGCGGCGAAGGAGAGGGAGTGGGAGGAGGTGCTGAGGGAAATTGAAGATGAGGACTCGCTGTGGCATCAGAAAGCCTCTGTGAAATCAGCTGAGCAAGAGCAGCGCCAGGACGTGGATGCGCTAAAGGAACCAGTGATTCCTGCTGAGGGAGAGGGAAATACAGAACCGCCGAAGGATAGCAGCTCGAGACGGAAGTTGAATTTCTTCTAACCAGATGCAATTTACATGGAATCTTTTGTGCCATATTAGACTTTGAAGATAGCGCCAGTTAAGTGGCATACGCAACATATCTCTTTGAGTCATAGCTAACAATTGCTCCCAGGTGATGTACGATTATCCGTGAAATGATGTTGCATACGCTCAAATCTCTCCCTCTACAAAAACACACGATCTACTTTCCTCTACTTTAGATACTATCGATACCCAAATCAATTCATTTCCATTGAAGTGAAAGCCCAAAACAATGTACAACTTCACAATCCTCAAACACCTCCCCCTTCACATATATAAAAAGAAACCAACACGAAACAAAAACGAAACAAAACCATCGCAACATGGCATGACGAACGACATCGGCGCATAGTAGATCAACTACTAGTCGAGATGGGTCGGATTGCGATATACTTGTCGTCGTCCACTCGGTAATATTGAGAGTAGGTGCGTTTACATGACTTCACAGCCACCGCCGGGAGAAGCTATCACAGCACATATTAGCATCTCCGTCTTCATCTCCATCTCATATCGAATATGAAATAGAAAAGAAAGGAAAGGAAGGGGGAAACTAACCCTGACGCATAACACTGCACCCACCACCAGGAGAAGCCTTCATAACGTTGCAACCACCGCCGGGCGAGACCTTCATGAGAATGCAGCCACCGCCGGGGGAAGCTATAACATCACAAATATATTAGCATAATTTATCAAATCGTTATACTTGTAATCCAGACCCAGGGAGTGGAGGGGATGAGACTCACCCTTGCGGACACCAGAGTTCTTAGCGGCCATTTTGATAGATTGTTGGTTTGATTAAGCGTGAGCTTGAAAAGTATAGTAGTAGGAAAGTGGATTGGAGAGTAGATGGTTGTTGATGGAAAGAGTATCGAGATTGGAGGGTTGAGGGAGTTTTATGTGCTTCGTCTCTGTGGTCTTCCTCATAGAATACTCTTCCAGAGGAGAAGGCAATGGGTACAATGTTCCCATCATTGATATCATTCAAAGTGAATCCAAAACAAGAGGACAATACTAAGGAACCCATGCATTGGATACCACTAGATATAGTTACCCGAATAAGAATGACTTGCATTGGAACCAACCCAAACAATACTCTCTCACCGCATTCAATCTACATGAAAACCCCGATTCGATTCATATGAAGAAAACAATCTTAGATAAATTCGCATTGACGTGCATACAACAATATGGAAGTGGACCCATTGACGCCGCTTGATATTGTTCTTGACATATGGCTGCCGGGCTTTCTTCTTTGCCGTATCTTTGTTCGGGGGTTTTATGTTACTCGAAACTTGGAAAATAAGGACATCTCGTTCGGAAGGTCTAGGGCCGTTGGGGTTGTTCGTTTTATGATGGTTTGTTCTGAATGGGGTTGACTGTAAAGACTAGAGCCCTAGCAACGCTAAGAACAATATTATGGCTTTGATAAACCAACCAACAAAAAAAGAAAAAAAAAAAAAAACACTCCATAGAAAATTCCGATTACATTGTCCATCAATATCAAATTCGAATAAATATGAATATACAACGAAAGAAATCGAGGTTGATCATCTAACAGCGACCCTCCCCTCTAATCTATCTGCCTTTTGTTACACTAAGCAAATTGACATAGATGTCCCTGTACCGGTATGAACAAAACAAAAGATCATGCAAACTTTACAAACCAAAACCTCCAACAGATGTAGAGCGGTAACACATGTGAAAACATGAGAAGAATGAAAGGATATAACTCGTATCAACAACAAATGGAATGGACATGAGAAGCTGAGTCGTCGCTAAAAAGGATAAAACAAAGAGAGCGTGATGAAAGAAAGAGAAGACGAAGAAACGGAAAGAGGTTACTGCTTGGCCTGCAGGAACTTAGGCCACTGCTCCTTATGCGGAACCTTAACCTGGCCAATGTTCTCGTTCAGATCAAGCAGCAGCTTCAACGCGTTCCGCGAGCGCAGATACGGCAGAGGAGCCTTGGCACCCTGCAAGCCAACACCAGGCTCAATCTGGCCACTAGGGGAAGGCTCAGGCTGCGAGCCAGGCATGGGGAGCCACTTTTGCAGGACTTCGTAGGCGGCCAGGGTGAAGCCAAATTGCGGCGAGGAACGGACGATACGGGCGGGGCCGCCCTTGAAGAACGCGCCGAAGCCTTCGTCCTTCCAGATAGATGCTGCGCAGTGGCGGAGGCCGGTGTAGCGGACGTCGCCCTTGCGGGCTTCGACTTGTAGACGGGTCTTGATGACGTCGCAGGGTGTTGTCAGGTAGGCGGCGGGCATACCGGCGATGGCACCGGCGGTGAGGAGCTGGACGACGCCGAGCTTGTTGGTGGGGGATTCACCGAACATTTCGGATTTCAGGTGGGAGTAGGTAGGAAAGTAGATGGCGGAGAAGGGAACTGATACTGTTAGCGAGGCTTTCTGAAGATTAGGATGGTGACGTACCATCACGGAGAAGACAAGCGCTGGCTCCCTTGTACAATCCCATCAATCCCAGGTTCTTGACAATCCAGAGAGCAGAGCGGCGAGGAGCACCCTCGACGGACTTGGCGATTTCACCCTGAACCTGCAGGCGAATCTTGACAATTTCAAGGGGGTTGGTGAAGACCTAGTACTGTTAAATTGCAGCCCAAAATCAGCATCAGGTCGGTACTCACCACTTGGCATCCTCCTGCCGAAGCACCAGCGAGAATCTCGTGAGGGTACCATATCCTGCCAGTGTCCTTGTCGGTAAAATGATTCCGAACCAGGTCGTTTACAGTGAGCTTGATGGCCTTCTCCGGCGCAACACCAATCAGCTGGGGGACAACGCCAGAGTACAAGCCAGTGAATCCCTCATTCCGGATGACCTTCCGTGCGCAATCCAACGAGTTGTTGTACAGTCTCTCGCCAACGCGCGTCGACCGCTGGTTCTGCATACGGGTCTTGACCAGATCAATGGGGTACACCATGAACGCACCAAACGCACCCGCAAGACTACCAAGCGCAAAGTGATGCACCGATTCCATCACACTGAAAAGCACCGACTTGGTGCTCTCTGCGGCCTTTTGCGCAGTGGTAGAAGCAGCTTGACCGGCAACAGCGAACGGGGTACGCCATGACGCATCAACGACCTTGGCGAAATCCTTCTGGGCCAACTGGCCGGATGGTGCGTCAAGACCAGCAAAGTGGAACAGAATATCCGCCTCCATCGGGGTGAAAAGGGAGAAGCGCGTGGTACGGGCCGCCTCGTTCAGGAAGTCAGTGCGCGTGATCTTACCGTCGTCACTCTTGCGGGTTGCTTCGCGCACGATCAAGTCGATGATGTCCATTTCGCTCATGACGTTCTGGAAAGCGCGCACCGTCGCGTAGGAGATCTTGCTACCGTCGGAGACATTGCACAGACTGGGCAGGTTTTCCAAGACGTAGTCGGACAGCTTGTGTCTGGATGTTTGGAGGATGATGCGCTGGAACTCATGGGGCTCAATGTATCCATCGCCATCAGCGTCCATGATATGGAATGCTTGCCGAATGCGCTCTCCCTGCAATCCCCGCAGCATCTGGGCGAATTGCGGGTAGGTCATTTCATGACGGCTCTTGCTCTTGCCCGTGTACAGCGAAGCCCACGCGGAGTTCCAGTCGAAGGGAATGCTCTCTTGGGATTTCATCTGACTGAACAAGCTCTCCACATTCTCCCACTTGACGGTACCAGTTCTCTCGACATCGAACAAACGGAAGGCAATCTCGTACTCGGCATCGGGCTTAGCGAGGAGGTTCTCGAAAGTTGCCCAGTCGGCAAGGGTCAATCTCCCGGCCTTTCGCGTATCGGCAACTTGGAAGAGGATGGAGTACTGTTCCCGCTTAATCTTGTGCTACAATGACGAATTGACCAGCGTATTAGCAAAGTGGCCAGGGCAATGGCGGGGGGTAGGGGGGGTAAAAAAGCAAACAAGGGCTCACATAGTCTTCATCCTTGGGGGCAATGGCATTGATGAAATCATCCTCGAGCATGTACAGCTCACCAGACTGGTTGTCTTTGCGGGCATAGTGGTGAAAGTTGGCCTTGATCTGGTGAGAGAGCTGAAGCTCATCGGAGCTGCCCACCAAGGATTGCTTGACGGCCTCTTTGACGCTGGGCATGGTTGTATTATAGACTGAGCCAACGGTGCGGTGTTCCTGGACGGGGTTCCAATGGTCGATGCAGAGACAGCAGGCTTTTCTCCTCTCTTTCTGACCTTTCTTCAAAACTGTACACTGGACCTGGTCTGAGATGGCAGGGAATACAGTGAGAAAAGATTGTGGAGAAAAAGGAAAATTAAACAAAGAGGATTGGGGTGATATTACCGTATGGTATGTATTTTATTGTATTATATGTATGTATCAGGCACTAAGGCTAATTCCCGAACATCAGCCAGCCTTTGTCATGCACAATGCTTACTCCTTTTACATGTTCAGCTCTTCAGCTCTCACACTTTATTCCCTTTTATTTTTCACTTTCCTTCATTCTTTTGTACTCCAAGTATGAGCACTCCGGAGCATCCCCGTATTCACCGCCGCTGAAAATTACATACGATACGATACGGCATATCGGAACAAGGGCCGAGAGTGCCTCAGTCAGGTTCTCCGCACAACAATGCGCATAATGAAGTAAGATCACTTGAGCAATCATAGAGTATATCAAGATATCAAGGATATAGAGAATGTATACATAGTAGATATAGGAAAGGTAAATAGCAAATGGCATACTTGTACAGGTACAATAATCTACTTCGTACCCCGAGGAATGACTCAATTCATATGACAGCCATTCATAACAACAACTGCACACCTTAATAATCCCCGCCAGCCAGCTGACCGATTTTCCATATTTTTCCCTTCACATGACACCGTCTGACCAGTCACAGGGCTCAGGTGTACTTTATCTATCGGCCCGATGTTCGTACAAACTCCGTTCCTGCTCGCTCCGTGTTCGGTGCGGAGCAGGCGGGTCTGGAGATTCAGTTAGCGGATTACTGGAGGCACGGTGTTGCTGTGTGCTCTTGGAGTTACTGGATTGGGTAACATAAGAGAATGGGGTATGGCATGGCGATGTCATAATTCATGTGCAGTGCTGTACTCTGTAGTCAATGCTCCTCAAATGTCCGAGAAAGCACGCGACGCTATTTTTAGTTGAGTTGGGTCTACTTGTGCCTGAACTCTAAGGCAGTCCCTAGTGCTTGGCCAATTTAACTACGTTTTATTTAATCGATAGGGCTGGACTCGCGGACTCTACAGTGTTATTATGTAGAGGTACAGAGTAAAGCTTCTTCAACTAGTGTTATGAACAGATGTTGATTCAATTGTTGGGCATAACATCTCATGTTAGTCCACAGATCTTGACTCGTTCGGATGCTCCGTATATGTCTCCAGAGTCTACTCCGGAGTATGAAGCACTCCTTTACTTGTACCAGGTACATTATAAGATCTACAACTAAGGCCTGCCTCTTTCCCCCTATTTATATTTATTCTTTCTCCTTTCGAGAACTGCGGTAACTGTTGTCATATTGTTTTGCGGGGTAAATCGGATCGACCGATACAGAGTACAATGAGCACAACATGACAACATCAGCCAGCCACTGTATTCTAGTTAATGCGTGATCGGAAGAGAAACCCAGACAACGGATCCATTCCTGATCATTCTACTCTGTAACTGTGTTAAATGTGCCAAATGCACTGTGCCAACTCAATGTCCCTGCAAGACATGACTCCGAGCAACACCAACCCTCTCTACCGACGACAACTCGAGAAATCCTCACGATGATCCCATCCCAACACTCGAGTATCAATATCTCATTCGCCCATCCGCCGGTGATACTGTGAGTGATAAATGTGATACTGTACCGTGCTGCATCCCCCGGCGCTTAGAGAACCGCCATCACTGGCCACCATTGGTTCTACGGCATTTCTCCTCTCTTGATCGACCCCTCCAACAGGACAGACTCAACCTGAGACTGCCAGGCGACTATATAGCCGCGGAAGACCCCCTTCTGTCCTGTCTCTTTTCTTCTTTTCCCGTATCAGACACTGTGTGTTTGGAATTGGTTAATTTTCTTCATTCTCTTTTTTCTATTTTCATCTTTGAGTGGTTCGTTTTGGCTGGTCCAAGCACCACTTGTTTTTGCTTGTTTCTTAACTCGGCACGCGTCAATAAAAAAATAGAAAAACAACAACAACGCATACTTGCACATATTAATAGTATCTCGCGACACGCTGCGCTGGAATCCGATTTTGTTGATCAAAATCCTCACCGCATTCTTACTTTAATATCGATCCTCCCCAATCAGCCCTACCTCGACCATCATCTTCAATTCAATCCACTTCAATCACTTCAGTTCAAATCACTCAATATCACAACAAAATGTACGCCGCCCGCGCCGCCAAACCCAAGCTGTCCCTGAGCATCTCCGCCGCCCAAAACGCCCGCTCCTCCTTCCCCCTCAAATCCCCCAGCGCCGCCCCCCGCACCCCAATCTCGCCCGCCGCCCCTAGTCCCAATACGGCTGCTGGTGCGAAGCGCTTCTCAACGCTGCAACCCTCGTACGCTTACGCCAACACCTGCTCGTCCAAGAGTATCCTCAAGAAACACACTGGCTCGAGTGCGCACGCGGATAAGAGGATCAAGTTCAAGGGGACGCCGACTGTGCATTGTGTGACGCCGATTGAGAATAAGGAGGAGTATTACGGGTGTCATACTAGGATGGCGAGGGAGGAGAGGAGGTGGATTGTCAGGGAGTGAATTGCTTGAGTTGGAGGTTTAATATGATACGACAAGACAAGAATATGGGACGAAACGCGTCTTGGCCAGGGTCTGGTCGAGGTAGCTAGGGCTATTGAGTCCGACGGGTCGAGACCTTGATGGTCCACAATCACACCCGGCTCCGAACGACTTAGATCTACGATACAGCGCTGTCGGAATAAGGTCTCGGATGGTGCCTGTTGGATGATATTACAGTGGAGGCAATGCATAAGCGAGCAGTGTGAGGAGTTACTATTATGATCATGACGTGATGCTTTATGAACTTGACTAGCTGGAATCAATGTCATTCGTTATGGTTCCTCATACACTCTACAAACTCCGTAGATACTCAGCCTCACTATGTAACAACCTCACACCCCTCCACCAAATCAAACGTCGGAACCCCTTCTCAAGACTCCCACAAAACCTCCCCTCCTCCCTCTTCCCAACATACCCCATAACCCCCTCCACAACAACCCACCACATTCTTCGCCAACACCTCTCCCCTCCCACCACCCCGAACCGTTTCCAACGCCTCCCTAACCCACCCCACCTTTGTCCTCCCTCACCGGCACACCCCTCAACAACCCTTGCAACCGTTCCGTATCCCTAACCTTCGCAACCATAACCCTGACAAGCACAATAGCAGCGGGACTGAGGTAAATATCACATGACCTTCAACCTTTTCGAGATATTTCGAGTTTATCTTGTTTACTTTGAACTATATATTGTATTTAATGCTATAATCGTTAGTAAGTTAGGTATGCGTACAGAAGCCCTAGTTTTCAAGTGAATACGGATGTATGATTGATGCGCGACACCGTCCTTTTGGGGCATCAAATCAATAGCCAGATGTTTTGTTCCCTCTCCGGAATTGGTTTTGTCCCAGGCGAACGACCTAAAGTATTGATTAGACTGTTGATTAAGGTTGTGTGCAATTGGCTGGACTCGCTCCTGTTTGTCCCGAAGGATTCGTTGACAGTTTACTCGTGTAGGAGTAGGTTGGGGTTGATGATGTTTCCAAGAGCTTCCTCTGAAGGCTGCTTCTGCTCCTATCTGACCTTTGATGACACAGCATGGGAGCTGTTTGTAGTAGGATCTTTCACGCGATTTCGGTGGTAAGACAACCCCGATCTTACCCGCGGTTTGATATCTCGGAGGACATCATCCTCATCGGCTTTTCCGATGCTTATTGAGAATTTGTTCTTGGGAAGTAATCCTGCCAGTTCTTTGAGAAAAAGCACTAGCAATCCAACGGATCCCGTTCTGATCCCCATTGTACCTGCTCCCGGTTGCAATTGAACTGATTTTGTCTATTGTGAAAGGGAGGATAGCTCTGCAGTCATCTCTCCAACATCACCCATACTAATTGTGCTCTATATGATGTTCTTCGTCAAAAGCACGTACAACAGCCAAGTATACTGACAAAGCTTAGGGTGTGCTGCAGTCCACCACAACCATTTCATTTGTTGAATCTGAAGGTACCATCGTGTTCATCGAATTAGCCGGCGTCGGCTTGGTTACATGGTCACGGGGAAAATGGCAGATAGTCCAGGAATTCTTCTGCGTAAGACCCAGCCGCCAGTGCGACGTAGTGACAAACTTTGTCGCAGCTGTACTTCTGTTGCTGTCTGAATGGAATCATTCGTTTTCCAGCCTTGCTTGATCATGCTGGTTTGGTGCAACGCCGCTGGGAGTGTTTTGGAGTATTCGTTTTTCCATTGGTTCTCAAAAACTTGTGTCCGAGAAACGGAGGAGATTGAGCGAGGGCTTGGGGAGCGACGCGCCGCCTTGTATCAATAACTCTAATAGACGATAGCGAGTGAATACCGAGGGTGCGCAAGCGTTCGACGGTCCCGAGCCGGGTGACAGGGGACCCAGCTTGTTTGAGATGTGATCCCATCAACAAGCAGGAACAACTGCTAAGCAGCTGCTCCAAGACGGATTACCAGGGGCTTGTAATATCTGCTTATCGACCTCGTCGTTCGAACCGGAACCGACGGGGAAATGAGTCTTCCTTGATATTGTAGTCGGCCTTGACATTGTAGTCGGGAGATAATCACGGTCAATATTTGCTTCCCTCTTTCAGGAAAGCAAGGCGGGAATTCCATCGGATTCGATGTCTTGTATATCACAGTTTAAGAAAAAGAGCAGTGATAGTCAATGCATCATTTTCTGTTTCCTTATGCAAGGCACACCAGGCAATCAAGTGACTGACTGGAATATGTAGACATTCCACCGATATCGGTTAGGTCAATTACGAAGTGTGCCTTGCCTTAGCGATATCACTTTCTTAAGTTCCAAAAGAAGCCGTAGACATGCTGGATCCTACCAAGCAAGGAACCCAAGCTTTCACTCGCCAGTTACCAGTCTTGGTATAAGGAACTTTATCTCGTTCAATCCACTTTGCTGCGCTTCCTTATCATGGTGGCAGGGTTGTTCTTTCGAAATGTTGTAACCGAAGATTCAAATTGGTTGTTGCAGGAAATCCTTAGAAGGCTGTAGAGCGCTTTAAAGGCTCAAGCGTGTTGCTTTAACTGTCCGTATTATGGCATTCCTCAGTCGTGCCGGTTAGTCAGAGCGGATGCTCGGCTCTTCAATGCTTCAGCATCCCTGGGTTGTTCTTCCGGGGTTTTAATGGTCGCGTTAAGAATAGAATTACTTTAAATTCATATCGCTCATTCGATGAGCGTAACAAACCAAGCATTTTTAACGAACCAAGGCGGGTGCACCGCAAAGCAACTCTTCCTTTAAAACTAAACGCCTGCCATCTTCGATGGTTGTCTTCCACTTTTGCTAGGATTATTTGCTAGACAATCTTCCTGTTAATAGCACTAATTTAAGGATCCAATGTTGTTTGACGCAACATTTCTTGGTGATCATTTAGCGTACTTGTAAAGATGGTCAGATTTCGAATTTCCTTCCTTTGATATGGCGTAGGTTTATTCCGCATCATATATGTGAAATGAAAGGCGCAGTTCTAAGGGAGGGTGATCTTTCGACACCTGACCAGGCCAATTATCTCTTGCCTTGCCATCCCCTGTGCAGAGAAGTAATGTCCCCAATTCGAGCACAAGTGACCGACGGAACCTCAAGAGTGGTCAGCTGCATCTAGACGTGATCGGTGCTGACGGGCTTCCGCCATATGTAGTCTTGAGCTCGCCGACGTCCTCCGGGCGTCTTTCGATTTCAATACCCAAGAACCTCGTTGCTGGTCCGTTCTCAGTGTAAGCTCTGCACCCAAATATTAGGAAATCGTCCACGTCAGATTGATTCGGAGTTATCACGAGGATGCCATGGTAAAGAGCGCGTTGTTTTTGGAAAACCAGGCTATACGGTTGCTAGGTAGCAGCACCGTGATTTATATGAAGGATTCGAAATATCTGGAGGTATATGACTAAGGTTCAGGTCTGATTGCGGCGCTTGACCTTTCCGGGTGTTAAAGCGTACCTCATGCCTGCACGATGTCAAACCTGCTATTTACCTTAGGAAAAAGTACCCATCTTCCATTTCTTCATCCTCGCCACTGATAAGCTCTGCCAGGACATCACCGAATTTAAATCGCTCCAGCTGGATAAAATTTCGGAAACTGCGACATATAAAGGAGACCTCCAGGTATAGAAATGGCTCCGATGTCTATTGAGCATCCCCAAACACTCACTATGGTCAAACGTCGTTGGATGAGCACTCCTTATAAATAATCTACCCAGTGCTGTGTTCCAAGCATCGAAGAGATGCTCGATTATAAGCGACTTATAAACACCAAGCTGTCAATGTTCTCAGCTTTTCGGAAGCTCTGTGGAACTTAATTGCGCAACCGCTAGATATACCAAAGCAAACGTTTCTTACCCCCGAATTCGACGGTGGTGGCGCTCTGTCTGATGGTAGGAAGATGTCAGGCGTCTGCCTGGGGCGCTTGATTGAATGATCATTAAATCTGATGAGAAATCGTATTGGTGAATGGTAAACCTTCGATATTTTTGCAGCAAATTCACTGCTATTTACACTTAGAGGTGTGCTGCTCAAAAAGGAAAAGGTCTAGACAAGGTCATTGTGCAACCAAGAGAAATTATAATCAGCCTTGGCGCTAGTTCTTGTCTCCTTTATATTTTCCCAAATAGCGACTGCTTCTCCGGTATTGTACGGCGCTATGGCACTTCAAAGACTACGAAAATTCTTCTCAAGAAAACCAGAACCCCCCTTCCATATTGTATCCGATCTCCATCTAGAAGTCGACCAGCAATACGCCTCTTTCGAGTTCCCAGTTTGCGCACACTACCTTATCCTTGCTGGGGATGTCGGGCGCTTGGCGGATTATGACGCGTACCTATATTTCCTACAAAAGCAGGTTGAGCGATTCGGAACCATGTTCCTCGTATTAGGGAATCATGAATTCTACAAGGAGTCTTTTGAGTCAGGAATTGAAAAGGCTAGACGGCTTGAAAAGGAGCCTTGTTTAAACAGTCAACTTATCTTGCTTCACCAAACACGCTATGATATTCCGGATTCTAATGTCATTATCCTCGGCTGCACGCTTTGGTCCAGGGTTCCGGGGAGGTCCAGCGACGATATCCGGCAGAAGATTCAGGATTTCCACCAGATAAAAGACTGGTCAATCGATGATTACAACGCAGCTCATGATGCGGATTCCGAATGGTTAATTCGGGAGCTCGAAGCAATACAAGAGGAAAACCAAAGAGCAGGCAAGGACCAGAAACGATCCGTCCTGGTCGTGACGCATCACGCGCCTTTGACCCAGTTGATGCCCAGTCCACGGAATGAGAATAGCCCCTTGTTGCCCGTGTTTGCGACTGACATCCTTTCAGATATCCCGAAGTTGGATGGTGTGAAGGCCTGGGTATTTGGACACACACACTATTCAACGGAATTCAAATACCGGGGGGTAAGAGTTGTTAGCAATCAGCGGGGATACGTACTTAATGGGGTTCGTTTGGGGAATAAGACAAATAGATTCAATCCCACCAAGGTGATACATGTGTGATAAGCAGCTTAGGGGTTGAAATCGTCTCATGATGGTTATAGAGACTGTATTATAGCTAGTACCATTTATGGTCACGCTTTAGGGCACTTATTCAGGGCTTCAATGGCCCGTGCGAATCCAATCTCTTTCCGCCGACCTTTACCGGAATAAAGGGCCTCTCATCCACCTTACAATGTTGAACTTACGAGTATCAACCGCGACTTTTCGCACGAGTTTGCTCATTGCTTCGAAAAGGAATTGTTTCTCTAGATATAGAGGGCTACTGACATTGGCTATTGAAACTTCTTGGTGAGCACTCTCGGTATCTTCCAAAGCTTTTTACTAACCTCGATGTCTGTGCTAGTGATGATACCTCGGTAGCGATTGTCGAAAAGAACCCGAATAACATCCCCGGCGCCGCGAAAGTACACTTCCTCGAAAATGTAACCGCCGATTCACGAGAATACCGTGGCATCCACCCGATCCTAGCACTAGAATCGCACCAAGAGAACCTCGCAAAGCTCGTTGGAAAAGCGCTCTTGCATCTACCAGAGGCAGAAAATAAAAATGGAAATACTGTAAGTGATATATCACGACAAATAGTCTTGGCCGATGGATCAAGTCCACGCCGGAAGCCGGATTTCATATCCGCCACCAGAGGGCCGGGGATGCGCTCGAATCTGTCCACCGGCTTGGATACGGGAAAGGCGCTTTCGGTTGCATGGCAGATACCGTTTGTTGGGGTACATCATATGCAAGCGCATCTCTTGACGCCGCGACTTGTTTCATCTCTGAACCGGGGTCAGACCGGCTCCGCCACTACTACGACTACTGAGACCACGCCAGAATTCCCATTCCTCTCCATTCTCGTTTCCGGTGGTCATTCGATATTGGTGAAATCGAAATCTATTACGGAACACGAGGTTATGGCTTCCAGCACAGACATTGCCATTGGGGAGTCTCTTGACAAAGCGGCCCGAGACATCCTTCCCAGCTCCCTGCTTCAAAATGCAAAGACTACAATGTATGGGAAAGCATTGGAGCAATTTGCGTTCCCGAATGGTGCCTCAGATTACGCCGATTACCGACCACCGATGACCCGAGGCGAGGAGGTAATCAAACGTGAAAGTCCATGGAGTTGGAGTATCACTACGCCATTCGCCAACACGCGGCATCTGCAGTTTAGCTTCTCATCTATCGCGAGCGCGGTTGGTAAGCTCGTATCTCTGAAAGAGAAGACTGGACAGGCTATGGCCAATGATGAACGGATCGCATTGGCTCGGGAAGCGATGCGCGTCTGCTTCGAGCATCTCGCCTCACGAACCATTATCGCCCTCGAGGCTCTCAAACCAAAAACGGGAAATTCCAACGAAGAAATCAAAACGCTAGTCGTGAGCGGCGGAGTCGCCGCAAACAAGTTCCTGATGAAGGTCCTTCGTTCAATCCTCGATGTTCGCGGTTTCGAACATGTTAAGATCCTCGCTCCCCCACCTTATCTGTGCACAGACAATGCGGCGATGATCGGGTGGGCTGGGATTGAGATTTTCGAGGCGGGATGGTGCTCTGATCTTAGTGTTCGCGCATTGAGAAAGTGGACTCTTGATCCACGTGCTGATGATGGTGGAGTCCTGGGCCCGAGTGGGTGGAGGAAGTGTTGAAATGACAATTGTACAATAGCGATACCCCATGTGTGTTTGTGCGCCACTCTCCTGTCTATATACCAGTGTGTGTAGCTATAGCAGTGTATTATATGACAATTCTCGATATGGCTTTTGAACGTTTCTCATTTGGTTTTTTATGTAACGATGCTGGTATATCGATACAAGTCGAAACCACGCCCAGGCCAACTGCCCGCCACATATCTTTGATGGACGGAGCTATGCCATAAATTCGTCTCCTTGTATGTAATAGGTCATTTATTGACCGTCCCTTCCAGAGGGAAAGCAATCCACCGGTATCACTCCATCAGTGTTTATATTTGTAAGATCCATGTCACCAGCATGATCAACCACCAGGAACATTTCCACCCCGCAAGGAAGTGACCTGCTTTCGAAGCTCGAGGAAGAAGTCCTTTCCGCTCGCCATGTTGTTGGCTGAATAAATTGTCAGCAAGCACTATCGAGAAGGGGTTGAACGATGGTTCACGTACGTTTGGCGCCCCAAGGTCCGCTAGTACGGTTGTTTACGTCCTTCCCGGTTGGTTTGTAGGCGGCAGGTTTCGGTTCTGATGAGGATGGAAGTCAATGATCCGTTTTGATAGCGTAGGATGTCGATAGATTGTACGTACCATGTGCACCTGTAGAGAGCAAGAACAGTCAGTCGTCGAACCGAATAGTCAATGAGCACGCGCCCACTTACCTCGCTTGAGAGCTGACTTTGCCTCCGTCGCATTGAATCCACGGACGGAAACATGTTGCTCGTTAGCTGGTCCGGCAGGGCTCTGGTCGCGCGAGTCACTCCAGGAATTCCCACGCGGTCCTCCCATGTTCCTGGAACCCGACTGTCTATGGCCCGACTGGCGATTGTCATATGGTCGGCCTCCGCGCCATCTGGATTGACCGTTAGTGAGTTATTGTAAGGATAAAAAATTAAAAAAAAATAGAAGAACACACCGGTCATCACCCATCCTGGAACAATCGATTGCTCTCACAGAGGACGAGTTGTGAAGCTGTGGGCGAGGATTGCCATTTAGTGGTGTGGTTGGAGCTCCAGGTGGAGGGCGGTCTCGTCCTTTCTCCGCTTGGGGCTTGGCGGCGATAACAGCCACTCGCTCTCCTTTGCCTTCGCGTTCGCTCAGCTGGAATCCTGCGCTTCTGTGTTCACTTTATCTCGCCCGTGTCGTCTTCTTCTATCCTGTCGGCTTCTTTACGCTCGTTTGGATAGTCATTTTGATGGAGAGAAGGCTATGACCTGTTAAGTTGGCTGTTGTGGTCTGTGTTTGCCTGCTAAGGACCGGCGCGGCTTGATTTCAAAGAAGCTGAGCGACGAGCTCAACGCCCCCAGAAACTGAGTCCTACTTTTTCTCCTTACCTATATCCTATTAGACACCCTGAAAATGGCACCTCTGCTTTCAGTGAAACGACACCCCGGCCCCGGACGACCGCCCAGGAACCCCCCTAAGCAGGAACCCAGCGAAGGGCCTCCGCTCAAGAAACGAAAGTATGTTCCAGGAGGTCCTGGGGGGGGAGGAAGGTTCATCGAATACGAAGTGAAGGAGGTACAATCTGCCAAAGCTGCGAAGCCCACGAAACCCGCGAAACCCGCGAAACCAACACCAGTGAGACGCACCTCTTCAGTCTCGCGCAGTCGAACTGCACGAGAAACACCGCGTGAATCCGAACTGCAACCTGTCCAGCACCTTCCGCCGCCTTCTTCCGCCCCTGTACCGACAACACCTCCTTCTGCGCGATTAAGACGGGATAAAACTCAAAATCGCGGTCGTTTTGGCTCGTCGACATCGGCTGCGCTTGCGTTACAACAGGGAGATGGCTACAAACCGCGTGAGGAGCGCGGTTGGGAAGAGTTCCATCCGGAGTTGGATATTGACGCGAGAATTGCAGTTTTCAGTGCGGATGAAGTAGATGGCCCACGTCCTTCAGCCGCGACTCCGCATGCCCCTACCGCGAATGGCGAACAGATTCCCATCCCCGATCATCTCCGTGCGAACGCCGATATTCCCTCTCCTACACCACCCAAGAGACGCCCTGGACGTCCCCCGCGCCGCCCTGATGCTATGCTTCATGGCCTGGGTAACCCGAATGAGCCTAAAGTAGTGCCGCCTCCAGGTCCCAATCCCCGCGAGAGGTTGACTCTACCGAAGCCGTCCTTTCGGATACGGGATCCGTTTGTTTTTTACGATCTACCGGGCGTCGGTCAAGCCAATTATGTCGACCGTACAATGGCTAATGTGGGATACCAAGAGAGCGATATCTTCTTACGACACGATCGCCAGTTGATTCGAATGAGCGAGGCGGCGCAGGAGGATGATCTGGATGTGATAAACCCGACTGGAGTTGAGGGTGAAGTCAATGCAGCGGTTGGCAGAGTGGAGTACGATATGGATGAACAAGACGAAAAATGGCTGGAAGAGTACAACGCGAAACGGAGGCTGGACCAACTGGAACCTATCAAACCGGCAGTTTTCGAAATTACCATGACAAAAATCGAAAAGGAATGGCATGCGCTTGAGAAACGGATACCGAAGCCTAATCCCAAGCCACCCCAGACGCATCGCCCTCGTTCTAGCTCAGCAGCCGCTGTTAATGGAGAAACTACCGGGTCGGGAGAAGAACAGGACAGCAAATGCGCTATTTGTGATGATGGCGATTGTGAGAATTCTAATGCCATTGTGTTCTGTGACGGATGCGATTTGGCTGTGCACCAGGAGTGTTATGGTGTGCCTTTCATCCCAGAAGGCCAATGGTTATGCCGCAAGTGTCAACTGGTTGGAAGAGGATCAGTCAACTGCATTTTCTGTCCCAACACCGAGGGTGCTTTCAAACAAACCACGACGTCGAAATGGTCTCATCTTCTTTGCGCCATCTGGATTCCAGAGGTGTCCATCGGCAACCCGTCCTTGATGGAGCCTATTACAGACATTGAAAAGGTCCCCAGAAGTCGTTGGAAGCTCCATTGCTACATTTGTCGGCAGAGAATGGGTGCGTCTATCCAATGCAGCAACAAACACTGTTTTGTTGCGTTCCATGTTACATGTGCACGCAGGGCTCAGCTCTACCTGAAGATGAAGGCTGGCAATGGAACTCCGGGACTTATGGATTCTCATCTCCTCAAAGCCTTTTGTGACAAGCATGTTCCTCCTGAATGGCGAAGAGAACATGGCACCGACGTTGCCACCGCGGAGGCCATGGAGTACTATCGGGAAACTATGCAAGGTCGACGATGGGGTGATAGCCAGGCCGCTGCTCTTTCGTTGGAACCGACACATCCCACTAACTGCGATCACATGCATGACGACGGACAGAGAAGCGGGCCGCGACTAACTCTTACTGTTGGTGGCAACAAACGCAAGCGTCCCACCGTTCCAAGGACTGTCTGGAAACTACCATCTGGAGCTCCGGTCATACCGCAGGTTGTCCTCAACTCCGTTGTGGCCTCCCTTCAGCGATTTGGTGTTCGGCAAAGAAAACAATACGGCGAGGATGCGTGCAAATACTGGACACTCAAGCGGGAAGCAAGAAGAGGCGCAGCGCTTCTGAAGCGTCTGCAGTTATCGCTGGAAACCTTCTCTTCGATGGAAATGACGCGCAGGGACTATATGGCTATGGGGGTTGGTGGTGGCAAGCGGTTACAGCGGCGCATCGAGTTCGGTGAGCGGCTTTCGCACGATCTAGACCGGTTGCGCATTCTATGCGACGAGGTGAAGAAGCGGGAACGAGAGAAGTTGAAGGATGCAGAGACCCTTCGTCACGTAGTGGATACTGTTTACTTTCCTATTTTCCCGTTGCTTTGGCCTATCTTTGACAAGGCTGTGACGTGAGTTTTGACCTATTTTCGTTATTGAATGAACCCCGCTAACTCTGCGACAGTCTTGATGGCAAGGGAATTTTCCGACAGGGACTATTATCCATCCGCAGAAAGTTGGAAGACCGCTCGTATACCTCCATTTCCATCTTTTCAGCCGAACTTGCCAGCGTCTTTACCTCAGAGATCGGCGTCCAGCCTGCCGGAGACACCGCTGAGCTTCAGATGCAAATTAGTGGCCGGGCGCCTGAGCTTAGCTTAGAGCAGCGTGAGAAGAGAAAGTTGGCTAAGCGAATTATTAAAGCGATCCAGCCTGCCTTGGAGGATGCGATTAAGAAGGAGAGCGAGTTGAATCGCAAACCGTTTGAGCAGGAACTGAAGGAGTTGGATCAGATTTTTGAGGATAGTGTCCGGTCACGGAGGAATTCTCTTGCTGATTTGACGGAATTGGCTGGCACCGTTGGCACGGAAGCTGTTGGTGAACTCGAGGGTCCTAATGGCGCGGTGCAGGAGATTGAGGGCGGCGATGAGCCTGCGAAGGAAGAACCTCAGGAAGAACCGCAGGCCTCTGCATTACCTGATACCGATGGTGACCATGCTATGGCCGATGCAGATGCAGCACAGCCACCTGAATCCACCGCATCTCAAGCCCAGGATACATCTGCGACAAATGCAGCTAAGGAGCCTGAACCTGGGATGGGAACCACGAACATTCCACAGAAT
Organism: Aspergillus chevalieri; assembly: GCF_016861735.1. Lineage (NCBI taxonomy): Eukaryota > Fungi > Ascomycota > Eurotiomycetes > Eurotiales > Aspergillaceae > Aspergillus > Aspergillus chevalieri. The sequence continues at coordinate 2,574,174 of NC_057367.1, read as the reverse complement.
GATGAGGTCCGAGCACCTGTCAATGGAGACGTCAAACAGCATGCCAATGCCAGTTCACAGTTCACAAAGAAAGCGCCTGAACCACAGGAAGGGCCTCCTACGCCTCCACTAAGCTCGCAAGAAGACCAACAACATCCCTTGGCGCAAGGTGGAATCCAATGGTACATGGAACCTTTCGATCCACTGGGTACTACGATCTACGAAGAGCGCTGGACAGGCCGAGACGTCATGCGTGGAATGAGCGAGGAGCTCAGTGAACTGGACGAGGATGAATTGATGGATTTGGTGGACGATGGTCTCGAGGGAAAGACGCAGAAGAGCTCTGGTGCAGCCGAGGATGCAGATGGGTCTGGTGAAGAACCTGTCAAGGTCCATCAAACCCGGAGGCGGTTACGGACATCTAAGAATTAGTGGTTTTAGATAATGGGTCGGGAGTTAAGGTGCTTTGATTGTTTTATGGATTGTTTTGTCTGTATTCGAGAGGGCCAGGATACTGGGAAAGATGGCGTTCTTTTTTCTTTTTACTTTGTTTCCCTTCTATACGCGACTAGCGATAGGTGTAATTGAACCTGGAAATCCATGATTCGGGCTTTATTCACATTCACTATTAATGTACTTCGTACTCTGTGCTTGTATGTAGTATAGTATATGCACTGCGATTCCGAAAATGGAATGTTGGTTGCTGGGGTCTTGGCGCATCCACCGCAGAGCCGCGCGTGGTCTGGAATTATTATGCTCGACTTCTCTTCTGCCTTCCCCCTTCATTCCTCCTTCCTCCATCCTCCTCTCCCATCCTCTCATTTCCTTATTCTCATTTTCTCTCTTGTTTAATACCCTCTTCCTGTTCGACTGTGACTGAGTTTAGCTGAGTTACCAGCTCTCTTGTCGTCGGTGGAATTTTTCTGTTTGCCTTGTTCTGGACGTGCGACACGCGCTCTTCTCATCCTCAAGTGACGTCTCTTTTATTTTACGGCTCTTTCCACTTCAACTCTTCAACTCTTCATAATGGCCTCGGAATACGAGCAGGAGAACGGTCGCTACGATGGTATGCTTGAAGACTTACTTGACCGGCCAACTGGACCTTTCCGCCTCGGATAACAGCAAGACTGACACCTGATTCTTTTTTGCCCTTCAGACGAGCCTCGTTTCGACCGTCACCGCAGCGCATCTCCTCGCGATGAGATCAGAGATGACCGTGCCCGGAGCCGCTCCCCCAACGGCCGCATTGATGACCGGTATGCCATCGCCTCTGTTTCACACCCAAAATCAAAATGGCCTGTTCTCGAAAAGCTGACACAAGAGACCAAGTGGATACGAGAGAGGCCCTGTCGACCCCCGTAAGATGCTCGACGATGACGAAGAGGGTGCCCAGAATACCGGTTCCAACCTTTTTGTCACTGGCATTCACCCTCGTTTGTCCGAGTCGGATTTGTCGCGCCTGTTCGAGAAGTACGGTGACGTCGAGAACTGCTCCATCATGGTTGACCCTCACTCCAAGGAGTCGCGTGGCTTTGGCTTCGTGAAGATGGTCACCGGTGAGCAGGCGGATGCTGCCAAGGAAGGTCTGCAGGGTGAAGTCATCGAAGGCCGCACTCTGAGCATCGAGAAGGCTCGTCGCAGCCGTCCTCGCACACCTACTCCTGGCAAATACTTTGGTCCTCCTAAACGAGGTGAGCCTGGTTTGGAATCCCATAAGTCTCCTTCAAATACACTATGCACTAACAATTGTGCTAGGTGCCCGTGGTCGTGGTGGCCCCCGTGGCGATCGCTATGATGACCGCCGTGGTCCTTGGGGCGCTAGCTGGCGCCGTGATGACTACCGCTACGGTCGCTATGACTCGTACAGTGACCGTAGCCGCGACTATGGTGGCCGTGACTACCGTGACTACCGCCGTGATTACCGCGATGACTATGGTTACCGTGGCATCGACCGCTACGCTTCTGGCGGCGGCCGCGAGGACCGGTACAGCCGCGAAGACCGCCGTGGTGATGACCGTCGTGGCGGCGGCGGCGGTTACTACGACCGTGATGCTAACCCTCCCAGCTACAGCCAGGGTGGTGCCCCTCCGCGTGACGCATATGCTAGCCGCTCCTATGCCGATGACCGGTACGCTAGCAGGTAAGTGAAGCCATGTCGGAATGATCAAATGTCGAAGTCGGTCGAAGGCACCTAATTTTTCTCGCTTTTAATTGTTGTGTACTTTTTACCCTTTCCTTCTGTTTTCTCTCGCCCCTTCCCCTGCTTGTGTTTCTATTATCTGATTTCGACGCCAACGGTGGGCCGTCGTTGTTTCTGTTCTTCTATGTCACGCACAAAAAAGTCGTCTTTCGCATCCCCTTGTCGTCTCGGTGGAATCGAAACGCCATTCAATCTTGCGGCAAACTTCTCAACTGTCCACACAAGAAAAAAAAACAATCCGTGTCGCCGCGCTTCGATCACTGGATATTGTTTTCAAGATTTTTATTCTCGGTACTCTCCAGACAATCATGGCGGCAAGGACGAGGAACAGATCTACATTTACGTTGTAATTCTCGGATTATCTCATGGGTCAGCACTGCTACATTTCAACTCTTCGGGATGTTTTCGCTAGTCAGCTCTTCGCCTTATTGCGTCTTATTCACAAACACCCTTTACGTAACGACCCGATTGTATTCGACCAGAAAACACATAAAACAAAACAAAAGTTTCTTTATTTTGGCCCATGCCCCTCCGCCCAATTGTCTCACGGCGCACTGTGAGAAACCAAACAGGAAGAAAAAAAAAAAGAAATCCGGCCATTCCACGCCAGTTTCCGCCATAGCCGTGGCGTGTTTTATCCCTGTAGTATCGCCAAACACCGGCCCCTAGAATCGCCGCGAATGGGGGATTCTGTAATTCTCGGGTCGCCGCAGAGGAAACCCGAGACTTCTCCACGGCTAATTGCTTATTATTGACAGCATGCCTGGAAGGTAAGGTTTCTATATTTTCAAAATGGGAGCTGATCTGTGTCACGAAGATCTTGATTTCTCATTTTAGGCAGGGAGCAAGCGAGCTATTCGTGTTACATTGGTTTCTGAATGGTTATACCCGATAGGCTTGAGTTCATCTTCGCAGTATATATGTTATAACAGCGTTGACAGCAGGGCGGTTACTTGCACCAAGCCAAGGCTGGTATATTGGCCATCTAGAGATGACAACTGTCTGCATTGTGAAACAATAATTGGTGCATTGACAAAGCAACGCTTGCCTGCTGTGCTGCTATCCTAGGTGCATCAGTGATGATCTGGCTGGCGCTGTTGAAGGGTCCTCCTTGCGTCTGTATGCAGGGATCCCTGTCTTGATGATCGTGATTTGCTCAAAGTTCAGACTCCATCTAAGTGAAGATTTTCTACGAAACTTTTATATAAGTATGGACGACCGTTGAGTAAATGAAGCGTGGAGATTTGTAGGACTTCTCATGTTCCTAATGTATATATTCTGTACTTGAATGCCTGAACGGCCAAATACTTGTATGTTCAAAGTATACAACCAACGAAGCAATGATGCAGCGCCACATAAAGCATCAGATCAATTAATCCCGAGCTTAATCGTGCTCGAATGCTTCCAGACCACTATTCACGCCAAGGTACGGCCAATGATCCACTGACACCTGGAAGCCCGACAGCCCAGTCTTGACAGTTCAGCGAATAAGAATAAGCCCACCCGACTGAGCGTCACGGATTCGGTCGCTTCCATACAGCCACAGACGAGATCTTCACTGCAGCCCATCTCCCTAAAGTACTGTCGTGGATATCCACCAGCGCCAGCTCATTGAAGTAGAAGCATCCCGATATCGGTTCGTAGTGGCCCCTTTCAGAATATTGTCCATCATTCAATTAATCAACCTGTCCTGTTGAGCGATTCTTCTACTCAGGCGACTTCCCCTCAACCTCGGCACTCTTCTGAATAAGAAACTCCCCAAGCACGCGCAGCGGATTCGCTGGTCTATATCGTATATTAGCCTTCTCTCCTTCTTTCTTCCCCCGACTAAATCCCCAGGGAGAAAAGGTGGGGAAACGTACTGTTCCTTAGCAACCCCCTTCATCCCCTCCAGTAGATACGGCACGATCTTCTCGTTCATGTACACGCGCGCGGGGGCGCCGCCGGGGCGTCCTGGTGTCTGGGATTGCGCTTGCGCTGCTTGGGTTTGGGTTTGGGGGGTGGTAAGGGAGTCGTTGGCGACGGGCGTGCCTGCGAGAGGACTTTCGTTTGCCATTTTGTGAGGATTAATTGGATCGAGTGGGGTTCGTGAGTCGGATTCAAGTGAATGACGTTAGAAGCGTTGGAGCTTGGATATTGAAACCGCATCGTTTGCGCGGGCGGAAGGACGGGCGGTATGGTACTATGTGCAAACCGGGCAAACACACGTGATATCGCGTTGTAGCGCCGGTGTGGCGTTCTGGTTCTGGTCTGGTTCTTTTGAGTTTTATCCCATCAGTTTTCTTTCTGGCCGTTTGTTTTGTATATAGAGTTCCTTGTTTACTTATTCTCATGAGCTGATTGGAGTTTACCTGACTGCTTCCTCCCCATTCTGCCAACCGATGTCTGTCGATATATATCTCGGCGTGTTCATATATATTTCGGTGGCAGTATGTCCCTGCTGGACTACTGGGGGAAGCAGGGGTCTTCCGTGAAACGCAGGAAGGTTTCCGGTGATGACCAGAAAGAGGACAATGTACTACGCGAAAAGAGTTCTATAGATCGCGCATCGTTAGAGACTGATTCACCAGCGATACCTCTAGACGGTGATATTCCCGCCGACGAGAATCAACCTCCAAATAGCCAAACGGAACTAGAATCTTCACTCCCAGCCATTGAAACAGACAACCAGACAATAGACGAATATGGAACCTCGCATGCTGTGCAAGATGAACCAGACCTGCGCCAACGAATGCAAAACAGCACCTGGCAGAAAGGCAAAAGCTCTATATACGTGGATGCCTTCAATCTAGCACTAGAAACAGTGTTAACTGAGGAGGCCCATTTATTCAATGACGTTGAAATGGAGGTATTCCGGCAATGGAAGGAGTTGTCGTATGAGGCGCAGTATTTGTGGGTTGGGCCTAATCAGTGCCGCTCTTGGTCTTGTTTGTTGATTGGTTTACTAGATACGTACGGCTTTTTCTCCGGAAAACTTCCGCGTGGCATCGTATTAACCAGCTTGGTTATCCGGATATTGGGGATTTGGATGCTTCGGTGGCTGAGCTCCAGCGCGGCCGCGGCCTTCCTGTGCTGTCTGAGGCCGAGAATGCGAATCCGGCGGATGTTGAGTCTAATTCGGAACTCAATGGCGAATTCACGTTCGCCGATAGTAGCGAATCAATAACGACGCTGGAAGAAGCGTCTTCGCTACTATTACTGGACGAGCTGAAAAGCTTTGCAACTGACGTGAAGGTCCAAGGGAAGAGCAAGAAAGAGTTATTGATGGCATTTCGACAGTCAACCCAGACGCAGACGGGACTTGATTGGAATCCTGGTAAAACGGGTGCCCGAAGTCCGTCTGTGTATCGGGATAGCCACTATGTCGAGAAAATCCTCGATTACACTGGCGACTGTATCAAGCTTAGCGCTGGCCCGAGGGTCTTGTTTGAACGAGTACATTTGGTGTTCTATAGGTCTACGGAGTGGACGGAGAAATCTCTTACGACTATTATTCTTGCGAAGACTTCGCGGAAGAGTTTCCCGAGTTATATCGTGTGTCGCTCTAATTCGATTTTCCCGTCTAGGTCGACTCTTCTGGAGTTTGAGTCAGCATTGCGAACACAGTTCGAAATCGACAATATCCTGCAATTTAATGGACCCCCGGACTTGCAACGGGTCAAATATCTTTGCGGCAAGGTCTATCCTCGATGGAAAGAATTATTAGCTCAAGAACAACAGAAAGAAGCTACTTTGTACGAGTGCGGAGAAGGAGCTTATCTACGTCGCTTCTCGCCGGCTTGGGTTTATACCAGGATCATTCATAAGGGCCTACATCCCTTGGGGCGCTTCAAGGAGCATAAGCAAGAACACGAAATCCTCACCGAACTACTTGATCAACGCCTATTCCACGCTGCGCGTCGTGGAGGATGGTATCAGCGAAAGGCGCTTTTGGAAGAACATTACATGTGGAACCTTAGTCCATTCGATGGTCGCAGTGAAGAGAATCAGCGAAAGCACTGGAAGAGGATTGCGCTTCGGACCTGCGAGGAAGGCCTGGAGGATTCGAGTAGTCATCTAATATACCACTACGACTTACAAAAGCGGGTTATGAAACTCGAGAAAGCTTTGAAAGTGCCCAAACGAGAGCAACATGATTTTGGATACGCCGTCTTGGCTAAACCTGCAGAACGGACCGTTGATGGCATACGTATCGAGCAGGAGGATACGCCTCGCGATAATGGGTCTAAACGAGGTCGTCCAACAATCTGGGTAGACGAGAAGGAGGGCAGCGAATGCAGAGTTGAGCAGGTATGTCTGAACTGGTACATGGACCATGGATGGAAAGGTTACCATTCAGAGGGCGGTATCGTTCGAACATTGGTAAGCAGATACGCCACCCCTCAACCTACCCATCCACTAACAATATACTCCGTAGTTCGGCCTCTTATTCTACGACATTCTCTTCACCTACATCCCCAATGTTTTTCAAACCCCTTTTCAAACCAGCCCCCTCGACCTCCACACAGACACCTTCTACCTCTCCCGCGCCTCCGAAATAAACTACCGCCTCGTCGAAATAACAAACGGCGCCGCCGAAAAACTCATCCGCACGGTCTACACCACCCACTCCCCGCGCCAACCCTGTGCCGTCGGCATAAACTGGTCCTTCCCGCTGGAAGACCTGGTTGAAATCGCGCAGTGTTTTCGTGGCGAGGCGTTGGCGACGATCTGTAAGGTTCTGGCGCAGGAGTATCAGCAGAGGGGTGGGGGAATTCCGGATTTGATACTTTGGAGCGCGGAGAGGAGGGAGGTTATGTTTGTGGAGGTCAAGTCGGAGAATGATCGGTTGAGTGATACGCAGAGGCTGTGGATTCATGTGCTTGTTGGGGCGGGAGTTAGGGTTGAGCTTTGTAATTGTGTTGCTAGATAGTGTTCAGTATGGCATGTTGAGGGATCTATCTTTTGAGTATATTGCGGCACTTGATGAGAAGAGGAAGAATCACTCTTGTAGAATTGATGACCAGTGAATATTTTCCCCACGTATCTTGAGCATGGAGTTCAGGCTCCAGTGTTCCGTGAATCAGCGACTTCCAAAACCTCGTTCCGAAAATCCTCCTTGCTAGTCATCACGAATTCACAATGAACACTGAGGCGACAGATACGGGTACCCCCAACGTCAATGGACAACCGCACACCTGGACATTACTAGAATCAAAGCAACAAACGACATAACTGCAGAACAGCTACTGAACTCTGAGCACGTACCAGCGGACGGAGACGAAAGTCAGCTAACCTACAATGACTCGCTCGAGTAAGTATTGAAAGTGACTTGCAGAATTCGAGAGAGTGACTGGGCTTGTTTGCGTGCCAAACGCGCTTGATTTGCTAGACCATCGGGGAAATCCATTCAACAGAATGTCTCATGACATGCTGCTATTGAAGCAGAGAAGTAGACCTGGCCACTCCAAATCTATACTTAACAGCTTCGTGGCGGAACTCACCTGAGAGACGAAATTTGGCCAACACTTGCTGGTTCATTTGATTAGTTTTGGCTTTCTTGCTTTTGAGCCATTGGCTGACGGGAAAAAGCACCGAGTTGACCGATCCTCCACGTTTCAAGATTCCACAGCTTAATATCCAAGCGAAAATCCCATACCAGATGATAGCAGGATTCAATGAGCAGCGCCAATCAAGTATCCCACTTATCATCCTATCAATATGTAGCGCACATAAACACACAAGACCTCTACTAACCGCACCACGCCAGGTCGTTGCAGGAACCCGATTACTCCAAACTAGCCTGGTCCAAAGCTCCCAAAGCCCTGTTATTAGCAGTCATAGCCTACTCCCGCAATCCGCGACTTGAATACTATCATGGGTTTGTAGTTTGTTCAGAAGGGGCTCGTTTTCACGTCAGTCGATTCAAGGCGTCGAAGAGGTATATGGCTAGTCTGTTTGAAGGACGAGGTATTGATGAAGATTTGCCCTTGTATCGCTCAAGGAAGTTTGATATCTTTGACTGTCGCAATCGTAGGGAGCTCTTGAGGATGGTGGTTAGGGTTTTGCGGTATTTAGACGGACGTGAGCAATCTGGGATTCCTGATGACTATCAGTATTCTTTCATGGACTATGAATGTTTGTAATGGAAGCAATTCATACCTTGACAACGATGTGAGCGTTCAGTAATGGCTTTAATGATTCTGCCAAAGTTGTCATGAATGAAGAACGTAGCTACTTCCCGAGAAAGCAAAAGAAAAATCGAAGAGAGTATCAATCATGGAATGCAATTCTCATGACATTTTCAGCCTCATTCCTGAATGTCAACACCAAGGCAAAGTATCGACAGAAGCTGAATCTGGCCAGGCTTGAGACTAGCGGGGCTTGGCTGTACTCGTGCAAACTACTTACAAGTAGTCTAGGCTTCTCCTTTCCTCCAGAATGCCAAGTGTTCTATGTATCCTTGTGGTGCCGCTTCAAAATAACTCATCCCCTTATCGAATACCCACTTGGCACCACATAGTGGAGCCCATTTGTTTGCTGCCATAGATAGCAAATAGAAGAGAAGGATCGAGTGCTCAAGGTACGCTGTTATTCGGTGATGTCGATATCCATCCAGCACGTGGCCATCAGCGGCATTAAGCCAGAACTCGCCAACGAGAAAGTATCCGTACTCAGTAATCTCTATAGGGCTAGCAGCACCGTCTTGTGTAAATTTGACACTCCACCAATTATGGCCTAGAAAATAAGCTTCTCTGGATGCTGCGCTTGCGTACGGCTAGATTTCCCGAATAGGAAACCAGGCTTCGCGTTCTCGAAGAGGCTGATGGAGACATCGTAGATTATTGGTGCTGCTCGTGTGATCGCCGGTTGATGCTTCGGCATTTGCCCTAGCGTTGTTTTAATGATTTGAGGAGAGACAATAGGCACATTAGCCAACTATTATCAATCTGTACAGAGTACGTTATGTGGATCATGCTAGCAAACCCACAGCAAATAGAGATGAGAGGCTCTTCGGCCTTCTAGAGCATGAAGTAAACCCATAGTAAGAGTACAATGTAAAATGGAATCATTTTGATAAGCCTCGCAAAGTCCTCTTCAAAAAGAGTGAACAGCGCCGGAAAGACACGAGGATGTTTTGATCATGCAATGGAACGTCATTTCTGCAGCATTCTCGAGTCTTCAATGTATCCTGCGACTATCCGAAACAAAGTATTGACAGAAGGCGACTGTGGTCTGAGATACTGCTGCCAGGACTTGGCGCCGTGCAACTTGCCAGATTTGGTGTTCCCCTTTCATCTGGAGGAAGTGTATCCTTGTGATGCCGCGTCAGTATCACATCCTGTGGTCAAACAACAAGGTACTCTGTACTCAATGAGCATTGCAGGAGACCGCCCTGTGAAGTCACCGATATTAAGATCTGCGTGTATGGAGACAATGTGATGAGCTCCGGATTCACTCTGTGCATTCAACTGCCAGTGTCTGGGCCCAGCGGTTTTTTTTTTTTTTCTCTCTTTTTACTGTACAGAGTATACACTAATGATGACGACGTCGGTAGTTTATTTAGTCTCTCCATATCAAAACGCCAATACCGACTTGGCACCCATAGCGAGCTATTGGTTAGAACGAGGCATTTGATAGTTCATGGAGTAGCGAAAAGTGAATGGGAATTGAGTGTTCTGGCGAAAGCCATCCGACTCTATCAACCACAGGCCTGGATTCACTTGATGATGATTCAATGAACTTCAGATATTGAGAGATGCTGTTGATCCTGTTCTCAAGATGAATACGGTCAAAACCAGTTAGCTACCAGTGCCACACTTGCATACTTTTTCCTTTCCGGCCAACGAGTTTCCCCAGCCAGTGGCTATTTTGTCCAATACTACTCCATACCGGAGCGGTATGAGATCCTTCGCGTTCATTTGGGCTGGGCCATGGCCACGTCTGCCGTCCCACTGATGATCTGGAACGCCAAGTTTATCCTTGTACTCCGTAGTGCCGCTTCCACAACTTGCCTCCTGGTTGAACAGCAAAGTACTAAATGAGTATTGTAGGATGCAGCCCTGTACAACTTGCAAAATTAGGATCTGCACAGATAGAGATAGCGTTATGAGTCTCGGATCTTATTCGGTAGATTGATTTCTCGTGTAGCGGTACGAAGACTCTTCGTTGAGCAGGTTATGACGAGGTCGGTAATCCATTCGTCTCTTCATATCAAAACGTCAATACCGACCTGGCATCCCGTAGCGGAGCCAGTTTGTCTGCTGTTATGATAGTAAATAGCGAACGAGAATCGAGTGTTCAAAGTATGGAGTACTATTTTCTGATGTCCAGTACGTGGCCCTCAGCGGTGTCTAGAGCTTGCATGGCCCCGGAGAAAGCAACCGCCCAAAAGTTTCTATTCCGTACAGGCCTAAGCCCAATCGTGATGAATGGCGATTTTGATCAGGAGAGATCAGTAACTACTCTAGAACACGGGCAATAGATCAGAATCGCAGACGCAGCCGCCCTCCAAATCGGGAGCAGGCAGCTGGAATATTTCCTCATAGCAGGTCGGTCACGCATCGTGGCTTGTCTATGATTTGTTGCAAGTTGGTTTTGACATATCATGCATTACGAAGCCTCTGATGTCGTTTCGGAGACGGAAGTTTCGCGACTTCCGATGTGTCAGCAAGTGATCGGCATGCCAAGGAGTTAAGCTTTGTGGGCGCTCCGCAGGGCTAAATTTGGATGCAATTAAACTACGGACTTACAGAGTACCAGCATAATGAAGTGCCGAGTAGTTACTCTGGAGTAATGTCGCAGGTTATTATTGGCGATGCTCGCGCGATCGTCGGTGGATACCGCTTCCTCCTCGGAGGCAGAAGTCGAGACAAAGTAGAGACTACGCAAGACAATGGCCTTCGTCGAAATTGACGCTCCGACGTGTAGGGCGAGGCTTAGGTCCCTCCACATTGACCCAATCACGGCACAGCCCTGTCGAGGATAGGTGCGAACGTTCCAATTGAAGGCTGGAGAGATCGAGTTCCACTGCTGTCGTAACGCTATCGCCGTTAGCGCTTCAATGGTCTTGAGACGATCGTTCGTCGTCAACCTCCAGCCTGGAAACGCTGATGACGACTGCCCGGTCTGTTGCATGCGGCCTCGTCATGAGCAAGTGTGATGGTGTCAGAATAGGAGTCAACACTGGGATCGCTTCATCTGTCAAGAAGCCATAAAAAGGGCTGCCCGGTTTGCCATGAGTGCTCCCTTCTCATCATCAATCCAATCTCAACAGCATTCAGAACAATCACTCTTCTATCCAATCAATCGAAGTCTTCAATCCATCAAGATGAAGGTCTCCGCCATTCTCTCTACCATGATGGTTGCCGGACTAGTGTCCGCTGCCCCTCCGGGTGTCCGCCCTACCGACATCCAGGCTCCTGCTCCTGGCGCTCCGACTGACCTGCCTGTGCCGCACGACAAGCGTGGCGACATCCCCCCTCCTCCTAAGGACACCCAGGTGCCTCCTCCTCCCCAGCCTACCGACGACAAGCAGAAGCGTGGTGATGCTCCTCCGAAGGACACCCAGCTTCCTCCCCCTCCTAAGCCTACCGACGACAAGGAGAAGCGTGGAGACGTTCCCCCTCCCAAGGACACCCAGGTGCCTCCTCCTCCCAAGGATGGTGACAAGAACAAGCGTGGCGACGCTCCTCCCGCCCCGAAGGACACTCAGGTCCCTCCTCCTCCTAAGCCTACCGATGACAAGCAGAAGCGCGGTGACGCTCCTCCTCCCCCGAAGAACACCGAGGTGCCCCCTCCTACCAAGCCTGAGGACGACAAGCAGAAGCGTGGCGACGCTCCTCCCCCGAAGGACACCAAGATCCCTCCTCCTCCCCAGCCTACCGACGACAAGGAGAAGCGCGGTGACGTCCCCCCTCCTCCTAAGGACACCAAGGCTCCCCCCAAGCCTGAGGATGACAAGAACAAGCGCGACGAAGTCCCTCCCCCGAAGAACACCGAGGTGCCCCCTCCCAAGCCCACCGACGACAAGGAGAAGCGTGGTGATGCCCCTCCTGCCCCGAAGGACACCAAGATCCCTCCCCCTCCCAAGGATGATGACAAGGAGAAGCGCGGTGACGTCCCCCCTCCTCCTAAGGACACCAAGGCTCCCCCCAAGCCTCAGCCCGCTAACAACTAAACGGTTAATCCGGTATTTTGATGGCGTAAGGATGATGGGATTTGAGGACTTGGATTGGGCTTGTGACTTGTGAGCAAACCGGATGCTCTCCTTGATTTTAATATGTGACTGTTCTTTGCTTTTATTTGTTTGTACTTGAATTATATGTCTTGGTCATTGTGTCTTTCGTTGAATATATCAAATGGAATAGTCGACTATAACCCTTCTTTTTTGCTTTCGGTAGTTTGACTTCTCTTTCGGTGGTCTTCACTAAATTTGTATTACATTGTAAAGAGAATAGATTCTCCTTTAGGCCATTCGAGTATCTCGAAAACAGGCACACTTGCCCAGGTAGACATATGAGATAAGTAAGATTCGGCAATGCAAAGACTCACCAGGGGCATCGGCACTAAGAGTCCTAGACCCGATGAAAGTGATCACTCTTTACCACGTACACATGTCTTACACTTCTCCGGCATACATGTAAAGTCAACCTCTCCGATTGAAGTTAATATACCGTGTATAAGTAACATTAAATCTTATAGCACTTTGCGTCGTCTCATGGGCCTGAATTCAAGAGATTCGACGCCCAGTTCACAGAATCAGAAAACATGTGCAGCCCTGATTTGGGCTTCTACCAGTGGCGCTCAGTAAACAGAGGCAAAATTTACCACGACCGGAAGTGAGGCCATGTCGATAGGGCAGACTCAAGCCAGACGAGTCCGTTACGTAGAGAATTGCTTTTACTAACAATTGTCAAGTGTTTTCGGGGCTGGGACTGTGCCGTTTCGAACGTAAATCGCAGAATACACTCCACGCGCGCACAGGTAAAGATGGCGACTTCAGTCGTTATTTCCCAGTTTGTCTTGCTGTCTCAAGTTTGTGACCTTTTGCCTTTTAGTTCGTCTCTTGAACCATTTTCACCTGTATTTCGTGGCGCCATTTCCATGTAGAATGGACGTTGTACGTCCCATGCGTAAGTTCATTTCATGCACGTGTTGTCTGCATCCCGACGGCCATCATGGCAAGCCTATCCCTGGAACTGACAAGAATCGACCCAGAAGTATACTCGAACAAGTCGCACTTGCTGTAACAGTTAAGGCTTAAGCTGGATGGACTATGCGTAGTGAACAGCTGTTGGTCCATGGTGTATGGCTAAGAAATCAACATGCCAGTCTCTCACCACATGCTGTATTTCAACAAGGACGAAAGTCCTCAATGCTCATGTATATGCAGGAAAATCCAAATCAACGCCATCCTTATGCATCAGCCATCTCAACGCATTGTTTGTCTCACCTCCGGTTGCTGGTTATCTGCACGTGAAACACCACAAGCCCCAAAGGACATTTCACCAGCCCTAATTAGGCTTACAGGTGGAACTGGTTATTACCAATCCCCGTGCAACGGTATATTATTCGCCAAGTCCACAAAAATAAGAAAAAGGTATCAGACGGCACACCAAAGAAAAACAAAAAAAAAGTCATTCCGACACGGGGAATCGAACCCCGAGCTGCCGTGTGAGAGACGGCGATGTTAACCATTACACCATATCGGACGTTGATAAGAATTTTACAGAAAAAAATTTCAAAGCTGGAAATTCCATACACTTCCCCAATAGTCACTCGCATAGGCTTCATATACGCTAGCTAATCAATCAAACAGATGCAAGACAATATCTGTAGCCTGGCTGAAGGGCACATGGAGTGACGTTGGCCAAAATTGGACTCCAATCGAGGAAATTTTCAAGAGACATTTCGTAGGCAAGTAGCGCAAAGTTCAAAACTGTTAATATTGATGTTGGAAGTGACCACTGTGGCATCTTGTGACTCAGCCTGCTGGGTAACTAGTTAATAGTTAGTTAGTTATCCGGCACAGTTACGTAATTCACAAACTCCTTGCTGTTGGAAACCATTCCAACCACATTGGGAAGAATGCTTTTAGGAGTCACGCTTGGCCCAGGTGCTGAGGGAAGTGTTGGGGTGCTAGTGGACGTGAATTGTATTGAGCTGATAGTGTACAGAACTGAGGTAGTGGGATTCACCAAGTAAGCTTGGATATTTAGTTGAAATTTCTACTCCCTCAAACTTTCACCCAGAAAGATCCGACTCAATGCCAGGAGCAAGGCAGATTATAGAACTGCATTATGCAGAATTTGAGCCACAGTCTTCAAGAGAAAGAGACTAGGTAGGTGACAACTGGACAACAAGATATCATGTGGAAGATCTCATAAAATTAAAGGGCAATGGAAAGCGTACATACATATGTAGCTTCCAGCACACCACTTGGGATATAACTCCGTCCGTCGTGGCGATCACGAAGAACTCGATCAGCAAACGGGGACTGTCTGAATTCCTGGTTCCAACCTTGATTTCAATATCAGGCATTTTGCGAAATGAAGCTGACCCACATCATAGTGTGACGGGCTAGGCCCGAAAGGCACCTCGAACCATAAATGGTTCTCGATTGAAGCTATTCACAAAGAGCTTGCCGAAGTCAGGTGACCTACGATCACCTGATCACGAGAATATTGTTGGAATCACAGCTTAGTCAGGGTCGAAAGTACGTATCAAGCGTATATGGTTGAGGTCTCTGATTCTCTAGCTGTGATCTATCTATAACACTATATAAGGCGAATATCCATCTAGTAGACCTAATTAAGCGATCTTGTGAGCCCTAGTAGTGAATAGAACAGCTAACTGGGTAAAAGAATGAATGATCAGCCTGTTCAGATGATACATAAATCAGGCATCAGCCAGGCATCAGTTGGTATTGTTCGGTAAGGAACCTCTATATTCCGACACACCCCCCCAGGCTGGCTGCTAAGCCAGTCTGTTTTTAGACGAATTCCGTAAGCCCAAGCAATCGAATGAAGTTGTGGAATCGCTGGCCAGTCATGATCTTCGTCAGGCCATCAGCAGGCATGCGAGTGGTCGGAATCCAATCAATGAGGACGCGTTTTGACTGGGTTTCTTGACGAAGCCAATGTTGATGAATATCAACATGGCGTAGCTTTGTCTGAATGACTGGATCATCTTTGCAAAGAATTCGAATGGTTTGCATGTTGTCGCATTTGATAGATAGCTGATGCTCAGGATCGAATCCAATGGCATTGAATAAGCGCTTCCACCATTGCAGGGTCTTGCCGGCTTCTGAAATAGCAAGGAGTTCAGCTTCTGTGGATGATGTGGTAATTGTTTTTTGCTTGGATGCTCTCCAATCAATCGGGCCCCCATATAGGGTAGCTAGATAGCCTTCAGAACTATGGCGGTCTGAATGATCGCCAAAAGCAGCGTCGCTTGAGGTAACAAAGCATTCAGATGGCTCAGTGGCATCTCTATTTGCAGTAGCTGAATATCTGAGTCCCACTTTCTGTGTGTAATTGAGATAGGCTAGGACTTGATTAGCGGCATCAAAGTGCTCTGGTCCGGGGTTTGTCATGAATGTAGCCAGATGCGATGCGATCTTTGCAACATCAGGGCGAGTAGCTATTGCAGCATAGTTGATTGATCCAATCTTTTGCTGGTAATGATGTATATCTTTCAGAGAAGCAGTGCCATCATAAGTTGTGAGCACTTTGACAGCAGGCGTTGAGGCGTGTTTATCTTCCATATGGAAGCGACTGACAATTTTCTTTATATAGTCGGTGCTGCTTAGATGAACCACTTGATTGACCCGGTCGCGGATAATCCTAACACCTAAGAAGACATCGCCTTCTCCTTCATAGCGGAGTTCATATCGTGCCTGCAAGGCAGAGGCGATCCGCTCTGCTTCCTGAGTCTTGTCTGGATGGTAGACAAACAGTAGATCGTCAACATAGACCAATAAAATAACTCCATTTCCTGTAAACAAGCATGGTTCTTCATTGACTGGTTCTAGTCCGATCTGGCGTAAGGTTTGGGTCAATTCATTTTGCCATAATCGTGGAGATCGACGGAGTCCGTATAGAGCTCGGAGCAATCGTAAAGCATAGCCAGGTTGTGATCTACCAGGTGGCATCTCCACATAAACCACCTCGTCCAATAGGCTATTAACAAAGGCATTGATGGCGTCAAACTGCTTCATATCCAGGCCAAATGCGGCAGTGAGTGCCATCAAGGTTCGGAAGCATCGGGCGGCTAGGGTAGCAGCCCTAGTCTCGGCATGTGTAAGCACTTGCTTGTTCCCTTGCACGCACAATCGTGCTTTGACTTTCTTAAGGAACCCCTCATCATCAAATTTATATGCATATACCCATATGGTTGGGATCACATAGGCGTCATCTGGTCTTTGTACTTTGGTCCAGGTTCCCTTGCTTTCTAGTGTCTTCAATTCCAGTTCCATAGCATCGACAAACCACTTGCTTAGCGGGTTCTTTGTCATTTCTCGATAATTCTTCGGAGCGTCAGGCAGGTCTTTGCGATGGAGTCGAATTGTTGGAATAGAATCTGAAGATGAATCCATCAAATTCAGTGGCTTAGGTGTTTTCTCCCATCCTAGCGAGAAACCCTGGCACATGGCAAAGATATCGCGGACCACTGGATTCCTCTTGCGCTTTCCGGTGACGATAGATCTGGGATTGAAATCCGCAGAAATCTCATTAGCTCGTGGTGCAGTGTTCTGGCCTTGGCTAGGCTGATCTGTCCGATCTACTTCACCCCCCGCAGCAGCTGGTGGGTTGCTGCTTTCTTCAAGTTCAGAGGACAGTTGCTGTGCTGCATCATCAGGGTTGACATCATCATCATCAGGTGAACCCCTATCGCTGGGTGATGGGATGAAGAAAGAATCCATGTGAGCAGGTTCAGGTGAGGCTGGCAATGAGTCTCTAAAGGCACCTGGAATCTGCTCTATCTCCGCTCGGCTGGCACCTTGTGGAGATTCAGGCATGGGCGTATGATCTGGCGTCATAAGCGGCTGTGACAGCAGATCATTTCGTTCCAAGTCATGGGCATTGTGGTGATCCAATTTGTGGTTAGACGAATCCTCATTGGATTCAGCGTGTAAAGTCGGTTCGGTATGTGAATCAGTATGCGAAATAGAAGGACGTGTCTCATGATTTCCTTCATACAAATCTCCAAAAGTTGGTTCGGTATCCAACTCAGCATCGGCTTCTCGGATAGCAGGTGGTAACTGAATCGTCTCAACTACCTGCGGTGGCAAATTAATCGGTGTATCCTGTGGTGGTGGTAGATCTGGATCATAAAATAACGATTCATCAAACACAACATCTCGCTCATTGAAGACCTCTTGATGGCGTGGACTCCATATTTGCCATATGTTGGAAGCTATGAATCCAACAAGGTAGCCAATCCAGGCTCGCGGAGCCATCTTTCTACCTTGGGGAACTCGTGCAACTCTGACATAGGCACGACACCCAAATACTCGAAGATTGGCTATATTCGGCTTTGTGCCTAGCATGCGTTCGTGTGGCGTTGTCCAAACATGTGATCCATCAGTGGTAGCGATCCATGCAGGCGTTCGGTTTATTAGATATGTGGCAGCCTGTGCTGCAAGCGGCCAAAGCACTTCAGGCAATCTAGCAGCAATCATCATGGATCTCATCTTCATAAGAATCACCCCCCCAGCCCTTTCAGGCTTGCCATGCTGCGAATCAGCATAGCGGGCTGAGTGAAGAATCTGAATCCCTTCATCTTGCGCGAAGAGGGTATAAGCAAGGCCTAGTGAAGTATCATTGTCGGAGAAGAAGACCTTGACTATGGCGTTGAGTTGTGTCTTTGCCCAATGAACCAATCCCTTAAAGGCTCTTATTAGGCGAACTTGATCTTTGTTTGGCATCGTGACAGCTATATGCCAACCGGTGGCGCTGCATATAAAGTGCAGACAAGAGCGATCTCCGTTGTAAGCAGTTGGAGAGTTGCTGAAGAAGTCAAAATAGACTTTCTCCCATGGTGCGTTTGCTGGCGGGATAGACCTTCTTGAGATCTGGCGTTGTGATTTAGCGAGGTTGCAAGTCTCACACTTTGCAGAGATATTTTTATGACGGCATGGGGGTAATGAGACCCCTTCAGTAGCGGTGGTGAGGTGATCAACTGCAGCAGTCCCTGCGTGTGCTAAGCGTGCATGCCATAGCTCGGCATCTGCGGTTGAATGCGGAGGAAGTTCTGACCTCTTATAACTTCTTTCATTGGCGGATGCAAAGGTGTTAGCAGTGACAGGAGCCTCATCAGCGTTGCTGTGTGGGTTGTATTCAATCACATCCTGGGCGTATTTTGAATGCAGCTGACAGATCATTCGGCCCTGGCCATCCTCAAGACAATTGAGTCTACCATTCAAATAGATTCCTGCTTGCTTTGCCTTGTACATGGACACAGTATTGGTATGAAGACCAGGCACGTAGGCAACATCCTGCAGTCTCAGCGTCACTTGGCCTTCAGGAAGAGTTCCATAAATCAGAACTGTCCCAAAGCCCAAAATTGGCGTCACACTGTTTCCAAATCGCAATACACTTCCATCCATAGCTTCCTCTAGATGTTGAAAGCGGCTCAGATTGTTGCACACATGCGCATCAGATCCTGTATCTGCGATCCAGCTGTCTTGAAGCTCATAAACAGATGAAGATGGAATAGTAAGCGAGGTATGGAGAGCTAATGTATGCACTCTTCCTTGCGGTGGCCCTGCTTGCGGGGCAGGCGCGGGAGCAGGTGGATGATTACTACCAGTTTCTTGATGAGCACGGTCCAAAGCAGCCTGAAGCGCTGGATGCTTAGGTTGACTGAATTTGGCTTGTGTGGTTGGATCTGGAGTCCATCCAGCAGGTCTTGAGGCAGGATTCACATATGGGCAGCCAGTGAAGCGGTGGTTGGCGCCACATAGGCAGTTGGTCCGTTTATCAGCGCGTTTAGGAGCCTTGCTGTTCGATGATCCATTTCCTTCAGTGTGACCCTGGAAGATGCCAAATGCATTGTGCTGTTTCGGGGATTGGGCCTTATGGATAGCGTATTGTTGTTCGAACTGATGGATCTCGTTTGATAAATCTATCTGATCTTCAGAGCAGTTGATAGTTGCAGCACTCCTAATTGCGGCGAACATGGGCATGATTGGTTGAATAGCGCTGTGGAAGTGGATCAAGGCTTGCATCTTGTTAACAGAGTAATTTGGACAATTCCTTGCATCTGTAAGGAAGTCCCTCCATTCTTGAAACCATTTTTCAACTGACTTATTCTTGTTCGGCGTTTTGAGAAGCTCATACTTCTGGTTTAGCTCAAGGAATCGGGATTGAATGGACTGCTGGAAACTAGAACGTAGTGTCCTAATGATCTCTCGGATAGACAGGTTTGAATCCAATCCCAATCTGTGGTTGCTAGGGATAGATTCAAGAATAGCAGTGCGAAGAGCTAAGAAGTTCTTGCGGCTTTTGTCATGGCGTCGGAGGTCGAAGTCATACTGGCGTTGGTGTTCCCTCCAGAGATCCATTATGCCTTGATCATGAAGCTGACGAAGGCTTTCAGCTCCTAGATCTTGGGGCCTAGGTGGCGTAGGAGACTGAGGCTCAGGCGTATCTCCATCTGGATTCACATAGGTCCAAATGTCTCGGGCAGTAGCTATATCTTCCACTTGCTTTATCCAGAACCACCAATCACCTGGCTTAGCCAGCACGATGGAGACCTTGGCGTATTCCGACATTGTGGAAGCGTAGGCAGATGTGGATGCGTTCCCTCTGAGGCGTATTCAGAGCGGGATGAAAGCTCTATAAGCTAAGAGCTTTGCAGCGAATAGGTAGGATAGCAATGAAGCGGTTTGCTATCCAAGCATTTGAACAACACGCAGCGTTGTGTAGTTCAATAGGCGATTTCTGAATGTGTTCAGGGGTAGCGGTACGGCGATCGCAGGAAGGAGTCTCTATGCGTAGCAACTTCCTAGAGCTGCTTTATATGCTTTCAACGACTTTCTAGAGGCGGTCCGGGCTCATAACTGTTGGAATCACAGCTTAGTCAGGGTCGAAAGTACGTATCAAGCGTATATGGTTGAGGTCTCTGATTCTCTAGCTGTGATCTATCTATAACACTATATAAGGCGAATATCCATCTAGTAGACCTAATTAAGCGATCTTGTGAGCCCTAGTAGTGAATAGAACAGCTAACTGGGTAAAAGAATGAATGATCAGCCTGTTCAGATGATACATAAATCAGGCATCAGCCAGGCATCAGTTGGTATTGTTCGGTAAGGAACCTCTATATTCCGACAAATATAAATCCACCGCCAACACGCCAAGTTTCTTTCTTTCTTTTCTTCTCAACGAGTTCTTTTGTACATATCTATATATTAGATAGCAAAGGCTTCAGCCCATTACACATAGGGGCCAAATATGCCGTGGAGAGGTCAAAAAGCTCGTAGTTCGGGTAGGGATTAGGGCTGTAACGGTATGTAGCAGTACAGAAAATTGACCAGTATGATAAGTGTAAAGGTGGTATCCATAACATCTATCATCCCCTCGAGGATAAACCCAGATAAAGATTAAAGGGATCTATAGATTCACCACTCCACAATAACAAGCGGGTGCTTGTAAAAGAGATGTCAGCATTCATATTACTACTGTAGTGCCATCAATTTTGACGTGGGATTCCGTACACACATCAATGGTCGCTAGCTTCACTGCTAGCTGGAAAAATTAGTTAGTGTTGGCTGAATATGGTCAGCCTCCTGGCCAACATCCCTTTGGAACCCATGAAGATGAAAGTTCCATGTCCTGGATGATTCCATGGCAATAAGAATATACAGGCCGCAGAAGAACTGGCGGCTCGACCCTACGCTTCACTAGCTCTCAATCACCTGGCAAGCCGTTATTTTCAACTGAAGTCAGGACATGCAGCCATTGGAACGTATTTACATCGGATTCATGCTCGGGAAGATGCAACCTGTCAGGGACGTGGTTCTCCAAGGGAGACAATACATCATCTTCTCTTTGAATGCCGGAAATGGCGACATCAAGGAAACAAGCTCTATAGGGATCTGGAGATGGATGGTGTTATGGGACCCACTGTTGCAGAGGAGCACCCGCAAGGACGACTTTTAGGAGAGCCTAGAGCAACCAGGGTGCTGCTACAATTCCTAGCCAGTACCAATATAGCTTTACCCCAAACACACCTACAGCAAACAGCGGGAAGGGCCCGAAGATGACGAATGGGGCTGGAGGCATTGGAGGAGGCAATCAGAACAGGAGAAGGGTAGCAGGAAGGGTAGCCTAAGCTGAGAATCAGCCTAGGCCACATCCGCCTTGCTCCGAAATACAAGGAGAGCACTGGGGTCAAAAGCCCTGCGCATACAGGCGGTTTGGGACGAGGAAAAGGACCAGGAAGAGTATAGAAGGGGGTGCCACCTCGGGATTTCATAGGGACAAGAGGCCAAAGACAGCTACGAGCCTCGAATTCATGGAATATGGTCTATCATAGCTTTATGGCTCGATATGGACATTAAACTTGATTAAATAATTTTAATAATATCTATGAACCGTTCAAGTATACGAATGATAAAGTGGAGGACTCATCTAAAGCATAAAATATTGACCATAAATTGTGCCATGTCCTAGGACATGTTACAAACCAGTTGGATGATGCCTTTAAAAACACATCAACTGTGAAATAAGCCCTTTAACCCTCAATCCGCACATACAAAAACCAGCCTCTAGTAATAGTAAGGGTTTTCTGGATCAGTCAGATCGAAAACAACACTAGAGTGCGGCTTAGCACCACCACGCTCCGGGAACTCCTTGCTGAAATCAATGGTCCGGTTGAAGCTCAAGCTTCCATCATCGTTGATATCAATGTACAGCGCCTTAAAATCAGCCGGCGTGTTAATGATACCAATGTCTCCGGTCTGCACGAAGTAGTCGGTTACGACGAGGTGCTTCTGGTCCGGCGTGACTTTGATGTAGTGAGGACCAACTGTGGGCTGCTCCTCATCGGGATCGTCTAGACGCTTGACGTTGCTGAGGTCGCTGATGTCGAGAGCGGCGATGTGGTTCGCGGTCGTCAGGGTGAGGTAGATGAAGCGGCCGTCTTGGGTGATGTCGGTGCTGTAAATTTGGTTAGCTTTCAATCTAGGAGATATTGCAAAGGGAACTTACTAAATGGCGACAGTGTCACGAGCCTTGGGACCGAGATCGTAGAGCAGCTCTGCTGTGCCCTGTTTTCCGTTGGCGTCTTTGCGGAGAGGATAGATAATCCACACCTGCCCGAGATGGACAGCAGTAGCGAGAGCAGCTGACTCTGGGTTTCCAGGAATGAACTTGACATCTTGGATACCACCGCCCTGTTTCAAATTAGCATGAGTTCACGTCAATGATTGGCTAAGCCTACATCAGGAATGGTAATAGTATTAAGAATCTTCTTCGTGTCAAGATCCCACAGACGAAGCGTATCAGCATGTCGAACCCCAGGACTGGGCTTCAGGATACTGATCGGCTCCACAAAGTCCGAAGTAAGGATGAGCTTCTTCTCCCAGTCGATGCTCAGGCCGTGAGGAGAGTGTTGCTCGCCAAGGATGTTAAGAGTGCTCTCCACATCTTCGGGCCACTCGTGGATGATATCAAAGTTCTCATCAGTCTCGATCAGACGTCCGGGAGAGGTACCTAGGGCAGAGCCCATGTAGGTAATGTAGAAGCCTCCATCAGGTTTCGCACGGATCTCGTCTGCGATGGAGGCCAGAAGGGCACGATTGCTCTTCTTGAACTTGGGGCGGTAGGGGTTGGACGTGTCGAAGTAAAACGCGGTATCCTAGTCGTAAAATGAGATGAGGTTTCGAAAGGAAGTTAGAGGTGCATATATACCTGGGTCTTAAGCAGGGACAGCAGTCCACCGCCAACCAAGGTCTTGCCATCAAGAGACGGGCCAAGGTGGTGGGGATCGTTACCGCTTGACGGAACATCAGTCACCCAGAGGAGCGTGCCGAAGGTGTCCTATATCTGTTAGATTGTTGTTCGACTCGACCTCAATAGGAATGTGGGTAATCACTCACATCATCAAGACTGTAGGTAGCAAGGAAGTCTACCCAACACTGTCAGCTTTGCACGAAAGAGTTATGGAATCGGAGTAAAGGGAACACACCCTTGTGCTTCTTATCACCCGAGCCAGTCCAGAAGTAACCGATCTTCTTGGGCTTGATGTCACTCGGAGTAAATGGAGGACTCTCAAGCGGGGGAGTCGGCACTTGCAAAATCGGCAAAGGAGGGGCATTCTCGGTCAGAACATCCGTGACTCCCGGAATGCTGGGAATAAGAGGAGGGAGAGAAAGACATTCCCCCAGGACAGCCAGAGACGCGAGAGGCACGAGAGAGGACTTCATCTTGGTCTTTGCTTGATGATGACAGGCTTTGATGCTGAGCAGATTTGAGCGGATTTTCCTCGGCTTATATAGTCGTTCAATTCTCCATCTGGCCGTTCCTTGAGAAGGTCTTCTTTTCCTCTTTGCTCTCTAGCAACACTCGGGAATCATCCCCGTCAAGCACGCAAAAAAGTCATATAATAGATACTGCAAGAGAAACTTCAATATCACAAGACGACTTTGACCGGATGGATTGCGACACCAACGCCAGGAACGCGAGAGAGAGGCCGAGGGAGAGCAAGAGAGAGCAAGAGAAGAGATCAAGCTCCTTCCGTATCAGGAATACAGAAAAATGAGGATATTCCAAATATCCATGCTAAGTACAGAGCCAAGTCCGACTAAAATCAACAAACTGCCTTGACTGGATCGAATCCGATTGTTCGCGTGATTGATGATAAAGAGTCTCGCCGGGATTTGAGGCCCTTCAGAGCCCTAAGACGAACCCAAAAGACGGTGCTAATGCATCCCGAGTCACTATTGTACATGGGTTCTGCGTTCATCATGTCGCTCGTCCTTCCGACTTTTCTCCGCGAGGCCGCGATACCTGGTCCCCGGCCCTGTCGGAAGTAGTACTTCTCATTGGTTTAGACGACTTTAGATGCCCGACACCATAAACGACTTACGGCTATCCGACACAGCATTATTCGTCGGCAACAATGCAAAGAAATTCATGAACACCTCTCCATTTGCCAAGGAAGTAAAACACGAATTACCCTATAGCCAGGGCTCACGTCTAAGGCCCTAATCAAAGCCTAATTCGGTTCCCCGTGCACTCGGACACCATGCCAAATATCGTGTTCGGGATTTACTAGTGTAGATCAGGGACTTGCCAAGAACAAACATGTCAATTGAGAGCGGATGATGCGAGATTTCCGCCCGATGTCAACATTCCCTCGCCAGCGGCCGCCTGCATCGACACTGAAATTACCAGATTGGGTAGATGTTAACACTATGCTAAAAATGTTGTTATACTCATTTCCACCTTGCTTGAATCGTTTGTATTTGGATTTTCAATCGGCGACCTCGAAGCGACCTCCATGCGAATGCAAAAGGGAAAAGTCGCAATACGAGGTGGTGATGTTGTGATAAACCTTTTTCGTTCAGTTATCGTTCAGTCAATCCTTTTCCAGCGGAGGGGTATGGAAAATGAAGAGGATATATAGTAGAGGATTGGAAGCTCATTATGGAAATAAGCCACGCCTGCTCTGGTCAAGATCACAAGCATTCTTCGTCCAAGTTTCACCATGAAGTCGCAAAGCTTTGTGCTGGTTGGGCTCTTTCTCTCGTCTGTCCTTGCATCTCCCACTGCCTCCAAGAATGATCAGCCAATCAACGGACAGGGCAAAGGAGCTCCTATCCTGGGTATAGTATCCTCACTATATTGAAATGATATTTGCTAATTACGCTCTCAATAGGCGGAACCAACAGAGCCCTGGATCTCCAGAATCCCGACCACCTCCGTACCCCGAGCACCGATAACGGCTTCGTTCCCAACGTCAAATGGAGCTTTTCCGACTCCCAGACAAGACTTTTCCCAGGCGGCTGGTCTAGAGAGCAGGTCATTCAAGACCTTCCCCAAAGCCATGACATTTCCGGGGCTCAGCAGCATCTGAAGAAGGGTGCCATTCGGGAGTTGCATTGGCATAGAGTGGTAAGATGTCTGGACTGCAAGTTAGGTACGAGTGATAATAACGATTTTAGGCTGAATGGGGCTTCGTTTACAACGGATCTCTTCTCCTCACTGGAGTTGACGAGAACGGCGCTTTTCAGACCGAGAAACTCAACACGGGGGATATCTGGTACTTCCCCAAGGGCGTTGCTCATAATGTCCAAGGCCTGGAAGATGAGAATGAGTACCTTCTCGCCTTCGATGATGGTGACTTTGAGAAAATCGGGTATGTCCATTCACGTTGATATATCTAATCCATGGACTAACTGACTACCATCGAAGAACCACCTTCATGGTCGATGACTGGATTGCCCATACCCCTCGAGATATCCTCGCGAAGAACTTTGGCGTTGACCCCTCCGTCTTTGACAAGAGTCCATCAAAGTTCCCTTATATCCTCAACGGCACTGTCAGCGAGGATCTCAAGAAGCAACCACTAGGCACTTTGAAGGGCAACAGCTCGTATGTCTACCACACCTACGATCATCCTTCGGAGCCTGTCCCTGGACAAGGTGGTACTTTCCGGAAGGTTGATTCTACCAACTTTCCCATCTCGACTACAATTGCTGCTGCTATTGTGGAGCTTGAGCCCAAGGGTCTTCGCGAGCTTCACTGGCATCCTAATGTGAGTTCTATCCACCACGTTACTCAAATAAAATGCTAACGTGTCTGCAGGCGGAGGAATGGTTGTACTTCCACAAAGGAAACGCCCGCGCTACTGTTTTCATCGGCGACTCTAAAGCTCGCACCTTCGACTTTACGGCTGGTGATACTGGTGTTTTCCCTGATAACAGCGGTCACTATATCGAGAATACATCGGACACGGAGAAGGTGGTCTACCTCGAACTCTACAAGAGTGACCGCGTGGCCGATATCTCATTGGCACAGTGGCTTGCTCTTACCCCTGCTGACACCGTGGCCAACGTCCTGAAGGTGGACATTGAAGTTGTCAAGCAAATCAAGAAGGAAAAGCAGATTATTGTCAGGGGTTAAATGCGTTCTGTACAATTTAAGTAGTATGGTTCCTGGCGATTGTCTAGTCCTATAATATGGGATTAGTATATGTTTATATTCGCATGAGAAATGACTGCCATGTCATTTTTTTTATTATACAAGAGATTAATATCACCGTCGTACATTATACTTATGATTCTTATTCACTCTTTTTTTATGTATATAACACCAATCTCGATGATTGTGATGTGATTATAGTGACGTTGAGTCGTTGTATTGGGGGAGTGGAATTCACTTCCATTCCTTTTTACACCCGAGGTTAACCTGCAAACAGAGGGAGAAAAAATGTCTACAAATAAGGACCTGGAGAGCGATATTATCCAAGTTCTGCCACCAGACACAAATCGTTATCCATATAAGGGACTGCAAGAATTTTGGTCTCATATTGCCCTTGAACGAGAGAATTTCCACAATGACAAAATTGGGGAAAGCAGCCAATATGTCTTATTCACTAATGTGGCTGATCGAGCATTCATTTGAGACTTTGACATAGATAAACTAGGTGGATAGTATGAAAACGCGATTATCAACAGTGCTTGCTTCACAGAACAATCTCGATTTTCAAGTAGCTCTACGGAGCATACGATGTTCGATGGTGTATATGAATCGATAAGTAGTAGAAGAACCTCGCCAAAATGCGCGATCCATTTCCTTTCTATTGTATTAATAAAGCTGGAGGACATGGCTTGCTATTATGGAATAGAGGGCCAAATTAGGATAACTTCAACTGTAGATATATCCTGCTCCCTCTCATAGGAAGTGATACTCTTCATGTCTGTATCAAGCTGATAAGCAAATACACAAATAGGTAGACATATACCAGACATCTCATTGATGAGGAGTTCTTCCTTCCTCGGCTCTCATGTGCGTGTCGCTTCTGTACATATCGATCTTGTCCATAGGTCGAGTTGAGAGTCATACGCGCACCAGCTGTTTCATCCTCTAATCGTATCCAAGTCTCAATGGGTGTCTCACTGACGTTTTCCCGTAAGACTATCTGACGCCCACCGCGAGCCCAACCTCCATACCCTCCATACCCTGTTCGTCGGCCGTAACACATTTTCATTCCGTTGCCTTCCAGAGTCATATTAGGTAGTCTCCCATTCCAATTGAAACACCTGAAAAGATGATTGTTAACAGCTGATCCCAGTCCCATTGACAAAATATGCTAGAAAGGGTGGTTCCTTTTTACCAATCATTCCCGTGATCATGGCCGCTGAATGAAGCAACTATTCCTGTATGCAGTAAGGCATCCATGAAGGGAACATCTTGCCCCATATAGTCATTTTCAACCCAAAAATACCCCTGCTGCTTGACCGGTGTCTCGTCATTAATTCCCGGTTCAGTGTGGTTGTCTATACCAGTCTCCTGGAAAGCTCGTAAGGCATATGTGGGGATGTGGAAAAAGGCAAGTGATAGCACCGCCCTCCTATATTCCGCCATCAACTGTGAGTGAGATTTGATAAACCACTCAGTCACCTTCAACAGTCAATAAGCCATTTACAAAGCCCAAAGCAGCCGACTCTAGAATTTGCATAGGTAGCAGTACGGAGGACTTACTGACTGATGGACCCAATCTGGCATACGGTCAGATTCGTCCTCACTTTCGGAACATACACTTCCACCCCTAGTATCGAAGAACCACAAAATGACCTCCGGCACTTCTGCTGTTGACGAGTTATGGGAGAAGACAGGGAGGAAATAGTTTGTGAATCCGGCTGCAGGATTGGAGACCATCCTCTGCGTGAAACAGTTCTGGTGGACTCTTTCCCTCCTAAAGACATCATCTGGGCATAGATTCGTAGCACTATCATGGTTTCCATATGTGGAAGCCCATGAGACATTATTCTTGACCAGAGGGGCCACAGCACGGTCGACATACGCGCTGGAATTAGACCGGCTGGTCGCATCACCGGTTACTAAATCTCCATTCAACACAACAAGCTGTGGTTTCTCTATAGAGAGAATCGTGTTCATCACATTACTTGTCCGGGCATCATTCTCCGGGCCGACTGAATCTTGAGCTATAGAGTCCGTTGTTAGAACACTCCATGACTGTGTATATGGGCATAGTCTGTGTATGCTAACATTCACCATAATGTAGATCTGATAATATGGAAATCTTGAATGTGCCGTCAGCAGCGAATCGTAGTGATTGACCATTATTATGGGCCATAGTGCTTCATTGATAGCAGACGAGCTTTTGACCGTTTCTCCTACTTTGTTTAATGAGATAGACAATATTGCTTGTATAGTTTATGAATTAATGATTGCATCATGTACAGCTTGGTTCTCTGGGTTCATTGCCGTTGAAATAACCTTATCTCACAGTGATTCCACGGTTCATTCGGCCCAACACTATTGGGCTTATGCTTGTTATAAGACAGCTTATCCCAGAACGAGGGCCTCTTATTTTAAGTAGGTCACTATGGTATATCAACCTACCGAAGATTGACATCGAAACAATTGGATGCCTGCAAAGAAACAAACCGAACACAGCAAATTGGAATATGTGAAATCGTCACTCAGCTGGCTTGAATTCCAGCGAAATTACATTTCACGGTGACTTCACAACTGTTCCCTCAATCACCTGCATCCAACTAGAGCCCACCAAAATTATTGAACATACATCAGCCGGGATTTGCTAATGGCCACCCCTCGTTCCAACAAGCTGTCAAGCATACCCGAATGGTCTTTTTGGATGCGCACCAAGATTTAATGATGCAAACATAGATTATTGGTCCATATCTCACATGAGTCTCAACTTCCACTCAAACATATTTTTTTGTTACTTTGCAATTTTCAAGGAGTGGCACGAAAAGAAGAACAGCTCCCATATGTTACCGTGTAGGCATACCAACCAAAATTTCTTTCGCTAGTGACTCTTGATCATAGATTCTCTCAGAAGCCAAGGTTTATTGAGCGCAGGTGTAAGCTGTAATTCTTGTTAGACACAGTCCAACGTGGTGACGTTAAGACTTCCAGCCAACGTTGCCACTTTGAATTGAGCCATAACTCTAGCCGACTGTTTTCGGGTGATCATATGGTGGAAACGATCTAGAATTTCGGGGATAGATAGATCTTGGAATTTTGCTATGGCGTCAACCTGATCGAACGATCCCAAGCCGTAATAGTAGCACTATATCAATAACATGACTTGTTGACAATGAACTCGTATAATCGTGTGCATTATTTATTTTCATCTACAACACAAAGAATCAATATTGCAATTTCAAAATGGCACCAAACCAAAACAACGAAGATATCTCCGCTTATGGGGTGGCCCGTTTTACGATTAAGGGCAACCCCCTTGATGCTGAGCAGCTTCATAAGATGGATGTTTACTTTCGCACCAGTCTCTATCTCTGCTTGGGCATGCTCTATCTCCGCGAAAATCCTCTTCTGAAAGAGCCTCTCCAACTCGACCACATCAAAGCCAGATTATTGGGTCACTGGGGCTCTGATGCTGGCCAATCCTTCACATGGACCCATATGAACCGATTGATCAAAAAGTATGACCTCGATGTACTCTTCATCTCGGGCCCTGGCCATGGCGCCCCTGGTATCTTATCGCAGTCCTACCTTGAGGGTGTCTACTCAGAGATCTATCCTGATAAAGGCGAAAATGAGGAGGGAATGAAGAAATTCTTCAAACAGTTTTCATTTCCCGGTGGCATTGGCAGTCACGCAACGCCAGAGACTCCAGGTAGTATTCACGAAGGAGGCGAATTGGGATACTCTATTTCTCATGCTTTTGGAACTGTCTTCGACCATCCGAATCTGATTACCTTGACGATGGTTGGGGACGGAGAAGCCGAAACAGGGCCTCTGGCTACGAGCTGGCACAGCAACAAATTCCTCAATCCTGTCAGCGATGGTGCTGTTCTTCCGGTGCTTCATTTAAACGGATATAAGATTAACAACCCGACCGTTCTCGCCCGGATAAGCCATGATGAACTATCGTCTTTACTGGCCGGATACGGATGGACTCCGTACTTTATTGAGGGCAGCGATATCGAAAGCATGCATCAAGCCATGGCTGCTACTCTCGAACACTGCATTCTCGAGATTAAGAAGTACCAGAAAGAAGCACGAAAATCGAGGAAGGCTTTCCGTCCTCACTGGCCGATGATCGTCCTGCGCAGTCCCAAAGGCTGGACAGCTCCTCGTAAGCTGGACAACAAGTTACTTGAAGGGTTCTGGCGTGCTCATCAAATCCCCATCACCGATGTTCGCACCAATTTTGATCATCTAAAAGTGTTAGAATCTTGGATGAAGGGATACAAAGTGGAAGAAGCTTTTGACAGCGACGGAAAGTTGATTTCTGAGTTGAGGGACCTGGCACCGACTGGCACTTCAAGGATGAGCGCGAATCTAGTGGGAAACGGTGGTCTTCTCCGCAGGCCTTTGGATATACCTGATTTCAGGCAGTACGCGATCAAAGACGTCAAGCCAGGCATCTCTTCTGCTGGCAGTATGGTCAACATGTCTAAATTCCTCCGTGAAATCGTCGCCAAGAATCTCACCAACTTCCGCGTTTTCGGCCCTGATGAAACCGAGTCGAACAAGCTGGGAGAGGTTTACAAAGCCGGAAAGAAGGTATGGATGGGCGAATATTTTGAAGAAGATAATGACGGAGGAAATCTGGCAGTTCAGGGGAGGGTAATGGAGATGCTCAGTGAGCATACCTGCGAAGGCTGGTTGGAAGGTTACATTCTGTCTGGTCGGCATGGACTGTTGAATAGCTACGAGCCTTTCATTCACGTCATCGACTCGATGGTCAACCAGCACTGCAAATGGATCGAGAAATGCGCCGAGGTTGAATGGCGAGCCAAAGTGGCATCGCTGAATATCCTGCTTACTGCCACCGTCTGGCGGCAAGACCATAATGGCTTCACCCATCAGGACCCGGGATTCCTCGATGTCGTCGCAAACAAGAGCCCGGGCGTTGTTCGGGTTTATTTACCACCCGATGGAAACACGCTTCTCTCGGTGGTGGATCATTGTCTGCGTAGCGTCAACTACGTCAATGTCATTGTGGCCGACAAGCAGGATCATCTCCAATTCCTCAACATGCACGACGCCATCGCCCATTGTACAAAAGGCCTGGGAATCTGGTCTTGGGCCAGTAACGATCAAGGCCAGGAACCCGATGTGGTGATGGCCAGCTGTGGTGATGTTCCAACTCACGAGGCTCTGGCCGCCACAGCACTGCTGAGAGAACTACTCCCCAGTCTTCGCGTACGATTTGTCAATGTCGTCGATTTATTCAGGCTGCATTCCGAATCCAATCATCCCCATGGAATTTCCGATCGGCAATGGGCGTCTATTTTCACAGAGGACAAGCCGATTATTTTCAACTTCCACTCATATCCCTGGTTGGTTCATCGACTTGCCTACAAACGTCCTGGGCAACATCATCTCCATGTCCGGGGGTATAACGAAAAAGGCAATATAGATACACCGTTTGAGCTTGCCATTCGTAACCAAACCGATCGATACAGTCTAGCGATAGCGGCCATTGACCGCATGCCCTGGTTAAAGAATACTGCGTCTGGTATAAGGGATGAATTGGTCAATCTCCAGATTATCGCTCGGAACGAGGCATACGATACTGGTATAGATCCGGAACATATCAGGGACTGGCAATGGCCGTATCCAAAGTGAGCTATCAGACATGCCCGTGTAATATATGGTTCAATCACAGCGGCGAGAGAGGGCATCATGTGAGGATTAGGCATTCACTTCTATATGTAGATTTATATAGGATGGTATTATAATGAAAGCTGACTGGGCCAATGCATAGTGTCAGATTAATCTTTTTGACGATGATGGTGATGGTGATGGTGGTTTTTTTTTTTTTTTTTCTTCAACTCGAATAAATGTAAGGGCATCTCTAGAACTATATAGCAACACCAACCATAATCTACTTATCTATCCTTTTATTTACGAAATCTATGCCGTGGAGATGCTTGCCTTGGCTCGCAGATAATATTTCGACTCTCAAGACGCAGGTCCAGACTGATCCTACCCCATTCGACTTCATCCTGCAGAATAAAAATAAAACAAGCCCAAATCTTTCAAGAGCCTGTAATATATATTATATTTCATTAATATAATAGATCTATATACATATCTAGAGCCGTATTGTTTACCTAGGCACTCAACTCCTGCACCTCCCATCTCCTGTCAGATCCAAGTTCTGGCCTGGCAGCGTTGTCCGCCACCTCGTAAATCTGATCTTTCCCGGTCGCCTTATCAGCAGATACGGGCTTCTGGTCTGTTGAGGCAGGCTGGTCGTCATGTTGATGGCGTTTTCTCCAGAAAAACCAAAATAAAGCCCCTACCAGAACTATCGCCCCCCCACATCCAACGCCCACCCCAACTCCTATCTTGACTCCGCTGCTGGTCCCTGCGTTCGTCGAATTTCCCGTGCTTGTGGCTGTCGCGCTACTTGTGGGAGTGCTTGACGTGGTAGTGGATGATGAGTTGACTTCGAAAAGATTGAACCCTAGGTCCAGCGCTTTACCCATCGCGGGCTGCTGGTCACAGGCGACTTCGAGCCCTTTGACGACTGGATATCGGCAGCAATTAGATACCGTATTTTTGATAGGTGGGTGGCAGATTGTCAAAAAAAAAAGACAAAAACTTACAGTTACCCATCATCTGGGCATCCTGCACCTTTTCCAGACACGCTCTGCAGGTCGGAGCGTCGTTTGTGAAAGCTGAGTTATCACTTGTACAAAATGCATAGCGATCACTTTCAGAGACTGTAAAAAGCTGATCTGTCAAGGGTTGCAATAGATTATTGCAAGCCTGGCCGCAATTATCCATGGCAGGGTTTGTCTCGTTGTTGTAGTCATATCCAAAAACACACCACGCGAGGTTGAACCTCAAGTTGACTTAGCAGTCAGCTGAAAGGTTTCCGCTTGAGCCTGAAAAAAAAAAAAAAAGGCACAAGTAACTTACATAGGAACCAAAACACATCCGTCTCATTGTCACCTTGATAACCAGGATTTTCTGCAGGGCTGCTCGCTTCACAGTTCAGGCACTGGACCCATTTGCGACCTTTCGGCGTGGTTTTTGAACCTTTGAATTCAGAATCCTTGCATACCAGATCACCTGTACTTGTGTGGGAGGAGTCATAGTCTGATATATTTGTTGACGCGCCGGGTTGATCAACACACAGTGAAGAGCAGGTAGAGTCTGGAGTCACCTCAATGCCTTTGACACCCAAGAATAGAAGAGAAAACAGGAATAAATTAGTTGGCGAGTAGCCTTTCATCATGTAGTATGGATTGGTGATATATGAGTCTTAAAAGTCGAAGAGGTGAAGAATGTTTTTTTTTTTTGACTCTTTCCAGGACGTGCTTTTGCGAGGCTGACAGAGCAATTCAGCCTCGTCTGTGCACGAGCCAATCACAATAAATTGCCTATGGGGATACGACTTTGTACTCTGTACTAAGTGCATAATAATAACAACATTAATTTTGAAAAAGGGGTCCTCGGAGGCGAGCTACACCGCTCTCTATTCTGCCAGTAAACACCTCTGGCTATTTACACGCATTTTCAAGGTTAGAGCCCCCTCGGTCTGGATAAACGCAAATGGATGTAACGCAAACGGCCAGAGATACAGCCTATTCATGCAGAGAGAAAAGGTTTTAATGGGCGCAAGAGTATGCTCTTATACTTCCTCAGACTGGAGATGTGTCATATGGCCTGCTGAATGCCCAGTTGGATGTGGAGCAGGTGATTTCTGACTGCTGGCCCGATACAATTGACTCCATTGTAAGCCCAAGTTTGATCATGATAGATATATGGGGGAAACGCCCTCCTTCTCCAGTTTCCAGGCCTTACAACTATGATATAAACTCAGTGGAATATAGAGAGTGAATATACCTAAGAACGCTGGACTAGAATATCATGTCAATTAAGATCTACATCATCATTGAACATGCCGAGCCGTGCCGTTAGGTATGTCGAAGAGGAATGCACTAGCTAGGCTAGGGTGGGTCGAAATACTGCGCGGCTCGAAAAGTCTGCCAGTTTGATTTCACAATCTTTTAGTGGGCAAACCGGAAGTCGAGTCTTTTATTTCCTTCCTCCTTTGTCGTCTTGAGGTAATGATCCTTCGCCTCGTCGCTCATCGCATTCCATTTACGGTCCCGCGAACTGTTCCGCCACATGTAATAGCACTTGATGAAAACTGTCATCACAACGTTCCACCCGACAATCGCGAGGAGAATCTTGTTTCCGCGCCTATAGTACGGCTTATCATCTTCCCGATAGATCTGTACCCAAGGCAAGTCAGTCAAGCTCCAGGAAGAAGTCCATTTTCAAGCGTGTCAAATATCGCAACCTACATTCGAAGCAATAATCGAACTCGCTTGGCAGATCATATTATACAAGGCACTGCCTACTGTCCTCGTTCGCACCGTACCGGCATTGCGTGAGGTAAGACTCACTGAGACATGAGGTCAAAAGGACTCGATAGTACATGAAGACAGGTGTCAAGCATCCTTACCGTTAATCGAATGGATATACGGGAAACCAATCAATAGTACGGTAACAGCATACCAGCTCCAGGGGCTGGCCGTTGATGGTAACAGTTCCAGAGCAAGAAGCAGGGGCAGACACCAGACTGAATAGAACAAAACAATGGCCATTCGGTTGTTGATCCTTTCTGAAAACCAAGACCAAAACACAAGCTGGATCAGGAATAGCACGTATGCCGGAATGGTCAGAAGATTTGTCTCGAAGGTGTCGAAGCCAAGTGTCTTCAAATTGAGGGTCAAATATGCCGAGACAGGATTTGTTGGAATGAGCATCGTGAAACTGATCACATACAACGGCCAGAGATCATAGTCAACGAGTGAAGCCCATAGTAACTTTAGAGTCAATCCTTGACGGTTGTGCATGCCTCCCTTTAACAAGGCTTGTTAGCATAATCCGTAGCAACCAAACCTCCTCAAAATCTGAAAAAGTCACACCTTGCCTGGATCATCCCTTAGGACTCTGTTGACCATAATGACCTCTTCCCTCTCGGTAAACCAACCATCCCTTCCTCGAAACCAACTTGCTGTCTGAGTCGGACTTGGAGGTAGATAAAACCATGACACTATGCCGATTATTGCTGTCAGCCCCCCCTCCAAAGCAAACAACCACCTCCAACCCTCCCAGCCGCCAATTGACTTCATATGAAGGATTCCATAGGCCAGAAAAGCTGCAACAATGTAAGTAAAGTGCGATGCACAGTAGAAATAGCCAACGCGAATCGGGAACTCCTTGTTAGTATAGAAGTATGATAAATAAAGCAAAGCATCTGGGATGAACCCGCCCTCCACCAAACCCAAAAGCGCCCGTGTAGCATAAAAACTCTTTTCCCCAGATATCAGGGCTTGACATATCCCAACCACACTCCATATCACCATCTGAATTGGGATCCATACATCTGGCCCGAGCTTTTTGGAAATCATCTGTGAAGGTAACTCGGCGCATAGGAAGCAGAGATAGAAAATCGTCATGCCGTAATTGTATTGATTTGTCGACAAGCCAAGGTCACTCAGCATGCCATCACTCAGGGCCTGAGAGATATTGCCACGGTCAAGCTGGAGAGCGAAGAACATCAAACAAACCCATGAGCAAATTCGGTAATCGAGCTGTAGCACAAAGAGATTGTGAGACTCTGGGACAGTAGAAGAAATGCTTTTGGAATCAATACTTACCTTCCTGACCAATTTCTTTTCCTCTTTTCCGGTCCATTCAGCGGTCAGATCATAACGGTGTTTTCCCTCATACGTGGAAATTGGCTCGTACAATTCCGTGGCAGCACCACCGACAAACGCACCGCCCGTCCCATGATGTCTTTTCAATGGTGCCGTTATAGTAACTGAGGCATGAATCTGATCCTTGGAATCTATTGAGTTCCTGGTGGCTGGCTTCTCCGTCATTGCGATGATGCGGTATCCGATTTTGAGTATTGTTGCTTGTTTACTACATGCTCAGAAGCAGAGGGTGCTGCTCATTTATTGTTATCTTCACAATACGTGCATCTTGATACAAATGATGCCATTCAGGTCTACGGGGTCAATTCGACGATGGCGTGTATTGGGCCAAGCTTGTGCCATAACAAAGGTTGTACATCTCCGCGGGGACAAGATGAATGCGGAGTGATGATTTGGCTTAACCCGGGACAGAAGACAAATCCATTTCCATCTATTCAAAACAGCGCTTCGAGCCATTTTCTACTTCGGAGCACCTCTTTATAGGCTTTCTCCTGCGAACGGTGGTGTGGACTATTGGTGAAGCAATGCTTGCCCTAGGTACAGGACTGCTTGTGTTATGTACAGTGGATAGTGTATCTTGTTATTACATGTTTAAGCAAAAACAATGTAGACTAACGTAATTTCTTTCTACCAAAGGCATGCGCTTCATCTTGCACTTGCGCGTAGATGTGCTCTAGTCCCTTCTTCCGCTGCTCCTCCTGATACCCTTCACATCTCGTACTCTCCATACAGTCCTCCTGTATCTCCTATCTCCGTCGAGCATACAAAGCTGCCCCGCGAGCGGCCGCAAAAATCGGATTGACAGCAGGACCTGCGGTAATACTATTCGTAGTAGCGTTGAGATTCATATAATCTTGAGCGTTATTCTGCGGATATCTGGCGCTGACTTCCGCCAGAGCATCCACCACGGCAGCCCGAAATTGATCGTGATTGGCGCTTTCACCGGCCAGAAGGAAATGCGTCAAGGGACTTCCCAGTGCAGTCCTAAGACATTTCGACGGGCGCGATCCCAAAACGCAGCCGGCAGGATGTTACCCTGCGTGAGATTGTGGTGTCCTGCACCGAAGTCCAGCAGGATCACCGAGCAACACCTGATCCTAATCTGAGAAGTCTGATCCGCTCCCGGAGCCTGTTCTGAGCGCACTGATTCGCTCACTGAGCTTAGGGGTGAGCAGATTGCAGAAGCTACCTCAAAATAGAATGCACCACGCGTAGTTCCGTCCACGTGCAGATCCCCCTATTAGATTACCGTATATTCCATCAATTAAACGCACAGGCGTTCTTATTGTGAACGTTTATACTGGTAAACTTCTATTAATTGCATCCCACTGTTAGCCTGCTACTAAACCAACCAATCAGTATAAAGACTACACGCTCCTGGGAGCTCATAGTTCATTCAATGGTCCCCATCAGGGTTTGCAAAAAGTCCCATTCTTTGCCCAGGGTCCATGCCCGATAAACTATAATTCAAGATGTGACGACAAACAACTAATTGCGTAGCCAACGAGCGACGTATCTGAAGGGTGAACAAAATTATTTGTTTGAAGCTCAGAAAGGCGCAACAGCAACAACACCTTTATCTCCCACAACTTCCTTCCAGATGTTTGCAACATCACCAGGAACCTCCCACCTTGCTTTAAACATAAGTGTTACGTAGCATCGGGTGGTATTCAACTCAACTGTTCTTTGAGGAGATCGGAAACATTTAGGATGCTCTCCAGGCTTCAAACATTCGAATATGATCGCATGATAGTCTAAATAGCTCCACCCAATCGAGAAGAGGAAATTCTGCAGTTGAGGCATCCGAAGTAAGGCAGTAGCCATTGTCTTCATAAGAGGATCAAACATCTGTGGATCTGGCTGTGTCCTCCACATATGATTGGGAACATCGCCATTCAGAAGGGCCTCTCTCCCTTCGGGCAGAGAGTCCTCAAGCTCCGAATTGAAGGAAGAATTGGAGTCAGAGACATCTCCATCATCATCACCTTCTGCATCATCCTGAGCGCCTTCGTAATCCGCATCAACAGTGGCGGGGTTGCCCGTGTAGTGCCATCGACCATCATAAGTGATGAGCGCTCCTTCTATCTTGACTTTTTTAAGATATGGAAAGATTTCTTTTCCATCGAATAGCACAGGTGAGACCAGCCAAAACCCAGTGAGACTCAGATCCGCCAGGTGAGTTCTCTCCATCAATCTGCGAATGGCAATGTTCAAAACATCACCATCCGGATATTTGGGATCATCAGGTTGGTTCCTGAAGTTGTGGTTGCGTGGGATGTCTTGCTCGATATAGATATTCAATGTTCGCAAATTACTCAATGATGGTGACTCCAAGGCATTTGCAAGGGCTGCTGGCAGTCAGTGAAGATTCAAAATTAGTAAATGACAGAAGAGCCCTACCTATTCTATGTTCATTTTGCATTTCTGCCCGTTTATTTTTGGGTGTGTTTAATTTCAGGGTCAACCGTTCCAGCCTGGGTAGTGATGAGATAATCTTCCCAATGGCTGAGTGATGCAGCATGCGCCGTCCATTTGGAATTGTCAAGGCTTCGATACACGACAATCGTGGCAAAGAAACCGCATTATCTAAATTAAGATGTTTATCTTCGAAGGCCCAACGCTCGCGTGACAACCCAGAATCAAGCTCGGGTGATCGTCGATGAGGATCCATAGGGGAGGATGCAGTAAGTGTCAAATCAATGCCCTGTGTTCCCCAGGAAGATAAGTTATCTAACAACTCCTTCATGCCTCTATTAAAGGCTTCATTATTTGCTCTTCTTTCCCTCTTTCTTTCAAGACAGAAAATCCGATTCTTGCTGTAGGTCAGGAGATCAATTTCATAGTACAGCTTTCGCAGCAATTTTCTTCGTCGCGGGGATGAGAATACTTGGCAGAACATGTCCAAATCAGTGCTGTATTTCTTAATATCTGCCATTGTAAAGCGCTCCACAGAGTGTTGCCATTTGCGCGAGATGGTCACGTATTGGGCGACGTTCAGAACAGGTTCGGGGTCCCATGGCATAGGATGTTTGATTGGGGGGACTTCAAAGAGATGGGGAATGATTAATTCCAGGATTTATGGGCTAAGAGCTTCCATTTTTGGGTGAGAAGGGCTTGGAATTACCAAAATTCGAGGAATTTGGGAGATGATATTGATTTGAGAGGGCGAGAAAGCAGTATCAAAAAGGCCTGCTTGAGCCTAGACTCGATCAGGTTACGCTAATCTTGGCATCAGGCGGAGATCCATGCCAAGACCACTGTGGATCTGTGAATCCATGGATCGATCCGCCACATGTTTCTTGAGTAAATGATACAGAGTGTGATCCCACCCGACTATCAAGCGAGAGTTGAGGAGGTGTACATCGACAAGCGGTCCGCATGCTGAAGAAAAGTCCCAATCTGGATCTTCTCACCAGCGTCAGACCAAGGCAATCTTCCCTGTCTCTTCCATCTCGGATGCCTGAATGGTCACTTGGCACTGATGCTTGGAACGCCGCCCATATACCTTATTTGATTGAATTGACGGCACAGGCTCCTGGAGTTGGTGATCACTATCGGCTTCTGCGGGCACAAGAAGCGAACCGGAATTCAGCCCATATATGACGGAACTCACTTAAATGCTGCATTTATCGACACTATACCATACACGACACACGAGCTCACCTATATCTTCGACTCTGAGAAACATGCAAAATGGCTAGACAGTCAGTCACAAACGATGGCCAGTAGGGCAGATATGAGCAAGACTTCTTCACAGCTCTTTGGAAAACCTTGTGCTCACTAAGATACCGCTTCCAAGATAATGGGATTTGGCTTGATGGGTGATGGTAGCGCCAAATGCATCTGGGAATATAATGATTGCGCAAAGAATTGTAACACACATTCTCACTCAATCGTTTTCCTCAGTAATGATGGGTAATTATGTTTGACTCCGGGTGCATACGCAGGAAGGGAATAGTATTGTTATCCTGAAGGGTGATCGTACGCTGTATGTGGTGAGGAAGGATGGGAGCAATACATCTTCATTGGAGAGGCATATGTCCATGGTTTAATGAGTTGGGGGGGTGGCATTCAAAGAAGATAATGGAGTTGCACTCGATTTTCAGAGGATTACCTTGTATAGATCAATTTGTTTGGTATATGGCATCTGCTTTCTCATTCGTTCTCCATTCAGCATATATTTGCATGGTGAAATTACGCTAACTGAGCAATACCGAAACCGAGAATATTGCGATCAAAGATCTGCGTTTACTGAATGTTTTACCTCAGACTTCCAAGCTCAAGCATATCATTTCGGATAGTACTTTCTCACGACTAAGAGCCCCTCATGAGGCTCTGCAAGAATGCAAATAAAAAACGGACAGGCTCACTAGCTAAAGGTCATTTATGAGATGTCTAAAATAAGTAATCTGCCGCATTATCTTCCTAAAATATCTCATGGGGTTTTCCAAAATAGTGGAGTTGTGGATAAAGTCATGTCCGGATATCAATCTTTTCTAGAACGCTAGGCCTCATGGGGTCAAAACTAGACCTATGTGTCCAGGTCAGAAGTAATGGCAATTTGGGGTGGATTTTATACGCTGATTTTGTGCACCAGGTCTGATCTAGAGACCACACTATCGGTCGTGGGGAAGCGGTTGGATCAGCTGGAATCAGTTGTTGGGGAACTTTCTAATGCACTGAATCGGGTCGAAACTGAGTCTGCTACAGTGACGGCACCCGTCCATTGCTGTCCACAACGCCTGAATCCCAATTCCCATGATGTTCTACCAGCGTCGCCGCACGGGTCTGCGTTGTCCCATATTACGACCCCAAATGGGTTGTCGAATATGGCAATGATTACAAGCCCTGTAGCAGAGCTTCCGGCAATGACCATTCCGTTATGGCACTCAACTACCACAGGGTCTCTTATATCACGCCCACAAGTGAAGTCGCTCTTGGGAGAATATTCAAGTGACATATTCTTGCGAATCGAAGAGCGTCGAGTGCTACCAACAAGCTTAGCACTGCCTTCCATCACAAGTAGTCCCCTTGAGATGCCAGTTCTGGATCATTCTATCACCAATGACCTAATGGAGAAGTACTTCCAATCGGTTAACATGCAGCATCCGATCCTCGACTACGACGAGAGTGCCGCGCAGTATCACTCCCTCGCTTCAAACCCAGAGCCGTCCTTGGAATACGCATCGTTTCTATTAATGTTGGCCTTGGCGGAAGTTGCATATGCACCGGCTCCTGAAGCACTGGATACAGACTGGTCACCAGGGAGTACCTATTCCTCGGCCGCACTATCTCGGTTGAGACCTACCTGAGAACCTCAATCACCGATTGTCCTTCCACGATGCCTTTACCTCGCAGCTTTTTATAACTATCTCGGTCGACCATTGGATGCCTGGAAACTCGTTCATATGGCATCGACCAGCTTTCAACGTTTGTGGATAAAGTCTGTTCATTTGAGTGATATAGGGGCATTTGATAACCATATCATGGCTTAGGTCCAAACCGTCTCTAGAAAATGATGAGGCACGATGTCAGCCGTTCATCAGGTTATGCTGGGCGATTTTCGCTCTTGAATGGTGAATATATTGTTCAATTCTCGTTGTATGCCGCGCTGACAAGCATAGTGGCCTCATTGCAGAACATCACCATGGAGAACCTCGTCGACAAGCTGAACATTCCACTGTGTGGGGACCCGCCCAATGCTTCTCTGCTCGCGCGACTCGCTGAACTGTCTGCGCTCAGACTCCTCAATCATGTCCACCACGCAATGTACGCAGAAGGCCATGAGTACTTGCTGCAAGCAAACTATATCGCGTACGCATCTGACAGTCAAGATGACGGATCCATTCACAGAGCAATGAGCTCCTCCCTGAAGGTCTCGATGGAATTGGACGGGAATTGAACGACTGGTTCAATCTAATCCCACATATCATCAAGCCCGACCTGACACAGCGTTCTTGCATTGAGGCCATGACGCTGATGCTGAGAGCCGTGCAAAATAAAACAAAGATATTGCAGGCAGGAATTTGTTAGTACATGAATGAGGATACAGAAAAATAGCAGATCAGAGTACTACGCCGGCTCAGCGGATTTACGAGAAAAGCCGAAACGGAACACGGAGGATACGGAAGAATGCAAAAGTTCCGAGATCCAGCCTTAACGAATTCCCCGTAGAAAGAAGTAGACTTTTCTTGGGCCTGAATTAATCAAATCCGAACAGACCCGTAATTGACGCGCCATCCGCAGATTTTGTTTAGTGTTGCTTTTCTTGGCTGAGACCGGCGCTTCAGACTAGTTTTCGATCGTGGGGGAGGATTGCCACTGGTAGAGAAGCCACAGTAGACAAAAGAACAGCTGTAATCACGGCAATGTCGTTGGTGAATGGGTTAGGGTGTAATTGCAATTCTGTGATTGCCACTGTAATTGTATTTAGAAGTTGTATGGAATCATAGCTCAGTCAGCGACAGTCAGCACATCTCGGATGTCGCCTGCCGGATATAACAACAACTTCTTCGAATCGGATACTACACAAATACTACTATGAAGATAATATGAAATACAAAACCTCCTGCCAATTGAGAAGCATCCATTATTGTCTCTGAAGAATTAGCTAGTCTCAATGCCGCTGACGCAGCCCCTGCGGTGCAGGGTCCGTCCTCCGTCGGCCTCCCATACTCCAGCGTGCTCGCCGTCGTCACCAGCGTCGTGTCCGTCTCCGTTATTATTGCTGTCTCTCTCGCTCCGAGATCGATCTGGCTGTGTTTCTCCGGGTTCTCGTGCGTCAGCTCAGCGCCGTGTTCTGCGGACTTCAGCTGCCTCATTACGTCTTAAATACTTTCCCTCCAATGTCCGCCTCCCTGTCTGTCCGACTCCGTTAACAACAACCACATCCACATCCACGCCTACACCCACACCTACTCTTCCGATTCATACAACAAAAACTACACCTCTCATGGCAACACAAACAAGAGGCCATGCCAGCCACGGCGGCCACGGCCACCATCACCACCACCACGACAACGTCTACCTAACCTCGAGCAACACCTTCGACGCAGGCGTCCGCATCACACGCATTGGCCTCGTCGCCAACCTCGCCATGGCAATTGGCAAGTTCATCGGCGGTTACGTCTTCCATTCCCAGGCCCTGATCGCAGACGCCTACCACGCGCTCACGGATCTCGTTTCCGACTTCCTCACCCTCGGGACGGTCGCGTGGTCGCTGAAGCCGCCCTCCGAACGGTTCCCGAACGGATATGGAAAGATTGAGAGTATTGGTGCGCTGGGTGTTAGTGGGCTATTGCTTTGTGGTGGTGTGTTTATGGGATTGAATGCTGGGCAGGTGTTGTTGGATCAGTTTTATCCTGAGGCTGCGGATGCGCTGGCGCACTCGGGGGTGTTGGGACATGGGCATTCGCATAGCCATGGGGTGGATGTGTTGGGACCGAATATTCATGCTGCTTGGTTGGCGGGTGGTTCTATTGTGATTAAGGAATGGCTCTATCATGCTAGTGAGTGCCTTGTGCCCCCTGAATCGGGTTCGTAGGATCAATCGAGGCTAACCCAGGTGATTGCTACAGCTATGAAAATCGCCGAAGAACGCAAGTCGTCCGTCCTCGCATCGAACGCCGTCCACCATCGCATCGATTCCCTCACCAGTATCGTGGCTCTGTTCACCATCGGCGGTACATACGTGTTTAAGGATGCCTCCTGGCTGGATCCCGTGGGCGGCCTGTTGATTTCTCTGATGGTTATCAAGGCAGGATGGGGCAACACCCGGACCTCATTGCTGGAATTGGCCGACACAACCGTGGACGATGATATCAAAGGGTCTGTTGGCAAGGCGGCGAAGAAAGCTCTCGCTCAGATCCAAGAC
The DNA here is from genome assembly GCF_016861735.1 of Aspergillus chevalieri. Lineage (NCBI taxonomy): Eukaryota > Fungi > Ascomycota > Eurotiomycetes > Eurotiales > Aspergillaceae > Aspergillus > Aspergillus chevalieri. Next base: position 2,530,200 of record NC_057367.1, on the reverse strand, counting down.
AAGGCTGCTGAGGTCCGTGACGTCCAGGGTATGAAGTCTGGTCAGAACTACCTCATGGAAATTGAATTGGGAGTGCCCGGATCGTGGTCCGTTAAGCAATCTCGGAAGGTTGAGAATGCGGTCCGAGAAGCCGTTGGAGCGGGCGTAATTGGCGTCAAGCGTCTTAAGGTCCGCTTTGTGCCGTCGGAGCAGACTGATGCGAACTTTACGGAGGAGTTCATTGCTCCGGAGACTAGTGCACGAATCAACCCGGAGGCTGGTGACGACCAAGACCACGACCACGAGCACGACCACGAGCATGAGCATGAGCACGACCAGGAGGATTCCAAAAGGCGTTGAACTGTTTTGGTTTTGATTCAATTTCTATAATTTATTTATCATTGGGAGGAGTAGGCATTGTCATTTCGGCACATGGCACAGACCATTACAACTGATACCCTGAATGGAGAATGAAGGATGGAGGGGTACAAACAAGAAATGTATTCTGTTGTTGAATTAGAGTATTCTTGGGTTAGATATTGTGCAATAGGAATAGATTTTTGTCCTCGATACAGATATATGCTCGTCTATGTACCCCGATGGTTAATACTGTACTAATTAACCGGGGAATTTCCCGGAGGGGCCATTGACATCATCCGCGCTCACATCATTGAAGAATGCATAATCTCGATTCCAACCACACACAACCCAATTCAATAGACCCTAACGTATTTTCCTGGTATAAAAAAACCAATTCCTTATCTGCTTTCTGATTTTTCTCTCAACAACACCATCCCACCCGTACCACCACCTCAAAACCACCCCATACTACCCCACAATGGCGACCCCAACACCATTGTACATCGGCTTCGACCTCTCAACCCAACAACTCAAGGCCCTCGTCGTAAACTCCTCCCTAAAAGTCGTCCACACCTCCGTCTTCGACTTCGACGCCGACTCCCACGGCTTCCCCATCAAAAAGGGCGTGCAAGCCAACGAAGCCGAGCACGAGGTCTTCGCCCCCGTCGCTCTCTGGCTGCAAGCTCTCGACGGTGTTCTCGAGGGTCTGCGTTCCCAGGGCCTGGATTTCAGTCGCGTGAAGGGGATTTCGGGGGCGGGGCAGCAACATGGGAGCGTTTATTGGGGGCGGGAGGCGGAGGGGATGTTGCAAGGGTTGGATGCGAAGAAGGGATTGGAGGAGCAGTTGAGTGGGGCGTTCTCGCACCCTTTTAGCCCGAATTGGCAGGATTCGAGTACGCAGAAGGAGTGTGATGAGTTTGATGGGGTTTTGGGGAGTAGGGAGGAGTTGGCGGAGGTTACGGGGAGTAAGGCCCATCATGTAAGTTTTCTGCTGTTGGTTTGTGAGGATTGAATTGGTTGCTGACAATTTGTAGAGGTTTACGGGTCCTCAGATTATGAGGTTCCAGAGGAAGTATCCTGATGTTTATCAGAAGACGGAGAGGATTTCTCTCGTGTCTTCTTTCCTGGCGTCGTTGCTTCTGGGCCGTATTGCGCCGTTTGATATCTCGGACGTCTGTGGAATGAACCTGTGGGATATCAAGAAGGGGGCATACCATGAGGAACTTCTGAAGTTGTGCGCAGGATCGTTTGGTCCAGAAGATCTAAAGCGGAAGCTGGGTCCTGTCCCCGAGGATGGCGGTATCCATCTGGGCATGATTGACCGGTACTACGTCGAGCGATATGGCTTCAGTCCCGACTGCGCAGTGATCCCCTCGACTGGTGACAACCCGGCCACCATCCTCGCCCTGCCACTGCGGCCCTCAGACGCAATGGTGTCCCTAGGAACATCGACGACCTTCCTCATGTCCACCCCCAGCTATAAACCCGACCCTGCAACACACTTTTTCAACCATCCCACAACCCCCGGTCTCTACATGTTCATGCTCTGTTACAAGAACGGCGGCCTAGCACGAGAATACGTCCGCAACGCCATCAACGAGAAACAAGGCACCCCCTCCTCCTCAACGCCAGGTGGACCATGGGCGAACTTCGACAAGACCACCTTGGAAACACCCCCCATGGGCCAAAAATCCGACACCGACCCCATGAAACTCGGCCTCTTCTTCCCTAGACCAGAGATCGTCCCCAACCTCCCCGCCGGCCAATGGCGCTTCACTTACGACCCCTCCACCAAGACCCTAACCGAAACGCAAGAAAGCTGGTCCCACCCGGAAGACGAAGCCCGCGCCATCGTCGAAAGCCAACTCCTCTCCCTCCGCCTCCGCTCCCGCGGCCTGACCGAAAGCCCCGGCGTGGGTATCCCCGCGCAACCCCGCCGCGTGTACCTCGTGGGCGGCGGATCGAAGAACCGTGCCATCGCCAAGGTCGCGGGTGAAGTCCTCGGCGGTATCGATGGTGTGTATAAGCTGGATGTGGGTGATAATGCGTGTGCGTTGGGAGCGGCGTACAAGGCTGTTTGGGGATTGGAGAGGGAGCCTGGGCAGACGTTTGAGGCGTTGATTGGGCAGCGGTGGAGGGAGGAGGAGTTTATTGAGAAGATTGCGGATGGGTATCAGCCGGGGGTGTATGAGAAGTATGGGTTGGCTGTTGAGGGGTTTGAGCAAATGGAGGGGGTTGTGTTGGGGCAGAACAAGCAGTAGACGGGAGTTAGAGTGCTGTGTTTTGATATAGACTTGGATTAAGTATATAAAAAAAAAGCAATAAGAACCATTACTCCGGGATAAAATCGAGTCATGAGGGTTTTTTTGTATGTGTACCTGTATATATTAGTATAGTCACGTCGCCGGTTGCCCGATTCGGTCGCTGTCAGTCACGCCCACAGAAGTTTTCAGCCTCTCTAAGCACGCCTTCGTCATCGCAGACACAACCATAACCTGCATACTTTAACCACGACATTCAAAGAGTCATAGTCCAGAGTACACCTTGTGCAGTCCACGGAGAAAACATATCGGTGAGTACCTCTGTACATAACCCATTTTACCGAAGACTGGGTCTGACTCGCGGTCCACTAGCAATAGAAAAAAAATTCAGAAATGGTCCCATACACTACTCGATGAGCCTCCACCGTGACGATTTTTTTCTAACCACTCTACATCCTCCACACTACGCCAATTTTAACTACATTTGCACTACGCTACTCCGGAATCCTTCTATCGATATACGTATTCGTTCCTCTCCTTCCCGCCTCCCCTCCGCTCCGTCCCTCGCTCGCCGTCCTTACTTACCTTGCTCTCCCTCCTCTCTCCTCTCTCCTCCCTCCTTCGAAACAAAGTATTCATTTGCCTTTGAGTCTGTTTCCGACTCTAAGGCAGTCCGGCTGTCGAAGATGGAAGAGCAGGTAAGTCGTCTTTCATAGCTTGTGCGGTCTGGTGGACAAAAACTTGTTATCTTTTTGAGCACCCCACCATGATCTTCCCTCTGCCCCTCTCCATCAATTGCAATGCTAACTAGCATATTTAATAGGTAGCAAACGCCATTGAGATCGCCTGGAACCCTTCCTCAGACCAAGCCCTCAAAGCACAAGCCTTCGATTATCTGAACCAACTCCGCTCCGACCCCTCAGGATGGCAGGTCTGCCTCGCCCTCTTCACCAAGACCCCCCAACACTCGGAAATCGTACGGCATTTTGCGCTGGAAGTCGTCAATAGTGCCGCCCAAGCAGGCGTCATCGACGTCCAGGCTCTGGGTTATGTCCGGGATGGCCTGATGGCATATCTCCGCCAGACGTACGGACAAGGCGGTGCGGCTGGTGACCCGCCGAACATTCAGAATAAAGTCGCTCAGACCCTTACCTTCCTCTTCTCTGCTCTCTACGCCAATGGCTGGGAGAGCTTCTTCGATGACTTCCTTTCCTTGACGTACAAGTCCCCATCTAGCTCCGCACGCGATAACCCGTCAGGTATCGTTTTCTACCTCCGAGTCGTCAACTCGATCCACGATGAGATTGGTGATGTGTTGGTTTCCCGGTCCCGCGGGGAACAGGAGAAGGCCAATGCGCTCAAGGACTTGATCCGGCAGAGGGATATGCAGAAGATTGCCAGTTCCTGGCAGGAGATCTTGTCTGAGTGGCGGGATGGGAGTGACATGATTGTGGAGATGGCTTTGAGGGCTGTGGGTAGCTGGGTTAGCTGGATTGACATTGGTCTTGTGATTAATCAGACCATGATGGATCTGCTGTTCCAGCAACTCACGCGGGCACAGAAGGCGGAACTCAGAGCTGGGGAAGAAAAGGTACGGGATGCCGCTGTCGACGTCTTCACGGAGATTATCGGCAAGAAGATGAAGCCGGAGGACAAGATCGAAATGATTGCTTTCTTGAACCTCGACACCATCGTGTCCCAATTGTCGAACAGCCCGCCGCTCTACGAGAACCGATTCACCTTCAAGTACGATACCGATCTGGCGGAGACCGTTGCGAAGCTCGTCAACATCACAACCGCCGATATTGTGCGGGCCTTGGAGCAGGACGGGGTCCCGGCAGAGTGCAAGGAAAAAGCAAACAGTCTCTTGCAAGCGTTCTTGCCGCATATCCTCCGATTCTTTTCCGACGAATACGACGAAGTCTGCTCGACGGTTATCCCTGGTGTTAACGACCTCCTGTCCTACTTCCGAAAGATTGCCAAGATCAACCCTACATTGGCCGCTCAGCAATCCGCCATTCTCCTCCCGATCTTGAAGGCCATCATCGCCAAGATGCGGTACGACGAGACCTCGACATGGGGCGAGGAGGACGAACAAACAGACGAGGCCGAATTCCAGGAACTCCGCAAACGACTGGCTAATCTCCAGCAAATCATTGCGTCCGTCAATGAGCAGCTGTACATAGAGGCTATATCGGAGCTGGTTGGAACGACCTTTGAGAACCTGCGGCAGTCGGGTGGGCAGCTGGATTGGAGAGACTTGGACCTTGCCTTGCACGAGATGTTCCTATTTGGTGACATTGCTGTCAGGGCCGGTGGTCTCTACACCAAGAACCAGCCGAACAACCCTGCTGCGGAGAGATTGGTGGAGATGATGGCTCGGATGGTTGAGTCGGACATTAGGTCTTTCACTCATCCGGCTACTCAGCTGCAGTATATGGAGATCTGTGTGCGTTATAGTTCGTTCTTCCAACATCACACTCACTTTGTCCCTGGGGTCTTGGAGAGCTTCCTTCAACTGGCCCACCATCCCGTCAGTAAGGTCAAGACTCGGTCATGGTACCTGTTCCAGCGTTTGGTGAAGCAGTTGCGGTCGAATATTGGCAATGTCGCACAAACAGTCGTCGAAGCTCTGGCCGATTTGTTGGTCATCCAGGCTGAGTTGCCTTCTGAGGGAGCGGATGGCGACGAGATGTCATCTGAGGATCATGATGGTTTCGCAGATGCCGTTTTCAACAGCCAACTTTACCTCTTTGAAGCTGTTGGCATTATCTGCTCGACCCCGGCGGTGTCCGTTGACAAGCAGGTTCTCTTCGCTCAGTCGGTTTCGAACCCTATCTTCCTCGACATGGAGAGGAATCTCGAAGCTGCCAAGGCCAACGATGAGCGGGCCCTCTTCCAAATACACCACGATATCATGGCCCTTGGAACGCTTGCCAGAGGATTTTCGGACTGGGTTCCAGGAACTAACTCTCCTTCAGCACTTCCGCCTCCTGAGGTTTCCGAAGCCTTTGGCCAGGTGTCTGAAGTCACTCTCGTTGCTTTGGAGTCTCTGAAGGCCTCTTTCAACATCCGGACAGCTGCCAGATTTGCCTTTTCCAGACTGATCGGTGTACTTGGTTCGCGGATCCTCCCGCAGCTGCCGCGGTGGATTGACGGTCTTCTTACGCAGACTTCGTCGAGGGATGAGATGGCTCTTTTCCTGCGTCTTTTGGACCAGGTTATTTTCGGATTCAAGGGAGAGACTTTCCCTATTCTGGATACGCTTTTGACGCCTTTCTTGCAGCGGGTGTTTGCGGGTATTGCCAATCCCACTAGCGGGACGGATGATGAGATCCAGTTGGCTGAGTTGAAGAGGGAGTATCTGAACTTTTTGCTTGCTGTGTTGAATAATGATCTTGGGGCTGTCATTATTAGCGAGCGTATGTCCCCCTTTTCTTGGTTTTCTATTTGGTTTGCGGCTGACATATGTAGGAAACCAACCCATCTTCGATACCCTTATCACTACGATTGAACACTTCGCCAAAGACATCGAAGATTTCACCACAGCCAAAATGGCCTTCTCCCTTCTCTCAAAAATGGGCAGCTCCTGGGGAGGCCCAGATCTCGCCCCCGACGCCTCAAACGGGACATCCCCCCAGGGCGTAACCCTCCCCGGCTTCGGCCAGTTCATGATCAGCCGCTTCTCCCCGCTCTGCTGGGCCCTCCCGGCCACGCCATCCTTCAACTCCAAAGACGCACAGGCGAAGCAAGTCCTCGCGGAAGCAGGAGGCCTGCAGCGGACCATCTACGCCAAGACGGGCATGGAGTATCTCGAGTATCTGCGGAACCAGGAATTGCCCAGCATGGGCATGGGCGCGGATCTTATTGAGGAGTTTGTGGGTGCGTTGGGACAATCAGATCTTAAGGGCTTCCGGCAGTTTTTCCCGTCTTTTATTCAACGATTGAGCGCATGATATGATTCTGCGGTTATTTACTACACTTGATACGATACGACCTGTTTGAAATTATGTCTTTTTATGTTCTTGTTTTCTTTCCTGCCAACCGTTTTTCTTTTCGTTTGGTTTAGATTCCCCCACGGTTTGGTTTGGTTGTGAACTGATGTTTTTAAATCCTACACTTTACTACACATCATTGCGTTATCTATTGTCCGATGTTGATGTTGATGTTGATGCTGATGCTGGATATCCTGCTATCATGGTGAATGTGTGAGTCGAGTTGAGTTAAGAAAAGCAAGAAAAAAGCAATCTTTGTGAACGATCTATTTGCATAGCAGGCGTTGAGCGTGTTTCAGCTCTTCAAAGAAAAAAAAATGAAAAGAAAAGAAAAGAAAATGTGGATAAGTTGGCTTTTGTATGGCTTGTTCGGAGGCGGGATTGGGTCGTCAATGGTACCTGGTTTGGGATTTGCCATGATGAACATGAATGATGGGGATATGGATATGTGTGACGATTTCTTCAGGTATGTTTTGGTGGCGGTTTAAGTTAGGCGCTAGGTTAGTTTTACGCAAAGCAGCGCAGAGCAGTTATTTAGGATAGATAGAATTCAATCAACGTGCATCTACCTCGGAGTCATACATACATCGTATATGTTCACCAGACAAATTACAATGACTGGTGAGTTGACATTAAACCTAAGCGTTTTCTACTCGAGATATGCATCTCTTTTACTCTATGCATCATTTAGGGCTCCCCTTTTCTTTGCATCATGTCGAGCTCCCCTCTCCTTAACCAAGGCCGAGATGGCCTCTCCATTTTCACCTCCCATCCCCGCAAATCCCGCTACCACACCCTCCCGATCACCAGGCTTCATCTCCTGACTCATCTTAAACTTCCCCTGAACCTTCTCAATTCGGATCTCAATCCCAACGATATTCCGCTGCATCAACTCAATATACCTTTCCGGCGCATCCTCTACCACCCACGGCCCAGGTCGTTCGCCACCAGTATACCCCATAATCGATCGTTCAGTGTGGTTGGAGAGATCGCGGATCTGCTTTGCCAGAAACGCACCAGCCTCAGGGGCCTTCGAGTCATAGTAGAGGAAGAGTTTGCCATAGATCTGGACAGCAGAGTAGTTCCAAGTCGGCACGACTTTGCCGGTATCCGGTTTCGTCTCGACATAGTATTTTGGCGTCACGTAGTGATCATGCTTGGCGTTGAAGACTACTAGCACATCGTTCTCGAGGCTCAGGACATCGGGCTTCTTGTCGTCGAAGCCCTCCACCATGGCTTTGACTTGTGGGTTTTGCTTGGCGATGTGTGCCCGAAGGCGGCCCTGTGGTGCGCACAAGGGGCTTTCCTCGGGCAGATCGAGGACAAAAGGGACGTGTGTGCATTGTAGGAAGTCGTGGGAAGAGGAATTGATGCCGGTGATCAGAAGACCCAGTGGGTTTTCATGGATGAAGTGCAGGAGGGTGTCAATGTCCGTCTCTGCGTGGACGCTGGGAAGGAACATGGTGGGATTATAGAGTAGAATTCACGATATGAGACAGACGAAAGACAAAATAGTCGGCCATTTTATTCCCACCAGGATGAGATGCAAGCTTATATACTCCGTAGTCGCTCTCTCGACTCAAGCATAAGGGATTTCGAATGAGTCACATGCGTGGCCATTCGTCGCGGAGATTTCGAAAGTGGACCATTTGCAATGTGCTCTTCCACATAGACTTCGGATTGCATCGCTTTCGCACCCCAAGGGGCTGAAATAGGCGATAGGAAGCTGGGGCTTGTCGCTCCCCCTCACCCCATCGGGAATAGTGCCGACCCACGCGTTTGACATCTTGCTGGACTATACCTGAACGGGTCTGCAGGAGCGATGAGCCTATGATATCTTGATGAAAATCATCGCGGTACCAAATGGCTTGGTTAAACCGCTCCATTTGATGCATGAGAACGATGTCTGACATAAATATGAGTCTGCGTTCAAATATCTGACCATTGTTCTCGTTGTATGCTTTGAGATTCATCTTTGAACGTGGACTCCTCACAAGAATAATTTTTCTTTTCGAGGGGCCCTAATGACAAGTCGGAGCAGCTCTGCTGGTACGCTTGATGTTCACAAGCCATAGTATGGCTATCTAATAAACTGTCATAGTTCTCCCGAAGACAGCGCCAACATATAAGACCTACATCTGACCTCAAGCATGCCACATCAGACTTCCGATATCTTCTCTTATATAATAACTGTGGACTCTCTCCAATTTCGCTCTGGAGAAGCTGCGTTCATTCGGGGCAGCCCAGCGCATTCCCTTTGCCCTCTTTACATCAGACCGTCTTTGATCTCTACTCATGCGGAGGACAAAGAATTACGCTTTTTTCACCACGAATACTTCTGTCCTGGTAATTCTCCCGGCATCGACAAGAAGGCGGAGGTGCGGTTTCTGGGCACCAGTAACAAAGTGCAGGGATGTAGTGATATCTTTAGTCAATAGCTATCGAGGCCAAGCACAGCAAAGCAATAGTTTGATGAAATGTACTCGTGCTCTGGACGAGTAGAGCCAGTTGACCCGACTTCCAATAAGCTTTCACCTCATGAAAAACATTTCTTAGATTGAAACATTCAGGCTGCTTAGCTCTCACATCAGTGCTTGGGACCAATGAGCTACGTTTCCTACGTTTGTCATTTCATCAAAGGCAAAAGATATATCCTAACTGGGGACACTGAATAACCCTTCTAACTCAGCTTGGCAACCACCACTGAGCATGTCGTGGGCGGTGCCAGAGACTGCATCCTTGAGAAGAATTTCAATGGGGTTAACTTAACTTGCAATTGGGGTTACTTTGAGTTGGGCGTGGCCGTTATCTGGAATTGGGGATTTGCTATAATGAATAGGGACGATGGGGATATGGCATGGATACTTCATGTATGTTTTGAGTGGCGGGTTAAGGCTAGGTATGTTTTATGCAGCGCAGCGCAGATATTTAGAATTCAATCAATGTGCATCGAAGTCATACAGTGGTACAGAGTACATCAAGTGTACCTAGTTCCGTAACCCATATCAGTATGCAATCTTTGCAGCCTTCATAATCTGCACCATCTTATCCTGCATATCGCAGAACAAATTGATCGCCTATCCAGTCAGCCACTCCCTTATCCATACATACAGACGAGGGTACACGGCATACTCACTTGCGACAACTTCTCCTCACTCCCTCCATGCAAATCCCTCGTAAACGCCATCCGATACGCAGACTCATCATTCACAAATGACACACCCTTACCCTCCTTTTCCACATCGCCAGCAGCCGCAACACCCACATCAAAAAGCGACTTTACCTCAGCCCCCGACTCCAAATTCGGCTCCGCAAGCTGTGCCAACAGCCCAGGCGCAATGGTGATATGGTTCACGCCCGCTAGGGCATAAATCTCCGCCGTCGAGGTGAGACTAGCGGGTAGGACAAGTGTTTTGGAGTTGATGGATTTGTAGTACTTCTGGATTTCCACGCAGAGGGGGAGTAGTTTGTTTGGGTCGGCAAACCTAACTCAACTAGTTAGCATCGTATTCACTTCCTTCCTCTTTATTCCTATACGTTTGGGATGGTGTAGGAAGGATATACCCCATCTCAAAATGAACTCTGAGCTGATTCACATACGGCGCGACATACGAACATCCCACCTCTGCAGCGAGTACAGCCTGCGCCATTGTGAATAGTGTGGTAGCTAGTGTATGCACGCCTGCTAGCTCCAGGATACGACACGCCATCATTCCTTCCCATGTTGCTGGGATCTTGATGCAGATGCGGGATTGTTCAAATCCTGGATGGAGGGTCTGGAAGAGCTGGACGATTCCTATTGCTCTTCAGTACAGCGCACCGAGAAGGGGTGGGGAAGGAAAAGGGAGTACGTAGGGCATTAACAATAGTCTTCTCCGTTGAAAACGAGTAATAAGGATTCGTCTGGATATGCACGTGGCCGGTGATATGCGGGGCGATTCTGAGGGCTAGTTTGACCATCTATATAGTTCTGTTAGTACGTTTTATCACCATATCACCATAACTACATCCGGATAGGGATGTAGATGATGCATACCGCAATCTCAACAGCCAACTCGAAAACCTCGACACCCTCAAACCTCGATAGAAGCCTCCCTGCCTCGGCGAGGGAGTCTGCTTTCAGGGCTGAATTTTTTGGTTTAGAAAGTTCGCCGTATGCAATAGCCTTTTCTTCATTAGACAACCTCTGTTGATATATCTCGTTTTATGGGAAAAGGGTGGGGCGGGGGCTACCTGGTTAGACGTGCAGTCGATGAAAGGACCATAGGTTTTGGCCACTAGATATTATTATTATTATCACTGTTGGCATTGCCTTGCACCAAACTGTGTGTCCAAAGAGGGATAGGATACCTTGCTCATCCAAGGTGTCGCAGTCAACAACAGTCTTTGTCCGGAGGTAATCGAGTCCTGTGTTGATTGTCATGTTGCTACTATAGCTAGGAGGCTGGTTGAATTCGAATGGTCGTTGTTGAATAAGGTGGCGTGGTCAAGTCGGGTAGTATAAATCCGTTGGTGGAACGTTGTCGTGTCAGTCAGGTGATGTAATTAGGCTATATAGACTATTTCTGCAGTGTTAGCTGGGATATTGGCTATATTCGGGCGTGTGGGGATCTAATTCATCTTGTTTGGTTTAACAAGTTATGGTTGTATACTACACCTTCGAAACCTAAATAGGGAGCACATGCAGCAACTTTTTATTAACGCTAAGCCCAGTGGATATAGGATATAGGTCATAATCAGGGCCATAACCCAGACGCCATAACAATGCATGAATACAAACAGCTAAACGGAAATCAAACATCTCTATTTTATACCTATTGAGTCCCCATCTGACTCGCCAACCAAGCCTCATGCAACTTTTTCTGCCTCTCCCAATCTTTGCGGAGTTTCTTGGTCCGACTCTTGTTGATCTCCTCGCCTGCAGCGTCGCGCGTGGGCAGGCCTTCTTCATCCCACGCACTGTATTCGTTGGTTCGGAACATCTCCAGGTGGCTCAGTTTACCCTTTTCCAGACGCTGGAGTGCTTCACGCTCCTTGTTTGCCTTTTCGATCAATTTCTGCTGCGCCCTTGCGGCCTTTTCTTGACGAGCTTGAATCAGTTCGCGAGTAACCGGGCGGACGAGGGCCGGCTGGTTGTCGCGGTCTTCGAGGTAGATTCCCAGATCGAACAGGTCGATATCGCGGACGCGGTCGCAAAGGGACAAAATATCCTTTCCAAGACTTTCGGACTTCTCGAGAGACGTCACCTTGGTCCGGAAGTCGGAAAGCAGACTGGCATAAGGCTTAGCCGACTCCGAGGTCTCCTCCGGTACGGTACCCTTGTCCACAATCTCAGACACTTGACTGAAGGAAACGCCGCCTTGGGACCGGGCAGCTTGACGGAGCGAATCACGGATAGAGGATAGGGGATACAAGTAGGGCTTGGCCTCCTCCGGAACATCAATGCCAGACCAGCCAATCTCGGTGCTGTCTGCAGTGGCAGTGCCATTGAGACCAAAGATGTTAACAATCGAGGTCACGAAACGTGCAACCGCCTCGACGTCCTTAGGGTTGAGAGTAGACTTATCAGCGCTGTTGTATTTGGTGATAAGTTCAGAGATTGCGTTCATCGCTCCTGGGGTGTTGAACGAGTCGCAGAGCTGCTCGTCGACAGCGGTCTTGGCCACTTCAAGCGCAGCAGCAAGAGAAGTATCCGTACCAGATCCCTGCAGGGCTGAAGGATCCTTCATCTTGATGAAAAAGTTGTTGACCTTTTCTTCCCACGAAGTTCCAGTGTTGATCAGATCCTCGGTGATCTCAATACCATCTCTCCAGCCACCGAGCAGGAAGACGATACGCAGACTCCGCGGTGTCCACTCCTTGCGTTCCAGCGCCTCACGAACAGTGGTAAAATTTTTGAGCGACTTCGACATCTTCGATCCCTGAATGGACAAGTGACCCATGTGCAGGAAGTAGTTGACCCACTGTTCATGCGAGTGGGCATGCGCCCAGTAGGCCTCACTCTGGGCAAGCTCGTTGTCGTGGTGGGGGAACGCCAAGTCAATACCACCAGAGTGGATATCCATCTGCTGGCCAAGCCTGGCAGAAGCCATAGCAGAGCACTCAATGTGCCAACCCGGTCGTCCCTTACCCCAGGAGCTGGCCCAGCTAGGCTCACCCGGCTTGGAGGCCTTCCAGAGGGCAAAGTCGGAGGTGGAACGCTTGTCGGAAGCCTTGTTGATCAGTGCACCTTCTCCCTCCGCTAGCAGCTTGTTGTCCGAACGGCTCCACGGCTCCAACCGAGCATACGGGTGGCCTGCTGCCTCAAACGCATTGATGTCGAAGTAGACCGAACCGTCCTCCGTAGCATAACCGAACTTGTTCTCCACAATCTTCTCCACGAAATCGGCAATCTCCGAGCCGTATTCCGTAACACGAGTCAGCTCGTCAGGGTCGAGCACGTTGAGATCTCTCATATCCTGCATGAACCGCTCCTCGTACTTGCGTGTCAACTTGGTGAATATCCCATGGTCGTCCGCGTTAATCGATGCACCCTTAAGCGCATCAAGGTACGGAAGAAGAAGATCCTGGGACTCGGTGTAGAAACTCTCCGCAAAAGACGAGGGGTCCGCAACGTTTTCCGAGCGCTCTGCCTGCGAAATAACCTTGGCCGCCGACGCAGCAGTCTTGATATGCATCTTCACCTTCGCCTCATCGTCACCCGCCTTCTCGTTACCCGGCAAAGGTCCACCATTCAACACAACCGCATAGTTCTTCTCCGCCTGGTCCTGGTACTGAGAAACGGGGAGTTCAGAGTCGAGCAACGGAAGATTCTTCTTCAGGTACGCGGCGTACGCAGTCTTGGCGACATCCAAAACCTCAGCGTCGATCTTCGGATGGGACGACACAAACTCGGTAAAAACGTGCTGCTGTCGTGCCCGCAGGATAATCTACCTTCTGTCAATACCCAAACCCTACCCTCAAACTCCCCCACCTGCTCCACGACATACCTTATCATCAACATCCGTAATATTCATCACAAAATTCACATCGAACTTGAAGTAATCCCGCATAATCCGCCGGATGATATCCGTGCTAACATAGTTCCTCGCATGTCCCAAATGCGCATCATCATACACCGTCGGCCCGCACGCATACCAAGTAACTTTCTTCCCCTCCTTGTCGAGCGGGATAAACGGCGTCTTCGTGCGGGTCAGCGAGTTCCACACCTTCAATGCGGGTAGACGCGAGCTGGCCTCGGGGTGCGAGGGCGGTTGCCGCCATTGCGGCTGCTGGCGCGCGGCGGTGGTCATGAATCTGGATGTCGTTCTAAGGGAAAACAAAGAGGGGAAACAGGGCAATCGCTGTGAGCGCGATTTGGACAGATAGGTCAGAGAGAGGAGAGTAGATCGGAATCGGGGAGAGGAAAGGGGCATAAAGGAGTCGAAGAAGGAAGGAAGGGAAGGAAAAACAAAGAAGGGAACGAGGGGGAGGGGCTGCAGTAGATGACTCTACGAAGTCAGATCGGACTGATTGGCCAGCCTTGGCACAAATTGCATACCCTATGCCCTATGCCCTACCGCCTGCTGTATTTGGCCATGATTTTCCCAAGCTCAAGATTTCTCGCCGCTATCTTCATCTTTCATATCGATCTACTCTGTATAGAGATAGAACAGCAAGATGCCCTCTCCATTCCTAACACCCGGCACTCGGTCGCAACCAGATACCCTCGCTCTCCTGCACCTTCGCAGAGACCACGCCCTCCCGACAATCCTGCGCATCCACGACGACGAAAACCTAGGCTACAAGGAAGGAAAAGTCACAACAACACGCTTCGGCTCCTACCCGCACAGCACACTCCTCGACCAACCATGGGGTACACAGATCGTCGCATCAAAGGTCGACACGGGGTCGCGCGGGCGCAAACCGCATCTCAAGCGCAAAGCCGCGGATTTGGAGAATGCGAACAGCAATCCTAGCAGTGAGGGTGAAGCACAGGCAAGACCGCAGCCGCAAGCTGCCGTGCAGGCATCCAGTGGATTCTGTCATCTTCTTTACCCCACGCCAGAGACATGGACTGCGTCGCTCCCGCATCGCACGCAGGTCGTCTACACCCCGGACTATAGCTACATCCTGCACCGACTACGAGTGCGGCCCGGGGGCACGATCATCGAAGCAGGAGCAGGCAGCGGCTCGTTCACACACGCAGCCGCACGGGCAATCTTCAACGGCTACCCATCCGCTGAAACACAAACACAAACACCACCAACAAAGAAATGCCGCCGCTTCGGCAAAGTCTGCAGCTTCGAGTTCCACGCGCAGCGAGTCGAGCGCGTCCGCGAGGAGATCCACCAGCACGGCCTCGACGACATCGTCCGCGTGAACCACCGCGACGTCTACGCAGACGGTTTCCTCCTCCCGTCAGAACACGGAACTGAATCCCCCAAAGCATCCGCCATCTTCCTCGACCTGCCCGCCCCCTGGCTCGCCCTAAAACACCTCACCCGCAACCCACCAGATGGGCAACAATCCCCCCTCGACCCATCTTCCCCAGTCTACATCTGCACCTTCTCGCCGTGCCTCGAACAAGTGCAGCGCACAATCAGCGTCCTCCGCCAACAAGGCTGGCTGAACATTGAAATGGTCGAGGTAAACCACCACCGCATCGAAGCGCGCCGCGAACGCTACGGCCTCGAGTCCGAGGGCATCCGCGGCGCAACCGTGTTCCCCAAATCCGTCGATGAGGCGATTTCGAAAATGCGCTCTGTTGACGAGCGCGCGAGGAAGTTTCGCGAGGCCGAGGCTGCGGGCCTCGACCCCGCTGCTACGCTTGAACAACCACAGCAACAGCAACAATCATCACAATCCCAGGCCCAGGCCGCACAAGCGCAACTACACTCGCAATTACAATCCTCCATCCCAGCATACAGCCAAGGGCGCCTCGTGCATCGCTCCGAGCAAGATCTCAAAACGCACACGTCGTACCTCCTCTTTGCCGTGCTTCCGCGCGACTGGAGCGAAGATGACGAGGCGAAGTGTCGGGAGCGGTGGCCGTCACATAAAGTTGATAGCGAGGCTGGTGTGCAAAAGAGCAAGAAGCAGATGAAGCGGGAGGCGAGGGAGCAGCGGGAGAAACAACGGGGGGAGCAGAAGGAGGGGTAGTTAGCTTGCATTTGGTACGTTATATATTGCTAGGTTTGGTTTATAGTCGATTTGTGTATACTAGTTCAAGTCATGCATGTATAATCCTGTCCGTCCTGATCTAAATCAACAAGACTAGAAAGACAAGCCATCATTCATTTCTCACATCATGCGAATGCAAATGTATCTATTTACAACCATGCTAATCAAAAGAAATAAGTTAACATAAAAGAAACACAAGTAACGAATAACTGCTCAGAGATTATTCTCCCTCTTAAACTTATCCCACGCCTCATTCAGCGTCGCAAACACACTCGCAGAAATCATCCGCTGCTCGGTGGTTGCATTCGTCGGAATCTGATCTCGTTAGCTTACAGTCCTTCATCATCAAACAGAGTAAAAATAAACGTACCTTATCAGGATGCACCTTCCCAATCCCCTTCATATAATTAATCTTCACCTTATTCGGCATGATCAACTCGGACATATTAACCTTCTTCCACCCCGCCTCGGGCCATAGGACTGTATCCAGACTACCCAGCAGCGCGCGGAGATTATCCTGTTTTCCGCCCTTCCAAGCAGCCAGTCGTGCATCGACGGATTCAGAGAGCGCGAATTTTTCGTCGTCCGCGCGTTCGGCGGCTTGGTTTGCTTCGCGGAGGCGGTTGACTGCTTCGGAGTTTTGAGACGCGGCGGGGCCGGTGAGATCGGCCAGGCCGGATGGTTTCTTGGGCGTCGGTGCTGGGGGTCTTCTCGCGGGGGTGGAGGCCTTGGGCGGCGTGGGTTTGCTGATTCCAGCGGCTTTCTCGCAGCGGTTGCGGCCTTGGATGCTCTGGCCGCCGCCGTGGCCGGTTTCCATTGCTAGTTTCCATGTCTTGGCGGCGTCTGCCCAACGTTCGAGTTGTTCTTGGGCTTCTGCTTTGCGCATTAGGGCTTTTCCGAAGAAG
The DNA here is from genome assembly GCF_016861735.1 of Aspergillus chevalieri. NCBI lineage: Eukaryota > Fungi > Ascomycota > Eurotiomycetes > Eurotiales > Aspergillaceae > Aspergillus > Aspergillus chevalieri. The sequence continues at coordinate 2,513,538 of NC_057367.1, read as the reverse complement.
TCTTTCATTGGTTTGGGGGGTTCGGTAGTGCCGAGGTCGATTTGTTCGTTTTCGCCTTTGGAAGGGCCGATTAGGTCGAGCATTGCGTCGGCGTCGGTGATGGCGGATTTGGGTTCGCCAACTTTCAGGGCTGTCATTGCGTGGTTGCTACGGATGATAATGGTGATTGGGTGTCTGTCGGGTAGCATCGTGAGGGCTGTCGCGAAACTCTCATGGGCTGCTGCGTAGTCACCTCTCTTGTAAGCTTCTGCTGCTTTGGTGCGGTGCCGGTTGGTGGAAGCAAGAGCTTCTTGGGAAACAGGAGGTATCGACCGCGGAGGTGCCTTGGGCCGTGTGGGCAGAGAAGCAGTGCTGGAAGGCGTAGTAGAAGGCCGCGACGGCGGGGCCGGGGAAGGAGATGGTTTTGGTGTTGGACGGTTTGTGGGTGCGGGCGAATCGAACAGATCCACAGCTGGTTCAGGTGCAGGCACAGGCGACTGCGCAACTGGCCGTTTCCTTCTAGCAGGACTGACATATGCTTGTGCCGACTGCTCCTCCACTGCAAGTTTGTTCAGGCGAGATCTAGAATCTCTCGACTCCTCCCTTGTCTGCTGTCGAAGAAATGAGGGCTGCGGCTCACGTCTTTCCCGGGACGAAGCTTGGCTTCGGAGATCACTGCTGCTGCCAGTCGGACGCGGTTCATCATGCTGCTGGAAGGGGTTGCGGGATGGAACGTTGCGAGGCGGACGAGGAGGAGCACCCCCTGATTCAAGAAGGAGGGCCTCGTCGGTCATCCCTGGGACATTTCCTTGAGGAGGCTCAGAGGGCTGCTGACCACCACGAGGACGTGGTTGCGGAAGCGGTTCCTCAAAAGCAGCGGCTTCCTTCATCCACCGGGGTTGGTTGGGATCATGCTCCGCATTTAAATCCTGAACCACCTGCTGCATCCGTTTACTCCCGGTCTTCCACAAAGAGCCAGCAGTTTTCAGAAGATTGTTGCCAAAACTAGCAGCAAGTTGAGCGGGATCTTTCTCCGCAGACGCAGGTGATCTGTTGTCGCTGCGGGTTCTGGTCACAGTAGGTCTCTCCTCTCTCATCCACGACGGATCTCTCCCTCCACCTCTTTCTCTGCTCCGTTCCAATTCACTAGGTTGAGGCTCAAGCCTCGACCTCCGACCAGTCTTCTGTCGAGACTCCTCGTGCGCCTGGGTAAGAAGCCAGCCAACAGCCGCCTGGACGTCAGTCCCCGAAGGAGTCGTGCTTAACGCTTGACTCGCTTTATCTGCAGGAAATCCCATATCCACGAGTTCTGCAATCGCCCGGTCTACTCCGCTTGATGGCCTGGGTGGAGCTCGGGCCTGGGGCTCGGGTTCGGGCCCAGGTTCGGGGGCTTTAGGCTTAGGTGGCAGTTCCGGTCGCGAGAATTCAGTAACGGGTTTATTAAGTTCTCCAAGAAAATCGTCGTCGTCGTCGTCCTGCGCAGTCTGGGGTGCGGTGGCCGGTGCTGGGGCCGGCTTAGAAGGCATCTGACCGAGACCGAACGGATCGTCATCGTCAAAGATGGCCATGGGATCTTGTGCCGGAGGGGCTTGTTGATTGGGAACTGGCTGCTGCACCCGGGTCATTCCGACATGAGGAGACGGGCTATGACTGGGAATTGGGAAATGCGTTGATGCGTCAACCGGCGCAGCGGCGTTGAAGGCAGCTAGAATGTCATCCTCATCGGGAGATTGTGGCTGTTGAGAGGGAGTAGGTGCAGGCTTGCTGCCCCCCTTTTCCAGAGTATCCCAAAACTGATTATTCTGCGCACCGTACTGCGCTTCAAGTCGACTTCTGTTCTCCGCTTCCTTCTTGGCCCTTTCCTCCTGTAGTCGCTTCTGTTGCTCGGCAAGAGATAGGTTTTTGTTGGGATTGGAGGGGCCGAACGAGACGAGGTTCGCGAAACTGTCGCCGGCCGGGGTTGCCGGCTTGGAAGGGGTGTTCGAGCGTCCGGAGGAGGTGGATAGAGGCGTGGTCCTGCCAGAGTTGTCATTGCGCCGCACGTCAGGGAATAGCGTGCTGGAGCTCATGGGTGGCGGTTTTTTGGGCTCGTTGGACGAGCTGGGGGTAAAACTCAGGCCGCTGAGGTCGTCCATGGTGAAGCTGGATTATGCGTGGTATTAAAAGAATTATTCTCTGAGGCGGTTCGTAGCAAGCTGGGATGCTGGATTAGGATTGGTATGGTAGCGGAGCCATAGTCGTGTCTCACCATCAGGAAGCCAAGGGCAACGAATGAACTGATGTTGGTTTAAAATGAGTGTATTAATTCTTTCTAGAAGGTTAACGAGATTGCAAGCACATCGAGAGCGAGAATAGAAAGGTCCAAGTGTCTCGTGGGCACGATGCTTCACCCATCCCCTAGAGCGGGCCGTCATTGTGGCTGACGTGTGTGGTGTGGCGTGACATTGTGTGGCTATTGTGATTAGTAATCAATGTGCGGGATAAATATTATCCCTCCGCATTCCGTGTGGAGTGCTGACAGGACGATGGTCTCACGTTGTGCTCCAAACAAGATAAGGTGATGTTTTACTTGGAGATGGGAGGTGTAACACATGCAATGGTAGCAGGGTGATCAGCTGGTTCAGTCAAGATTTGGTCGATTTGAGAGTTATACAGCGATGATCCAAAATACAGTGGTACGGACGGATCCCGATCTCAGTAGACTTATGGAAGGAGAACCATGGAAATGCGCAGGAGGAAGTGGGATAAACTCTACTTGTAAGCTACTTTGATCATTACAAGTCAGAGTACATACTCTACTCTAGCCCCGCAGAGGACCGTGAGCATTACATGCATTGCGGGTTCAGCCGTGCATATCTACTGTCTTTTAGTACTCATACTGTAGTGTATACAAATCTCTCTCATCACAATCACAATAATACAAAATAAATACAAACAATACCGCTAGTCCTTATTAATGGACCAGTCCCACCAATGGGTCTCGGGGAAATCGAGCCGCGCGGTAGTCGCACGCGTGAGGACTAGCGCATCCCGATGGTTCCTGATTGGGCCCGCGGAAACCCTTACAAGGCACTCCTGAAGCAAACACTGCAGAGTGTCCACCCGCTAATGAACTGTTTTTTCACTCTGTATTCCACAATGCATTGTGCGATATCCTGGTATTGCTCTATTATTCTGTATAGCAGGCTGATTGTGCACAGGGAGAGCAGACTATTCCAACTATACGGGGTAAAGGTAGGACATACCAGTAAAAATAGCAAACCTTAGCGATCTCACCATTCGGGACTTTTTCCACAATCTTTGTTCGGCGTTCAGGGTGATTCTCTGCCCTGGAAACACACCCGAAACTAGTACGAGTAACGAAATGAAAAAGGTTTAACGGTGGACACGGATCACGGAGAGGCATCGTGAACCAGCCGGTTGGAGTCAGGGAGACTTGGTCAAGGCGTCTGTGCTGGCTCTGGATCTACGGAACTTCTCTGGACAGTTGGTATCTTTGGTGGCCTATGGCGACCTATGGTGAACAGGAATGCCTCCGTGCTTTACTGGGTACTTGGTCTCCGTACTTGTCCATGGCGGGGCATTCCCCCATCCACCGTGGCAGCTTCCACATCTCGACCGACGAGAAAAAAAAGGAACGAAACCAAGAAGAAAAAAACCAGACTAGCTAACTAAGTCGGGTAATCAAGAATAAGATTTGCTTCTTCCGGGACTCCTTTTCCAGTCCACTGTTCACTGTTCACCACAGAGTACTGTCTCCTGACACTTGGTCCCTCCGTTCATACCACATCTTATTTATCCCCCTCGATTACTACTCCTCCGTACTATTAGTAGCGCTTGTCTATATTATCGTCGGGATTAAAATTATGTTTTATTAGTGATTACTATTATTTGTTATTCTCGATCCCAATTAGTCCGGCTGGACGGTGGCAGGTTAAAAAAAAAATTACAATCCCGTCATAGCGCAGTGTTTTCCCCCCCCCTGTGGTGCTGCTCTGCATTTTTTCCCTCGTCTCGTTAATTTCTCCTCCTTCCATCCTTTTTCATTCTTTTCCTCTCCTCACTCTCCTTCTCTTCTGTTCTTCTCTCCTCCTCCCCTCTCCCTATAGCACCTTTTCCTCACGAGTCCAACAATATGGGCCTCTTCAAACGCAAAGACTCCAAGCAGTCCATCCACAGCGACAAGGATGAACAGGAATCATACGTCTCCGCCCCCAGTGCCCGGACCTCGAATGTCTCGTTGAAATCCCCCGGCTTCAAGGGAGCAAGTGGTCTGCCCACCTCTATTCCAGAGCTCCCTATCGCCAGACCTCCCGATCCCGCGCTGGATCCCGCTGCTTACCTTCGCAGCATCCATGCCGTTCGGGATCGCTGCAACATTATCCTGCGAAAGGCTAAACGGAACGAGCTCAACCATTTCAATGTGGATATGACCAAGTTTGGAATTACCGCTTCCTATGTGGTGTCTATCATCAAGGTAATTTCGATCTCTCCCTCCTTTCATGTAATCGCCTTCTGACTATCGATCTAAAGAGAGACTACGCCCCCGACTATGCTTCAATCCCGCCGCATGGCCGTTGGCAGCACTTCGAAGTTGGTGGTCGACCTCGCATCAACCAACTGCTCCAATCATGGCCTAGTTCCATCGATGCGCAGGAACGGACCCGCCGTTTGATCGATCTGTTCGTCATCTCCGTGCTCCTCGATGCCGGCGCAGGTACCCGCTGGTCCTACCGCTCCAAGGAATCCGGCAAGTACTTTTCGCGTAGTGAAGGTCTGGCCGTCGCGGCTCTCGAGATGTTCAAGAGCGGTCTTTTCAGCAGTGATCCCACGGAGCCATGTCAGGTCGATGGTGCTGGGTTGAAGAAGATTACCGTCGATGTATTGGCCAAGGGAATGCAGCATTCCGAGCAGAACCCGTTGGCTGGCTTGGAGGGTCGTGCAGGATTGTTGATGCGACTGTCGGAAGCTTTGAACAACCAGGAGCTTTTCGGGGTGGATGCTCGACCTGGTAACATGCTTGGTAAGTAGCGACGAGGTATGTCTCTTTTTTCTCTACTTATACTGACTTGTGCTGTAGACTACCTACTTTCCCACCCATCGACACTTGCTTCCTCGGTTCCCATCGTCCCCATTACAACGCTCTGGTCCGTTCTGATGGACGGATTCTCCTCGATTTGGCCGTCTTCCAGAAGTCAGATCGACGGCGCGCCCCTCGGAGATGCCTGGCCATGCTGGAGCTTGCCGCAGTCCCCGCCAGCACCAGCATGGCAGTGTATCGTTCCTTTCCACAAGCTTACCCAATGGCTGTGCTACTCGGTTATGGTTCCGATGCAGAAATTGATGAACATCCACTTCGCAGGCAGCGACCTTCTCACCGGCTTGCCTGAGTACCGCAACGGTGGTCTGCTGATTGACATGGGCCTGATGACTCTGAAGGAACCGGATCTCCAGCGTGGCCTGGAAGCGTTCAGAGAGAACTCTCAGATCAAGGGTCAACCGAGTGTGGAAGTCGTTCCTCTTTTCTCCGCCGATGACGACGTCATTGTTGAATGGAGAGCTGCTACTGTTGGTTTCCTGGATGAGCTGCTGCTAGAGGTCAACTCGCAGCTTGGGTTGATGGGGGACGATCAATTGACGCTTCCGCAGCTGCTCGAAGCTGGTTCATGGAAGGTTGGTCTTCAACCCCTTATTCTATCTAAGCAATGCACTAACTCTGCCAGGGCGGTCGTGAAATTGCAGAGGTCTCGAGACCAAACACCAAAGAACCACCGATTATGATCCGTTCAGATGGCACCGTCTTCTAATCTCATACCCGTCACATACCCATGATTTTCGATACCAGGTTTACCCAGCGTTATGTTTCATTCTTCTCGTCATGACAGGGAGAAGTTCCTTATGAATTGTTGATGACCCTTCTTTTTGACTACCTTGGTATACCTATATTCCATTTTCAACTTCGTGGAAGCTTCGATAACCCTTTAAGCATCATTATGATTTTATTCCAGTATATACATTTTTCTTCTTTTTTTTTTTGGGCCTGAGTGTAACAGGTTGAAGGGCCGCATGTATTAGAATTGAGACTGTTAGAGCAATCATTTCTATCATTGAGTACGGAGTAAATTGAGCATATCAATTGGAGTCACTCGTTGGATCACTTGTTGAGCTGGAGACAGCACGTGATACCCCGGATCATCATTGACCCAACGACATGACCTCAGCTCTCCAACCTCCATCGTTGCGCCGTCTTCTCATCTCATTGCGACTTTCATCAATCCATCAATTCTAAGAGATCAATCAATTTACTAGTGCATTTAATCAATACCACTCTTCCATATTTCTGGTCAGCGCTCGCGCGGGGTGTCACTCAGCACAGATAAGCCGAGACCGAGAATGGACGGCCGCAAGAAGAAGAGAAAGGTCCTACTCATGGGGAAGAGTGGCTCGGGCAAGTCGTCGATGCGATCAATTATCTTCAGTAACTACGTCGCCAAAGATGTTCGACGACTGGGCGCTACGATCGATGTCGAGCACAGCCATGTCAAGTTCATGGGGAATCTCACGCTGAATCTTTGGGATTGCGGAGGGTATTCCATCCCTCCTAAGAATCGTATATAAATAGAAACGTTAACAAAAACAGACAAGACGCCTTTATGGAAACCTATCTTGCCTCCCAACGCGGCAACATCTTCTCCGACGTCGCCGTCCTAATCTATGTATTCGACATCGAATCCCGCGAAGTCGAACGCGACCTCGACACCTACAACGCCATTATCGACGCCCTGAAAGAACACTCCCCGCACGCCCACGTCTTCTGCCTAATTCACAAGCTCGACCTCATCCAAGCCGAGCACCGCCAACGCATCTACGAGGAACGCTCCGCCCTGATCCGCTCCCGCTCCGAACACTTCGCCATCGACACCTTCGGCAGCAGTATCTGGGACCAATCGCTGTACAAAGCGTGGGCGGGGATCGTGCACCGCCTCATCCCGAACTTAACAGTGATAGAGCGGTTCCTGGGCGCATTCGCAAAGAAGATCGGCGCGGAGGAAGTCATTCTCTTCGAGCGCTCGACATTCCTAACCGTTACGTCGGTCGCGTCTGAGATTGGCGACATGAACCCAATCTACGACCGGCACGAGCGCCTATCCAACATCATGAAAGCATTCAAGCACTGCGCCGCACGCAATACCCACACCACGCCCGCGTCAGCCGGCTTCCTCGTCATGCACACCAAAACGCCCCAGTTCAACGTCTTCCTCGGCCGGTTCACGGATAACACATACATCTTCATGGTCGTGCCGCCGGGCGAGGCGGCGTACAACTGCGCCGTGCTGAACACCATGCTGGCCAGAGAAGGCTTCTCGAAAGCTGCGGCGGCGGGGTATGGGGACGGTTTTCCGCTGCCGACGCCGGAGACTCCGGATGGGAATGGGGTGCATGTGCATGGTTGATTAATCGCGCTTAGCTCTGTTGTGTGTGGTTTATATATATGGCGTTTGGGTTGAAAGATAATGCTATTTCTTTCTTTTTTCTTTTCTTTACTGGTTGCTGGATACCCACGGATAGCATTTCTTTCTTTGTTTTCTTTCTTTGTGGTTTCAGACAGACGCTTTTGTCTTTAGCTCTGGTCTTCTATTTGGATGGAATGTTACATGTTTTCTTTTTGAGCCGGATGTGCACATAAAAAGTCTGAATATATTGAATATATCCCTCCCTTTCTCTTTTAATCTGCACAGTCTGTTGTTTGAACACATTCTTCCTTTCTTGCTTTCCTCAATACCACATCTCTTAATTCTCCTCAATGATCATTGGCCTACAGACCAAGGAATAAAAGAGTTTTTATTAAAAAAATAAAAAATAAGAAATCGCCGAACGCGGGACTCGAACCCGCAACCTTCGGATTTACTCCAAAGAAACACAGAACTTAAAAGTCCGACGCTCTGACCAATTGAGCTAGCTCGGCTAGTTGATGGACTGTGATGCGGTTTAGTATTTCATAATCTTTACCATCTCATTATCCCATGTTGGTGGAAACATCTGTACAACTACCTTAAATTTTATTTACTTGATGTTATTATCATGTCTGGTGTAGTAAAGATATGAAAATTACTGGTACATCTAGCTCAATTGACAGCCGGCTTCATTGTTCATCCTCATCCTTAACCAGCGGATTGGGTGCTGCACGAGCAACTTCATGATGCCATACAGTCCATGGTGGATTGCATGTACAGTAAAGGTGAGAAGGAAATAGGCGTCGTGATGTTTGGCAGGCAAGTGTTATTCAAGATCTGAAGTATACTTCCACTTTGACTTGATGCGTACCCCTCGCATGCATATATATATATATATACATAAGTGCAACTTTGGTGATCTGGGTCGTCAGGTCGGATTGATCGTCTTTTTTCGGGGTCCTAAAGATCGTTGTCGTCGCTTTGGGTTGTGATTTGGATTTAGAAGGTGCGCGACGTATTGGGGAAAGGGTTAGACAGTTAGTGGGTTGACTGCTGGACTTAGGAGGTGAAGTATCGGCTTAGGAACTGATTGGTGATTGAATTGCTCCGTCTTTGAGTCTTTGGAGTCTTGGATGTCTTCCATGTCTCTGTATCTGTACTGCCATGAAATATTTAAATAGTCAACTAGAAAAGAAAAATTACACTATACATCTATCTATTGAGCATCAGGCATCCGAACAGCAATATCACCCGATTGTGTAATGTACCGCACCCACGGCAAAGACGGGTATTGCAACTAGGTCAAGTCAGCATATCCTATCATTCTCACAGGACGGGGAAGGGGGGCTACCTTCGGCTCCGTAATCTTCAAATACCGCACCTGAATCCCACTCGTCGTGAAATACGGAATCTCAAACTTCACATTAATCGGCCTCTTCGCCTTCCCCAACGATCCCGCTCCACCCATACTACCCCCGAACCCACCGGTCATACCGCCGCCGTGCTCGTCGTCGCCCTTGACGGATGGCAAGCCCAGCTCGGCGCGCATGAGGAACTCCTTGCCGCCGCCGAATTGCTTGATTTTCCAGATGATGGCGGATTGCTCGGGGGCGTAGTGCACGGTTCCAATGTTTGTACGGAAGCGGGGGGAGTCTGCGTCTTCAGGGACGGGGACGAGGATCTCGACGTTGTTAGCGGTGCTGCGGCGTTTGAATTGGGCTTTGGCCTGTTTTCATTAGTTGTCGTCGTTTATGCTTCGAGGAAGGGTGGGAGGGGAGAGGAAGGGACCTTGAGCATGTATTCAATTCTCGACCCAGAGTGCGATTCCACCAAGCACTCCACCCAGATCAACGGCTTCACCTGCGTGTTCAACCGGTAGCTCATGAGCTCAAACTCCCCATCTGGCGGGATAAAGCTGATCGTGCGATCGTTCTCGAACCTCGAAAGACGCACACACTGGTGGAACTTGACGTCTTCCATCTCCACCGCCTTGCCTCTCGTAGCGCGCCCCGTTGTCTCGAACATAACCTTGTCGTTCAACCCCAGACGCAACTCTGGCATCCCACTCAGATAGCACTTCATCTTGACCGCGCCCAGGATCTCTGATCGCAGGACGTTGCCGGTTGCGGAGACGAGGAGGTTCAGGGATTCGACGACGTCAAGGAAGACTTCGTTCTTGCGGTAGCGAATTCCTTCGCTTCGCCAAGAGACGGCGTTGGTGACGGCGATTGGGGGGCGGGCTTGGACTTCAAGTTTGTGGGATTCTTGCGTGATGTACCTGCCATCGCATCAGCTGTGCTCAGTTTCTTTCCCCTTATTTGTGTTGGTCGTACTCTTGTAATATCTTGCTCTCCGTGGTCTGTGGGTAGCCAAAATCCATCATCTCGTCCAGCAATTCGTAGATAATGACAAAGTTATCCCGGATACTTTCCTCCTCCAGCACCTTGAAATATTCCGTGAACACCTCCACGATCTTGTGGAGGAAGAGGAGGATTTCCGTCGCATTGGTATTCCGCTTGGTCAAAGCAAGGATGTAGAGGTTGCTGTGTCGAATATAGAGGTACTACAGAATCAGCATCTGCTCGAAGTCCCAGTAAAGCATGGCCAAGGTGCAGGGCGCAGTCGGGGAAGAGGCGGGGAGCGGAGCGGACACGCAAGCCTCGCAACCCGCGAGCGAGAGAGCGAAACGTACATTAATCCCTTCATGTGAGAAACAGGGCGCGACGGCGGAACTTTCTTCTTCGGCTTCGCTGAGGAGGAGGGGGAATTTCTCGACTGCGGACATGGGAATGTCTCCACGGTAGTTGCGGGCCAGAAGGGTCTAATATTGTCAGTTCGGAGCCACAAAGGCTCAATGGTGACGGATGGAGGAAAACATACCTTGCCCTTCAAGTCTAGGAAGAATAGAGCGGATGCCATGGTGTTGTATTAAGAGGCGAGGGTTGTGGTAGAAGTGGTCGAGAGTAAGTGTTGCTCGTTGGGTCGACGCTCCTTAAGGACAACGAAACCAACTATTCTGCTCTAGGCTCTAGGAAGCATCGCCAGCGCGGACTAAGAGAGTCGGAGGAGGAGGGGGGTATCGGGTGTAAATAACAGCCTGGAAGACAGACCAGCTGCTGTATGAGAATCAATCAATCTGGACGGGAGAAATGAAATGATGGCACTGTCAGTAAACCGATGAGGAGTGGATTACCACCTTTGGTAATTGATAAGTTTAGTTTATGGGTTGGAACAGATGGAAAATATTTTATCCGAGGAGACTATGGCGTAGTTAGGAGTTGTCTGAAGTTTAAAAAAGCATCCTGATGCCAGTAGGAAGTCGCTGGTTCGATCCCGGCTCACCCAATAGGGTTTTATTTTGTTTCTTTTTTGCTACACTTTGCTGGAGGTATTTACACATCGTAGAGCTGTTATCATTGTAGAACTTCAAGCGCAAAGTCTCTATGATATCTACATTCTCCATAGCATCAATTTGCATTGTCTCGGTTAACTAACAATTGGGTTGATTCATCTGTTTGCTGAAACCCCATTGTTCCCACGTCATTGTTCTTTATACCCACGACTTTTCTCTTCCCACCATTTCGTCTTTGTCTTTATTCTTCCGACATCCGAATCCCTTATGCTGTCCAATTGCACCTCCGATCGGACGTGCAATGTGGTCGTTTTTGGTCCGCAATCTGCCCCTCGTCTGTACTTCACCCTTCCTGGGCCACCGTCTTGCTATACCAAGTCAGCAAGACACGCTTTGAACGACTCGTGCAAGGCTTACAACAATATTGGTCATTCGCTCAGTGTTTCGCTGGCTGTGTGTGGGAGCTGTTGCCTACTGTCGTGTATGTGCTATATCCGGTGCCGGCAAATGCTTACAGTGATGCTTTCTTTCTTCTTTTTCTTTCTAGTTCAAGTCATATTAAACAACTAAATGCCTTCCTTTCTTTTCCTTCAGCTAATCTTTCAGCCTCTTCGGATCTTTGCCGTTTTCGGCGTTTCGGCATACTTGTACTTCGGAGTGAATATGACTTGGCGCAGGCTTAGTAGGCGGTTACTGATCGAGGGCCGCACTGACTGAAGAAGTGAAGAAATATTCCCATCCGATCTTTCAACAAGTGGGGTGATGGCGTAGTTGGGAGCGCGTTCGACTGAAGAGTACCTATCAAAGGTATTGTCAGACCATCGGAAGGTCGCTGGTTCGATCCCGGCTCACCCCATCTCTTTTTGCTTCTGGCCCCCCCTGGGGGGAATATAATCTTTTTAGCCGGGTCCCGTATAAGTGGAAAGTGTAGTGAGAGGCAAGGCGACGGGTATTGAACTTTCAAGCTTGAAGTCTGTGCTACGGAGTACGCTTCCTTAAGTATTGTTTTCATTGTTGCTTCCGTTGCTCTCGCGCCATTGTTCTATACGGCTTAATGAGAGAAGACGGTAGCCGATGTATGTTCATAAAGTCGTGCCCGAAGCGCATCTTGCATATGCCAGATATCGATATCCAAAGTCTGCCGCGCTTTCGATCTTGAGTAAAGGTCTTTTCAACCTTTTGTGAGCTCGTAGCCGGCGTAACAACGGGAGAAGTGGTCATCGAACACATCCCGCGTGAGTCTCGATGTATTCTGAGAGTCAGGAGAATGACCAAGCTCAAGCCAAATCAAACAACCAAAGAATTTCTTCATCTTGGGAATCTTCGGCCAACGACAGCGAGTGTACTGTTATTCCACACGTGAGGAAAAGATCTACCCGATCTTTCATCCAATGGGGTGATGGCGTAGTTGGGAGCGCGTTCGACTGAAGATATCTATCTGATGATCTTCGGAGAATCGGAAGGTCGCTGGTTCGATCCCGGCTCACCCCATTCTTTTTTTTTTTGCTCTTTTTGTTTCTTTTCCGTGCTCAATTGGGGTCTAATCAACAAAGATATGAGTGGTAGAAGTTGCCCCAACATGGCCTGCACGATGCACTGTTCTCTCCGAAAGTACACCGACGGAGATTTTCTCTTACCGACGCTCGTGTGACACAAACCCTAAGCACAGGAAATGCGATCTACGAGCTGCGAGCTGCGAGCTGCATTGCCTTGGACCCTCTCTCTGTCTTGGCAGCTGAGTCTCGACGCTGTCATATGAATTGATCTTCCTTGAACTTTCTGTTTATCTATATCATAAACGATTCGGGATGTTTCCATTTCCGGCGTTGTCCGACGGATCCGTGAAGCCCGTGTCTCTGACATGGACGATTTCCCTTCTTTTGGCCTGTAACCCTACCCCAGATTCTCACAAAATAGCATTATGAAATCAAGATAGTGACTCAACCCAAAAATTTTTTTTTTTCGACGATTACCACCCCAGATACAAAGTAGTAACAGGAGCCACTCGTCCGAACGGCCAAGGATAGCCACTTCTTGGCCTTGCTTGGCCAGCATAAACTTACACCAGTAGAACCGTGGACGGTGAAAACGTGGGTTAGGCGTTGTCCCCATACACGTGACTCATCAGAATTCGATAAAGAGTGGCGATGAAAGCGTCTCCAAGGAACTGTAAATCATCATCAACGAACGTTCCCTGCTCAATCGCGGTTCGAAACACGAGCACGCGACCGTTTTCCCAATTCCCGCAAACCGATTCCATGTGGCTGCAGTATGGCTGGCGGATTTCTTCCTTACCACGAGCCTAGCAGTATGTGCCTTGGCCTTGATTTAGACAATCGGTGCTAACTGCGATAGTCGTGGAAATCCTGGTTATCATTTCATTCTTCTTCATCCTCTGCTTGGCAGAATGGCTTTCTGCCAAAGTCATCCGAGCCGGGATCATTGGCAATATTGCGGTGGGCATTATCTACGGTGTGCCACTGGCTGATATCCTGGAGGTGAATTGGCAAAAGACCTTCCTGGCGCTGGGATATATCGGGCTGATCCTGATTATCTTCGAAGGTCCGTTTTTTGACACAATTGTAAATATCGGTTGTTGGTGTTGACGTCATGGCAGGTGGTCTCGCCGCTCGCCTAGATCTTCTCAAAAAGAATCTCGTGTTGAGTAATATGGCTGCTGCGACCGGTGTTTGTTTTCCGATCGGGCTTTCGTATCTGCTGTTGTATCTGGGATATGGATATGGCGCCGTCGAAACATTCATCATTGGCGCTGCGCTGTCGGCTACCTCTTTGGGTATGATCATTCACCTCCCCGGATATCTTGGGAATGCGCTCTAACATAATCCCAGGCACGACGTTCGCCGTCATCTCATCGGCCTCCGGGACAATCGATCTTGGCCAGACTCGAGTTGGCTCAGTGCTCGTGAGTGCGGCAGTCATTGATGATGTCTCCGGACTTGTCATGTCTAGGTCAGTTTCGTCTCTTGTTGAATGGCAAAACCATAAATATACTGACCAACGCAGTGTCATCGGTGATCTGAGCAAGCTCTCAGGGGATGGAGATGTCAATCTCGGCTGGCTAATCGGACGTCCCATCGTAGCCTCTATCGCCATGACGATAGTCACGCCCATTGTCACAAAGTACTTCTTCGCGCCTGTCTTCCGGAAATACATCGAGTACCACTTTGCGCGGTACGACCACATCTCCAACATCGTCCTGATGGTCCTGGTCTTGTGTGCGTTTATCAGCATTGCCGCGTACACAGGGACTTCGATTCTGTTCGGTGCTTTCTTGGCCGGCACATTCCTCACCTATCTTCCCAGCAAGCATCCTGATGGACCGTTCATTGTGACGAGCCGGGAAGAGGGCGAGAGAGAAGCGGATAAGAGCCCGACTTTTGTGCATACATTTGAGGCCTATCTGATGGGCGTGCAGGAGTATCTGATGGCGCCTCTTTTCTTTGCGAGCATTGGCTTCGCGATTCCTTTTGTACAGCTTTGGACGGGGAAGCGCATCTGGAGAGGAGTTCTATATACACTTCTTATGGCGTTTGCGAAGGTAAGTCATTATCTGGATCAGAAGCAAACACCGTATCTAACCATGATAGCTCATCGTTGGAATCTGGGTCCCACTATGGGAGGTGCTCACACACTTCTTCACCAAGGAGAAGAAGTTAGAACCACAACCATCTCGCTGGGCCAAAGAAACCGAAGACACAGAGCACGGCACTTCGCCTACAACCGAGAACACCCACAAGTCCCACGCAACCTGGCTCTCAGCTCTACTCCTGGGCTCTGCGATGGTAGCCCGTGGCGAAATCGGCCTCTTGATCATCGAGATCGGATACAATTCGACCTCGTATGTCAGCGAGGAGGGCTTTATCACGGGTGTATGGGCGATTCTTCTTAATACGATTATCGGTCCTATTACTGTTGGCGTGCTGGTTAAGCTCTATGGAAAGCATATTGGAGAGGGCAGATGGGGGCTGCAGGATCCGGTGACGTATGGGCAGAGGGAATGACCCGTGCGGGCCTGCGCAGAAATGCGTATTTGGTGCAGCTCGTTCATGGTGGACATGTTTTGATCAAGCATATAAAAGATAGAATTGGAGCCCAAAGCTCAGACAGTGAAATAAGTGGGATGGGTTGGGATAACCAATGCCCCCCAGATCTTCCGATATCAATCTGGCACATTTCTTTCAATATGGCACGTCAAAGAGTATGTACCTATATTTGTAATATTGATCAAATAGACTGGTATAATCACTTACAGATATTCAGAATTAACCCATTTATCTCCTGTATCTCAGCTGCAGGGCGTCTTTGTTTGACTGCATAAGTTTTGAATCATCTGGATAGCAGAGTGTGCCCTTATGAGGGCAATTATGGGTAATCATGACCAATGGCAATACATGATACAGACTATAACACAGACTGATATAATCACTTGCAGATAGTTTACACTAAAAAGCATGGATGTTGGCTGCAATAATTTGTCTATAGCAGTATGTCTTTGTATGTGACAATCAAAGATAACAAATGAAGAATGAATGAGACTACCTTCTGCAACAAAGCGTTCTCACAAGCTTTTATGCTTTGTAGTGGCAAAGAAAGACTGCGAATCCTATTTTAGTCAAGTCTTTCTACTTCCTGGCGCAAAGGCAATTTCAACAGACATGTTTCAGTCAGGTATTTCTGCTTTCTTGTGGGACGACCTCGGGAGATTTTTATTAACCATCAAACATGGTAATTTTGATCTACACATGTGAGTCCAGTATCCTACTTTTCTGAATTTCACTCTTCCTGTCTAGGGTCTCTGTTAATCATTTATTTCGCAAAGTTAAAATCATTTGGTGGACAGCCACATGAATGCAGAAGGGCCGGGTTCTATCTCCATATTCTATGGAAGCAGCACAATCTCCATCGGTTCTGGCTTTATGCTGAGCAGACGATCGATCTGAGAAGTGAATTCAGAGCCATGAAGACCCAGAGTGTCGCAGGGCTCATCCTTGCCCACTATCATGTTTGGAGTCATGAAGCAGGCATAAATTCTATGTTCGTGACGCTAGCTGTTCTCAGAGATATCGAGCCAGAAAATTAGATGTGCGTTTTCAACCTGTTGGAGATGTGGATGGCTTGCGTTCTCCAGACAATGAGGCCTGTTGACCTGGAGAAGTATATCCCAGCAATTCCGATGCCATGGGCTGGGTTCCATTTAAACGTGGCGCCCCCTATCTTGCGGAGCTTCTCTAGTGAAGCGAATGAGATTGCCGTCCAGAATTTCACACGAGAGGACTTTGGACGGCTTCTCTTTTTGGACGACCCCAGGCAGGGCGAATATGCAAAGGAATTGAGGGAGAGCTATAATAGTCTCCTTGATTCGCTTGACATGCGACTCCGTCAATACTACCGTGACAATCAGAAGCGAGAGTCAGTACTGGGAATAGAAGCACACAATATATCAACACCTCCTTAATGTTGAAGTTGAATTGAATCAAAGGAGACTCTTCAGCTCCGCCTTCATGATTATATGTTCATCATTAATCCACTGCTGAATGCGCCTGTGGAAAATAGTGACATGGTACATATCCGGCTTTTTCTTCTGGACGCACTGTCTTCTATGTTACTGCCAGAAGGTTCTATATTCTGATCCTTCAAGCCGGCTAT
Source organism: Aspergillus chevalieri (assembly GCF_016861735.1). Classification (NCBI taxonomy): domain Eukaryota; kingdom Fungi; phylum Ascomycota; class Eurotiomycetes; order Eurotiales; family Aspergillaceae; genus Aspergillus; species Aspergillus chevalieri. The sequence continues at coordinate 2,497,086 of NC_057367.1, read as the reverse complement.
TGGCCCTGATGAAGAACAGTCACGATTTTCAAAGGAATCTAGCTTTCCAGATGGTTGTTCAGTCATGGGGCCGACGTGCCCCAACGCATGCTTCCCTGGGTGTTGGAGATGGGATGCTTGGGATTTTCTAATTCATGTGGATTCAAAGCATTTCGCTTTGATAGTGCTTTTTTTCTTTTTTTTTTTGGAGGATGCTAGTGTCGATTCTTTGTTGGCATCAGAAGCCTTCGTTTATAGCTACGTGGAAGTGTCCGGAACATGTGGTGGTTTTTTTGTGCTTGTATCCGTTAAATATGATCATTTTGCCCTATTCCCTACATTAACTTCTATCTATTGTTCATGTTTTGTTCGTCTTCGACAAGCTTTCCTCATATCCTTGCTGCTACAGTCCACGCGATCCGCATAGAAAGAGAAGAAAATGCCCAAAAGAGCACACTACCGACTTCCCGATCACCCGAGCACCGTCAACCAATATCACCGTTCAACACTTCCACCTCCGAACCACTTGTACGCCAAAGTCTACGATCCAAGGGATACAAAAAAAAAAAGAATGGGGTGAGCCGGGATCGAACCAGCGACCTTCCGATTTTCCGAAGAGCACCAGATAGATATCTTCAGTCGAACGCGCTCCCAACTACGCCATCACCCCATTAGATGAAAGGTTTGGTGGTAAAAAATTATAAGAGAAAAAATTTCCTTCCGGACGCTTTGTGTTATTCTGCTAATGACAAACCACACTATTCCCAACCCAGCCTAGCGCGATATTCCCAGCCCTTCCATAAAAACAAATTTTCTCTCCGCCGCTTTCACGTTTTTCTTTTCTTCTTTGTACCAATTTACGCTCTCGATAGACAGTGCAAGACTGCATTAGTCCTCTTCCTTGCGGAGGAGGCTCCTATAACCCTGGTGGCATTCTGTCGCGGGGGTTGTCAGGCTTGTTTAATTGCTGAATTCTTGCGATACAGAGGCGCGGAGACTACGATCGTTTTACAGCGAGGGTTCCATAAGAGCTGGCCGGGTATTATATTGGTTATCCGGGCGGTGTCAGAGGAACCGTACATGCTTTATTCTATTTCAATTTATATTTTTTTGTTGAGAAGTCGTGGTATTTCTAAACCCGTATCGTAAAAGTACATATACAGAGGATGTCCGACACAGTGTAGTACATCCATAAAACATATCATATCAACAAACAAGAGACAACGGAACAACGCCATGATATGCTCCTGCGGCCAATTCCCAGTAATATCCTTCCAAAGAAAGCTGCTTAGGCAATCGTCTTCACCCCCAAGGGTTCCAGTATCCGATCCTGGGCCACCTTGTTGGCAAAATGTCCACCCTTTTCCAGAGCAATGGCACCGATAACCGCGTACATTGTGTGAGCCATGACGAGTTCGATTCCGGAGGCAGCGAGGTTATTGGGCTGTAGAGAGAAACCACTTGTTAGCAAGACCAGACACCTGACAGTCAAGAGAAAGGGGGGAAAATGAGACAGACCTTTCGCGGCGACCACCTGAGAACATTCTGCATGTCGTATTTCTGTGCCAACTGCGCCAGCTTCGTCTTACCAGTGAGCAGCATCTTCGTGCTGTCGGAAAGACTGTTCAGCCCCTCTAGCGCCGGGTGAGCAAACGGTTGCCGGCCATGGGGGTCTTCCGCAACAGGACCAGCCGAGTTCGCCGGGTTCTGAACCAGAGCCAACGAGGTCTGCAATTGCACGATGCGCTTGCCTGCCCCGCAAATCACATATTAGTACCATGCCCGTAAAGCAGGGATTGCAATGTCACCCACCAACAAAAGCCAACCGATCATTAAAGCCCCTCCGACCCTGGTCAAAGCTCTTATGCGTAACAGCAAGCCACTTCACCTCCTCTGAAAGCACCTTTTCACCACCCTCGCCCAACATGCGAATATAGAACTGATCCAGCCGCTTCGGATCCGAGTTGACCAGATACTCGGGCCGTCGGGAGTTATACCGCAGACTGAACGGCGCCTTTGCGCGGGGCGGGGTATGTGCCCATCGAGGCTGCTGTGTGTCGGTTGTGGTCGTCGTCTCTGTCGATGTCGAGTATCCGCGGGTGGTGTTGGCGGTGGTGGTGGAAGGTGGGAGTTGTGCGGCGGAGAGAATCGTGCTGGAATTGGCGAGCGTGCGGCATGCGGGCCTGGCTGCCCGGGTTAGGAGTGTGGAGGTCATGGCGAGGAGTGTGGAATGGGAGAATTGCGGCCAATTGAGCAGATCTGTATTGGGGATTTTCTTGAGGCGCGGAGAGTGAAATCGAAGAATTTCGGACAAATGGCGCTAAACCGGATTGGGTTAGCGCTATGAACGGAGTATGGTCAGTCGTAGAAGAGGAATGGCCATTTCTACAAATTTACCAGTACTGAACACGTAAATACAGAGCAATATTGAGATCAACATAAAACAATGCTTCTACACATCATTGCTCCATGGCACGTGATGCTCGATGAGAGATACAGCTATCATTGAACAATCTATCGACGACAGGTAGACAAGTTTTCGTGAAAGTGTATCATGTATTTCCCCAAGGAACGAGTTCACGATAACAACTACTGTACAGTCATTTTCACCACGACATGAACAAAAACCCCTCATTTGCCGTACGACTGAGCATCCAATGCCGGCAGAGCATACAGAAACTGCAACCTCCTCAATCACCTTTGCACATCTTCAGGAATCCGGTGAATCTGCACCGACCCAAGGCCTACGAACGCTCTTCGGATCGCAGCCATGGGGACCCCATGTCACACTTTGGGTACCTCAAGGTACTCTAACGGAAGCAACGGCGGCAAGCACCTTCTTAGAAATATACACTGGCACAGACCACCAGGCTGATCACCCGCGATTTCACCTCGGAACGCTTGGTAGTAGCGGTACTCACCAATAGAAAGACATTGTCATTCCTGTACAACTCCATTCTTAGCCATTTCCACGCGTTCCTCGTAGTCAACGATGAAATCCAGATCCGAGGGGATTAGGAGCCAGCCTGGATCAACGACCGCATAAAAGATGTTTTCACATTGGGGGACAGGGAGATGCTGTTTGAGGGGGAAGTGATGCTGAAATTCAAAAAGCCTCTTCCTTGTAGGATGCCGATCTACATTTAGTGGTCGATTAAACTAATTTCTTTGGAAGGAGTTGGAGGGTGCGGGCATACAACTGGATCTTCGTCTATGACTGGGTACGCTTCTAGCGGGGCCATTCCAGCAGCGGTTGCCGTAGGAGTTTTTATTTGTAGATCTGTGGTTTCTGAGAAAGGGGTGGTGGATTTTGAGGAGGATGGCATTCTGGGTTGGGGTTGGGGTCCTTCTACTGAGGGTTGTTGATATTCCTCGATGAGCGTACTGATGTAGGGCTCAGTGCTGCACTTCCTGCTGGAGGATGATGCTATTATCTGTTACAGGCATTTGAAAGTACGGAAGAAAGCTTTGACTGAGAGCTGTTACCTGATTTGATTAATAGTTACTTCACCAACACTCAGACTTATATAGAACACATCCTATACAACCACTACAGGATTAACTAAAGCTCAAGTCAAATTAACGTGATTACAGCTTGCTCTGCGGCGCATCGCTGTACAATGACCGGGTCCGGTTCATAGCATCCACAGCCTCCTTCTCGATACGCTTAAGCAAGTCGCTGCAAGTCGGGATATCATGAATCAAGCCCATGACTTGACCAGCAGTCCACACCTGTAATGGTCAGATCGAAACATGTCAATTCATGGGGGCAGGACTTACACCAAAATCCACATCACCGTTCAAAAACACCTCGCGTCCTCTCTTACCACTCACAAACGGAGCGACGTCGCTGAATTCCCCGGTCTTGCTCTCCTGCTCGGCCTTCAACGCTTCCCGCGACACCTTGTTGCTAAACAGCCGGCTAGTGTTCCTCCAGCGACGCAGCACCAGCGCGGTATCAGTCTCTTGGGAATTCACAATCGTCTCCTTGACGTTGTGGTGAATCGGGGATTCGACAGTACACATGAACCGAGTCCCCATGTTAATACCCTCCGCGCCTAGCGCCAACGCCGCTGCCAGCCCCTGTCCATCAGCAAACCCACCCGATGCGATGAACGGAACCTTAAGCTCCTGCCGCGCGCGACTAAGCAAGATGAAGTTCGTGATGTCACTCTCGCCGACATGGCCTGCGCATTCGAAGCCGTCGATTGACAGGAAGTCCACGCCCAGTTTCACTGCCGACTTGGCGTGTCGAACGGTCGTGCACTTGTGCAGGATGGTTGTGTTGGCTTTCTTGAGCTTCTCGATGACGGGGCCTGGGTTGTTGCCGGCGGTCTCGACGATCTTGATGCCCTCGTCGATGATGACTTGTGCGTAGGCGCCGTAGTCTGGAGGCACGAGGGCGGGCAGGAGGGTGATGTTCACGCCAAAGGGGTATTTTGTCATGGAGCGGCATCTGTGGATCTCTTTGCGGAGGTCTTCAGGAGTGGGTTGGGTGAGGGCTGTGAGCTGAGTGGTGTTAGTTGTTTGTTCGTGGTATTGTAGTTACTGTAATGGGATTTGTTACGTACAATTCCTAGTCCGCCAGCGTTGCTGACTGCTGCGGCGAGCTCTGCATATCCAACCCATTGCATACCACCCTGGACGACAGGGACTATGGTCTGTCAGTGAAAGCGTTCGCAAGAACAAGTAGTACAGAGTAAGATTACCGGTGATGCCCAGTTTCCGCGTCAAGGCTGTGTTAAAAGGCATTCTGCTGGCCCCTTGACAATATCGATGACTCTGGTAAAGTAGAGAAGACCAGTATTCACACGATATGCCGGAGTTATGTAGAAGATAAGTCGGCCGGACGGTCAGGTGAAGCAGTTTAACCGCGGACTCCTTACCTTTTTGGGTGCGGAGAGACCAAGTTGCCGAGGTTGGATTGCTGATTAGATATAACACCGACGGTTAACTAACTTATGTCTTGGTCAATTTGCCTACTCTGTAGATAGAAAGTAAGATGTTACTGATCTTGCTGATGGCGATTTATCTGATAAGTAATCGATATTGACCGTCATTGACCGACAATCCAGAGTCGAGAATCGAGTCCTTAACTACGCGTCCCTGACCGCGCATGTGACACCGGCGACTTTGATATCTTCTGACGGGGGTAGATCCATGTCTGAAACTGAAGTCCTGTGAAACTGTAGGCATCCTCAACCAGGCAAGGCACTACGTACGCGTCCGGCGATTGCTTTGGCTCGTTGGCTGGCGTCTGGCGCTACGAGACCACCATGTACAGAGTGCGTATGTACAGAGACACAGTGCTCACTGTTCACAACCGTTCAACAGCAGCGCATAAATACAATTGCATAAAAATATGTAACCCTGATATGAAACCCTTTCCTCTCATGGAAAGAAAGAACTGGGCGATTAACGACGGGCCGTACTCTTTCTCGAGTCTCTAACCACCTCTGCGGTCGCGACAGAAAGCCGAAACCAGTGAGGCTCTGCTAAGCACATGCGAATCATCCCGGAATGGTAAACGACGTGAGCTGAGACTCTTGGAGAGAAGAAGAGAAGAAGAGGAAAAAGGAGGGGAATTCGAAGAAAAAGGAAAAACACACAAAAGATAAAAATGGCAGGCGGTGAATCTGGGAAGAAGTATCTTCCGACTGGTAATGTCTCACCTCTGATTGGTCAGGTCCCGTGACCGGAGACGAACCCGAGGTTGTCCGTCCCCGTGATTCCGACCCGTTACGAAGGGAGTCGGCAATTGACGACGACAACGACCTCTCCTACGAACGACCTTGTCGAATTGTTGGATCTCTCGTTGATTCACGACTCACGCCATGTTCTCTCAGAAGCTCGCTCAGCAGTCGTTGCGACGGCGTATGTATCCCTACACTGCCACTCCGGATATTGAAATCGTGGGGAATCCCGTACTGATCGTGATTTTCGTCGCAGTTGCCGTCCAGCAGCCCTACGCTATGCGCTGGTCCATGACCAACGCTGCCTCCCCTGCCGCTGTTGCTCTCGGAAACAATGTGCAAAAGAGGTAAGTCGATTGCTCGAGTGTGAACGGATTATCTGCGGTGTCGCGATGAAGTCATTTGCGATTGGACGTCATGGGCGAGAACACAATGCGGGATATCAAGAGATATATACTAACCGTCACAGACAAGCGGCCACCTCCTCCAACACCTCTGATCCGACTCAGATCCTCGCCCAGCAGCGCAAGAATCGCCCGGTCTCTCCTCACCTTTCCATCTACCGTCCCCAGATCACCTGGATCGGCAGTAGCGCTCACCGTGTCACCGGTCTCATCCTCTCCGGCGGCCTGTACCTCTACTCGACTGCATACCTCGCCGCTCCCGTGCTGGGCTGGCACCTCGAAACCGCCTCCGTGGCCGCTGCCTTCGGAGCCCTTCCTCTCGTCGCCAAGGTCGGCCTCAAGAGTTTGATGGCCTTCCCCTTCGTCTACCACTGCATGAACGGTGTCCGCCACTTGGTTTGGGATCTTGGTCGTGGAATCACCAATAAGCAGGTCATCAAGTCTGGCTGGACAGTCGTGGGCTTGAGTGCCCTGAGTACTCTTGTCCTTGCCTTTCTGTGATTTCATACCTTGAAGTTGTCTTCCTTTCTCAAAACGGTTTCTTGTGCTATATACTTTGTACGGTTCAATTATGTTTTACTGCCCTCTTCGTTTCTTTCCGTTCATACCTCATTCTACGACCATCGGAAAACTTTTCCTTTCACGTGTATACACTACTGAATGCATACATTGAGAACATTTGACTTCTGATTAGACGTTGTTGGTACACATTCTATGACTTATTATCACAGGTAATCATCATCATACACCCTGATGAAGATATCCGCCGTCTATACCTCCAAAACACGATGTCCCAAGCCGTTCCTATCCATTATTAATCCTCAACGCTTCATATAACCACAATACCAAAATCGCACTCACCTGATCCTCATATTCAATATCTTAACCCATAACCAGCACCACTCAAGCGGGAGTAGAACAAATCAAGCCGGACTTGGAGGCGGATTACTCGGGAGCGGTCTAGGTGTGTTCGGCGGTGTCGGGGCGCCTCCCATGTTAAGGTGTGCTCTATTCCGGGCCTGCGAGGTGTATGATGTGACGTGGGTGATCATAATGTTTGACTTTGGCTTGCCTTCGATATATGATAGAGAGAGATGATATGCGTAGGAAGCTGTGGTATCTTCTAGCTCGTCCGTCTCGTGGCCTGGAATATAAATGAACAAGATTATATGTAGCTTGCTTGCTTGCTTCGCTTTGATCTCTCTCTTCGGCTAAACTCTCACAAAAGGATCGAAAGCCCCTTTATAGTTCCCAGCACCCCGCCAGCTTCCAAAAGGTCCCTCAAGTTGTACAGGACCCTTCCATCGCATATCCGCATGGCGAAACCGAAGCTGCAGAGAAGGGATGACGGACAGCCTTCCAGACGCCAAGATACTACCGGCAACGCGCAGCGCAATGCAGTGCAGTGCAGTATGGGGAAATTTCGCTGGAGCTGCAAGGAGTGGACATGCTGATGTATATATCTGTGACACTTGAGTTGGTGAAGAAGTTGATCTGTCGGATCCGTGCAGGCGATACAGGGCTGTTGGAGATGTAGGGTTGCTAGGTATTCTGGTTCAGCAGCGAAGTCATTTGTTAAGCATTGCCTTATGTTGAGCAGTTTCTGAGGAGGTCTGGGGGGCAAAAGGAATGGAGATAGGGAGGAGGGGAAGCGCGTTAGGATTGGCGTTTATTCTGCGTAACCGTAGGGGAGGTCTTGTGTTAAACGGTCTGTTTTCTGGGGCTAAAATTAACCGTCGCCTACAAATTGACACCCAAACACAGGTTTCACTTTTGTTTTGTGTGCATGGTCTCTTAATAAGGCTGCTCTCACCTAATCTGAAAACATATCATTTCCAAAACTTGCTCATCACGGCGGTTCAAGAGTATTGATATCCCCTGAAATGCAAAACTGCAAAACGAAGTTACACAATCTTGCAACTACTGCAGATATCATTGATACACATTACCACGCGGAAGAGTTCTATCCTGTCAGTATGATGAAAAGAAGGTGTGGCCGTTCAATCGCGGCAATAGACATCCGGACGCATATTCAACTCCTAGCGACGATTTCAGTTGACAAAGCAATCATTCCGACCTTGGGCACATTATCTGATGCTGTTGCTCATTGCTTTCAAGGGGTTATAATTTCCTTGTGCGCTAGATTCTTTTGTGCATGTTAGGTTGGCTACATTGTTATGTTGATACTGGTTCTATTTCTTGCATCAGTAACCAACCTGTTTCTTACAGACAGTATCGACTAAAATTTCCAAGCCTAACAGGTAAACAGCCGTTAACAAATCTACAGAAGCCAGAGCCCTTCTAGAAGCCTGCCCAAACCTGGAGATCCCCAGCCGCGGTTCTCCAGGAAATAAACCCTGACACGGAGTTAGACACTCGGGCAGTTAGTGATACACTACTTTGCTTCACCTTGCTTTCTTCACATTTATCTTTTCTGAGTCGTCAGCTTGGTGTCACTTTGCGTGCTCTAAGGCTGTTTCCTTGTGGGTTGTTGTGTAGCGTTCTTTATGGGGTAAGGCGGAGTTGGTCTCTTAGGTAATAATTATACAAAGTAGAAGATTAAAGAGTGTAGAGATACACAGCGTTCTTGTGTTGGCATGTCTCTACCGTTTGTATCCCGAATAGCCGACGTTATACAATGCTAGTCAACCAAGAACTTGATCAATGCAGACACATATGAGCATAATTCTTCTTGCTTTCTTTCATGCTAATCTAAAATAGAGGCTTTGATTGCTCGATGAATGAATATGGGGAGAGTGCAGAGCCTTCTGCAAAGCCGGGAAAACAATTAGCAGAGTATTCATATCTTTTTTATAATAAAGTAGAAAAGAACCAAATAAAAGATGATAATAGCTTAAGACAACCAGATATAATAGGAGAATTAGGTCAAAGACAACCCTGAATAACGCTTTGACAGCGCAGGTGGACCAAGGATTGCTTGAGAAGTATTTCAGTAGGAGGGAAGATTAATCCAAACAGATGAGAGAGACAGGCGTCGCATTCATCAACAGGGGTTGACTGAAGGAGGATCAAGGCCGTAGGATGTTGTCAATAAGCCAAATAAGCGAGGCAGAGGCCGAAATACTTGTGAAGCATTGTGGTCAAGCAAACCATTTGGGGGCCCGCCGCCTGCTTGCACGCACAGAAGCAGCAAAACACGGCATACTCCAACACCGAACATCCCTACAATAAATGACTACCGCGACCACCAAGCTGCCCAGGGCATTATCGACGAACACGAGGTTGGCGGTCTGTATCAGCAGATTCGGCTGAAGGATTTTCAGCGTATGGTTCGGGAAAGTGTACTTGAGGAGTTGGTGATGTGGCATGAAGCGCCAATGGCTGCGGTTACGAGGGCATTTGGGGCGTTGGGGAGTTTGAGGTTGAGAGGGTTCCTGATGATGTGCTCGATGGGTTGAGGAGGTTGCAGGGGCTTTATGCGAGGCCGGTGCCGGCGGTTTCTCAGGATAGTGTATAGAGGCTGGTATTTTCGGTGGATGGTGGGATGGGTTTGCTGAGGATATTGCTGTACATTGAGAGCAGTGATGATTCAGAAGTTTTTATGGAACTACGCATTTCTTAGAGAGGTCCGAGCGAAGCATATTAGAGAACGAAGGAGCAGCCTGGAATTTGCCGTCTGATGCTCCGAGAAAACTGCGTAATCACCACTCCAGCGAAGAATCAATAGACTCAGCTTCCATCCCCGACGACCCTTCCGTATGTCCATCTCCACATAAACTATTAAATACATTCTTCCCAAACTTCTTATATGCCTCCGCCAGGCCCTTATTCTGCAGCATCTTGATTTCTAGATTATCGAGCTCGAACTTCCACTTTCGTTCTCCAATTGTAATCTCCCGGCCGTAGACATTAATTGTAATTTCAGTGTTATCCGTTGCACTGCCATAGAATGACTCGTCCTGTACCGTAATCCCTAGAAGCCCTAGGGTAGGCTGATTACGACCGTATATGAAGGCGAAGGACTTAGCGATTACGCATTGGACTCCGAGGCCTACCAACGCGTTAGACTTGAAACAAAAGACAGAATCAGCAGAAGGTGAACATACCAATAAGAGCCCTAGGTGCCTCTTCACGAGACGACCCGCAGCCAAAGCTCTCACCTGCAACGATGACTTGACGACCTGCTTTGACAGAACTTCGGAACTCAGGAAACGTATGCTCCATGCAGTGTTGGCCTAGAGCTTCGTCTGTTTCGCATTCGACGAGGTATTCGGCTGGTGCGAGCTAAACACTTGTTAATATGTTGAGGGATATCATGAGGTAGGAGATACGAACTGCATCGGTGTCGATGAAGTCCCCGAGAGCCTGGACTCTGCTTGTGATCATCCATTCATTGCTACCAGGTATCGTATCGTGCATGGGAAGATCTGTTTTTACGGACTGCTGGCTGGGCGACTGCTGCAAAATGCTGGGCTCGACATATAAAACTGCGTCAGTCTGTCTCGACATGGTATCCTTCCGCGTTAGGGCTTTATATATGCTTCTGTTGACTTTCTCGAGAAACGGCGATGGATCAACCAGTGACATCGAGAAACTCGACGCTGCAACAACAGCTGCAGAACTGATGTTGCCGAACGACCCTATACCCAGTTTCAGTACCAATTCTAGTCGAAGTAGTTAAAGACACTTACCCTTGCCCATCCGATTCTTAAAATTTCGATTCTGCGACGAAAGCCACGTCTCCCCCACACCTGCCTGATCAGCCCCCATCCCAACACAAAAACTGCATCCGGGGGCAGATTCCTGAAAACCAGCATCATGGTAAATCCCCGTAATACTCAATTCCCGCAACCGTTTGATAATAGGCAGAGACCCGAATACTACATGTCTTTTACCCTTTTTCAAAGGTAAGTTCTCCTGTAGTCCGACTTGTAGGACTAGTCCGCCTAGGATCAGGTCTTCCTCAGTTGTGGTGCATGCGCCGATGAAGACGCCATCGAAACTGATCGGGGAGCAGTCTTTGACTGGGATGACGTTGTCAGGGGAGGGGTAGAGGGCGATGTAGGGTTGGACTTGTGTGAGGTCGACGGTAAAGGATTCCGCGTATTGGGCGTCGTTGTCGGGTTGGAAGTATAGTGGTGAGGACTTGTAGAGGGTTCGTTTTCGGCGGTTGATGTAGTCTTGCACGACTGAGTCTGGTATGAAGACTCCTGTTATGGCGCCAAATTCCTGATTTGCGTCAGCAGGCTTCATCCACCAAGTGGAGAGAGACATACCGTGCACATATTGCAAATAGCAAACCGGTCATCACAAGAAAGATACTTCGCACCCGGCCCTCCGAACTCCACAATCCTATCAGCAGCAACAGTATTCCTTTTCAATTGCCCGAGTATATGAAGAATAACGTCCTTTCCTCCAATACCAAATCCCGGCTCTCCTACTATATTGATCCTAATCGACTCTGGGACCTTGAACCATGAAGCCCCATTGAGCAACGACATCGCTACATCTGCAGCTCCTAGTCCGATTCCAAGACAGCCCACGGCTCCGGAGGAGCAGGTGTGTGAATCGGAGCCAACCAAGAGCATTCCAGGTTGGGCTCTTTCTCTCACGAATTCTGTGTGGAGGATGGTGTACTAAACATCACCATTTACACGATATTAGCAGAGCCATAGAAATTGCGCAACAGGAGACATACATTCTTCCCCTTATAATCCGTCAACTTGAAATCCCTCTGCGCTTTTTCGGATCTCTCGACCAACGCCTTAACTTTCGGAAGATGCTCAATTCTCGGATCGACGATGTGATCTGCCGCTAACCAGAACCGGTCGTTACGCCAGATCTGCGTGGCACCAACTTCATCGATGGTTTTTATCATGCCCTATATTAGCCAGAATTCAGTATCGTGATATTAAATATCTGGGCAACTACGGTTGTGATACCTTCCAGGATACCTCCGACGCAAGAACCCAATCCACAGACACTGGCACGACATCCCCAGCTTTTAGTCCTGTAGTCCTATTCCCCGGGAGTATATGTTGTGTGAATATCTTCTCTGACAGTGTCATAGGCCGGCGCTTCCCATCTGACACCCTTAACTCCGTACTAGAAGTTTGCGTATTATGGGTACTAGCATATAGCCATGAATCAACCAGAGACAGGACTTTCTCGCGATCTGCGTCTGTCAATGGACGCGTAGGACTGAGACCCTGGCCTCCGAGTTCGCAGTCTTCGGTGCAGAGGTAGAGGACGTGGTCTAGGGCATTGGAGAGTTTGAATTTCCCGGTTTTTGGGAGAGTGTTGGTTATGGTTTGTAGGGCTGAGAGGGGGTTGGTGGTTGTTGATAGGTCGATGAAGTCTGTGAATTGATATATATGGCTGTCGTCAGTAAGATGCAGTGGTATCGAGGAGTAGGAACTTCATCACCATGGTTAATTCCACCTATCCTGTTAACGATGGAGAACCGAGGGCCAGAATACTGCGTGATGAGCTCAAGGCATTGGCGGATGAGACTTGCGTCATTTTCGCTCAAACGATGGTCAAATACCACACTGACTAGCGACGTGTTAAGTGTTTTAGTTTTCATGGCTGGATAGATCAGGCTGAGACAATCGAGGCTGAGTAGTTCGATGGAAGCCAGATCGATTCAATCGTCTTCATAAAAGATGTAGTGTCTGGCAAAATGTCCCGAGACCTAGAGCAGGGATGAATCTAGGCGTGAATCCCACAAAACGGGCAGTTATTGACCTCGAGTAACCGTCACATGATATCCATGTGAATCTAAATGGAACTGAACACAAAAAAGGTGCCAAAGACGATGAAACAAGCCGACATAGGTATATATATTAATTAACCTATCTAACTCCAATAGAACCACCAAATATTAGGGATTATGTAGTAGTAGAGTATACCTTAGATAAACCATTTTTCCACCCACGAACTCCATGATATCAAATATAACAGATTTCAAAACACACTAAACAGTAAAGGGAAAAGGGAATCTGAAAACTTGCAAGAGACAAACTCTCTCTTGCCAGAACATGAATCGACATTTCATGGACTTTACTCCGCCTCTTCCTCTTCCTTGGTCGCAGCGAGATAATATCGTCCCTTGGGCTCTCCCTCTCTGTCGTACTCAATTGTAAGACGCGATAGATGAGCGAGCAAGTTCTCGATCCAAAGATCACCCTTGTCACGCTTGTGCCGTCCCATCTCGTCAAGCCACTTGAACTTATTCAGCATGAAGTACACCAATGCGATGACGATTTCCACGCCAAGCGAGTAGCCCCAGACACGGACGACAGTGACGATATCGGTCCATCCGTTTCTGGTCTCGACAAATGATGTTGGCGGTTTAGTAGGCATGGTCTGGTTACTGAACCAACCGAACAGACAGAAGATGGTGGCCAATGCATCGACGCCCAGGATGGCGGTGACAAGGTGGATTGACGGCCATGTGTCTGCTCCTCGGGTGACGAAGATGAGCCAGTTTTCTGTGAGCGCGACTTCGAGGAAGAGGACTTCTTGGATGGAACCCCAGTTCTGGATGATACCGCCGTTGGGCAGGAACATGGTACCGCGGACCACCCATGTTCCCATTGCGAGGAGGATACCGAGGAGGACGGAGATAAACCAAATTTTTGGAAGTTGCCATTGGACGGGTCGCAGTTCGAACGACGCATGATCATAGGCCACTGCAACAGTCGCAAGATCGGCGAAGAGTGCCAGGAAGACGATCAATTCTACACGGATACTCTCGTTCAGGATAATCATGGATGTGACCAGATAGATCTCCAGATGCAAGCAAAGCGCAATTCGGTACTGTATATAGGCTTTCATCCGGTGGAAAATTTGACGAGCGACCTTGATCGAGTCAATGATAGTCGACAAACCGGGCTCCAAGAAGACAATATCCGAAGCAGATTGAGCTGCCTCAGAAGCTCCTTCGACTGCAATACCGCAATCAGCTTTTTTCAATGACGGTGCATCATTAACACCATCTCCAGTCATTGCAGTCAAATGGCCACGTTCCTGAAGCATCCCAACGACCTGATACTTATGTTCAGGGAACACTTCTGCAAAGCCATCTGCTTTTTCAACCAAATCGCCCGCCATGGCACCACTGAGACCTCCATGGATCAGTTTCTCCGAATTATACACTTTAGTCCCAAGCGCTAGCATCTTGCAAGTTTCCTTGGCAATAGCAAGGGCGTCACCAGTAAGCATCTTCACACTGATACCCAGGTTCTGAGCTTCGTGGATCGTCTGCGCCGTATCCTCGCGAGGCGGGTCAAACATCGGAAGCATACCAAGAAGGGTCCACTCTTCGTCTTCTCTCTGAACTGCAACACCCAAAGAACGGAAGCCACGGCGTGCAAATTCAGTAGACATTTTCTTGTAGGCGTTCGCTGTTTCAGGGGAGCAGTTTGTCAACTGCAACACTGCCTTCGGGGCGCCCTTTGTACAGGTATATCTAACTCCGTCACATGTGGCGACTGTCACGATACGCTTTGAAACTGGGTCAAATGGTGTGAACTTTTCTGTTTGCCATCCCCTGCGAAGGATTTCTCTAGCTCCAGGATAGCGTCGCAGTGTAAGGATAGTGACCTTGTCGATAGGATCAAGTGATTCGATGTTATGTGAAGAAGCCAGAGCAGCCACGGCGAACATCCAGTTGACATCGACGCCTTCAGCCACATATGGGTCACGAATGCTCAGCTTGTTTGCCGTAAGTGTACCGGTCTTGTCGGAGCACAAAATATCGACACCCTATCATTGCGTTAGTTTCGTTCCAGAGTTCAGTTGAGAATAGTGACATACAGCCAGAGACTCGATCGCAGTAAGTTTTTGCACAATAGCTTTCTTTTTAGCCAGATAAGCCGCACCGACAGCCATGGTGGTAGTTGTCACGACTGGCAAACCGACAGGAACACCGACAATCAACAGAGCCAAAGTGTAGTGCAGGAGCGTCTGCTGACGAGGCGAAGCAATCGGAAGACCACGAAAAAAGCCACCAATCCATGCAGCGAGAATCCAAGCCATGACCAAGATCAAAAGCGAAGTACCGATGTTATCCATGACAATTTCGAAGTGACCAGCACCCTGAGCCGCTTGAACCATGGTAGCTGTACGGCCGACGAACGAGTATCTCGCGGTGGTCTGGACAACTGCATAAGCCTTGCCGCGCTTGCAACCAGTCGTGTAGAAAACAGTCTCTCCCATATAACGATCAACAGCAAGAGACTCTCCGGTAATGGCGGAATGGTCACAAGCCAGGATGGGGTAACCGCGCTTCTTGGCCTTCTGTTGTTCCTCTTCTTTCTTTTCTTCACTTCCATCGCCCTCTTTGTCTTCTTTGTTCTCTTCCTCCTCGGACCCAGAGCTGCTTTCTTCGAGTTCACCACGTTCCTGCAGCGCACGGAATTCTTCCCAGCCGTGGGAGTCATTGTAGTCGCAAATAACTTTGGAGTCTGCAGGGACAACTTGACCTTCACCGACGACGATCTATTATAGCGTCAGTACTCAGAAAAAATGGCACCTTTCTAGGGTTACTACATACCACGTCACCAGGCACGAGCTCTCGAGCAAGGATTTCCTGTTCGTTGCCGTCACGGACTACCAAGGATCTCATGGCAATATCTCCCTTAAGACTGGCGACAACGTCTGCAGCTTGCTTCTCTTGGTACCAACCAACAGAAGCATTCAAACACAAGATACCGATAATGACACCAAAATCAATCCAGTCTTCCAAACCACCGGCAAGCAGAACGGCCAATTCCATGACTGGAGAACAAGTTAGAGACATCCCAACCCAGAAGGCTAGTAGAATGCAACAACATACCGTAGAGAATAGGACCTCTGAAGTAAGACAGGATCTGAGCAATCGGATTCTGCTTCTCAGAAACCAACTCGTTCCATCCCGCTCGCCGACGCCGATTCGGAACTTCACTACTAGGCAAACCCTCCCGAATATCCGTAATATGCCATTCATCAGGAAACTGGCCCGCCGTATCACCCGTCTTCCTAACAAGCAGCTTTCGCTTCTTCCAAGGAGCGTACCACAGCCTCCTTTCAATTTCCTCCTCATCGGCCGCGTGCCCGCCTCCTTCACCCGCCTCGCGGTAGGTCGAGACGTACTTGACAAGCTTGCCATACTCGTCGAGCTGGCCCCAGTCCTCCTTGATGGATGCTCGCGAGATACGCCTCGAGGGAGCTTCGGAGACCCGTCTGGGGGCGTCTCCGCGCTCGATGTCACCGCCTGAGCTGCCTTGCTGGGCCATCCTTGTCTCTTTTTGATTACTTGCAGCGACAGCAGGATAGTTCAGGCTGGCTGCTTCGTTCGATACACTCTGCTGCACTGCACTGCACTCTGCCAGACACACTCTGACGACAAAAGGGGCGGGAAAGGATTAAGCAAAGAGAAGGGAAAAAAGAAAGAAAGAGAGAAAGAAGAGAAATTCAAAAACGATCGTTGGGTGGAAAAGACTTTCCTTACGATATTATGACCACCCGGTGAAAAACAGGAACAGAAAGCTGCCGTCTCGCTATTAGAAGTTACAGGGCAACGACCCTGAATTCAATCGTTACCCGGAGCCAATGCGTTTCATCCTATCAGACTATCATGCTGACGTTGAGACTAGGAAGCTCCCGGCAAGGCTGGGTATACAAAAGAAAACAGGTTGCTTGGTGCGCATGTCGCTGCGTTTCTTGTGCTTCCCGGGACTCCGGAAAGCCAGTGACTCTCTCGAGTTCTACAGTGTCATGACGTAGAATATATTGTTGGGCCATTTCATGACCTTGCATGAACCGTCATCCCTTTTTGCATTCATCCATTCGTTCCGGAGATATCCATACTGGTCCAATTGACTTTGTAAGACCCGCGGTATGGGCATGGGCTACCCATCGGCAGGATCCCCGAAAGAAACCGTGGACAGGCTAACAGGAGACGACGGACGAGGAGAAGCAAGTCATGTAACGCTAAACGTGGTTCAGTGTGAGGAATTGGTGGTTGCAGGTGTCATTGGCATGCTGGGATTAGAATGTGGTCCGTGGGACGTTGGCGTTGAGCGGGCCGGGAGATCCGGGCCTCCGCGGTCACGGGACCACATCGGAAGATACAACCGCCCTTTAACCCACATTTAAGTGGTTGTTAAGAGGTTCCTGAATGAATTGTAGCTCTGAATTGGTTTCTCATATTGTTGCTTTCTCGTCATCGATTGGTGTAGAAGCACAAAAACGGAGGGTTGCTTCGACTCTCACCACTTTCCTTTCCGGATAGCCCATAACAGTTGTCCACCGCTCGTAGACGTCATGGATCTGATGCTGAGAAGGCTTGAAACACCTCGTTATGATAGAGTTATGAAGTGTTGGGACTACTACATTTCACAACGAGCCTCCGCTGTGATCCGAACGATCAGACGGCCCTGCTACGTGTATATTTCGCTAGAGCAGACGGGCCCAAGTATGGGGAACGGCATCTGATGGATTGCGAGATGGAGTATCCCTACTAAAAGCCCGATATAATGTAACCTTGAACCGACACGATACCAACCCATGAATATATATATTTTTACATATGGAGTGAGATGTCTCGTTCTGACGTTCGTATATCCTCATCAATCATCGGTAGCATCTGCTCATTTAACTCATTTTATTTCCCAGTCTTGCCGGTAGGGATGTTGAACAGAACAGCCGGCTTGCCCGGTGAGTAGGCTTGGTCAACACGGTAGTAGCCCTTGCGGTCAAATTGGATAATGTCACCCTCTTTCAGCTCGGCGACATTGCAGTCAGCAACGGCGTTCTCGCGGAACTCAGTCTTGGGGTTGAGGATATCCTCCAGCTTGTCCTCCTCCTGCATGGCGTCCTTGTTGAGAAGGTAGTCAAAGTCCACCAATTCGACAGGGACCAGTTCCTGATCAGTGGACAACCAAGTAACCTTCTTCTCGGTCTTCTTGACATCGCCCTCCAGGTGTAGCTCGAGCTCAAGTCCAGTGACAAGACCAGAAGTAGAGTCGGTCTCAATCTTGCGGACGAAGGCATTACCCCAGTTCATGACCGTGATCTCCTCATCCTGCTTGAAGGTCTTGGCGTCTTCCTGCTCAAAAAGGATCGAGTTGCTGTAGACAACCTTCTTGGTACCAACAGCAGCGTTCTTGGCGTGCTTCTGCTTTTCCTCAGTGAAAGGAGCATCGGAGGCACCCTTGACAATGGCCTTGACGGCATCCTTCTTCAGAACAGCAGTGTGGCGCGGTGCAACCGGGTCGATGTACTTCTTGTTGGTAGCCCAGAAAAGGGTCCAGTCAAGGTTAATGATGTTCTTGCTGGGTCCCTGCCTCAAGATGAACTCTCTAAGAGCCGGAACGGTCATACCACGTCTGCGGATACCACGGATGGTGGGGAAACGAGGGTCATCCCATCCCCAAACGACGCCCTGATCGACAAGCTTGGTGAGCTTTCTCTTAGAGAGCAATGTCCGGACGAAGTTCATGCGAGCAAAGTCCCAGATATGAACAGTACGGAGCTTAAGAGCATCGATCATCCATTGGTACTGAGGGTTTCTGTCCCGGTACTCGATAGTTCTCAGAGCATGCGTAACTCCCTCAAGAGAGTCCACAATGGGACAGGCAAAGTCGTAGGTGGGATAGATCTTCCATTTGGGACCAGTGCGGTGGTGTTCCGCAGGGTTGCAGCGGTAAATGACAGGATCACGCATGGCCTTGTTAGGGTTGTCAACGGACATCTTGGCACGGATACACCACTTGATGCCTTCGGGAGTGCCGTTCTTCATGTCCTCGAAGCGAGCAAGGTTCTCTTCAACCGAGGCATCACGACGCTTACTGGGCAGACCGTCAAATCTCTGGGCGGCCATTGTCTCCTTATCAGTATCGTCGGCATATGCGTTTCCTTCCCGGATAATCTGAAGAGCGTATTGGTACAGCTCGTCAAAGTAGTCACTGGTGTAGCTCATCTTGTCGGGCTTGATACCCATGAGCGCAAGGTCCTCAATGATGGCATCCTGGAACTCCAACTTCTCGTTGGAGGGGTTGGTGTCATCGAAACGAACAAGGAGGGTTCCGGCATACTTTTCGTGGGCAAAGTAGTCATTGAGAAGGGCTGCCTTCGCGTGACCGATGTGGAGATATCCGGAGGGCTCGGGAGGGAAACGGGTCACAACTCCCTTATCGGTGTTCTGGAGGCCAATGTCGTAGTTAGCGCCCTGGCTGCTCTTACCCTTCTTCTCCTTGGCTGCCGCGGTCAAGCCCTCAAGAGCCGTGCTGGCCCAAGGGCAAAGCTCCTCCAAAAAGCGGAACCACCGGGTCAGATTCACGAGCGTTCCCTTCTTGATAGCAGAAATGGCGACCCGGTTTCCTCGGAGGGCACCCCAGAGCGCGATGTCAGCAGTAGAGAGTGCGTAGCCGACGACGAAAGATCGGAGCATGAGATAGGCATCAAGTTTCTGGAGCAGAGGTTCGACGGCCTTGAAATCAAGGACGGTGAAAGAGGCGAGCTGCGAGAGCCATTGGTTCTCCTATCGTAGAGTGGAGAGTCAGACAAATGCGCTGTTCAGACTGGGGGAGGCGTGACTCACGATTTTCTCATCCTTGCTGTTGAGGAATGGGAAATTAGCACGCAGCTCCTGGATGGCCTTCTCAGTACCATAGACGGGAGAGCCACTGGCACCGGTAAATTGCACAACGGCCTTTTCTCCCTCGTGCAGAAGAGCTGTATTCTCGTAGTTGATCGCAATCACCGGGCTGGGGCGAGCGGCATTGACGGAGGTAGCAACGAGAAGCACCGGAAGCAA
The DNA here is from genome assembly GCF_016861735.1 of Aspergillus chevalieri. NCBI lineage: Eukaryota > Fungi > Ascomycota > Eurotiomycetes > Eurotiales > Aspergillaceae > Aspergillus > Aspergillus chevalieri. The sequence goes on along the minus strand of NC_057367.1, from coordinate 2,477,245 downwards.
CTCGGCCTGGTTGGCCTGCGAGGCCAAAGTAAGCTGAGTAGACATCCTGACGACTAAATCCGCACGGGACAAATGAAGAATAAATTGAAGTCCCGTCGCGGGGAAGAAGAAAAAATTGGAGGGGCAATGGCATAGGGCGGCGGTTCCGCCGGCGTTATGTTTCCCCGAACAAGGCCCGAGAGAGATGCTTCGGAGCAGAAAACATCCCCCGTCGCCAAAAAGAGTCCGAACGCTGTGTGTCGCAGTCTCAGCACCATGTCTTCGTACGGTTCTGCCTTGCCCTCCGCGGCAAGGAACATTTTGTCGTTATGCCGGCCTGCCGTTCGCCAGAACCCAATGGCCCCATTCCTCTCGACCTTTTACCAACAGCAACTTCGTGGAGCCAAGAGCAATAACCCTCAAGCGCAGGGCAAGGGCAAGAAGGCAGCGAAGGCGAAGCCGAAGAAGGGTGCCAGGGAATTTACACAGAGAGACTTGAAGGATATACAACAGTTCTCTCTTTGCGATGCCATGAGGTATGGGATTATTGTGGATTACCGGCTCCGGATTGTCGGCGGAGACTGACTTCACTAGGTATATCCGTGCGATGGAAGTCGGCCGTGAGCCCACCGTCTCGAAATACGAAATCCACATCCGGTTAAAGACGAAGAAGGACGGTCCGGTTATTCGTAACATGCTCCGATTCCCTCACTCCGTCCAGACCGAATCCCGCATCTGTGTCGTCTGCCCGTCAGGCACAAAGCACGAGAAGGATGCCCGCGCAGCAGGAGCAGTCCTTGTCGGAGAACAGGAAGTTTTCGACGCCGTAAAGAATGGGATCATCGACTTCGACCGCCTCATCTGCCATCCCGACAGTTTGGCTGCATTGAACAAGGCCGGGTTGGGTCGTGTCCTTGGTCCTCGGGGTTTGATGCCTAGTGCGAAGACGGGTACTGTGGTTGAAGATGTGGCATCGCGAGTCGAGATGTTGCGGGGAGGTACGATCTACAGAGAAAGAGATGCTGTTATCCGGATACCCATTGGTCAGCTGGCGTTCTCCCCGGAACAGTTGCGTGACAACTTGCGGGCAACCATTGAGCAAGTTAAGAAGGATGCGGCTGGGCTTAACGACCGCATTGTTAAGGAAATCTATGAAGTGGTGAGTTGTGCTTCTTCCAGAGGTAAATCACAGAACACGCCGAGCTAACATTCATCAGGTGCTAAGCTCGACGAACGGTGCTGGCTTCAGTTTGAATGGCGAGTTCAAATCGGACGACTCGCCAGATGCCGCGGCTTTGCGTGGTGTGTAAAATAGTCTTTTTTCATGTTTGACAATTTCATGCGTGTACAAATTATGTTATTTTAGGAAAGGGAACGGTGTATCACGGTATTGAGTTTTTGCGATATATACCTGTCTACGGACGAGACATGAAAATGGAAGTTAGAACCCAAACGCCACCGCTATGCAAGGAACCCGGATCATGGCGCAGTCTATAACTTGAGATTCTTCAGCGCAGTTATTGCACTGGGATTTTCACCCATCAACTCGTAGAGACCCAGAACCGATAACATCTTCGCATCACGCTTCTTGCCGGCGTTCTTAGCCTGCTCAAGAGCTGTCTTTAGGTCGTGGAGCACAGCGGACCGGATCTTGTTTACTCGCGGCTGTTGGTTGAGAAGGAATGGGTGCTCATCTCCAATGTGCGCAGATAACCGTGTGACGGCGACGTATTTCTGGATATGATGCTCGAGTCGCTTCAGCGATACTGCAGCCGCGGTGGCCTGGGGAGCCTGTTCATCATCACTCTCACTCTCGTCACTCTCCTCCAGGAAACCATCCGATTCCTCATCCGACTGTTCGCGCTGACCCTGATTATTCTTCTCCCCAATCATCAACCGCTGCTCCAACTCCTCAATCCTCTCCGCAACATCCAACAACGCCTGCCCAACGTTCGCATCTTTCCTCAGCTGCTTCTTCTCCCCCAATAACCCCTCCACCTCAGCCCGTCTTGTCTCAACCTTATGCCTGATCGCATTCACATCCCGCTGAAACGCCAACAGCCCGACGCGAACTTCCTCGGCCTTTTCCTCTCCACCGTGTAGCGCGTTCCCGAGCGATAAGAAATCTTGGTAGTTCTCGTTGACGAGGTCGAGCAATTCCCTGCTGAGCAATTGGTCTAGGTCGCGTAGTTCCTGGCGCAGGTCCTCGAGACTTTGGTGGCGATTTCGGAGGGAGGAGAGGTATTGCGCTGGGTCGAATCCGGGGGTTAGGAAGGAGGCGCGCGAGAGAGGCTCTGGGAATGGGAGGGTGGAGGTGTCTTCGTCGAAGTCGGAGGACCCGTCGGAGTCGGGGAACTAGAACGTTATCATTGGTCAGCTTTGCCTAAATTGGGTTAGGAGATATCAATTTCAAGCCGTACCGGAGGTTTATCCACCATTTTGATTTTGTTTATGTCTTGCGATTTGCATAGTTAGCTTAAGGGAGGCGGCCGGAATGAGATGCGGGATAAGCTGGCGTTTCTGCCTGAGGTGTCTTCAATAGCAAGCCCGAACGGAGCATGGATGTGTTAGCATCTGACAGGCAAACAGACAAAGATAACTTAGTACACTATATATTCACGATTATCAAAGGTTGCCCATCTAGTGAAAGGATAGTGCAATCCACTGAGACATATGCCTAACGTTTATGTGATCTAAATTCCAGCAGAGCATCTTTTTAGTGATTAATTGTCATCTACATCCCCAGTTTTTTATTCCTTCCCTTCTACATCACTCTATTTATCTGATAGAGTACACAGAAAGCCACTTCCTACAGTTTGTGAAGCCAAGGAAGCACCCAAGTTCGCCTTGCTGGTGTCATCAGGCACAACTCCAAGCATCTTGAACAGCTCAAGTTTCCCTTCGCTATTGAGCCCGCACAAGGTTATACGTGCTCTGATGTTGGATTTATCAATAGGAAATTTCAAGAGACTTCTGTTACTTACCATCCCTTCCACTCAAACCAACCACAAGGAACTATCTTTGCCTGTCTTGACTGTGCCATTGATACTGGATAGTCTCAGGACGCCATTCCGAGCCCTCATACCGACTATGCTCATCATAGTACACGATGAGACCTGGATGTAGCAGCCAGATTCCTGCATGACATTTTCTATTGCCGGAATTTTGAGAATATTCAGATCAAATTGATTGATCCGCGAGCTTCTGCTCCCAAGTACAGTACTGGAAACGGATGGGATTTACAAGGTGTGAGGGGATACTGCCAGAGATTTGTTGAAATCTTATATCGTAGGGAATGGCATTCGCTAGAGTGCCACAGATTCGGAAAAGAATCTGACGCAACCCTGAGCTCCCTAACCATAATCTCAGTATGAACCTCAAATCGGACGTTGATTCAGACACCCTCAGAGATGAAATTGTTACTTTACTCAATGAAGCTCGCCTGTTTGATGTATTTGTTTCTATAGTACCAGATGCCATTGCCAGGAACGTTGAGCAAACGGGCGGAAATACTATACCCATAAGGCTTGGAAGCCCACACGCGCTGCTCGGACCTCCACTTATCGGGAGTATGTTGGGTGGCTTACTAGAGCTGCAGAAAATGGATGATACTTGGCAAACGTTAGAACTGAGTTGCTTTCATGGTGTATCGCGGGGAGCTTGTCCTCCTGGGTAAGGGGAACTCAGGTATGGTCCCCTTACCTCCTTCATTTCTTCCTTCCTTCTCTCTTGTGGATATGGGCTAATTCGCGTCAGCCCCTTTAGAAAGTGGATAAGTGACCCAGTCACACTCTCATAAACGGAAGCTGGCAAAATAATAAAACCCAGTAAATTTAGTATTAAAGATATCGGGACTCAAGTCATGTCCTCTGGAAAGAAAAAATTGCTTCCATCAGAAACAAACCGAGCTTTGAAACGTTGAGAAGGAACGTGGGAGGATTGGAAAAACCACATGCCAGCTCGGGTTGGCTGATGAGTTGTAGTCATTATTGAAGCACTATCGCGGAAGAACGCTTGAATGCTAAACGGCAGCCTACTTTAAGTATCGCTGTGTTCGCACTCTCGACTCCGACTGTTAAGATATATTCAATGTGTCAAGGCACCAAACAGGGACGAATCGAACATCATGCTCATCGAGGTAAAGAAAATCTTTTAGCCCTCGTCCGCCGAGGCTCCGCAGGGTGGAGGTATTGAAACGTGAGATCAAGCCATCATAACTGCGAGGAATTGTACAAGGCAGGCCGCACTACCAAGTACACGAGACAAGGCCCGTTATAATGGGCTGAAGTCTGCACACATAGTCAAAATGTATAACTCGAAGGGTGAATTGGTTACGACACCATGATTGATGTGTTTGATTTGGTGCTTGACATAAAAAGTACAAATACAGCCTCACTCTCACGCCACACTTGTGAGCAAGGGCAAAAACAAAAAACCTACAACAGCTGGGATTCGTTGGTGGTCACCCACCCAAATACTAACCGGCCAGTATGTGGCTTATGCTTGGTCAGTAATTCGCAGCTATGTCAATGCCACTTACTATGTTGCCTAGATAGATCCATATCTCATCGATCTCCTTTTAAGGAGCCGTACGGTGATAAGAGTCCCTACCGAATCCAACGAAGCACGACCACGCAGTTACCTATTGTAAACTGTACCAGACTCCATATCCCGCTTTCTCATCTGTCTTCGGATCATGGAATCGATAGTCGATTACGGCCAAGATTTCTTTCCCGCTCCAAAAAGTAGAGACCTCACCCCAGAATGGCGACTGGCACCCAGGACATTCGGGGCATTCCAATTATGTAAACTTGAATTCTTCTGCACAAAACTAGATTACCAATCAACTATATCAGGTAGTAATTCCTAGCTCTTTCTCCAAAGCTTCGGAACCAATATTCGGGACTTCTCGTCAACATAGGGTATTTATCCGTTACTCGTATAAAAAGACTTTAGGTACGAAAGCTCCAGTGAATTGGACTTGGACAGCGACCCAGGACCTATCCTCATACAATAACAAAACAGTGAACATGGACGAGCTCTCCAAAACCAAATCCCGAGAGATTGAATATCTCTACCTCGACTTCGACACACCACTTCCAAGATCACGCATCACTTCACCTCCCGGACCCAAACCCCCTCATGAGCGGGGGCCACAAAAATGATACTGTTGTCTTGTTATTATGTAGAAACATTCCAGTCTGTGTTAGTAGGTTATTCTTGAACAATTCAAATCCTCACATACAAATCATGACTTTCTGCCAGTGGCTCATGGCGCAACCCTTATCGAGACTTTTCACTGTGTACTGTACTGTACTTAAAGATGAAATGAAAATTACGAACTTGCTACTGGCATGCTGCCTGGTTTTTGATGAACTGGCGCCAATTGTGTACTCAACAAAACATTTTATTGACCAATACCGAAATTCCCACCTTCAGAGACTACAGAGGTTAACACCAACTGCTATTCAGTCTCTTGCAAAATTGACTGTTTCTCTTAATGTTAGCAGCTGTGAGCCAGGGTGGTCATGCTGCAAGGAGCAGCCAACCCATTCTCACCATGATTGTGCCCATCATGATGAATCTCTCAGTTCAAGGTCAATATTGCAATACCAAGGTCACTACTGTAATACAAAGAAGTCATTTCAGAATGGTATTGCACAATTGACCATCTTGCACCATATATTCAACCCTCTCGTCTTCATCTATACTTCATTGCGACGTCGCTGATACAAGTGCTACTGTTGCTGCCGTTATGCCATACTGAACTGGGGCCTTCCCATACTTGCTGAATGCAATATCTACCTTAGTAAGGGCTTTGATTTAGCGTATGCAAAATTTTCTTCATTTTTTGGCGCGCTTTCGCACCAAACACACACATGTCTACTCTCTAGTTCATTTACCCCATTAAGCACACAATTCAAAGAGCCCAAGTTGCCTAATCTGTCTAACCTGAAGCTATTTAAACTATTGATAATCTTTATTAGCTATGCCACCCAATCGAACCTCCTGAAAGCCGTAGCTAGTTACCTAAGTCATCGCTCGAGCGATTAGCCGACATGCAGCAGCAAATGTATGAGCTGACGTTGGTGACACATGTACAATCAAATGTATGCCCTTGAGGGGAAACATGAGCACAGGGAGGAGAAAATGAGCAAAGATATATGGAGCAAGAACGACGTGAGCATGAGCTGGACCATGCACGCTTTATGGATATGCCTCCCCACTAGCTTGCCATGCCATACGGCCATAGCCAGTTTCCCTGGTTTATTATGCCTATTTCAGGCCAATATCCTGCAGCAAATTACTCCTCAGGCGGCCTCTAGGTATTCAAAAACGCCGTTCTATCCCAATTGATCAGACAACAGATGCTGTATATTATAGATTAATTCAATCAATTCCAGGCAGAATCTGTCCAAAGACCTGCTTCTCCATCTCTTTACTTTGCATGTAAGGCAAATACCCAAATTACTGATAAAAAACAGCATAAATAATGCATGTCACAGGCTCCCCTATGTTTGCACTGCTTGACAGCCCGCTGGGCGCTTGTTATTGCCCACCGGGCATGCCCAGGGCTGTGCCGAGGTCTAGGGACGTCGTGAATTTTGGAGGGTCATACTAAGGTAGATTCCAAGCGTGATTACACCCTGAGATTTCGTTAAGCAGAACACTTAAATGCAATACGGGAGAAGCCAGGTTGTGACAGATAGGTAGAATAACTAGCTGTCTGTATGCATACATCTAGATTCACTAGTTCGAATTTTTCCTATCTTTAAGTATCTATATCATTCTGCTCTAATGTATGTTGCGTTGAAGAGTGATAATATGGTGTAGCAAAGGGGCACTTACAATGAGATTTCGCTCCATTGCTAGCAGAAAACTCGAAGGATACTCTCACTTCAGAAAATGTCCTTTCTCTCCCACCCTGCCCCCTTCAAGTTCTCAAGTCCCTGGCGTGGGTGCTGTTTGGTTGGGTCGTCGTATTTGATCCGATATGGATTGGGGTCGAGCGCTTGATTCAAGTTGGAAAGTGTATGATTCACCTCACGGTGCTTGGCTTCATCCGCGCGGATATACAACAGCAAATCTCGCATTTTGCACTGATTTTCCGGCATATTCCAATACTGTACGGCAATCTGGGGAGCGTCCAAATTCGTCCATTTTGGAAGTTTGCCTGCTTCAATTTCGTCGATGGCGCGAGTGTAGGTAATGACTGCTTCTTCTTCGAGGTAACCCACAAACCGGTGACAAGTACGTGGCGATATAATATATGAGAGGAAAAAAGCATTGAAGAAGACACCTTGGGCACCAAGAACCATCAGGCGCATGAACCAGCCCGGCTCAGCTAGTTTGAGGAACGTGAGCAGGTGCATCCGCTCGTTGAATGCCTCTTCTAGCAAGGTCTCGATCCTTAAAACCAACCTAGTCAGACTAATCTCTAGCTAGAATTGAAGGCGACCGTAACTAGGTGCATACCATCCATTATCTCGTTTCATGCGTCGAAGGCTGCGTAAATGTCGCAACATGCCTGCAACCATTCCAGGCACGCCCGCGATACTTTCGAGAAAAATGAACCGAGCTAACCATTTCCTCTCCGTCATCTTGAACCGGACCGGTTGAACTTCGTCTGGTTTTGGATGTCGGTATCCTGTCACAAAATCCATGCCCCATCGAAAGAATCGGACAGTGCCCAGAGCGACCCAGTCAGACCAATTTTTGGCATCCCGATGCGCAATTTGCACAGTGCGCATCTGCGCTTCGGTAAATCTGGCTCTGCAATTAGCCGCATACGATAGAGGTTGGGAGGTGAGTGGTCTTGACTTACACTGGATGTGACCATACCGTAGTCACTTCTTTAACTCCCGGGGTTTGTGGAGGTGGGAAATATTCTTTGCTCTGGTTTTGCGAGGTGGATGAAATGAACCGCCTAGGGTAATCTCGATGCAGAGAGTGTTGTGTGATGCTTCTAGGTGAGGCAGATATGATGGTAGAAGTCACAGAAGCCTTCAGTGGCCGCGGGAAGGATGGCTGCGATCGTGCGACAACTAGTAAGGGCATCATGGTAGGCATCGGCCAAGAAGAAAAAAAGTAAAAGTCACCTTAGAAGTCAAATGGTATGCTCTGATAAATGAAGGAAATGATATTGTGCTTGGATTGTTGATGCCCATTCCTGATAAAATATCGAGCTACCACTTTAATGCTTCGCGAGAGGAATACACAGGGTGGTATGGACAATGCACATCGTGATGTATTGGACTTCCTGAAATAACGTCATTATCCAATGTCACTGACTGACCGCAATGAGCAGGAAGATATCCAGCCAGCAGCTCAATCTGGGAATTGCTCATTTACAGTTCAATCTATTGGCCAGGTTTTTATTACTGCAAAGTTCTGAAGAATTCGATATTCCTGTAGTGTGAAGTGTGGAGTTATATCAGATTCAACATGCTGACAATTGGTTATTATTATTATTATTATGACCTCACCCCAGAATGGCGACTGGCACCCAGGACATTCGGGGCATTCCAATTATGTAAACTTGAATTCTTCTGCACAAAACTAGATTACCAATCAACTATATCAGGTAGTAATTCCTAGCTCTTTCTCCAAAGCTTCGGAACCAATATTCGGGACTTCTCGTCAACATAGGGTATTTATCCGTTACTCGTATAAAAAGACTTTAGGTACGAAAGCTCCAGTGAATTGGACTTGGACAGCGACCCAGGACCTATCCTCATACAATAACAAAACAGTGAACATGGACGAGCTCTCCAAAACCAAATCCCGAGAGATTGAATATCTCTACCTCGACTTCGACACACCACTTCCAAGATCACGCATCACTTCACCTCCCGGACCCAAACCCCCTCATGAGCGGGGGCCACAAAAATGATACTGTTGTCTTGTTATTATGTAGAAACATTCCAGTCTGTGTTAGTAGGTTATTCTTGAACAATTCAAATCCTCACATACAAATCATGACTTTCTGCCAGTGGCTCATGGCGCAACCCTTATCGAGACTTTTCACTGTGTACTGTACTGTACTTAAAGATGAAATGAAAATTACGAACTTGCTACTGGCATGCTGCCTGGTTTTTGATGAACTGGCGCCAATTGTGTACTCAACAAAACATTTTATTGACCAATACCGAAATTCCCACCTTCAGAGACTACAGAGGTTAACACCAACTGCTATTCAGTCTCTTGCAAAATTGACTGTTTCTCTTAATGTTAGCAGCTGTGAGCCAGGGTGGTCATGCTGCAAGGAGCAGCCAACCCATTCTCACCATGATTGTGCCCATCATGATGAATCTCTCAGTTCAAGGTCAATATTGCAATACCAAGGTCACTACTGTAATACAAAGAAGTCATTTCAGAATGGTATTGCACAATTGACCATCTTGCACCATATATTCAACCCTCTCGTCTTCATCTATACTTCATTGCGACGTCGCTGATACAAGTGCTACTGTTGCTGCCGTTATGCCATACTGAACTGGGGCCTTCCCATACTTGCTGAATGCAATATCTACCTTAGTAAGGGCTTTGATTTAGCGTATGCAAAATTTTCTTCATTTTTTGGCGCGCTTTCGCACCAAACACACACATGTCTACTCTCTAGTTCATTTACCCCATTAAGCACACAATTCAAAGAGCCCAAGTTGCCTAATCTGTCTAACCTGAAGCTATTTAAACTATTGATAATCTTTATTAGCTATGCCACCCAATCGAACCTCCTGAAAGCCGTAGCTAGTTACCTAAGTCATCGCTCGAGCGATTAGCCGACATGCAGCAGCAAATGTATGAGCTGACGTTGGTGACACATGTACAATCAAATGTATGCCCTTGAGGGGAAACATGAGCACAGGGAGGAGAAAATGAGCAAAGATATATGGAGCAAGAACGACGTGAGCATGAGCTGGACCATGCACGCTTTATGGATATGCCTCCCCACTAGCTTGCCATGCCATACGGCCATAGCCAGTTTCCCTGGTTTATTATGCCTATTTCAGGCCAATATCCTGCAGCAAATTACTCCTCAGGCGGCCTCTAGGTATTCAAAAACGCCGTTCTATCCCAATTGATCAGACAACAGATGCTGTATATTATAGATTAATTCAATCAATTCCAGGCAGAATCTGTCCAAAGACCTGCTTCTCCATCTCTTTACTTTGCATGTAAGGCAAATACCCAAATTACTGATAAAAAACAGCATAAATAATGCATGTCACAGGCTCCCCTATGTTTGCACTGCTTGACAGCCCGCTGGGCGCTTGTTATTGCCCACCGGGCATGCCCAGGGCTGTGCCGAGGTCTAGGGACGTCGTGAATTTTGGAGGGTCATACTAAGGTAGATTCCAAGCGTGATTACACCCTGAGATTTCGTTAAGCAGAACACTTAAATGCAATACGGGAGAAGCCAGGTTGTGACAGATAGGTAGAATAACTAGCTGTCTGTATGCATACATCTAGATTCACTAGTTCGAATTTTTCCTATCTTTAAGTATCTATATCATTCTGCTCTAATGTATGTTGCGTTGAAGAGTGATAATATGGTGTAGCAAAGGGGCACTTACAATGAGATTTCGCTCCATTGCTAGCAGAAAACTCGAAGGATACTCTCACTTCAGAAAATGTCCTTTCTCTCCCACCCTGCCCCCTTCAAGTTCTCAAGTCCCTGGCGTGGGTGCTGTTTGGTTGGGTCGTCGTATTTGATCCGATATGGATTGGGGTCGAGCGCTTGATTCAAGTTGGAAAGTGTATGATTCACCTCACGGTGCTTGGCTTCATCCGCGCGGATATACAACAGCAAATCTCGCATTTTGCACTGATTTTCCGGCATATTCCAATACTGTACGGCAATCTGGGGAGCGTCCAAATTCGTCCATTTTGGAAGTTTGCCTGCTTCAATTTCGTCGATGGCGCGAGTGTAGGTAATGACTGCTTCTTCTTCGAGGTAACCCACAAACCGGTGACAAGTACGTGGCGATATAATATATGAGAGGAAAAAAGCATTGAAGAAGACACCTTGGGCACCAAGAACCATCAGGCGCATGAACCAGCCCGGCTCAGCTAGTTTGAGGAACGTGAGCAGGTGCATCCGCTCGTTGAATGCCTCTTCTAGCAAGGTCTCGATCCTTAAAACCAACCTAGTCAGACTAATCTCTAGCTAGAATTGAAGGCGACCGTAACTAGGTGCATACCATCCATTATCTCGTTTCATGCGTCGAAGGCTGCGTAAATGTCGCAACATGCCTGCAACCATTCCAGGCACGCCCGCGATACTTTCGAGAAAAATGAACCGAGCTAACCATTTCCTCTCCGTCATCTTGAACCGGACCGGTTGAACTTCGTCTGGTTTTGGATGTCGGTATCCTGTCACAAAATCCATGCCCCATCGAAAGAATCGGACAGTGCCCAGAGCGACCCAGTCAGACCAATTTTTGGCATCCCGATGCGCAATTTGCACAGTGCGCATCTGCGCTTCGGTAAATCTGGCTCTGCAATTAGCCGCATACGATAGAGGTTGGGAGGTGAGTGGTCTTGACTTACACTGGATGTGACCATACCGTAGTCACTTCTTTAACTCCCGGGGTTTGTGGAGGTGGGAAATATTCTTTGCTCTGGTTTTGCGAGGTGGATGAAATGAACCGCCTAGGGTAATCTCGATGCAGAGAGTGTTGTGTGATGCTTCTAGGTGAGGCAGATATGATGGTAGAAGTCACAGAAGCCTTCAGTGGCCGCGGGAAGGATGGCTGCGATCGTGCGACAACTAGTAAGGGCATCATGGTAGGCATCGGCCAAGAAGAAAAAAAGTAAAAGTCACCTTAGAAGTCAAATGGTATGCTCTGATAAATGAAGGAAATGATATTGTGCTTGGATTGTTGATGCCCATTCCTGATAAAATATCGAGCTACCACTTTAATGCTTCGCGAGAGGAATACACAGGGTGGTATGGACAATGCACATCGTGATGTATTGGACTTCCTGAAATAACGTCATTATCCAATGTCACTGACTGACCGCAATGAGCAGGAAGATATCCAGCCAGCAGCTCAATCTGGGAATTGCTCATTTACAGTTCAATCTATTGGCCAGGTTTTTATTACTGCAAAGTTCTGAAGAATTCGATATTCCTGTAGTGTGAAGTGTGGAGTTATATCAGATTCAACATGCTGACAATTGGTGTGGATATTTTCACGGCAGGTACCATTCAGCTTAACGTTACTTTCTAGTTCATTTACCCCCTTAAACACACCATCCAAAGAGCTCAAGTTGCCTGATTGGTCCAATCTGAAGCTCGGAGAGTTACTGTCAAACACTCTTATGGGCGTGGTGGCACCACCCACCATGAATGATTTTGATGATTTTGACACTGCTAATGGCAGACATGTATTATCAGTCATAGATAAACACCATATTCGCCATCTGACAGGGATGGTTGAAGCCCATTTTGATATCAGAATGCAGAATACACTCGAAGAGCTCTGGCAGCCCTCGCTATTTATCGTCACTTTCTAGTCATTTAGCCTTCATTTTGACTCTCAGCTCACCTGCACGATTCTGAGCACCCCCAGTGCGAGGACTTTCCATTCTCGAATATTGTATCGCACCCCTGATGCTAGAAGTTCTAGAGATCGCACCTTCTATCACCCACACCCGCGCCACTTCTTGGTTCCAGAAGAATATTGGAGTTTAGGGCTTTTGACTATTGACCGTGCAGACTCTAGTCGGCTTAAGTTTGGTCAATAGTTCAATAGATGGGATGAGCAGTCACCCTGCATCGCCCGTGCTCGCCCAGCTGAAAATTCTGATACCCACAAAGCTTCTGTATCAGGCTAATATTGGTTGGAATAGCCTCACCTCAACATTGAAATACTGTAAAACATCGCTATGACGAGGTAAAGCGGGAAGTCCAATTCTCTCGCTATAACGAGGCCCGTTGTAGCGAGCATTTACAGTACTTGTAGAACGACGAACTAGTCGACACCCACATAAATTTTTTATTTAGGAATTAGGTCTGTGATGCACCATTTTTAAAGCTTGTTACAGGACTATAGTTGCATTAAACCCGGGAATGCAATATGAACATCAATCTGTTACTGGATACTGTGAGCAACTGCCAGATGCAAAAGGACATGCTAGACCTACAGCACTGGAAAAGGAAGAGAGATATAATACAGATTTCACTATGAAGCAAGCCTACAAGACTTTAGCCCATATTTGAACATACCCTCGGTATCAAAATGCGCTCTCCCATACTCAACCGTTGGGAAGTCAGATGTGTTGAAGAAGTCACAACCTGTTCAGATAAGGAAAACTTCACATTAATTGGTATTTTATATAAGTTACTACTTGTCAAGAATACAACCGGCGGTCCGCTAAGAGTAGCTCTGCTGTAGGCCCCGTAATAGCTTCGTCATAACCTTGGGGCGTCAATGTCGAGATTGCAGCATTGACAGACATTTCCCGGTGAGCAGCCACTTGCCATAGTAAATCCTTAACTTTGAAGTCGGTTTGATAATCCATAATTTGATCATGGAGCCTGTGGGTAGGATCGATCACGCTGAGTTCAGGACTCGAACCAAGTTCGATTGTTATGGAATGGCTGGTCTTGGACATGAATGAGCATTCGACAACCAGGCTAGAGGCATGTGCATGTTTTTCCACACGGGCCCTGGAATCATGCGTTCGATCGATTCCGTCTGCATACACCCTGAAACTCGCTGGAACTGAAGTCACCGAAAGAAAGCGGAATGTGACCGGTCGCTGTATTGATTCAACCGTGACTTTCCCTTCCGCTTGCTGGAATTTGACTGTGGCCTTCCTCATTTGGCCCAATTCCTGCTCGTCTTTGCCATCATCTCCAACGTTTTCTAAAACAATAGATTCAGCGTCGCGTCCAACCACAACAAGGAGTTCAAGAGCCTCTGGGTTCAAGCAGCCGTTCCGGGGGACTGAGCTCGCGTCCATGGGGATAATGGTACCCTCACTAGCCAGAACAGGATATTCCTGCAGCCCCCGATAAAGATTAATCTCACGATTTCCATCGTAGATAACGCCGGTAAGCAGGTCCACATAGCGAGAGCCGGAGGGTAGCCATGCCTTGACAGACGCCAGGTTTGTCCTTTTGTCCCGAGGTTGGACAATGGGGGCGACCAAGAGCTTCGAACCGAACAAGTATTGATTGGGAAATGAATAAGCCTTGTCACTGTCTGGATAAGCCCAGTACATAGGTTGCACCAGCGGCTCGTCTTCCCAAGAACCAACAACATTCTGTGTATATATGAACGGCACCAGTCGATGCCGCAGTCTCATGAATTCTGACATGACCTTCATACATTCCGAACGATACAGCCATGGCTCCTTGGACGTCCATCGAGACAGCTCTGAGTGAAGACGAAAGATGGGGGAAAAGACTCCCAGTTGTACCCAACGGGCGACCAGCTCGTCGTCACGGCCACCAAAGATATGGCCTCCAATATCGTGGCTCCACCACCCGTACCCGATATTCGAGGCTGTAGCCGTGAATTCTGGCTGGAAAGCTAATGAGTTCCAGGTCACCACTGAGTCCCCCGAAAAGCCCACGGGGTATCGATGGCTTCCGGGGCCGGCGTATCGTGAGAAAATCAGCGGCGTGGTGTTTCGATTCCGGCTGTGATCGAGGTACTGGAAATGGTTCAGAACCCAGAGGGGATCTAGACCGCAAACTTTGGAGTGTGGGCCTTGTTGCCAGTCGATCCACCAGAAGTCACACGCGATCCGCTCTAGTTTGCGATGCAGGATCTGTAAATAGACCTGTATATACGGGTTGGCGGGATCGAAGAGGATTGGGTCTTTATGATGAGTGCAGTGACCGAAAACCTCAGCGATCTCCTCGTAGGCGTCCTCGTGCGAGTGTATTCCGTTGTGGGGGTGGTCATTCAGTGTAATCTTTAAGTTTCTTGCGTGCAGGTCACGCCGAAACTGCTCGGGATCTGGAAAGAGCTCTTTGTTCCAGCTATAGCCCGTCCAACCTGAATGAGGCACACATTCCTGTGACACCAGGTGCCAGTCCATGTCGACGACTGCAACCGACAGGGGAATCTCATGGTCATAAAACTTGTCCATGAGAGCAATATACTCATCCTGGCGATATGCATAGTATCGACTCCACCAGTTTCCCAGTGCAAAACGGGGAAGTATGGGCTGCTTGCCGGATACTGCGTAGAATGCCTTGATAGCTGCTTTGTAGTCGTGGCCGTAGCAGAAAAGGTATCCATCCACGCGGTCCCCGGGCTTTCTGCTTGCCACAAATTCTCCATCGAAGAGCATGGAAGACGAGTCCTCAAGGTTTGCATACCCTGCTTTGGACATGATCCCTTGCCCCATATTGCATCGTCCATCGCAGAGATCGAGGGTTCGGGCTGTGCCTCCCAGGTTGAGGTTTTCAGAGATCCCGTACTGCCACGGGGCGCCCCATTCTGTGTGGTCGGAGTTCAAGTGGACGACTAACCCCCCCGGCGTGAACCGCTTCTTATTGTAGCTCAGATGGAAGTGCTCAGTTATAATCTGGACATCATCGCCATCGAGGAGACGGAATCGAGGAACAGGGAAATAGCGGTTGATGGCAAAGGTGGAAGCCCTGTCTTCGAACAGGCCATCGGGGGCCCATTCGTATCGGACGAGACGATTGGTGAGGACGGTAAAACGATAGTTGGGACCGGAAACAATGGCTTGAGGGTGTGCCACAGGGCTCATCGAACACGCCATGCTGCTGAATATAGAATGGAACATGATGGACGGAAGAAATGCCGAAGCTGGAAGTTTATAGACTTGATCAAGTGGAGATAGCCCTCCCCCCGAACAATACAGCGAGTGAAAAAGCGTCCATCTATTTTTCGAATATTCTTGCGAGTATTCTTGCGAGTATTTTTGCATTCCTACGAATGACTCTACGAAACTTCATTGCTAGAATGCCATTATGGATTCCCTTCCCTGCCACTTGGTAATCCTACCCCATACTTATTTTAGCGAAAATTTTCCCGATTGGTCGATCCATCCGGAAGCGCTATACTATTTGCTCATTCCTCCTTGTCTCTCGGCACCTCCTTTGGAAAGCTGTTGAATATAGTAACGGTCATCCCATGGTATGGAGATGGTATAAAACATTACACATGTTTCTCTTTGGTAACTTCTGGGGCGATGCGTTCCATCGTTGCCACTGTCCTTGTACACGCTTAATCTCGAATAGCCCCTGCCACTATGGAGAAGCGTGGGGAAGTCTTTCACCTGGAATCTACCCAGGACCATTCCGTTTCCCAGGCCCTAAAGAATAGCGCACACGATGCCATCGCGAGCGAGAGTCAAATGGGCGTTTTGCAGGCCATCCGACTTTATCCTATGGCCGTGGTTTGGTCTGTGGGACTGTCTACCGCAGTGGTCATGGAAGGCTATGCGGTCATGTTGCTCTCCAGCTTCTACGCTCTCCCTCAGTTCAACCGCAAATACGGCCAACGCCAGCCAGATGGATCCTATGTGATTCCTGCACCATGGAAGTCCGGTCTCTCCAACGGGGCTCTCTGTGGCGAGATAATCGGATTGTTTTTAACGGGTATTTTCCAGGACCGATTCGGATATCGTACCACCATCTTTGCTGCTCTCTGCCTCGTGACTTCTTTTATCTTCATTTTGTTCTTCGCGCGTAATGTCGAGATGCTTCTCGCTGGGGAGGTTCTTTGCGGCATCCCCTGGGGGACGTTCCAAACTATCACTACCTCTTACGCGTCCGAAATCTGCCCTATCGCACTTCGAGCATATTTAACCACGTATATCAACCTTTGCTATGTCATTGGGCAGTTCTTGGTTTCCGGTGTATTGAAAGGAGTGCTAGGTCGGCAGGACCAGTGGGCCTACCGAATTCCTTTCGCCGTGCAATGGGTTTGGCCAATCCCGCTGATGGTCATGTGCGCCCTGGCGCCAAAATCTCCTTGGTGGTGTGTACGTCATGGTCGGTTCGGGCAAGCAAGACGTGATCTTGTGCGCCTCATGAGCCATGGGAACCATTTAGTCGACGAGACCCTGGCTATGATGCAACACACTGATGGGCTCGAGAAGGAAGCTTCGGCAGGGACATCTTACTGGGAGTGTTTCAAAAAGGCAAACCTACGACGTACGGAGATTGTGTGTTTGGCGTGGCTTATTCAGGTGATCTGCGGATCGCAGTTAATGGGTTACTCGACCATGTTTTATATCGCGGCCGGAATGGAAGAGAGTGCCTCGTTCAACATGTCGCTTATCCAGTATGCGCTTGGAGCCGCCGGAACAGTACTGTCGTGGTTCCTTATGGCACGCGTGGGACGCCGAACACTCTACCTCTACGGTTCGTCGATGCTTTTCTGTCTCCTCATGGTTATCGGGTTTGTGTCTCTGGCTCCACCGGGAAGCAACAAGAATTGGGCCATCGGAGCATTGCTATCAGTTTTCACATTTGCATATGATTCTACTGTTGGCCCGGTATGCTACTCTCTTGTCGCTGAGCTCTCATCGACGCGACTGCGTGCCAAGTCGGTGGTGCTGGCTCGAAACATATACAACGTCGGGGGCATCGTTGTTAATATTCTGATAAATTCTCAACTCACATCTACGGCTTGGAACTGAGGAGCCAGATCCGCCTTTTTCTGGGCAGGAGTCTGTTTCTGTTGCGTGCTTTGGATTTTTATGCGTCTCCCTGAGCCAAAAGGACGGACATATGCGGAGCTTGATGTTCTCTTTGCAAGCAAGGTGCCTGCACGCAAGTTCAGCTCAACCCGGGTCGATATTTATCGGTTAACGGTAACACAGGAATGAGCGAGTGGAATCTTTTTTTTTTTTTTGGGGGGGGGGGGTGTTTGCTACTCGGAACTTTTTGCTGTGGTTATAAATACATATCAATTTCTTCGTCATGCTCATCATTTACTATTTCATCCTCATGTCCAAAGGAGTCTGACGCGTTGGCCATGTCAAAAAGGCTGCTATAGCAGTGATACAGAGTAGCAACACGTAGTCCCAAGCATGAAGAGTACCTCGCGCATGAATTTGGAGTAGTTGAGAGATGCCGTTGGAGCGCAGCGAGCCTGTCCAAATTCTGCGTCATTGCCTCAGTCCAGCCAGCTAACTTTGCTGAGAAATCCGTCAGGTCTGCTAGAATATTGGCCACATCGTAGACTTTCTCAAACTGGGGGTAGTTAGCCAAGTTACAACGGACGCATCTTACTACCTACAATTCCCAACCCATGAACTTCCACTGCTTCTGTGGGCAGTGATGATAATACCTCTAACAAGGACAACGCAAGATCCTCTGGATAAACGAAGGTCCTTGACCGGAACGCTGCTTGACTAGTGATCAAGCCCTGCCTCAGAGCGGCTTTCCAGAATGTGAGGTTGAGCCAGTGCTGTGTCACAACAACATCTGCCTTCTGGTTGTCGAACATGAAGAGGCAGTTGGAAGTAAGGCCAAGATCGGGAGATTCCCATGACAGCATGCAGGACATGGTTTCTTGTTTGTTCCAGAAATCAATGAACCTAACATCGATGTGGGAGTACACTTGAACCAACTGATGGAATTCAATGTCAAGTTTCGGACACTCTCCGTTCCGCGCTTCAGGGGGAAAAGGTAACGCATGCGACAAAAGAACAGGCCTATGCCGGGCGATCGCCAAGGATCTCTCGGTCACAAACAGGATATTGTAAAGCCGCCAGCGGTATACAGCGTCAGTATGATCCATGCCAATATAGGATGAGCCCGTATCCAGTCCTAACCCTTGGGCAAGAGTGATTGCTTCGCGGAGATAAAACCAACTTTGCCTGCTGTTGCCCAGCTCAAAGTGCGATACAGCAAGAAAGAATGAACAAAGCAGACTGACGACCGTATTGTCTTCGATGAAATTCTACGTGCACCGCACGGCCAGGCTCTTCTCGACGAGAAACTGCGCAACCAGCCGCCACTGCATTCCTTCAACAATGGAATGGCTCCGACCACACATGAACGTAATTACCACAGTACACAGAGCAAGAAGCATACTGTGCTCGTTGGGAGCCAGTGGTCGCTCGAACCACTGAGTTAGTTCAGAGACTCGGACAACGGGCATAGTGGAGTACAACCGGTCGATATAAATGCTAACACAGAGTTTCATCAATCGAGGCAGGTCCTCGATAGATGGAAAAACGTGATCTTCCGCGTGACTAGGAGTATGGTTTTGACATGGACGTATCTGATCGGCCTTTGGTGCTGCTATAATCCTCCCATTACCGTTTTTTGGACCACGTCGCTTACGGACGTATTCGCGGCGGCAAGGCAATCGAGTGCGCTGGCATTGAGCACAGGGAAGTAGTCCATCGCAGCGGACTCGGCGCTGGCGGCATTGGTCGCAAGGGACTTGCTTGGGGGGCATAATTAGCGGCAGGTGAAGGAATGCATTACGGAGTCGGATTGAAAAGGGTGCTCTGATGCACTATTTACGAAGTGGGGTAAAGCCAGTCCTCGGCTCCACCTTGGATATCACGTACATTGATGTTCTTCCAGTTCTGCAGCATCTCTGCTCCGGGGCTTGACCATGAACACGTGTTGTTCTACTAGGAACTGTTTTAAGCAGTTTGCTAACCATCACCGGGCTTGGCACCATGTATGTTAATTTGCACGGCCAACGACCTTATTACGACACTCATCATCCGTTGGCCGAGCCGTTTCCTAGATTAGGCCCAGACTTAGGATGGTCCCGCGCGGTTTTGGTTCCATCGGACAGACCATGGCCTCTGCATACAGCAACATTTAAAACACACAGTTTCTATTTTAGGAAGGGTGAAATGGCTATCTTCATTGCAATTGCTTTTGTGTGAATTCTATAAGAATCCCAACCACTCCCCTTCCATTATCATGATGTTCCACGATGGCACAAGATAGAACCATGACTCCGTGTGTGCGCCTCCTGGGGTGCACGATGGTGATTCACTCCATGCCAAAATCATACTATATGACGTCTGTGGCAGATTATTACCCACATTGATGGCATTTGAGTATTGAAATAACGACAACTGCTGATGTATCCGAGGGGAACTAGGTGTACATGCTCTCCAAGTGCGCGGGCCTGCCAAATTTTTCAAAGAACTTCTTCTTTGACTTAGCAGCCAGTCCCAATTAGTCATATGAGCAATGGAAGTCAAGTTTTTAATCTGGTTCAGAGAGTGATCAGCATGTGAATTTGGACCAATTCTATTGTACTTACCTTACGTCCGTTCAAAATCCATAAACTCAGCCGTCGAAGGTCTCTGTCCTCAATACTGTTGGGTCCCTTCGGCCTCTGGGCTTTTGAGAGGAAATGTGACCAGATCTCGTGACGGGCTTTCCTAGTGAAGTCCTCATACTTGACTTTGATATGGATTTAGCTCAGGACTGCATCGTCAAACTTTATCGCCCGGTTCCAGGTAAGGAAAGGAATGCCATTATAATATTTCAGTCTTTAAGGAAAACGGTCAGGAGACGATTATGGGCATCTATCAGAGGTATTATTATTATTATTATTATTATTATTTAATCAAGTTTATTGTCCATACCGAGCCCTAGAGCTATGATAGACCATGATTCGTGGACTCGAGGTCAGTGGCTATTCTACAGTCTCTTGTCCCCATAGGTTCCTGAGGCGTTAGCCCCCTTCTAACATCTTTCCAATCCTTTTCCTCGCCCCAGACCGCCTGTATGCGCAGGGCTTTTGAGCACCGTGCTCTCCTTGTGTTTTGGAGCAAGATGGGTGTGGCCTAGGCTGA
The DNA here is from genome assembly GCF_016861735.1 of Aspergillus chevalieri. NCBI lineage: Eukaryota > Fungi > Ascomycota > Eurotiomycetes > Eurotiales > Aspergillaceae > Aspergillus > Aspergillus chevalieri. The sequence goes on along the minus strand of NC_057367.1, from coordinate 2,456,485 downwards.
CTCTCAGCCTTGGGCTACCCTCCCTGCTACCCCTCTCCTGTTCTAACTGCTTCCTCCAATGCTTCCAGTCCCCATTCGTCATCTCTTTGGGCCCTTTCTGCCGTCTGCCGTAGGTGCGCCCGGGGTAGAGCTATGCTGGTGCTGGCTAGGAATCGCAGCAGCGCTCTGGTAGCTCTAGGCTCACCTAAAAGTCGTCCTTGTGGATATTCTTCTGCAGTGGTGGGTCTCAAGACTCCGTCAGTCTCTAGGTCCTTGTAGAGCCTGTTTCGTTGGTGTCGCCATTCCCGACACTCAAAGAGAAGATGGTGTATTGTCTCCCTTGATATACCGCATCCTTCACAGGTTGCATCCTCCCGGACCTGGATCCGATGTAGGTATGTTCCTATAGCGGCATGTCCTGACTTCAGTTGAAAATAACGGCTTGCTAGGTGTTTGGGAGCTATTGCAGCTGCCGGGTCGAGCCGCCAGTTCCTCTGTGGCCTGTATGTCCGTTGACCTTGTTGGGATCGCTGTCCAAGTTCTTTGTTGAGCCATCTCTGCCTTTGTGCTATAATGGCTTCTGTTTGGGCTCTACAGGTGAAGGCCAGGGATATTTCTCTTGGGCCTCTTCCTGGTGGCTTACTGGCTGCCTGTTTTGCTGCCTGGTCAGCTCTCTTATTCCCTTCTATTCCTGCATGTCCCGGCACCCATTGGATAGTGGTTTGGCAACCTCGGGCATGTAGTCTCTTGGCTATAGCATGTGCTTGGATCACTAATGCTTGACCTGGCCCTGGCCGGGTGTGTCGCATCCTTGCAATGGCTGCTTGGGAGTCCAACAGGATAGTGACTGGTCTTTGATCCCCCACTTTCTCTGCTAACTGGAGTGCTCGCACAACTCCCAGAAGCTCTGCATCAAAGACCTCATATCCCTTGCCTAATGGGAACCCCCGGGTCTTCCATGTTCCTCCCGGTTCTCGCCAAGCAATCCCTGCCCCACTTTTGCCATTCTCTAATCTTGATCCATCTGACCAGATTGCTAGCTCTGGAGGGAGAGATTGCGCTGCTACTAGGGCCTCTGGACCTGGTAGCATCTCTATTTGGCCTGGGAACTGGCTACTGGTTGTTTGTGTTGTGCTCTCAAAGCCCCCAGATGGGTCCACTGGTAGAATATTGGCTAGTTGTCGAGCAAGGTGTTGTCCCAGGGACCATCGGCCTCGGTTGTTTCTCTCAGCCCATTGTCGGTTCCCTGGGGTCTGTTCCCCAGGTTGGGTGTGCTGATCCCCTTCCCGGAAGCTCACTGGGAGGATCTCCTTAGCTGGGTGGTTCTCCGGTAAGCTGAGCAGCCGGGTAGTGTATTTCAATTGTCGGGCCTCCAGTAGGGCCTCTGCTGGTGCCAGGCCCGCTTCGCGGACCAGTGGCCCTACAGGAGTGGATTTCAACATGCCGGTGATTGCACGGGCCTGTCGATTGATCATGAGCTGTATACCCACTAGCCGATCCTTCTGGCCCTGCCACCAGAGCTCTGCTCCGTACAGGGCTACTGATTGCACTGCTGCTACTTGAACCTGACGAGCTAGCCCTGGGGCAAGTCCATGACTCTGGCATAGGCGTTGTACTCTGTTTTCTGCAGCCCGTGCCTTGCGCATACAGGTCTGATAGTGGGCTTTGAGATTCAGCCCAGAATCAAGCCAGACACCAAGCCATCGCGTTGCCTCTAAGTTGAAGGGCACACAGTGGCCATCTACCTCCACTCGTGCTCGTTGAATCTGATCTTTCAGTTCCCGGCCCCGTTTGCGAGTAAGTAGGACTGCTTCTGTTTTCCCTGCATCAAACTGGACCACATTACCATGCCCCCACTCAATGGCCACCTTGGCAGCTTCTTGCAGCTTCTTGCAGACCTCTCTAACTGAATATCCTGGAGCGAGCAGGCCTATGTCGTCTGCAAATGAGAGACACTGGATACCATTCACTCTCCTCTCAATTGCATCAAATACACCGCTGAGGTAGATAATGAAGAGAATTGGTGACACTGGCGAGCCCTGTGGCACCCCTGAGTTAACTGGGTGTGCTGGGCACTGTGTGTTGTCAATCTGTAGCTGTACCCATCTGTCGGTCAAGAAGGACTGTACCCATCGGATCAGATCCCCATCTAGGTTGAATTCAATCAGTCGGGCTATCAGTCGGCTTGGGTTCACATGGTCGAATGCTCCCTTCACGTCAAGGAATAGTGCTCCCATAAGTTGTTGGAGTTTCCAGGCTTCATGGGTGTTCTGTATCAGACATGCCACTGCGTCAATTGCACTCCGTTGCTTGCGACTTCCCATCTGTCCTGGGTGTAGTACTCCCATAGTCTCACAGTGGTAGGCAATAGCATCTGCCGCTATCTTTTCAACCACCTTCCCTAGGCAGTTTAGTAAGCTAATCACCCGGTAGGCCTTCACAGCTGTGTAGTCTGGTTTATTAGGTTTCCTTAACAGAATACCCTTCGCTACCTTCCATACTGGTGGATGTAGACCCAACCGGAAACATTGTCGGGCCAGAGCAACAATTCTAGGGCTGTCCCATTCCCACAAGAGCCGGAGGGCTCGAAAATTCAAACGATCGATTCCTGGAGCCTTCTGTACTGCCTGGTGAAACAGAGCATGTCTCACTATTTCTTCATCCACCTGACTATGCCAGGACCCTTGGGAGATCTCAACTTCCTGGCTATCTCCTGGTACCTGGGGGAAGGCTGTTTCCCGAATTAGGGCCTCCCTTTTCCTCAAGGGAGCTGGCTAGCTGCCCCTGGGGTCCATGCAGGGTTGGCGTAGTTGTAGCTGTTCTGGGCTTTGTGTATTTCAGAGCTTGCCAGCATCTCACTGTGTCCACAGAGCCAGGGTGGGTAGTTGTCCCTTCCAGGAAGGTTTCCCAGCAGGTGCGTTTCGCTCGTCGGATGGCTCGATAGTAGTTATTTCGGACCTCTCTCAATTCTGTTGTAGAGATCTCTTGACCCTGCCATGCCCGTCTTGCCTGACTGTAGGTCCTACGGGCCTCTTTAATCTCCGTTCCCCACCAGCGTTTTGATAGTGGAGTCACCCGTAGTTGTTTTGCATGTCGATTTAATACTGCTGTCAGGGCCTCCTGGATCCATGTGGCTTCCCCAGCTAGGTCTTCTGATGAGCAAGAGTCCCCCAAACAGGGTCTAGATTCTGTTCTTGCTTGCCAATCCCCCTGGCTTCTTCCAGGGCTTGTGGGTTGGCTTGAAGCGTCTGGATCTGCCACCCTGTTACATCCTGTGAGGGCGTTGTGGGTATTCGCTCCAGAGAGGTCCATTCCATGACTATCAGTTCATGATCTGAACCAGTTGGGTGTTCTTGGTCAATCACCCATGTTTCCAGAGGCCCCATACTAACCGTGGTTAGAGCCAAGTCGATAATTGAGATCCCTGGAGTTCTTTTCGGTCGAGTGGAAACTCCTAGCTCATTGTTGATGTAGAGACCTGCTTCGTCTATCAAGTTCTCTAGCGGTCTGGCGTTCACACGGGCTCTTGCTAGAGGGTTCCATAGTGGGCTATGGGCGTTGAAATCTCCCACAAGCAGGCATCTTCCCTCAAGGACTTGGTCCCATTGCACATCCTCTAGTGCTCTTCTCTGTCTCTCATTCCCCCCATGCCAACAATGGCCGATTCCTAACCAATTGTCGTAGCAGTTGATTATCCTGGTTCTTCGTGCTTTTTCCCGGGCCCGATTTAACTCCCATACATCCATTACCATGAGGTATGGGTGATCAAGGAGATCTGTTCGGGCCTCCACAATCATTTCATTCAATATATCCCGCCGGATTGCTACTGCCACTCGCCGGTCTCGAAGAGATCCTGCTTCTGGCCAATATATCTGATATCCTCCATGTCGGAACTCCATATCAATATATGGTTCCTGTAGGCATGCTAGTCCCACCCCTAGCTCCAGTCCTGCCTCCAAAGCCGCAACAGTGACTGCATAAGTCTTGCGGCAATTATGTTGGAGTAGTCGCATTAGTGGGCCATTGACTGCCCTGGGGTGTCAGTGCCCCTCATCTCAGTGTCCTCTTGGCCTGTTGTCAGGCTGGGCCCCAGATATCGCTGGGTCTGGGGGCTGTTAGGAGCTGAGCTGCTCCGTGGTCGTGATTGGTGCTGGTTTCGGTTGACCACACTGAAAGCGAATCCTGGTGAGCTCAGAATAGCTGGTTCCACACTGGTCATTTGCTGAGGTCTCTCAGCCAGTTGGGATATGTCCTTAGACTCCACAGTTCTCTTTCTCAGTTCCTTCCTCACTGCTCGCTTGGCTGGGCAATTCCCTACTGTTGCGGGGTGTGGGCCTCCACAGGTGCCACATTTGGCCGGGATGTGTTTACAGGCGGTTCCTGGTTTGGCTGGGCAGTCTACCACCCGGCAGACATGTTCAGTGCCCTCATGGGGCCCCGCGCATATAAAGCAGCACGGTGGGTGGCCACCACAGGCCTTGAAGCTTCGGTGGCCTAGCTTGCAGCACCTGGGGCAGACTGTATCCACTCCTGTTTCCCAGTATTGCTCCGTCTTATATCGGGACCCCCCAAAGCGAATGCCGTTGATAAGAAGCCTTCGAGCCTCCTCTAGTGAGCCAACTGTAATAACAATAGTTGAGCACTTTTGGTTGCTGGTGTGTAGCTCTTTTGAGCTCCGGAGCCATGTTGGGTTCCTCTTCAGCTGGTATTCAGTCCCCAGCTCAATCTCTTCACGGGCCAGAGCCAGGCCACAGGTGAGATAACGTTTAATTGGGACCCCATGGACCTTGACACGGTACCATTGCTCAGGTAGCTCGACCGATATCACTGCTGGATCCGCCTGCCGAGCTGCAGTGACCAATAGGTCTTTATAGTCAGGTAGGAGCATAGAGCCTAGGGTACCTTTCTCCAAAAGGATTGTGATCGCTCCAGTGTTGGTATATCCTGCGTCCACTACCCGGATGAATGCTGGGAAGTGTGCCTTTGCTACTGCTCGGTTGATGGCCAGAATGATATCCTCTCTCTCTGATCTTGGGGCAGCCTTGCCTCCCTCCCGGCGAAATAGGAATCTCCGTGCCTCTTTGGGGGTGTCTTTGGCTGGCTTAAGCTTGGTTGGGTCAGGCTGGCTAACTGCAGCAACTGCTTGGATTTGCCGGTTCTTCTGCTTCTTTTTGGTGACCTCCTGCCATTCCTGCCCTCCAGGTCTAGTGGAAAGCAGCGTAGCTAGGTCTGCAAATGTGGGTTGTTGCCTTGACTTTTGGCTTGTTGCTTCCCTTATCTTGGGGACCTTGCTGCTATTGTGTTGGTTCATTTGGCTTGATTGGGCATTGGTTGTTGTTGGTGTGTCTTGCTTCATTGGTTTGATTCGTTGGATAGTGTTCTGGGCTTCTGTGAGCTCTGTGCGAAGCTTGCTAACTTCCAGTTCCAGCTTTGTGACCCGCTCTAGATAGAGTCCTCCATGAACCTGCTGTTCTGCTCTCCAGTTGGACAGCTCCTCTGCTAGGTGTGCCTGTACCTGTTCCTGGACCATTTGAAACATTTCTTGTTGTTGGTTCTGGGCTGCTTCCAAAGCACCCACCAACACCTGGGCGTGTTTGCTCACATCTAGTAAAGAGGTTTGATGCTTTGGCCTTCCAATCAATGTCTTTTGTAGACTCTTTCGTTGCCTGATTCCGCTTCTGGCCTCACTGGCCCGGCTGGGGGCCCGGCTGGGGGCCCGGCTGGATCCTCTGATTTGCCAGTGTTCCTGGCCCTCATTTTCATCCATGCTCGCACTCTCCATGCTACCTTCATTGAATTCAGGTTGCATCGTGTTTCCAGATCGCCAACGGATTGGCGTTGGGGTGACTGGCATATCTTCTGTTTCCGCGAACTGGGAGGCCACGTTGTCCACTCCGGGGGGTGACGCGTGCGATATACCACCACCACAGAGTTCCTGTGCCTCCATGGTGGTTTATAGGTGCCTAGAGGCCCCTATCGGTCAAATGACGCGTGAAAAAGACGTGTTTTCCTTGGGTGCTGATTTTGGTGTTCCAGGCGCCAAGCTTTTTCTTTTCCTCTATCAGAGGTAAATTGACAACGCTTCAGGACAAATTTTTCAATGGGACTTATATTCATCTTTGTTAGCACCTACTAATCCTAAGGATGGAATAGATTCCTAGCTCGATTTGAAAGATTATTTAAACTGATGTAATAAGGTTCTTGAATCTCCTGAATAAACTCTGGAAACAGATTTAAGTAGGTTGCAGGAAAGCCCGTTTAGAAATTTGACCGCGCCTTGTCCGCTCTGCAATTATACAGTGCTGTATTTGACATACACTCACATGTGGAAAGATAAACTCAAATGCTGGTTATCCTTAGGACTGCCGTCCTTGATTTCACTTGAAGAGACCATGCATCAACCAAGGATCAAATAGAAGTTCCTCTGCGGTGGCTCTTTCTCCCGGTAGCTAGCACAACATTCGGCAGAGAAAACGTAAAATATTGTCTTTTTCATCACCTTCGAGTCTCTCTTCCAGAGTGTCGAGATTATAGTCCGGAACGGCTGCAGCGCCTTTCCATTCACCTAATAGAGAACTTCAAATACTGTTAATACTGCCAAACTATATCTATATTCATAAAATCATTCAGATGGAAGTCTGCACAAACCAATCTCATCCCAATATTTAAGAGTACTTTCGCTCCGAGCGAGGAACCCAAGCGGAGATTGCCCGAGGACCGCCTGCATTTCAGCAAGATGATATCCATCATCCAATTTATGTTCGAGGTTCCGAGCTCTAAAAAGGTGACGATGCTCAAGCAAATCCCAGATCAAGGCCATTGTCAGCTTCATGACGTGTTGGAATACTAATATGGCTGCATGGGCAACCATCTTACCAGCATCCCAACATTCCAAATGCCAACTTGTAGTCCCAACTCATGTCCAGGATGACCTCCGGTGCCCGATAGATATCTGCCATTATATCACCCTGTTGCGGGTCGATACCCAGTCGAGCCTCCCCTAAATCACAGAGAACGGGCGTCCCATAGGAGATTGGGAGCGGTCGTGGCAGGTATATGGTATGATCCTCCAGGACCTTTCGCGGCACAGGTACTTGAAATTGCGCTTCTTTGGGTTCATACAAAATTGACTCGTCCTTGATGCCAACGAGAATTCTATTGGGTTGAGATCTATGCTGTTAGTCATTACTTCCTAGTTTTCAGCTCACCTCAGTGTGGTCGGATCAGAGAGTTTTTAGATGGTGTATATTCAGATCTCTCGGGTCACTGATGTTGACGCTGTGTAGACTTTTAATTCTATGTAACTAGAATTACACTCTTTTCTGTGTTAATAGATTTGCCCTTTGGCCAAGTGGGTTGCTAGCAATCTCCATGCTTTCTTGGTGAGTTCTCATTCCGTGAATAATCTTTATCTGTCCATTGAGGTATGCGAACCCTTTTGGTGACTCCCACTCAAAATCTATCCCTACTCCCTAGTCTGTCCCAACCCTCTAGTATGTCCCGACCCTCAAAAAAAAAAAAAAAAAAAAACAACTCCTCAGTGGCGAACCCCCCCCTACCTTCTGAGCGAGTTCCCGCACTGCGGAAAACTCGAATCTTATATTTAACTTCACGCGGAATCGATTAATACTACTTTCAACGTTGTTCTCCCCAGTTGTCGTTGGCAATGGGGGGTGCAAAGAAGAAAGGGGTGGTTGGAGCCGCATCTCCGTGGCCTAACCACTCATATAATCATAAGGACCACGACCAATGCGCCCATGCAGCTGCTATCCTTACAGAAACAGCGGAGCTGAAGCAAATTGCTGACCGGACCCAGGGATTACCTCCCAGGGATCTATTCATCCGGTTCATGAGTTCGGTTGAAGACCTTGCAGCAAAGGTGCGCGACCGCATCAGCAACAATGGTAGTGAAGACCATGACGGCCAGAAAAAGGTGCTTGAACAAATCCAAACCATGTTCGATAAGCAGACACAGGAGATGAAAGCTTTACAATGGCAGCCCCCAAAAGTAACCAGCAGCCCCCCAGCATCTAGTCCCTCCGGCCATGCAAAATCATTCCGGGATGCGGCTCTAGCAAGTCACCTGACATCAGCAAAATCTTCTTTGGTCTCGGGCTGGGTGCAGGGCAACACCAATGGATCTGTCGGTACGAATGGAACACCAAGCACCTCTCCAAGCAGCCCAGCAACACCATTCCCACTGAAAACAGACCTGGAGATCCATATCCGAAGCACTGATCGCCAAATTGTTGACCCATTGCGCCACCAGAAGGAGGCCAGGGTCGTGGAGCGAGCAAACCGTGCTATTAAAGAATCAAACAACAGTATCATTGCCCACCGATCAGTCTCAACAGGCCGCATCCTCCCCAGTGGGGACATCATCCTACGTGCAGAGAGCCTGGAGGATGTGGAACAACTGGTCAGAGCAGCAAAAGACTGGTGCTGTGCCTTTGGAGATAATGCAACCATCAAAAGAAGAACATACCGTGTTGTCATGAATGGCGTCAACTGCCATCTTGACCTAGCAGCTGCACCAGCTCGCATAAAGGCCGATAACCTAGGGCGTCTGGCCTCTGCCCCCACAACAATCACATATACTGGATGGCTCCTTGGCCCCCGACATATAGCAGAACATAAACCAGAAACATCCAAGCTAATTGTTGAGTTTGATAATGATCGAGCTGCCAACATTGCCATACTGCTTGGCCTGGCACTTGATGGCCGCGACCACCCATGTGAATACTACGACCAAACTCATCGGATCCAGCAGTGCTTCAACTGCCAAGCATATGGCCACATAGCTCGAAACTGCAAGCGACCTACCTCATGTGCATACTGTGCACAAAACCATTCCTCTCAGGAATGTCCCACAGCAAGAGACCGCACTAAGGCCCAATGTGCAGTCTGCCAGAAACAGAACACTAAGCGAAGTGAGAAGGTCTCAGGGGACCATTTTGCCTTTGACCGCAGCTGCCCAGCCCGTGTGGAACAGGTGGAGATTGCACGTCATAACAGAGCCAGTGGACGTGGATGGTATGAGAGTGCTCCAGTCTCCCTCAGCTCTGTAGCCCTCTCAGGGGAGGAACAAGACCCCACCCCTGCAGAAGCTGCAGAACACCACACTCAACGCCGTGGCCCAGGCCGACCCAGAAAGAGCAATAAAAGACCTCGCACAGAAGATGAACCTGAACTAAACAGTGTTATGGCGGATACCCAACCAGAAATGGAGACAAACACCCAGACCCAAACTCTGCAGCTCAGGGAGGGCCCTCGCCAACAGTCCAGAGCAAGAGCTCTCAGACAGACCAGAAACCGAAGCAAAAGCTATACCCAGCACCATGGTCGAGAGTCCGATGATGAGCAAAACCAGTATCCCTCCAATGAAGACCAAATGGAGGAGGAACTGTGATCAATAATGGACCCTAAACAAATTCGAATCCTGCAGGCCAACTGCTGGAAATCACGAGAGAAAGTGATGATACACCTCTTTGGTGAGAAAGAGGTGCGCGACCTAGAGATCCTGGCTATCCAGGAGCCCTACATCAACAGACACACAAACCAAGTGACCACATATTCACAAATGCTTGGAAACCGCTTTCACCTCCTGATCAAGCCTACTAGCAAGGACACTAATGGGGCTAATATGCCACGGGTATGCTTCTTTGTTAGCAAGGCACTGGATCCAAAGAGGTGGGTGATAAAGCATCATACGAAGGACCTGAGCACCTTGACACTTCACACAAAAATAGGCCCCATACATATTCATAACGCATACAATCCCAGCCCTGCAACAGGCCAACCCAGTGTCATTGGTGCATTGCACAATGCACTGGCTGAATATCCCAACCAAAAACATATGGTAGTGGGCGACTTTAACCTCCATCATCCGATGTGGGCCCGACCTGACTACAACCACCGCCATGAGGAAGCAGATGATCTCATCAGGGTAGCTGAAGACCACGGCTTAGAACTGCTTACACCACCAGGCACCATTACATATGAGAAGTATACAGGCAGAGGTAGTCACCAGACTACAATTGACCTGGCATGGGCCACCGCTGAGGTAACAGATCTCCTGGTGCACTGTCAAGACCGACGGGACTGGATGCATGCAGCAGACCACATACCGATTCTCACAGAATTGGATATATCTGTGCAGAAAGCTCCAGAGAGGCTAAAGATGAAGTGGCAGGAAGCTGACTGGGATGCCTTCCTGAAGGCATTGACCACAAACCTCCAGCCCACATGCTCCCTAACTACCACCAAGGAGATAGACACCACAGTCGACCACCTGATCAGAACCATCCAGCAATCTGCAGAGGGCACAGTCCCTGTAGCCAAGATCACTCCCTACTCCCGCCCAGGATACCCTCTGGAACTGAAGAGACTACGCAACAATGTTAACCGCACACGGCGCTGGGCTACCTCTGGCCAGGAGGAAGATATCAAGGCATTCCATCAGGCCAGGCACAGACTGGGCCGAGAAACCACTAAACTGAGCCGGAACAACCACCGGAGCCGTGTGGAGGAGGCAACTGAGTCAATAGAAGGCTTCTGGAAACTAGCCCGATGGGCACGCCGCCGTGGAGGTGTCCAACCAACCTACACACCAACTCTTCATGCGGGGAACCAAGCATATGACACTCCAGAAAGGAAAGCACAGGCGCTGCAGGAGGCTCTATTTCCCCCAATTCCTGAGGCAGATCTCTCAGACATCCCTGGCTATGAATACCCTGAACCACTACAGATGCCTACCATCACAGAGAAAGAGGTCTGTCAGGCAGTCCAGCGGGCTGCACCAAACAAGGCCCCCGGTCCTGATGGAATACCGAACCTGACATTACATCGCGCCATAGCCATTCCGGCCTTCCTAAGTCACCTCACCAACCTGTTCAATGCATGCCTGCAGTTGGGATACTGCCCAGAGCACTTCCGAAAGTCAACTACAGTGGTACTGCGAAAACCTGGCAAACCGGACTATGCAGATCCAAAGGCATACAGACCAATAGCCCTGCTTAATACAATTGGAAAAGCATTAGAGGCAGTTATTGCAACCCGCATAAGCTATATGATTGAAGCATACAGTCTCCTACCACAGACCCATGTTGGTGGCCGCAGAGGGAGATCATGTGAACATGCTATTCACCTCCTGCTGGAACGAGTCCATGCATCATGGCGTACTGGTGCATTGGTAGCCACACTGCTCACCTTGGATGTTAGTGGTGCATTTGACAATGCTGCACATGAACGCTTGATCCATAACCTCCGGAAACGAAGGGTCCCAATCAATGCTGTCAACTGGATAGCAAGCTTCCTACACCACCGCATCACAGATATTGTACTGATGGAGGGTGCAACAGGCCAGTTTACCACAAACACAGGCATACCCCAAGGCTCACCTCTCTCTCCAATTCTTTACCTGTTCTACAATGCAGACCTAATCGACCGAATACATGAGGCTTACCCTGGAAAAGCTATGGTGACTGGCTACATTGATGATATATGCATACTTGTCTGGAGCCGAGCTGCTGCAGCTAACTGCCGACGTCTTGAGCAAATACACAAGATAGCAGAACAATGGGAAACTCAACATGCCTCCAAGTTCGCCCCAGCAAAATATGGCCTGATACATCTATGGCGGAAGGTCCGAGGTGTTCCTAGACCCTTGAGCTCAACCAATGCTTCAGTCAAAGTGCAAGGGGTAGAGGTTAAGCCAGTGCCTACCCTTCGCTACCTTGGTGTCCAGTTAGACCAGCATCTCACTGGCATGAAGCAAATTGAACACGCCCAAGTTAAAGCAACTGAAATGATAGCAGCGCTCCGCTCCATAGCAGGCTCAACCTGGGGAATTACCCTATCCCATCTCCGCCAAATGTACACGGCAGTGTTGTGGCCACAGATCACATTTGCCAGTTCCACATGGTTCATACGGGCTGGATGGGGCTTCAAGGCGGCAGAAAATGCTGCTAGGAAAGCCTTGGAATCTATCCAGCACAAGGCCCTCTATAGGATTGCTGGTGCATTCAGAACAACCTCTCGAGCTGCTTTAGAGATATGTCTCAACATACATCCTCCAATGATTGCACTGGAACGCGCGGCTAAAGAATCATATCTCCGGATAGCCACCTCTCCCCTTATGGCCACCCTCATTGAGATACGCCACTCTGGCCAACGACCAGCACCAAAGAATGCATGGGAACGACGGCGACACATGCAATGGGCCACCACCCCAGAACACGACCCTCTGACATCACCGCTAGAACGGTGGGGACGGCGAATTGCAATCCCTCAGAACAGACTGGAGGTTATACACCCACATGTGACCCCTCCATGGTGGTCAGGTCTGGAATCCCACATAGCAGAAACTCGGGAAGATGCCTTAACAGCTCACCAAGCCACTGTACATAGCGGCGCTGACATCATTGCATACACAGATGGCAGCTTGACAGAACAGGGAGTTGGGGCAGCAGTGGTTTCACCTCTAGGGCGCCAGGCAGTTCACATTGGCTTCCCAGCTACTCATACTGTATATGCAGCGGAATTGCGAGGCATAGAGATGGCTCTCACCCAAATAGGCAACATGTTCAGACTGACATCACAACGTTCCCATCGGGCCTATACAGCAATCATCTTTACAGACAATCAGGCGGCAATTCAAGCATGTTCAGCTCCAGGAAGGTCTTCTGGCCAATATATCCTGAGCAAGATTACACGCACTGCATCTCAACTACAGGAGCGCGGCTGGGATATACAGCTGTATTGGCTCCCGGGTCATGAAGGCATCTATGGCAATGAGTATGCTGATGCTCTTGCAAAAGAAGCCGCTAACTCCCCAGCACCCAACCCCAACGGTGTGGAGGAGCTCACTCTCAAAGCTAGCATCCGAAGAACCCTCCGCATAGAAGCAGCAAGTGCATGGAAGTCTGAATGGGCTACCTCCACCCATGGGAACTCCCTCCGTCGTCTATGGAAAGAACCCTCAAAAGCACCGATGCAACTATATCAAGGCCTACGAAGAGCCGCCACATCAGTCCTCATTCAAATGCAAACTGGGAAGATTGCGCTGGCTAGTTATCTTGGCACCTTTAACGCTATGGAATCAACTGAATGCTCTTGTGGACGTGGCCTTCAAGATATACGCCACGTTCTCCTCCACTGTACAAACCAGGCAGGACCCCGGATGCGCCATCTTACACAGGGATCAAGGCGGGAGCTGGATTACCGGGCCTACCTAACACAGCCAGACCTGGTACCAAAAGCAGTGCGCTTCATGCTTGAAACAGGCCTCCTAGGCCAGTTTCAAACTCTACCAACCACATACCGAGTCACAACAACAGACTTGGGGCAACCGGCAGCATAGCGCAGCCGAGGTTACACGCTTGCAGAAGTAGGGAAGGAAACGAGACAGTATCCAACAATCCCATGGATCTTCGTGGCCATGGGAACAGCAGCACGAAAACCAGCAGCACGGGATATACAACAAGCGGAATGAGATATCAGGATATGTGTATAAAGGCGACGATGTACATAGAGACTACCATTACGGCGGCTTACCCGGCTGCCCCGCAGGACCTGCCGCCACTCGGCCTATAGGGCTGACAGATGCGTGTATGAATAATAATAATAATAATAATAATAATGTCCCGACCCTCGAGTCTGTTCCTACCTTTCAGTCCGTCCCTACTCCCCGGTCTGACCCTATTCACCTCCGTCCCTGTTTGGCCTAGGACACCCACTGAGCCCCGCTTAAACCCCTCGCACACACTAGACAGTTCGTCGCCGACAGGCCGGCCCCTTCCTCCCCTCCTCATGTTAGAATTCTGTCAGGTAGTCTACCAATAGATTCCTATTGAACGAGACCGTCACACTGCCCATCTTGATCTTGAGGAAGAATCTGTCTTTGTAACTAGAAAAGGATATTTTGGGCGTTCATGCTTAGGCGAAGTCAGGGAACGTGTAGTCGCAATCATTGGGGTTGGGTATGTACCATATATCCTTGAGGAGCGGGATAAACATTAGCATTGTGAGCCATGTTTATGTAGAAGGATTAATGAGCTTGACGGAGCTGCCCACCTGGATGAGCATACACAAAGAATAAGGCTAGTCTGATAATGGAGATGTTGAGCCCTGAAAATGTAACTCAAGTCTTTAAATCATACGTGACTGTTCTAATTAAAATTTACTGAGAGCATTCTGCATCCTGCGTCTGTTGTTGGAGGTAGCAGAGTGAGGACCATTGAGAAACTCGAAACTCAGAAGAGAGGCATCCTTTGACGTGTGGCTTTGCTGTCGTAGATATATATGAATTCTTTTTCTCTACACCTTCGAAAAGTTGAAAAAAAAAAGATAAAAAAATACAACAGCGGGGATTCGGCTGGTGATCACCCAATAAGTAACCGGCCGGCGTGTGGCTTGTGTACAGTCAACAATCAGGTGGGTGCTCCTAAAGGGTGTGAGATGGTGTGAACTCTTGGTGCTCGCACGACTAGCGTAGGGACCCTATAGAGGGGTGCAATACTCTACGGCCACTCATACCCAGTGCAAAAACCCCCGGTCCAAGCGCCGGAATCATCAATGTGACAGTCAATTGTGGCCATGTCTTTGTCTCTGGTTAAATTATCTAGATTAAGCTCGGATACAGGTCCAGTCCGCTTCTGTGATCTGACCTGGGCCGAAAGAGCTTGCTCAACGCTCCCAGGAACACAGCCGACTATCCTGTGAGCTAGGCTGAGATCCACAGGAGATTGAAAAGACATAGATAAACTTCTGCTTTCCATTTCCACTTGTGCCCTTATTGCCACGGTCTCAGTCTAGTGTGACGGTTCTAGATACACACATACACACCCTGTTAGTACCCAGCGGGTCAAGTGCCTCACCGGCCCTCGCTTTCTTCCCGGTAGTCATATAGTCAGCGTAGCCGATAGATCACCCACATCCAATCAACTACGCTTGCCCACTGAACGAAAAACTCGCGCGTCTTCGATGATGCAATACCGATACCCTTGGTGATTACTGGAAGCTGGAAACTTGATGGTTATCGGACGCAAAGCCCATTGTCATCCGACTCCACGGTCGCGATTAGAATCGTCCTTTGTCTTCCCGTGTCGTTGGCCATCCTGAAACCACAATCGTGTCTGTATAATGTCTCTGTGAGCTGGTCCAGAGAAAGAAGAAGCATGGGTTAGTCTTTTTCTTGTAATCATGCTCAACTTATGATATATGGACTTACTCCCGCGGCATGAACATGGTATGACACGGTTTGCGCCTACCTCAGCAAGATAGGCTTTAAAAACCCCCGTATGATAACGGCTTTTTTTATCCACTGCCAGGGGAGGCACGTATTTCTCACTACACATGTGGAGTAGCTTCATGATAATTGCTGAACATCCAACCGATGCTCAATGGGGCGTTGACGGCCTGTGTTCCAAGTATAAGCTTAAGGAATTTGATGATGTCAAGCGCTATTCCAGCGTGAATGTTCACAAACAATCAGATGGGATATACTCACATCAAGCTGATTATACCAAAGACCTCATTGACTCCTTCCGGTTGACCAAGGCTCATTTATATGCCACCCTGCTAAACACAGGCCTAGGGATTGAGAATAATCTTGACTTCTCCATCAATACCCGCGAATATCAAAGAGGGGTAGGCAGTCTTCAATGGCTTTCTACCAAGACCTGGCCGGATATCGCTTTCGCCGCCTCTCTATTGGCTTAATTCAGCTCCGCACCAACCCGGACAAGCTGGAATGCATCAATGCACGTACTTCGCTATCTGCCCCAATCAACAATACGCTAGCCCATATTCACAGGGATGTGCGGTCATGTAGAGGGCTAGGGCTCCGTCGTTTGCTTATACTGGCCCCTTGTCAGTTTTTGCAAGTGTCGGCCGCTGGAAGCTGGCGGCAGACTCTACGTCAGCGCATTATCATCCGGATGATCCTCAAGCTCATCTATTCCTTCTTCCCATGCCTTTGACCACTCGGGCGAGCGGCCCGGCGGTCCTGGCTTCTCAGAATATGCCTTGTGATGGTCGTGTCTATGATGCGGAGAGCCCTTGAAGTTGCTGGTTGGATACCATGTCCGGTTTTCATCGCATCCTACCCACTTCACCTGGTATTCAAGTTAATGATGTCGTACATGTGATGCAATAACTTTTACCTCTCATTTCTGCTCATCGCCCACAACAATCAGTTCCGGCGGCTCAATCACCTGTCCTGGCTGGGGATCACTGGCGGCTTGTTGTAACTGTGATGAAAAGATGAGGTGGAACTTTTTTCTTTGTGTGTGTCTAATAACCT
Organism: Aspergillus chevalieri; assembly: GCF_016861735.1. Taxonomy (NCBI): domain Eukaryota; kingdom Fungi; phylum Ascomycota; class Eurotiomycetes; order Eurotiales; family Aspergillaceae; genus Aspergillus; species Aspergillus chevalieri. Next base: position 2,440,203 of record NC_057367.1, on the reverse strand, counting down.
CACAGCTTCTGCTGGATGAGCCGCAGATTGAGGAAAGCAAGCGTGCTCAACACAAACAATAAAAGTACGGCTTTGGGAGTTCCAGACCACGCTGCACAGTCATTATTTAAAGGGCAGCTGAATCCAATGTAGCCTGAAGACAGGGAAGTTTCCTTGTACGAATTTTCAAATCAAGGAGGTACAGCACTCAAGCTATTCAGAAATACTATTAAGTGCATCCCCAGTGAGTATTAGCTCTGCACTCGGTTTCTCTTGCAATTGTGCTTACATCCTTTTAAGGTTAATCCTCTGAAATGGCCAACTGGGTGCGTCTGAATCAGGACCAAGCAAAAGATATCTTTGCTGAGGCTACTGGTGCACTTGGAATTCTTGCAAACTACCAAAGAGTGCGAGAAGTAGTACTAGAAACCGAGAAACTTGGCCCTGGTCAATACACCGACAGGGAGCTGAATATTCTTTTGTCTGCCCTTTTTTCCACAACTGTTGCATCTTTTGGGACTTTTAGCTTTGTCCTTGTTTACGAGCGATATAAAAAAGAATGCAACAGGTACCCTGGTCGTCAGCTTAATCCAAGTGAAGCATTTGGGCTTCACATATACACCGATCATGACGGATCGGCTCTTAGGGAACGTTACCCTGCTACTATTATAGATACTTGGGTTCCGGACCCAAACAAGCCTACCTGGTTTGCAGATGTTCTGCGAAATTCATTCGCTCATGGGCAGTCTAAGACCAAGATGGAAGGAGATCGCTTAGGTGTGGAGTTGACAAATACAAGGGATGGGCACACATTGAACTTTGCTATTTTCATGACACAGCAGGACTTTGGGAATCTGGTGGCCTCTGCTTTGCGGTCTTTCATAACTGCAGTCGTCGACGGTGGAGTTTACGAGCCGCTCTCTTCACTGTTGATGTACGAGCTGTGAAATGAATGTCATGGATGGCCACACTCACACATGTCTACAATCCATCTAGATAGAGTATCATCTTCAATGTCTGATAATTGAGCAAGCTGTAGTGGCTTCTATGCAGGAAGTCATTCCATTCAAGCAGTTTACAAGAGTTCTTGAGAGTACATCAAATGCAGTTTCACAGGCAGTTTTGAGTTTGGGTTGAAATCAACCTTTAAAGGCTAATTTTCCCCACACTTATGCATAATCAGTATGTCGATGGGAAAGGGATTGAAATGGGAGTGATGGTGTATCAATTCAGACGAGCCGCCGACCGTACTTCTTGGGGATATGTACTTTTTCAGTGGTGGATTGACTACATTATATCGATAGTATCATCCTTTTCGCCGATTAACTCGTTAGTGTGGGATTTTCGTCCCGGGAAGAGATAAATACGCTGCTGCTTGATTATGGAATGTTAGATTATGGAATGTTAATCCGGCCAGAACTCGATGATCTCGTATGCTGGTCTGATTTCCATGATCGCGGCCTCTGATCGGCGTCTTCAAGTGCTAGACTGATAGAGAACTGCTAAAAGGGAAAGGAGGAAACCTCCGATTTTAGTAGGGTGAGCTGAGCTGCAATCTGCGAGTGGTTGATTGGTCGTGTGGCCCATCGACTCGGCTAAATTATATAAATACCAAGCAAAAAGCGAGGGCGGTGAAGTACATAAAGGGGTTTCCAGCCGTAAAAACTCTGCACATGCTATTCTTGGTGCTGTGGGCCATATTACTAGACACAAGGCCGATGGGAATAGTCATAGTCTGTGCACATCAGCCCCCTACACCTCGTGCACCATTGATACTCTGAGAACAGTTGAAGTAGTACGAGTATATACTCCGGAGTGCGTAGAAGTTTTCATAATCAACCAGGATGCAGGAACAAAAAGGTGCTCTTCCGTCCTCAGAAGGTTGCCATTTATAGCGTCCCCTGGAGGAGTACTGCCTTCGTGTGGCAACCGCCCGTTTTCAACAATGACGTTCAAAAATATGACAGCGGACCCCAAATGTCCTGACAGGGCTGTCAAAGTCTATCCGTACAAAAACCTGACTCGTCTGGAAAAGCGCATGCTATTTTATTTCGGGTACCATGATGATCGTTATTTAGCGGCTTACCGGACGGACTTGGATAGTGCTCCGATTGCCACAATATCAGGATCGCATAAATCTTAATCTGGGTGGATTCACGGCAGGTGCCCGGAGTGATCGCTATCCAACCAGAGGGTAGGGAAATTGCCCCTAAATCAAACATAAAACATAATGAAAGTCGCGCTTGCCATGAATCGCGACATTGGCATTGTCTATTTCCCTTTCTTATTTTTTTTCCCCTTCGACATTCTGAGATTATCGTGGTTTTGTACTGGTGGTAGCCCAGAATGCGTCTGTACTGGCATTGTATGGTTGTTTTCTCCCTGGCATGTCTGGTGATGCCAATGATTGCATCTGCATTAGAAATCATTCCTCAATGTGCTGTATGCTTGAGAACCTCTCTTTCTGTATCACACACCTTCTAACAGCAAATAGGTCAATTGTGAACAACAACTCACTAATACAACATCCTGTTCTACAACTGACACAGCATGTCTCTGCACTGATCCCACATATGAGACCAATCTATCCAGTTGCACTATGGCCAATTGTTCCATGAAAGAAGCATTAAGTACATATCCTCGACAAATTGACTCGTCATGAGTTAATCTGAACATGTCTAGCGACCAAATACATCATCTCCAGAAAATGTGATCTCCCAATTCCTCGGGAATACCCTGAAGCAGACCCCGCAACGATTATTCCATTTATATTGGCAACAATTTTGTTTGTTATCCGGATGACTGCAAAGTTTTTGCGGCTTGGTGGTGGATGGGGGCCAGATGATTATACTATTATTATTGCATATGTGAGGATACCTTCTACTACAGGATTGTGTCTTATGCTGACCTATTCAGGGATTGGCAGTTGTTTCGTTTGCGCTAAACACCTTAAGTAAGTAAACAACTATGATAAACCCAAAACTAGACGCTAAAAAATTAGTGGTGCATTATGGCTTTGGAATGAACATATGGGATATACGCCCACAGAGCAACATCACCATAGCATATAAGGTCTGTCCCTCTCCCACCTTCCATTGTATCTCACGCTCTAACCTTGTCTAATGCAATAGCATTTCTTCGCCTTCATCCTTGTCTACAAGTCCTTGATCTCTCTTGCCAAAATCTCTGTCTGCCTCTTCCTCCTCCGCATCTTTCAATCACCCATCTTCCGCTACACAAACTACATCATGATAGCCGTTAACACCGCAATTGCAGTCACCTGGATACTAACTGACAGTTTCCACTGTGTACCAGTGCATCTTGCATGGACAGGATGGGCAATGGAGGAACAAGGAACATGTATTGATTTCATTGCATCAACATTTGCAAATGGATTTGTGAATATTGCGGTGGATACAGTTATGGTAATCATGCCAATTTATGAGGTGTTGAAGTTGAATCTGTCAATACAGAAGAAAATTGGGGTTGCCATTATGTTGGCAGCAGGACTGGTGTACGTTTCCCTTCATCTGATCCTTGTGCTAAAACCTATGCTTACGCTCATTTGAAGATTAACGGCCATCGGAATCGTCCGAGTGGTAATTCTAGCCCAAAACATCCCCGACTCAAACCCAACCTGTATGTATCCCCTCCCTTCCATCTCCATACATGAAACCAGCCAACAAAAATAACAGTCCAATTGGAACCCCTAATCCATTGGTCCGCAATTGAATGCCAAATTGCCATCATCTGTGCCTGCCTTCCCGCAAGCCGTGCCCTCGTTGCCCACATTATCCCTGGCACAGACACAACCCATGACTCCTCAGCTGCCTACCGGTACCCAAATGCAACAGGAGCTTCAAGCAGGGCTGCTGCTGTGTCTGCTTTTGTTACATCAGGGACAGGTGAGAAGGAGAAGGGTCAGATTTCAAAGACAATGTCATATTCAGTTGATATTGGCACAAGAGCTAAGCAGTTGAAGAGGGAGTCAGATGGGTTTATTCAATTGAAGGATATTGAGACTGGGGAGGAGAGGGGTTGATGATGGAGGTGAGATAGATTTGGGCTTGGTGCCCATTTACCACCATGACTAAAGTCCGCCCTATTTGCTACAGGGCAACAATTCCTGAACAGGATGAGGGCAAGCGAGTACAAGTGCCTGTGTGTGACCGTCTTGACGGCCAATGAAAGGCAAACACTGGAAAATGCTGCCAACAGACCAATATGAGCAAACAGAGAGCCCTAGCCCTTCAATGTGATCACATGATGGGTAGATAGTTTTCCTTGGTCTTACCAGGCAGTTTCCTTCTTTTCCCTCCAGATTTGATATTCTCGTCATATGGCTACCGAGTTTAGATAGGAACATCATTCGTTATTATTTACTAGACTTCTTTCCAGCACAGGAAATTCCGCAAGAGACTGGACTAAACATGTAAATCATCACTGGTACCGTTACTCTATGTCCAATAATGTTAGAACCAGGGCGCGGGAGAGCTCTTCAGCACCTATATAAGAGAGCAGAGGCCGTTTCGCATGGCCTCGCTCACCCACTGATCATTCCAAGACTCACATTCGGTTCTGAAGGCATCATTTCTTACACATGTATCCAACTAGTGCTCACCTAACCATCACCCTTAGAGAAGCAACGAGAAAAGGGCAAAATAACGGTTGACCGAGCTTAACATGTGGCTTAAGTACGGCTGAGCGGACGGGAAGCCCTGTTTCCCACACTCTATGATCGTATGTACTAATATTTAAATTACGGGAAAATATATAGCAATTAATATATCAGGATGAATGCTAGCTTGTTCACTATAAGGCCGAGCAAATATCAAACGTCTTGTAACTTATAGGACGGATCAACTCTCTGTCAGTAAGTCCCACATGGAAGCTCTGGTCACCTTTTAGATTTACTAAAGTAACTGATCCCTCAGAAGTTCTGTTTATGACCTGACTCATTGGGTCTAAGCCCAACGGACGCCTCGAGGGCTCAATGTATCAGATTATCAGCCTATTATGATAGCATCCTTGAGACTCCCATAATACGAGGTGGAAACCAAAAGTTTTTTGTCACGATACACTGCTGATAGCACATGCTCATTGATGTAATGTATAAAGCATTCCCAAAGAGCCTAGTTTTCTATTCAACCGATCTGTAAACATATTCTCATGGAAGGGTATATCCACCATCGATAAGCACGTCGCTCCCGGTCATATATGTGGAAGCGCCGCTGGCAAGGTAGAGGTATAGAGACTTAATTTCTTCGTATGTCCTTGGCGTTCAAGGCATGTCATACGGTAAGCCTCGTTAACTGCCAGAGGGCTTGCTCCCATCTTAGTGTCGAAGAAACCGGGCGAAACAATGTTGATGCGAGCAAATTCCCTCCATTCACGAGCCACAGACTTTCCGAAATATGTGATGAAAGCCTTGTTTTCATTATGGACGGGCTGGTCCGTTGGCACATTGACAATATGCGCACTCGTACTTGATGTGATGATCAAGTTTCCACTGCCTTGACGCTGGTCTTCACCAGCATAATTGGCGCAGAAGACAACTCCGTCGACTGGATGATAGTATCAGTGAATCAAGGACTGATACAGATTGGAGTTGTCCTTACCATTAACAGATTTTTTTTGTGATATTCATCTAGCTTTTGCTCCAATATCGGCTTCGGAATAGCCATTTTGATTACCAATTAGATTTATCCCGTTTAAAGATACACTCGGAATTTCTGGGCTCACTTGCGTTGGCAACAAATACATCGATTCGTCCGAAATCTCAGATAACGTCTGCAATTGTATTCTCCACTTGTTCAAGATCGGAGACTGCAAGTCCATTTAGTTCGGGGCTCAAATCGATTTATAATTCTAAACTTACTGTCAACTCTATAGGCGACAGCTTTAATGTGATGAGTCTTTGCTAGAGCGTCGGCTTTCTTCACGGCTAAATCATTTCTTTCAGCCTGTTAGTCGCCCTCCCCGGCAAATCTCACTTGCTACCCTTGAACACGAGAACTCACGAATTATACCACAAAGCAACTCCAGCGTTGCCTCGGCCATAGCCTCCGAAACGGTGTATCCAATACTATCCGCTGCACCGCATCATAACGGCCACCTTGCCGGACATCTTGAATTGCTCCAATGCATTGGTAGGCGTGTCGGGGAAAGGACGGGGGAATGCTTTCCGTACTTGTGTGCAATCGGATGCAGTCATAGACATTTCGCTGAGAATCAAGTTGGCTGACTTGGAGAGTGTTCAACTATTATACTAGACTGAAAAAAAAAGTGATCGAATAAGGGTGCGGGTGTCGGCTGTCTGTCCCCCATACCGGTGACTGACGCCATTCAGTGCTATAAATCGGGTCGCTCTGGTTTAATTGTGCCCCGTAACTTGACCCCTGAATTCATCTAAGACTTAGAGTCTAATGACAGTTGTAATGTTTGTGACGAAGTGAGTAGAGCATTGGTCCCCCGAGGTACCATCGATATTGGGTGGCTCAACTCATTCCATGAAGCTTTACATACATGCCTTTACTTCGACTAACCATCATAGAGAAAATGGTTTCTCATTTTCTTAGAACGTCACACTACCCTGCACTCTGCAAAACCACATCCGGCGTAATCAAGTTCTCCTGTATCTCCAAACCATTCAAATAATCATTCCTGTCCACCCTGCGATAGCCATCATCCAGTGTTTTCTCAATACCTGCCTCAACATGCCTCATAGCAAGCCTATTCCTTGTAATTCCCAAATCAACATCGAGGAAAACCCGTAGGTCCATCAGCGGGGCAACCTCGCGCCAGTATTCCTTGTCAAGGAGCAGATAATTTCCCTCAAGGAGCACAATAGACTTATTCGGCTGAATAGAGAATCCATTTGCGACAGGATCCTTGGTATGATGGTCAAACGTAGGTGCGGTAAGAACGGGGTTGTGATGTGTTGGATTTGTATCTACCCACAAGCGCAACTGTCTCACGAACTGCAGGAAACCCTCTATATCGTAAGTCCAAGGAGCACCACGTCGGACGTACGCTTCTTCACGGTTGGCCAGGGTGTCGAGAGTAGCTCGTGGGAGGTGGAAGCCGTCCATTGAGAGGAGGGCAGCGCTAGTATTCAGATCATTGGAGCGGGCTAGGCGGTCGTTGAGATGTCTTTGTACAGCCTTTGCGGTGGTGGTTTTCCCAGATCCTGGAGCCCCGGCGATGGCGACCAGAAAGCGTGGTTTAGAATGCGATTGGGCTTGCGACAGGATCCTGTCGGCGAGGTGGGTATACTCGGCTTCCATCTGGGATAGAGATTTCGATTTTGTGGGTGTTTATGCTAGAGTACATTTATTATCTGCAATGTTGTTCTATCTGCTGCCTAACTAACAATTTTAACATGGAATCGCACCATTCTGTGCACATCGATCTGCCGTCGGATGACAACGGTCCGTTCAAGACTCGCCCTGTTTGGGGAGGGTTGGGCCGGCACACAGTGACCCGATTTCATAATTCGCACAATGTTATTGTTGGACGCGGAGACTTATTGCCATGGAAGGCAATAATCTGAGGTATAGTCTGAATTTAGCCGTTGGGTCTGCTTTAGTGACTGTCCTGTTCTGGAACGCCTTTGGTTCCAGGAAGGAAGAAGTACACCCAAAACGCGAGAAATACACGGAATGCTTGATTGATTTAGCAACCATTCAGCACAGAGAAATTGAATTGAAATGGATTCACCAAAGTAGAAGTAGAATGTGCCAAACTCGATTGAGGCTAGCATCCGTGGAGTGATGAGTGCGACGACGAACTATAACAATAGAAATGAGCACGAGAATTTTCGTCGTTCAAAATACTTCTTACATTGCACAGCCAGTTTATCCCAATGGCAATGCCAACAGCCTGGGGCCGAACATCTGGAGGAAAGATTTCGGAATGAATAACCCAGTTAACAAGGCCAATGCTAAAGGCAAAATTGCAGACGTAGGTCCACACTGCAGTGGCCCAACCAGCATCTCGGTGGCTGGCCCAAGAGATCTTGTACATCACGTACAGTGTGGCCACTATGAGTTGGGAGATACCCATGCCGACGGCTCCCGCAAGGAGACCCTTTCTGCGACCCTAACAATTCATAAACATGATTACCGGGATCGTACAGAGAAAGTTCAGGAGACTGATGACACCAGTTGCTAGAAGATCCACCGAGCGGCCGGCGAGTCCAATCTTTTAGAAAACCCGTGGTGCATAGTAAATGATAGCGTTGATACCTTCGTGGAGTTAGCCTTCAGTCTATCGGAAAGGTTGTGCGTTTTATTAACCTGTAAACTGCTGAATCAGCTCGAGAAGGCAAGTAGTAAGGAGCTGGCGGTTGAGATGACGGGGGGGAAACAGGGATTTCTCAGCCGGGCAGGAGAAGTGACACCAGGAAACAAGGCAGCGGTTGTCTCATTGTCGAAAACGGCCGAAGATGCTTTTAACTCAAGCATCTCATTTATAGCACAAATATCACTTCGGGGAACACGACGAAGGCGCGATAATGTTGATAATGCTTCATTCTCGCAATCTGGACCTGGGGTCAGTATGTCTATGCTTAAACTCTCCACAAATCTGCGTACCTTTCATCGTCAGCCAGCGGGGACTGTAAGGTAAGGAAAAGGTCCCAGCACCAAGAATCAAAGAAAACAGACACTACAATGCAAGCGGCAGCCGCCATGCAATCGACGATTGTCCATCCCCCGTTCCACCAATGTGTTGCGTTCCTAAATTGAGCCAAAACGCCACCATGATACCCGCAGTAATTCCAAATTGCTGTAAAGCAACGAGACCACGTCGAAGGTTAGGTGGTGACAGCTCACTAACACAGAGAGAGGGACAACCATGGAAAGCTGACCGACTGCAAGGCCAGCAATAAACCGACCTATGAAAATCATGGGCACATTGATAAGAGGCAGCTTGAATAATGAACCCTATGAGGGAAATGACGTTTGCTGGAAGAATGGACCAGCGTTGATCGGTGATGAGGCCATTGGCAAGGGCGGCGAACATGGCCCCCAACGTGAGGACAGAAACCATCCAACCTTGAAGGCTAGAGTCATTGGCCAAGTAGAAAATACTTTGGCCTGCGACAGATTAGCTGTGACCTAGAAAGACGCGTTAGAGAGAGAGAACTCACAAAATTATTCTTCACCAAAATTCCAATAATAACTCCTTGATCATAGCTACGAGGACAATATTTAGTCGCCGTTGCGGAAAGTGAAACATTTGATTTCAAGCGTACCCATACAAGACACCTCCAGCATCGGTAGACAAGTGATGGAAAAGCTGGCCTACCGGCTTTGCCGTAAGAAATTCCTAGCCCCAAGGGAAGAGCAGAACCACTATCACTAACATCAACCATGGTGGTATAATATGATAAGGATTCAGCTTAGGACAGGAGGTAGAATGACAATAACACACGTGATGTTTCCAGGGATTTGGAGCACTACCTAGAACGGCAGAGCAGCAGACCCGAAAATAGATATACGGTAAAATGGATAGCCTCCAACTTAGTATATACACCTGCTTCGCATCTGGGGTATGGAGTCTGGGGTCTGGGGCACCCACTCGAAGATCTCAACTGTCGGGGTTCTGTGTGCCGACTGTGGTCTGATATTATCGGCGCGCAGTTCCCCGACTGCATTGAAGGAACGGTGGATGTTTGACTCGAATACTATGTCTTCCCGAGAGACCCGGGCGTACAGTGGCAATCGAGAAACGCAATTTCTGTGTTTTCCGCCGAAATCGAGCTAATTAGATTGCATATAAAGGCTTTCGATTTGTGCTTGTGCAGTTGGACATCTCTCCAGTGTCTTCTCCAAGTGTATTTAGACCTTTCTTTGTTAAGAAACAAACCTTCAAACCTCTTCTACTCTAAAAATCCTACAACCTCACGCTTGATAATAAACACGGTATTTCCCAAAAGTCAATGGCGCCCTCAGCCGAGTTAACGGGCCGTGATGCTCTCGCCACCCGAGCCGTTCCTAGCATGGTGTTTAGCGATGGCAGCCTTTCCTCTATGACCCCTCCGCCCCAGTCTGTATTGGAAAGCGATGCAGCGAAGGGAGCACAAAAGAGATTCTCAGTTCGAGGAAATGCAGTCGTTACAGGTGGAGCCGGTACCTTAGGGATGTACTCATGTGATGCCCTTCTTGAGCATGGGTTGCGCGGCCTCATGATATTCGACGCGGATTTGACGAATGCGCAAAAGAAAATCAATGAACTGCAAAAAAAATTTCCTGACGCCAAAATCGCCGCGATGAAAGTCGATATAACTGATGAAGCGGCCGTCGAAGCAGCAGTGGAGGAAGCAGCAGTGGAGGAAGCAACTGGAACGCTAGGATCGATCGATGCCCTATTCTGCTTCGCCGGTATTGTTGGCTGCGTGGAATCATTGAGCATGCCCATTCCGCAGTGGAGGAAGATTGTCGATGTTAATACTACGGGGTCTTTCATCTGTGCTCAGACTGCAGCTCGACGAATGGTGACACAAGGTAACGGCGGCTCCATTACCTTTATCGCCTCCATATCAGGACATCGTGCGAACTACCCTCAGTCTCAAGCTGCATACAACGTTAGCAAGGCAGCAGTGCTGATGCTGAAGAGCTGCCTTGCCGCAGAGTGGGCTCGGTACGGAATTCGGACTAATAGCATCAGTCCCGGATACATGGACACAATCCTCAATGAGGGCGATGGGATTGCCGAACATCGGAGGGTCTGGGCGTCATGCAATCCGACTGGTAGGATGGGAGCTCCGTCGGAGCTGACAGGAGCTGTGGTGCTTTTGGCAAGCGACGCAAGCACATACATCAATGGTACCGACATAGTTGTCGATGGTGAAGGAGTTGTTTTCTGATTATAGATCACAGTGCGTTGAGCAAGAATGATAATTGTGGAACAATAAACATAGAAAATACCACGCAGCTCCCAGTCTATGTGCATTTCGGTGAACTTGAAAAGGACTCAATTACTTGATATCACTGTCGACACTGTTGAGATGGACCTGATGCCCTGGCTAGAGCGTCCACATACAAATCAGTAACTATAAATGTCACTCCTGAGTATAAGACACAGAATAGCAGCAACCAACCAAGTATCTCTTTTTAGCTTTGAAAATCTCCACCATTGTCGGCGTCCTGTCAGCCGAAGCAGAACCTCACAAGAGGCTCCGGTCTTTACCGGCTTGAATACGACCGATGATTATTCCTAGTATGATTGGATGGCCATTGGGATGATAATAATCGCAGATAGCATGGGCTCCTGATATAGCATACCGGAATGATACACTCCGAATACTAAACCCCGGCAGTTCTGCGAGGCCAATGTGGATAGTATATATATTGAAGTCATCGCTGTGAAGTCCATAGCACTTCGAGTAATCCCCTTCTTATTCTGACCTAACCATGGAATCCCGATCCACCAGTGTAGGTGACTAACACTCACCCTTGATGCTCGTTTCACACCGAACAAGTGCTCACATGACCACCCCCCTTAAAGCAGCAAAGAAAAAGGGGCAAAATAATGGTTGTCTGAGCTTAACATAAGGCTGAATTAGGTCTGCGACATGCTCTTCACTCACAGTGACAAAAAAGAAAAAACAAAAACATACAACAGCCGGGATTCGCTGGTGGTCACCCACCCAACTACTAACCGGCCGGCGTGTGGCTTAAGTACGGCTGAGCGGACGGGAAGCCCTGTTTTCCACACCCTATGGTCGTATGTACTGGTTTTTATTGCAACACCGATTGATTTGTTGATTTGTTGCTGCGCGACCAGGGTGAGCCTGGGTGAGTGCACTATAGAGAGGGTGAGCCGTCACCCAACATCGCGCAGCACCGCGCAATCTCAATCTTTTGGAATCCTTCCGATCTCATGGCATGCTACAACGACTGATAATTGGCTATCCTTCTCCAACTTCAAAACACTGAGCTATGTTGATTCTTGGCATCTGCACATAGCCACAAACAGATTACCCCCTTGACAAAGTGAGCACAAGAACAATGAAGTCTTCTTGCCTTTTTCTCTCATGGATGGCGGTATAAAATCGACCATCGAAATTGTCTGTCTTATCCATGATTTCAGCCTTGCATTTGTGAGAGTCCCAGGGGCTCGACGAAAGTGGGTCCACTTGTTCAATGCGGTGGAAATTTTTGAGGTCCACCGCCCGGAGTAGGCGGGTGCTGATGTACCGGGATGGCTGATGCATGACCCGGAGGTGCAGAGGGTGTTGGGTGTCTAATTGATGGATTCTGATGGCCAGACTCCGTCGTCCCTGGTCAAGGAGTAGTTCCATGGGCAGTATGGCTGACTCCCGGTGAAGCACGGCTGTTCGGGTGGTCCTGTAAACTGGGAGAGTTCCTAGGAGCGCACTGCGGAGTATCCGGTCTAAACAGGCTAGCTGGGCACCCACCCCATTGGAGATGAGTTTCTGTCTGCCTGAGAGATCCTGTCTCGATCTTCTCCGCCCTGGCCACCACGCCTCAGCTCCATAGCAAAGGACTGAGACCACACAGGCTACTGTTGCTTGCCTCAGTAGGGGAGCTTTGACTCCTCGTACCGTGTTCGCCAGGGCTTGAATCCCGTTGGCTGCCAGTTTGGCCTTGGTTGCCAGTGTCTGGGTATGTATTCTGAATTTCAGTTTCCGGTCAAACCAGATACCCAGCTAGCGTGTGGCTTCCTTGAGTTGAGGGGGTTTAATCTCCACTGTGCCCTCAGGTGTTTGGATCGAACAGGTGGGATTGTTCTTCTTCCAACCTCTGGCAAAGTGTTGGAGTTCTGTTTTGGCCAGGTCAAAGGTGAGACCCTCTCTTTGGCCCCATTCCATCAGGTCAGTTGCGATGCTTTGCAGTCTGACCGTGTTTTCTTCCAGGGTTTTGCTGACAACTAGTTGGCAGATATCATCTGCATATCCAAAACGGCCTGTTACAGACCTTGTCGTGTTAGACTCACGTGATGACGCGGGGAGTTAAGAAAGAACTATTGGATGATGGTTGATGATGGATATGCAGGAAGCAACAGGGATCAAGTTGATATCCGAACAGGTCACGTGATATGGTATATGGTATACGGCGCGGTATACAGGATGGTATATGGTATATGGTATATGGTATAAGGTATACACCGTGGCACATGAATCGGTATACAGACCAAAGGATATATAAGGACGCTCATTCATGTACTTAGCTTAGTTCTTCGCGATCAATCTAGTTAATCAAGCATTGGTTACCTTCTAGTTTCTGACTCGTCCGCACTTAACCAACAACCCAGTATACGTACTCGGTTGGCCTTGTTTCTCTATTCGTTACCTTTACTGTTTCTACTTGTTGAATATCTTACGGAGCCTGGAGGGGGCGACATACCCATCAACGCATACGACATACCGAACCGGACCCGGAGGGGCATTGAGCATACGATCACTTGGGAGACACTTAGGGTAAGTGTCCAGTCTCGAAATACAACTAACTAGAACCCTAGGTACGATACGAGAGAAGCCAGGTTGTGACACGGCCTCTGCAGGCGATTGTTGGCCCTATCTTGAAAACAGGTTCAATGTACAGCATGAACAGAATTGGTGAAACTGGGGAGCCCTGAGGCAAGCCTGCTGGGACTGCAAAAGTTGGGCTCTGGTGCCCATCCAATCGTATAGCTGCTGTTCGGTCTTGGGTGAAGCTTGACACCCAGTGGAGCACTGTGGATGGCCATCCTTGGCTGTGGAGTCGTTGGGTTAGCCTGCCTGAAAGGACTGCATCAAATGCGCCTTTGACATCCATGGTTAGCATGGAGCCGCTGAGGCTGCAGGCCCAGGATTCTTCAACATCATGCACCAAAGCTGCCGCTAGGTCAGTAGCTGAGCGACAGGGGAGAGCCCCGAACTGTTGGGGATGAAGGATCTTGTGCTTGATGGCTATCCAGGAGAGTCTGCGGGCCAATAAGCGTTCCAACCCTTTCCCCAAGATGGAGAGGAGGGCGATTAGCCTGTATGAGCGTGGACTGCTGCAGTCCTTTTTCCCTGGCTTTGGAAGGGCTACCAACAGGGCTTGACGGAAGGGAGTTGGGTGCCATCCAGTTGCAGCACAGTGCTTGTAAAGAGCTGCAATGTGGGGGCCAAGAGCAGGCCAGGCCTTCTTCAGGACTGCATTGGATATCTCGTCCTGCCCGGGTGTGCTGCTCTTGGCTTGGAAGATAGCTTGGTATGCTTCTCCAGATGTGACAGGTGGGAAGGGCAGAGTTGCCTCTGGATTGTTGTCATTACAGTCAATGGGAACATCCTCTGCGGAGGCAGCCTTCTGGAGGAGGGTTTTCACCAGGAGCTCTGCTTTGGCGTCAGGGGTGGTGTGGACTGTCTCTCCATTTTTCAGAGGTGGGATTGGGAAGGATCCCTCTGTCCTGTTCCACCTGATTGCTCGGAAAACGTCCTGGCTGTCAGTGAAGCTATCCAGTTGTATGCGCCAATACTGTCGTTTTGCTTGGCGTACTGTGCAGCGAAAGTTTCGTTTTGCAGCTTCTACCTCAAGTGGGGGGCTATCTGGATCCTTTAAGATCCTTCGGAGTGATGTCACTGACTCCTGGCAGTCCATGTTCCACCATCTATGGCCTGATCATTGATGGGCGTGTGTGTGTGTGCCCTTTTTGTGGAGGCTTCAATGGCATTAGTGGTCACCTGGATGATTGCTGTAGCATATCTATCCAAGGCATCGGGTGGGAGGCCCGGCTGAACAGGTGGAGGTTGCCCCATTTTCTCTGCTTCCTTGCAGAGGGCTGAATGAAAGATGTCCTCCTGCATGGTGGACATTCGGAGGGGTGGCATTGTCTTTGCATTGTTAACAGGGTGCCAGTGAACGGTTGTGGACAGAGCTACATGGTCCGCTAGGACTGGGATTCCTGGTGCTGGCTCTGTGAGTGTTCCTAGGCAGACCAGGGATCTATTGGCCCAGGCAAGATCAATGGTGTTTTTTCCATGCGTTGGGGTGTTTGGCTCCAGCATCAAAGCTAGCCCCTGGTGGTTTGCCCATTGGAGGAAAGGCTCTGCTCCTGCTATGTTGATTGCATTGGTCTGCCAAGATGAGTGGTGGAGATTGAAGTCTCCTGCAACCAAACAGGGTCTGGTAGGGAGAGATTGGCTTAGGAGGTTTTTCAGCCCCTCCCCTGTGTCCACTGCTCCTGGAGGGGCGTTATACAGATTCATTAGTGTCACATGTTGGCCTCCTGAACCCACCTGTACTGCTGTCAAGTCCCGGTTAGATTGGGGGCCGTGTGGCACTAGCTCTGCTTTGAGCTGTGGGTGTTTGTGGATATATGTGAGGGTGCGTGGCCTGTTTGACCAGTTTTCTATTGGTGTGAAGAGTTGGAAAGCAGGGTGATGTTTTGAGAGGCGTCGTTCTCGGAATTTCGAAATCCAAGGCTCTTGGATGAGAACCACATGGTAGTCTTGTTCAAAAGCGAGTTGGAGAGCAGCTTCATGGGGGGATGGGCTCCGGGCCACATTGACTTGGAGGATCCGCAGTTGTGGGAGAGATTTGTCATATCTCATTGAGGTGATGTGGGGTTGGGAACTGCCTCTACAGCAGTGTTCTCAGAGGATGCATCAGTGTCTGATTGTTTGTCCTGGTTGCCGTCCTCCACAGTTTTGGATGACAGAGCTTGTTGTTGACGGGAACCCGGACCAATATGCCCTGCTTGATGCTGGGCCGTACTGGGCAGTTTGCATGATCTGCAGGAGCAGGTCCTAAGCAATTGGCACATTGTTGGGTGCTTTCTTTGTGATCCTGCTCAGTGTGGTCTTTAGCTCCGCATAGCCGGCATTTGGGCTGTCGGGTGCAGGTTCTGGGATTGTGGAAGTCCCAGCAACGGGCACATTGTTGTACTTTGGGGTTTATATTCTTGCGTCTTATGCGAAGATTCTTGCCAAAGAAGTGGATCCAGTGTGGAACATCTGATATGGCAGACTCTGGCGTTGCTAAGATGATTGTTGCTGTATTGTCTGTATTGTGAACATGATTCTTCCTAGACCAATGTAGCTTCAGAGGCGTGATACCAGTCTGTAGTTTGAATTCATCTTTTGCTGCTTGCTCTGATACAGTGACTGTTGAGCCATCATAGCCCGTGTATTGTTTGATAGCTCCTGGGATTACAAGAACGGCCCATTTCTGTTCTGATTCGGCATTTGAGCCCTGGATTATCTGTTGTATCTCCTCCTTTTTGTTGAGCAGGATCTGTCCGCTTTGGGCGTCTTTAGGTCCAATGGCGAGTCCTGTGGGAATATGTTGTATTTCTTTTATGGTAGCAGTGACCGCTGGATCCAGGCTACTGCGTAGCTTTTGTAGTGTTATGGGCTAAGCCTGTAGTGCTAATGACTAGCTATCTCACAAAAGATTTCGTTGAAGAACAGGAGAACGGATGTCCGATCGGACAGCTTTATATACAAATGTACGCCGTGCGGGGGTAGGTAGTCTGGTAACCCCTCCGATCATCTCTCCGAATAACATATCATTTATTCTACAGGCGCAGCCTGTGACATGTAGTGCCGCATGTGGATAAGCGCCCACAAAAGGTGATCTAGCAGCTATATTAGAGTTGGTGAACGTTGACGGTTTGAGGGCAGAGAAAAGATATACTTGCCAGGGAGGTTTGCACGAAATGAAAGCTCCCACCAGCGCTACCACCAGTGATGGTGACCTTCCCTGCATCGCCTCTGAATACATGGATGCTTTGCTGGACCTACTCCAGCGCGAGGAGCTGGTCCAGGAGACTATGCGTCGGCCGTACCATCGGTATCGACGGAGTTACCGGCAAGAAATCGCTACGGTCAGAGATGATATTGGATAGCGACATCAATCATGGAGCCCTTGGATTGATACACCATACTGCCACCGTAAATTGAGGCTGCACTGCCGGCAGTGTAATTTATAATGTACATTGAGTGACAAACAATTCTCCCTTTGACTAAGAGTGTTATCGACAGATGATGGTTGACTCCAAGTCGGATTGCTTTGTATGCATGCATCACCGAAGACGGTGCCGTTGATATATGTGCTATTGGCGTACAGGCCGTAGTCAATCGGTAGCAGTGCTCTCCACCGCGGATTGCCAACAGGCGCTTTCGCATATTTGATTCCATAAAACGAGTTGATACTGACATGGTCAGACAGGATTTGCTCTACCAGGACGCCGAACCCATCACTCATCCAGAAGTCCTGTTTGAGTTGCCGATGTATTCAGCGTTGTTAACGCCCACACTGACGGCTTCGCTGCGTACTCTAGTGATTAAGAAAGCAACCGTCAGAAAGTGTGTGTGTTGCTGGGTATAGTCCCATTGCAACGATTGGTGCCTGGAATGTAAACTGATGAAACAAATGTTTTGAAATAAGAGGAATACCAAGTACACAACATGCCCGCCGGTGAGCAGGGCTTTCCAGTGCTCTCTTACCGTTGCATTATTATTCTTTCCCTTCTCACTTTTCAGCTACGTATGTGTAAGTTTGGGGTTAAAAGCATACTTTGGTCAAAAATCGGGGTTAGAATTGTCCCACCGATGCTGATTTGTGCGTCTTGTTTAAGGGAAAATCAACATTATGCAGAAATCAACAATGACTGGCTGGAAATGACAATGATGGTGAATAATGATGCAGACGGCCCTGTACGATAATGCCAACAGAATCAAAAGTTCTGTTATCCCGAATCAAAATTGGCCAATATTGTTCATTTTGTATCACGAGCTTTTCCTAACATCCAACGTCAACGTCTGAGCATATCATCGCATTCATTTGCCCCATGCTTTTGGCCGCTTGCAAACGCTATAGTGTATCCCCAACCGGCGTTTCGACCTTTCTTGTGTCTGTGGGGCTTTGTAGATAATGCGCTTAATCCAGGCAACATGTCCAGCAATCCTAAATACGATACTATATTAGCAATCATAATCAAATCATACAATCATCCTATTCTTTCGTGGAATTCGATAATGGGCACATACCCCACGATGCTTCGAGTTCTTTTTGTAACATTACGTTAGCAAAGCTCTAACTGACAAATGTGAGACTTACAAATGGCTTGGGACATTCAAACGCTTCCTTCGAACAGGAAGTCCAACAAGCAGGCTCTTGGCGCTTAGGAATAGCTGGCGTCGGAGTTGGATATGGGACAGCGATGGCATTGTTGACCATGAGGGCCAATGCTGACACGACTATAACCGAGAAATGCATGTTGCTATTTTATTTTGGGTTGAGATACTAATTTGAATAATGGAGCTTGGAGTACGGAAGGTTGACGGACGGCATTTAGGACTGGAATCGACAACAAATTTATAATTCTGGCGCCGAGAAGCCAGGTCAGCTGGGAGGGTTGCACGTTAGACGAAATCCAAATCCAACAATAGCTATTCCGTTGTATACCTACATATGCATAAGAGCTACCGCACTGCATCCAGTCCTGTGGGACTATGGTTGGCTCGTTCCGCATTTACATGGATTAAGGATGTTTCAGAACATGGATATCCGGAGAATAAATAGCAAAAAGGAGCATGGTAAATTGACTGGCGGTCGTAAAGCAGCCATGTAGCACATATAAGCGCTATGGTCAGATACCACCACGTGCATCTCATAAGCACTTGTTACATGATCATGATAGACCGATCACTTTATGAAGGCCACCATTTCGTAGGTCGGGTGGTATTGTAACCCTAAAGGAGAAATACACGCGTCATAGCATCAATAGGCAGATGACTGCCTGTTAGCCTCAAAACGTGCCCCAAAATTTCTAGTTCTTTAACCCTCATTACTTACATACAACCAAGCAACTATTTCCTGAATGTAGGAATAAATCCCATTGATTGATGTCAGACTGACCTTTTGCATAGTCTTGCATAGACATGTGCCGAAGAACACGGTTTCCAGCAGCACTAGACTGCAAGTTCTTGAAAGAAAAGGGGAAAATATCACAACGCCAGAGAGGTTGACATGACTACATCGACTGGTTATAAGCTGATATAAGTGTCCACCGACGCTAACGACTCTAGTTGCATGTGCAGGCATGTCTAGTGCTCTGATACCTAATCCTCTTGCTACTATTATTGATTCATATATGTTCCCATGGTGGTAATTGCCCATTAGATTTTAGTTTGTGTTTCTCTCTTTTCAATAGTACATGTTCTGATATCTTGAAGACTGAATATAGCGATGGTAGAATGGTGTCATATTTTCAATTATAATGTGGGCTTCCAAAGGCTGCTCACTTGATGTGCCCTGACCTGGAATTGAGAAAGATACCTTGTATTTCCGTAGTCTTAGTCCATCCCTAAAAGCATTCCCGTAGAAAGAAGCTATACAACGCCAGTTGCCCTAGGTATCAACCCCATAATACGATTAACATTATATGCAACCGCAAGAACAACAACGACAACAACAAACGTGAACGGCCCAGCCACCTCCCAGAAAAGCCCTTGGCTCGGCTCCATGTCCCGTATATCAGCCGTGTTCATGCCCAAGTAGCTCGAGACAAACGAGAGGGGTAGGAAGATAGTCGAGACAATAGTGAAGACGAGGATCGCTTTGCCGTGGTCTTCTTGAATGATCTCAACGCGTTGGCATATCTAGTTGATATTATTAGTCCAGGGCCTTGTTTGGTTTGGGGTTACGTACCTGTTTCTCTAGCTGTTCTGTACGCTTTGTCAATTCTTCAAATACATCCAGTTTATCCTGCAGCTCGACCTTTATCTCCTGGAGAATTCTCCGTGCCGACATATTAACCACACCATTTCCGTTAGATGTGGAAGAGAATAAATATTCAAAGAGTGTCAATTTCCCGTTGCTCTCAGTATAGGACACTGTGTCACTCTCATCGTCGTAAGAATAAGAGTTGGGCGTGCATAGAGCTGTTATTATGGACAACTGATCAGAGATATTTTTGGAGATTATTCCTAGCTCTTCACGGAGCAAGTTCATGTCCACAAGAAGGTTTTTGCTAGGTGTGCTCCGTGCTTTGAGTTGCTAACGAGGTCAGCACGAGGGCTTGTGTTTGTTGCAGAATCAAACGCACCAAATGAGTGGTATATGTCACATAGATCTCCTCAATATCCAGCTCAGGCATAAACGTGCTGGTTGAATGTCCCTGTAGGACAGACTGTAAGACAAGAGGAATAATCCTCCCACAGTCTACTCCGCTGTAGGTAGAGTCTTCTACGTCGTCTTCCGAACGGAACATTGCGCAGTATTCAGCTTGTGCATGATCAAGAGATTCATATATCCGATTGGTCTTGCGGCACATTCTCCTGGAAAATGTATTGTCTTGATTGCGCAACGGAGGGCTGTATCTCGAAGATCGTGTATGCGCTGTGAAGCGTTCTTCTATGTCTTCATATGGAACAGCATCCGTCTGTATCCCGCGCTCTTGAGAAGCAGCTGACTCGGCTCTCGGTTCAGCTGAAGTCGATGAATTCTGAATTTCACCATTAATGCTAGCAGGTTCTGACTTGTTGTCATCGCCCGCCTGATCCTTACATTTGATATCATCCTTGACCTTTCGCATGAGTCTGGATGCCTCATGAGATGTATCCACAAGGAGTATGACAATATCGACAAATGCATCTTTTATTGAATTTGAAATATAGAAATCTTCAACTCCGAATAGACCATCGCGAAGTTGTTGAATTCGGTCTATAATTTCTTGAAGCGGAATGGCAAAGATCTCGCAGTGGAATGAGAACATCTCATCCACAGAAATGAAATCAAACGTCTATATTTCATCCTTTAGTTAGCTAGATGGCATGAAGGACATAAAATATAGGAGGGTCGAAACATACCTGTATTATGAGATGTGCTGCTGCCCAGACCTTTCCTTTAACAATGCAATCATAGTCTTCGTCGATAAAATGCCCCAAAACACGACTCAGGCGACCTACAAATGATGCAAGCAGAGTAAAGACGTGATCGTCAATGTGGCCACTCTTACCCAGGCTGTACATTTCTCTGTCTATATCTGACCTGGTCTTCAATGGTAGGATGTTGTAACTTTGTGCAGTGAACACATCCGAGCTAGAAATCATCTTGTAGTGCATATGCGCCAACAGTGCTCTCATCTGCTGCTGTGGCGTGGGTGTTTCTCTTGGAGATATTTCGTCCACAAGTGCGTATGGATAAGTGTTGATTGTATTTTTAGTCTTGATTGACCACGTGAAAATGGGATCCTTATTACCTGTAGGAGCCTTCGCCGTGCTCTGGGCGTTACCATCTTCGTGGCGTATGTGTTGACCCTTTGATTGGATCCTTTCGGCTTCGACCTGAGCCCGTACAGCCTCCTGAACGTATGGGGGCGGTGCGTAGTATGGATCCTCGTCATGCGTGGGTCGTTGGAAGTATGCATCAGTTTCTTCCATGGCACGTAGTCGTCTGGTATGATCATAAAGTATCTTCAGATCTAACTCTGTAAGATATTGTGCAATAATGAGGTCTCTATCTCCCTAGCACCACAAATATCTGAATTAGCCTTCCGAATGACAGGGGTGGTGAGTCTTATAATAGCATTACCCCGAACTTTGGCGTGTCCCAATAATAGGGTATTTTGTACTCATCTAGCGTCTGTGGGCTAAGTACTTCCAGGCTAGCCTTGGGATACTCCCTACGGTCATCTTTTCGGGAGGTCCAATCGTATTTCCCTTGCAGCGGGATTGCCACTGGTAACCTTTGATGAGACATGGATGCTTCAGAAGAAACTAGAATTGCAAGTGGCTCCCTGTCGTGGTGAGACTGCAGTATTGATGGCCAACGGTTCCCGTCAATGAGACTGCCATCTTCCTGGAGACTGTACACGCAACGTCTAGGATCAATGCGAGTATCCATGGTCGTTTCCAGAATAAGATTGACTCGGTATAAGAACGCCTTCATTTCTCATTATTATGATGAAGTTGGACGCCAAATGGCCAGGGGACTGTAGACACTCACAAACCACACCCTACATTGGTCACGCCTGAGACAGAAGGTGAAACCAGAGCTCATAGTGACGCATATTGTGGGGGGAAACGGGTGTCTTCCAACTGTGCAAGTCGTGATTGATGACCTCGAATTATCGTAGATAGCCGTGGGCGAGCATGTCGCAATAAATTCTAAAGAGATAGGTTACATAGCAGCGCTTGAAGACGAAAGTGGTCAACGTACTATTACCGATAGTGAGTATCCAAAGCTGCGGAACATGGATCAAATCGGGTACATGGTTATATAGGCGTCGAATTGCTTGTTGGCTCTCGCGAGATATGGAAGAGTCTAGATGGTAGGCAGACTGAACCAGGGCCTGAGTCCAGTGAGCTTTGGAGTTATGGAATCTGTTCCTTCTTTCCGGTATTTTTCCACGCCAAAAGTACGGCACTGCTATCATATTGATCCTGGTTTCGTCAGAATGTCCGGGTAAGATCACTTTCTTGCATACAGAGCAAGCCAGGAAGCGTTTGCCTTGGAACGAAGATGTTTGGAAAGAAGATAGAGCTTGTTCAAGGAACTGAGATGTGGTGAGGGCCTCAGCCTGCTTCCCGAGTCCATATGCTTCTAGGGCACTCCTCTGATATCCTCACGGAAAAATAGTAAGCCTTTGTATGTGGCTTCTGAGTGGACCCAATGCATACGTACCAGAAACGCCCCGAATTCGATCCCTTCATGCGGTAGGTGCCTGACATCCGATTAGCGGTGGTAATTGAGCTTCATTAAATGTGCCTTACATCCATCGTAGATTCAATGGCTCAATCTCACCCCTGGGGCTTGCGTTTTTAACTGCTAGTAGGAGAATTTCCTCGTTGCCCGAAATCGAGCGTTCTTGCGCTGTAGCTTCAATTGAGAAGATGTTCGGATACAACGGCGCTATATACGCTTTTTGAGGACTGTCTCTAGGCAGGACAAAGCTCTCGGCCCTGGATACACTAGTCGCTATGCGCCGAAAGATACCTGGTGTTGATACCTTGTCATCTCTTTGAACCACGTTATTAGCGTCTTTCTTGACTCCAGTCGACTTTCGTCTCTTGTCAGCTTCGCGAGCAAAGACAGATTGGAACTTTTCTTCCCGCTCTATTGGGGTCACAGATGCCATTTTTCATACAGCGATGTGTTGATTATCATTCCGAATTGACGATGAAAAATGCCGACAGAAGGTGGAAGGATCGTAATTGGGGGTCAGAAGTGCGTTGTTACCCCGCCTCAGCACCCCAGCAGTTTTAAAAAGACACTTGGAACCTCATAATAATATCAAAAGCCGAGATAAGAGAAGAATCGGAGAATCATTTAGAATGTGAACTGAAATTGTTCAGTAGATACTGTAGATATGTACTACTCCCCTTTCACATAGGTATAACGTCTCTTCGGCTGTGCTCGTTCCCCAAAATACCTAAGTATCTCATCATGTCTCTTCCGATCTTTCTTCCTTTTTCTAATCCTCTCGTAGTCAGCGAGGCCAGCTTGTAGTCCGCCGAGTCGTTGCTCCCTCAGACGCCGAGTATGCGCAAACAATTCCTCCTGTACGTCCTCCGAAATCCAACGCTTGAGGATGATGAAGTTGGGATCGTTCTAGCAGTATAATCAGCGAAATCTCAGATAGCAGACAGACAGCCACTCACCTTGTCCCATTCCCAAGGAAGTTGGTACGCGTCCAATGTTTCCGGTAATATTTGCCCGCGGTGGATTTTCACCCAAGTCTCCCCCTGGTCCCGAGTTCTTTCATGCTTGAGAGATTCCTGCCTAGCTAGTATAATAGCTATATGGTCATCTTTATAGCCAGCGGCCGTAAATTCCTTGGTCACGGCGTCGCTTAAATGTGCGTCGTTGTGGTCAGACATAGTTGATTGCTTAGTGCGCTTGACTGAGATGGTGAGATGGACATTTCGAACCCCGCTTTTTATAACTAGCTATGAAAGAAAAAAAAATAGTGCTAACTGAGAAGGACGACATGTGGTATATACATTACTTCAACAAATTGACGGATACTTCTTCAGCCACAGGCTGCTGACATTGTCCTCGGTTCAAGTACAGTGAGAAGAAATGACCGATGACAATAATTGAATCCTAATTGAAAAGGGATATACGCGAACTTTAGTAAACAAAATCAAATGCTATACAAAGTCTCTTACGTAAAGTCCATATCTATCAACCGACCTGTCTTCCTATCGTAACAGAACATCTTTGGATCCACGGATCACACTATCGTTGGACCTGTATTCGGGAGGAATCAAAGAATTCTTATCCCATCATTGCAGATCCAGTCATAGCAAACATATAGCAGGGGCTGATATTCTTTGATATCAGACGCCTGGGATGATCCGTGGCCGACAAACAGTGCGCCCCTATCGGTATGAATTTTTGACCATCTAGCTTGCCCTCTGGTGAGACAGCAAATTTACCTATTCTGGAACAATCTAGAGTAAACTTCAAGGCAAATGCATGTGTGCTCGACATTCTCACCCAGAAGCTGACTGTCTGATGAGAACGCAATACAACCAATTATAGGTCTGTCCATTGTTATGCTTGAGATATTGTTTGCATGTCCAATCGAACAAGTCCCAGATTCCCACATTGTCGCTGTCGAGCAGTAGAGCTAAGATAAAATTATCTGGTAAAAAATCGAGATCAAAAACCTTGATGGAAAGTCAAGGCCGGAAACCTTCGATGTGGTCTGAATTTCCAGTTCGCAGTCTCCAGTGGGTGTCCCAAACCGTGACCATACTGTCAACGGTGCGTGCCACCAAGAAGTGGCCGTCTTATGAACAAGCATATTCCAAATTCTACCTTGGGCATTCAGGGTGGTCTTTCATTTCCCGGTAAATGCACTACACAGATGAATAGTGTCATAACCCATTCTTGTAGCAAGTCTGGCCATCCGGTGAAAATTCAATTGAAGATCAATTATTCTGTATTTGATCCTTCAACTGTCGAGGGATACCATGGAGTGATAGTGAGTCCTCTTGAGGCGAGGAAGAAGAAGCGCTTAGGTTCAAGAGAGCACCTTCTGCTGTTTCCTTGGTATGGTCGACGGCTGCTCACCAAAGCCAACTTCAGAACGTACCTCTTCTGCTTTGTGGCAGGTCTAGATTGATCTCGTATACATGCTTGGTGTCTGGTATCCATGAGTAAGATTGAAGTACGCCCTGACACCATTGCCACATGGCCGTCTTACGCAATCGAAAAGACGTCTGAGAAGCCATCATATTCTAGGCTTCCTCGCTCGCTTCCCGTAACTGTAGACCAGAAAGCTAAGGTTCATATATCTTCGATACTACACATTTGCTTTCGGGTCAGAAAAAGAGTGGTCCTCCTCCATAGGCATTTGATATGGTTAATATGTTACTATCATTGACGTCTCAAAGCTGAATACCCTCGAAAGGCGAGCCTACGGCTAGGGAATTGCCATCAGGGGAGAAGCTGAGGTAAAGGACTCTGTAGGGAAGTGCATCGCGAATTTAAATTGGATGAACAAAAGATCCAGTATCCGTTGAGGCCGTGAATCTCTGTGGCGCGAATGTTTGCTTATTGATATCCGAGAACTGGATTGCGCCACCAATCAAGCCTAAAGCCAACATATCGTGGCCCGGTAAGCAGGGAATGTTATCCCACACTCCGGCACCTTCCATCTCAAACCCGATGAGTTCCTCGTCGGTGGCTAGTTTATTGCGATTACTGGCTGGTTTCAACATAGTGTCGCCAGATCTCATCGTTCCGATGTGAACTGACAGGGTAGAAGTAAGTCTCGTCGCCGGGGCGCTGGCATAGTTTGTCTGGATGCTTTTGGAGGGGTATTCGCATATCCGGTCCCGGAATTGTTTGCTCTTTTTTCCGTCTTCAAGTCCTCACAGTAGATCTGGTCTCGCGAGTGTGACGGCCAATATTCTTCTCGCGTTCAAATCCATCGAGGTACTGTCTGCCAAAGTCGTACTCGACCACCCTGTCGCTAAAGATCACATCGCCCAGAGAAACCGGAATACCATCACATGTGAATCGAAGAGCCCCACAAATTCCAACCAGCAATGCCAGTTGAACAGATGGGTAACTCGCACGAAGACTGGAGGCGACACTAGCAGCATTTTCTTTTCCCATGCCGGGAAGGCAGCACAGCATGGTATTGTGCGGACCGAGCTTTCCGTTCGTAAATGTGCGTCCCCAGGCTGTGTGCCATAGATTTAATTCGAGTTAGCGCAGGTCCCATCAAACAACGCCTCGACCGCGCCGGCTTTGCGGGGAAGAGTGCAAATTATGGCGACTTCGGACTCGTCACGGGTGCTGGAACGCAGCCTGAGGCGAATAGCACAGGAGAAATCAAATTCTTGATGGACACGAGTAGAGAAATAGTTCAGGTTTGAGGGGTTTAGACCAAAGTGAAAAGGTGTGCGTTGTCGGCTGCGTCTTTTCTCGCAAGGCTGCGCGCACGTAGCGTGTGATTTATCGTCGGATCTGCGTTTTGCATCTACAGGTACGAACGAAATATAGGATTCTATGGAAATCATTCCAGGGTTTCGGTTGATCTAGAGCCAATAATCCCCGATTCCCATTGATTGCAAGCAAGTAGTAATCTATAGCCACGGGTAAGCCACATTTGGGCAGAAGAGAAGCATTTTATTCCTCTCTTTCTATCACATCTTTCGCGTTCTTCTCTCCCTTCTCCATCGCCTTCTCCGCCTTCTCCTTTACCTCTTGGGCCTCAAGTCATGCATATTCAGCCTCTAGGCTCACACATGGTCACGCGACCGAAAAGCAGCCTCACTCTCTAACTCACGCGGGAGGCACCCACCCAACTATTGACCAAAGTTAAGCCACATGTTAAGCTCAGTCAACTATTATTTTTTGCCTTTTCTTTATTCCTGTGACGGCCAACGCCAACGCCAACGCCAAAAAATTCAATATCGGCAGACACCACCAGGGAGGCAAACGCTGCCATCCGGACAATCAAGACAAACAATGCCCTAGCCCTGCCGCACAATCTATAGATATTCCCCTTTATCCCATATCTTTCCACAGACACAGCTTTTGATGTCTCTTTGATGAGGGAAATGGTCGGACCGAGCAGGTGGCTATTGCTCATAAAGCCAGCGTGTGCGCACATTTAGATAGACAATCACTTAAACCCATACGCGCACATACATACGATAGGCGAGATTATATCACCCGATCTCTTCTCATTAGACCTCGTCTAGTCGCAGATTATCGATTTCCCTGATTCGTCCGAGCTGCCCACTTCAGTTCAAGGTGCTTTATTCGATATCTAGTTCAACAGACTGATCTTCCCAGCTGCCAACGCAACGCAACGGGCAGGTACACTTCCTTTCCAGCCTCGCCCAATGCCTTAACATGTCTTGTTCTCCGTCGGCCGGTAAACTGTTCTTAGCCAATTTCGCCCCACACATCCGAATGGGCCATGGAGCATCACCATTCGCAAATAAGAGCCAGCAATGTCTCATGCCTTAACTGACACCCTCTGCACCCGGATTGTGCGACAAATCCATTGTCCTGAAGACGGAAAGCAACCCAATCAATAACTATTGACTTCCATTCACAAGGCTGGCCCGAACGCCACTGATCGACCGGGTTTCGCCGGTCCAGCCGAGCAGGCATGTGATTCTGTAAACCAACTCATAAGAGAATGGGCAACAAATATCTGGTCTTGCCTTTCTGGGCATTAGGATTCTTGTCGTAGGTGACATTGCGATTACAGTAATTAGAAGTAATACAAGTATTATAGGAAGTGGTTCAGTTAACAATAAAAAAGCTTTACACAGTATGACGGTATGACTGATATAGCTAATCTATATTTCATCCTGAAATAGTATGGATTCTCGTCGTGCGCCGATGGGTGGTGGGTCGAGCCTTGCAGGCACTAGGGCTGTGCTGGGTCCACACGTTATGCTAAACCGACGGTCCTCCAGCGGTTGCGGTAGCTCACTCCTAAAATATATGGAGCAGCAGGGTAGATGGTCCAGTGCACAAGCTACAAAATACGTTACAAACCAAGTCCTTACAGACCAGAGAGCAATTCGAAATCCCCATTCCTTTTTCTTGTTGGCAACCGGGATCAGTGAGTACTATATATGTGTGATTGTATTGCATTGCATGAAGCCCTGGGATTTTGTGGGTTATTTTTGCCACTATTGTAATTTTGAATAGATCCTTGGATCAGCTATCAGGTCCAGACTCATGCTGAATGGATCATTGACCCTCCCTTTTCAGGCTCCTGCTTTTTCTTGCTCATGCATCCACCTACAATGATGCCACTGCTGACTATCGTTTCTGGGAATGGGAAAACAACCTGGCTGGTTGTCAACCCAAAATGAATTAATCAACCAAGTTCTGGGACCCTAGATCCCTAGGCCCGGACCCGGTCCTAAGACCACTGGTTCACAAGGTCTATCCTAAAACCGGCATGGCCCGCCATGATACTGGTCCATCCCATACACGGTAAGTCTGCGACATACTGGCCCACCTCTCATTGGTTTCTAACGTATACAGCAATGATATACATTAAATTTGGCTTATTTTCGTCAACACCACCGAGAACCTATTGGAGACGGGAAATCGGTTTGTTACCAGGTCGGGACTGGCGAGTTGATGTAGATAAGGAGCCTCGGAGAATAGGAGGAAAAGGAAAAGAAACAACAAGTATCTTGATTGACTGGACAAACTTGTTATTCTGATGTTCTAGTCCTCACTGGGAAATTGTTTGTCCTCTAGGCTATGTCTACTATTTGGGGAGGTAAAAGTTGTAGCTCGTTTGGGTCTGATTCCTGAACCTATTCCGAGCTGGGGCTGTCACCTCGCTACATTAGAGCTCTACATATTTTGGTCTATTGGTGTAGTCTTTGCGAAAGCAGAATATGCTCACCTCTACTATATCTGACGTCTAATGAAAGGCTAATGTACTCGCATTTTTATGAGAGTTGCAATGCAGACAAGCCAAGTGTCGCGCTTTGGGAATTCGAATCTGCTACGATTGGTTATGTGGGATAGCCCATTAACATACACATGGCCTGCCCGAAACCCTGATCAGCTGGCGGCTATCATTAAATGAACAGGTAGACTATCTGATCGCGTGGATCGCACTTCTATGCTTTTTTTTTTTTTTTTCAAATCTCCTATTTGAAAAAGCGAGGCCAAAAAGGTAACAAACGAAACTGAAATCACAGTGATGGGAAGCATACTAGAGTATTGCTCAACTGCCAATTCATGATTCCATGATACAATGCTGTGACCGAATATATATATATATCTTCTCAGTTCTTAGTCTACTGTGAGTTCCTAGAGTGTGTCCATGGATGGACTGGATCCAATATGCGGTAGGGGCCCGTGGTGGGCCACATGAACAGAACCAATGACGGAAGGTCTACTTCTGCATGCTTAGTCCACTAGATAATTATTCCTAGTGTGATACGGCCTTAACACAAAAGGAATAACTATAGAATGAACAATATAAATATTAGACAGGCCCTCACCCTTCCCAGTAAACTTCTTGTTCCACGCACCGGATCTTCAATAATAGCAGAAACCAGCCCCGTGCCCCTCAAACATTTGCTTACCCCATACTGCCGCTAGAATACCAAATTCTGAGGCAAAGGCCGGACAATTCAACTCTTGCAGTCATATACTCGATTCAACATGATGCATACTCTTCGGCGTCTCAATGAACGGTCAAAGACCTTGCTGCAAATCCTGGACTCTCGGTTACACGACCAAGCTGAGTTGGAGAATATGGGGAGGGAGTACACCAAGAGGTGCTACCTTCTTGAACTACCGACTGAATCACTGCTAAATATCATCTCCTATCTACCAGTTATCCCGGAAGCATCTCTTGCATTAACTTGCAAACGGTTATTCACAATATGTCACTTGACTCTTCTCTCAGAATCTTTGAACTTCAATCGAGAATTCACGTCACGACTTCACCGTTACCAGAACAGTTATAATTTTACCACTCCCCGATGGCAGTTTATCAACTCGCTGGAAGACAGCAGATGGAAAGCCTGCTCAAAATGTTTGAAATTACATCGAATCACCTCTTTCACTACCCAAGAGTTGAAACGCAAATCGGAAGATCGATCCTGTAATTTGGGCAGCGCTGCGGGAATTGTTGATCTGTGTCCATGCATAAAGATGACATATAATGATAAGATGGAGCTCATTGAGCTCTTGAAGAGGCGAAAAGAACCCATAGCGGCGCTGGCCACACAATTTGGAACACACGTTTCAGGAAGCTTCTCTTGGCACAACTGTACCGTGAGCTATGGATCTACTCAACTAAAGATTGAGATCTCTCCTGAACTGGAGGAAAGCAACCAACTGAACATCAAAACGAAATACCTGTTATCCGTCGAGCCGGGGAAGCTAGGCGAATACGAGCACTTGACACCTCGACTTGGGTGCGCGCACCGATCAATCGACCTGTGGCTTGCCAGCGTTTGCCAAAAAACCCATCAATTGTGTGACACATCTTGCAGCTTGTGCAAGCAAATATCAACCTGTGACATTTGCAACACCATGTTGAGATGCCCTCGCAAAAAACCTTGCCGCCTGGATAAAGAATCAGGGAAAGCAATATATTTGTTCTGGACTGAGAGATGCCTAGGTGGGGTTTCATCTATTCCAGATCAGGCTTGGGCTGCTCAAAGAATCCATCCTGCAGAAGATGGGAACAAAAAAAATTAGGCTTGTCCCTGGATCCTTTGCCTTCGGCTTTCTTTCTTGACCCGCGACGGAGTGTGATTCTGGGGGAAGAGTCGTCGCTGATTTCCTTACTTTGAAATTCGCAGCATTGTCTTGGTAGAGTTGGGCCAGGAAGAAATTCTTCTTCTTCTTCTCTTTTTTTTTTTTTTTGTTTTCCGTTTCCGTTTTCCCATCACAGAAGTCATTCACAAGGATCCAAGTCGTAAATAAGGTCATGGTTGAAAATAATACATAAGCAGGTCAGATACAAGTATCCAGTTGTCGAATCCTAAGAATCCTTGTCGTTGGGCTTCCTTTTTGCTTCATCCTATTCGCGTCTTCAAAGCTTTCGCAGTATATGTTCCAAGAAATGTACTCACTTAACGAATATCTCGCCTCGTCAATGTACTTTTGTCCAAGCCGAGTTTTTCAAGGTCAAAATGATCCATATGTAAGTTTACATATGATATGAATTAATAGTTGGATCGATATCCAAGAGCTGAAGCCACTCAAGCATTCAAAATGCTCAATTACTGGTGTGCAATAAGACAAGAAACATCATCGTAGAAAATATATATCGGATGTGATATGTCAATTCCCTTAGGCACACAGCCCTATAACATTTATGCACTGTCAATCATTTACAGAGCACCATATATAACTCCTTACAATGCTCCATACATAAGAAATTGCTGTAATGTTGTATCAATATCATTCATCCATGGTACACGTGACCACATGCGCTAACCGAATAAGGCATTATTGAAATTTATGTATTCGCCGTATCGCCAACCGATAAATTACCACACTATGTACATGACCACAAGCAATGTACATTTGCCACATTATATATACGATTCAGCGGATAGAAAGCTGTAGATAATATCTGTAGACAATGACTGTAGAGCATAAAGAGTGTTTCGGCTGCTGTCTGCGAGGAACAAATCATCTGCGGCGGTGGTTATTGGCTCTCTGCAGTGCCAGCGCATCATGCTCGCGCTCTTGCGTTGGCTGCCCCTCTTCGCCTTCACATTCTTTTTCTTTACATTTTCAATCCTGTCGCTTTCTTATAACTTCAATATACTTATCTCGTTGTCATTCATCTTTATCGCTATAACTATACTATACGATCCTCATCAATCTGAATCACGGGATTGTCAGATCTCTGATTCGCAGCTGCAGGTGATTGCCAGTTCATCTGCGACTTTTGCGCTTCTCGCTCGGACATTTTTTCAGGATCATCTCTGTTTATTATAACTCTTCTCTTCAATATCATTTTTTTTATTCTGGTGTCTCTATTCGAGCTATTCGAGTCCTCTGTCTCTCTGCAGAATAGCCGTACTATCGCGCACAGTTCACCCGGTAATATCGATCAGAACCATGCGATAGACTGGTGCTTGCGATCTCTCTCTCTGTGCCTGGGAGAGGGAATGGCCTGTTCATGGCAGAATATTATTGAGTCTGGATACATTACTACTGTTGTTACAATCATCGCTGCTATACGACGACACCATGTTCGATGCCCAACATCGCCTGTCCGCGACCTGGGCGTATGTGACTAGTATGGCTCTTTCCCCATTCGGTGGCCCCCTTTTTTATATGTTACTAATTATATTCCTGCTGGAAATAAACCACTGCTAACCAATATATCTCCATTTCTCAGCCTTACTGCCTTCGTCCTCTTCGTCCAAGTCTTCCTCGGCCAAGAAGCCCTCTCCGCAATGTGACTCCTCCCATTCAATGCAAGTTTCCGCATCGCTGCCACGGCCGATTTCTCCTGTGCTTTTAGAACCCGTCGAACATAATAGCATTCAGTTCTCACTTCCAGACCAGTCCATTCAACGTTGCGCATCCCCTACGCCGTCTGGCCCCTCCACAGGTGAGTCCGACGCTTCGGGCCGTTCCACGGCACCGTTTATCGCGACCGTTCCCCCCGTTGGATCCGAGATTACTATTTCCTCCGTGCACGCCCCTTTCCCTACTTCTTCTTCTCCTTCTCCCTCTTCTTTCTCCCCTATGCCAGTGGCCGTGTCCCAGCAGGAGCAGTCCGTGGATGTCCCGATGGTTTCCTTTGAGGATTTTGCCCTGCGCTATCGCCAGAATGTGCACAAGCAGTCCCAGCGGAAACGCTTGGAACATCGTCTCCATGCGACCAAGGTTTCTATTGCCGTTTCCGCGCGTTTGACACGCATTGGTGCTGCAGTCCAGCGCGGTTTGGTCGAAGGTCTGAAACAGGATGATAAGATAAACTTTGTCAACCTCTACAACACCCTCCATGAGCTCCAGGAATCCTGTGAGTCTGCCACCAGGCGCCCCTTTCACCACCGGCAGGATCCGTTGTTGGAAGATGCCGCTGCCGTTGGCGATCTGGATTCCGTCTTGGACCGTTCCCCGGATTTTTTCCGACAACTAAGCCCGCAGTCCCAGACCGATTTGCTTGACATCCTACATTCCGTCCGTACGGATCCCGAATTTCTATTTGATCGACTGCGCAGCCTGACTGCTACGCAACTGGCCAGCCTGGTATCGTCAGCCACGACGTTGGAGGCCCATGATCCTTCACTGCCCTCGAATTCCCGATCTCGAACGTACCCGCTTGCTTCTGCTTCAAATACTTCTTCGTTTTCCTTTACTTCCAAGCGCATTTCTTCTGGATCTCCCTTTCAAGACCATGCCTTGGCGTGTGAGAGGACGGATGCGCTTGCGACACTCTTGTTTAATGCGTTCGCAGCGCCCTTGGACGCAGATTCGCCCGAAGCGCGCTTGCGCGTGGATGTGTGGTCGGATGTTTGTGCCAAATTGATAACCCATGGTGGCAGCCGTTATTATCCGCTGGTCGGCCATATTCTGTCTGCCTGGGCCCTGTGCAGCGACTGGAAGGCCCGGTCCCAGTTTGAATTGTACCTGATGGATATCCTACAAACCGGTGCCTTTTTGTTGGAACATATAGACTCGCCAGCCGGCGTGGATGCAGAGCCTATAGACCCCTTGAGGACTAATGTGGCCGAGGAATTTTTTGCTTCCGCGGTGAACTCCCTGTTCAACCTTCTAGATGATTCAGATGCCGGGTTGCCCCATTCCGTCATGGAACTTGGCAGTGCTATATTGCAGAAGCTGGGCCACACTGACTTACGCAACCGTTTCATGGAGTATTTCTTTGTTCATTGGTTTTTCTCTAAATTCCTTTACGGTGCCTTAACATATCCGGAGGTATGCGTTTGCCCTTTGCGATATCGAGAGAGATAACTAAGTGTCTTCTTCTTTTCTTTTTTTGTGTTATAGGTCCATGGTCTTCTGCTCGATTTCCATATTCGAAAGGATGCACGAGAGAAATTACTGGGTCAGGTCGGCTTACGAGCTTATTCCCAGGTGTATACCGTACTACGGTCAACGTGAGTACCGATTTCCAACCCGCATATTTCTCTGGTTCTCATGGCTGACTATTTTTCCGCTGAAGACACCATTCCGCGGGCCCTCTTCCCACGCTCCAGCAGCATGTCGACAACATGTTTAATCGATTCCAGAGCGTGGCTTCTAACATGAAACCGGCGAATGACAAGTGTTCCCCGACAGCCCCTGGAGAAATACTCCAGCCGTCTTCGATGTTCCTTATGTTGTCAGCCACAGATGTTCTGTCCCTTCTGAATGCTCTCTTCCCCAGAGGTCACACCCCTGTGTATCAGCCTTCGACCCCGTCCGTTGGATCTCCCCTCAGCTCTTCGCCCAGCGGTCTTGGCGCTCAGCCTGGGTTCATCCGACCCAGCACAGCTAGGCAATCTACCAATAACAATTCACTCTTCTCTACAGATGCTGAATTTCTGTCGCTTCCAGATAAGAGTCTCGTCCAAGCAGCGGACCGGATCCGCTTCGAGCTATCGGACTTGCTCGAGCCAGATGAGCACCGCGCCAACTTGGAGCATCCTTCCAATGAAGACTGGACTATCTTTTCCGTTCTTTCGGATGGAAAGCGCTTGACTTGGGGCCTATTTTCGGATTACTCACCTAGCACTGTTTCTGATGATTCGTCTGGTGACGGTGTAAAATCCTCCGCATGGGGGGTAGAGCAGAACTACGAAGCATTACAGACGGCTATTGTGAAGCTTGTCAAAGACGGTCATACTAATGATCATCTGGACCATGGTTATCTGGATTTGTCGTCTGCTGGTTCTTCTTCGATAAGCAGTCAGTCCCTCAAACAACGGTTCGATCGAGCGATGGCATATTGCAACGATGAGTCGGATTTCATCGGTGCGCATTACTGGTGGAATGCCGGTCGACAACTTGCCCGGACAGTCGCCAGCCCCCGGGCCACCTCCGCCGATGACTCGTGGATACTCCATCCAATGCTTGCTTCTTGCGCCCGCTCGCTGCAGACAGCGACTACTGTGATCGAGCGCTGTGAAAGAGACTTTGTGGCTCTGGATCGGAAGATGCAGCGGCTGCAGAGAACCGTCAAGGAAATCATGATCACAGTCACCAAGCTTCGCAACAAGATGTGGTATATGACAGACGTGAAAAATTCTATGCGGTACGAGGATGCCAAAAATGTTGCACTGGCACTCAAGACAATGATCTACTCCGCGCGTCTATACAAGAACGCACCCACAGAGTCGCGATCGCGTGGCACGAGATCATTTGGTGGTTCACTGCTACAGAAGCCCGAGTTGCAGGTGATGGACGTAATCAAAGCGGCCAGCAGTCAGGGCGGCCCAAACAAGCTCTCAGATGAGCAGGTAGACTTAACCCGCAAGTGGCTGTCTCATAGCAACATCGATAATTTCTGCAGAGGCGAGGAACGTATCCATCGGTTCTGCTACGAGGTCAAAACCAGCATTAACCGTCTCGTCGGCGAGACCATGTCTGAGACCCCGGTTTTATGGTCTAGCGAGCTGTTTCAGAAAGAGCGGGCAAAGTTCGAGGGCTCTTCTGCGCCCCGAAATTTCCTAGGCCTATCGAACCCCAGCATACGGCCGTTTGGCGTCGCTAGTGAAGATTCTGGTTACCATTCAACATCCGCTGGAAGCGGCAACTCGCGTCAATTGGCTTCGGCTTCGAAGTTGTCTCAGGATCTTCCGGCACTTCAGAGCCTGTTCTCCGACAGGTGGAAATCTTCCAGGGATTCTTCTGTCGCGGACACATCGTCGATCATTGGTGACTCGCCAGGGAAGACTGCCTCAACTACGACTGGTGATTCTTGCAGCACGTTCTGGTCCTCGCCCCATCCACCCACGCACTACGCAGCCAGCGCATCGAGTCTATATTCCCGTCC
The DNA here is from genome assembly GCF_016861735.1 of Aspergillus chevalieri. Lineage (NCBI taxonomy): Eukaryota > Fungi > Ascomycota > Eurotiomycetes > Eurotiales > Aspergillaceae > Aspergillus > Aspergillus chevalieri. The sequence goes on along the minus strand of NC_057367.1, from coordinate 2,404,296 downwards.
TCCTTCCATGCTCAGCGACAACGTCTCACAACCACCACGCCGTCGTGAACGTAACAAGACCCACGAGAAGACGGCTTTCTTGGACGGGCTGAAGCAAACACTCACCAGTCTTCTTCTTAGCGACCTTGGATCTCCCGTGTGGAGCTGTGGAAGCGAGACAGACGCCTGGTTCGGGAATGCCCTCGACAAAGAGCGCATTCAGACACAGATGGAGAAACGCGCGCGTGTTCAACGATTCTACGATGAGTATGACGAGCGGTCTAGCCGACCCTCACTCAGTCGCACGCCAACCGTTCTTCGAAAGAGCAGGTCGCTCGAGCAGCCTCGAGAGGCCGGGCGTCCGGGTACCGCCACAGAGGAATGTTCGACGGCAGCGACAGTCGAGGTTCAACTGCCGCCGTTCTCGTACGAAACGGTGTTCCGTCGGTTAATAGACGTCTTCTCGCGGCACGGCAATCCGTTTGTCAAGTTGCAGGCGCTGCGGGATTTGCGAACCATGGTTATCGCGTCACTTGACACTTCGCACGAGGAACAGTTAAGTGAACGCGCACGAGAGGATCCCGCGGGGCCAAGAAGATCGAGCCGCTACAGCATCTCCGAACCGCGGAGTGACAAAAAGGCCCAAGCGGATGGCGGCCAAACCCCGACCACTCCTGCTGCCGAGTCAGTTGTCTTTGACTCGCGCCCATCAGACTATGCGGCAGGTCCGACTGAGAATCAGATTGTGGACGCTTTGCGGAGCTTGATCCTGGAGATCAAGCCCAAGACTGTTTTCCGCGACTTGCAGTTTATCTCTGCCTTTGTCCCTGGAGACACGCTAAACAAGACTGACAGTGGAACGGCATTCGTGCAATTTGGTCTTGCTGCACTGAGCTTGAAGGACGAAGTGTGCAACAGCATGGTCGAGATCGCGGATGAGATCGTGTCGAACGAACTTACTCGCCGCCACTTACCGCAGGGATCCGATTCTCATCGGCGACCTGGCCATGCCATTGAAGATGCCGCGGGCATGTGGATAATCACCGCCAAGGAGGGTAATCCCGTCGCTCAGCGCGAGTTGGCCATTCTCTACTTGACCCATCCCGAGCTTCTTCCTCGGGTAACGCTGCCGCTGACATTGCCGAGAGATACTTTCAAGGCAGAGATGATGTATCATCGTGATGAAGATTCAAAGTCTGACCCGCAGAGTATGTGTCTGGCACTGCACTGGATGCAGTTGTCCGCGAATGGAGGTGATGAGCTTGCAAGGAATCGACTACGTGAGAGGGAGGAGTTTGAGTCGATTGCCTGATCTGCTTTTGATTGGTTTTTATTCTTCTTTCTTCTGACTATCTAGGTTTTCGGATGTTTACTTGATACCACTTGATATATTGTGTCGTGCACATATCTTCGATTTTGTTCTTGCTAATTCTTCTGCAGATGCACCATTTGTTGCCTGTCCCTTTTTCCCCTCACTTGCATTTTAACATTGATATACTCATATAGCCATTTTTCTTTACAGGCTGCTTTTGGGCTATTTAGTCCGCTTTCTGTGACTTTCGGGTCTCTTGCAATATTCCCCATACACATCCCTGATCAAGGATGGGCGTTTGCATTTCCATTGCCACATTTTCATTCTTTCTTCTCTATTCACCCTTTTCCCCTTTTGTGACTTTCATTAACATATTTTTTTGTCAACTGTCGCGGCGTTTTCCATCAGAACCTATGGAAGCCATACCTGTACAGGTTCTTCGGTTGTTCTTTTCTGGTACTTTTTCGATATCTACCCAGCATTGAGCATGCGATTGCTCGTCTGCATACTTGCATCATGATAATAGAAGCATTTCTCTGTCCAGTGGCTCTCATAGTTGTAGTCGTACTCCGTGGTAGCATCGCCCAGACAACGTGCTGAGTCATCCGACGTCATCGCGGACGCCCCACGTGCCAGTTCAGCCAGAGCCAAACTCAAGACCTCTGTCCACGAGAGCACATTTCTGCCATTCAGAGTTATTCCGCATTTTTGCATCTCTGGTCACATAGTGCTCGCGAAAAGGCATTTTCTGGATAGTATTATTCCGACTTGTTCCTGCTGTGATTGTCACGAGCTCTGTTGAGGGGTTCTTAAGCGGAAGATTTCTCCTTGCTTCAGTGCTCTCTTTTGACTACTGAGAATAGACACCATGACGATGGCGCATGTTGGTGACAAGCCTAAGGGTGTGTACTGCTATCCCATTTATGTTTGACACTGATATAATAACGAAATACAGGCATCCTCAAAAACTCCAGCGTCACCCCCCGAGCCCAACCCCCCACAACCACCACCACCGAAATCACCATCTCACCCCCCGCCCCCGCCGCCGACGACGACACCAAAGAACTCACCCTCCAAAACACCCTCCAAAACGCCGGCCGCCGCCGCTCCTCCTCAACAACCCACCGCGTCTCCTCGCGCCGCCCCTCCCTCGCCAACTTCCACGGCGAACATGATGAGAATACCGACAACCCACGCCTCCGCTGGGACGAAGCGAACCTGTATCTGGCGGAGCAGGAGAAGACCGCGAAGATGAAGATCGACGAGCCCAAGACGCCGTTTGCGCCGCGGTATGATCCTGCGGAGGACGAGGAGGAGATGCAGATGGTGGAGGCGGAAGAGAGTTTGATTGATGCGCAGGATGTTAGGGTTGATGAGTTGGAGAGAGGGAAGAAGGTTGTGCAGAGGCGGCCTGTGGCGGAGGAGGAGATTCCAGAGTTGGAGTTGGGGGAGGCGGAGGAGCCGCAGGGGACTGGTGGGGAGGAGGAGAGGATTGTGAGGGAGAGGAGGGCTAGTCACGATGGGGAGAAGCATGTTGTTGTAGGCGGGGAAGGGGTTGATGGGGAGAAGGGTGCGGGGGAAGATGAGGATCGGTTGCTGTCGCCTGAGGAGGCGGTTGAGAAGCATCGGAAGTTCGAGGAAAGGAGGAAGAAGCATTATGAGATGCGGAATGTTAAGGAGATTCTTGCGTATGTTTATTTCCCGGTGTTTGGTTTCTACGTGCTGATTACTGATTGACTACAGACACCCTGAAGAATTGGATGAGATGGACGAAGACGAGGAGGAGGACGAGCAGCCAATTCCGCCGCCAGTTCCTAAGATCCCGGAGAGGTTTCAGAAGTAGGCGTTGGCATTTGGTTGTCTCCTTTTTTTTCTGTTATGTTGTCGACGATGTTATGTTATTCCCCAGCGAGCTCGCACGTACAGGCATTATCTATGTTTATACACAAGCGACAATAGAATGTTCTGCTCAGGTATTACGGAGTACAGTGTACAGAATGGAGTAACACTCGTATAACGTTGATCTACGGATTGGCTGTTTTGCCTCAGGCACAACCGCTGTCAAACAAAGTTAATTGGGCCAGTCGTAGATCAAAAGTACAAGCGCCTTCAGCTGCCTACAGACTACGGAGCACTGTATCCAATCCTGCGAACCGATTGCCGAAAATGAGGACTCGCAGAAACGCGCATTAGGCAAATGAATAGCCAGCGTTTGGAACTCTGCACGTTTGCCTGAATCTCAGCCAGTCGCCCCGGGCTGGCGACTCGGAACTGAAACAGCCCTGCAGATAGCCTCGTTTTCTGAGACGATATGTCTATTCATTCGAGGACAATGTAAAAATACTTGAGTCCTGTGCGACCAAAGTCCCCCAATGCCGACTTCTTTCACATTCTATGGATAAACATCGCCGGTACTTAAGCTCTCCACTCTGTAAAGATGACCTATCGCTGGCCCAGTTGGATTGATAGTCGGTTATTGAAATAATCCCTGAATCATTCATCAATCAGAATTTAATCTAGTTTATTGTGGTTGTTTGTGCGTAGAGGAAATAGTACGTTTTGTTGTTTATTTTCATTTTTAGGGGGACATGTGATTCCCTCGTTCTCTTTTTTTTTTTTTGTGGTTTCCCCTCATTCTTTTACATCTACTTCAGTCCAAGCTCTCGTCGCTTATCCTGGTCAGCGTTGCTGTACTGCTTTCTCTTTTCTTTACCTTTTTGCTTTTTTTAACTGTTATTCTTGTCTTGAGCTGTGATTTTCACTGTCACTATGTCTGATCAACCTGCTGCTGCTCCTACAGCTGAACCGGTTTCTGCTCCCGCGCCTGCTGCTGCTCCTGCTGCGGAGAAGGCCCCCGAGAGCCAGCCCGAACAGAAGCCTGAAGAACCAGCTGCCAGCACTGAGCAAAAGACTGAGCAGTCCAGCAACGATACCCCTGCCACCGAAAACAAGGACACCACCACCATGGAGACTCCCGCGGCGGAGGAATCCAAGCCCGCAGAGACCCCTGCCAACGACAACAAAGAGAACGACGGCAAAGAGGCCCAGGCCGAGAAGCCCGCCTACTTGAAGAACAACGCTGCTCTGTCGCAGTTCTTCGACCGTCTCCCTGAGATCCTCAAAAATGCTGAGTACAGCGAGATGTGGGGTGTTACCCTCCAGGAGGACTCGGCGCATGTCCCCACGATCAACATCTTGATCAAGTACCTGCGTGCCAACGAGGGGAATGTCAAGTTGGCGGAGGAGCAGTTGGTCAAGGCGCTCAAGTGGCGTAAGACTATGGATTCTGTTGCATTGGCGGAGAGTGGTGTTTATGATGCGGGCAAGTTTGCGGGTTTGGGGTACTTGACTAATTACACGGGTGCGGATGGGAAGGAGACGGTTGTTACTTGGAATATCTATGGTGCGGTGAAGGATCTGGGTCACGCTTTTGGTGATTTGGATGAGTGAGTATTCTTTCGGCTGATTTCGGATGTTGAATGTGTGTTAATGATCTTTTTTTAGGTTCATCAAGTGGCGTGTCGCTCTTATGGAGCTGGCCGTTAAGGACCTCAAGCTGGCCGAGGCGACCACTGTCATCGACTACGATGGCGAAGACCCGTACCAGATGATCCAGGTCCACGATTACCTGAACGTCAGCTTCTTGCGCATGAACCCCAAGGTGAAGGCCGCCACCAAAAAGACCATCGACGTTTTCACCACTGGTTACCCGGAACTGCTTCGCGAGAAATTCTTCGTCAACGTTCCTGCTATCATGGGTTGGATGTTTACTGCCATGAAGGTCTTCTTGAGCAAGAACACCACCCGCAAGTTCCACCCCATCACCAACGGCGCGAACCTGGCTCGCGAGTTCCCGGGACTCGTTGACCAGTTCCCTGCTGCGTATGGTGGTAAGAGTTCTGACTTACAGGGCACTGCCCGGACTGTAAACCTTACCTCTGAAGCTCCCAAGGAGGCCCCTAAGGAAGAACCCAAGGATGCCCCGAAGGAGGCTGGAGAAGCTCCCAAGGAGCAGCCCCAGGAGGAATCCAAGGAATCTACCAAGACCGAGACGACTGAAACACCTGCTACCACCGCTGCCTAGATGTCTATTGATGATGGTGGCCGTGGTCTTGATTGTTTTGCATTGGAGGATTTTGATACCCGAGAACGGTAGATGATGGACAGGACATTGGTTTGGCATTTGATACCTCGTCGCATACTGTACTTAATCTTAGTGTTTTAATAATAATAATAATCTCTTCTCTTTACTTTCGCTTTCACAAAATCAGTAGAAGGTGTACTACGCAGGATGCAACATGGTAAATAAGAGAGTACGGCACATCGCAGCGCCACGACCGCAACTCATCGGGCTTGGCATCGCGACAGCTCTGTTCCTACTCCGACAGGCTTTCAACAACTCATTACTGAGCTTCTACATATTGCGACTGCTGAGCTGTGCTAGCAGAATGCGTGCTATTTTCATCGAACAAACGAGTTTCCGTTAATCGAAGCGAAATCCCTCACACTTTACTGGACCCCGATTTCAGTCCGCAACCACATCCTACTTCACGACACCCTCAAACCCCTTCTACACGTACAACAAACGAACATACGAGGCAGACAAAAAAAAAGAAAATGTCCGTCTGGAACCCCGACAACATCCGCGATGTCGCCGAATCCGTTGGCATCGTCAATCTGCACAACGAAGTGACCGAGAACCTCGCCCGCGACGTCGAATACCGCATCGCGCAAGTCCTCGAAGAAGCGCTCAAATTTATGCGCCACAGCAAGCGCACGACCATGACCACACAAGATGTTGCACATGCATTACGAGTGCTGGATGTGGAGCCGTTGTATGGGTATGAGTCGACGAGGCCGTTGCGGTTTGGGGAGGCGTCGTTGGGACCTGGGCAGCCGTTGTTTTACGTCGAGGATGAGGAGGTCGATTTTGAGAAGTTGATTAATGCACCGTTGCCAAAGGTGCCGAGGGAGATTTCTTTTACTGGTTTGCCCCCCTTATTCTATAATTTAGTGGGGGTAAAGATGCTAACGGTTATGGTGGAATAGCACACTGGCTTGCCGTCGAAGGCGTCCAACCATCTATCCCCCAAAACCCTACCGCCGCCGACTCACGAAATCTTGAACTCCTCTCCAAGGGCCCGAATGCCAACTCGACGCTGGCCGCCATGAGCGGCACCAACGTCGCCGTCAAACCCTTGGTCAAGCACGTGCTGTCCAAGGAGCTACAGTTGTACTTTGAGAAGGTGTGCAGCGCGTTCCTGGACTCGAGCGAGGAGTACCGCACTAGCGGGTATGCGAGTCTGCGGGAGGATCCTGGGCTGCATCAGCTGGTGCCGTATTTTGTCCAGTTTATCGCCGAGAAGGTTACGCATAGCTTGAAGGATATTTTTGCGTTGACGCAGGTTATGCATATGACCGAGGCGTTGGTGCAGAATAAGTCGCTCTATGTTGACCCATACGTGAGTTTCTTTCTACCAAGGTTGTTACGATTTACGGGTGTATGCTAACGGTACGCTGGCCAGGTCGCATCCCTGGTCCCCCCGATCCTAACCTGCCTCATCGGCCGCCAACTAGGTGGCAACGCGGATTTAGCAGAACAATTCGCGCTGCGCGACCTCGCCGCCTCGTTGCTAGGCTTGATTGGCAAGAAATACTCCCACTCGTCGCATGCGCTCAAACCCCGTCTCGCCCGCTCATGCCTCAAGACCTTCCTCGACCCCGCCAAGCCCTTTGGCGCCCACTACGGCGCCGTCATTGGCCTACACTCCGTAGGCGGTCCCGAAGCCGTCCGCGTCTTGATCCTCCCGAACCTAGCGACGTACTCGAACAATTTACTCCGCGACGGCCTGGCCGATGATAACCCACGCCGACCAGAAGCCGATCGGGTTCTTGGGGTGCTAATAGCCGTGCTGGGGACGTTGAAGGAGGGCCATCTCCCACAGGTAAATGGCCATGTGCCACAGGTTACGGAGGAAGTCCGGGAGCGGCTTACAGGGAAAGTTGGGGAGATAATTGCGGCGAGAATTGCGGAGGGGGGTGAGGTTCAGCTGGCGCAGGCGATATTGGGGGCTTAGCCCCTTTATGACAATGTTTTCTTACACTATTATTACAGGGGCAAGGTCATTGGGCGTTTGGGCATTGGTTGTTTTTATCTGATTCTAACAAAATCGCGCAGTTAATGAGCGTTTATGTAAGCTTCGCGACGTCATTCTGCCGGGTAGTACCGCCTGGTCGCGCGACCACATCGTCGACACTATTTGGATGTAGGTAGAGGGAGTATCGAGAGAACCCGGTGTATTAGTAGTAAAAGACCTTAATAACAACGGGCATATAACACACCTAGATAATATACCATTGCTCGTAGAATTTCCCCATTGGGCATAATCTGGCAATGGTCTCTGGCGTCCTGCGGCTCCACCAATGCGCGGGCCCTAAGACCAGGTCCCCTCCTCGATCGGTCAATTTTTTCCTCTCTTCCCTTCTTCTCTCCCTCGCTTTGGGTTCTCTCACACACTTGTCTGTTCTCAGGCAATATTTTTTTTTTGCATTATTGTGATTATTTAGGGTTTCTATAAATTCCTGAATATCTTTATAATTTTTTTCTCTTTTTTCTTTTTTATTTCTGTCTCCCTTCGTCAGTCAGCTGTGTGCTCGCTTCGCCGATGTCCAGTTTCGTGGTATCGCGCGACCTGCTGCTCTAAGCCCAATTGTGTCTTTGCCTTCCATGAACCCAACGGATCTACTGCGATTCTTGTCTAAGCCTGCGAAGTGAGTATCACCCTCAGGGTGTTGGTAATAGCCACAGGCTAACAGTCCAAGGCCCAGATAACACGACTCACGCATTCACCGTACTCGTTATCCACGAACTTTTCCCTTTTCCACATTACTTTTCTCTCATAAAGCAGATCCTCGTCTGCTAGACCCGATACTTCACCGGTATCGGTATCTGTCAGAGCGAGGTTCGATTCCGATCAGCCACCATTCCATTGTCCAAAGGCTTTTTCCTCTCCCTCTGCTTCCGCCCTCCCTAGCAGCCTTTTCGAGGCATCGATACCTTCTTCATCCATTTTGTCTGGCCGTGTGCCAGTCGCTTTAACTTTTCGATAAAGGGCCTTCTCTCTCAGACGGACATTTCCCCCCTTTTGTTCGTCTGGGTAGCAGATAGTGCTTCCTAGACCAGTCAGTCTCTCGACGAAAAGAGATTCCATCGACAAGTGAGAACCGTCGAGATGGGTTACATTAGTATTCCCAAGAATTACACGGCTTCACCGTCGTCATTTATGGGCACGCCATCATTGACGATCAACCATGAGGCGACTCAGGGTCTTGACTCGTCTAATGCTTTTGAGGGTGAGCTCTTTTTTCTCTTCTTCCCCCATCTGATGATCTGATAAGGGATGATGCTGATCAGTGTAGGACCTGAGAAACTTCTCGAGGTGTGGTTCGCCCCCTCTGCCAATCAGTTGGGTTCTGCGATGCCTGCTGGCTTGAAGGCCGTGCCGGAGGAGATCTGGAAGGACATGTTAGATCTGGTCAACTGCCAAGTTTTGTCCATTGTCGCGTCCGATGATGTCGATGCCTACTTGTTGTCCGAGTCCAGCATGTTTGTCTGGCCACACAAGTTGATCCTCAAGACGTGTGGCACCACCACGCTGTTGTCGGGTCTGCCGCGCATTCTGGAAATCGCCGCTGTCTTTGCCGGTTTCTCCAAGGCCGCTGCGTCACGTGGACTGGGTGTCGCTGCGGCTCCGTACCGTGTGTTCTACAGTCGCAAGAACTTCCTCTTCCCTGACCGTCAGCGCGGCCCGCACCGCAGCTGGAGAGACGAGGTTCGCACCATGGACAGACTGTTCTTGAACGGTAGCGCGTACATGATTGGCAAGATGAACGGTGACCACTGGTACTTGTACCTGACGGAGCCGCACACCTTGCTCACGCCGCCTGGCAGTCCCAGGTTGGACGAGAACTTCCCGGAAACTGAGACCAAGGTGCTCAACGTCCCTGACGTGGCTACCGTTCCCAGTCCAGCTGACGAGCACGATGAGACGCTCGAGGTTCTTATGACCGATCTGGACGAGCAGAACGCCAAGCAGTTCTACCTCGACCACGCGACCTCCGTGGCAGAGAAGCGCTACCGCAATTTTGATCGCGAGACCGGCAGCGAACACGTCGATGTCTTCAGCAACACGTCCTCGGACATGAGCGACATCGACTCTGAGGGTAGTCAAATTCTGCCACCCGAGCTGACGACTGAAGGCCACGCCCTCGGCACCGTGGTCACCGAGTCCTCGGGCCTGTCAGACGTGTACCCGAAGGAGAAATTCCCCGACTCGCGCATCGACGCGTACCTCTTCACGCCATGTGGATTCTCCGCGAATGGCGTGATTCCGTCCCCCGATCGCAAGACAGGCACGCACTACTTCACCGTGCACGTCACGCCCGAGCCACACTGCTCCTACGCGTCCTTCGAAACTAACGTCCCGCACTCGCAGAACGGCCAAACAACCGCCGACATCATCCAGCAGGTTGTCGACATATTCCAACCAGGCCGCTTCAGCGTGACTCTCTTCGAAGCCAAGCCTACGAGCGTTTTCGAGGGCGACGCCGACACTCCCAAAGACGTGAAATACATCGAGCGGCACGCCGCGCGGCGCACGCCCAAGACGGAGCAGGTCGTGGGATACAGACGGGTGGACCGCATCGTCCATGATCTGGAGGGGTATGATTTGGTTTTCCGATACTACGAACGCAACGACTGGAAAGGGGGGGCCCCGCGACTTGGAGAGGAGGGGTTCTGAGAGACTGTGCAGTGCAAATCTCTAGTATTTGTACATATGTGTACAGTGGATCTCGCTGGTTTGCGTGTAGTATTTAGTTGGACTGGGGGGTATGGGAGATTGTTTATATGCGGGTTTATTATGTGGATTATTTGCAGATTGAGCATTTGTTTCGGGTTTTGTTCTGCATTAGCAGTAGCGTAATTATGCATGATTTATATTTGTTCACTATATAAGTATTCTGGCTTCATCCGTAGTGTTGTAATGATATCCGGAGTACAGAATACCCGTGCATACTGGGTGGTGAATGGCGGAGCGGATCTTCTATCTTCAGTCCGCGTCCGGCCGACTTCCATCAGCATTTTCAACCACACCAACCATCGAGATACCCATCTTCTTCATTCACGATTAATATATATCTACTTAATAAATCGCCTGATCGTTCTCATGATCTAAATACGCATAAAAACACGCCTCGAAACCCAAACCCACCCGACCGCGTCGCATCGACGACAGCGCATCCACACCACCTACACACTCCAACCACAACTATCTTAACGTAAATCAATAATACCGAACAATGTCCTCCCCACCTCCCTATACTCCCCCCAACCCTTTAAAACGCTCCATGACCTCCATCTCCGCCACCTCTACCAACGCAAATGCCACGGCCCACAAACGCCCACGCATGCACCCCCTCCGCCAAACCTCCTTCCCAACGACCATCGATGACCCGCGCAGCGGCGCACCCTTCAGCGCCGCGGCCAGCGACGCGGGGTCTGTGACAGGGAGTTTCACAGGGAGTCTTGATGGGGCTTTTTCCGGTGCTGGGAGTGCGATGGTGCCGAAGGGCGGGAAGAAGAGGGGAAGGAAGAGCAAGGCTGAGAAGGAGAGGGAGAGGGAACGCGAGCGGGAGGAGGGGATTAGCGCGAGGGGTGGTGAGGGGAGGGTTGGGAGTGTGGATGTTGATGGTGGTTCTGTGCGTGGTGGTGTGACGGGGAATACTGGGGGAGGAGGTGGTGGTGGTGGTGGTGGTGGGAACACTGGTGCTGGGGGGAATGAGGATGCGGAGGAGGATGAGGATTTTGATGATGAGGGGGAGTTGTTGGGGAGGGAGGAGGGGGCGACGGATATTGAGGCTGAGAAGAAGAATCTTGCGTGCGTCTGCTTAACCTGGCGGGATATGAGGAGTGAAAATGCTAATTTGAGGACAGTTTACTAGTCGATGCATTTAACCCCCAACAATCCGAGCGATATGATCTGTTTAAACGAGCGAAGTTGCGGAAAGAAACACTACGACGGATCGTTAACCATGCGCTCTCGCAGTCCGTACCGGCCAGTGTGGTTACGACTATTAATGGATTTACAAAGGTGTTTGCGGGAGAAATCATCGAAAAAGCACGAACGGTACAAGCGCAATGGGCGGAAGCACACGATCAAGCTGCGCGCGCTGAGTTTGACGAGCAACAGAGACTGTCAAATTCAGCCGCGGCTGAAAGTGATACTACGATCAAACAAGAGCCAGGAACGCAATCCCAATCTCAACGCGTGTTCGTTCCACCTCCAAACCCGCACCGCGGACAGTTACTCCCGGCACATGTGAGAGAGGCGTTACGGCGGTATAAGCGCGATGGTGAAGGTGGTGGTGTTGGGTTCTCGGGGTTGAGTATGGGGAATTTAGGGGTGAGAGGGTCGGTTACTTGGAGCGCTGGGGGTGTTGGTGGACGGAGGATATTCAGATAATCGGCCTTTATGGGCTCTGCTGAAACTGCTCTGTGCATAATACGGTAGCTGAATATCCGTAATTAATACCAGATTACGATAAGGCTATAGAGACGGTTCGAAAAGGGCGGGCTCAGGAGTCTTGGCGAACATCACCCGAAGAGGAAATGTTCAGCCCTATTCCTGCAGGAGCATTATGTACCAGGATAATATTATGAAAGTTAATATTATGTAGAAATGTGTTCCGGAATATGCACTCTAACCCTTACTGCGTATTTTAAACACCAGTAAACGACAGCCATCCCACACGTGCGCCAATCACTTGACACCAATTCTTCGACGTATGGCGCGATCCTTGGCAACGTAATGCCCAGCATTCTCGGCGATGATCTTCTTTCAACCTCGCAAGCAGGAAATACGGGGTACAAGACACAATACTAATAATGTAGGGCAACGCGGCCTAGGGGTCCCGGCATCCCTGTTTGTGTAGCCTTTAATTGTTCCCTCCCGTCCAATGTTCAAAATAAAGTACACTGTTTTACATACTACTGTACATTCGTTTGTTTATACTATATTATGCTCACACCCTCTTGACCATGTTTGAACGTACCCATTTATACTCCCGGCTGGTTGAGAACCTCCCACCGCTGCCCTGGCAGTCCGGTGACCCCAATGTCAAAGGGGATCCCCGGAAGAGTGTCAAATGGATCGATGTACTTTCCCCATGCTCCCGTCTATATACGTTGAAGGATACTAATAAAGTAGGGCCTCCGCGGCATCGCCTCCTTCCTTGTCGTCCTTACCCACCTCGCCCGCGCCTGGGATTACGACCTCTTCTCCCCCCGCGACACCGAAGACTCCCCACCACGAATCCTACAACGGCCCATCCTCCGCATCCCGTGGCAAGGCCGCATAGGAGTGACGATTTTTGCGTTTCTCACAGGTTACGTCTGCGCGCTCAAACCCCTCAAACAATCCCGTAACGCCGACACACTCGGCAGTTTCACCTCCATTGCCAAAAGTGCCTTCCGGCGCCCTCCACGGCTGATCCTCCCCGCGACAATCGCAATGTTTATATCTTGGACGCTCGCGCAGTTCGATGGGTATCTTACCGCGCTGCGGTCTGATTGCTGGTGGTGTCGGTATGCGGCGCCGAAGGTGAAGGAAACGCTTTGGGAGGAGGTGGTTGAGCTGGGGAGGAACTTTTTGAGTGTGTGGACGGATGGGTTTATGGCGTATGATGATCATCAGTGGGCGTTGTTGCCGTTGTTGTTGGCGTCGATGTTGGTTTATGTGTTGCTGGTTGCGACTATGTTTGTTAAGTTTCGGTGGCGGTTGGCGATTTATTTGGGGATGTTCTTGTATTTTCATCAAAGTCAGGTGGAGAATGTTGGTATGTCGCTTTCTCTTCTTGTTTTGTGGTTGTTGCGGTGTGCTAACTTGAACAGAGACGTTCCAAATGCAAGCAATCTATGGCATGTTCCTCAGCGACCTCGCCTACGAGTCCTCTTTCAAAACCTTTATGGAAACACACACCTGGCTCCGCAAAGTAATCTCTATCCCCCTCACCATAGCCGGCCTCCTAATAGCAAGCTACCCCGGCGAACACCCCGACTGGTCCACCTGGTCCAACTACATGTACGAAACAGCCCCCTACATTTTCCCCCCAGACGTCAACATCGGCAAACGCTACACAGCTCTGGGCGTCGACCTTATCATTTTCGCCATTTACATCTCCCCCTCCACAAAAGACTTCCTTTCAAACCGCCTCCTGCTGTGGCTCGGGAAGCAGTCTTTCGCGGTGTATCTTGTGCACGGGACGTTATTACGGACAGTGCTTTGCTGGATGCTGTATGGGATTACAGCGCAGCCGTGGGATCCAATTTTTGATGAGAACGGGGAGTTTGCGGTTGAACCGTGGATTCCGATTCGGGGGCCTGTCGTTGTTGGGATAAGTATTCCGGTTTGGATTGGGATTGTGTATGTTTGTGCTTCGCTTTGGACGAGGTATGTGGATACATTTTGTGCGAGGATTACGCAGAGGTTGGAGGGGTGGATGTTTGTCGAGGATGAGAAGAGTGGTAGGGAAGAGGCGCCGGCATTGCCGTTGACGACGGTGCCGATGCGGACTACTTGATTTACCTTTCCTTGCTTGGGACTTGGATTTGAGATTGGGTTTCGGTCTTGAGGTGGATTGTTGGTGCCTAGTACCCCTGCATATTGCAGTTCCACGGATGGCTGGTCCATGTTGTGTTACTGCGCTGTTTGCTTTAGAGATGCATTAAATGAGCTGGCCGTGTGAGTGTTTACTCAGGAGTACTTACAGTGTGTTGGACATATCATGTCCTGTGTATATTGCATCGATATGTTACATATTGCTTGTTGGTTTGGAAAATTGTGAGATATGATTGTGTTAGTATTTGATGTTGGACATACCCTGTGTCCTGTACTCCAAATATAGATATACATCAACGAATAGCCTTAAAAAAGTTTGATAGTATGTCTTGATCATTCACCACATCTCCTAAGTACAACACAGAGAAGAATCCTTGGATTGATACAGGGCATTTCATTCCTGCAACTTTATCTCACTCGTCAGCCATCGCCATATAGGTTTCTATACCTCTTTCACGTCTGCTGCACTGTTCTTTTTTTATGGATCATATCATATCAGCTGTTATACAGGCCGTGGTTTATAGCCAACAGGATAAAACTTCACTTGCCCAATATCTGAGAATATCGACTACAGGCCGGGTGTCTATTTTCTGTTGAGCAATATTTACATACAAGGAAGCCCGTGCTGGCAGGATTTATCCTTTCTTTTCGATTCATGGCTCGCAAATATCACCGAGAATGTTTGTTCTCACATTGTGTCCTCAGAAAGCGCACGTACAGTGCATGAAAGCACCGAGGAACTATTTTATAAGAAGACATTATGATACAAAGTATCGATATCCAAGAGGATTTGAGTGCTGCTTTTCCAGAGCAATGCGCCGGTATGATCCGCCGGAGTACAATAATTTTGACATACTTGCGAATCGCAGGCTGTACGACCTCTGGCAACGAAAGACCTTGAAGATCTATCCTCTGGAAAGATGTAGTCTGGTCATAGTTATACCGAAGATGAAAGAAGGATCGTGATTGACTCCAGCGCAAGGCCTAGATGGAACACTAACTAATGCACAGCCCGTTTGTGGCTTTGGCATATGAGCTCTATTGCAAAATGGACCAATCTTTGACAGAATCCCATGATGAATTAAACAATATAGATACACCTGGAAGAACTGGCAAGATACACTAAATCAATTTATTGTCGCAGCATGGTAACTCAAGCCTTACGGGGCTTGTATATTGCGGTTGGTTAATGGAAGAGATGTTGTACTTAAGGCAATTTACTAATTGAATGGCATGAAGTATATTTTGTGGAAGCACTTCGACGAAGCGTACTTTACATGACATAAAGGTCTCAAAATTTGATACTTCACTTTCGGGATTGTTGTTATGTTTTCTCACAAATACTCGCTACATGTGGCCCAGACAAAAAATCGAATATTAGGTTTGACACGATGACCATTTATACATCGCGTACAAGATGGGCTCGGTAAATTGCCAGTTATCGAAGCGTGTTCGTGATCGTGTTATGAGGGTTGACTAACCTTGCTGAAGGAGTATACTCGAACATCCATCTGACAACGATATGAATCCTTTATTGGAAACTGGCAGGACATTATAATCCGTGGCAAAATTGACTCCCAAAAAGAAATCCAAAGGACTCTGTTTTGACATGGGATATCGAACAGATAACGATTGATCTAGCCCGTAAGGAATGATTTTGCTTTTCCGGATGCAATGGAAAAACCATGGCATCTGAAGCTCATGCTGTGCCTGTAATAGCATACTAGATGTTGCTCGGTACACGCCTTGTCACAAGATCTGGTCTTTTTGCCCTCTGCTAGACCCGCAAAAAATCGAATCGCGATTGATTTGGTCATCCAGTATCTCAAAATTATCCGGTCAAGCCTCAAATGATAATTGAATGTTATATATTACATTACAGGCTCTCTGCAAAGAGATTTATGTCATAAGTATCCATGTTAATTTACTATATTCCGAGTCTCGAATACGGTGGTTAAGATTGTGAGCATTAACGCCAGTCACAAGGAAGAGAAAGAAGACCGTATATATATCATGCCTGTCAGTCTACATTTTCTTGTTCTTTCTCAACCATTATAATGTCATGTGTCTTACGTGCACGATAAAAGCAAAATGGGGTCATGATAATGGTCAATAAATTTCTTCTTCGTCTTTACTCCGTTGATGAAGGCTCAAAAGTAAGAGGATCTATACCTACCAATCCCAATGTACGCTCTGATGTTGAAGTATATGTCGCGGACTGTCAATTGAACTCGAATGCAGAAGTTGTCAAGGTTCTAGCCAAGATTCATATCGAAACCGCCTCCCTGCATACTTCGAGAATATGGACTATGTACGAAGCGTCCCATATGAGAGGTTCGGCATACAGAAGTCGACCCCTCTGGCCCAAATTCGCTTTTTTTTCGCTCTTTGCAAATCATGGTACGCGTATGCCAGGTAGGTTGCCAGCATTGAATCCACACCCAAGTCCTTGCTCCCGAACCAGAGGGGGCAAAAAGCAGAAGGCATGCATTTCTGCTTGTTCTTACTTATACTGGATATGGAGGTATTCTGAAATTCATGTCCGCCAAGGTACGGGTAACGGAGCAACGTAATAAAGCCCGATACATCGAGACCATGTGATTGTTTTTACTTATGTCCGCTTTCAGGACTTATCAACGTATCTCTGAAGCCTTCGACTCATAATACAAAGGGTTGAATGTTTTTCTTAGTCTAGTCAGCTATGTGCATGTCATTGGAGCTATCTCTGACTTCCTCTGCTGAATCTGACTCTAGAATTGTTTGCGCCCTTTGGAAAGGCCCACCGTGTTCTCTGGCCGTTATTGCACCTACTTCGTGGCTTTCCTAAACAATCCATTCCGTCAAGTCTTTGGTTTACAGATGTTATCATTATGTTAGTTAATACTCCAATCTCATTACACGAGGAACTGATAACTGATGGTGTTGGATACGCCATTTGTTAATTAGATAGAGTTAGGCCAATCATGGTGCACACAAGGAACAAGTTTATAAGTCTATTATCGGAACTAGACATTCAATCAGTAGCTTCCGAAGCATAGCATCGTTGGTCTAGTGGTAGAATTCGTCGTTGCCATCGACGAGGCCCGTGTTCGATTCACGGACGATGCATTCTTTTTTATTTTTTTCCTCCCGACGTGGTTTAACTTCCGCGCCTTCTTCCCTTCCTATTCTAATTTTCAATTGAGACGTCTTGTAAAATATATTTTGTAAAAGGTATTAACGAAGATGCCATGTCAATGCAGTCAAAGGTCACCGACCTCCTCGTCACCCATGACAGGATCGTATGGAATGGCTGGCTGAAGTCTTGAGGGCTGTGAGGACAAGCTCTTTCCTGTTGTGCATCACAAACTAATGAATGGTCTATTCAAAGGAGGCACCTGAGGGGATCGATGGCCCTAGTGAGGTTATTGCGGAGGTTGAATATAAGGAGGACACTTGATGAGACGGTGCTGCAATTATTTTTTTTTTAATGTATGACTTGTATCAGCTTGAATCCACTGAAGGCTCCAAGTTGACCTCTCGAAACAGAGGGAGCTTGTTTGGCCTCTTAAGGTCCCTGAAAACTTACGCACAGAGAAATTCCATCTCAGAGACTTTGGTCTGGCGAAGAAAGTTGACGACCCGTGACACAACACGGCTATCCGTCTATGCAGTTTTGCTTTCCAGATCGCCTTCATGGGAAAAGCCAAGTTTTGCCTACGACATGTGGAGTAACATAGTCCTCTTTGGGGTGCTTTAGCTTTGCTATCCGCCTTTTATTCCCCGTTTCGAGGGCGGAATATTGAGCGATATTGTCAACTCTCTGGGTCGACTACCTGAGCAGTGGAAGGGCCTTTATACTCACCCCAAAGGCCTTGATTCGTGATATGACTAGGATAAAAAGCCTAGTAACCGTGAACTTGCAGGAACAATTGCCCGCTATTGTCCAGATATGGATTCAAATGAGCGAGAACTTGTGTTTTCCACTATGTTAAAAGTACTTACTATCCAGAGAAAAGTCTGAATGCAACACAGCTTTTGCAGGATCCTTCTTTCAGAGCTCTCATGGAAAGATATGGTTGTTGATGCTTATTCTCGTGACTTCTGTGTTTCATTGTTGTTTCTTTTCATTTTCTCTTTTATTTTCCCCTGGAGGGATTGGTGTTTGTTTCAAATATGTGAATGCAAACTTCTGTGATCTGCTGGAATGATAGCATTATCGATATTTGCACACAAACAACTTGTGCCATCTTGACTATGTAAGCTCCCTCAAACTAATATATTTCGGGTGACCAATACAAGGAGCATGGAAGACGTAATTTCCTGCTCTTACTTATTTTGCCCTTGTGGGATACTTTACGAGACAGCCACTGGCACCACCGCTTGCCTATGGCGGTCAACTTGACTAAACGGATGAACTCCCAGTCATTGTCACCGCAGTAGCCGACGCTGTACTGATTGGCTCCAATCAGATCAGTGCGCGTATAGCCTGCCACCTTCTCCAGAACCTTCGCTGCCTCTTTCAGGCCGTTCACCAGGACATGCACATCGTTAACCTGGAACCCGTGCGGCTCAACGTATAGCCCTTCAGTCGGATACAAGCCATGTGCCTCATAGATGTCGACATCCGTCCAGACATGATATGGCACTACTGTTTCCTGAAGAAACAGAGATGGTTTCAGGCGTGATCCGATTTCCAGTTTTGGGTTGGTTCTAACCTGTGCAGGGCCCGGGACGTACGTGGGGAGTAGGCGGGTTCTGGTGGCGAATGATCTAACTGTTAGTGGATTCAGTTTGCCCTTAAAGGTGATTCAATCTCTGTATTCCTTAAGTGCCGAAGAAGCGTAATATACACTGCCTGGTTTGTTGTCGCCATGTGGCGTCAACATTATTCAAGTTTATAGAATAAATTGACCAATCAGAGGTCTTCTTTAGCGGGTGTATAATATTGATCTGCCGGTTAAAACGCACCCAGTCATATGATATACTAGCCGTATTCGGCATAGCGCGACAGTCATCCCACCAGGCACGTGATATTGAAAAAAAATATCTCGAACAACAGACAACGTCAAAGTGACCTGAACTGGATATTCTCCCTCATTGTGCGTGAAGCGAATCCCTCCAAATCAGAGAAGACAAAATGTCAATCAAACTCGGGTTCCTCCCCGACTTCACAAGCGCACGACATGTGATCCATCTCTCCGACGGCAAGCGCCTGGTCCTCTTCCGCTTGCCATCAATCGAGCCTACAAAATCCAAGACCAAAGCAGCGAACGAGACTGAAAATGGCTGGTCGTTTTATGCCATGGAGGCGGAGTGTCCGCATGCCGGTGGTCCGATGGAGGATTCGCAGGTCGATATTGAGGATTCCGCGTACATCGTCTCGTGTCCGTGGCATGCGTACGATTTCAATGTAGAAACGGGCGAGTCAAGCGTTGGGATTAAGGCGTGTACTTATCCTGTTGAAGTCCGTGGAGAGACTATTTTCTTGAAGTACTCAGAGGATGGTATCAGTCTGAAACAGCTGGAGCCGGTGACGGAGCAGGTGAAGTTCAAGAAGCAAAGGCAAACCCAGGAGACCGAGCTCTCGGAGAGCCTTCAGAAGAGCCTTGAAATTTCCTCGAGCCCCGTGTTTCTGGATGATAATGCGACCTTTTGTGATTGGGCTGTTCATATTCTGAATACTCCTCACCCGGAGCATAAGATTGAGCTGACGGTCCATCTATTCTCAATCTTCACCGAACGGGAGAAGTCGTCTTCACCAATGGAAATTGGAAGAGGCACAATAACCCCTCCCGCTACACCACCACGCGAAAATCTGAACACCGTCAAGGCTACAGAGATGCCGCGTTCGAGGGGAGGTGGAACACTGAAAAGCCGGATTACCATGCTACACGCCCTAGCCAATATTGAACTATGGGCTATCGACCTTGCCATTGATATCTGCGTACGGTTCTCAACCTTCCATGCCGAAGAGACTGGAAAGGAACTGCCTCGCGCCTTCTTCCATGACTGGCTCAAGGTTGCAAGCGATGAAGCAAAACATTTTTCATTTTTGCGAACTAGACTCGAAGAAATGGGCTCCTACTTCGGTGCCCTTCCTGTTCACCATGGCCTCTGGGAATCGGCGACCGCAACCGCCCACGACCTCCGTGCCAGAATCTGTATCATCGCACTCGTCCATGAAGCCCGTGGTCTGGACGTCAACCCCATGACCATCGAGAAATTCCGCAAAGCAGGCGATATTGACAGCGTCGGAGCTCTTGAAGTGATCCACAACGATGAGATCACACACGTGACCACCGGCCATCGATGGTTGACGTGGATATGTGGGCAGGAAAACACCGATCCGGTTGAAGTCTTCCGTTCGAACGTCAAAATGCATTTCAGGAGTGGGCTAAAGGGCCCTTTCAATACCGAAGCGCGGATGCAGGCTGGTATGGACGAGCGGTATTATGGGAATTATGAAAAGCAGCCGGCCAATGTCAAGGTGGCTTAGTGGGATGTTGAGGACTGTGATACTGGATTGCTTAGTATCACGACGTCTTACAAAACTTTATCCCTAGCCAGCTTCAGGCCTACCAGCTATCGACTTGATACTTGCAACCGGTCACATGCGGTAAACCGACCCGAGCCAACCATGGTGTCCTTCTCGCCCAGTTCCTGATCAAGCTTAAAGACACTAGCCGAGAATTTAAACCAGGAAGGTTCAGCACCCGCCAACGTGAACTTCGATTCAAGGAAATGCACGGACGCGATACAATGGACGGCTTTCTCCACTTCAGCTACAAAACAGCGATACCATACTTATTGCCGCTTATTTGAACTGGCCAGGATATGGAAACAAGTTGGTCCTTTGCTGATATACTTCTATGCGTCGGAGTCAAACGGTGCATGCAAACAGATTGGTGCATGCTTCATTCGTTTGACAAACAGTCTGTTGTCGATGGGTGTGTTTGGGGTAGAAAGAGTCTGATTATCTTGGGTTAGTAATCTTTTCCCTAGAAGCGATTGGAATTCCGAACTGCAAGATTTTGTATGGCCACAACGCGGGCTATATCGCCAAGGCTCATCATGGTGAATATAAAGTCTCTCATCCTCAATCACAGCAAATCGTCAATAGAAAACGTCTAATCATACAAGACCATATAACGCCACATAAATCGAACAGAAACAATTATTCGTTGACCCTACATGTCCAGCCCTAAGCCATTCCCATCCCATTATGCCGGCATCTGAATCGTAATTGTAAACGTTTCTCGCGTCGTAGAAGGTATCGTTTGAAGAAACAAGCCAGTATGAAACCAGCTTTTTAAAGCAGTGTCCGGGGTAGAAACGCCTATCTCCTTTTCATCTTGTTGCGACGACGACGTTGACAGCAACGAGTTATAGCGTTTCCACCCCAAACAGCGAGTGTCAGAAGTAGCCATAGGACGAAAGTAGATACCAGGGCCTCGCCGATAACTTCCATATATGTTTTCTCGTCGTTGGTGATTTTGCGGATCTCGGTCGCTATGGTAATTATGGGGTCCTTTAAGCCTGGTGTCGGTTTAGGATCAGTCTTGAGGGGAGCTTTCCCTCTTGGGAGACGTACTATGCATAATAAAGAATCCTATAGCAGCAAAAACCCCCAAAGGACAAACGTAGACATGATAGAGCCTTGGGTTGAAATTCCTAAAATCCCAGCCTGTGTGTCGTTGCGGTTTTCTGACTTTGCGTCGAAACGGCTCTTTCATTGGGGTGGAATTGGGGTCGTTCGTATCCTTGAGATAATTAAACAATCAGAAAGAACGAAGACAGAGACCAGGGAGAAGAGGATTGTGTGCTGTGGTGATTTGTGAGAGATTTGGGGAGGTTGTCGTGGGAATAGGGCTTCCTATTTGGGAAGGGTTGACATGAGCCTCATTCACATGATCGCACGCTAGGCTTCTTTGGGGCTCTTTCAACTCGTCGCTCTTTCAACTGGCTTGATGCTATGACTAGGTTCTTGTTGAGACAACAACGCAGTCATTATCTTGGCTTGATTAGACTGGACTGAAGCAGTTCCTGCGATTGGAATCGATCGCATCACCAATCTCTCAACATCACAAAGACCCCTCAATCTCTGGGCATATAAGGACGGGCAGCCAACAACCACATGAAGTTTGAGAATAATTGCAATAGAATCCTGGGTTCGTGACGAGGTCGAGGCTTATGATGCAGGAACAGGAACGCCAATTACTTGTAACTTCTTTTTATAGGGCAAACTGACCTTGGCGCGATCCATGGATATTACCCGTTCTCCAACCGCCATTGGATTATCCCTCAACGGAGCGAAGGGCGTCTCCCTGCTGCACGAGATGCGAGTGGGCATTCTTTCGATATAGATATAAGACTCTCGATAAGTCACAGGATGAGGTCTGACCCGGATGGTCTATCTGGGGTCTTGGCTTAGCAGCAGTATGGATGAGTGTGGCGGATGATATGCCGTCGAAATTGAAGCGAGTTGCTCGAAATTTTATATGCCGTTGACATTATGTCATTAACACTCTAGATATATATCACCAACAAATCACAGTTTTGATCTACAAGAACCTATAGTTTCTTCGGCCCAGTACTCCAAGGCCAGGAAGTACAATTTCCCAGTTTACCCATGTCGTAGTGACCACTGAGAGAATGATTTACTCTGCATTACTCAACACCACAAAAGGGTCAGCTTTACTTTGACTACGGGGCGGGGTTAAAGATGACCGTCAAGGATTCTATTAAAGCAATTCATTTATACAGCATCGGACTTTTTTGCTTACATGCTCGAAGGGACATAAGATTATATAAAAAAGTACTATATCTGGCTCAATGGTCAGCCTTTGTGCATTCCATATCACCCTCAAAAAAAAAAAAGAAAACACCAGACGGATATTTTCTCAGACCCCAATTTGATTTGGACTTTGAGCCCCCATGTTTGTGTTCGATAAACTCCCGAGTTGGGCGTGATGACTACCGTCTACGTCGACAAAACTAAAATATCATTCCAAGCGTCCTGGAAAAATGGTCTCTTTGTTGTTGGATTGGCACTCTGAAGATCCTTATGTGCTATGGATGATTGGCATTATGAATGTGTTTCTCAGCCGAAGATGAACTAATCACCGTTTTATGGAGCCTAATCATCAAAGTGCCTCTTAGGGCACACCTTGTTACCCGGTGCGTGTTATGTTACCATGCTCATTTTGAATTGTCAGCATCCTTTAAGCCAGCTCCGTGCTACCCAAACAGGTCAGCAGCAGATACGATCCAAACCGAGATATTCTGCTTGCGGCACCTATTCATATTTATCTACTATACGAGATGTCCTTGGCATCGGATTCCATCTTTCATTGCCTTATTCCGATACTGCGGACTGGGGGTACTCTGACACCCTTATAAGCCTCGTTCGTCAGGCCCATTGCTCTTCTATATAATGCCCGAAGGTCAGCAATTGACCACTCCAACGCAGCTACTGTCTCCTCCATCACCACTTATCAGGGCCAAGGGTCGATCCTCTATACTCACACAAGTATGGTGTCCGCTCGGTCGACAATTTGGTGAACTGCAGCAAGGGAACTATCTATTGCAGTAATCCACATGTCCGCCCTTTCGCTTTCGACGATCGGCACAAATTTCTGTCATTTTGCACTGGCTTCCACAATGTGCATGGTCGTGAATTAGGTTGCTATGCGAACAGGCGAGTTTAAGTCAATTTGCACCAAGCTTGAGGCCGTCCAGAAATGGCAAGGCACTATAGCATTTTTGCCGTGGCTTGCTTGCGCACGATGGTTCGACCTTCAAATAGTGCACAGACTGAGGGGAACTGATCTGTGGCTCATAGAGCTCATACATATTACAGATGGCTATTTGAGCGTCCAGGGCAGCCTTTTGAACCTCATTCGGAATGCTGAATCGCATTCTGTACTCGTACTAGGGCAGGAAAATATTGCAGTGATGCGCACGTGACCTTCGGGCGCTTACGTACAACGGTATAATATTGCGCACAACAGTCACACAACGGCTTTATGCCCTAACACGCCCTACTAATAGCACGCCCTGCGCCCTTTGTACGACAACTGCCAATCTGCAGATTGTCCGCGTGGGGTGCAGCGGTAGCGTGCCGTTTTACCCGTTCAGCTGACAAATGGCCGCAGTGCAGAGACCCTCCTGATGGAGAAAATGGACGATGGTAAGGACCCGATTGGCCTTATGGGCCGATTCGGCAGTGCCTTCGGATATTGTTCCAGAGTACCCGATCGGGTACTGGGACCCATAAGAGTCAGAGGAAAATATTCTCTCGGCACTTAAAGAAAATGAATTCCGTCACGCCGTTTCAGCTACTTTTGCGTGCTTCTGGGATGTCAATAATATAACCACAGACGATGGGAACAGGCCTGGCGACAACCGACTTGGAAAGCGTTCAAGTTGACCAGCCGCGAACTATACCTTTCTGGCGCCAGGTACTCGATCAAGGTGCCATTACACAGGATGTGCTGGATTACACTTATCCCGGGTCAGGGACGGCGGAGGATCCGTTCGTGGTGTCTTGGATCCCTAATGATCCCAGGAACCCGATGTTAATGCCAACGATGAGAAAGGTAGGTATCACGATAGTGGTGTCGACGGCAGCACTAGCGGTTGCAGTAGCGTCGTCTGCATATACAGGCGCTATCAACCAGGTGAAGGAAGATCTCAATATCGGAACCGAAGTCGCAACGCTTGGCCTGTCGCTTTTCGTTATCGGATTTGCCCTAGGGCCCTTATTCTGGGCTCCGCTGAGTGAGTTTATCGGTCGCCAAACGCCATTTATCTTCTCACTGGGTCTTATGACGGCTTTCCTTGCTGGTTGCGCTGGGGCTGAGAATATCCAGACCCTTGCTATCCTGCGATTCCTGGGCGGCTGTGCCGGGTCCGCACCCTTCACCAACTCTGGAGGTGTCATCAGTGACATGTTCCAAGCGGAACAACGAGGTTTGGCGCTAAGTCTGTTCGCAGCCGCACCCTTCATGGGACCCGTTATCGGCCCCATCGTCGGCGGCTTCCTAGGCATGAACGCCGGCTGGAAATGGGTAGAAGGCCTCCTCGCCGCGTTCTCCGGCGTCCTTTGGATAACCATGACCCTGCTCGTCCCAGAAACCTACGCCCCAGTGCTCCTCCGCCAACGTGCAAAACGCCTCTCAACAATGACCGGCAAAGTCTACCGCACCAAACTCGACATCGAGCAAGAAGGCGGCGTCTCCTTAAAGCGCATGTTCGCAAAAGCCCTCCTTAGACCCTGGGTCCTTTTGTTCCGCGAACCAATCGTCCTCCTCCTCTCCGTCTACATCGCCATCATCTACGGCGCCCTCTTCATGATGTTCGCCGCCTTCCCCATCGTCTACCAGCAAGGCCGCGGCTGGAACCAGGGTATCGGCGGCCTCGCCTTCCTAGGTATTATGGTAGGCATGATATTCGCAACGCTCTACTCCATCCCAGATAACAAGCGCTACCTTAAAGTAGCCAAAGCCTACGGCGGCTTCGCACCGCCCGAGTCCCGCCTCCCGCCAGTAATGCTAGCTGCAGTCTGCATCCCCATCGGCCTCTTCTGGTTCGCGTGGACAAATTACCCCTCCATCCACTGGATGGCCAGCATCGCCGGCTGCGTGCCGTTTGGATTCGGTGTCGTTCTTATCTATCTGGGTGTGCTGAGCTACCTGATCGACTCATACACTGTCTTCGCGGCGTCGGCGCTCGCCGCAAACGCCGTGGCACGGTCTATGTTCGGTGGTATTTTCCCGCTGTTCACGACGTATATGTACGAGGGGCTGGGGATTCACTGGGCGTCGTCGATTCCGGCGTTTCTCACGCTGGCGTGTATGCCGTTTCCGTTCATATTTTATAAGTATGGGGAGAAGATTCGGAGGAGGTGTAAGTATGCGGCGGAGTCGCAGATGTTTGTGCAGCAGTTGCATGCTGCTGCTAGGGATCAGAAGTAGGGTACATTGTTTAGAGTTGCATATGCGGTATTGTCATCTTCTGAGTGATTTTCATGGGTCATATTAGCGTGGACATGTTTATAAAAGTTATTAATTTCTAATATCAACCTTTTCGTGCTTTTGTGCGAAGGAATCAAGCTGGTAACAGACGGGTAATTCATTGAACCATATCTTCTCTCATACACGAAAAAAGATAGATAAATGGTACAGCAGTCAGTAATATATGGTACAGTGGTTAAAGAAAAAAGAACTAAGCACAAAACCCAAACATCCCTATATGACAAATTCCCAAGATTTCTTGCATTCATACTCGTAGACCTCTTTTTCACCGTTGGTTCTGAGAGAACGAGGCGCGAGCCTTCTCTCGCTGCCGCTCGAGGGCCTTCATATACTCCACTCTCTTCGCATGGTTGCGCTCCTCCCGCTTCCACTCTTCCTCTTCCCTTCTCCTCCGCTCGTAGTCAGCAGCCAGTTTCTGGTCCTTTTCGCTAAGGCGAGGCGGTTCGGCGATAGAACCGTCTGCATTCTTGGTGGGACCGGAGCCGCGGAATTCGTTGATCTTTTCGGTTGCTTCGCGCTGGATGTTGTTCTTGTTCTCCTTGAAGGAGTTGACCATGCGGTCGATGAAGCTGATGTTGGCTTCTTGGGAGGCATTGCTTTCCTTCTGGGCCTCGAGAAGCTTGGCCTGTTGGGCTTTCATGAGGTCCTGCAGCATGCGGAGGTCGTTGTTTCGGGCTTCTGCGGCGGCAGGGCCAGCCATCTTCTTGGGAATGGCCATGCCTGCGAATTTCCGGAAGCTTTCGTTTTGGACGAGGTATGCTTGGCCCAGGGCGAATAGACCTGTTGAAACAAAGTAGAGTTGGAGGGCGCTGGGGAAGAAGGCCATGAAAGCAAAACTGATAGCAGGAAGACCGTAAAGGAATGCCTTTCCAAATGATGAGTTCATCATTTCATTCATACCGGCCTCTCCACCTTTCTGTATTCACGTCAGCGATTAATCCGTCGTATTTAGAGATATCCGTAGCAGAACCTACCCGAAGAGTGAGATGCATAAAGGCTGCTGAAAGAGCCGGGAGAATGAAGACCGGATCAGCAACAGTAAGATCCTTCAACCAACCCGCCGTCTCCGTAGCCAAACCCGGGACAGGAAGCGAAGTCATGCCATTGACAACTCGATAGCATCCAAAACCCAGGGGAACCTGAAGGAAAGGAATAAATGACTTGACTGGCTTAATCCCATGGTCACTCTGCAACTTGCTCATCTCCGCCCGGACCCTGGTTGCCTCCACCATGTTTCCTGCCGCATTTGTCTGAAGCATTTTCGTGCGAAGAGGGTTGATGATGTGCTTGATATTCTGCATCCTGGCAGCCGTGTCGGACGCACCCAGCATAGGGTAAAACAATGCCAGACGGACCAAAAGACCGGTTCCCACGATACTCGCCCACCACGGCAGACCTGACCAAACGTGA
The DNA here is from genome assembly GCF_016861735.1 of Aspergillus chevalieri. Classification (NCBI taxonomy): domain Eukaryota; kingdom Fungi; phylum Ascomycota; class Eurotiomycetes; order Eurotiales; family Aspergillaceae; genus Aspergillus; species Aspergillus chevalieri. Next base: position 2,376,901 of record NC_057367.1, on the reverse strand, counting down.
ACATGCTCGATGACCCATTCGATCATCGATGACGGACCCCAGCCGTAGTCTAACCCAAGCTGCTTCAGGTATCCAATGTGTTCGGGGAGTGCGTCGATGTCCGATAGCGACAAGCCGGAGATGTCACCAGCCTCAGTTTGAGTGGCCTGACCGACAGCATCCTCACTAGCAGTCGCACCAGAGGCAACAGATGTGGTAGACGAAGTCGAGTTAAAACGAGCGGCCATTATCGATCCAGGAACGGCGGAGGGTGTAGCTCTTCGTGTGAGGCCACCGGCGAGTGTCTGTTTGATTTGCCCATAACCACCATACTTTTGCGTTCGATAAGTCGATATCTGCAGCGCCCAAGTGATTTCCTATTGTCAGTTTCTCTCAATTCCTCACATCAGAGGCCCGATTTCTGGGAGACTAACCGAACGACTAGAGCGTGGGACAATCAATTGCTGCCGGGCAATGGCAGGCATTGCGCCACGCCCTTTGAAACCGGCCCCTCCCAGCATTATAACAATTGGCGGCGCACAAACCGGAACGAAAGACAACAGCCGGGATTGTATTCGGAGTGGAGTGGAAACGGGCAGGCGGGCAACCAACTGAATGCTTCCCGCCGTCTTTTTTTCGGATGTTTTCTGCCGGGCGGAGAGCGGACTGTACGGGGACCGATAAGAACCACGGCGCATTATAAACAATGCATTGTTCTGTATCTACTTTGTACTCTACTAAGAAGATTGTGTGGGATTCATGACTTGTATTTGCAATGTGCTGTCGTAAGATTACAGCGGTATGCCAACTCAAATTCATTCGCCAAACGCCGTCTGGGGTTTTGAAACCTATGTACACAAAAGACAAGAGTCCACGCGCACTTAGCGCATGGTTTTGGGATGGGAAGATGGGCAGAGGTTGAAAAAGCTCCGAGGTGTTTAATCATGCAGTGCTGGGCAAGTGCTGCAAAGTCGGAGATGGCGGGGTTTAAAAGGAAGAGGACCAAAGGGATGGAGCCACTGCATATAGGTGTTTATTCCAAGGATGTGGTGTCCTTCAATCCCCTTCTCGAGGAAATGTCACGGACTTCAATTCCAGAACCCACGGCTCGTCGGTATGTTGGGAAGACCTGTGCGGAATCATTGGATTAGCGTCAATCTACCACGGATTCAGTCAGCAAAGACAGTACCTTGGTGTTGGCCCAGCCAAGCCTGAAAGCCGCCTCATGTGCAAACAGTTCTCCAAATCCCAACATCAATCCGTTCACAAAGGGAAGGACCAGGTTGATTGCGGCGCCTCGCAGGACACTCCAGAATGTTGGGGGCTTGTAGAGGACGACGGGAGAGGACGACGTCGAGTGAACAGACGATACGAGCTCGTTTGGTGCAGAGTAGTTTTCCGAGTCCGATGGGATAGTCAGACCAGACTCGTAGAGCTCCTTGGGGCCGGCGTGGGCGTCGGATGCCATATTGCGGGGGGATCGACCAGGGGAAACGGGATGGATAGTCGAGGCGCGAGCAGAGTTGGAAATTTTGAATATAATGCTGTACTTATCAAGAGCTCTGAATTTCAAATAGGTAGCTCGGTGTAGGACCACGAGGAATGGGTGTCTCTAGTCGGGGAGGTCGCTCAACGTCGTCGCTGGTTAGTGTTGATCTGCGGCGTGTATGGCGTTATGTAAGCAGGTGTTGTTCCTGGCAATTTCGAAACAACAAAGGCCGTCGATACTGCTTGCAATCTGCTAATTATCAGAGTCCAATACTGCTTGTCGAATATAAGTCTAGTATCTTCCAGTTGTCGTCAATGGCCATTGTGTTTGTACGGATAGACACCCTAGGCACCCAGGAAAATCGTTCCGCCGGATGACCAATCAGGCAGCATGACGTACAGGCAGGCAGCTCCAGCAAATGGAACAAACAGCTTTCATTTTCTCTGCGATACCAACTCCGACTTGATTTATCCTTACTCTTCCTACAGGATAGAAGCGTACCGTATCAGCATTGAGAATTCACAACCAACTAGACTTGCGATACCCAGAAAGTCGACATGGAGAACAACCCCGCAGATCACGATGAGGCCGTTTCGCAGTTCTGTTCGCTGACCGGTCTTCAGCCTTCAGAGGTAATCTTCGCTCTAAGGATACCATGCAATCAAAGTAGCTAACTCTGGTCGCTATAGGCACAGGAATACCTCGCGGCGAATGGGTGGGATATCGAGGCAGCAGTGACCGAGTATTTCGCAGAACAAGACGAGGCCTTGCAGGACGCAAATACAGGTGGACAGCATCTTGGTGCCGGAGAGGAATCTGCAGGCCCGTCAGCTTCGTTGTCAGGTACACCTCAGCAGTCGTCTTCAGGTGGACGTAGCCGACCCCCCAAAAAATTCGCTACTCTGCGTGACTTCGCGTCTGCGGGTGGTGATTCTTCCGATGATGACGAGAACCCCAGCCAGCCTTTCTTTGCGGGTGGTGAGAAGTCCGGGTTGGCTGTGCAGAATCCCGATGATCTCAAGAAGAAGATTATTGAAAAGGCCAGCAGGTAGGCTTTACTCTCATCTCTACATGATTATTCGCAGCAGCTGACTCCGGACAGAACCCAGCTCCCATCCCCTGACGACTCCCAACCCCGAAGATCCCATTTCACTGGTACCGCCCGTACTCTTGGTGGCGACGATGCTCCCAGTCAAGTGATCGAAGCCCCTAGTGCTCCTGCTGCTCCCCAACTTCCACAACGAGTCCAGCGGACCCTCCACTTTTGGGCAGATGGTTTCTCGGTTGATGATGGAGACTTGTACCGCTCGGACGATCCACGGAACGCAGAAATTCTAGACGGAATTCGCCAGGGACGCGCTCCTCTTTCAATAATGAACGTACAGCGAGGTCAGGAGGTGGATGTGGAGATTCAACAGCACGAGGAAAAATACGTGAAACCCAAGCCCAAGTACCAACCGTTTGCCGGACAGGGATTCCGACTTGGAAGCCCAACACCTGGCGTCAGCGCCGCTCCACCTTCTGCTCCTGCTGCTGCCCCCAGTCAGGCTACTTCGGAACCCGCAAAGCCTAACGTGGACGAGTCGCAGCCTACAGTCACTCTGCAAATCAGGCTCGGTGACGGAACACGCCTTACGTCCCGATTCAACACCACTCACACTATCGACGATGTCTACCAGTTTGTCGGAGCGGCCAGCCCTATCAGCCAGTCGCGTCCGTGGGTGTTGATGACCACATTCCCTAGCAAGGAGCTTACCGATAAGAGTGCTGTGCTTGGTGACTTGGCTGAGTTTAAGAGAGGTGGTGTGGTGGTGCAGAAGTGGCAGTAAATAAGGGATTTGCTTGACAGAAAATTATGAAAGCTAGCTACAGACGTAATAGCACAAGCAGATGTTGCTATACGATAACTAGAGAAAAATGAATAACGAGTCTTGTACTATCTTTGTTCTCTTCGCGAAAGTAGAATACCGCATCGAGAAAGATTGATAAGCAACGGAATGACGCAGAACCGCGACGACCAGGAATTTATCCTCTCTATCTCAACTCTTCCAGGAGACATACAATCACCAATTCACACAGAAAATGCCTCTCAATGGAGTTAAGAATGTCGTCCTGGTGAGTCCCAAGCATTCTCTGCACAACGCGCCCTGCAAAAAAGCAAGAAAAAAGCCCCTCATCTCTTATCGATAACACTCAATCCATGCTCTGCCAAACCTGAATTGCGAACGCGATCAAAGTCCCTCATCCCCTAAACTCCAGAGAAAACATTAACAATAATGAAAAGGTTCTCTCAGGAAAAGGCGGCGTCGGCAAATCCTCCGTAACCCTCCAACTCGCCCTCGCCCTCTCCCTCCAAGGCAAATCCGTCGGCATCCTTGACATCGACTTGACCGGCCCTTCAATCCCAAGATTAGTCGGCCTCGAAGGCGCGAAGATCACGCAAGCCCCCGGTGGTTGGTTACCGGTGACTGTCCACGATGCTGCCCACGGCACCGCAACAGCACAAGAAGGACAAACTGCGCAGACGCAAGAAAGAAGTGGAAATGAAAGTAAACGAGGCTCCCTCCGTTGCATGTCCCTAGGCTTCCTCCTGCGCGATCGCGGCGACGCAGTGATTTGGCGCGGTCCCAAGAAAACAGCCATGATCCGCCAATTCCTGGCAGACGTGCACTGGGGGGAAACGGACTACCTGCTCGTCGACACACCACCCGGTACAAGCGATGAGCACATCGCGCTCGCAGAACAACTCCTCACGCTCTCCACGACGGATCCGCGCATCGCGGCTGTCAACCCTGCTCTCCCAAGACTGGCCGGTGCGGTGCTTGTCACGACGCCGCAGGCGATTGCGACGTCTGATGTGCGGAAGGAGGTGAATTTCTGTGTGAAGACGAAGATTCCGACGCTGGGGGTTATTGAGAATATGTCTGGGTATGCGTGTCCGTGTTGTGGGGAGGTGAGCAATTTGTTTTCGAGTGGGGGTGGCCAGATTATGGCGCAGGAGATGGGGGTGAGGTTCTTGGGGATTGTGCCGGTGGATGTTAAGTTTGGGGTGTTGATTGAGGGGGATGTTGTGGATGGTGGGAGTGATAGTGAGGGAGAGGAGGAGGGTAAGACGGAGAAGGAGGTTGAAGAAAGAGAGCCTGACAACCGGCCGCTGGTTGAGAGGTACAAGACGGAGTGTTACTCGTATGCGAAGTTTGAGGAGTTTGCGAAGACGTTAATATCTGGGATTGAGGCTACGGCGTGATGTGGTTTAAAGGTTCTTATGATTCATGATAGCATTGAATATAGTCGCATGTTCATCAATCGTCAGTCATTTCAAGACATACGAGCAAGAGCAAGTCCCTACTCCGCAGGCAGATCACGATGAAGCATCGCGCGCAGCTGCACTTCTGCAGACTGTCGACACGTTCTCGCCTGGCCATACTGTGTAACCCGGTTGAAAAAGGACTGCAGCCCTCCCAACAACGATAATGACCCAGAACCATCATCCCCAGCCCCCGACTCCAACACCTGATCCGCCTGCGCATCAAGATGAACCTCCGACACAACAGCCGGCGTAACAACCCGCTGCTTACCATCCTCCCCCAACAAACCCCTCCCACAAACCCCATCACCCTCCGCAAATTCCCTCGTAGCAGGCTCCCCAAACCCAGTATCCAATTCAAACCCCAAATTCGTCTCCGTCGTCGACCGTGGCGTATCCGGCTGCGCCTGCACAGAAGATCTATCCCCGGCCACCGAAAACGGCGCAAAACTCATATAACACGAGTCCACGCCGCCATTGTCAGTTTTATCCTGCTGCCGCTCTTGCTCAGAACTTGCCTCGTCGACTGTTAAGAGGTAGCCCGGCGGGGCGCGGATCTCGCCTAGCGGGGCAATGTGGCTCCCGTATTCGTTCGCGAGGCTTAGTTTGCTGCGGCCGTAGATTTCGGCGATGGAGGTTAGGGTTCCCTGGATGGAGGGATCTATTGCAGTGAGGATGGATTCGATGCTGAATGCTTCTGGTGGGGGGAGTTTCGGGCCGGTGGTTTTGTTCTGAGGGGGAGAGGAGGGGATGTTTAGGAATGGGAAGGATAGCCGTCGTGGGGATGGGGTGCTGGGGTTCTTTGCTAGCTCTGGGGGTTTCTTGTTGTTGTGATGGTGGTGGTGATTGATGATGTTTTCTCCCGTGTTACCGGAGTATGTCCGGACGAGGACAGGTTGGGATACTGGTCTTTGGGACTGGGGGGTGCCAGATGGGTTATTCCGTGTAGTGCTGATGGTTTGTCGACGGGTTCGCGACCAGGGTTTTGGTTGATAGCTGTTAATTTGGCGAAGGGCCATGGTGCGATATGCCCGTATGGATTCATCGAGTGCTGGCGGTTGGTGACGAGTGTTTGATGGGCCTGCTGTTGCTGTGATTGGAGATGGGTGTGGGGGAGAGAGTTGGGACCAGCGGTGGTGGGAGAAGGAGGATTGTCGTTGTCTTCTTTCTCGGTGGTTTTGCATTGTGCTGGTGTATAGAGGGTTTAAATCTGACCGTGAGCTAAGCAGGTCTTGTATACATGCCTAGTAGTAGTAGTAGTGTGTGTGTGTGTGTCTCTATTTAACGTCGAGGGTCGGGTCTTTCCACGCCTCCACGGCTCCTTGGGAGCCTCGGAAGCGGAAAAGCCCTGGTCCCGGTGCGGGACATACGACGGGCAGATCGGAACTGCCTATCTCCTAGCTAAACTACCATCTATCATCTAAATACAGGTAGCTCCCCGCGCGGGGAGCTGCTTGGGTTTTCACAGCTGTTAAAAGCAATCTAGGCATCTTCGAGTTTTCTTGATATGGAAACAAGGAGAAGTGAGAAGAAGAGGGGGGGGAAGAAGGGGAAGAGGAGGGGAAGGAGGAAAGGAGAGGAGGGAACCAGAGGTAAGCCCTAGAGGTTCCCAACTTTGACACATTTAGCATCTTAATGGCGTTTACAGATGGCAGTATAGAAATGTGATCTATCCAGCCAATCTGCATATGCAGTGAAACCGGTCTTTTTGGTGAGGATATCCACTACTCGTTGTTGGCCCCAAGGATGTGCCGCTGCTTTGCGACCCTCTCGGCAGAAATAGAAGTGGGAGGGCTCCTTTTTGCGGCCACATGAGCATGTCAACAGGGCATTGTCATGTTTGAAGCGCTCATGGTACTCTGCAAAGTCGCCGTGCCCGCTTCTGGCTGCTAGGAGGCGGCCCAGAGCTGCTCGGGGAAGATGGAGCTCTGGTGGCCGCTTCTCTATTCCTATACCAAGGTCCTTATATCGTTTGGGGGCCTTCTCTGCCCAGAATTGTGCAAAGCATTGCCAGTGCACTGTCTGGGCTGCCCGCTTGGCGGCTGCTATTGAGGCAGGTGGTAGAGGGAACTCAAAGGGAGCATGGCAGCCCAACTTGGCCTCCTTATCCGCCTCTTCATTTCCTTTGATGCCTGTGTGTCCAGGGACCCATTTCACCTGTACTGTGCCTGATTGTATGCCAGGTGCTCTGGGGCAGTGTGGCCAAATCTGGGCGGCTTTTTGGAAGTTCATGAATGTTGATTGACTTGATCCTTTGGGTTGGCCTTGGAGTTGCTGTACTGCTTCCAAGTTGTCTAGGCAGATGTATATGTCTGTTGCGTATCGGGTTCTGGGGTCTTTGAGGGCCGCCTGTAGGCCAAGCAGGGCCGCGTGGGCCTCTGCATCAAATACCTCCTGGTTGGGGAGCTTCCTGTGCCCACAGAGGATCTTGATCGTACTGGTGCCCCAGTAGCCTACCCAGCCAGCGCCTGCAGCAGTGTCCTCCTTTTCTTTGGACCCATCTGTGTATATGACCATTGCTGAAGGTGGGATGCTCTCTAGCCACTTTTTAAACGCTTCTTTGGACTGTGTCTTCGGAATTGCAATTGGCCGCTCTTTGGGCTCTGGATTTATATCCCAGGGGCTCATCAGTAGTGGATCTATCTGTTCAACGAGATGGATGTTTGCCGGGTCGATGGCCCGGCGGAAGCGGGTTTTGATGTGTCGGCTTTTTTGGTGCATGGCCCGGCGGTACAGAGGGTGTCGGGCATCCAGTTGTTGAACTCTGACTTCTAGGCCGCGCCGTCTCTGGTTGAGGAGGAGTTCCACAGGCGGTATAGCCGATTCCCGGTGAAGTGCTGCTGTTTGGGTGGTCCTGTAAACTGGGAGGGTCCCTAGGAGCGCACTGCGGAGCACCTGATCCAGGCAGGCTAGCTGTGCAGCTACCCCATTAGATACCAGTTTTTGTTCACCTGAAATGCTCTGCCTTGGTCTGTGCCGTCCTGGCCACCATGCCTCAGCCCCATAGCATAAGACTGAGACCACACAGGCAATTGTTGCTTGCCGCAGTAGGGGGGCTTTGACTCCTCGTACAGTGTTGGCCAGGGCTTGTATGCCATTAGCGGCCAGTTTTGCCTTGGCTGCCAGTGTCTGGGTATGTATTCTGAATTTGAGCTTCCGGTCAAACCAGATTCCCAGCCAGCGTGTCGCCTCATTGAGTAGGGGAGGTTTAATCTCCACTGTGCCCTCAGGGGTTTGGATTGAGCAGGTGGGGTTGTTCCTCTTCCAACCTCTGGTGAAATGCTGGAGCTCTGTTTTAGCCAGGTCAAAAGTGAGTCCTTCTCTACGGCCCCAAGCTATCAGGTCTGTTGTGATGTTTTGTAGCCTGGTGGTGTTTTCTTCAAGGGACTTGCTGACAACTAGTTGGCAAATATCATCTGCATATCCAAAACGACCTCTGCGGGCGATTGTTGGACCTATCTTGAAGACAGGTTCAATGTACAGCATGAACAGGATTGGTGAGACTGGGGAGCCCTGAGGCAAGCCTGCTGGGACTGCAAAGGTTGAGCTCTGATGCCCGTCCAATTGTATAGCTGCTGTTCGGTCTTGGGTGAAGCTTGACACCCAGCGGAGCACTGTGGCAGGCCATCCTTGTCTGCGGAGTCGATGGTTCAGCCTGCCTGACAGGACCGCATCAAATGCGCCTTTCAAATCCAGAGTTAGTATGGAGGCGCTGAGACCCCGGGCCCAAGATTCTTCAATATCATGCACCAAAGCTGCCGCCAGGTCGGTAGCTGAACGGCAGGGGAGGGCCCCAAATTGTTGGGGGTGGAGGACCTTGTGTTTGATGGCTGTCCAAGCTAATCTCCGGGCAATAAGGCGTTCCAGTCCTTTCCCCAAGGTAGAGAGGAGAGCAATTAGTCTGTATGAGCGTGGGCTACTGTAGTCCTTCTTCCCTGGCTTGGGGAGGGCTATCAACAGGGCTTGTCGGTAGTAGTAGTAGTAGTAGTTGCTATTTTACGTCGGAAATTCGGTCACATGTCAACTAAGATCACGTGCCGCGGGGGTCCCGGAACGGAACATACGACGGGCGGAGCGAAACCGCCTATCTGGTAGCTAAGCTGATTCTATCATACACTGGCGAAGACTCCCTCGCAGGAACTTGCTGAAAAACTCTTGGGCTGAATAACCAGCACTATATATCCATTCAGGGGGAGGAGGGGGAGAAGGAGGTGAAAAGGGAGAGGAAGAGGAGATTTTTTTTTTTTTTGGGGGTTGGTGGGTTTGAGGTCAGTGTGCCGGACATATCGTGCTGTAAAAGTGAGACCTCTGCAACCATCCATGGAGATCCCTTGTTCCTGACTTGGAGCGCAGAATCTCATCCACCTGCCGGTTACCCCATGGCTGTGGGGAGGCCTTGTGGCCTTTTCGACAGTAGTAGAAGTGGTGGGGGGTCTTTGGGCGTCCACAGGAGCACTCCAACTTGGCGTCTTCATGTATGAAGCGCTCATGATACTGTGCGAAGTCCCCATGGCCCGACCGGGCGGCAAGGAGATGACCGAGGGTGGTTCTGGGAAGGGATAGTTCATGGGGTCGTTTATCCAGGCTGATGGAGAGATCCTGATATTGTTGTGGCGCATTCTCAATCCAGTACGATTGAAATCGTCGCCAGAAAAACTCCTTCAGAGCGCGGTGAGCCCAGGCATACCTTGCTGGAGGGGCGTTCGTCTGTGGGATCAGTCTGGCACCTTTTTTTGCTTGTTCATCAGCCAGTTCATTCCCTGTGATGCCAGCATGACCGGGGATCCAGTGGACATAGACTTGTCCAGGCTGAATGGCCTGACATCGTGGGGACCGGGAGGGCCAGGCCTTTGCAACCTTTTGGAAGGCCAAGATGGTTCGTTGACTGGAGCCTCTGGGGGAGCCCTGTAGCTGCTGTGCCACTTCCTGGTTATCAAGGAGGACATACAGATTCTGTGTGTAGGGGGCTTGGGCACTATCACAGGCGGCCTTCAGCCCTTCATATGCTGCAGTGGCCTCTGCATCAAAAACTTCATGCCTGGGGAGGCAGAGATGGCCGCAGGTGGACTCCTGCTTCCAAGCACCCCAATGTCCATACCATCCAGCACCAGCCACGGCATTGTTGCTTAAGCGGCTGCCATCAGTGAAGAGGAACATGGAGAGTGGAGGGCATGTATCAGCCCATTGTTGAAAGGTCTCACCTGCCCTGTCTCGAGTCGGGCTTATATTTTGGATAGCTTTGGGATTCTCTGTCTGCCAGGGGGGATATAACAGAGGGTCAGTCTGTTCTACCCCCTGTAGCCATGGCAAGTGATTATGGGTTAGGCGTGTGATCACAGGAAAGGGTCGTGTTCGGAATAAGCGCCTGTGAACTGGATGGCGGTCATCCAGTCTGGCAACTCGCAGTCTGGCAGAGGCGCGTTTCTGGTCAAGGATGATCTCCATTGGAGGAATGGCAGTTTCTCGATGGATGGATGGAATAGGGGTGGTTCGGTATACTGGTAGGGTGGCTCTGAGAGCATCTCTGAGTACCCGGTCAAGGCAGGAAAGGGATGAATCGACTCGGTTTGATACAGAGCCCTGGTTCCTGGGCTTGGGCCTGTTTCGGCCCGGCCACCAGGCCTCAGCCCCATAGCAAAGAACTGAAATGACACAGGCAACTGTAGCTTGTCGCAGTAGGTGTGCCCTAGTCCCTCTAACTGTGTTTGCTAACAGTCTTATACCAGCAGCTGTCTGCTTGGCTTTTGCAGTGAGGGTCTTGCAGTGTTTGTTGAAGCTCAACCTCCGGTCAAACCAGATGCCTAGCCAACGCGTTGCACCGCCAGGAGGGGGAGGTGTGACTGTGTGTGAGCCTTGAGGAGTGTTTATGGAACATGTAGGGTTGGAGTGGTTGGTTCCACGTGTGAAGTGCTGCAGTTCAGTTTTACTGAAGTCAAATGTAAGGCCTTCTCTAGCTCCCCATTGTCTGAGCTCCTCAGTGCAGTGCTGAAGCACAGTGCAGTTTTCCTCCAAGGAAGGGGAGGCCACCAGTTGGCATATGTCGTCAGCATATCCAAAGCGGCCACGTCGGGTGCAGACTGAGCCCTGTTTGAACATGGGCTCAATGAACAACATGAAGAGGATTGGGGAGATTGGGGAGCCTTGTGGGAGACCTGCTGGAACCTGGAATGTCTGGCTTGTATGGTTTCCTAGGCGGAGACTGGCAGTTCGACCTTGGGTGAAGCTAGCTACCCATCGGGCCACGTTGATAGGCCATCCCTGTTCCTGGAGCCGTCTGATCAAACGCCCCTGTAGGACAGCGTCAAAAGCGCCTTGCACATCTGATGTGAGCATGGAGGCCTTCAGACCTCGTGACCATGCCTCCTCGATGTCGTGTATCAAGGCTGTGGCTAGGTCTGTTGCAGAACGCAGTGGGAGAGCTCCAAATTGCTGAGGGTGGAGGACTTTATATTTGATAGCAATCCATGCCATCCTGCGTGCTATCAGGCGCTCAAGTCCCTTTCCCAGAACTGACAGGAGAGCAATGAGCCTGTAGGCCCGGGGGGAGCTACGGTCCCTCTTCCCTGGCTTTGGAATAGCTACAAGCGAAGCGTCTCGGAATGGAGTAGGGTGCCAACCCTGCTCTAGGCAGTGTCGGTATAGTGTTGAGATGGCGGGGCCTAGGGAAGGCCATGCCTTCCTAAGGATAGAGGTAGTTATACCATCTTTTCCAGGGGTGCTGTTCTTGGGCTTGGCGACTGCAGCATATATCTCTTTCTCTGTGATGGCAGGGAAGGGCAGTTTGGGATCATTGATAGGCTCCAAATTGACCTCTACATCCTCTGAGCATGAGGCCTTTTGTAGGAGTGCCCGGACCAAATAATTTGCCTTGTCATCTGTAGAGGAATGAAGCTGGTCACCCTCTTTCAGAGGGGAGATAGGTAAAGTTCCTTCTGTTCTGTTCCACTTTACTGCGTTGAAAACATCCTTGGGTTCTTCAAATTCTTCAACTTTTGAGCGCCAGAACTGGCGTTTGCTGTGCCGGACAACACGGCGGAGGGCCCGTTTGGCATCCCTAATGTCTTCTGGGGTGGATGTTGGGTCTCGTGCAATCCTGTGGAGTGTCCTGACTACCTTGGTGCAATCCTGATTCCACCATTTGTGGCCGCCAGGGCGAGTATAAGCCCGTTTAGTGGAGGTTTCCAGAGCAATGGAAATCGCCTGGGTGATGCTGACTGCAAGCTCATCCAGTTGAGAGGGAGAGGGGCATGGGGGAAGAGTGGAGGCTGTTCCATCCACATGCCTTTTCTCCCCTTGTATTGTCTCCTGGAACAAATTGTCATTGAGGGTAGACCAGCGGAAGGGTGGAGCATCTCGGGGTAGGTTGTTTGTGCCCCATTGAATGGCTGTGAGGATTGGTTCATGGTCTGCAAGAGGTGGGAGATCTGCAGTGACCTCTGAGGATATCCCAAGGCTGAGCAGAGCACTATTGGCCCAAGATAGGTCAATCATGTTTTGTCCACGAGTTGGTGAGTCTGGTGGGAGTGTTAGGGTGAGGTCCTGGGACTCTGCCCAAGCTAGGAAGGGTTCTGCTCTGAGAGAAGGTTGAGCAGAAGACTGCCAGTTAGGGTGTCGGAGGTTGAAGTCTCCAGCTATCAGGCAGGGGAGGGATGGAATCGTCTGTGTCATGAGAGACTCCAAGCCTTGGTCCTCATCGACTGCATTCCGGGGGGCGTTATAGATGTTAACCAGGAGTGCTGTCTTCTGGGGGGTGTTGATTCGGACGGCCAGGATGTCTCTGGATGTTGGTCCAAATGGAACTAGTTCTGCTTTCAAGTGTGGGTGTTTCTGTATGTATGTGAGGTCTCGGGGCCTGTTTGACCAGTCCTCAATTGGGGCGAGTTGGTGGAATGATGGATGGTGTTTAGATATTCGGCGGGAGCGGTCTGTGAATATCCAGGGCTCTTGAATTAGCACTGCATGACAATCACTTTCAAAGGCCAGTTGAAGCGCAGTTTCATGTGCTTCCCAGTTTCGGCCAACATTTAGCTGGAGAATTTGTAGATGAGATATCCTATCTAACATGATAGAGGCTGTTCTCTTGTTGGTGGGGAGCTCAGGTTTTCAGGGGGCCCAGTTGTGTTAGTCTGGTCTTTTAGCATATGTTGGCGTGCACCCGCTTTCCTGACTGCAATGAATTGTGATCTGGATAGTCGTTGGATGACACCCTGTTGTATGGTAGGTTTGGTGGGACAGTTTGAGTGGTCCGCTGGGAAGGGGCCACAGCAATTGGCACAGTTTGGTTCTGGTGATTTCTTGTGGTTGTGGTGGGAGTGCAGTTCCTCACTATGGTCCTTCTGGCTGCAAATGCGGCATCTAGGGATGCGGGTGCAGGTCCGGGGGTTGTGATAGTCCCAGCACTGTGTGCACTGTTCTATTCGGGGCCGGAGGGGTTTATGTTTGATTGGTATATTCTCACCAAAGAGGTAGACCCTTTTGGGCACTGTTTGAACTTGAGTTTCTGGGACTGCCATGACAAGGGTGCCAGACAGCGGATTCTTATTTGAGCGGTAAAATCTCAGAGGGGAGAGGCCTGTCTGAAGCTTAAATTCATCCAGAGCCATCTGCTCGGTTACAGGCACTTGGGTCCCATAATAACTGGTATACTGCTGGGGTGCATTTGGTAGGGCGTAGATAGCCCATTTCTGTTCGACTTCGGCTGTGGCTCCCTGTATAAGGCGTTCCAGGAGCTCCCTGTGTTCTGTGAGGAGTCGGAGGCCCGGGCCATCCTTAGGCCAGATTGCCAAGCCCGAGGGCACTTGTTGGATCTCTTTAATAGCTGCAGAACAGGTCTTGTCCAGGTGTTTCCTCAGTATGTCCATTGTGGCGTGCGGGCTAGCTTGACGGGCTGGATGATCTTTGGAGAGGCGGAGAAAAATGCGTAGAGGTTTCTCTGGTTGTGGTGGCTTGTATGTGGTCTTGGGTAGCTTGGGCTGTGTCCTGGGGGCGGTGGATGGGGATCCAACAGTTTTGGCATAGCTGTTGTGTACCGGGTGCGGGGGGTGGTGATTCTCCTGTTCAGAAGGATTTCCAGTTGTTAGATTCTTGCCGAAATTGAGGACCAGAGTCCTAATATCTCTGCCCAAGGAGGCTGCTCCCTGTAGGCTCTGCTTTTCCCAATCAATGACCTTCTGGCTAACCATGGAGACAAGCTCTAGAACCTCATCTCCGGTGGTCTTTATTTGCGATGTTTTCGATGCCACTGCTGCTGCAATGTGGCTCTGGAGCTCTGAGCCCAGTTGGCTTTGGGGGGACTCGTGGGTCGGAGTTGTAGGAGGGGTATCCCGTTCAGGCTGTGTGGGTAGATACTGGTTTTCAGGAGGATTGCAAGGGAAGTGTTGAGCTTGCATCGGTATCTCACATCTCAGCTGTTCTGGTGATTGTTGTGGGGTGGTGGGCTCTCGAGGAGGCGCGGTCGGGGTCTTGCAGACCTCCGGGGCATCCTCCATGCTGGCATCTTCTTTTCCATTGTGCTTGTTGAGTCTTTTCTCACTTCTCAATCGCATAGAGTGCAGGCGATCTTGCGCTCTGGTAGCAGGGCCCATTCTTCTCCTGGCGCCCATGGTTGTATACATGCCTGGAAACAAGACGATGCATCAACTGGCGACAGTATCACATGATTGCCAGCTGTCAGGCTAACCAGATGCAGTTAGTCTATGCATGTGTCGTAATTGGCCAACAGTACTTGTATATACATTCCCAAACCGGAGCTTATGAAGCTATTCACAAACCGCAGCGCAGGGACTACCACAAAATAACAGGCTTAACCGTCTTCCCTGACTGCATATCCCCAATCGCCTTCTCAAACTCCTCCGCCGGATAAAACTTGACAATCCTCTCCAACGGCAAGCTCCCATCCTTCACCCACTGGATCATCCGCGGAACATACTCCTGCGGATTCACATCCCCCTCGACAACACCCATAAACTGCTTCCCGGAGACCATGAATTCGTGGATTGGAATCGACAATGTCCCTCCCTCTGGCGCAGTCCCGACTTGCATGATCTTCCCCTTGAACCCGGTCATCCGCGTGCCTTCCGCGATCAGCGCGGGTACACCCGTCGTATCCAGCGTGATATTCGCGCCCAACCCCCTGGTCATACCCCGCACTGCTTCTGTCACAACAGCAAGATTATCCAATCCGTCAACCTTGACGACATCAGTAGCACCGAGTTCCTTAGCGAGCTCCAGGCGCGACTCGTGTCGATCGATTCCGATAATCTGTCTACAGCCTGCGACCTTGGCGCCCATGACGGCGCTTAACCCGACACCGCCCAGGCCAAGTACCACGACCCGGTCGTCGGGAGTAGCATTTCCAGCGTTGATGATAGCCCCAGTCCCGGTCTGGATTCCACAGCCTAGTGGCGAAAGAAGCTGCAATTCCTCACGCGTGTGGACGGTACCGGAGACATTGATAACGGAGTCCTCCCGGACAATAGACCAGCTAGAGAAACTCGACTGACCGAAGAATTTGCCGTAGATATCATACCCATTTGCCTCATTGGGGGATTTCCCTTGCTCCTTGAACGCGTAGTTCTCAGGAACCACTTCGAAATTGATCACGTTGAAATTGAAACAGTGCGCGGGATGCCCCCGATGACACGGCTCACAGCTCTTACATGCCGAAAAGGACAAGATAACAGCGTCACCGGGTTTAGCTCCTTGTGTCCCGGGACCGACTTCTCGAACATATCCGGCTCCTATTGTTTATAAGCTTTTGCGCCCGAGGACCCTGGTAAAAAAGGAAGAAAAGTACCTTCATGCCCCATAATCCGGGGATAATGAACCCCAAACCCACTCTCTGCACCCGCAAAATGCAGATCCGTCTGGCATATTCCCGACGCGACAATTTCAACGAGCAATTCTCGTGCTTGGAGAGGGCGGAGAGTGAGGTTCTGCAGTTTCCACCCACCGGTGCTGTAGGGGCCGTAGGAGACTAGGCCGCGTTTTTGGCTTGTATTTGTAGTAGCGGACATTTTATATTTGGAATGGGGGGTTGTAACTGGGTTGGTTAGCGTTGTTTGTTGTCAACACAGATATATAGTGGGCACATAGTGGGCATCCGATATAGCCATCCCACCTCCGCTCCGATTGATAGCCGAGCTGTGGGTTTTGATCCCACATTATTTGCAAAATGGGGAAGTGGACAATGCTCTTGTACACCAGTGAAGGGTTTAGGTGCCATAATGACCAACTACAATCAAAATGCCTTTCGAGAGCTAGCCCACGAAGTTCAGAGGTGATGGCAAGTATAGAATTGCACTAAACAACTTCATACTACAAATCCAGGGCGCATAGTATCGACCAAGAACCCCTCAAAGCCTGGGTCCAGCTTTATTTGGAAGAAGAAGAATTCGAAATTCTGCTACTCCAGCGTCAACAACTTCTCGTGAAGATACAGAGATAGCTAACAGAGAAGCAATGTGATCCTCAAAAGAGTGATAACAAGTGACAGGACTGTGAGACCATCTCGTCCAAGATAACAGACGGCCTTGTCGACAACGATGCTCTGTTGGCTAAAATAAACGAAGGACTCGAGAAGGTGTGAGTAGAGTACTGAGAAACTGAGGAGCCGGAGGGTGAACAGAGGGAGTTCATGGGAGTTTTCGGACACTGTACTGTTGAGTGTGCTTGCTGTATTGAGTTCAGGAAGTGTTATCGGCCTCACCCACGGCTTCCTACCACGACGTTCTAGAATGATATGAGAGACTTGCTTCGGTGCTATGACCCGTTCACCTCTTTGCATTCTTGCCTGCTATACAGTGTACTAAACCCACAATACTCCGTTTCATTTGCCTTTCGCCGATTTGGCCTCCACTTTTTGGTATGTAGTGATTGATTGGATGGGTGGCCTATCGGCTAAGCTAACTATATAACTGCCGGGCAGAAAGCGAGGGCGGTGAGGTGACCCGCTGGGTACTAACACCTCTTCAGGATCACGCGATTCCCCACACTACCCCACATAACCCCCGGCATTCGGCTTTCCCAAAGCGGAATCAAGATCTCCCACTCCACAGCCTCCCACAACCATATCCCAACCCACCACATTTCTTGTTTGCAACCGAAATGCAGTCAAATTCGATCTATCAATGCCCAATTTGTCCAAGACACTACAAACGCCGCGAACACCTGAAACGCCATCGTAGTTCTCATACTTCCGAACGCCCCCACCGATGTCCGCAGTGCGACGCACGGTTTCAGCGCGCAGATGTGCTGAGACGGCATCTGCAGACTTGCTTGGAAAGGAGGGGGTCCCGGGGGGTGACGACTCGTCGGAGGGCTTGTGATCGCTGCGTGCGACAGAAAAAAGCATGTGATTTGCAGCAGCCGTGTGATCGCTGTGCGCAACAGACGGTTGAGTGTTGTTATTCTATTGGAGTTGATGTTACGGCTTCAGAGGAGAGGATCACGCCCGCGAGTCTGGGAAATGCAGAGCTAGCACCAGCACCACCAGCACCAGAAACGACGCTGGCGATGACGTTTCGCTGGCCGGACTTTGATGCAGACAATCCGGTGGTGAATTCGGGCGAATATGATGCTATGGCCCTCAGTGATCCGAATATGCTGGACAACGCTAGCCCTAGTTGGCAGGATTTGATTGCGATGGTATCGGAGGGTCCGCCGGGGCCCGATAACACCTCGTTTCAGTTCCTCGACAAGATGACCAGCAACACGGGGTTGGCGTACAGCTTTGACTGCGGGACACCAGAGCAACGAGCACAGGTGCTGTCCACCCTAGAAAGAGAAGTGGAAATCGAATATGGAGCATCGTCATCATCCGAGACGTTGGTCACGTCGGAATCACCGTTGGTCGATGGATTATCGCTGAATTGGCTTAATGACCCCCTCTCGCTCAAGACTCATCAGATCCTGCACTTCATCAAAGACGTGGTCATGGTGAAGCCCCGGAATAGTTCCGTGACGCTGGATTGGTCATCGTCGCTGCAGCAGTCGTGTCTGCAATTCTTTTCGCCGGCAAATCTGCGCAAGTATCTAGGGCTATACTGGGCGATCTGGCATCCCAATGTCAACTTCATCCATCGACCTAGTTTTGATTCTACCTCAGCTAAGCCAACCGTGCTGGCGGCTATGACCTTACTTGGTAGGTTATTCTCTGTTCTGAATGTACACATGGCTGACTGGACAGGTGCATGCATGTCACCCGAAACGTCCGACAACGAGGACGCCCGGATGTGGTTCAACTGCGTTGAAGAGCTGGTCTTCACAGACGAGGACTTCAATAGCGATTTTACTTCTGCGGCATCTTGTCCTACCCTACATCGGAATATCGTTCAGGCACTGCAGGCAGCTTATATGGTGTGCTTATACCAGAACTGGGAGGGTAGCGATGCGAGTAAGCGGCGGATTCGACGTTGTCGCTTTGCCAGCCTTGTTTCTGTAAGTCCCCAATGGTGCCTTTGTCTAAAACTGCATGCTAATTGACAGACCGCTCGAGACGTCGACTTAACGACCGTCAAACACGCGAAATACAGCGAACAGACTCGGTACCAATTCGAATGGAAAGATTTTGCCACTCGAGAAGAGCTAATTCGTGTCTTAATCTGGATCTTCCTTCTCGATACAGCATTCGTTCTCTTCAACAATCTCCCTCCCCGCATGGTTATTAAAGAAATGAAAATCCACATGGCCGTGCCCGATGCATGCTTTCAAGCATCGACCGCCGACGACTGCTATGAACAGATAAAACGACTCCTCCCTGCGAACAGCCAGTACTGGAATATATCCTTTTGCAACGCGTTCAGGAGTCTCTTCCAGGAAAATCTAGCAATGAATCTCCGCTACGACATAGCCGCCCTGGGCCCATTGAACCTTTTCGCCTTAACCTCTGCCATCCACTCACAAATCTTCCAATATCGCAGCAACTCATGGGGCACCGTCCGACTCCTCGCCCCAATTCGCAATGCGTTGGACAATTGGCGCGCAATCTGGGAACTCTCAGTGACATCCCTACCCCCCAAACTCTCCCCACACGTCGACCGCGCCGACGACGACGGCTACTACAACACCCAGATAATCATGCACCAACCCGAACGAATGTGGCGACGAGTTGGCTTCTGCAGATACTGTCCGGAGTACTGGTTACTGGCGAATTTGATGGTCAGTCAGCTCACAGAATTGTGTATGTCGGGGTCGCAGCCGAGGAATGAGTTGGAGAGGTTGGATGATGAGCCGCTGGATTCGATATTGAAGAAGTATGATGAGACGAGTATGCAGCAGGCAAATGATATGATTTTGAGTTTTCAGCGGTGGCAGGTTTTTAGTTGTTAGGTGCTTTCTATCATTAAATACGAGTTTATGAACCAACCCTACTTTATACACTGTTTCCTTACGAAGTGCATACCAGGCGCATGTAGCAGGGTAATTAGAGTTAATAAGTGTCAATGCACTGCAATCCAATGCATTTTTTTTCCTGCTTTGTATAGATCATTCACCTCACCTCTAGCCCCAGCAACAGTGATGTCTGCATTGCCAACTACTCCTTCAAAGATCACCATCTAGCCTGAAGTACGTTTGTGGTGGTTATCACAATGAGGATAGGGCTGTACTCAGGGTGAAATTGCACTCTTACTCTAATTTCCCCGAGCTTGTGACTCAGCAAAAGCCTCTAAATCAATAGTTAGCAAGCTCTTGGCCAAGTATCCTTACACTGAATCAGTGCACACATCGCACAGGTCAAAGCCAGCTGGCTTCCACTCATTACTGAACTGATCAGACAATTTCCCACGTATTCATTATATCCAGATACCAGTGACTCGATCAGCATCACCCCAGCCAATATGTCTCCCCGGAGCATTCGACACTGGAAAAGAATGAGTAACAGTTGCAGTTTCCATATTCATCCCAACAGCATGCCTTATTTAAATTCCGCCTACGAGACCCCTGGCATGAATTGATCATATCGATATGTAGTATCCTAACTGGCAGATGACCAATCAAGCAACAGTGTGGTTCGTGCTATTACGAAGCGCATTACACAGCATGGTCCACTGATATGGTTCCAAAACATAAAATATGCTGGGCATTCTTGAGAGGATTGGCAAGATAAGGTACAACGACTATGAGAAGCTAAGTTCGTCTCTGGAGATAGTGTTGGTGTGGTGGAAGACCTCTTGCACAGAAAAAAAAAAATCACTGTATTATATCTAAGTTCCCAGGACTTGCTCTGCGTAATTGCGGATACCATACAATACATGAGTTTATTTAGGAAGGGCCCAATGCAATGAACAGAACAGATTCAGGGTATCCCCTACCCCCTACAAGCCGAGAGGCTGTCGGGTTAAAACTCGGTGCTATGCAGAAAGAGCACAAGTCTGCGGAGAAGCTTGCAGCGGCCAATGAGGATAGCAAAGCACCTATATCCAAGACCAAAGGCGAGCTGACGACTATCTGTCGTAGCATGCTGATATGTATGTGAGGTCTGTAAGAGCTCGGTTAGCTAATATATTCAGTATATCTATGACGTTTGGTATTGACGAGCCAGGCTCGGGAAATCATCAAACATCAGACATGTAAGTGTAGTTTCGGTTAATGGTTGGACCTGTACAATGAACTTGGTTCAACATATATTTTCCATTTCGGGACAAATCGCGAGGGTCCGTCCGACTTCACAGATTTGCGTCATCATTCAATGTGTTTGCCTTCGCCGAAATTATGGACACTGATGACAGCAACTGCTGATTCGCAAAATCGTCGAGAAAGGAAAGGGTTAATTGCTATGGTCTGTACTCTGCACAGGTGGTTTTCACACTGCACCTAGCCAAGAAGAATTTGGCCGCAGGCTGAGTAAGAATGCCTGCCTATTTTGCACAACATGAAGATCTTATTTGCTGCGCATATCATTGATCATGCTGATGGCTACTTCTTTGAGACGGTATAACTTGTTGCTCAAATACCCACAGTGTAAAATCACGCAAAGAGGACACTACTTCTGATATGGCAGAGAGCCTCTGCTAAGCAGCTCATCACGTCTTTGCCTCCTTACAAGGGCTTGGATAACCAAGAGAACCACGTTCTGGCAAATCGCAGCGCAATCTATAACACTGTTACTAGGGAATTAACACCCATATCTGCTGCTAGTGTTCAAGTATCGGCCTCTTGCCGTTTTCGGCACGAGTACGAGGCTCGTGTTCGGAGACATGGACATAAGGCTCAAATACCTGAACGCAAGTCAAAATCCAGCTATTCCATGCTGGCCCATGGAAAGCGGCTAGCGCACGGGGCAACCTGTTCTAAAATCAAGGACCCAAGTGGGTTGGCATTGGGTGAGGGAGGTGGGAGGAAGGGTGCAGCCTGCGGGAAGGTCTCGATCGGCACGGTTTTGCCACCCGGAAATCGTCTCAGAAAGGCAAGACTTCCAGATAGTTATCGGGGCCTAACTGGTTGGAATGTAAGGTTTATCGGCCCTCATGTGTAGTATTGCGACATCATATTTTTATAAACTACACGAGAATCAGACCTTTGTCCAGGTGTGCCCCAAGGTAATGATCGCATGGTATTACTTGGGGCTGCATTATACTATAAAGCAATCATAATAAATAAGTAGTAGATATCAAGGGTCAAATACTTGTTTTCCTGCCCAGTAAGATCCTCTCTCGTGAGCCGGTTCTCATACACCTGAATAAGCGGGAGTCACTGTCATTGACTCTCCCAGCCTTGAAACATACTAGTGGAGCATTCATATCAATGCTCGCTTCAGCCAGCAACGGACGTACCATGGCTCATTAACTCTAGTCCCAAAAACGCATCAAAGTGTCTTCAAGCAGGCGAACATGTAACAGCCGATACCCCTACGCACGGTGGAGCGGACCCGCATAGATTCTCGCAATTTTCTATTGGTATGCGTCTGCAGTAGGCTTCATACTACAAGCCCTTCGTCGACCGCGCATGCCCTCCGGCCAAGTCTACCTAGCGGGGTGCTTGGATCTTATTCGTCAATTTGCAGACAGGCATCCGAACCGAGCTCAAATGGATCCTGGTGCACCAAGGAATCAGTGGAAACGAGATGGTGGACGAACATGCAAAGGAAGCTGCACAAGGACCTGAAGACTCGATGAACCCACTCGCGCCCTGAAGGCTGATGAACGCCACGGAGCGTTCAACTGAAGATAGTTCCCAAACTCCCCATGTCGGAGATTATTATGAAAATTTACCTTGTCAAATAACGTGCATGATAAGCGGGTGAGACAGATAAGCGAGTGAGACACCAAATCGCCGCGACGCGATCACCAACATTCAACGGCGGTTTCCCTCACCAACCAAAATGGAATTGTCAAAAAAAGAAAGCCAAGTAATCTTATCTGTCTAAGCTATCCGAAGCGATTCAAATTTAAGTGCCTGAGCTGCCGCAGAGATCTACTCAGTCATGCAACTCTGAGTCGGCGACTCAGAGGAACGGCATCACGGCGTGATATCAAGCCTAAATCGCGAGAACTCACTGACTTAGAAGAGACGGTAATTGTTCAACATATCCTTGACTTAGATGCATGAGCATTCCCTCCTCGGCTTTGCCATGTTGAAGATATGGCCAATCGACTCCTCAGAGAACGCGGCGCGTCATGTGTCGGCAAGCGCTGGGCTTCAAGCTTTGTAAAGCGACAACCACAACTCAATATGCGCTTTTTCTGAAAATACGACCATGAGAGAGCTCTATGCGAAGATCCAGAGCTAATTTGTGCTTTAGTTATGGATAAAGCAATCCCACAAGACCTTTTTGAGGCTACAAGAGACAGAAACCCTTAGCCGTTTCTCGAAAAAAGTCCGATTTCAACCATTTTAATTTTCGATGGTCCTACACTGGTGATGGAATAAACACTGACAGGGATATCCAGGCAGCCTGCGACTGAAAAATTCGACCTTGAAATTCCGTTTGATATCACGATTGGACTCGCCCGCATAAACTTGTCATTCAACAAGACAACCCAACAAAATCCACAATAAAATCAATGCCATGACTGCCAGGGAAACAAATCCCCATTGCGTCTCAGACCAGTCTTTATGTGGTCAAGAAGAGAACTGTCATATGATCGCTAATGCCGTCACAGCTCCTATTCTTCTTCTCACATCCAGCGAGGATCGCGGATGGATACTTCCCCGGCTGCTCGTAATGGAGATAATGCTTCTAATAACACCTTCAGCTCAGCCATGAACAGTCCGATGCCGATCACTATCTACTCCTGGCAGGGAACCTCCAATCAGCATCGCAATGGGGCAATAAACATTGAGTTAGCTCCGGTAATTTGGTTATATCTCGTCGATCATCGATGGCCTGGGATCTTGATTGGTCATTAGCATTCTATGCAGCTCCGTGACGATAACAGCGGTGTTCGGTCGGCTTCGGTTTCGGAAATGGCGGATTGAGTGATAAATATCGTCTTGCTGCATATTCGGGCCATTTGCTTCCTTTTCGCAAACCACTTGTATATAGTGCAGTACTACATACACCCAAAAACATTCTATACAAAATGGGGGCTTTCACACTCCTCTCCTTCCTCTCCCTCTTCTCCAGCATCCTGGCCGCACCTGGTCGAAACCAAAACAAACACCTCACCGCAACCGCCATCGTAAACACCCCCGACAACAAATCATCCGCCTTCCAATGCTGGCAAATCAACACTCCATTCGATGTCGCAACCCTCGACGGCACCGCCGCCGGCGCCATGAACCTCGCCCTCGCAGACGTATCAAAAGTAAACTACGTCGTGCGCCCGCCACATGAAGAATACGGGCTACACAATGCGCCCAACGCACAGATCGTCGTGTACCTCTCCGGATTGATTAACATTACCGTGCCGACGAAGCCGGAACAGCAGTCGTTGATTCTGGGTGGTGGACATGGTTTGTTTTTTGCGATGGACACGGAGGGCGAAGGGCATTATGCGACGTATCCGAGTGATGAGCAGACGGTTGGGTTGATGATTCCGCTGAAGGATGGGAAGGCGCCGGAGCATGTGGTTTTGGATGATAAGCCGTGTGGGACGACGTCGAGCATTATCTGATTTCGACTATGTACCAAAGTGGATAATATCAAGTAATCCATGAGCAGTATATTCATAATCATGTATCATAATGGAAACAATAGCTACTGTTTCTCTGACATCGTCCACTGCAGACTCTCATTCAAATTCTCTTTCCTTGCCTCTTCCCACTCCCTAACCACAACACCGGCCCTCTCCTTCGATCGTGGCTTGATATCCGCCTGAAATGGCTCCGGCATACACACAAACCCTTGCGTCAACCTCTCCGTATCAGGCACAATCTTCTCCCCTGTCCTCTCATCCACCTTGGGCAGAATATCAAATGCCCACAGAATCCGCGCCATACCCAGGAACAAACTCCTCTCCGCAACATGGATCCCAGGACAAATGCGTCGCCCCGCACCGAATGTAAAAACATCGCGTTTAGATGCGTCGGGGTTCGCAGCTGCGTCGCCGAGACTCTGCTCATCGCCGCGGTACCGGTCTGGGTTGAATCTGCGGGGCTCGGGGTGCCGCTTGGGATCCATGTGGATAGCCCAGACGTTGTGGAGGACGCCCGCGCCCGCGGGGATAAAGTAGCCCATGTACTCGTCGTCTTGTGTGACTGCGTGCGGGACGGCGCCCATGATGGTCGTTGGCATCCAGCGGAGTGTTTCTTTCATGATGCACCGGATGTAAGGGAGGGCGTCGATGTCATCCATGCAGGGGATGCGGGAGGGGCCAATGACGCGGTCGATTTCGGCTTGTGCTTTGCGCTGCACGTCGGGATAGACGAGCATTGCTTGCACAAAAGCATAGAGCGTAGAGGACGTAGTGTCGGAGCCAGCCTCGAGCAGCGTCCCGGAGATATAAGCAGCCTGGTCATCGCTGAAACCCTCAGACTTCTGCGCTTCAAACATGCCCTCGCAGAAACATGGCTTGATAGTGCCCGCGCGAATATCCTTCTTTGCCTGCAGCCAATGGCTCAAATACAACTCCTTTTCATTCTTATGCAACTCCTTCGCCTTCCCCTGCGCCGGCACGAGAAACTCAGGCAACTTGCCCAAGAACGGGAAGAAATCAATTATTGCTGCCGTGCCGGTCTGATTGATATCCGAGAATTCGGAGAACCCATCAAATAGCTGCATCATCTTGGGGTCTTCGTAGGTGGGCGTGCGCCAGCCAAAGACCATTGTTGTCGTCAGCGCGTTGGAGTACCGCCGGATATGCTTTAGGAAGTCGTTGGGTTCGGTGAGAAATTGGTAGAGCATTTGTTTGTTCTCGAGCACTTGGTAGGGGAGGTAGGACTTTGAGGTGACGACGTTGAGGAGGCCGTGGATCATTTTGCGGCACATGCGCCAGGTTGGACCGTAGCCCTGTTTATATTATTAGTACTTGATTTGATTCTGGGAAATACGAGGGAAATGGCATACCATCATGAGAACACGAAGTCCACCACTACACAGCGTCTGTCCGATATACATATCCTGGCGGTGGGAGTAGATCCGACTTCGGCGGTCGAGGAGTTCTTTGACAGCTTCATCGCTCGAGATGACAATCAGGCACTTCGTGCCCAGCATCAAACTGTAAATAGGACCGTATTCGCGCGCCCATTTTTCAAATTGCAAGTGCGCATCATGAGTTGGCATCTACTTTGGTCAGTCACTTCCATCATACAGGAGGCCATGAGGAAGGTACCTGATGAATATTCCCAATAATAGGCAGTGTAGGAGGGCCAGGGGGATAATTCTTCGGTCTTCGTCCAACAGACAACATACGAGAAAAGAGAAGTAATGAGCCTACTGCGAGGCAGAAGAGCGTGATTGGGGATAACATTCTGTAACGAATTGATGTTGAAGATCAATTTGATGAACAGGACTTTATGTCGTAACTAGGGTAAAAGAGCCTTATTATAGGCAAATTTTCCGTTCTTTTCAAAACTGTCTGCCATGGTCGACTGTACAGTTGTCTGCATAACCAGGTCGGTTATTGGTGGAGATCGCTGTATGTCGGAGATATGTGGGCAAAGCTTGAGTGTCGGATGTGGAGGTGGGATACATCAATAACCTAGGTGATCCTATTTCGGCGATCTATGCATAGAGAAATGACAAGATGACAATTACCTAGCGCGGTCGATTCATATCATACCAACTGTAGAAAAGCCGGTATGTACTTCGTAAAGACAATCTGTGCATGATCTGATTATTCGTAAATCATACTAAACTAACTGCTAAAGGTGAAGCAGGGAAATAGAGTAACGTATGTACATGTTTTTCGCGGAAGCCTGGGTAAAGCTAGCTACCCATCGGACTACATTGATCGGCCATCCCTGTTCTCAGAGCCATCAGATCAGTCATCCACGTAGGATGGCATCAAAAGCACCTTGTACATCCAATGTGAGCATGGAGACCTTCAGACCCCATGACCATGCCTCCTTAAAATCGTGGATCAAAGCAGCAGCTAGATCCGTTGCGGAATGCAGTGGGAGAGCTCCAAATTGCTGAGGGTGGAGGACTCTGTATTTAATAGCAATCCAAGCCATCCTGCGGGCTATTAAGCGCTCAAGGCCTTTTCCCAGAACTGATAAAAGAGATATTAGCCTGTAAGCTCGAGGGGAGCTTCAGTCCCTTTTTCCTGGTTTTGGCAAAGCCACGAGTGAGGCATCTCAAAAGGGAGTAGGGTGCCAGCCTTGGTCTAGGCAGTTCTGGTATAGTGTTGAGATGGCAGGGCCTAGGGAGGGCCACACCTTTCTAAGGATAGAGGTGGTTATACCGTCTTTTCCTGGGCTGCTGTTCTTGGGCTTAGCAATTGTGGTGTGTATCTCCTTCTCTGTGATAGCTGGGAAAGGCAATTTGGGATCATCAATAGGCTCCAAGTTGGCCTCCACATCCTCTGAGCATGAGGCCTTTTGCAAGAGTGCCCGGACCAGGTAGCTTGCCTTGTCATCTGTGGAGATATGGACTTGGTCTCCTTCTTTTAAAGGGGAGATAGGTAGAGTGCCTTCAGTTCTGTTCCACTTCACTGCGTTCGTTGAACACATCCTTTGGTTCCTCAAATTCGTCAATCTTTGAGCGCCAGAAGTGGCGTTTGCTATGCCGGACAACGCGGCGGAGGACCCGTTTAGCATCCCCAATATCTTCTGACGTTGAAGTTGGGTCCCGTGTGACCCTTCGGAGGGTCCTGACTGCCCTGGAGCAATCTTGGTTCCACCATTTATGTCCGCAAGGGCGTGGATACACCCTTTTTGTGGAGGCCTCCAGAGAGGTGGAAATCGCCTGGGTGATGCTGAAAGCAAGCTCATCTAGTTGGGAGGGTGAGGGAGAAGGGGGAAGAGTAGAGGCTATTCCCTCCACGATCCTTTTTTCCTGACCAACTGTTCTGAAGAACGCGTTCTTCATGTTAGTACCTGTCGGAATATAGAGGTTCCTTACCGAACAATACCAACTGATGCCTGATTGATGCCTCACTGGTATCATATGGCGCAAGCAGCTTATTCACTCCTTTGCCCTTATTGCTGTTCAAACCGCACATTCGCTTAGAATACTCTGTTAGGTAGCCTACGGTCTTATATAGGATCCTAGATAGCTTCATTTGCACAAATCAGAGACCTCGACCATATACGCTTGATACGTAACTAACGTGATCGGACACCGAGCGAGCGGTATCAATATCCCATATAAAACAGCAGTTCTCAAGGCCCCAGTTTCCCAACAACCATGGATGTAATACACATCAAATCTCAAATAATAGAATGACAGTATATGTTCCATACATATATGAAGTGAACAATCAATTCTAATACGTATTTCTCAAGATAATATAAATTACAGCTGTATTTTTGGTATTTATAAATATCCCAGCGTCTATGGCGATAGATGAAGTCTAAATCCCAAAAGCAATGTGATATACTCTTGAATACACCCTATATATGCTACCATGATTTGGATATACTCTTATACTAAATTTTGGCGCAGCTGTTTAGTCGTCAAAAGCTGCCATTTTGTATGGTATATAGACACCGCTCGCTCGGTGTCCGATCACGTTACTTTCGACCCTGACTAAGCCGCATCTCCGACAGTACCCAGCGGGACACGTGTCTCACCGCCTTCGCTTTCTGCCCGGTAGTCATATAGTTAGTTAGCCTAGCCGATAGACCATCGGGGTAAAACATGGAGGGGTCTGCATAAAGTTGGTAACCTCGTGGAATGACCCACCCGCAGGTGTTCAGGTCACATATACTGTGATCCGAGAATGGCGGGCAGCTGTGGTCCGGCCTGAGTCAGAATCGCCTCTGGGGATTTCTCACTCTCGCATCGTCCCTTTCTTTCCATACTCTGGTTATATTTCTACCAGAACAGTAGGTTCTTGAGGATTACATTGCTTTGGGGGATTCTTCTCTTGAATACTTAAATCCTTGCTTGATCTCTTCATACCCCGCGATCAGCCCCTCACCAACATGCCTCCCGTCATCCACCTAGTCCGCCATGCGCAGGTACCTCCCTCAAATATACCAAAAAAATCCACAAAACCAACCCGAAGCAACAGGGCGTCCACAACCTCACAAAAGCAAACCATGCAATCCACGACCCCTCCCTCACCGACCTTGGCCACGAACAATGTCGCACCCTTCGCCACGCCTTCCCCTACCACGAGCGCATCGAGCTCGTAACCGCCTCTCCGCTGCGCAGAACCCTCTACACAGCGCTGCAGAGCTTCGAGCCTGCCTTTGAAAAGGGCGATGGCGTGAAATTGATTGCGTTGCCGGACGTGCAAGAGATCAGTGACGCTCCTTGTGATACGGGGAATGATCCAGAGGTTTTGAAGAAGGAGTTTGTGGAGAAGGGGTTGCCGGTTGATTTGAGGTTGTTAAGGGATGGGTGGAATAATAAGTCTGTGCGTTTTACCTTTCCTGTGAGAGGGTGAGGGGAAGCTAACGGGTAGTAGGAAGGTCGCTATCAACCCACCAACCAGGCAATCAAGGATCGTGCGCGCGATGCGAGACGGTGGTTAAAGGCCAGACCCGAGAAGGAGATTGTCGTGGTGACGCATGGTGGTTTCTTGCATTATCTCGCCGAGGACTGGGAGGATAGCTCTCAGTACCAGGGTACGTCCCGCTTAAAACCCCAATACCAAATGCACTTTCGCTAATTGGCCGCACAGCAACCGGCTGGGCCAACACGGAATACCGCACCTACGTCTTCTCCGAAGAAGAGCACAAAGACGATATCGAAGGCTACGCGCTGGAAGGCGACAACGCAACTCTCGTCGAGACAACGGAATCCCGCAACCGTTGCGGAAAGGACGGTCCCACTCCCCACCGCGAGTCCCAGAAGACTCTGTACAAGCTGGCTACGCAAGGATGGGAGGACCAGGGGTTGCAGCTTAGTACGGTGGAGAGAGAGGCTGCGAAGGTGCCTGGTGGGAAGGAGGTCGGTGGGGTGAGGGTATAGAGTATAGAGAGTTATTTTTGGTTCGTCTTCAACAGGAGCTGGGATAATAGAGATGGTCGATAATAGAATAAGACAATATCTTGTTAATGCGAGTCTTATGGAGGTGACCTATTTGTGGAGGATTGAAGCAGCCAGGATAGAAGATGATACGATTGACCATTCCAGCACGTAGGAGCGGTGTTGTGTGCGTTATGCGATGGTCAAAAATCCGGTCACATCCCTGGATCTGTTGGATGTAGTATTTAAGTGACTTTATCTTGCTCTCTCTCGCTCGTTGTCGTGTAGGAATTTGGCAGTCCATTTGTAGGTAGATAGATGGATGATGCTTGGTTTTCGCTACAGTTAATCTATTGTACATGGAAAATATACAGGATGTGTGTAGTCAGGTGACCTGAGCGACAAAGCAAGCATTTTGCAAGCAGCGATTTAAGACAAAAGCAATCAGAACAATCATCTAAACAGCATCAAGCCATCCCGGCGCCACTCCATCGCTTTATGTTCTAATTTCCTGTATCCCCAATGGCCGTTTTAGCTGCATCTAAGCTTACAGCTAGCGTCTTGGCCATGGCACCTATAAAGACAAAGTGTGCGTAGACCTCGGCAGGCCCATGGGCTACCCACAATGGGTATGCCCATACCCATCCATGGGCGGGTAATGGATAGCCTCCGGATACCCATGGGTGGGTAGTTCGAAGCAGATACCCATAATGGGTACCCATTTGACCCAAACTCTAATCAAAATAGAAACATCTTTGACTTGCATAACTTTATGAATTTGCTAGTAACGCCTAGTAATCTCGAGTATTATCCTACAGTATGTAGGCTTCGTAATAACATAATCCATGACATTACTCTATTTACAAAGCCAATAGTATTCAAAGTCATCATCCTCACGGTGAGGCTTTTTGCGGTTCCTTCCTGAGCTCCATATTTGCGTACTCTCTCGCTTTGGCATTGTAGGCAAGGGATGATCACCATCATCATCATCATCATCATCATCATCAAGCTCATGGTCTACCTCACCTTCTTGCTCAGAATCATGGCTTTTACGCCGTTTCCCTAAGGCACGCTCTCTTGGTGCCATGAGCTGCGCATTGACAGGTGAGCTCTCCTCATTATCACTAATTGGATCAATACTATCCTTCGTCTACTGTGCATCTCTTTCCTCTTCTGCTGCTTCTCGCTCTTGCCATGTAAGAAGCTTGTCTAAATGTGCTGTGCCCCTTCTACCTCAAACTTAGTTGTACACATAAACATCATAAGCTCCTGGATTGTCGAGGCATTCAGGGAGCCACGGCAGTAATGACAGATATCACATGCAGAATTGGAAAATCTCTCAACACCAGCACCAGTGGCAGGGATTGAGAGAACATCCCATGCAAGACTAGCAAGTACTGGGAACTCATGTTCATGGTCTTTCCAGAACACTCGGGGTGCAGTGGGCAGTGGACTGTCACGGTGCTCTACTAGGATAATGGAACGTCCAACTCATGGGTTCTACCTAGGTAGCTATCGACGAGAATAATCAACATGAGGAAGGAAGAAAGGAGGTAACGCCATATTTATCAACAAAGCAATAAAGCAAACAACCACACCTCACGTGATAATCAGCCAACGTGACCAGGCCGTCACATGGACCTGCTATAGTATTAATAAAGGACTTTCTATTATGATGTGAATACTTACTGCTTCCAAGGTACCGTGCAAGCTCATCATTCTGGGATGAAAATGATTCCTGAGACTGACTAGAATTAAGAAGAAGTCCAAGCTCATCATCCTGTGAGGCTGATGATGGAATATTAGAAGGCGGCTGAGTTAGTGAGCCTCTGTTTGTAAGGCTTAAAAAATCAGCGATATATTTTGCACCAGTTCTTCTTTGGGTCTTTCCATTCCTTCCGAGTGAAATAGTGGAGCAACATCGACCTATATAAAGATCCCCTGGCCTCGGTAATCGGGCCGACTATTTGTCCGATAGATCCTCATCATAATCTAAAGTAGATACTGAATCTGACGCCACTCCTCTGCATCTAATTTTAGATGAGGTTGTCCATATTCAACACAATACTCATTAAATGTTGAGTGTAGTTGCTTGGCTCGGCGAAGCATCAAGAATGTGGAGTTCCAGTGGGATTGAACATCTTGAATTGGAACAAGCTTTGGCAATTCAGACTGCAGGCTTTGGAATGCTTCCCAATGCAGCAAGGCGCTCTCCGTCTTCGTACATACATGTCGCTTTGTGCACCTCCCACCCAACGTTAAGTTCAAGTCTGTGCCCATCGTGTGCCAGGGGCTTTCCTTCTTATTTGCAAGTGAAGGGGATCTGCTGCTAAAGCTCTGCGGACCCTTCTCCGGAGTGAATCACCACATCCTTTGGCAGTAAGCAGGGCAAGAACGCCGCCTCCTCGGTTCGTGAGCTATATCCGGGTGCTTATCGGTCTGAAGTAAGCTCATTATCTTCAAAGGCTTGGTTTTCGAACGAGTCAAACTGAGATTCGAGGCCGGGACCGAGAGGAGAAGAGTGAGATTTACTCAAAACATGATTTCCTGGCAGCTGGTCTCTCTCTGGGGATGCGCGTCCGGGAGATGATGAGGTTGAAAGCATTTGCGGAATGGAGAGAGTAGATCCCTGTATTGATGAACCAAAGACGTGCGTGACAATAATATCTAAAACGATGTACCAATAGAGCAGGTTTGGGAGAATGCGTAAGCATGACACTATCAGTTGAATCGAATAAGTGCGTGTATGAATGAGCAGCCAGGACCCGGTAGAACTTTTTGCCTTCTACAAAATCCAACTGCTTTGTTCTATCCAGTTTGGTACACAATTTGAACAGGTTGAATATCTGACTAGTGCTATGATACGTTGAGGTCGAGTGATGCTCCTATGATAAAGTGTGTTTTCTTGCTTCAATTGAGATAATCAATTTTCAAAGGCAAGTAGTTCTCGTCGTTTGGGAAATGGATCAATGCGCACATATATAGCAACCACAGCACTATAT
The DNA here is from genome assembly GCF_016861735.1 of Aspergillus chevalieri. Lineage (NCBI taxonomy): Eukaryota > Fungi > Ascomycota > Eurotiomycetes > Eurotiales > Aspergillaceae > Aspergillus > Aspergillus chevalieri. The sequence continues at coordinate 2,344,664 of NC_057367.1, read as the reverse complement.
ACGATACTGTTCGTCATGGAAGCGCGCAAGAGCCAAAGGATGTATGGACCTTGCATTCGTGTTACAATATACGTTGAATAAGGCTAGGTTAAGAGCTGCTGGCATGGACCCTTTTATCGGAAAGTGACTGCTGAATGGCCCAATTGCAGGCCGCTGCCGATTAACACGACCTGGTATGTTTGAGTGCATAGGCTGACTGGAATGCGCAGATAACAGCATGGCTAATTGACTAAGTGTCACTTTGAAACCAGCATAAATTGAGTCTAATATGTATCTCAATTTCAGGGATCTTGATTAGATCTCCATCCTCACTTACATAAATGCCTTTTCTGTATCAAAATGGCTTGATTTCTACAATGCCATGGGTTTCGTTTTAATTAATTTCCGAGCTCAGACATTCATCTGTGTGGTATGAGCCTAATTAAAGCAACGGCCGCTTGTCATTCGAAGCCCGTATTCCGGATTTGTCATGCGAATTTTACGTACCACATGCTCAGCATATCTGAATCAGAAATCATTCGTGTCGCCATGTCGCTTTGTTGTTTCAGGACTAGCAAGCACGCCATGAAGCTAGTCACTAGCATCGTAACTGTGACGTCTCACGCAATGTATAAAACTTCGCATCTTATCAGAAGTCAACGGAGCACAAAGGACTACCTCCACGACACCATCATTGGAAACAAGAGAGGTGAAATATTATCGAATAATGCTGGGATCAATTACTGGTATGTCATTAGTTCAGGCATTACGGACGGACTCACCTTGTCCGTTAATCATATCTTGCATATGTGCTACACTTTCCCTGTCGATTTGCTTGTTCCTGCCTTGAAATGGCTGGCTGCTCGGTCCAATTTCAAGCCATAGCGGGCTTATATCTTATTGGGCCTTAATTATTAGACCGTGTTTTCGACATGGCTGGATGGACAGGCCAAATGGATCACAGAGTCGTTCGGATAGACTTGATTCATTCCTCATATCGATAATATTCTGTTGGATCCGAATATTCTTTCCATTGCGCTTTTTTCCCACGCTAACATTGCTGAGGGATCTCCCAATTCAGCGTGGCTTATCTCCTCGCAAAGCCTGGATCGGTGATGGCTGCGAGAATTCGGCACATCTCGTGAAGAAAATGTCATCGCTTTCGGGTGGCGGCTTTAACGTTAGAACCTTCAGTAGATCCTTGGATTTGTGTTCATCCTTTTCCCAGTCATCTAATGACTTGCTTTTCGCGTAGAAACGAACGGAATCAAACAAGCATGAAGCTAAATAAAGCATGCAGAGCTATCGGTGACTGTCGAAAGTGAATAATTCCAAAGAGAAGAGGAACAAGTAATGAGAAAGGGGGTGGCTAGAGCAGAGTCTGATGGAAAGTGAAGGTTTGTTTGCTTGCCACTGGTGGCTTTGTCCGTCACAGCCTTGACTTAGCACCAAATCAAGAACAATTTGAAATTAGTTGATGAGCAATAAATTTTATATGTACAAGCTCTCGGCAATATTATCTCTATCGATTCCCATAAACAGACGCCCCCGTTTGAACATTTTTAATAAGCCCGGCCTCATGTAACTTCGTAACCAAATTCTGAACCATGAAATCACATCCATACCCAGCAACAATATCCACCCCATAAGGCAAAGCCTCAATCTTCTTGCTCGCGTCAGAGACAAGATCTGGAAGAGCGATTTCACCCAACGTAACCGCGTAGTCTGGGAGATCACCCAGCGAGGCTAGACGGTTCGGCAGAGCAGCGGTGTTTTGCTGCGGCTCTGAAGAGGAGTCGGTGATTTCGGCGCAGGCTCCTTGGTTGGCAAATTCGGTGCAGTTGCAATTGAGGGTTGTGTTCAGGGTAGTGACTTGTTCTTGAGCGGAGGATAGTTGGTTGGTTAGTTGGGAGATGTAGGGGTTGTTTGTGCTGTGACATGAGTTAGCTGGGGGGCTTTCGGTATCTGAGATCCGACTAGGACTTACTCGTCAGAAACGTCCGGCTTGTATGATTGGGAACCTTGCGGATAAGAAAAGTACAAGAAGATGGAATCAGAGCAAGTTTCCTCATCCGGCTTGAATACATTTTGAGAAATCCACTTAGTGAAGTGCTGCTTCTTCCTCAGATCCTCCCTGTGGATATCAGGGGACATGGACCCATTAGCTGTCTGCCAGCCCTGAAGCGTGCTAGGTACCATGTAAGGATATTTTCCGCCGTGGCTCTTCATGTAAGTTGAAAGGTAATCCTTGCCAAATGCAATCCATTGCTCATAACTCGTCAGGTTGCTGTAAAGATTCGAAGTCAGGTCTCTCAACGTCGTGTTCCCTGTGTCATTGGAAGAAGTCCAAAGGTCATCAACTGATAGACTTGTGGTGTTGCCGTTTACCAATGAAGCAAGGGCTTCAGTAAAATTGTTCAATTTTTCAACCAGCTTCGCAGATCCAGGACCAATGAGTTCATTTGGTGACAGCGCACTCTGAACATCACCGGCATTGACGTAAATTTTCTTCGGGAACTTTGTGAACTCCTTGGCAAAGCCCGAATACAACACCTTGTTGATTTCCGACCACACCCTCGGATCACGAGCCAGGATGCCGCTAGTATCCATTGAATTCGATAACACGAGAGCGCCGGTCAGATTGACTGCACCATGGGAGGGTCTGTTTCCATGAACGCCGTTCTGCGTCGCCGGACCGCGGATGGAACCACCAGTGTCACTACCCATGCTCGCATCGAGCCATCCATAGCTCGCTACAGCAGAGCCAGAACCGCCGGAGCTGTCACCAGGAGAGTTATATCCATCTCCGCGAGGGTTAAAAGGAAGGAGGTAGTCGATATGTTCGGTGACGTAGGGTCCTGCGAAGGCGAACTCCGACAACTTGTTCTTTCCGACGACGATGGCACCCGCATCAATGAGCTTCTGGACGGCAACTGCTGTAGCGTTCTTTGGCTTGCTAATCTCGAACAAGGCACGGTTGCCGCCGCTTGTCTTCATGCCCTTGAGGTCGTAGAGGTCCTTGACTGCAATGCGCACACCTGCCAGAGGCTTGGACTTGGAGGGAGTGAAGTATAAGCGAGACGGAACAGCAACGGTCAAGCCACCAGCCGATTCCGTTGCGACACGAAGGTTGTGGTGGACTCCATTGGGGTCTTGGTAGGAGGGCTGCATGTCAGGTTAGTACATATGCAGTACGTATGCATAAAGGATGCCAGCTTACCTGAAGAAATGCTTGGCTTGTGTCCGGATACAGCCTATACGCCTGATACACCTTACCAGTGTACTTGTGGACAAAGTATGGTCCCTGAGGGACGCTTTTATTGGCAGTGGTCTTCCCTGTACTCGTGAAGACGTTGTCAACGGGGCTATCTGGTCCTAGCGAGACTGTAAGGTTGTTTCCGGAGGAGGTTGCATTCAAAGGATATTGCACATAAAGAGCTATATCATTGTCAGCAATAGGACAGAGAGCACGCGCTGTCAGTATTGACTTACCATTTGTAAAAGCCGGCGTCCAAACGTCATCCGCCCACCGGAACTTATCCAGCGTAGCTTTGATAGACTCCGTGCCTCGATTGGTCGAATTGAGATGAACAACAGTCAGAGGAATAAACTCCTCGTCCGAGTTCACGAGGCTTTTCTCCCATTCCGAAAATGACCAAGCAGGTTGAGGGGGCAGGAAATACTCGTGGCTCCCGAGTTGAACGTGCCGCGAGACAGAAGCTGCCCCGACTAGCCCGCAAACCCAGGATATCGCCAACCCAGCCACAAGCATTCGAGATCCCATATGAAATGACTAGGATTTGAATATGCTTTCTTGGCTTGTAGCCCCCACGACCGGGGGGTGGTCATTGTCTTTATATATTCGATTTCAATCCTCGAGTAGCGCATCATTGCCCGATGTAGATAAATTACTTAAGACAATATTCAAGTCTCGTAACATGACTTAGAGCGGCCTGAATATGGATGCCTTCAATCCTTTGCGGCTCCATAGCTGCATAAGAGCTGTATATTGTCGAATCAAGTAGGCTGAGCGCGCCCGATCTGGGCGGACACGAGGAATATCGTTTGCTCGTTGTTTTGGACCCCACTGGAGCCTTATTCGACCCTGACGAACCAGAATTCGACAACTCATGGTGGTCGTCCGTTCGTGAGAATTTAGACCCTTTTTCCTTTCGGCATCGACGTATGCTGAATTTGTTGTTGTTGGTGTTTGGACAGCTGTATGGTGGGCGGGGAGCTTGGCGTTATGCCGCAGGACCCGGGTCGGTCATTTACTGCGACTTTTTCTTCTTCGATTGACGTGTTGCCTTTCGGTTAGATGGTAGAGAAAAGAAAACTTGGCTCCGGACGACGTCTGTCGGGTTCAGTCGTTCCCTCCCGAGTGCAAAGTCTCGGGCCTGGAACGGGGATTTTGCTCAGAGACTGAACTCGCCCAATTGGACTGAATAATTCCTCCGGCCATGCATCGGAGGCTTTGGATTGGCTACTGGCGGATCAGCTTGGTGCATTTGTTAACAGAAGTTGGCATGAATGGGGCCGTGGTGCATGTAGATCGTCTTACTAGATGGTTCTTGAAGACTATCACCGAGATGTAGTACCATATGCTGCGGTCTATTGAGATCGACAGCCTCAAATTCTTCTCATCTTGTGAATGATAAGGAATAGGTAGCTGGTCCTTCACGGAATGTCTGGGCGATCACAGCACTCTCCCAACCCGCTTGACGTCGGGGGTGTGGGGACGACAATGTAGAGGACGCTACTACGGTGGGCTCATATATTATTCACCAATTGCTTCTGGTCCTGTCCTCCAAGCAGAATATGTCCGTATCAAAGACTCTGTCTCATCCAATTCCATTTCCCGACCTGTCTTGCCCTGCTTATACTTCTTCTAAACAGACCTGCAGCAGGTCCAATTGTCCTAAAGTGCGACATCAGCATGTAGCCCCAAACCCCACAATAACGATATAAAATTGATACATAACTATATGACTGCACATACACCCCTTTGCACCAAATCCTATTCCAATTCAACACGTTAGTAAATCTCCTTCTCACCGAATTATTTCGAAAAGACTTAACCATCCCTCCGGGCATTCAAAGGTAAAAGGCAGGCAGATAGGTAGACAACTATTATCACCTCCCTGGGCCTCAGGGGTAGGTACGACAATGAAGTTACTAGATATAAAGACTAATATAGAAATGCAATGACTTGGAAGTGCATGTTGCTCGCTTGTTTGAATGAAACTGGGAGGGGGAAGAGAAGGCGGGTTATGGATGGGATCTGAGGAATAGGAGTTCAGGCTTATTTACCTCTGGATTCATATGATTATTCTCTTTTCTTTTTGCTTTTACATGTTGCACCACGAAAGGTATGATTTTATAAAGCTGGTACAAATCGGCACATATCAGTCGGCACAGCAACCCGGTCACGGCTGATAGATGTATACTCCGATCAATGGAATATGGATTAACGGGGCGCTCCGACGCGAAATCTGCCGGTATAATGCCGTGTATGACATTACCTCAGAATATTGTCATCATAAAAGCAAACTTTCCACCATCCAGTATCGTCTCGAGACATTTTCATCGCACTTCCTCATAGACGTATCCATAGACAACGACATATTTGATCTCTTTGCCGAGATCACCGGCTCCGGCTCAAGGCTTGCAGCTCAATATTTGCAGCTAGCCGACTTTGATGTACTTCGAAAACCTGGGTGTGTCTCTGACAGACGACCCTGAGTTTCGAAGAAAGATAGGTGCCACTGGTTTCAAATCTGAAGATGATACAGACGATACATGTCCCAAACAGGATATCTAATATACCATCAAGAGAGTACTGGTATCTTGGTGAATAATCACTGGACATAGTGGCCTATTAGGCATTCAGGATCTCGGTTGTACCATTTTTTGTTGACAACAACCTCTTGCTCAAGCATGTTAGCACACCTCTCTCTTTCGCACTATAGAGTCTGACCAATTCATAATTCGGACCCACGCAAATGGGAAGTCAAATAAAGGCGTATGCTTGGCGCCTATGGATAGGAGGGAGAGTCTCTAAGTATCTTCGCGAGATGTAGCATCGCGAGACTCTCATGTATATTTGGGGGTAATTTATGGAGAATTTGTCAGACATGAACATCATGCGATATGACATAGGTTTTGGGAAGGAGGCATTCGCAACTCATCTGGAGAGAGAAAGAATAAAGAGTATGTTCACCAAAAGGGACACTAAAAAACCTCGTACTGCGTGGATGCGGTCCCACAACGCAGAGTGACCGATTCTCAGTTGCCGAATCGGGAAATTATGTGTCTGCTACCGCGACTTCGCCGAGCGGGGTGGCAGGCAATATCCCGGGCCTGGGTACTGGGATCTTGATGCAGGCATCAAATACTGATCATTTCAGGGCTATTTTGAAAGATATATCCAATTTCACTTCTAACAATCGAGAATCCTTGAATCTACCAATTACCCAAGTCATCATGGTCCAACTGCCTGTCGCACTCACATCTGCCTCACGGGCAGTATTAGACAAATCCACGTCGGAACCAGCCCCAAGCATTCCTGGGCTTGTCTACTGCGTAGTAGATCGACAAGGTGAAGTTCTCCTCAGCCATGCGTCGGGCAAGAGGGGCCTAGACAGTCCTGAGCCGATGACACTCGATACCACGTTCTGGATTGCGTCTTGCACCAAGATGATTACTAGTATAGCCTGTATGCAAATGGTAGAACAGGGAAAGCTTGCTCTGGACGATGTTGATCAGGTTGAGTCTCTGGCTCCCGAATTGAAAGCTGTCCAGGTTCTTGAACGGACCTCGGACGGAGGATTCCGTCTGGTGCCGAAGGATCGAGGTATAACACTTCGAATGCTCATGACGCATACCGGTAACGTGCCATCTTCAGGTCAGTATACCCAAAAAGAATACATAGCTGACTTGACACTACAGCTGGTTTTGGTTATGCCTTCGAGGACCTGAAACTTCGGGACTGGTCTCGCCCAGTTGGGCTCGATGACTTCTCCGGCCATGCATCAGACGTTCTGGATCGGCCGTTGGTTAACCAGCCCGGCACGAAATTTCAGTACGGGGTGGGCATGGACTGGGCCGGCGTGCTTGTGGAGCGTGTTAGCCAGATGTCGCTTGAAAAGTATTTTCAGAAGTATATTTTGCGGCCCATCGGAATTGACAACATTACATTCTTCCCGACTTCAGAGATGATCAATTCTCTAGCATACTTGCACCAGCGGTCTCAGGATGGAAGCCTGAGTGTCACTGATCACCTGCTTCGATACCCGCTTCTGCCGTGTAAGGCTAACGCAGAAAAGGATCGCTTCTGCATGGGGGGCGCTGGGTGCTTTGGGAAGCCCATCGAATTCTGCCGTATGTGTCCAGCACTCGCTCTAATAACGAGAAACTGACCCTGTTTCATTGCACAGAGCTTATAGCGACACTTCTCAATGATGGCACCCATCCACGGACTGGAGTGCAGCTTCTAAAGCCAGACACAGTACGAGGTAGATATTTAGAAAACTTTCTATCCGAATGTGTTTTTCTGACTTACGTTTAACTAGGAATGTTTACCGATCAAATTCCTGACAAGCCACGATATTGCAACGAGTATACGCCGTCCGGAAAACCACTCCTAGCCAACCCCTGTCCCTTGGTACCGTGCGACGAGAACCTGACTGAAGGATGGGGATTGTCCTTTTCAATTAGCCATGAAAGAAGTCCAACGGGCCGGGCTGCTGGATCGGGATCATGGGAGGGGCTGGTAAACCTGTTCTGGTTCGCGGACCGGGAGAACGGGATTGGAGCTATTATTGCGTCTCAAATATCGCCATATGGAGGTATGCAACAGTAATCAGATAATGATAAAGATGGCATACTGACACACTGCAACTAGATCTTCGAGTGTTGGAATGCATGGAGACTGTGGAGAAAATGGTTTATGATGCAGTGGCCTGTACGCATGAGTAACAAGTTAGAATTCCGATGTAGATATTTTGCAATGTGGTCGTCTGTGTCGGCTTATAGCCGTTCTCTCGCATTCAACCCTTGCCCATCGTGCAGCTATACAAACCCTTCTGGATGGTTTTCTTTATAATAGATGGTGTATAAATACAGTCATGTTACACTCCTGTACTTTAGGTCTTCGTCTAATCCAATTAGTTCTTTCATTGCCATCAGCCCTCTTCGTGAATGCTCCCGCCTATTGCCTACAGTTTGTCTGCCATTTCATACGTTTCGACCTCGGAAATACAGTGGTACTATGACTTTCGCAACGATTTATCGAAAATGAAATTTAAGTGTTGAGCAAACAAAGGAAATGCATTCATTGCGAGGCATCTAAATCATACAAATATATGGTTATCGCTAGAAGTCTGATTGAGCCATCACAGCTTCCCAGCACCATTCAATGCCCTTCCGGATTGCGCATCCTCATATTGGACCTGGAAGCTGAATTGCGGATCGTAGTGAATGGCCCAATATCCATCCCAAATCGCCTTGGTCACCGGACCAATCCGACCACCGTTTATCGGACGGCCATCCAACGAAGTAATAGGCATGATACCTCCCGCCGTCGTAGACATGAATATCTCATCCGCCTGGTACGTTAATTGGACAGGAACGACCTCGACTCGAATATCGAAGCCTCGGGCCCGGGCGACGTCAATGACACTCTTCCGCGTCACTCCTTCCAATACCCCGCGGTCCGGGGTATACAGCACACCGTCCTTGACGAGGATGATGTTAAACCCAGAACCCTCGGTGAGGTTTGTATCGCCGTCCGTAAGGAAGGGGTACGTAGCACCCCGATCCGAAGCCTCGAACAGGCCGCGGACCAAATCTCCCCATTGCAGGTTCTTAACCGTGGGGTCAATGGCACCGGGGGGCACCCGGCGGACAGTGCGAGTAACCACGGCACTGCCGCCAACTCGCTGGACATCTGGATCCATGACCCAGACATAAGGCTGAACAAGCATGTACAGACGATTAACGATATCCTCGGGTTTGTTGCCACGAACGCCCTTAAGTCCACGCGTGACTATGAGCTGCACGAATGCGTCACGGATTCCGCTTTTGGAGACCATTTCGACCAGGATGCGCTTGACTTGCTCGCGCGGGAGGGGGAGTCTCAGACAGAGCTTCGAGCAGCTTGTTTCCAGACGGGTAAGGTGGTCGTCGAGGCGGAAGAACCGCCCATCCCAGACTGAAGGGACGTCGTAGGTGAGGTCGCTGCGCATGAAACCTTCGTCGAGCATTGGGATGCGTGCTTCGGCGAGGGGAAAGTACTCCCCTTCAATCCAGGCGATGCCTTTGGTGAAGGGGTTTGTGCTCGTCTGGAGGATAGCTTGGCGGGCAGCGTAGCTGGCGAACACTTTGTCCATGGTAGTCATGTTGACGTGTGTATCTGGTAGATGTACGTGGAAAAATGAATTGCGATGCTCGATTGGAATTTTCATGAAGTGGTGCTCGCTTTTAAGTATTATGATACGACTGTCTATGGGGTATTATCTGGGATCACCAATCGCATTTGTCTTCCGCCGAGAACCACTTACAGTATTTCCCTAATAGGCAGCTGAGTTTGCACCACGCTACCTTGGTTCATATCGTTACACTACTCGGTTTCCTATAAGGGAAGTTGGTGTAAAAGCAAGGGACAGCCGTTCTAGCCAGGAAAAGTATTGAAGATAATATTCACGACATCCTGGGAGTGTATACAGTCGTGGGTTATGGATGTATGATCAAAACGGCGCTCTTCAAAAGCTCGAGGTCCCTTGAATCGCCCTGAATAGAGCATGAGACACCCCGAGAAAAATACCATGGAACAAAAGAATGTGGTCGTGATAGGGTAGGAAGCGCAATTCCATACGATTATTTCATCTTCGCACATAAAACTAACCATGATATAGTGCCGGAGTTGCCGGGCTTACCACGGCTCTCCTCCTGTCGAAGATTCCTGGCTATAAAATTGTTGTCGCCGCCAAGCACATGCCCGGAGATTATGATATCGAGTATGCATCGCCCTGGGCGGGAGCAAACTATTCCCGTATGTCCTCGGAAAGCACATGAGTGAATCCTGATGCTAAATAGGTCTACAAAGCGTCTCTATCCGTGGCACTCCAGCCGCAGAATGGGACAAACTCACTTGGACAGTCTTAGAGGATCTAGCGCGAAACCATCCAGATACAGGTGTGCATTTTCAAGAATGCGAGATTCAAAGTCATGCTAAAGACGTCGGTACAACAACTGCAAAGTGGTTTGCGGAATTGCTATCCACTAATCCATGGTTCAAGGATGTGGTGCCGAGTGTAGGTGGTGAATGGAAGCTTTTGTGCTATTGAATTCTGACTGTATTAGTTCCGATCACTTCCTCAAGACCGGCTACACCCCGACTTTGATTCCGCTACTGCTTTTACTTCGTTCTGTATTAATACCGCTATATATCTACCATGGCTTGTTTCCCAGTGCTTGAGACATGGGGTCATCTTTTGCCGCGCTGTCTTCGCACATATCCTGGATGCAGCCTCTCCGTCCTTCCACCCATCCGGCCGGGTTGACTTGGTGGTGAACTGTACAGGAATTATGGCCTCCAAGCTCGGAGGGGTTGAGAATAAGACTGTGGTGCCCGCCAGAGGTCAGATTGTGCTCGTCCGAAACGACGCTGGTAAGATGTTGGACGTTTCCGGGACAGACGACGGGGACGGAGAGGCCTGCTACGTTATGACGCGCGCAGCCGGTGGAGGTATAATTCTGGGAGGGTCGTACCAGCTGGGTAATTGGGGGTCACAGCCTGATCCAAACCTTGCAATAAGGATCATGAAGAGGGCTGTGAAGATGTGTCCGCAGTTAACGGGCGGCCGTGGAATCGAGCATCTCGATATCATCCGCCACGGCGTCGGATTGCAACCTGTACGAACAAAAGGTGTGAAAATTGAGAAGGAGCGTATTGGGAATATAGCTGTTGTTCATAATTATGGGGCCGGGGGAGCCGGATACCAGTCATCGTATGGATGTGCCCAGGCAGCGGTGGACTTGGTTGAGGAGGTTCTGGGAGTGCGACATAAGCTTTAGCCAATCTACTCAATAGTTTCCAAATATGGATATTTTAAATACCTGCAGATATGACCAATTCCCCTCTGTACTTGTCCCTATCTAGCAACCGGGCCCGCAAATCGAATCCTGTCAAACATTGGCTACTAGGGCTAACGCGGAATTGAGTACGGCCCGTTCATCCCCGCATTCCCCTCAAGATAGGTGTACTATCTTGGCTCATCCTTGCAGATAAGAAGATAGTTCTTCTAAGTCTCATTGGTCGTCGCCATCCGCATTGCCAGAACCCTAAGACAACTGGCAGAGGTCGGACAGACGGAGATTGCCGGCGACATTGCTAGAACAAGGGATGACAAGAATAAAAGGGACCCTCATTACCATCCGCGTATGGCCCCTAGTGCCGCTTGTTTTTACATGCAACCATGACATCCTCAATTGCACACAACGAAAAACGCACTCCCGATTCTACGTCCGGTCAAGGAAAAGACCTCGGAGAGGCAATTGACCTTGACGACGCAGTCCTCAGAGCTCAAGGCCATGTGGCAGAGTTGGAGCGGTCCTTCTCGTGGGTTGGAGCCATTGGTTTGGCCTACAGGTGTGTGCAGCAATCATGAGGCCAAGCCTCAACGCTGTCTAACGCTTGCCTAGTATCGTGAATTCCTGGCTCACATACGCCGTGATCTTTGGTATGAACCTCAAATATGGAGGAGGTCAAACAGCAGTGTTTGCCCTTATAGTAGCCGCTGCTGTCCAGTGGATTGTCTTTCTCGGGCTGGCAGAATTGTGTTCAGCCATGCCATCTTCTGGTGTACTACACTACTTACCCTATCACTACCATGGATCATCAAGACCTACGATTATTGATCATTTCTACAGGGACAATACCACTTTACTCACATTATCGCTCCTCGATTTTCCAAGGGTTTCGCTGCTTTTGCTGTCGGTATCATAAACGTCGTGGCATGGTGGATTAACACGGCAGCTGGAGTATTCCAGCCTGCAATTTCAGCTTTCGGTATTGCCATGCTCTGGTATCCCGAAGTCACCGGAGAGCAGTGGCAGGTTTATCTCTGCTATTTGCTGGTAATGATCCTGACACGTCCGTCATTCATTCCATCCTATTTCATACTCCTGAGAAGTCTGACAAGGTCCAGTAATTCCCATCTTCACAATTCCCAAAAAACGTCTCGACTACATGACCAAGGCTGCCATGCTTCTGTCTATCCTGGGATTTTTTTTGGTTATTACCGTGTGCCTCGTGATGGGCCGAGGTCATTACCACCCTATCACCGTTATTGAATACCGAGGGGCTAGTGGATGGGGACCAGGTCCGGCCTGGCTTATGAGTATAGGCGTGGGACAGTTTCCTTTTGCTGGTATCAGTGCGTGTACACACATTGCTGAGGAGATGCCGCGTCCTGGTCGGCGTTTACCTCGTGTGATGTTGGTGTTGACATCCCCATTGCTGTAAAACTTGTCTAACTGGCTCCTACGTGACTATAGTAATATGACAATGGCCATCGGCATCTTGACGGCAGCACCGTGGATTGTGATCATGACCACCACGATTACAGACATGGAAGCTGTGCAGAATGCATTCTCCCCCAGTATGGAGGTCTTCCACCAGGCGACGGGGAGTAAGGCCGTGGCTACATTCTTGCAAGCATACCTCACCCTTCTCTACTACAGTAAGATCCAATACCCTGGTGTTAGGAATCTCTCTCACAAATTGAATACAGCTTGTGTCCCCAGTCAATGGATCACCTCCAGTCGAATTGCATGGGCATTTTCTCGAGATGTAAGTGCGCTCCGACCAGCCGCAAAGACTCCATAAATAACCAGGCAAAAGCATGGGCTCCCCTTCTCTTCATATTTCAATCACGTCGACTCCAAGCGCCATTTTCCCGTGCGCACGACATTCCTCGCAGTCGGATTCTGCGTCATCTACGGACTTCTCTACGTCGCCTCCACAGAAGCGTTCAATTCAATCGTCAACACCGCCATTCTCATGGTGAATATTACATACACTGTTCCCCAGGGTATACTGGCCACCTGTGGTAGAAAGCGTCTTCCGCGGCGGTCGTTTAATCTGGGGCCGGTTGTTGGGTACGCAGTCAATGTGTTCTCAGTGCTGTGGTTGATTATCAGTGGGATCTTCTTCTGCTTCCCTGCGACAAAGCCCACGTCTCTTGGGAATATGAACTAGTCAGTAATACTTTATCCCTTGATGTGAACTCTAGCTAATTGGTATAGCAATTCCGTGGTGATTTCGGGCTTGTTTGCGGTGCTTCTGATTCTTTGGATTGAACGGAGGAAAAAGTTCAAGGGGCCGGAGATTGACCTGGATACGTTGAATGCCAGTAATGTTCTTTAGGATAAATGTCGAAGGCATGCTTGTATGTGCATTTAGATGATATTGTATGACTTAAAAGCTGTCTTCTAGCCAAATAAAAATTGCATGCTCACATTCTCCCCTATAGCACCCTTTGTCTTCTCATCCACAACTAAGCCCCACCACTTACCTCCTCCCCAAATATCCTCAAGCAATGCCGGTACCGAGTGAAACATATTAAATCGACTACGCTTGCCCCACCAGTGGCAATATCCTCGGACCAGGTCTTGCATATCCTCATCTCCTGTCTCGCTCCCTGCGAGGAAGACGGGCAGCAATAGTTGTTTTTGCATTTGTGACGTCCGTCGACAACACCGAACATGGTTCAATGTGAGTCTCGCAAGTTGTTTAATTGAGCGAGGCCTTTTCTGGGACCGGTCCCATCTAAATATCCGTTCGATATATAGTAGTAATGCGTGGCGCCAGGCTTCTGCGACGTGATGACGATCCTGGCGGGCGTGAAAGGCCGATTCGCCATCTCGCTCACTTTTGTCGCTATCATCATAGCTGTCATCGGTGGCACTGTACTCGGGAGCTGTGAAGGAGAAATGTTTCCATGCTCGAAGCTGGGATTCTATCTGAACGACTGGATTAAGGTCAAAGGTCAGCCATGTCATGGAGGATGCGATTTCGCTCTGCTGCGCCAATTGGGCGAGTTTGAAAATGTAGATAACTAGATCGCTTGGACATCCTGTCAGGTCGTAAAATGACCATCTATCATTTTTCTCTTCTCTTGCAACGTGGTCTAGATATTGTTGCGAGAACACGGTCCCTTGACGAGATACTAAGGCTAGGGTTGCATCCCACCTATACAGTGGTTAGGTCACTAGAGCATATTCTTGAGAAGGGGAACAGCATACCAGAGCATCATAGCTACTTGTGACCGAAGGCGAGCATTGTTCAAAGCGGTAGCACCACCACATGTTTCAAGGATGGACCGCACGCGGCTCAAATGAGTCGACCATCGACCAGACGCGGAGATGGTGCACTTACACAATTACCGTCAGCAAGTACTGCATACATAGAGCCAGGCAAGCATTACATCAAGCGTGAAGAGGATTAAGATCGGATCTAACAAAGTCAATCCTCTCCTCGCAAGCTGGTCGATTTTCAAAGCAGACTCTAATAGTTTCGAAGCTTGGCTGCGATGTTCCCGCTCTTCTGATGACCAGGACCCGGTAAGCTGACTGAGGTGCCGGCAGCATAGGGCAAAGATAGAATGGAACAAGACCCGAGGTGCCTGGGACAATGGTTGGCGAAAGCGGAATGGGTTCAACTCAGTATCCGAGGTTATAGGGAGGACGCAGAATTCGGAGTCATCTAAAGCAGGGAATATTTGTTAGAGTCGAACCATCCAGCAGGACCGAGAGTGCGTCAATACGTACACATTTGCAATAAAGCGTCACTCTGGCTCCCCACCGGGGCACTTGGCACCAGCCTAGCTCCACTCCCAGATGCCACTGGAGAACGCTGAGTCGTCAATACACCCCCTCCCTCAACAGAAGCTTCGCCCTGGTGTACAAGAGATGCTAGGGCCTCCGGAAAAGCGTCCGCTGGTAGTCCTCCCGGGCCGGTTAGCGATTCTGCGGGGTCACGGTCCATCGTTATGGGGTTGTGGACTGATGGGGCGGAGAGCTCCGGCGGCAACAAGGTCGCAAAGTAGTCGAGCGAAGATGACAGATCAAAAGTGTCATTCAAGAAAAGCGCTGCTCACTGGTCAGCAAGTATACTGATAAAAGTGGGCAATTTCTTGACGGAGGACTGTGCACACCGTTGCCAGGATCATCAAGCCATTGCTCGGAAGCAGCAAGAGATGCCAGTTCAGGAAATGGATCAGCCTGCTGTCCCCGGAGGAAAATATTGTCTAGATTAGTCCCATCCAGCGCTGGTAGGCAGTCTTCCGTAACTGCTTCCGCCGCCGTCACAGGCCCGGGCGTGTTTTCCTTGCGTGATTGGACAACCTTCCGTCTCTTTCGCGTCTTATTGCCATTCAGCACAAACCTAAAATTCCGGGGATTGCTATTAGGTGATGTAGTATCTCCATGTTGGGAAACGGAGGACCTCTGCACATCATCTCCCTCCTCTGGAGCAGTCCTTAATGACTTATTTCGGGATGTCTGGCCTAGCCATGTGCGTCTCTCGTCCCAGGATAAAGGCATTGCAAAGCCACCACATTTCTGGCCTTGGTCCAGACAAGTTGTGCATTGCGGACGCTGGCGATCGCATTTGTGGCCGTTAGAGGCGCAAGTGTGGCAGTCCATGGCGGCAAAGGCCAACGAATTGGTTCTCTTTCCGAGTTGGGAAGTAGAGTGTGAGGCGTGGGATGACATTTTGAATCTGTCTTAGGAAATTGCATACATCTGTGGCATGAGGTGTGGGAGCCTAGAGTAATGGGGACAGTTCGAATTTAGAGCGGCAAGTGTCTACTCAGTTTTCCTAATTGGGCAACTGAGTATGCCCTCTTTTTCGTATTACGCAGGCAACGGTGAGTTATATTACAGTCATGCTGTCTTGAGTTGACCGCAGGCATGCGGGGTCCGGGGAAAGTCTTGCCGTTTCCCGCCAGCGTGCATATGATAAGCGACATCTCGGTAAATTTTCGCTAAAATGTTCAATTTCCAAATGGGGAAACTAACTATTCCGTGCCACCGAAGTATGTCCATCATATTCATGTCGACCCTTATATACCATAGAATGGAGAAAGGATGACCCAGCGGCACCTCAAACCATCTTCCGGTTCTCCATAATTGACACACGCTACCATTCATAATGCAGCAAATTACATACAAGCACCTCCCCGGCCCCGTGGGCGACTGCCTCAAACCAGCCAGCTATGCCACTACGGCTACAGTTCCCGTATCCCCCACCGCATCCCTCGTCTATACGACCGGCCATATCGGACTCCGACTCGACACCGCAGAGCTCGTCCACGAATCGCTTGAGGCAGAATTTAAGGCTATTTTCACCTGTCTGGACGCGGCATTGAAGAACGCCGGTGCCATTCGCGGCCTCGCGCAGGCTTATCGGTTTACAAGCTACCTTGTCCGAGCAGAGGATGAGGCCGTTATGCAGAGTGTGTTTCGGCGAATGGCTCCTGGTCATACGCCAACCTGGTGCAGCGTTTTGGTCAAGGAGATCAATGTAAAGGGGATGAGTGCTGAGATTGCAGCGGAGGGAGTGGTTTATTCTGGTGATTGGTGCTCTTGTACTTTGCCCTATAATTGAAAATATATCTGTATAGCAAATGTCGATTAGGATTTTGTATATCTTGCACATTTCTCTGTATATCATTAAGCGTTAACTCTTCGCCCTGAAATAGCACTTGTCGTAGAAGCACTACAAAGACTTCAGAGAGCCAATATCTTTGAAACATGAAAAGCATCACCTGCAGAAAAGCGTTGAACGAACTCTGGAGAATGTTAATAGGTGATATGGAGGAACAAGTAGAAGAAAATTAAAACAGATGGATGATGGATGAAGCTAAAGAAGGACCAAGCTATCTTTTATAGACAAGACAGGTGACAATATTGTCTTCATCCTCACTATAGAAACTGTCTTTTTGCTTTGTTGTCTGTATAAATCTTTGGACAAATGAAATCGCAAGACTCGCATAAATTCAGGGCTATAGTTCATCAAAGTATGTACATGGCAAGATTGCCGAATCCTATATACTCTAATTGTACAGCCCTCCATTGGCCGACAGACAAGCTCCTGTGGTCCATCTTGCATCATCACTGCACAAGAAAGCCACCAAGGGCGCAACATCATCCACCTCACCCACACGAGCAGCAGCCGGAGTAGACTCGATCATCGGCTGCATCTCCTTGATGAACTGCTCGTCGCTCTGGAACCATTGATCTGTAGATATTCATGTCAGCAACACAACCATATTATTTGACTCATTTGAAGACGAACCGGTAGCGATAGGTCCGGGATTGACGCAGTTAACGGTAATGTTGTGAGACTGGCCCAGCTCCTTAGCCCAGACACGTACCAGGGCTTCGTCGGCGGCCTTGGTGGCGGCGTAGACAGTTTGGCCGCTTACACCCAGACGGGCTCCAGCCGAAGAGATGAATACAATGCGTCCTCCCCGGGCAATGTGAGGAACGACCGCTTTGGTGAGGAAGATGGGGCCGCGGACATTGCAGTTAAAGTGCTGGTCGTAGAACTCGGGAGTGGTGTCCATCAGATTGGCCTCCAAGCCTTGGGCGGCGCTGTATTCATTCTCGTCAGCTATGTATTAATCACGCTAATTATTCTTTCTGGGACACGCACTTGTGGATGAGAATGTCGATCTGGCCCGTTTCGCTTATCTTCAATGCTGCATCCACGAGCAACTGGATTTCCTCTAACTTGCTCACATCTGCGCGGCACAGAATCGCCTTCGTGCCGATCTGGTTGTTGATTTCGTTCACGACATCTTGGGCACGCTTAGCGCTGCCATCGGTCACGTAGTTGACCACGATGTTTGCGCCTCGTTTGGCCAGAAGAAGGGCGATGCCCGCACCTAGGCCCCTAGAGTATTGGTGAGTTATGATTCTCGCATGCATTGGATTACATGCTTACCTAGAGGCACCGGTGACAATGGCAGTTTTGCCCTTGAGTGACACGCCGGAGAAGTCGGGGATCATTGTGTGGGATTGTAGATTGTGTGCTGCGTAACTATATATCGTGTTGGTTGATTGCCACTTAACTCTTTCTGGGAGAACTGAGGGAACTATATACCACCATTCTATTCCCCTCATCAACAGAGCACTGTCGCAATGGAATGAGTGCATGGAATACAAAGTATGGTCATGAGATGCTCGGTAGAACTGTTTATTACTCCATTAGGAAAGTAGGGACTTTTCCCTATTTAGGCAACTGAGGCTATAGGCACCACTTATTAGATCAAACCTCAATTGCCGAAGTTTCACTTTTCGATTCTCGTTTGGTTTCTCTATCTTATTTGACAATTACATGAGATGAATCAATTGTCCGGAGATTCGCCGATATCATTTCATATCAGTTCAAGTCTTCGAATTGTGGACCATTGTGGATTGTTTTGTATTGACAGTCTCTAACAACACAGCTGAACATTTCATGATTATACTACGCTCATGTATCTACAAATTTGCACTCGACTGCTTCAACCACGCCGCGGAGATCCTCGCCAACCTATCCCTCAACCAAGGCGTCTCAAGCGTGGCACCCGCATCAAAACCATGATCCCCGTCTTGAGTATACAACATAACTGATGTAGTCGGAGCCATTCTCCGCAAAAACTGTACAAATTTTCTCGACCCCTCAATGGGGACCGCGGAGTCCTGTTCCCCGTGGAAAATAAACATAGGCGGAAGTCGGATGCTCTTTCCGGCAGATAGTAAATCCTCGATTCTGTCCATCGGGAAAAGATATTTGTCCTCTGCGCCTAGAACATCCAGAAACAGACCATTTTGGACGATGGAGAATGCTAACTCAAGGCGATCGGGCGGATCTACTGCTGTGATCCAGGTCCCGGTGTCATTGTTGGCCGTGAGGTGGTCCATGAGCACACTCGCGGGGATGTTGGGGACATGGACAATTGGCTTGGAATATGATTCGGTGTAGAATCGAGAACGCAGGTCGAGCATTGGATATGCCGCGATCACGCTGTTGATAGCCGACGGGAAGGTGATCGCTAATTGAGTGGCTAGATAGCCTCCTATGTGACTGTCATGAGCTGCTCATCGCAAAATAGCACAACGAAAGGAACCATACCGGCACTTTCCCCTATTAGCAGAATAGAACTCCGATCAAGACTTATCCCATCGTACCCAGTCTGCCGCAGGATCCCATCCACAGAGGCTGTATTTCGGAGCCAGTGCCAGAAGTCATGGATGTCATCCAGGATATCTCTCCCTGTCGCTTCTGGGAGAAGTCTGTAGTTTGGGGATATGACAACGGCCCGGTTTGCGATGGCGTAGTCGAGAATCCAGTCGTTGAACCACGGTGCATAAAGGCTCGATCCTGTTACCTGCGGGCTGGTCAGCTTCATTCGCATGCGCTTATTGGAAAAGATAACACACCAGAAATCCTCCATGGATACGGATAATGATCGGACAAGGTCTTGATATTTCGGTGTCGGCAAGAATCCTGGGAACCAGAATATCCACTGCTATGTGGGAATTTTCGTCCGGGGATGATTTGTATTGGGCATTTATTACTTGGAAGGCAGAGAATTTGTCGCTCCGCTGCAGAGTGTTGAGAGCATTGAGGAGATGGAAAAACTGCTGAGAAGGCATGGTTAAGGTGAAGTGATGTACATATGACACTACACTACGGAGTACAATTTTCTCTTTATATTGAATGGGCCATTCAAAAGGGCAGCGAACCAGCGTATGACCAAGGGCATCTTTCATTAAGTACCCCTGTATCTTTGTGCGGAGGTCATCCGAGGTTATGCGTTTGTTCTATTATCTCTCAAATAGGAAGGAAAGAAAAGACATCTCCATGATAAGCAACCCTCCTGAATCCCTGATATAGGACAATATATCTTGAGCACATCTGTCATCCGACTTTCCATCTTACAGAAGTCCATCCTTCACTATCGTATCTACAGCGAGACACTACTCACAATGCCAACCACTCCAAGATGGATACTCATGGCACAAACATTCCAGCACAGTAAAGAAAGGCAACCTCGAATGTAGAGGAGTCATCATACCCCCCGAGAAACGATCCGCTCCGGCCGGCCATATCTACGATGTCATTGTCATTGGGGCTGGCTATAGCGGCTTGATGGCTGCTCGAGACATGGTGGACTGTGGTGAGTTTTCTTTATTGGATTGAACTGTATACCATATGCTCAAGTGAACTAGGTTTGTCGGTGCTTATGGTTGAGGCGAGAGATCGTGTTGGTGGACGGACTTATACAGTGGAATCGGATGGTGAGCAGATGTCCTTACTGGTCTGGTGATGGTAATTCTAACATGTTATGAAGGAACTTTATACGAAATGGGCGGAACTTGGGTAACGCATCACATGGCGTACCTCTTCAAGGAAATGACGCGATACAAGATGGATAAGGATCTAACGCTTACCCACCATCGCGGATACGGCAATGACTACTACACGATCAATGTGCCCGGTAAGTTGCCCGATCCATATATGTCGAGGACTTCCAGCTCACAGGATAACAGACGCCACACCCCGAACCCTCACGCACGAAGAAGCCGGGCAGATAACCGCGCGAGCATGGTCCATCTTCGTCAATGCAGACGGCCAAAACTGCCGTGCCATCTGCCCACTGCCGCACTCGCAACTCAACAACATCCTAGTATCCCGAGAAGAAGTAGAGCGCTACGACAAAATCTCTTGCCGAGATCGCTTCGAAGAAATCAAGCATCTACTATCCACCGAAGAAGCCTGGATCCTAACAGCCCTCCTCCTCCACATCACCGGGGGTAGCATGGTAAATTCAAGTCTGTGGGATATGATTCGCTCCCAGGCACTTATGTCCTACGATCCAGCGAACTTCTCGCCTATCTGGACAACCTTTAAGCTGCGTCAGGGACAATCTGCGCTGGCTGGCGCTATGTTTCAGGATGCAGTTGACAACGGCCTTCAGTATGTCTTCCAGACACCCGTGAAATCGATCGTTGAGCGCTCGAATGTAGTCACGGTTACCACCCTCGCAGGAAGGGTGTTTCGTGCCCGCCGAATGGTCAGCACGATACCACTCAATGTCCTGCATACCATTATGTTTGACCCACCGCTGTCTCCGACACGCCAGGAAGCTATCACGATAGGGCACGTCAACTACATGAACAAGATCCACGCGGACGTCGAGGGATCCGGGCTGACGTCTTGGAATGGAATGAGATACCCCAATCTCCTAATGTTTGGATACGGTGATGGGGTCACCCCTAGCGGCCGTGCGCATATCGTCGGATTCGGGAAAGATGAACGTGCCACGTTCGTACCAGAGAGAAATCCGGAGAAGGCTGTGGATGCGTTTCAAAAGCTGCACCCTATGGAAGTGAACAAAATGGTAACCTTCTTCCCCGTCTCCTCGTGATGGTTTATGCTAATAAAGCTGGTAGATCTTCCACAACTGGAATACCGATCCGTGGTCCCTCGGTGGACCGGCATGGTGGCCGCCTGAGTTCATGACCAAGTATCAGGAGGAGTTGCAGAGTCGGCACGGGCTTGTTTTCTTTGCGTCGGCAGACTGGGCGCATGGCTGGCGAGCGGCAATTGATGGAGCATTGGAGCAGGGATCTCAGGCGGCTTTGCAGGTTGTGAAGGAGATTAGGGAGATGAGGGGGGTTATGGCGAGGATTTAGCTGTGCCGCGAGTCTACCAAGTTTTATCAGAATGTCTAGCTCTCGAGAGTACTTGGATTGAGTTCCTGTGCGTTAGTTGCAGTACTATTCTTCCGGAGTCAGCCATCTCGGTGGGTATCCGATATACAGCCTACAAATTTCCCAAATAGGCAACCGAGTCTACATCGGGGAATCGTCGGTGTCAGGTGTGCAAGTACTATGAGATAGACAATGTACTTCTAGATATCACCCATCCGGCAATTGAGTGTATACTGAAACCACCATATAAACCACCTTCCCCTCCCACCCAACTCTCAACATCTACAATACCAACACCAGCATCCACCATCCCACCCAAGCGCAATCAAAATGGCCGCCACCCACAAACGCCCCGAAATCATCGCCCTCGCACAAGACCTCAACGGTGTCCCCATGTGCGAGCAGTATGAATGCATGATCTCCGGCATGATGTGCCTCTCTCTTCCCTCCTCTCTCTTCCCTCCTCTCTCTCCCCATCCCCGAAGGAGAAACAAATTCCTAACATAAATGCCAGGTACAACCCAAACAACCCCAAACTCCTTGAAGCGCGCCACCACTGCCGCGGCGTGACAGCCGACTATAACTCCTTCAACACGAAGACGGTCTCGTACGACCAGATCTTCGCGAAGAGACTGGAGATGCTGCGTCGGGTCGTCGGAAAGGTTGGCGATGGGACGTTCGTGGAGCCGCCGTTTTTGCCGGATTATGGGTGTAATGTGATTATTGGGAGGAATTGTTTTTTCAATTGGAAGTTTGTCTCAATTCCCCCCTTCCCCTTTTTCCTCTGCCGTTATGCTGGATGTGCCTTTCATATGTATGTATGGCTAACAACAGCAGCCTAACAATTTTAGACACCAGCCTCGTGGTAATCGGCGACAGAGTCCAAATCGGCACGAACGTGAGTATCTTCAGCGCAGGCCACGACACCAGCATCCTCTCGCGGCAGAAATTTGTCGAGTTCGGACACCCCGTGTTCATCGAGGATGATTGCTGGATTGGTGGGAATGTGGTGATTCTTCCTGGTGTGCGTATCGGACGCGGGTCGACTATTGGAGCGGGGTCGATTGTTACGAGGGATGTTCCGGCTTTCTCGGTCGCTGTTGGGAGTCCGTGTCGGGTGAAGAAGACGATTCCTTCGCCGGAGGAGGAGGAAAGGGATCCGGGGAATCCGTATCGGGTGTTGGTGAGGGAGGATAGGGAGATTTAATGGTGGCCAATGTCGTGTATGTACATTTGATCTATGGATGCATTGGTAATTTCCAGGATCTAGCCCTAGTGTCATGATAGCCGTAAAATGCTGTAAAATGCTTTATATCATTCAAAGATATGAAGATATGATATTGATAAGATATTACTTGCAAACCCATTTCTTTTCCGATTCCTTATTCCCAACCCGCGTGGCCGTACTCGTCAGCGTGTCCTTCAGCACCTCCTTAGACACCTTGGGGAACCTATATTCAGTTAGCGCGCATCCTAGTAAAACCACATTGAAAGAGACATACTTCTTCTTCAAAATCTCCACCAGTCCGAGCTTGCTCAGGTCACTACCATTTACAGCCGACTTGAACTCCTCGAGCTGTTCAGGCGGGAAGGACCGCTTTGCCTTTGCAGGCCCGCTCCCGAGTATGGCTAAACCATTATTATTGCTAGTTTTGTTGCTCCCTTCGGCCCCTGTACCGTTGGAATTGGATGGTTGGGTGGCCGGCGTGGCGTCACTCGACTTGGATGGTTTCTGCCAGTACGCGGTCGAGAAGGGATCGATGGGAAAGGTGACTGAATCTGAAATCGTCTCGATTTTGTACATGTGCAGAACCGGATCTATGTCGTTCTCCTGCCAGCGGAGACCACTGCTTTGCGGTTCCAGATCACCCACGATAAGCCGTCTTTTCCCGTCCACGGGCTGGTCGTCATCGTCATCAAGGAAGCCATCCATGTCGTCTTCCCCATCATCGCTCATTTCCTCTTCTTCTTCCGAGTCCAGATCCTCGCCCTCTTCGGGCTCTTCCCACTCCGCTTCTGAGTCGTAGTCGTAGTTCGTTTCTGGTAAGCAGCGGCTGAACGGATTGCGCGAAAGCTTCTTGGCTGAAGGCTCAGGGACGTTCCTGGTAAACGTTCCCTGGTATGGCGGACGGACATCCTCGCCAAATCGTAATGACTTCATTCGGACCTTATTAAGGAGATCCTGTGGCCGTTGGCCTGGCGGGGGTTCCACTGTTGTTGCACCCTCTCCACTGCTTCCCATGTTCTGAAGTTGTAGCAGTATATCCTTGACCGTTGTCGTCTGCCTCCCTCGTCGTCTCTTATACGGTATCATGCGAAACAGCTCTGACGGCCGGAAAACAGGCGGTTCTTGCGAGCTGTCGTTGTTCTTCAATGATTTGTCCACCTTCTGTCGCATGATCTCCAGTGCTTCAGAATCCCGTTCGAATCGGTGAGGCGGGGCGACAACAGTATGCGACTGCAGAAAGAATTCGGGGAATATGCGGTAGTAGTCCGATACATTCTTAGCTGTACCCTCATTCGCGGTGCCATTAGATGACTCCTTTTGAGTCGCCGCTCCAGAACCTGCATTAGAAGCCTCAGTCGAGGTTTTCGGCTTGGCAAAGAAAGAATTCAATCGCGTTTGCGCCTGACCCCGTTAGCAAGTCCTCACCACCAACTGTCCAGAGAAGAAACATACCCGCGCCTTCTTAGACCTCTCCTCCTCCTTCTTCCGCTTCTCCTCTTCCTTCTGAGCCTTCTCCTCCTCCTTAGCCTTTTTCTTCTCCTCCCTCCGCTTCCTCTCCTCCTCACGGTCCGCCTCTTTTTTCTTCTTCTCCTCTTCACGTTCAGCCTCCCGTTTCTTCTTCTCCTCGTCCTTCACCCGCTTCTCTTCCTCCTTCTTAGCCTTTTCTTCTTCCTTCTTAGCTTTCTCCTCCTCTTTCCTAGCTTTCTCCTCCGTCTTCTGCCGATCCTTCGCTTCCTTCTCCTGCTGCTTAGCCTCCTTGCTCGCGGGGGACACCTTCCGCCTCTTCGCGGCAGGCGTGGCAGATTGTTCGGCATGCTCTGCAGTCGTGTTCGGCGGGGGAATGGCATTTAGCGGGATTTCCACCCGCACATCGTCTTTTATGACCTCCGGCTGCGGTTTCGAAGTATTTTCTACCACAGCTTCCTGCACAGCAGGTTTTTCTGCGCTGTCGTTCTCGGTAGAAGACTTCTGATCCAAAGCGGTATTCTCTTGATTCTGATTCTCCTTCTCCCTGGCACCGGCACCGGAGTCCACATCCATGCTATCATCGACATCCCGTAATGGGCGCTTTCTAGGCGTCTCGTGTGTCGTCGATAACGTCTGCTCGGACTGGGATCGAGGCTGAGGGAGCCCCGGACTGGTATCCATGACTTCCATTGCGGTTCCCAGCGAAGTGGCCCTGGTAATCATTGGTTCCGCGAGTCTCTAGCGTTGACTTAATAGTGATAAATGGTGATTATTCGGTCATGGAATGATTTATCGATCAATTGCGGTGGGCGTGTATCAGGGGTTTGGTTGGGTATCCGAGGCCGGAGATGGAAGGGCGTTCGTTGAGAATCTCGCCGACTCACGTTCGATGGCTCTGAAGCTTACTAGATAAGCCGTTCTCGGTCAAATTGAACCGTTCAGTAATAAGAATCAGCAACGGGATGTGTTATGCTGCGTCGTGTGGACCCGAGTTATCATGGAGAGCCTGAGGTTAACGGAAACGCGTTCTAATCGAAGTCGCGGGTTCGCGTCGCCATCACGTGAGCGTTAGTCAGCGGTTGATAGCAGGCCATACATACGGAGTAGTGTGTTCGCCCAATTGCTCCATGAGATCTAGCAAGTGCTATGTACAATCTTATTATTATATTATTATATCTAGTCACAAAATTCACCACCGGGCCAGAAATATGCCCAAGGATATGCACCAAGTGCAAATGCAAGCCAATGTCTCATCAACGTGGTGCTCCAATGCCATGCAGCAGAGGGGAATATAACGAGACAAAAAGCAAGAATCAACTCCAAGGGTCCATGCCACCTGGTTGAAACAAAACGAGAGACGTGGACTTGACAGATCAGGCCATGGTAGTAGTGGCCTGATCGCTGCTAGTCCTGGTATCAATCAAAAGACGGTATCTTCAACATAATAAGGAGAAAATGAAAAACGTATAGTGAAGGCTTTTAGATCCAAAGCTCCTGTAGACCCGCTTATTCATCTGGGTTCGCAACGAAGAGGCGAACACCAGACATCGTCGTCGTACGATCGTCGACACTGCCGCGACGTTTCAATTCCTCCGCCCTCCTGGCTCGTTCTGTAGCCGACATGGCAGCACTGGGTGCTTTCATATCATTCACAGTGCCAAAGTATTCCTCGGGCTCACTTCCGTTGAAGCTATTGGCATCATCATCGTGGCCCGGTTTTGTGTCTTCCACGGGCGGGTTCTCCGCTGAAGGCGGTTGTTCTGGAACTCTCTCTTCGGCAGTCTGGGCATGGCTGCTCACTGGCGGACCTGGTGGCGGTCGCTGATATCCAGTGGTGTACCGATGAGCACTGCCCAGAGAGCTGCGGCCGCTACCTGTCCGGCGATGGACAGGGCCGTTGTCACTGCGAGCATCATCATCGGCATCATCACCAACTTCATTGGCACTGAGACGCACTGGCACGCTCGCCCCAACAAGGGTGGATGGAGAGAAGTCTGTGACACCCTTGTTTCCGTGTTTGTTTTTCCCGCTACCCAGGGTACCCGTGCGTCCGGCGCCCGCGCCGTGAACTTCCAAGTACGCCCGCTTCTTTTCCGCCATTTTCTGTGCCCTCATGCGCGGATCTTCCGGTTGCGCCCGGTCACACCAGACGGTGGCCTTCTGTCTCCGCATGAGAGCGACATAGCCCAGCTGAGCATTGGCTGAACGAGCGGAGGTGCTGCGACGAATATCGGTGGTGGCGCCGGCGGAAACGGGTTGGTTTCCGGTCGAGTTCGTCGAGGTAGTGGCAGTGGACATACGTCGGGATGGTGGGTATAGAGCAGGGCCGTTCACTGAATGCTGGGATGCTGGGCTGGCGGGATACTGCGGACTGGTGTTCATGTAGGAAGAAGGCACAAACGACATTCGATTACGGCTGCTGGCCATGGATGATGCGACAGAGGGGTGAGGCGACAGTTGCTGCTGTGGAGGTTGTTGTTGTTGTTGTTGCTGTTGTTGTTGTGAAGGATGCAGAGCATCGTAGGACTGGTACGCGGTGTATCCATGATGAATCGGGGGAGCCGGTTTCCGGGCTGGAACGGATTGTGGAATTCGAAAGTCGGTCATGTTGGAGAGTTGCACGCCGGCCATATACGAGAGAATAAAAAGAAGTAGAGAATGAGGGGAGAAAGAGGATCAAAAGAGAAAAAGAAAAGAGAAGCGACAAAGAGACGGCACTGAATCAGGCGAGTCGGACTCGGGCCCAGTTTAGATGACGATACACAGCGGGATCCGGCGGCAGCAGCAGCACAAATCAGTCGCAGATTAACGATCAGCGATTAAGGACGGCTCCGGTCATCCAGCAGCAACAGGCCATTCGCTGAAGACAAGCAATAATCCAATGTTGACTGTTTCAAGGCACACAAGGAACGGGGTGGATGAGGCAGAGGAGGTACTTTTGACCCAAAGTCACACAGCGTCTTTTGAGATGAATTCCCGGTCGGGCTGGGAATGCAGGAGATAAACAAATGAAAGTATGAGGATACAGACGGGCTCAAAGAGAATATACCAAAGAGAAGAAAGATAAAGAGGGATCGAAGGGAAGCCAAAGAAAGAGTGAAAGTGATGATAGAAGTTGAAGAAGAGGGGGAAAAGGGTGCGATCCTTGAAAAAAGACCAGGTTACAGTCGTATTCGGGGTACCGTGTGGTATGGTATGGTATGGTACGGTATTGTCTGGCGTTGTGGCTGGTGGAGATGCACAGCCACATGACTGAAACATGAAGTCATGGCATTCTTGCTGTCAGAGATTACTTGCATATTCCTGTAAGCAATAAGCATGTACTCGATACTGTGAGTACCATTATTGTATCTATCAATTGATTCGTTTTAGTAAGATATAAGAGCATCCATTATCAGGTGCCATTGTATCCGTCCCATACTCCGTACTGTAGATACTAGACTGGAATCTTCGTGGAGCATCTGAGACACAGCGCCACACCCGCACGTGGCGTTGCATTGTATCGTTTCCAGATTTCCAGTCAGTGACATAAGGCCTGTCGGAATATCCGGATATTTTATGCATTGTTTTGATGCATTGAATGTTCCTGGATGGCGTACCATTAAGCTCACTTCCATCATTTGGCATGTACTCACGTGATATATTGTAACCTACCTTCCATCTCATCTACCTCAGGGTACTATCCCAATCATTTTAGAAACGATCAATACAAAATTTTAGCGGCTTATGGCTCTGCGCAAGCATATAAATCTGATTGCTTTTTTCTTTGATATGCATGTGTTGGTAAAACAAGTACACGCATCAGAATTACTTCATTTTGATATTTGATAGTGTAACCACGGTATCACATTATCTTGACTCAATCCTCAGCCTCCATCAGCCCTTTTTATCAACATACTGAAAATTGATCAAGTTAGTTACCTACATCAAAATGACCCCTACATTTGCCCCAAACCCACCACCCCCATCCATCTCACCAGAACAGCGAGTTGTCTGGCTCCGTGAGCAACTCAAGCTGCCAGAAAATCAACGTCAACGGATCAATATCACCGCACTCATTGATTTATATGAGAGCGGACAGCTTGGGCCGTTGCGGACAGGGAAGACAACGTGGTTATGTGATGGTAAAATTATCGAGGACCCGCTGAGAGGTAGGGCCGGGGATCTTCCGAATGGGGTTTTATGGGCTGAGGTGAGTTTCTCTTGTACTTGGTATTGGGATATTGCTCATAGTAGTTTAGGCACTGGCTATCGCAAGATGATACGTGTTAGGATCTTTTGCTTTGCTGTTGAGCGCCACAGTTGCTTAGTACGGTTATTGAAACCACGATAATCAAGTTTTACGAGCCGTAGTCCCGGGGATATCCTTCGCATTCGTCGGTTCGGTTGATCGAGTATGACCTTCAAGTCTGCAGTATGTGGTTCATATGATTTTAGCTCTCTGAAAACTTTGCATAGTAGTGAAATTATTCCAATCCGTGCTTGCGTAGGAGGACCAATATATACAGAAATCGAGAGATGTATTGACTGGAATTTAGTGCCAGGATAACCTTCACACCTCCATACATGCATCCTCCATCTCTCAGTATTTCCTGACTCTTTTTACCCACGCTCGATCCATTCTTCATCAGCCTCTCCGCCGTCAGTTATTATTCAAATGTCGGGGATTCAGTCAAGCCTGATGCCAGTCGTATCTCTATCAACCTGTCTTTCCCAGTACCGCTTACAGCAACCAATGAGCAGAGATTACAGTGGCTATCGCAGCAATTCCATGTTCTATAACACTGTGCGTTGGTTTTACGTTTAGGATATAAGCCTGCCACGTTGTGGCCAACGTCGATGTATAAACCCCCTCCAGATGCAACGAGCACGAATTTTGTATTTACCGTTGACGCAAACTGTCGCAACCAGTACGACCTTGCACATAACCCAGAATGTATCATTTTGTTCAAAAGCTCAACTTCAACCAAGTCACTGAGAAGCCAAACTACTGACGCCAACATTACAGAAACTTTGGCATGGACTCTATCATGGGTTGCTTATGTTTCTTTTACTACCTTCTAACTTTCACAGTGTAATACTTGACTTCTATATCTATATTGGATATAGCCAGACTATACCCTGATTTCTATTATCAGCAAAACGCAACTGAGGAACGGAACGACAAACAGCATCATTGGCTTGTCAATTCGAATTGGCAATTTTGCAGCGACTCGGCCAAATGGCTCTTTATTCATACTCGCAAGAACCCGGAAATCACCTACTCTAATCCTTTTACAAGACAGTCAGATTCTTAATTCGATACAAGTCTACGACACGCGTACCAAGGTTGGTACTCGCGCCTGTTCCACCGGGAAATTATTTTGTCTCGCAATTCATCCGGCCTAGGAGACAAGTCTTCCATGTTAAACCGGAGAAAACAAATATACAATGCCTGTGTTATGGTCAGAAGCGAGCGTCTCGTACACAGGGAATCGTAAACATCACTTCCGACTACAGATAACATTCCAGCAATTTAGTGCACTCAAGCAGTACGTGTGCAAATATATTTGGCAATCGCGACAAGAACATACCGCCTTGGGATGAAGGGCCTGTGCTTCTTGAGAGATGGTGCGCTCATCCAAACCACTAACTTCTCTTCGACTCCTCGGGACCCGATATTAACCCATGTGACCTTGGATCGAGAATACACAAATGGAATTGAGAACTTTTTGAGCTATGAATGAACGAACACAGGTAATTAGACAACGACGCTGTTCATTATGAGAGCAGAAAGACTACAGGAACTAGACCAACCACTCCCCTAACCGAGCACCTTTGAAGGGCCCATCAAGATGCTATCAGAAGTCATGAATTGAATATTAACCTAAGGATAAAATTCCCAAAGCAAGATTTTCGTGAACAACCCACCAGCAGTTGCAGGCGCGGTTGGAGACACTTCATGCACCCAACACTTCTGCGGAGGTACCAGTTCCCCTGCTTACAGAGGTGGAACCCGAGACCACACTGCCACCGGTCAAAAGGAAACGACGCGCTGAAAAAGGTGCCATCAACGATTGTAGTGAGAGAACAGAAAATCATTAGGAGCAGCATGCAGCAAGCCCTACACATCCAAAGAGAATTCGCCCGTTGGCAAATCTTTTGTTCACTTGCCAACTGCAAGCCCGACTGTGGTTGGGGATATACATCAGATTCTCCGCGAAAGCGACGACAACAGTTACGGGAATCAAAGGAAGTTACTGGCTTTATGCAGATCGAAGATTTTATCTATCGACCATTTGATGAATACCCGTCATGGTTCAGAAGACGACCTTGAAATGGAGCCATTAAAGATTTTGACGAGATGAATAGAGCCATTATGAGCACCAGGTAAAAGAATATACACAGCCCCAAACAGTTTGCATCTGAGACGACTGTTTTGTTGCCCTGAACTATACCATACGCCAGTCAACTCCGGGTGAGGACAGCCAATGACTATAGTTTGGTTTCGCGATGGAGGGATCATAGGTGAACAATCCCCTGGGAAAACAGAATCGCCAAGATGAGTCTTCTGCTAGGTTTCTTTTGCCGGGACGACTCTGATGATTTTAAAGGAAATCTATCGAAAGTTGATATGCCTGAGCCATACCAATTTGTGAGACGCTTAGTCTAATGTCCAATCAACGGAACTAGTGAAGAGATACGACGACAAACAGACTGATGGCATGCCAATCCGTGGTGATTGTGTTGCCGTCACTGACCTGGCATCTAGAGCTAGGTCTAACTTATACTCCACGAACAACATACTTGGAGCGCTTATGGTGATGAGTACCATCGCGCTCATTCTCATTCTTCATGGGGCCAAGTTTCGATGCAACGCAGCTAGAGTCAATCCTAAGAGTAAAATGCGCCCCTGGAACGGGCAACATTGATACTCAGACGATGACAGCGCGTTCTATCTTCGCAATTGCATTAAATGCAGATAAACATACCATGAAAGATATTGCCAATTGAACTCGGCGTAGTGTGACCATCCAAGTGGAAATTGGCAGCCCTCTTGCAACACCGATGCTGCCTGGTCTTTCTGACTGCTACATTGGATATGATCTACGCTGTTGAATACACGAATGGTCACGAAGACACCCGCTCCAGATACAGAAGCGATATCAGGCACCTTCGACTGTAAGAGCTGCAAGACGCCTGATAAGTACCAGGGGTACGCATAGATAATTAGCAGGGATTGCTTTCAGCTGCAGATGGTCTATCTAGGCGGTAGATTTATCGAACCATCTTGACAAGACATACTCACTGTGATAAAGGCATTGTGAAGCTTCAAAGTTGGCTTTGCAGCTGGTAAGATCCACACCTTAAGTGGCTGGTGCAGCATCCGCCTGGCTGGACAGTTTTCGACCACTCCACGACCGGCTCCGAAGTGTGGAGCAGGTCCGATATCACTTCATACCCCCGGTATTTACCCGTTGGATCTGGGATCTTCAAGGTGTGGCTGAGAGGAGAGCATCGCTAGTCAATTGAATGGTACTTCCAATGGCTTACTGTGAAAGTTCAATTGTATTATAGCGCAGTATGTGCATCTCCTGCCAAGTAACTATCACACGACATAGCTTCCCAAATAGGAAATGCAGCCATTTGGTGGCATACCGTATTGACTCGTACCTGACAATACACAGTTACACGTCAATACGGCAATTCTGACCAATCACAATACAAATTCAGTGGACCCTCAGCTCGCCATGTCCGAGGCACCGCCCAATCAGCATCCGTCCCATCAGCGACGTTTCGGGGTGCCCGTCATGACTCTCATTAAGGCATGGTGCGGTGGATTGTTCTGGATTACAACTTGGCCTTGGTCCTGACACTCCGCACTAACGCCAGCGCCCCGTCCTCTCTCGCCTCAAACTCCCGTCCCAACTCCCATCCAAGCCACTCCTTTAGCGTCTTCCCTCCTCCCGACCCGGGAGCCAGTATTTTCCCGTTCCACCCCCCGTCGTCGCCCGGGATGCTGTATCCCGGCGTCGCAGTCAGATGCACCGCGGGACGCTGCTCGAATCCGGTTTGTTCCAGCTCGTCCTGCTCGAGAACAGGTGTTGCACATGCGTCTGTCCCGTCGAACACGGCTTCCCATTCCTGTCGCGTCTTCTGCTTGAAGCGGGTTGCAAATGCGTCCCGCAACACAGGCCAATTCGTCTTGTCTTCGCGCGGAGGTAGCTGGTCCTTCGTGAACCCGAGCCCGCGGAGCAGCGCAGCGTAGAACTGCGGCTCCAATGCGCCGACTGCGAAATACTTCCCGCTGTCTTTGGTCTCGTAGGTATCGTAGTATGGACACCCGCCGTCGAGAAGATTCTGTCCCCTTGGTTGGCTCCACAGCGGTGTCTTGCGCGTGAGTCGCGGCATCGCAGCCAAATACGCCGATCCGTCGACCATATTCGCCTCGACGACTTGTCCCCTCCCTGTATGAACACGGGAGAGCAACGCGAGTAAGATGCCGATGAAACACATCGCCCCGCCGCCTGCGAAATCACCAAGCAGATTCCCCGGTGCGTAGGGCTGTTCGTTAGCCCGTCCTAGCATCGAGAGAACCCCCGACACGGCGATGTAGTTGATATCGTGCCCCGCCATGTCCTTGTACTTGCCGTCGCGACGGAAGCCCGTCATGCGCGCGATGATGAGACGCGGGTTGTTTTTCAGGAGCGTTGCGGGGGACAGGCCGAGGCGTTCCAGGACGCCCGGGCGGTAGGGGTCGATGAGGATGTCGGCATGTTGGAGGAGGGAGAGGAGGAGGGCGTGGGAGGATTTGTCGCGGAGGTCTAGGGTAATGGAGGTTTTGTGGCGGGTGAGTTGGTCTGGGGCTGGGGGTGCTTGGGGGGGTTTGGGGCGGTCGATTCGGAGGACGGAAGCGCCGTAGTCGGAAAGGAGGAGGCCGGCGAAGGGGCCTGTGTTCAGAGTTAGCATTGTTCACTTCACTGGTAGTCAGCGGGGTTACCTGGTGCCAGGCCTGCTAGTTCGACGACACGAATACCTGCTAGGGGAGTTGCCATTGCTGTCTCAGGTTTGATTGTTTATATGTCTGGATACTTCCAAGTAAATAAAAGAACGGGGTGGAGTTGAGTGTCCTCAAAACGACACCAGGGGTTACTGCAACTCTCCGCAACCGAGGTCCGGAATATGCGGGGAACCGATCTATATCCAGGATCACCAGGGATCGCCATGCCAGGCGTATTGTTTATGTGGAATGGAACCAAAAAGCAATAACTATAACAGAGGAAGTCAACACCAGATCTGACCTTCACAATCCAACGCAACCAGCAACTATGAAATGCAGACAGGGTGCTATCAATCACAATTATCACCTAACCCACTTACTCTTCTTGATATACCCCATTCTCGCCAGAGTGCAATGATTTGCATAAGGCCGCTCATGCTCCGGCTCAAACGTATCTCGCACAACCCCTGTTCCCGGTAGAATACTTCTACTAGATGCTTCTCGAAACGGACATGGACCGTCCTCGTAGAGATTTGTTGGCGTCCTTCTCGATCCAGATGCCAAAGCCAGCACGAGGCGGCCAAGGCGCAATACTAGCAATCACCTCGGGCTTATTATCTCGTTCCCGCCATGGCCCAGATACTCAAGGAAGCTCCGCTCCACCGAACGCAGCAGCGAAGGCAACGCGGCCAGAAGAGAGATCACATCAGATTGCGTAATGAGAAAATTCGAGAGTCCAAAGTGTTGGAGTTTCGGCCACCTGTCAACTGGGAAGATGTTCTGCAGGGGGATGAAGTGGCTCATATTCCCAGCGCTGCCTTCCTTTCTGGCTCCGAAATATGATCCAGGCTCAATATTAGTACGCAGCCTGATATGTTGCAAGCCTGGCGCCTGGGCTAGTGCGCGACGTAGATATCCACTGCAGAAAGACAGCCAATCCTCGTATTCTTGGAGCTGGGCCATTAGGTCAAGAGTAGATGTGAGAAGCCAGGACGACGAATTGCCCGCACAAAGTTATCATACTTCTCGCAAGGCTGATCAGAGATACGGCAATGGAGGCCTGTATACAATCCATTGACGTCGATGTGCAGCTCCGTAATGTGGTGGTCTTCCTCGTGCTGCGCGAGCACGCGCATGACGACCCGGAACCCACGCCATTTATTCTTCTCTGCTTCGCTGGAACTTCCTCAGGGATAGATCTCCGGTCGTGTCTCTCCATCCTCGTAGGCCAACCGCATAAGATCGGATAATTTAATCCCTTTAGAAGCGCGCGGATCATAGGCGTCTCGTACAACGGCGCAAAAATCCATCCATGCGCCGCAGGCGTAATCGTCATCCTCCTCAACGCCGGAAACCGCTTTCGACCGTAGATAAGAGCATCCACATCCGATCCTATAAAGAGCACGTCCTCCTGCTGCTGAAGAAGTTCTCATAAGGCTGCCAGCACAATTTCAGCGATGGCAGCGCGGCAACTAATTCCGCGCGCGGAGATGGTCAGGTCTATCCACGTCTTCGCCTTTGCGGGATATCAGCTCCTCAATGTTCTCTCTGTATGCCTTGGGGAACCATTTCGGGCAGCCTTTGCCCTCGTCTAGGTCATCTGGGTCCTCATATTCGGGGTAGTAGTATTCTTATGGACGGAGTTCTAGTCTGACCGCAGACTTGGCTAGGCGCGCGCCATCCCAGATGATTTCGGTGATTTCGAGACGGTAGGTTTCATGGTCGGCGATTGCGCGGAAGACACGGATATTGAGGACTCGCGGATAGGAATACGCGGGTTAAGCGTAGGGGCCCTGTGCTAAGGAAGTTTCTGCATGTTAGGCACAGTTTTTTGATATCAAAATCATTCGAGCCGCATCTTTGCAGGCGGTTGAAGCTCGTATTTATGGCCCCTCATCTTCTAGACAAAAACGGGATAATATACCAATTTTAAAAATTACACTCTGACAATTTGTGTTTACCAAATGGCTGCCATTTTCGGCCTCAGACGACGCCATTTTCGGCTGTCATTTGGTAACACGTGACCCATGTCTTTCGCCACGGCCATGTGTGTTTACGACCACGCACCCCAACCCCGACTCCTTGTTTCAGGGCCCCCACTGCGGGCGTTCCCATCCTTCTCAGTCTTTCAACAAAGGCTCACCTTTTGCTTCACCATCATGGCTGCAGTCGCCGTTCCGTGACGGCACCGAAAATGGCCTCATGGCACTGTATTAGAGCCCAGGCCGCCATGGCGCCCACTCTTTTATTGTGGCTTCTTCCTATGTTTGTCCCTCAATTTTCCAGTCATCTTGCCATCTTCCTATCTCTCATTTATATTATCATTCTGGGTTCCTGTATTTACGAGTTTCTTTTTCCATATACCAGTTTTCACATTACTGCATGAACAAGAAGAAGCTTGCTCACTGCTTTATACTTGCTCTCTAGCTTTGCTGTGTCTTCGTCTTGCTTTCCACTCCCTCCCTCTCCATACAAAACCGGTGTTCGTTCGTTATCTAATTCCGTTGAATCCAAGCGATGAAACGCCCACGGTCCCAACTGAATGTACATCTGGGAAGTAACTGTGGCATGGATAACATCACAAGTAGTGGTACCGACTCAGATGAACAGCGTGACACTACTTATGAGACAGATTTGACGGAGCCGGACGATACCCTGAGCCCACGAAAATGTTTTTGGGCGGATGAAAGCCACCCCGCTTTGGATTCAGGAGAACCTGATGATGTGGGAGAATTCTATGACAACCCGCTTGATGATACTGGGATCGGCCTGTTCAAGATTCCCGAAGATTTTGATAAGGCAGAAGGAACAATCTTGCAGTGAGAGCAGATTTAACCCGCTGGAAATGGTCTGTTATTCTAGTGGTGCTGCATCTTAGTCAGCCTCTGCTGATGAAGTTATAGGTACTGTGACAGCAGAACACGTCTGGAGCCTGAGATTCCAAAATGGCAGGAACCTGAGGAGGCACTGCGCCAGGCATCAAACAATGACATGTACCATTTCTTAGGCTGGTGTCTTAAACTCCAGCGAGGAAAAGAGGGCCGATGATTGAAAGGCATCAACAAGTCCAGCTCATTAGAGACAGATTGGAGGAACCTTTGAGGATATTATCAGAAGTTAACCAATACCAAAATTGATGATGAGGATGGCTCAAAAGTGCGGAGGGTAAGTAACAACAGCTGTATCTGCTGGGCTTTCTGGTCTAACAAGTAGCAGGGCATCAAATACTGTATATAAAAGGGGTCTCTTGGTTCAGGAGGCCCATGATCAATCAACATACAATACAACTCCTTTACAGTCAAAACAACGATCTGAGAAACAAACCAAGAGTGTTCGGGGGCAAGCTGATTTTGGGAACTACTATGCCAAAACACCCCCCCTTCGTCTCCAATGGGCCCCCGGACATTGCAACAATCCTGGGAATGATGCAGCAGACCAGCCAGCCAAAGACACGGTTGGCTTAAGGGGGATGCACCCCTTTCGTCGCCTCTTTCATGCGGAAAAAGACTCATCAGAGACCGGATACTTAAGCAATGGGAACAGGAATGGAAAGCTTCCGACAAAGGGGGACACCTCCGCCAGATAGACACCGGACTGCCTTCTATCCACACCAGACGGATGTATGGGTCGCTGCCACGGAACCGGGCGTATTTGCTTACACAGCTACGCACCGGCCACTCCTGGTTAGCAACACACGGAAAGCTGCATCGGCATCGAGAGGATGATAGATGCGAGTGCGGCGCAAAAGAAACAGTAGTCCACGTCCTAGTGGACTGCCCGAGGCTGAGAGCTGCGCCAGGAATTGCGGAGGAAGGTTGGGGAGGCATTTAACCATGTATCATGCATGCTGGGGGGAGGCGGACCAGAAGGTAAGGAAGGTAGGTTAAGCAGCTCTGCCCAGGAGAGCACAATTAGTGCTGTCTTGGATTTTGCAGAAGCATCTCAAAGGTTTCAAAGCCGTGGTCCACAGGGGCCGCAGAACAGAGCACCGGGCACATAGGCCACCACAGGCCTTGACGAGGCACCAAATTCGTCGGGATGCAGTGGAACACTGTGACTAGAGATACAAGGATAGATAGAGCTGTGGTAGCCCGCATATCGGTTCGGCGAGGGGTCGGCGTATGAATACAACAACAACAACAACTACTACTACTACTACTACTACTACTACTACTATGCCAAAACATGGTTAAAGGTACTGTTTTCATCAACACCCCAGATGGGATTAGTGCTCTCGTTGACCGGGTGGCACGTCAAGATACTTGGATGGGAGACCTGCAACCCCCACTCTAGATCGATATTGAGGGTGAGTGCCTCAGTTGTGACAGAAAAATGTCTCTCTTGACTGTGCTCGTTTATCCTGGAAAAGGACCTGAGCACCCTATATAGTCAACATACATATGCTTGGAAGCACAGCCTTTTCTACCATCGGCAAGCTTGGCAAGAGCTTGAAAGGCATCTTGGTCACCACAGATCCTAAAGGTATTATTTGACGTCAGGAATGATTCAAATGCGCTCTATGATCATTATGGGATTGAACTAATAGGTTTTTGGGATATCCAGCTGATGGAGTGTGCTTGTCAGCCGACCACAGACTGTTGAAAGTTTGTATGTAGGCTTTATGGTGGTAGTAGTAGTAGTGTGTGTGTGTCTCTATTTAACGTCGAGGGGCGGATTTTTCCACGGAAAGATCCTGGTCCCGGTTCGGGACATACGACGGGCAGATCGGAACTGCCTTTCTTCTAGCTAAACTACCATCTATCATATAAATACAGGTAGCCCCCCGCGCGGGGGGCTGCTTGGGTTTTCCAACTGTTAAACAGTAAACTGCGCATCTTGGGGTTCTCTTGGAAAGGAAACCGAGGGAAGGAAACGGAAAAGAGGGGGGATGAACAAAAGGGAAAATGGAGGGGAAAGAGAAAAGCCTGAAAAGGAGGGAGGAGGAATGGAGGAGGGAGCCAGAGATAAGCCTATAGGTTCCCAGATTGATGCGTTTAGCATCCTAATGGCGTCTACAGATGGCTGTGTAGAACTGTGATTTACCCAGCCAATCTGCGTATGCAGTGAATCCTGTCTTTTTGGTAAGGATGTCTGCTACTGGTTGTTGGCCCCATGGGTGGGCTGCTGCTTTGCGGCCCTCTCGGCAGACATAGAAGTGGGAGGGCTCCTTTCTGCGGCCACATGAGCATGTCACAAGGCATCATCGTGTTTAAAGCGCTCATGGTACTCTGCAAAGTCGCCATGGCCGTGTCACAACCTGGCTTCTCTTGTATCGTACCTAGGGTTCTAGTTAGTTGTATTTCGAGACTGGACACTTACCCTAAGTGTCTCCCAAGTAATCGTGTGCTTAATGCCCCTCCGGGTCCGGTTCGGTATGTCGTATGCGTTGATGGGTATATCGCCCCCTCCAGGCTCCGTAAGATAATCAACAAGTAGAAACGATAAAGGTAACGAATAGAGAAACAAGGCCAACCGAGTACGTATACTGGGTTGTTGGTTAAGTGCGGACGAGTCAGAAACTAGAAGGTAACCAATGCTGTAAGACTTGAAATTGATCGCGAAGAACTAAGCTAAGTACATGAATGAGCGTCCTTATATATCCTTCCATCCTATGAGTGGTAGTTGTTTTGGTAGTGTCAATGGTAGTGCTGAACTACCTTCCTGACTACCCGCGTTACTACCAAGTAATCACGTGACTCCTTCACGTGATCCTGTGTCACATATGAAACGAGCGGTAGCTCAGGATCGGGGAATCGGGGAGTCGATAATCCGGACAATACGAGGCTATATAACAAAGAGTGTGATATTGGAATCTATAGACACCTTGACAATAGAATGAGTGCTTGGCCATCTAAAACGTATGGCCATGGTGTCCCTATTTATGTACAAGGATTCTTCCGTTTTCAGTAATCAGGCCGCTTTCAGTAATCGGACCGACTATTAATCCATCGTTACTTTCATCACTCCCCTTCGTACAATCGCTGCGTGTACAACAAATCAATCAAATAACAATCTGGCAATCTGATAAGCAGCGGTTGGACGCATACTTCCACTTCCATTTGTGTTGAAACTTTCCAAGTTCTCCCCTTTAAATCATGCTCAATCTCTTAATAAATCGTTTATGAGCATCACGATGGCTTGCCTTTGTTAGAGCATCAGCAATCATTTGATCTGTGGGTAGATGCTCAAGGCGGACTTCACCATTGCCTATATGGTCCCGTATGGCATGGTAGCGCACTGCGATATGCTTGGTCTTTGGGTGATCAATCGGATTGTCAGCTAGATTGATAGCTCCCCGGTTATCTTCATATATGGTGGTAGGTGTGCTGCCATAAATGGATGCCTTTCCTATAGCGTATAGGAAGTGGCGTGTCCAAATTACTTGTTTAGCAGCCTCTGAAACTGCCATATACTCGGCCTCAGTCGTACTCTGCGCAGTAACTGACTGTTTCCGGCTTGTCCAGGTAATTGGTGCGTCATCAATCATCAGTATGAAACCTGTTGTTGACCGGCTCTTTGCTGAATTAGCATATGCAGAATCTGCATACACAGTTAATCCTTCTCTCCCCTTCGCACTGAACGTCAATCCATGAGCCATAGTTGATTTGACGTATCGAAGTATATGCTTGGCGGCTCCAAGATGGATTCGGCGCGGTTCAGCGAGATATTGAGACAATTGATTGACCGCAAAGGCGATATCGGGCCTGGTAGCGACTACCATGAATATCAATCGTCCAATCAATCTCCGAAATAACTTGTGCTCGCTCCGTCCCAATTGTGGTGTATCCTCCGAATTCAACTTCACACTAGGGCTAATTGGTACGTATGCAGGATTGCAATCGCCCATGCCAAACTCCTCAAGAATCTGACGTGCATATGATTCCTGGTCTAGGCGAATGGAACCATCTCTCCTCCACATGAAGCGAATTCCAAGCAATTTCTTGACTAATCCACCATCAGTCATTGGATGGAATTCCTTCAGTTTCCTTTTTACCGCGTCAATTTCGCCCTCACCCCTGCCGAATATAACTATATCGTCCACATACAGCGCAATAATCAGTCCCCGCTTATTGATGAAAATACTGGGATCCGCAGTGATGGGATCAAAACCAATACTCTTCAAAAATCGACTGATTTTTCGATGCCACAGGTATGCAGACTGACGTAGTCCATATAGAGACATCAACAGTTTCAGAACCATGCCCTCTTTGGCGTCTGGGTCGAAATCCTGAAGACCTTCTGGAATCTCCATACAGTTCGGCTTGTCAAGTCTGGATCCAGCGAAAGCACTTAATGCGTCCATCACATGTGCAATGAGCCCATATCTGGCTGCAATTGCACACAAGATCCGCAGGCTATCAAGTCGAAATACCGGCGCAAAGGTCTCATCAAAATCATCATCCGATTGCTCGTTTCCCCTGGCAACTAGCCTGGCCTTAAACCTATCGATCCGGCCGTCCAAGCCTAGTTTGACATCAAACACCCATCTGCAGGTTGATATATTCCCATCAGCTTGCTTCCGGGGTATAACTTTCCAGGTTCCAAAGCTCATCAGGGTGCTCAGCTCCTTATGAATAGCCTCTTTCCATTTTGCACCATATATCGGATCGTTGATAGCTTCGCTGTACGATTTCGGTATTCGTATGCCTGCTTTCTCACGCGCTTTATGCGCAACCTCATATTCTCGGTCACCAATCAGCAACTCAGTAGCTATCGCAAGCCTTGCCAATTGAGCCCGCATGCGCTGAGCTGGACGATCATCATCCTGCTCCCCTTCAGCTTTGCGCTTGCGGCTATATATTTCCTCACTTTCACGGCTCTCTATCAGCGCGTTTGATGGTTGGTGTGTTCGAGCAGAACGGCGCTCAGTTTGATGCTTATTCACTGAACCTTCTCTGTTAGATGATTCAAGCTCATTCACCAAACCATCTCTGTTCTCGGGAGAATCATTCTCCCCTTCCAATGATGATTCATTCACACCTTGTGAATCATCCACCTCAGTCGTGGATTCCGGTTGCAGCCTTTCTTCATTCATACTATCATCCACCTCACGCGTGGATGGTTGTGGTGGTGATTCTGCCTCTTCTGAATGGGTATTGGGAGCGTCTCGTTGATTATCTTCCATGTTATCCGCTAATATGCCTGGCTCCCCTTGCGGATTTACATAATCGTTAACAGGCTCTGTTTGTTGTTTGCCAGGGCCACTTGATACTCCGATCTGTGGATTCCCAGGCGGTTTCTCGTTATTGATAATTGTCGGCTCTGGCAT
Organism: Aspergillus chevalieri; assembly: GCF_016861735.1. Taxonomy (NCBI): domain Eukaryota; kingdom Fungi; phylum Ascomycota; class Eurotiomycetes; order Eurotiales; family Aspergillaceae; genus Aspergillus; species Aspergillus chevalieri. Next base: position 2,302,970 of record NC_057367.1, on the reverse strand, counting down.
ATTGGTCGACGGCATATCACCCACATTGGCGTGCACCACCTCAGTCAAATAACCACATTCTCGCTCTCGGAAAGTCGGATTGGTTACCAGCCGTATATCACTGGCTCCCTTTGGCAGTACATGGTACTGTTTATCACTCTTCCCATACAATAGGAAGGTTCCTTCCATGACACGACTCTCAAGCTTATCATCTGACTTGTGGTGGTAAAGTACCCGACAGCCCCAAACTCGCAAGTGGGCTAGATCTGGTTTATGCCCATACCATAGCTCAAATGGCGTCTTATTGTCACTTCCTTTGACAAATGTTGTTCGATTCCGTAAGTAATTCGCAGTCACTACTGCGTATTTCCAGTATCCTTTGCTGACGCCTGAATCAAATAACAGAGCTCTCGTGATTTCCAAGATATATCGGTTGAATCGTTCCGCAACACCGTTTTGCGGGGGGGTGTAAGCCTCAATGAATTCAAGTTGGATGCCTCTCAACAGGCCCCATGATTCCAATGCTAGAAACTCTTTCGCATTATCAGCACGTATGACCAATAACATCTTGCCAGCTTCTCGCTCAACCTGGCGCAGCCATACTTCGAGCGTGTTCTGCACTGAGCTAGATAACCGATTTTTCTTGATAAAGACCCATGAATGCCGCGTGCAATCATCTATCAGGGAAAGGTAATATCGCTCATCACCAATGCTTTCATCGTATGGACCCCAGAAGTCCATATATACCCTTTGGAGTGGTCTCTTCGCTCTAGGAACTGGAACATGGCTCTGGTTCTTCACCTGCTTCGCTTTGATGCATATCTCGCAATCATCTTCTAGCAGCGTTTCTCGTTTACCAATTTTCAATTGATCCATATCCAAGGCTTCAACACAGCTGTTAAAACGTCTCTTTCCAGGATGTCCAAGCCGTTGATGGATGATTTGCCGGCGTTGATCAACTTCGTCTTCAGCTCCAGCTCTAGCAACTCGTCCACTGAGCAGTTGGATCACTGATTTCTCATCTGGCTTTGCAATGGATTCTGCGCACTTTCTTGCTTGCTCTGGCTTCACATACAGAGCGTTTGCATGTGTCACTCTATCCAGGTAGGTTGATCGCCCTATTCGTCGTCCTTTGGCAATTATCTTACCATCCTTCAGTATTGTATAACCTCTGTTCGAGCCCCTCGACTCAAATCCAGCAACATGGAGCGCTTCCAGTGACAACAGGTTCTCCGCCAAACCAGGTACATATATGACGTTACTCAATCGGACTGTTGACCCATTTGGCAGGCTGAATCTGACTATTCCTCTTCCCTTAATAGGTATTTGAATTCCATCTGCAACAGTCAGAGTTCCGCGGCTTTTCCAGTCCAATCTTTCAAAAATATCCTTGTTGCCAGTTGACATGCTCGTGGCTCCGCTGTCAAAACACCATACTGATGGATTGCTGCTGTTTGCTCGGTTTGCTTTTTCACTTGTGAATCGACCCATTTCTGATCTCTCAGTCGCATATGAGCTGAATTCATCCATCTCATCTTGGTTGGTTTCATCGTTGCTGCTTTGTGCTCCAGCAAATCTGCCTTTCTGCCTGTTCACTTTACCTTGTCGACCTCCTCGTCGATCTTTGGGTTTTTGATGATCCTCATCGTCATCACTCTCATGCTTGTTCTGGCATTCCCTCGCGAAATGCCCTGCCTTCCCGCAGACATAACATTTTGATCCATTTTTCTTCTTTTGCTTACCATCTTTGTAAGCTCGAGATCCTTTTTCACCTGCAGATCCTCCTTTCATCTGCATAAGGTCTTCAACTCGGCTTAGGACATATCCCTTGTCCAAAGTGGCGTTCGAGCTCATCACAGTGTCTCTCAACGTGGCATATTGGCTGCCTAATCCTCGCAAATACCACAACACAATCAGTTCTTTGATACTGATCATCTCACTGCCATTCATGTCGATGAATTCTTCCCCCAATTGGTCGATTTCGCGGAATGCTTCCTTCTCATTCAGCTTTGATTGATCCCAAGTCCAATTGGCCATCTTCATCAACTTCATAGCCTTCTTGGTGTTTGATGACTTCAAGAACATTTCTTTCAGGCAGTCCCATTTTGACCCTGCATTCGGTTGGTCCTTGACTTCCAAGATCGTTGCTGGCATGAGCCCCTGCTCAATGATTGAATCGGCCTTCAAATCGATTTTAAACCAATCCATATCTTCACTAATGATCGATCCATATCTGGAGCTCCCAACCTCATAATAATATTGGATTGTCTGCCAGCAGAATTGGACCTTCAACTGCTTTTCCATCGCATGGAACCAGTATCGAGCGTTCTCCTCATTCAATCTCTCAATAGAGAACTGGTATATCTTGATACCATTCTCCTTCACTGGTTTCCTCCCATCTGGAGGAAGAGGTGTATTCATCGCTTCCTTGGGTACTCCAGCCATAATAACGTTCTCACAACTCAATAAGCTTCGCCGAGCGGATTATTGGCCGGTAATCTCGTGGGAAGAATATCGAGGGTAAGGCTCGTAGTCAAGATTAATCGATCGGTCTATACTCGATGTTAAGCGAATATAGTACCCCCAGGGTGCCAAAGCGCTTGTTAAGACGTCAGTATGGCAAGCCCGGGCTCATAACCAATGAAACGAGCGGTAGCTCAGGATCGGGGAATCGGGGAGTCGATAATCCGGACAATACGAGGCTATATAACAAAGAGTGTGATATTGGAATCTATAGACACCTTGACAATAGAATGAGTGCTTGGCCATCTAAAACGTATGGCCATGGTGTCCCTATTTATGTACAAGGATTCTTCCGTTTTCAGTAATCAGGCCGCTTTCAGTAATCGGACCGACTATTAATCCATCGTTACTTTCATCAACATATAACTGCACTGTGCCATCATAATCCCTGTTCTCATATCCAGTGATTCTGCCTTATCTTCCCGCATTGTCACGTGAGACTAATACGATAAGGTCTGTAACAGGCCGCTCCTGGCAGCTAGGAGGCGACCTAGAGCTGCTCGGGGAAGATGGAGCTCTGGTGGCCGCTTCTCTATTCCTATACCAAGGTCCTTGTATCGTTTGGGGCCCTTCTCTGCCCAGAATTGTGCAAAGCATCGCCAGTGCACCCTCTGGGCTGCCCGCTTGGCGGCTGCTAATGAGGCGGGTGGGGGAGGGAGCTCCAGGGGAGCATAACAACCCATCTTGGCCTCCTTATCTGCTTCTTCATTTCCTTCAATGCCTGTGTGTCCAGGAACCCACTTCACCTGCACTGTGCCTGACTGTATGCCGGGTGCTCTAGGGCGTTGAGGCCACGTCCGGGTGGCTTCTTGAAAGTTCATGAAAATCGATTGACTCGATCCTTTGGGTTGACTCTGGAGTTGCTGTACTGCTTCCAGATTGTCCAGGCAGATATATATGTTTGTGGAGTGCTGGGTTTTGGGATCCTTAAGGGCTGCCTGTAGGCCTAGCAGGGCTGCTCTGGCCTCCGCATCAAAGACCTCATGGTTGGGGAGCTTTGCATGTCCACTGAAGATCTTGGTCTGGCTGGTTCCCCAGTAGCCTGCCCAGCCGGCTCCTGCAGCCGTGCCTTCTTTTCCTTTGGACCCATCTGTATAGACAACCATTGACAGTGGTGGGATGAAATCAAGCCATCTCTGAAACTCTTCCCTGGCCTGTGCCTTTGGAGCAGCAGTTGGCTGCTCTTTGGGCTCCAGGTTTGCGTCCCAGGGGCTTGTCAGCAGCGGGTCCACTTTCTCAATGAAGTGGAAGTTTTTCGGGTCAGCAGCCCGGAGTAGGCGAGTACTAATATACCGGTTTGGTTGGTGTGTGACCCGGAGGTGCAGGGGATGTTGGGTGTCTAGTTGATGGATTCTGATGGCCAGGCTCCGCCGTCTCTGGTCGAGGAGTAGTTCCACGGGCGGTATGGCTGACTCCCGTGTTACAGACCTTGTCGTATCAGCCTCACGTGATGATACCAGGTTAGGAGGGAATCATTGGATAACAGTTATTAGTGGATATGCAGGAGAGAACAGGGATCAGACTGATATTTGACGGCCATGTCACGTGATCGACATATCAGTGATATGTTTCCGCATAGCGATGATATGAAACAACATAGCAGGGCTACGAAATACCATATCAGTGATATGAAGCGACAGATCACTGATATGATCGGAAAGGATATATAAGGACGCTCACTCATGTACTTAGTTTAGTCCTTCGCGATCAATACAAGTCATTCAGCATTGGTTACCTTCTAGTTTCTGACTCGTCCGCACTTAACCAACAACCCAGTATACGTACTCGGTTGGCCTTGTTTCTCTATTCGTTACCTTTACTGTTTCTACTTGTTGAATATCTTACGGAGCCTGGAGGGGGCGACATACCCATCAACGCATACGACATACCGGACCGGACCCGGAGGGGCATTGAGCATACGATCACTTGGGAGGCACTTAGGGTAAGTGTCCAGTCTCGAAATACAACTAACTAGAACCCTAGGTACGATACGAGAGAAGCCAGGTTGTGACATCCCGGTGGAGTATGGCTGTTCGGGTGGTCGTGTAAACTGGGAGGGCCAAGAGACATAACTACACAGCCAAGGCTGCCCGTGGCCAAGCCTTAACGAGTTCTTGCAACTGGTGTAAAGCAGCTTCACCAGGCCTGCTTGTTCAGGCCACTGCCCTGGTTTTCGGCGCGCCCACCTCTCGATGAACGACCTCCAGATATTGAGGCCCCGCCAAAAACCTCTCACCCCAGGTGTCTCCAGGTTTGCTCCTTAAGCATGCATCACCGGCATTCCAGCTAGAACGACATCACATCCATCGCCCAGCCGCAGGTTCTCAGTGCGAGTGAGATAGTGAAGAATGGTAGAAACCTTCTCCACTAGGACGACACCACTTTGGCTGTTAGACTTCAAGTCCTCAGTGCGAGTGAGGTAGCTGGTTCCCGTCTCTTTTGCACACTGACACGCGCGTCCGTCCTCTCAGGCCACATAGACAGTCTCATTGAGTCCTCCTGGCTCATCCGTCACTGCCATTATGTGCCACGCCCCACAAAGAAAAATCCCCTTGCTTCGCGTTACCAGCCAAGATCTCTCTTTGCCAGCCGACCGTGTCTTGCAAAGGCTGCCTGAAAGTACCCCCACTGACCGTGCAGGATACCCCAGCCGTCCTTCACTAACCAAGCTTGTGTCCCCGGTTTCGCAGTCCTCCCGATCACCTGTGGCTGTGCCTTAACAAGCTCGTCGAGGATCGTCGCTAGGTCATGCACCCCGCTTGTAAGAGGCCATGGGATGTCCTGGTCAGGGTTACCCGTGGCTGCGCCTTAACGAGGTCCTGGGCCCAGGCCATTCCGTGGCGCTCCCAAGTGACTTGCACAACCCACTGCTCTACCAGCTGTATTCTCCCTCGCCGTTTGACAGAATTATACATATGGATGTATTGGAACAATTTGTTCAAGGTTTTATGGGGTGTCGCGCGATCTCAGAGAGTGTTCAAGCCCAGAGGTGTCCTGTCTCCTGTCTAGGCGATACCACATCCGCTGGAAAAACAAGCCCAGCTTCGGTCTCGAGTACGAATCGAGTAGACAGTCGTCGGATGGTTTTCATAACCCGTTATCCTCTGATGGTGTGGGTTGGGTGGCTGCTGTTCAAGCAGGTGAAAATTCTGCATGTCGGCAGCCGCCTGCACCACTTTGGATTCTTTCAGCTTCCCCTCCCCAAAATGAGAGGGTACTGACACCGGACACCACGAGAAGGTAGAAATCCATCGTCCTAACTGCTTGACGAAAGCAATTACCCAGCGTACTCGCTGGGAGTTTATCCAACCGATCCTTATTCAGCTTCCATCAGTTAGTACCTGAAGCAGGGTCTCTCAGATCGTAGCTCAAAGGGGAAATCGGGAGTCGATTTATTCCGGACTAACGAGGTCTATATGGAGAGGACTAGTTTAACAGAAGAGGTATATTGCCTATCGAACGTATGTGCGCATACGCAGCTGATTGAGTGCTTAATCTACAATATGTGAGCACACGTCGACTATAAGAATCCTGACCTCGCTACTCGGGTCAACCATTTATCCGATCGATCCTTATCAGTACCCAGCGGGTCACGTGCCTCACCGCCCTCGCTTTCTGCCCGGTAGTTATATTGTTAGCTGAGCCGATAGACCACCCATCCAATCAACTACGTTTGCCCACTAAAACCTTTCACCATGGCCAAATCTGGTCTTGACGATACCCCCGACCCCGACTCCTTGTCACTGTGGGCTTTCCCATCCTTCTCCGTTCAGTAATCAGTACCGCCTGCCATTTAAGGACGTCATTTTTCACCGTCTCATCGCTTTCGCCGCTTTCTCTTCTTCACCCTCCCTTATTTCAATTAAACCTTTGAAACAGTCAGTTGAACTTATTCTCCATCATGTTTACACAAAAATTACCGAATTCGAAAGAGACAGATCATCTGAAGAGTGCGCAAGAAGATGCCTTCGCCAAGGTAAATGCACTTCTTTTCAATGATATAAGCGCGAAATTTAAGGCGTATCCATCAATGGATATGACCGCTCTACTAGAACAAAAACGCAAAACATACTCTGCTTTACGGAAAGCATTCGGTGATGAAGCTGTGCAATCAGCAATCTCTGCATCAGATGCTTCACACACTGAACCGACGGTGGAATCTCCCGATGTAAGGGATTGTTTCCAAATCCCAGCAGATGTGAAGGTTGTTCAACCGTTAAAAAAGACTGTGCTCCAAGCAGTACAGACAGGTTCATTTTCTGGTCAAACCGATCCAGATTCATCCGCCATTATTGGGGGACTCAACAGGCTACTAGCTTCCTGTGAGATCGTCTGGCACCTAGGATCAACCGCGGTGTTGGGCCTCAACTCAGAACTCATTGTGAAAGTTGGGTATGACATCGATATCAATCACATACACACTCTGGATTATATTAAGCAGCAGGCGCCGGATACTCCAATCCCGGAGATCCATGGCATTCTCCAACAATCAGACAGCAAGCGCATCTTCCTGTTCATGTCGCAACTCCCTGGCGAGCCTTTGGACAGCAAATGGAGACTCTTGAACACAGACCAGAAAACCTCAATAAAAGTGCAGCTGGGAGCTATTGTCAAGAACTTCAGGTCCATTCCCGCTCCACCAGCTGAAGAGGCCAATGCAGTGCTTGGTGGCGGCAACCCTCGTCGGTGTAAAGACACGCGAAGACAAGTTCGCATTGCAACAGGACCTATAAGTAATGAAATCGAATTCAATCAATTCCTTGTTTCAAATTCAACACGGTCCGAGTGTGATGGAATAGCCATGATAAAATCTTACCTTGACACCAACCATAAGATTGTGATGACCCATGGTGATCTCCATCCTCGAAACATCATGGTAACCATCAATCCGCGATCCTCCGACCGAGATGGAGGTGAGGTGTCCTTTCAAAAAGCACTCGACACAACAACTGGGACGAGCGATCTATCAAATTCTCAAGTGACAGTCACAGGTATTCTTGACTGGGAAATGTGCGGCTGGTATCCGGAGTACTGGGAGTATGTGAAAGCGCTGAACACCATCACTATTGGAGGTGATTTCGGTGATTGGTGGAGTTACTTGCCGGATAACATTGGTGTATGGCCTAAGGAACATGCAGTTGATGTAATGCTCAGCAGATGGCATGGTTGAGCTGGTATGAATATGTTGTGACGGCCTGGTCACGTTGGTTGGTTATCACGTGAGGTGTGGTTGTTTGCTTTGTTGCTTTGTTGATAAATATGGCATTACCTCCTTTCTTCTTCCTCATGCTGATTATTCTTGTCGATAGCTACCTAGGAAGAACCCATGAGTTGGAAGTTTCATTATCCTAGCAGAGCGCCGTGACTATGTCAATTCACCAGAGAAACGGCGGTTTTCCAGGGAGGCTTCTAGTAAAGAGTGAATTGGAAGAATTTATTGGAATGCACTGCATTAACAAAGCAATTTTTCAAGAACGCAATTCAAGGTCCTGCTCTAACATGAATCTTAAATGGCGAAATCTCTTAGTACAGTATCTCTCCATTGCGTATAAAAAAAAGACATGACTTGTTTTCACTGCCAGTTCTGTCTCTTGGCTTGCAGGCTTGCTTTGACAGTTGGAGAAACTTGCAGCAAACCATGCTGCTCCAGATTCTCCAGATTCTCTATGACCCAGGCCTGACAGTTCCAGGTCGTACTCTGATTGTCCACTGGATGAGCCTGGATCAGCAAAACCGCCTGGTTGTGCTTGCTCGAGGGGATGGTCCCGCAATCAATAACTTCGGCCAATCTGGCGGATCTCATAGGTTCCTTGTAAATAGGATCCTCCACGTAATAGCCGCGACCGTTCTTCTCATCTCCAACCTGGAGGATCACAGATTGATCATCAGATGTTTTCAGCCAGAGCGCCCAGTGACAAGGGTCTCACTTGTCAGTCGGGTTGTAGATCGTGTCACGGAGCATGAGTGCTCGCTAAGTCACATGACATGTTTGATTCCTTTGTGTTGATTTCTTTGTTCTGTTTTAGGGCCAGAGCCCCTCGCACATTAAATAGTTCGACGCTGGCAGGCACAGTGTTCTTTTCTTCTTTCCCCATGCTAGTATTTCGCCAGATAGTTCACCAATAAACTTCATATTGAACGGAACCGTCACATAATACTAGCATCATCCTTATTCCTTTTTCAAATCTCCTTCCTAACGCATACAGCTAGGACTCTGTTAGAGAGATCCGTACGCTTGCAATAGAGGAAACCCAACCCAACGAACGAACGAACGAACGAACGAACGAACGAACGAACGAACGAACGAACGAACGAACGAACGAACGAACCAAACCAGCCAAGATGGCTCGAGATGCTACTGAACGAACCCAGAGTAGACGCCTGACTCTGGACATGAAAGAGCAGGGTCGAAAGATTATCACCCACGAAGAATTTCTGGCACAGTGCCGTGACCACCCCAACGAGCTATTTGACTATGTTGCTGATACATTCAACCGTATGATCGACCTCGAGAACGAATACCGGGAGCAGATGGATGATGAGCTCGTTCAGAACCTTCAAAATGAGCTTCAGGAACACAAGGATCGATTGAAAGACAAAGAGAACCAGATTGATGAATTGATGGCGGAACGGGATGAGTATAAGACAGCCTATGCAGAGGTGCAGCTGCGTTCCCGTGGTTCCACTGTGGAGAGCAATAAGCCCTCATACAAATCTGAGAAAGTGCCTGATCCTCCCCTTCTCACTGATGGCAAGGAGCCTAAGTTTGAGGACTGGATGATTGAGATGAAGGGGAAGTTTGTGGCCAATGCAGATCGTTTTGAAAATGACCAGATGAAGAGAGTCTACCTTGTCTCCCGCACTGGAGGTCTAGCACGACAGCAACTGAGCGTCAGATTGCGTGAAGATGCTACTGATCCATACACCAACGTTGAACAGATGTTCAAAACACTCACCACTGCTTTTCGAAACCCCCATCGCCGCATGGAAGCCGACGCGGAGTTACAGACTATGTACATGCGCCCTGGTGACAAGTTTCCTGAATTCTTGGCCAAGTTCCTGTTGCTAGCAAGTGAGGCTGGGATCCCTGATGATCGATACAAGATTGAACTGAACAGGCGACTCACTGATAAGGTTAAGGAGCTGTCTCTTCCCTACATTGGTGATGACAAGACCTTTGATGAATTTACAGCCTATGTGGGTACGGTAGTCCAGTCCTTGAATGTCAATGCTCAAGAAGCCAAACGCCGCAATCTGAGTCAGAACTCCCGCAACAACTCCAACACAAATCCCTTGAAAGCTTCCAACAGTTCAGGCAGTACCAAGCTTGACAACAATATACGACAGGAGCTGATGAGCCAAGGTAAATGCTTCCATTGCAAGGAAATAGGCCATGTGTTCCGGGATTGTCCCCGTCGAAAGAAGAGTAACATCACCCAACTTCGCAAAATTGAAGCGGTTCCTGAGTCATTGAACAACAACTTGGGAAATGGGGATGCCTAGGCGAAGTCTCCTGCTTAGGCAGACACACAGTCAGTCTTTATGGTATTGATTTGCAACAGTTACTTGGAAGGGAACAAGATAGCTTCACTTTAGGTGTTCAAGTAGCTGGAAATGGAGTATCAATTGCAACCAATGCTTTGATTGACACTGGAGCAAATGGATATGTGTTCATATGCACACCATTAGCAATTAAACTGGCTCAATTTTTTGGAGTAGGTACTATCCCACTAGGACAGGACTGCCCAGTTAGGGGATATGATGGTCAAATGGGAGAGCCAATTACACATGCCATAGTGCTTGATTTGAGAATTGATGGAAGAAAAATGTCCAACACTCCCATGTTGATCGCTGACCTGGGGAGGCATGACATCATTATTGGAAGAAAGTGGTTAGCAGAAAGCCAAGTCCTACCAGACTGTACAAACAATCGATTGTTGTGGCCTGAAGAGTTACCTCCCTGGAAAGAGGTGGCGAATCAACTGGTATGGACACTGCCAAAGACCATACTGTACCGAAAGGACCGAGTGAGCATCAATCACCAAAGAGATGCAGACCGAAGGGACAAGCTACTAGAACAGGAAGACATCAAAAGGTGCAACCTTCGAGCCTTTAGTCGGGACAATGAACGATCATTGAGACGAATGGAACAACAGATAATGGAACCTACATTCTCCATAAGACCTCCAGAGAATCTGGTAGTGCAACAAGAAGAAAGGAAGCAAGCACAGAAGGGATGTCAGAGAGGAAAAGAAGCCCCCACAACAATTGACATTGCTATGATTGGTGGAGTGGGTTTTGAACGGCATCTCCGCAAGGGTGACTCAGAGATCTTTGTGACCACACTGGCAGAGATTGACAAGATAGTGGATGAAGGAAGAAATCCTGAGCAGGAAGGGGAGTTGGGAACCATCCGTCAGAAACTGCCAGAACAATACAGAGAGTTTGCTGACGTTTTCAGCAAGACAGCATCTGACACACTACCACCACCACGAAATGTTGATCACCAATTGGAGCTGGATGAAGATCCCTCAAAGGCTGTGGGATACAGCCCATTGTACAAGATGTCTACTGAGGAACTGGAGGCAGCTCGAGAATACATCATTGACAATTTGAATAAAGGCTTCATTGTGCCCAGTCAGTCTCCTTATGCTTCACCTATCCTGATGGCGAAGAAGCCTGGTGGAGGCCTTCAATTCTGTGTTGACTACAGGAAGTTGAATTCAATAACTCGCAAGGACCGATATCCTCTACCCTTAATTGATGAAGTCCTAGAACGGATCTCACATGCCAAGGTGTTCACCAAGTTGGACATCAGACAAGGATTTCACCGTATCCGCATGCACCCTGACTCTGAGGAATACACCACATTTCGGACCCGTTATGGCTCATATAAATACAAGGTGATGCCCTTTGGACTGACAAATGGACCAGCAACATTCCAGCGATTGGTGAATGACATCTTCATTGATATGCTGGATGAGTATGTCACTGCATTTGTGGATGACCTCCTCATCTACAGTGCCAATGAAGCAGAGCATGAACTACATGTGAAAACAGTCCTTACCCGTTTGAGAGCTGCAGGTCTTCAAGCTAGCCTCCACAAGTGTGACTTCCATGTCACTAGGACCAAGTATCTCGGTTTTATCATCACTACAGAAGGGCTAGAGGTGGACCCTGATAAGGTAGCTGCTGTGCTCAGATGGAACCAACCAAACACCATAAGGGGAGTGCAGTCTTTCTTAGGCTTTTGCAATTTCTACCGTCGATTCATTGGATCGCCAAGCCATTGAATCAACTGACAAAGAAGGAAGTCCCATTCCTTTGGACACCAGGATGTGAGGAAGCTTTCCAGAAACTGAAACAAAGCTTAGCAACTGCACCAGTCCTAATACACTATCGCCCAGAGCTGCCAACTCAGTTGGAGACAGATGCCTCAGACAATGTTGTGGCAGCCATCCTCTCACAACTGAGTCCTGAGGATGGCTTATGGCATCCAGTGGCCTATTTTTCAAGATCAATGACGCCAGCAGAGCAAAATTATGAGATCCATGACAAGGAGCTTCTAGCTATTATTGCAGCATTGAATGAATGGAGAGCAGAGCTTGAAGGACTACAGAGAAGTGACCGATTTCTCATCTTTTCAGACCATCAAGCCCTACAATACTTCATGACAACAAAGCGGCTGAATGCCCGGCAGGCCCGTTGGGCAGAATTTTTGTCGAGATTTCACTTCCTCATCAAGTATCATACTGGAAAGACAAACACTTGTGCTGATGCATTGACACGTCAGGATCAGGACACAGGGGTGCTCAAGGACCATTGCAACCAGGTTATGTTGCACCATCAGTGTCTAGAGACTCAGATTATGGATGAGCTTGCTCAGACAGCCCCTCTGACTGACTCATCAGTTGAGGGAAGAGATGAGAGGTCACAAATAGAGTTGAAGCAAATGGACCCTCAGCTACTCCTCATTGACTGCATCTGCAGAGCCAACCGTGAATGGAACCAGAAGCAGCGGACAGATCATGGGGAGCAAGACTCTGTATGGACCAGAGAAGGAGGGCTACTGCTCTACCAAAACCGACTATATATGCCAGACCAAGACAACCTGCGAGTTAGACTGTTGGATGAAATCCATCGGCAAATGTCCACCGCACACCCAGGGAAGACTAAGACCAAACAACTCCTGAAAGAACGGTACTATTGGGAGAACTGGAGCCGCGATGTAGAGCGCTATGTGAATAACTGCATGACATGCAAGAGAGCCAACACCCGACGTGATAAGCCACCAGGGCTCCTCAAGCCATTGCCAACACCTGACCGGCCCTGGCAGCACCTGTCAATGGACTTCTGCTCCCTACCAAAAGATAAAAAGGGATATAATAGCATTTTTGTGATTGTGGATCGTTTCAGCAAGCGGTATATTTCACTACCCTGTTACAAAACCACTGGAGCAGAAGACATGGCCAAGATGTTTGTTGAACATGTTTACCGATGGAAAGGACCCCCTGACACCATTGTGTCAGACCGTGGAGGCCAGTTTGTCTCAGAATTTTGGAGAGGAATGTGTAATGTATTAGGCGTGAAGCTGAAGCTCTCAACTGCTGACCACCCACAGACTGATGGTCAAACAGAGAACGCTAACCAGATCATTGAGCAACGTTTACGTCCATTTGTGAACCATTACCAGGATGATTGGTCAGAGAAGCTCCCTATGATGGACTTTGCTGGTGCACTGCTGACAAGCGAATCCACTGAGACTTCTCCATTCCTCATTGACAGTGGATATACACCCAAAACATCATTTGACTGGAAAACAGACCTGAATGGAGCCACCACAGAGACCAATGCCCAGCAACGACTACAACAGTTACAGGAAACATGGGACTGGGTACAGGAACAGCTCCAAACTGCCCAAGCACGCCAAAGGCGGAATGCAAACCGGAGCAGGCGAGAGACAGATTTTGGTGTTGGAGACATGGTGATGGTGTCAACAAAGAACTGGAACACTGGACGGCCCAGTAAGAAGCTTGACTACCAGTGGGCAGGCCCGTTTCAGGTCCTTGCAAAAGAAGGAAACGCCTTCCGCATCAAATTGCCAGCTTCTGTCAAGGTCCATCCTGTGATCAACCCTGAATACCTCCGCAAAGCTACCACCACAGAACCACTGCCTGGCCAGCAGGCAGAGGAGCCACCACCCATCACAGTTAATGATCAAGACGAGTGGGAGGTGGAGGAGATCATTGCTTCACGACTGAGATATCGGAAACTGCAGTACCGGGTGAAGTGGACGGGCTATGATGAGGATTTGAACTGGTACCCCGCTCGGGATTTCAAGAATAGTCCAGTAAAGCTCCAAATCTTCCACACAGAGAACCCGGAGGCGCCGGGCCCCCCCCGCCGATTATTGGAGTGGCTCCGCGCAGCCGAGGAGGAGGAATTCCTGGATGATCACCCTGATGACGACTACCCAGTTCCCAATGGCTGAGGGCAGCCATTCTTTCAGAAGGGGGGGATTATGTCACGGAGCATGAGTGCTCGCTAAGTCACATGACATGTTTGATTCCTTTGTGTTGATTTCTTTGTTCTGTTTTAGGGCCAGAGCCCCTCGCACATTAAATAGTTCGACGCTGGCAGGCACAGTGTTCTTTTCTTCTTTCCCCATGCTGGTATTTCGCCAGATAGTTCACCAATAAACTTCATATTGAACGGAACCGTCACAGATCGCGACCCAAACGGTAGTCATTTCGGCTATTCTATAAGACCATATTAGCAAATTGGCACAAATTCCCAATATGTATCAACAGCCTCACTTGAGAAGTTCAATCGACACAAATCACTGAAGGTGCAATAGACGAGCAAAAGAAACAAGTCGCCTTTATATGACAAGGGCGGGGATTGAACAAAGATCTCGGACAATAGAATAATGACTTGAATACCAAATTTGTAGAGGAAATATAGTTAAACGGGAGTTGTAGGGGAATTTCGTATGGCAGGTTTTAAATAGGCTTCATCGCTCCTGCTTCGAGGGGACATGTCACTTCCAAACCGGCGATCCTTCTCTTCATTTCCATAGGAAGGCGCGCGCAGAAGTCACTTAGGTCACTGGACATTATGGGATCTGAATCTAGCAAATGATGCAAGAGCGCTAAAAATGATTGGTTATGGGGATGTCAACTTTTCTCAGGAGCTGGGCGGCAAGAAGAACCTTACTGGTGCCGGCGATTCGCCTATAATTCTCCAGTCAAAAGTACAGAATATCTTTAGGTCAGGTTCCAAGTTTGAAATTGATTTCGACCATCGTTTAAGAAGATTGCCGTAATGGCCAATAAGAGTCATGAGTGGGCTTGTCCACGAAGCGCTGGCCCCTGTGGCAAGCACATCATCCACCACCACTGACGCGCCTCTGGGGATCAAATCCCGGCCCATCTCGATCCTCTTTCCTTTTGAATGGTTGGATATCGAACTTGTCCCCTTGGGAAAGGCGTGAGCGCAGAAGAAAAAAAATTATTTAAACCACAACATTCAACAAGACAATCATTGAAAAATATACATCAAAGATATGGAATTTCCCAACCCTCACATCGTCCCCCCTCAAATCTCACACACCCACACGGCCATTCTGCTCCATGGCAGGGGAAGCAATGGTCCCGAGTTCACAGAAGAGCTTTTCTCTTCAGTGACATCCAGAAAGCAAAACCTGGCCTCTTGCCTTCCCACCTGGCGTTGGGTTTTTCCAACCTCGCGAGATAGATGGAGCACCACATTCCAGGAAGAAGAATGCTCCTGGTTCAATGCATACTCCTTGACTGATATACATGCACGACAAGACCTACAAATCGACGGCCTGAGAGAGTCTATTTCGCACGTTTTAGATTTACTGGAAAATGAGATCAGACTACTCGGCGGACAATCGAACCGTGTTTACCTTGGAGGAATCAGCCAAGGAATGGCAATGGCTTTGTGGGCATTGTTTTGTGCTACGCATCAGGTACACAGTCAGCTTGGGGGTTTTGTGGGTTTCTGTGGCTGGTTTCCATTCGCCCAGCAGGTGGAAGAGTTGGAGACAGCCAACAGTTCCAGTACGTCTGGTGAGAAAACTGAGATCCAGCAGTGTCAGTTGTTGGATTTTTTCCACGATACAATCGCCTATCCCAAAACCTCGCCAGCGGATGTGGTGAACAATGCATCAATTCTGTCGACACCTGTGTTTCTGAGCCACGGAACGGATGATCCGTGGGTCTCTGTAGAACTGGGTCGACAGGCATTTCGCGTCGTGCGGCAGATTATGGACCATGTTGAGTGGAGCGAGTTCATGGGAGCGGAGGGAGACAGTCACTGGATCAAGGAGCCGGAGGGATTTGATTGTGTTTTGCAGTTTTTTGAGAAATGCACCCAAAGTTAAGCAGAAGGTAGCCACCCAGTGTCTGATTAGCACATGTTTCGACAGAAACCATTGGAATATGTATTTTTTTACTCAATGATAGTTGTATCCATCTACAGTCAAACCTCGCCAAGACGATTCCCACGTAGCCGATAACCTCGCATAGCCGATAGTAGTAGTAGTAGTAGTAGTAGTAGTAGTAATCGAATTTATTGTCCTTATCGAGCCCCATTGGCTATGAAAGACAGTGCGGTTCATGAGCACAAGCTCCTACTTAGTTTCTAAATACATCTTTGATCGTTCAGTTTCCTTTTCCTCGCCCCAATCCGCCTATTTGTGTCACGGAGCATGGGTGTTCGCTAAGTCACATGGCATGTTTGATTCCTTTGTTCTGTTTGGAGTAGGGCCAGGTCCCTCACACACTAGATATTTCAGCGCTGGCAGGCCCAGCGCTCTTTTGTTTCCTTCCTCATGCTAGTATTTCGCCAGATAGTCCACCAATAGATCTCATATTGAACGGGACCGTCACAATTTGCGCAGGGCATTTGGGCAGTACTCATCACAGGGCATTCCTCTAGCGCTAGCATAACCATTACTGTAGCTGGAGGATCTGCAAATTTTGATACGCTCCTCATTTTTCGTAGCATTCTTTGCCAGCTCAAGCTGGTTGTGCGGGGAACTAGGAGTCTGAGGACCATGCTAGACAACAGAGCTACTAAAGTTCAAGCGTCTTGTGGTGAATGTCATGTCGGCGGGAATCCAACCCGCGATCCCAGTTTTGGGGTAGAACCTCAGCAAAATCCCTCGCCTGGGAGTCCACTCGGTGTGCATACCACAGAGCACAGCCGCTAAACTACATAAGACTCTGTCATATAGCCTCGTGCAGTCCGGATTATCGACTCCCTGATTCCCAATCCTGAGCTTACCCGCTCCTTTCAGGATGCCCCCGACGCGTCGGGCATATATTTACGCGAGCCTTCATATACAAGCTCCTCCCTCTCTCCTTCTTCTTTCTTCCTTTCCCCATCGAATCCTTTTTGTATATAGCTAAATAGTAGCTTTCGGGCTTAGCCCCTTACACCAACTGTTGAAAGAGCCTGGAACCCATTTGGACCATTTCATATATCTTGCCTCTTTCTTGGTTTTCCTTTCACTCCCTGAAGTGCAGATATTCCTGACATGAAGGGCGCTTAGCTCTTGAGGTGATGGGGGAAAGTTCCAAACGTCAAACAGTATTGCCAGAACCATTATGGGCTGATTATCCTGTTCAACAAAAGAGCAGTGGTAAATTTCATACCGGGCGAGATAATGCGACAAGGTCCCAGGCACTCATCGATCGCTCATATCGCTTTGGAATTCAAATAAAAGCTCACAGAAACGCCCCCCTCCCCTCTTTCAACTGTGAAGGGATGTTAAGGGCTAAGCCCGCAGCGCTAATAACTAGCTATCATACAAGAGGTTTCGTTGAAGAAGAGAAGAACGGATGTCCGATCAGACAGCCTTTTATATACAAAAGTACGTTATGCGGGGTAGTAGTCAAGTAACCACTCCGATCATTCCTCCGACTAGCATATCGTTTATTCTACAGGCGCAGCCTGTGACAAGGGACAACCAAAGGCCAGGTACCACAAGTCATACAATGTTAATCAAGAAGGATATGGGATGATTGCTCTAAAGGATGTTGAAGGATTTCCTGCTTTTCTGATAAAGAAACGCCAAATACCTTTGTCATGGACTTTCCAAGAAGCTTCGCACAAAAATCTAGTGTCATTGATAGACTTCTACACAGAATCCAGCTTGATTTGGTCTATGAGTATGTGCATCTGGCTATTCCACTAGGCGGCTTAACAGGGATTGTGGATTTCAATGAGGCGGATATAGCCACTGTGTGCAGGGAGATTCTAGATGGTCTCATTTTATTCACTTCCAAACTCGGCATATCACACGGTTCAGTTGACTGCAGCAATGTCCTCCTAAACGAGAAAGGAGAGATACAATTGGGTAGGCAAGACCTTGCCCTAGATTTCAGTAAACGGTTAACGATAACTCTAGCAAATGTTGGGGACAGTACATTAAACAGCAACATGCTGAGCAACTGGAAGTCAGATTTAGCAGCCGTTGGTTTCCTTGTCATTTGTCTCAGTGACAAAACTGCCTTGATTTCAACAGTCGCTCCTTTGAAGACTGCGCTATCAAGTCCAGCTTGTGGTTTCATAGAAAAGTCAAAAACGGAGTCAGCTAAAGAACTTTTGAATGTAAGATTGTCCCTTCTTTTTACAGTCAATTTTGAGAAAGGTGTTAACTTGTAAGGATGAATTATTGTATCCAGCAACACCAGGAGGGGCTGAAGCCTAAAGCGACATTATTTTGATGCACTTCCTTTGAGCCTCTGATTTGGCAGCCGAGTTTGTGAAGATAATTAAATTTCATCATGGCGCGGCAAATGTAACTAATAGGTTAATGGGAACTTATCCCTTATGTTTCGTCGCTCTAAAATTACCGATAGGAGAGTAGGGACGGACTGGAAGGTAGGAACAGACTGGGGACTAGGGACGGACTGGGTAGTACGGACAGACTAGAGAGTAGAAGCAGACCAGTTAGTAGGAGCGGACTAAAGGGTAGGGATGGACCGGAGAGTAGGAGCGGACCAGAGAGTAGGGACGGACTAAGGAGTAGGGATAGACTGGAGAGTAGGAACGGACTGGGGGTAGGGACGGACCAGCCAGTAGGAAGAGATTTTGGGCGGGAAATCACCGAAAGGGTTCGCACACCTCAATGGACATATGAATATAAGACAGGTTACAGGTGAGCCGCCCTCGTTCAAAAGCTCGGGCGCGCCCCGAACCTGGTCATGCTTACCTCAGTTGAAGCGGGGTCTCTCGGATCGTAGCTCAAAAGGGAAATCGGGAGTCGATTATTCCGGACTAAACGAGGTCTATATGGAGAGAACTAGGCGAAGGTAGAGATGTATTGTCTATCGAACGTAGGTGCGTATACGTAGCTGATTGAGTGCTTAATCTACAATATGTGCGCACACGTCGACTATAAGAATCTCCTGGCCTCGCTTCTCGGGCCAACCATTTATCCGATTAATCCTTATCAATCTTCACCGGACGAGGGGGTTTAATATTCAACACATAGGATAAACATAGACTTGGTATAGTCAATCTTCTTGACCTTCTTTTGTTTCTCCTCCTCTCATTGAGTGCAAGGTACACAGGGTAGCCATGCATAAAATGTCGCACACAATCATTTCAGCCAATGAAACAATATCGAAACTCCCAACTGAAATCCTCTTTCATATCTTTTCATTCCTCCCGACGACCTCTGATCAAGGGATTGGTGATTTTGATGCACAATGGCGACCGCTTAGATTAGTCTGCCTACAGTGGAGAAATGTGGTCGACATGTTCATCTACTCCCATCTCACTCTCCCATCTCAAAACGAGGATCATGGTTCTTTGAGACTGGAGCGATGTCTAAAACAAATGGACCGCAGACCACATCGCTGGAAATACCTCCATTCTTTATCTTTAAATGTGCAAGGTGACTCTGAGCGGGGATACTGCATTTCACTTATCAAAGAAGCAACAAGAAAGGGTAGTGTTATCAATCAATTGGCCTTAACGACTGAAATCCTCTCTTTTGATCAAGCACTATCTGAGACAATTGCTGGACTCCCACTGACCTCTCTTGACCTGAGCGGTGTCAAATTTGGAATTGGCTTGAGAACAATATGGAAGTATTTCAACTTGCCTACACTACAACACATTCACCTGAGCCAAATCACTTGGAGTGACGATATGCTGGATCTGCTAAGAAGCCTGAAATTTGATCAAAATTGGGTCTACTTAGCAGAGGAGCATATTGTTGAGTATCAGCAACTCAATCATCCTGATAAGTGTGAGCAATTGCTACCTGTTGGCTGCCATCAGAACCTCAAGTCATTAGTTCTACCAGTGCCTGCTGCAGAGCCAGATGTGGCAGATCTCCTATTTCTCTGGCCAGCTCACCTCAAGAGAGTGACATTTTTGTTTATTCATGATACACTCTATGCTGAAAGCTACCCCGCTCCTGTGATTGAGAGCCTACTGAATCTACACCGTGATTCCCTTGAAAGAATTGAGCTCCCGCCTATCCCTGGAAACGGACTACCAAACCTGAGTGCATTTCACAACATATCTGAATTGCATCTTCATGCATCCTCTTTCTTTAATACAACACCTTTTGATGCATCCTCCAAACTAGAAGCTCCTTGTCTTCAGCGACTCACCATTGACTTCACCAAACATGAGCCATTCTCAAGAAGTGTCGGGGGATCAGTAGACCCTGAAGATTTCAGCAACCACAAATCCAATTTTCTAGAACACTTCATCATTACCCAGAAGTCAGGGCAGTCAAAAACCTGCCTGAGACAGATATTTCTCCGATTCGGCCCCGAGACAATTGCAGAGGATAGTATCCTATTGGAGCTGTGGTCAGCTGATCTTGTGGAGGAGGTTTCTGCAGTGGCAGCTTCTTATGATATCTCTCTGACATACAACAAACCGGTTTATGTTGAGGGTAGAGGAGAATTTCCAAGGAGAGTCTTGGATAGAACCCAGCACATGATATTTGACTTACTGCTCGAGCCACCAACCCAGGATGGAGTGCATGTTGACGCCATTAAAAACAGCTTAGGGCTTCCTACTGCAGAGGTTGAGTCTGCTATTGAGGGGATGCTGCGGGATGGAATACTTTTTACTACTGTTGATGCTGATACATTCGATATCATTGACTATTTTTCGTGAGCATATCTCATATTACAGCTGGAAGCCCGTGGGATGGACTGAATAGATTTTAGACAAAATTTACAATTGTTGTACTAGGCCTTGCAGAATCAAATGTATTATCGCGAGTATGGCTTAATCACTTCTACTGTAGCTTCGCATCCATCTTGCTCGAAATATGGTCGCGAACGACGAGGCTTGGCTGAGGGGCAACGAAGGGTACAAAGATGGCTGCAACGAAAACACTGGAGAACCATCTGATTCGCAATGCATCACGGCAGCTCAAAACATCATTTACTGTTAGCACGGCCCTAGAATGATTAGACCATACCTGTGGGAAGACCGCAATTGCAGCAGATCCAGAAAGTAGTTGGGTTCGACACGCTAAAAGCTAACGCCACGCACTAGCGTGCCAAGGCCAGTCAGGCGTGTGGAATATGGCTCGTGCACGCAAGCGCCACACGTAACTTCATTGTGTAATATTCTTACCGTTATTTAAATTTCAGAGCTTTTACCATACCTATTGCCAACTACGATGCTGGCTAATATGAGTGCTTTAAAACAGACTTG
The DNA here is from genome assembly GCF_016861735.1 of Aspergillus chevalieri. NCBI lineage: Eukaryota > Fungi > Ascomycota > Eurotiomycetes > Eurotiales > Aspergillaceae > Aspergillus > Aspergillus chevalieri. The sequence goes on along the minus strand of NC_057367.1, from coordinate 2,281,742 downwards.
AGATTACTGCTTAAGCATTGATTATAATTTAAATTAGTTAATAAATATTTGCAAAACAATTATTAATGCTATTCAGCAGTTTGACGGCTTACGTATGTGTATGTGTATGTGTAGGGAAAGCGTACTTATAGTATATATATCTCTCCGGTTCCCGTATATAGTGATTATCTGGAAGCTCAGTTACAACTACTTAAAAAAACAGTTATTAAGTACATAAATATATGTATTAATGATTAATGCTGTCCTCCATTTTCTAACTCTAACTCACGTAGCTCACGTTCTCTTTTCTTGATTTCAATCTGCTTTGCAAGTAATTCGGCCTTTAGATTGTTTATCTTCAATTCCTCCTCCAGGTTCTGTAGCTCTGTATTTTGATATTGCTCATGTGAATTAGCTGTAGCAACTCGTTGGAGACTAACTTGGGATGAGCTAGAAAGATAAAGCAGTTAGTAAGTACTTTATAAGTAGCTGTCAAATAGTTAAGGACTATTTAAGATAGATCTTACCTTGATCTAGCTCGAGAGCTCCCTCGCCGGCTCATGCTCCCCCTTCGACTTGGAGTTCGTTGCAATGGTCTTCCGCTACTAGATGAGGGAAAGAAAATATGATCTTGATCTTGATCTTGTATATTCAACTCAGGTGAGTTAGATTCTGTTTGTCGAGCTGATTCTATAAGAGTTAATCAGTTTATATGTGCTTCTCAAGCACTTGCAATTGGGGTTTCAAGCTATAACAATAAATACATACCAGATCGTGCCATATGTCTTAGAAAGCTAGCCTCCAAAGTTTGAGTTGCATAGCGGTGTCGAAGACCATATGAATTATAGCTTCGATTCTGCTGCACGTCCTGTATATCTAGCTTCAATGATCTAGATGTATTTAATGAGTGGTTAGTAAGTGCTTTACAAGTGGTTATTAGGTACATACTCAAGAATTGCTTGAAGCAATGTCAATTGCTTTCCACGACGATTGGATTTATTATGAGTTTGTTCAACAGCATTAGTACTCTTTCGCACCATATCAAAGATATGATGTGGTATAAGAGAACAATACTTATTGAGACCTGCTGCAATTACCGCACTCTTTTTATGACGAGCCCAGTTCTGAATTGCAGGATGTTCATGTTCTATAAATAGTTAGTTATTAACTATTCAAAATTTGCATTTGAATTAGTTAGTAAGAAAGTACTTACTGATTAACAGATCACACCATTTATGATAGTCCTCTTCAGACTCACATTCTAAAAGCGCAGCCATGCGTGTCCTGATGTATGGATTAAGAGAATGAGTTTGAAGAGTTTCACGAATCCCTCGTAGGAAATGAACTCGACATAGAAGAAGAACATTCTTTAGAAGCCATATACGTGAATGGTGGTCTGGATCAATCTCCATTAGAAACTGAGCCAATCCTATTGCCAATTAGTTAGCCGCTGCTTGATAACTGATTGTGAAATGGCCAGGGAGTGCCTATTAGATACCTTCAATTTGCTTATTGTCCATATCCATTACCAGAGCATGAAGACCAGTGTTACAGACCTCGACGTATTAGTCTCACGTGATTATGCGGGGAGGCAAGGCAGAAATCATTGGTTAACAAGCCATGATAACATGCGGGAATAACAGGGGTTGAGCTACTATTTGGGGCTCACATCACGTGACCCAGTGGTATACAGATGATCGACGAGACGATATAAGAATGGTATATCATATACCATTCTTCTACCAGTCAATATACCAACCCTACTACCACTCACAGGATGGAAGGATATATAAGGACGCTCATTCATGTACTTAGCTTAGTTCTTCGCGATCAATCTAGTTAATCAAGCATTGGTTACCTTCTAGTTTCTGACTCGTCCGCACTTAACCAACAACCCAGTATACGTACTCGGTTGGCCTTGTTTCTCTATTCGTTACTTTTACCGTTTCTATTTGTTGATTATCTTACGGAGCCTGGAGGGGGCGATATACCCATCAACACATACGACACACCAAACCGGACCCGGAGGGGCATTAAGCATACGATTACTTGGAAGACACTTAGGGTAAGTGTCCAGTCTCGAAATACAACTAACTAGAACCCTAGGTACGACACGAGAGAAGCCAGGTTGTGACAACCAGTACCATGTAGGGCACGAAAGGTAATCCTCTTGCCTGTCAACTTATACACAATATGATAGATCTTCTTGAATAAGATATAATAGCCCTCTGTAGTGTCTTCAGTTGTAAAGACACGACAAAGAGTCATAACTAATTAGCCAGCAGTTAGTAAGTGGTTAGTAAGTGGTTGAAAAGTACTCTTACTTACTCTTTTTCTGATCTGCTAAATATGTGGCAAATACCACCTCCTTCATCTCTTTTGATTGTACTCGTTTGAATGACATATCAATCTCTATAGAAGATAATGTATGAAGTAATTCAGCTTGCTCTTTCAGAATGCATATTATCATGATCTGATCATTTTGTTGATAAACTTCATGTATGTACTCCTAAATGTTAAAAATTGATAAGTTATTATGTAGTTATAGAGTACTGAACAAGCAGTTATGAAGTACTTACCTGAAGATCTTTGTTCTTTCCTAATTCGAACATTACACCATTGACATTCTGACCAGCTGGATAATGGAGAAGTCTTTGTTTTCGAATGACAGCTTGAATTGGGTCCATATTTGAGAAACTCTCATGAATTTGCTGAATTGTATGGCAATTATGCTCAGCACAGAATGATTGTAATGCTGGACTTTTAAGAAATGTACCTAAAGCCATTTATCAACACTCATTAAGTACTTATCAGGCACTTAGGAAGCACTTACCCAGTGTCAAGCTTGGGCTCCGAGCCTGATTTATCGATTGCAGAATTCCATTCATAATTTTTGCAGGTGCCTTTCGTGGAGGTGGAGGAACATGTGTATGAACACCATGAGACATAAAGACAAAATATGGATTTTGACTTAAATCAGTGGGAATTAACCAATGGAAAGTCACATTACATTTAGCATGTACTAATTTTCCAGGTCCCTGAGGATGATCATATGCTGGAGACAATAAGTACTTAGCAAGCAGTTTTTAAGTATTTTATAAGCACTTACCACAATACAGTGACTTTGACTTGATCGATTCAACAGCACCGCACTCTTCCATATCCATAATAATTTCATTATTCAACAATCCCTCAAGAAACTGAAGGTGCACTGAGCCATTCTTTGGAACTCTATAGGTATAATGACCTGCAGGGTCTGATGGTGCATTGATGCATCTAACATAGAAATCGAAACCACCTAGAGGATTCTATAATTGATTAGCAACTATAATAAGCAGTCCATAAGCACTTAGGATAATTAATTACCGGAATGGAGCTTTGGGTTAACTTAGGCTGGCAAGAATTCTGAAAGTGATAACAAGATAGTTGATTTTTAAAGAGATTTTTTGCTGATCGATAAAATCTATTGAATCATAAGTAGTTAATACTTGATAACGGAATGCTTGATAAGTACTTCTTACCTATATGCAGCATCTTTGGTTGTATCTCTTTCCATCTCATGAATGCGCTGTCGAATATCTTGCAAAATTGTCCATAAATCATCTGTAACATGAGTGTGATGCATATTTTTCAGTTGTATACCGGCATATTCACAGATCTTTATACCAGAACATCTATAAGAGGAGCTAGTATATGATGTTCCTAGGAATGAAGAATGGCTGGAAGGCCGGTTGCGATAATTTTGTCGAACACAGTACTGAATCTATAAAGTGCTTAGTATCTGCTTACCAAGTGCTTGTAAGGTACTTGTGAAATATTTACACTGTTAACCATGTCCTCTACAGTTTCCCTCTGCTGATTCGGCGGCACATTTATAACATACCCATATCCATTAGGATCAGTAGATGGATATTCCGGAAGATCACTTGTATATTCTAATTTAAGGACCTTCAATGGCTTCGTTGAGGCATCAGTTAGCTGAATAAGAATATTTTCTTCCTTCTATCTAGTTAGCAATTAATGTCAAAGTAGTTAGGAACTAGTACAGATAATATACCTCCTGCTGGGGTTGACTCAAGTCGGTTTCAATTGATCTAAATAGATCATCTTGTAAGATAAAACCAGGATCTTCAGAAATGAATGTGTTCTCCATTGCAAGTAGTGGCTGAGTAGTTGCTAAGTACTTAAAGAACTAGAAATCGAGAATTCGGGAGGAAGAAGAAGAAATTAAGGAGTGAAATTCAAAGGATTTACAGGTATTTAAATATTTTACTTACTAGCGGTATAAACAAATTCCACATGGTCAGGTGACTTGCGCGTGGCGGGACCCGCTTTACGAGTCGATGCCACCTACCCTCTCCAGCAGATCCCAGATGGTTTGCTGACTTGAAATAACGTAATCCACAAGCGAGCGGGCCACCCAATTATCTCAGTATCTCAGACCGTAGATGCCGTCACGTGGGGCCCACGTGATCCAGGCTAAACCAGAAATAGAATTCCTGAACCTGGAGGCACACAAAAAGGGATGAATAAGCATCATCCCAATCGGGTTAGCTTGAAACGAGCGGTAGCTCAGGATCGGGGAATCGGGGAGTCGATAATCCGGACAATACGAGGCTATATAACAAAGAGTGTGATATTGGAATCTATAGACACCTTGACAATAGAATGAGTGCTTGGCCATCTAAAACGTATGGCCATGGTGTCCCTATTTATGTACAAGGATTCTTCCGTTTTCAGTAATCAGGCCGCTTTCAGTAATCGGACCGACTATTAATCCATCGTTACTTTCATCACTCCCCTTCGTACAATCGCTGCGTGTACAACAAATCAATCAAATAACAATCTGGCAATCTGATAAGCAGCGGTTGGACGCATACTTCCACTTCCATTTGTGTTGAAACTTTCCAAGTTCTCCCCTTTAAATCATGCTCAATCTCTTAATAAATCGTTTATGAGCATCACGATGGCTTGCCTTTGTTAGAGCATCAGCAATCATTTGATCTGTGGGTAGATGCTCAAGGCGGACTTCACCATTGCCTATATGGTCCCGTATGGCATGGTAGCGCACTGCGATATGCTTGGTCTTTGGGTGATCAATCGGATTGTCAGCTAGATTGATAGCTCCCCGGTTATCTTCATATATGGTGGTAGGTGTGCTGCCATAAATGGATGCCTTTCCTATAGCGTATAGGAAGTGGCGTGTCCAAATTACTTGTTTAGCAGCCTCTGAAACTGCCATATACTCGGCCTCAGTCGTACTCTGCGCAGTAACTGACTGTTTCCGGCTTGTCCAGGTAATTGGTGCGTCATCAATCATCAGTATGAAACCTGTTGTTGACCGGCTCTTTGCTGAATTAGCATATGCAGAATCTGCATACACAGTTAATCCTTCTCTCCCCTTCGCACTGAACGTCAATCCATGAGCCATAGTTGATTTGACGTATCGAAGTATATGCTTGGCGGCTCCAAGATGGATTCGGCGCGGTTCAGCGAGATATTGAGACAATTGATTGACCGCAAAGGCGATATCGGGCCTGGTAGCGACTACCATGAATATCAATCGTCCAATCAATCTCCGAAATAACTTGTGCTCGCTCCGTCCCAATTGTGGTGTATCCTCCGAATTCAACTTCACACTAGGGCTAATTGGTACGTATGCAGGATTGCAATCGCCCATGCCAAACTCCTCAAGAATCTGACGTGCATATGATTCCTGGTCTAGGCGAATGGAACCATCTCTCCTCCACATGAAGCGAATTCCAAGCAATTTCTTGACTAATCCACCATCAGTCATTGGATGGAATTCCTTCAGTTTCCTTTTACCGCGTCAATTTCGCCCTCACCCCTGCCGAATATAACTATATCGTCCACATACAGCGCAATAATCAGTCCCCGCTTATTGATGAAAATACTGGGATCCGCAGTGATGGGATCAAAACCAATACTCTTCAAAAATCGACTGATTTTTCGATGCCACAGGTATGCAGACTGACGTAGTCCATATAGAGACATCAACAGTTTCAGAACCATGCCCTCTTTGGCGTCTGGGTCGAAATCCTGAAGACCTTCTGGAATCTCCATACAGTTCGGCTTGTCAAGTCTGGATCCAGCGAAAGCACTTAATGCGTCCATCACATGTGCAATGAGCCCATATCTGGCTGCAATTGCACACAAGATCCGCAGGCTATCAAGTCGAAATACCGGCGCAAAGGTCTCATCAAAATCATCATCCGATTGCTCGTTTCCCCTGGCAACTAGCCTGGCCTTAAACCTATCGATCCGGCCGTCCAAGCCTAGTTTGACATCAAACACCCATCTGCAGGTTGATATATTCCCATCAGCTTGCTTCCGGGGTATAACTTTCCAGGTTCCAAAGCTCATCAGGGTGCTCAGCTCCTTATGAATAGCCTCTTTCCATTTTGCACCATATATCGGATCGTTGATAGCTTCGCTGTACGATTTCGGTATTCGTATGCCTGCTTTCTCACGCGCTTTATGCGCAACCTCATATTCTCGGTCACCAATCAGCAACTCAGTAGCTATCGCAAGCCTTGCCAATTGAGCCCGCATGCGCTGAGCTGGACGATCATCATCCTGCTCCCCTTCAGCTTTGCGCTTGCGGCTATATATTTCCTCACTTTCACGGCTCTCTATCAGCGCGTTTGATGGTTGGTGTGTTCGAGCAGAACGGCGCTCAGTTTGATGCTTATTCACTGAACCTTCTCTGTTAGATGATTCAAGCTCATTCACCAAACCATCTCTGTTCTCGGGAGAATCATTCTCCCCTTCCAATGATGATTCATTCACACCTTGTGAATCATCCACCTCAGTCGTGGATTCCGGTTGCAGCCTTTCTTCATTCATACTATCATCCACCTCACGCGTGGATGGTTGTGGTGGTGATTCTGCCTCTTCTGAATGGGTATTGGGAGCGTCTCGTTGATTATCTTCCATGTTATCCGCTAATATGCCTGGCTCCCCTTGCGGATTTACATAATCGTTAACAGGCTCTGTTTGTTGTTTGCCAGGGCCACTTGATACTCCGATCTGTGGATTCCCAGGCGGTTTCTCGTTATTGATAATTGTCGGCTCTGGCATATTGGTCGACGGCATATCACCCACATTGGCGTGCACCACCTCAGTCAAATAACCACATTCTCGCTCTCGGAAAGTCGGATTGGTTACCAGCCGTATATCACTGGCTCCCTTTGGCAGTACATGGTACTGTTTATCACTCTTCCCATACAATAGGAAGGTTCCTTCCATGACACGACTCTCAAGCTTATCATCTGACTTGTGGTGGTAAAGTACCCGACAGCCCCAAACTCGCAAGTGGGCTAGATCTGGTTTATGCCCATACCATAGCTCAAATGGCGTCTTATTGTCACTTCCTTTGACAAATGTTGTTCGATTCCGTAAGTAATTCGCAGTCACTACTGCGTATTTCCAGTATCCTTTGCTGACGCCTGAATCAAATAACAGAGCTCTCGTGATTTCCAAGATATATCGGTTGAATCGTTCCGCAACACCGTTTTGCGGGGGGGTGTAAGCCTCAATGAATTCAAGTTGGATGCCTCTCAACAGGCCCCATGATTCCAATGCTAGAAACTCTTTCGCATTATCAGCACGTATGACCAATAACATCTTGCCAGCTTCTCGCTCAACCTGGCGCAGCCATACTTCGAGCGTGTTCTGCACTGAGCTAGATAACCGATTTTTCTTGATAAAGACCCATGAATGCCGCGTGCAATCATCTATCAGGGAAAGGTAATATCGCTCATCACCAATGCTTTCATCGTATGGACCCCAGAAGTCCATATATACCCTTTGGAGTGGTCTCTTCGCTCTAGGAACTGGAACATGGCTCTGGTTCTTCACCTGCTTCGCTTTGATGCATATCTCGCAATCATCTTCTAGCAGCGTTTCTCGTTTACCAATTTTCAATTGATCCATATCCAAGGCTTCAACACAGCTGTTAAAACGTCTCTTTCCAGGATGTCCAAGCCGTTGATGGATGATTTGCCGGCGTTGATCAACTTCGTCTTCAGCTCCAGCTCTAGCAACTCGTCCACTGAGCAGTTGGATCACTGATTTCTCATCTGGCTTTGCAATGGATTCTGCGCACTTTCTTGCTTGCTCTGGCTTCACATACAGAGCGTTTGCATGTGTCACTCTATCCAGGTAGGTTGATCGCCCTATTCGTCGTCCTTTGGCAATTATCTTACCATCCTTCAGTATTGTATAACCTCTGTTCGAGCCCCTCGACTCAAATCCAGCAACATGGAGCGCTTCCAGTGACAACAGGTTCTCCGCCAAACCAGGTACATATATGACGTTACTCAATCGGACTGTTGACCCATTTGGCAGGCTGAATCTGACTATTCCTCTTCCCTTAATAGGTATTTGAATTCCATCTGCAACAGTCAGAGTTCCGCGGCTTTTCCAGTCCAATCTTTCAAAAATATCCTTGTTGCCAGTTGACATGCTCGTGGCTCCGCTGTCAAAACACCATACTGATGGATTGCTGCTGTTTGCTCGGTTTGCTTTTTCACTTGTGAATCGACCCATTTCTGATCTCTCAGTCGCATATGAGCTGAATTCATCCATCTCATCTTGGTTGGTTTCATCGTTGCTGCTTTGTGCTCCAGCAAATCTGCCTTTCTGCCTGTTCACTTTACCTTGTCGACCTCCTCGTCGATCTTTGGGTTTTTGATGATCCTCATCGTCATCACTCTCATGCTTGTTCTGGCATTCCCTCGCGAAATGCCCTGCCTTCCCGCAGACATAACATTTTGATCCATTTTTCTTCTTTTGCTTACCATCTTTGTAAGCTCGAGATCCTTTTTCACCTGCAGATCCTCCTTTCATCTGCATAAGGTCTTCAACTCGGCTTAGGACATATCCCTTGTCCAAAGTGGCGTTCGAGCTCATCACAGTGTCTCTCAACGTGGCATATTGGCTGCCTAATCCTCGCAAATACCACAACACAATCAGTTCTTTGATACTGATCATCTCACTGCCATTCATGTCGATGAATTCTTCCCCCAATTGGTCGATTTCGCGGAATGCTTCCTTCTCATTCAGCTTTGATTGATCCCAAGTCCAATTGGCCATCTTCATCAACTTCATAGCCTTCTTGGTGTTTGATGACTTCAAGAACATTTCTTTCAGGCAGTCCCATTTTGACCCTGCATTCGGTTGGTCCTTGACTTCCAAGATCGTTGCTGGCATGAGCCCCTGCTCAATGATTGAATCGGCCTTCAAATCGATTTTAAACCAATCCATATCTTCACTAATGATCGATCCATATCTGGAGCTCCCAACCTCATAATAATATTGGATTGTCTGCCAGCAGAATTGGACCTTCAACTGCTTTTCCATCGCATGGAACCAGTATCGAGCGTTCTCCTCATTCAATCTCTCAATAGAGAACTGGTATATCTTGATACCATTCTCCTTCACTGGTTTCCTCCCATCTGGAGGAAGAGGTGTATTCATCGCTTCCTTGGGTACTCCAGCCATAATAACGTTCTCACAACTCAATAAGCTTCGCCGAGCGGATTATTGGCCGGTAATCTCGTGGGAAGAATATCGAGGGTAAGGCTCGTAGTCAAGATTAATCGATCGGTCTATACTCGATGTTAAGCGAATATAGTACCCCCAGGGTGCCAAAGCGCTTGTTAAGACGTCAGTATGGCAAGCCCGGGCTCATAACCAATGAAACGAGCGGTAGCTCAGGATCGGGGAATCGGGGAGTCGATAATCCGGACAATACGAGGCTATATAACAAAGAGTGTGATATTGGAATCTATAGACACCTTGACAATAGAATGAGTGCTTGGCCATCTAAAACGTATGGCCATGGTGTCCCTATTTATGTACAAGGATTCTTCCGTTTTCAGTAATCAGGCCGCTTTCAGTAATCGGACCGACTATTAATCCATCGTTACTTTCATCATAGCTCAATTTTTGATCACGTGTGATCGTTGTGGGTCGCCTGAGATACTGATGATAAGGATCGATCGGATAAATGGTTGACCCGAGTAGCGAGGTCAGGATTCTTATAGTCGACGTGTGCACACATATTGTAGGTTAAGCACTCAATCAGCTACGTATACGCACCTACGTTCGATAGACAATACATCTCTACCTTCGCCTAGTTCTCTCCATATAGACCTCGTTTAGTCCGGAATAATCGACTCCCGATTTCCCTTTTGAGCTACGGTCCGAGAGACCCCGCTTCAAAGATGATTTATCCTTGTGCAGGAAAATAATCCTCCGCTTTTGTTCTGCCGTGGTAATACAGAGGGCGGTAGGAGACATAGCCACTACACTTTCTTGTAATTTACGTACTGGAACTTATGGCCCGTGGGGGCGGCACTGGTAAGGCTGACTGTCTGACACTTGCAAGGTTGACCCCGGGCTCGCCTACCATAGCCCCCAGGAATGTAGCTCACCATCAGATTTGTTTTTGGATGCTGTAATCAGCCTGGCATGGCTGCGAGGCGGACGAGAGGAGCAAAATGGGATTGCCATTGAGAACATAAATAGGCCTGGTTTCTCATGATACCCTCGATTCATTTTCACATAACTATAACAATTCAATCTTATTACCATTTCCTACTAAATTTCGTCCATATTTCATATTCAATCAGACTATATCATTGTAGCCATGCTGCATCATCCCTTCAGACTTCTCCTATCGATCTTTTTAGGGCTGGCGGCCTTGACCCAGTTGGTGCTCAGTGCACCGACGAAGGGTGTAACCGAAGATACCAAAGTACTCGGTCTCAAAGCCGCGAACTTCGAAAGTAAAGCGCGTGTATTATTATATTCATCGGACAAACAGACTGCCTGGGGCCGGTTCCCTGAATACAGAAACAAGGCAGACACCCAGGAAATTATCAATGCCGTGAAGGAAGTCGCTCTTGCGGGATATGGATATTTCTCCGGGACATCAGGATATTTCAAAACCAATCTCGTCGCTGCCATGTATGATGATCAAAACGGGATTTTTTTCTCGACCATTCCCCATGGAAAGTACGTGGAGGAGCTAGATGGGGATATCAAAAAGGCAAGAGAGTGGAGAGCAAAGAGGCAACAGCTCAGGCAAGAGTGCAAGCCAGAGGACAAGGTTTTTGAAGAGTCCAACAGCTTGAAGCCAAATGCACCCGGCTGGGCCACAGCGGCGGGACAGAAGAAATACAAACCTCATGCTGAGGACGGCGTCTTATATTATTATGAGAAGGCAACGGGGACCAGGACCTCTGAAGTTGCCGAGCGGAAAGAAACGGAATGCTGGTGGCTAAACAGCCCGAAGACCTACATGTCTGTCTTTGGATTGATGCCAGGCGAACATATTGCCAAATTCCACCTGGCTTGTGGAGAGGACAATAACAACCTTTCTTGCGAGGCCATGCTTCAGCACTTCCGTATTCAGCAGGCACCAACGGCTCCACTCACTCGCCGATCTATGGGTGAAATCGAAGCACGAGCAGCCGCAAAATCAAAACAACATGAGGACCAGGACCTCAAATGCAAGCAGAAAAAAGACGAATTGTGAACAGAGCAGGTAGTTCAGGATGGATTATGGTTGTGTTGATTATTATTATTATTATTTAATCAAGTTTATTGTCCATACCGAGCCCCAGAGCTATGACAGACCCTTATTCGTGGACTTGAGGCCGATAGCCATTCTACAGTCTCTTATCCCTATAAGTTCCTGAGGCACTAGCCTCCTTCTATACTCTTTCTGATCCTTTTCCTCGCCCCAAACCGCCTGTATGCGCAGGGCTTTCGAGCAAAATGCTCTCCTTGTGTTTCAGAGCCGGGTGGGTGTGGCCTGAGCTGGAATTCAGCTTAGGCTACCCTCCCTGCTACCCTTCTCCTGTTCTAATCGCCTCCTCCAGTGTTTTCAGTCCCCATTCATCATCTCTTTGGGCCCTCTCCACCCTTCGCTGTAGGCGTGTTCGTGGTAGAGCTACATTGGTGCTGGCCAAGAATTGTAGCAGCGCCTTAGTCGCCTTGGGCTCCCCTAAAAGTCGTCCTTGTGGGCGCTCCTCTGTAGCGGTGGGTCTCATAACCCCGTTTGTCTCCAAATCCTTGTGGTTGTGTTGATTTATGATAATGTACTTTGTATCTTCCTTCATGTCGTTGATTCAGCGTGTTTCCTTTAACCAAGAACGAATTTGCATTCTACTAGAACGGACAATATGCAGTTGATTGTATTTATATTCTACTTTATAAATAGGATGTTTCATACAACTAGGAACCGATTACTTTCCAAATAGTTGAATTTAGTCATTTTCATGAGCTTGGCTGCCGAACTGGAGACTCAAGGGAAGTCCATCAAAATAATATCATTTTAGGCCCATGCCCCTCCTGGTGTTGCTAGATAACAGAACTTGTCCTTTTTACAAGTGGTCAACACCATTTTCAAAATGACTGTAAAAGAAGGTCAAATCTTACATTCAGAAGTTCTTTAGCTGATTTTGTTTTTGACTCTTCTATGAACCCACAGTCTCATATTGATAACACAATATCTGCTGGAGTAACTCCTGAAATCAACGCGGTTGTATCACTTAGACAGATCACAATGAAACAAACAGCTGCTACATCTGACTTCCAGCCACTCAGCATGTTGCTACTTGTGACGGTCTTGAGCAATAGGAATCTATTAGTGTGACGGTTCGAAGCCTCAACGCCAGCTTGACGCCTCGGTGGCTGATATCGACAGATGCCACCACTTAAGCAAACAAAGAAAGCACTTAGCACGGCCATACAACTCATGGATGAGAACCTTTTTCTTCCTGTAGATAGATTCCTCTTCTCTTTTCTTCTCCAGATTCGATATTCTCGTCAATGGCTACACTAGCTAGATAGGGATATCATTTCGTCAGTATCTTCTAGTCCGAGCCCGTGACAATTGGTAGGCTATCTGACGAAATACTAACATGAAGAAGGAAAGGAAAGACGCCGGGACTGCCAGCGCTGAGTTATCTTGTGTGTGTGTGAAGGGGTTCCTGCCCTATATCCAAACAGACCAAAGTAATCAACATGTTATCCGCTAGCGAGCGCTCACACCCCGTGACACTGCTGAACATATTATCTCCAATATTTCTTAAAAAATTTTGTTAGTCCCTCCTAAAGATCTAGGGAAAGGTCTTGCCTATCCAATTGAACCTTCCCTTTCCTGTTCAGGAGGATATTGCTGTGATCAACTGAGCTGTGTGATATGCCAAGCTTGAAACAGATATAAACAAGACCATTTAGAATCTCTCTACAAACAGTAGCTATGACTGCCTCACTAGTCACTGAAATCCACAATCCCTGCTAAGCAGCCTAGTGGAATAGCCGGATGCATGTACTCATAGACCAAGTAAACCAAGCTGTATTTTGTGCAGAAATCCGTCAATGACACTAGATTTTTATGTGAAGCTGCCTGGAAAGTTCATGACTTGGGTATTTGATGTTGCCCTTGTCACGGGCTCGGACTAGTAGATACTAACGGAATGATATTCAATCTAAACTAGTGTAGCTATCAACGAGAATATCGAATCTGAAGAAGAAAAAGAAGTCTATCTAGGCGAGGGACCGTCTTTATAGACATTTGTGCGATGTGGCCTAAGCCCTTGTTTTCCCAGATTGCTTGTATGGCGTTGTTTGACATGTTGGTGGTGTTTGTATGGCGTTGAGCCGTCACATTTGAGACAGCCTCGCCTTTAGATCCCTCGACAGCTGTTTCCTCGAACTGGATATTTCAGCTCGAGATTCGCCTCCAACGTTCAGTGTGCTATCCAAGGCGCTCGTTGAAGATGACTGAGAGATGTGTGTGTATGAGTTGCTATATATTGGCGGTGTCATTCTTGCACTGCTCTGGCGGCTAGTTCCTAAAGCCTCAACATAACCTTCAGGTAAGCCCAGGCTAGTGGCCACTGGTGGATCTATCATGTATTAGGAAAATGCAACAAGTCCCTGGAAAACCTTGCCTACCTGGGTATTCCTGCTCTGTTCCAACCAGTTCTGAGTTTGAATAATTGGTGGTCTCTATCGATGAAAACGCCTGCTGATGCGACTGCTCCTGCGTGACGTCCACTTCGACAGTCAGTCCATGATGCACGATTTCACGAACATCACCGTCATTTGTCTGAGGTTGTGTCGGCTCTGCCACTGAACCTAAGTGTCCAAAATCAGTAAGCTATGAGGCGTGTCCACTGTAGGTCGAGCATAGCAACTGCTGAGGGCGCGTTCTGGCTTGAAAATACATCCTTGACATTCTTATCCTGGAGGCCACGGGTGTTGTTTGTCTCTGGACCCTTCTCAGACACTATCAAGCTGTTTTCTACCGGACAAGTCTCCTCAAACTCAATATCAAATTCATTGCGAACTGCCGTTGTACTCCCACTGGAGGAGACCCTCAGGTCTTGAGAGTGTTGGGAGGTTCCTGGAGTACCATTCTGGGTGGGAATGTTTGCCATCGTGGGGACACATGGTTTAGACGGAATGGGACTAGTCGGGGGTGAAAGGCGTGCTGGAGCAGAAGGGGCTTGGCACGGCTTCCAACGAGAGGTAGGAAAGGCATGTGAGCGCGGTTTAGGTGGAGAAGGTTGATAGCAGAAGTTGATATTCTCAAGGCTGATATTCATTGTTTAAAACGAACTTTAAGAGAATTGAAAATGAGAGATAGAAAATGGAAAGGGAAGTGATGATGGTATGCGAAGGGTTAATAATCTTAGACGGAAAGATAGGATTTGATAGCCCAAAGCACAAACATCATGCAATAGATTCAGGCATAATGGCACACGGCCCACAGACCGCAAAATCCATTGACCTGCATGCTGATCGACCAGAATAAAAACAGTGACCCGGCCATTTACATCTATATATAAGTTATATATAATCATAAGCTCAACTCGGTACAGCCCCATCAATAAGCGAAAAATCCAACAGTAGAGATACGCAACCAAACAACACAGGATCCGCCGGGCACATAATTGCCCTTGAAAGTCAGCCCAGGTCGGGCTACTAGCAGTATGAACAGCTCCCAAACAACACAGGATTGCAACGGAATAGCTCAGCACAATGAATCTCGAATGTAACCAATCAGGCGTATCAGTTGCTCACTTGAGGCAATCAGAAAGCGTGCCCAATGGCCCATCAATTCCAGGCCCTGGCTGGGTGATGCAACAGGAAATCCCAAAAGCCTGTTGGCAGGATTAGCGGCAAAAACGCGGCATTTTTGCCATTGCTGTTCAGATCCGGCTGGCTTTGCAGAGGTAACGCTCGTCGACGCTGGACGATTCGGAGCAAGCACTGCCGCCTACCTAGACACGACCATGGGCCGGCCAGCAGGACTCTGAGTGGCGTTCCTCCGGGTCACAACGCGATGACCGCAGGATCATACCGCGCCAGTAATATCAGTGGCTCATACCATGGAGGCGGTTAATGGATGTCTGACGGTTTCACAGGTGCATGCCGACGGTGAGGAGATGGAGACGGAGCGGTCCTTGTTGTTGTGCGGTCATCTCCGATAGGTGAAGACGGTGGGAATCGGAGCGGTCTGATCCGGTGCGCATGATGGGGAGCTGGAGGCAGCGTCGGCGAGGGAAGCAAAGGAAGTGAGAAGAAGTGGTCGTCAAGTGACGCACCCGCGGTCTTATATAGTCGGCGGACGACGACGTGAAGGCGGAGACGGACGGCAGTTTCCCGCGTATAGCGTGTCAGGATAATCCCAATCAGGTATACACTAAACCGCATCGGGTGTGCGACACACCGGCGCTAAACCCGAGCGGGGGAGTTGTCGAAAACGGCCACGGTCTGGTAAATGCGAATTGTACGATTAAGTTCAAAGTTTTAATTCGTTGTTCTAACATAGCACCCCATAGCTTAGCCTCACCCTGTAACTGCTTCCCTTGGGTTGGCATTGTGATTGAGACATTCACAGCTGAACATGTCACCAATCAGAGCCATTCAGAGCTAGATTCTCTTACACGCACTCTCTCTTTCCCTGTCCACCTCAACCCATGTTTGATTTGTCAAACACTTCATCCTATAGCATCGATATGGCATACGGCATCCAAGAAAAGACAAACTTCTTGATTTATAGGACAATGTGTCCTTCCTAACACATTTGCTCATCTACTCAATGGTGGTAACGACAGTCAACCCACGTTGGCGCTTTGGGGGAAACCTCATGCCTTTCCTCCAGCTGATGCTGGCAGAGTTGGGAAACGAAGCCCATCCGGACAGGTTGACAATTTTCCTGGCACGCCCAAATGGGAAGAAGGGCAGCGTAAGTGTAGATTGAACCTTGGAGTTGTACCAGAGGGTGCTAAATCTCTTTAAGATGTTTACTGGCAATGAGCCGACCAGTTAAAAGAAGTATCTGTTGACGGCCCAAGACCAATGACTGCAAAGCATCAAAGGGATGAGAATGTTTTCTCATATCTCAACGCTCAGGAGATAATAACAAATTCTGTGGAACCTATGAAGCCATTTATGACCTCCTAAGTCACTTCGACACATATGCAAATGGGCAGGGTGTCGCCATTCCTTCTCTCCAGGCGGAGCGGAAAGCCTACGTCCGCGTGGTTCTGGACTCTTTGGCGCTGCATTTTCGCGCCTCCTTTGACTACATGCACGCGCATAGACGGCGGTAAGTTCAACGGCTTTCCTTGTCATGTAGTCAAAGCTGGAATTTCTTTCTTCTTTAGGGGGGGCCTTCTCGGCGATCGGCATTTTACCTTCTCCTGGTTGAATAATCGGTTATCAACCGGCAGTTGATCAGACTTCCGCTAGTTCACCAGCATATGGACGCTTCAAGGGCATACGGACTGCTGCACAGGAAGCCGTGGTTTCTTCATCATCAGAAGTCGGCAGTAGTGGTGAGATCAATGCTGATTGTCCTTGGCACGACTGGTACCAGTTATTGAACACTCGAGAGGCTTTCAGGGATATATGCATGGCCAAGATAGCGTATCGCGATGGCCGCGAAGTATGGCTAGATATTTCCATCCTATATAGCATCGATATGACGCATTGAGCGAAGACAAATGTATTTGTCCACGGGTGCGTTTACACAGACAGCCAAGCTTCCTTGGTCAATGCAAGTAGGGTCGAAAAATTGGATTTCGGCATATACTCCAGTAATCATATTCTTAATTTGGATATCAAAATCATATAACCAGTCAGTGCTACACTTATGCACTTGTATACCAACCATCCCAAATCCCCGTCCTTATACTCGTGAGGCAATCACCATTCATCATCACCCCGTCCCTCGGCCTCACCCTCATCATACGCATCCCCGATATTATCGCCAAACGATTCCACAGCACCGACCTTTTCGCCTGTCCATTCGGCGATGTTCTCGGGGGCATCCTCGATGTTTTCCACAGTGTTGTCCCAGCCGTCCTCGACCTTGTTCCCGAAGCGGTCAAAGCCCTCTTCGATATTGTCGGGGATCTGTTCGGCTTCGCCGACCTGTCGTCATGAATCAGTATGCGCCGTGCATTTCGATAGTAGAGGGAATAGGGTAGCGCACCTTTTCACCGGTCCAGTGGGCAGCGTTCTCGGGGAAATCATGCACACCCTCTTCAATGTCATCCTTCTTCTCCTCCCATCCATCGTCTGCCACCGTTAGCAATTTGTATATCCGTGGCAGAGCACTTGTAACTCACGAATCTTCTCTCCCTCATGCATCGCCAACGCACCACCCGCCAATCCCAGCGCCGCACCCCCAACTCCATAAAGCATACTATGATCTTTCTTCTCCTCATGCCCCTGCGGCGCATACCCAGAACCCTCCCCATATCCACCACCTCCATATCCCCCACTACCACCACCGTATCCCCCTCCATACTCCCCTCCGTATCCACCACCACCGCGGGAACCGGGATGCTCCCAGCTCGTCTCACCGGTCTGCTCGTTCACATAGTACTGGCGCCCGCTGTTCGGATCGTAGCGTGCGACCCAGGGATAAGGGAGGTCTTGGGGGGGAGGAGGGCCGGAGCTGTAGCCGGAGTCACCGCCACCATAGCCGCCGCCGCCGTATGATTCTTCGCTGTGGCTGCCGCCGCCTTGGGCTTTTTCGATGACTTTGTCCATGATTTTGTCCATGAGGCCCATTTTGGCGGTTGGATATATATATACTGTTCTGGAAGATTGATCGATGGGTTGAAGATATGGTAGATTGAAGATGGTGAAGTGTCAAAAAAAAAAAAAAAAAGGCAGCCCACTTATTTATATAAAAGCGAACCCCTCAAAACACGGTGGCTAAAACGGGGCCGGCGGTGTTTTGGCCCCAGTCGGGGTTTCAGTTCAGCCACACCACACCGACCCCGGGATCTGCCTATCATTTGGTGTGGGATGGGGTAACTACACTGTACACTGTACTCGGTGGCATGCTTGATATGCAGAGGAATATACATACATATGCCGGCGAAGGCTTATCGATTTGTCTTCAGAGAGCTCCTATATATTTTTACTAGAATACGGACAAGAATGAACCATGGGTGTACAGACTTTGTATGGCATTACCGCGTGAGCCCTACCGGATCCTCCCGTCTTGGCTGGGAGCTTCTATTATGGCGATCTGATTGGGCAATATGGTTCATCCGCCAATCCGATATTACCGTATGGTTCCTACCCCGTAACATATTAAAGTACAATGAGCACACACTATTATATCCAATCCATCCCCCCTCATTATATACCACGTTCACTCCATCCCACCTACAGAAGGACCGCAGCGACAGCCATAGCAATCGCAACCCCACTACCCACGTTCTTCGCCGCACCACCGGTAAACAACGGCTCGGTTCCAGTGGTACCGCTAGGGGAAACAGGCACCCGCGATGCAGTGCCAGTGGGTCTGGCGTACAAGGTCGATGAAGCACGAGCGGATCCAGTGCCAGTAGGGACGCGGATCAATGGGGTGCTAACGGGTCCGGAAGGCGTGACGGCGGCGGTCGGGACACGGAGGGAAGTTCCCGCGGAGTCCTGGGGCTTCTGGCTGGCGTGGCTGGAGAGGGCACCGGAGGGCTTAGGCATGGAGTTGTTGCCAATTACGGTGGCAGTGATTGTGCTGTCAGTCTCGGTTCCTGTAACGGTGTTGCCAGAGTTGCCAGATTCGTTGCCGTTAGATGTCCCAGTAGACATGGCACCAGCTGGGCCAGTAGTCTTCGGAGGCAGCGTGAGCGTCACGGTAGTAGGCGTCGCCGCACAGTGAGTGCAAACGGTTGCGACCGTAGTCCATCCCGTAGGAACAGATGGCTTCATAGTCGGGGTTGCCGGCACGGCGGTCTCAGGGCAATAGGTCGTAGTGTAGATGGTGGTAACCGTCGTGAATCCAGTGGGACAGATGTCAATGTACGAAGTCACAATCGCAGTTGTGACAGTCTTGGACTCTGTAGCAGTCGCGGAGGGAAGACCAGTGACCGAGGCCGAAGGAGTGATTGCAGGGCTGGACCCCGGGACACCGACAGAAGCAGAGGATGCGCTGGGAATGACAGAGCTCTGCGAGCCGACAACCGGAGTGGAGTTGATCAAGACAGATGAAGACGACTTGGTGGAAATCACAGGCTTGCTGGTTAATGCGGTTGGCACCGCAGATGAAGTGACAGACTGAGAAGCAGAGACAGCCACAGAGCTAGAAGTCGTAGGCTTACCAGATGTCGTGGGTTTGTTAGATGCAATCACCGAGCTCGATGACTTCGCCGGAATGGACGAGCTGGAAGCAACCTGAGAGCTCGACTGTGATACTCTAGTCAAGACAGGAGAGCTAGAAGCCTTGGGTGCGCTCGAAGTGGCCAGGGAGGAAGATGAAGTCGATGCAACAGCCGACCTTGAAGGAGAGTGGGTGCTGGACGCCACGGGCGTAGATGTTGCCGGGGCCGAAGAGGAAGCCTGAGAGAAAGCCGAAGAGTGCGATTGAGTTGGCTTGCCGGAAGCAATCGGCGTGCTCGACGGAGCAACGGAGCTGGAAGCGACCTGCGAGCTTGACTGCGACACTCCAGTCGAGATAGGGGAGCTAGAAGCCTTGGTGCTCGAAGTTGCCAGAACGGAAGAGGAAGGAGTAAATACAACAGACGAGCTCGAGGCAGTGCGGGTGCTAGACAGCACTGGGGTCTTCGAGGAAACCGGGGAGCTTGATGGGGCCGGACTGCTCGAGTGAACAGAAATGCTGGAAGACGATGGAGTGTGCGAAGGAGTCTGCGAGGGCGTAGGCGTGGGCGTAGGCGTGGGCGTAGGCTTAGGACCGTACCTGTACAAGATCTCCTTCATGTTGTCCGCGTAGGTGCCATTGTTGATGACATTATTGTCAGATGCAGTTGCCTCCCAGAGCATAATACCACCGAAAGTCTCGGAATACTTGTTCATGTACTTGGAAACCAGGGGCTCAACTTCGGCAGGATTCAAGTAAAATCCCTCAATGGCCATGTCTGGACTGGCAGGTAGACCGACAAGGAGCTTTGCGTCAGGGTTGGCGCTGTTCTTGATGACGGTCACCCATTCATCGTAGTTGAATCCCGGGTTGCCATTGCCCTGCACAAAGTTTCTGGCAGAGCATCCTTCAGTATTATAGAATTGGACCCAAACAAAATCGAAGACAGCGTTGGCGATGGCGTCACCCAATTGAGCATCGGGGATAGGGCATTGGGGTGCGCCTGAGATATAGAAGGTCCGGGAAGGGTCCTCTGCGAAGTGCTCACGGAGACGGTTGATCATGGTCGCGTAGCCTGCGACATCGGCTCGTTAGTTTCGGATCAATACACATGCACATTAGGTCAACGTACCGTTACCACCACCAACTTCGATATCAAAGTCAAATCCATCCACTACAGCATCACCA
The DNA here is from genome assembly GCF_016861735.1 of Aspergillus chevalieri. Lineage (NCBI taxonomy): Eukaryota > Fungi > Ascomycota > Eurotiomycetes > Eurotiales > Aspergillaceae > Aspergillus > Aspergillus chevalieri. The sequence goes on along the minus strand of NC_057367.1, from coordinate 2,260,909 downwards.
AAAGGACGAGGGCTTCCAAGAAGTGCCAAGTTGTTACTCTTCGGACCAAACGAATCCCAGAGGAAGTCGGCAAAGTTAATGGCCGACTTCTCAGACTCGATCTTCTGAACCGAACCAGAATCACCTCCCAAAGAAAGGAGGACCTTCTTGCCAGCCGCCTGACAAATCGGGATATCCTCCGCCAATTGATGGCAACCAGTGAGGAACTGGGTCGATGTATTGCCAACGTTCGAGGTCAGACCATCACACTGGTTACCAAAGTTGGTGCCCGGCATTCCCAGAACGCCTTGGTCGGGGAAGACATTGACGAAACCGAGGTTGATAATGTCTAGCGATGTCTCGTGGCAGAAATGGCTCAGTCGTTGCTGGTTGGTACCTTGGCCCTAGTGAGGTCAGCATAGGATCACAAGAGACCTGTGAAAAATGAACGAACATAGTAGACGGCAACGTTGGTTTTTGCCTGTGCATCAAAAGCCGAAGCAACCGGGGCCAGTGCCAGGGCCCCGACAGTGGCGACAAGTTTACTGGACACCATGGTCTCAGTTAAAGAATGACTACCGGGTCAGGTTAAGTCTTGCTTAATGAATGACAAGACAAGAAACGAAAGGACGCAGACGAAGGCCTGCTTGAACGGAATGCCGCAAAAGATGACACTGACTGACATCCAACAGAAACCGGTCGAGGGCCGTGTATATATGGCCAATTCGCCTCCAGGCATCTACACCCTTTCAGGCTCCAAACCCATCCCTAAAATGAGCATTCAGGCACCGCAATCTAACATGAACTCAAAATCGCAGCACCCTGCATGAACGAATCTGGGACGGCGGTTTTTTCGCGCTCGATACCCCCGTCTAGCGCAATACATAGGGACTAAATGATACGAAAAAGCTTAGGGGACTGCGGCTTTTAGTCGGTGCCACAGTAGAAACATCCGAGTGGCCACAGACCGGAAATATGCACGACCGATATCGTCGACGGGCCAGTGACAGGCTCTGGCGGCGAAATTAGACCCGGTGCCTGCCCATTGTGGAGCCATGGAGAGCCTCATCCGCTTAGATAGGACTAAAGAAGGGTTAGCGTGCTTGAACAGGGAAGTGTAGAAAAGTCAAGTGCCCACCTGGCGCAGTCATCTAGATCCTGTCCATAGTGGCTCCGGAAGACCTTCGGATAGGTGTCGCGAGTCAGACTCCCTAAAAAAAATTGACCCAAATAGATCACATACTCGCAACGTGGTGCTCTGAGCTGCCCTTCGACATAGAGTGCATGGTGATTGACAGTGTTGACAGTGACAGTGACAGTAATCGCCAGGTACCGGAATACGATCCACGGACAACCGTGACCAGGTTATGGACCCTGTTCTTGGCATCCTGATCAGGCTAGTCTGTATCCTTCAGGAACGCCAATAAGAGGCTATCAATTGCCTCCTATTTCCCAATCGGGCCCATTAGCCGACTCGCATAGACTAAGTACCACGGAGACACCGGGTACGGAATACGGATTTCCACAAAAGACAGGAAGTCAGAAAAGCTTGGGAAATCTCCAGTGGACTAGTACTGGGAATTGCCATCTAACGTCTATCATAATTAAACCCTCTCTGTGTTCGAGAAAATCTCACCGGGATCCTCCCGGATCAACGTTGGCCGGTCCACCGGTTTTTTGGCATTGCTGTTTTGGGCATGAGAGACGGCTATCAGGGTTTTCCGGTGTGCTTTGGTATAAAATGTCATGCTACAGGGGATAAATAACGGTCATTAACCAGAAATTAGAGCCTTAATTGGACTCAAATATGCGTCTCGTATCAATGCCAGAAGCGAGTATCTCCGAGATAAACCCATTGGGCTGGCCGGGCCTGAAATGTCGTCTGTGCACCGAGCCTCATCTTATGGAACCCTAAAGCGAACTAACTCGGTGGCACTAGTGTACCCACCGGTCGAAACCATCCAAGCATTTGACTTGCAGCGTATCAGATTCTAAGGGCAGCCTGCTCTAAACAAAGGGAAAACCAAAGATATGGAGCCCCTGAATACTCAATGGAAAACCAGATTCAGCATCTCAACCATCAAGTTAATTGACCGTCTCCCTTCCTCCAGAACTCCGTCCATAGCCAGAAACGGATGCGGCATTCCCTTCATCACCTGCAAATTTACCTCAACCCCGGCGCTCTCCAATTTCGCCGCATACTCTTCTCCCTCCGTCCGGAGGACATCCAATTCACCAACCATGACCAAAGCAGGCGGTAACAATGACCAATCCCCGGTGTAAAACAGCGGACTAGCCTCGGGGTTGATACGGTCGGCCTCGTTGGGGAGGTAATGGTTCCGATACCATTCCATCTTGGCTGCGGGGAGCGCGGGCGTGTGTTCATATAACCGATATGCGGAGTTATTACTTACCGTCGCCGTGTTATCCGTAACGGGGACGGAGAGCAATTGTGCCAGAAACCGGACAGGAGGCGAAAGCGTTAGGGCTTTCTGGGTCATGATGGAGGCCAGATTACCCCCTGCCGATGAACCCCCTGTGGCCATTCTGGAGGTGTTGACGGAAAGTCGCGAGGGACCCTCTGCGAGTAGCCATAGCAGTGCTTCCCAGCAGTCGTGTACAGCGGCCGGCCAGGGATGCTCTGGCGCTAGTCTATGTAGACATGAGTTAGTTCGCATACACGCGAGTGCGACAAAGAAAGGGAGAGTATGTAGGATAGACGCACCGGTAGTCCACTGTGACGACTACACAATTACTCCTCGCGCAGAGATTCGTGCACACCGTATTTTCCGTGTTGATGTTTCCCAGTACCCATCCTCCACCGTGAAAGTACAACATCACTGGCCATCCACCTCTTGGTTCCTCGCCCTTGGGCGTGAACACGCGAACCTGGACATCCGGTCCCTCGGTAACCCGTCGTTGGATGGTGATATCTTCCGTCTTGCCCACGTCTAGCAACGGACCACCACCCGGGATCAAGACACCGCTGGTTCGAGATGCAGCGACGGGCTGAAGATGCACTTGCTGAAGGTTTATGACATGCTTGTTGTAGAAAGCGACATATTCAGGATTCAAAAGGTTCTTGACGGAGTCATGCAAGGGATACGGTGGTTGAGGGTGGGAGGCGGCCATTGTCAACAACTATACAGAGTATTTAGTGTTGTTTTCGGTTAATTATAGTAGTAAAGGTAACTGGGTTCGGACGCTCTTTTAAACCCGGCGAGGTCATGCCGCGCTGTCGTAGATGTTGCATTCTAATGCGGTTTCATTCCGTGGTCTAGGTTGCATTGCGGGGTTGAAGATAAAGAACGTTGCTGTTCAGACCTTCAGGATTACAGATTAATGCATTACCCCGCTAGACAGTTATTTAAATAGGAAACTCTATCCTCTCCTGCTCTTTTTCTTGTTTCTATCTTACAATCGTCAAAATTTGATAGTGAATATACACAATGTCTACCAAAACCCCCATCCTGACCGATAAAGCCCCCAAGCCCTTGCCGGGTATCTACTCCCAGGCCATTGTCGCCGGAGGCGTTGTCTACTGCTCTGGCGCAGTGGCCATGGACCCTGAGACAGGAAAGATTATCGATGGAGATGTCAAGGCTCACACGGTGCGTCCTCCATATAACCGTCATTGTCAATCGGAAGTATACTGATAGTATCAGCACCAATGCATTAAAAACCTGACCCATATCCTCGAAGCCTCCGGATCGGATATCAACAAGGTCGTCAAGGTCAATGTGTTCTTGTCTGATATGGATAACTTTGCCGATATGAATTCGGTTTATACGCAGTACTGGGGTGATGTTAAGCCATGCCGGACGTATGTATTTCGCGGTAATCATTTCCTAAGATGATGCTAACTTGATCTAGATGCGTTGCCGTCAAGACGCTGCCTTTGAACACCGATGTGGAGATTGAGTGCATTGCGACGCTATAACTTAGATGGATCTTGTACATAGATCGCATTTAGAATAAAACTGAAGACCATTTATCCTAAAAACATAAACAAATAAACACGTAAACACATTGGACCGATCATATGGCGATTTCTTCCAAGTGAGAACTGACTATCTTCAAGCCGCTCTCAAAGTCTTCTGGCATAGCACATCTCTCCCGCCTCAGCGAATCAATATCCACACTTAATGGATTCGCTCCTCGCTTCAACAGCAACTCCACCAGTTGCGGTATTCCCCAGGCAGTCACCCAAGAGAGCGCCGTGCATTCATCCCCATCTCGCCCCTGTATATGTTTATGTCTGCTCCGTTATCCAGTAGGAAGGACACCATTTCCTCCTCTCCCTCTTTGCAAGCCAGAAGCAGTGCCGTTTCTCTAGATTTATCCCTCGCGTCGATATCTGCTCCTTTCTGCAGAAGCAGAGATACAATCCCCCGATGGCCATGGTATGCAGCCCAATGGAGTGGATAATCTCCCCGGACATTTTTTACCGTCATATCGACCCTCTTTTCCAGCAGTAACCGAACAGTGGTCTCTTCTCCTTCGCAAACTGCATTGTAGAATTGTGCTTGTCGAAGCCACTTCTCCGAATCCGACTCTAAACCTTGATGCTTTAGGACGACCTTTCACGACATCCCCACTCCCATTCGTCGCTGCTTTCTGCAGAACCCGTTTTATCTGTGTCATTCTTTACGGCCAGTACAATGCCGTATAATCGAGCAACTCGTTTTCTTTGTTGATGTCTGTACCATCTTGGAAGCCGCCAGCAAGCAAATAAAATAGCGAAGTTCTTGCTACCTGGTTGTGTGCTCGAACAGAGAGATGTGCAAACTGGACCAGCTGGTTATGATCGACGATGATGAGGTTGCTGCAAACGTCAAGAAGGTAGTCTGAATCGACTTCCTCATCGACATTGCCATAAAAATCGAAAGACACCGCTTTCACGAGCGTTTCGATGCTAGAAGGTCTTCGGCAACACATAACCCATTTCAACGCGCGCTCTGCAACACTGCGATCCTCGGGTTCTGGTGCGTTCATGTTATATATGTCGTCGTATACATTCCCTAATACTGACTGGTATTCCAACTTCCTGGTCAAGCTTTTCGAGTTTTTGTTTGAACGCGTCTCGGCGTTTTATGTGGGATTCCGAACTGAGGAAGGTATTTAATTGCAGCTAACCTATCGGAACCTATAAGCTGTTAGCAAATGGCACAAGGCGACCTGAGCTTCTTGAATTCACATTCCTTGAGCTCGGTGGCTCAATATCTCGGCCATCCCGTCCTGAAGATCCAATGCATTGCACTGAGCCAGACGCCGCTTATTCCGTTTCATCTCGGTGTTGATGAAGAAATCAATGTCTTCCTTGTTCTCCAGGCCAACCTCCACTCTCTGGAAAGACTTGCTGCACAGGAACATTCATTCGACTTGAAAGAAGAAATTTGACTTTTCCCTGGCACGCAGATGCTATCACCTCCAGATAAGACAAGAACTCGTAAAAATCGGAACACTCGTCTAAAGCGTCAATGATGATTGTTGTGTGAGTGGGGGATATGATGAGCTAAATTAACAACTCAATGCAGTCATCTGCCAGCAGCTCATTCCCCCCATAGCCCTGGGTTTGCTGCGCTTGTTAGTGTCTTTCTTTGGCGATTGGTGCGACTGAAAGATGGTTTATCGACCAATCAAGTTGACGAACAAGACTTCGAAGAACTGTCTTTGGGCTGTTTGTATCTTCTGTGCCTTGCTTTTTCGAACAATAGAAGTATGCAACCCGATCGGCTTCTTTGTAAAGGAAAAGCGGTTGTTTTCAAAAAGTTCAATAATAAGACAACTTTGATTCTTCTGTTAATTTCTCGCCTCGAATGAATTGTAAGTTGGCTTAAACTAAAGAACTCTTGTCTGTGCCAACTAGATACCCAACAGGGCAATATAGCAATGCAATTCGATCGAGAAGATGGCTTTCACTCACCTGGTCCGCGCAACCACAGTACCGATACACTGTCATGGTCGGCATTTTTCCACTACTGGAACTCTTCCCGGCAAAAGAGCCATTTACCTGAGTTCGCGTACTCGCAGTTCAGCTTTCCATGCTCCAGAGTCCGGGTATGATCATCGTTGGGAGGTGCGCTTGAATCTAATCCAGGATGGCTATATTCTCTGGTAAATCATTTCGCGGTGTTGAATTAACTGCTCTATTCTGATTTGTGAGTCATCTCTCCCCTGATATGAGGGATTGTCGACATACCTTCGGAATCAAATGTTTGAGTAAAATTTTTGCACTCTGCATCTGCTTTCAGAATGTTTTGCAAGAATTCGCCCCAATTTTCGAGCTTCGGGATTGCTCTCGCATACTGTGCTGAAAGTAACAAACATGTTAGGCATATATGATATGATCAAGCTAGAACAAACCCACTTATGGTGTGTCGCTTGCATTGCGAGGTGATCGCTACGTGATACGTCAAATATTGGCGTAGAGATGGATGACTTGCGCTCTGAAATCTTTGTTGAGCTCGGTATCTTGGTTTTTCTGCCTCTGCTCAAAATAGATCTCTTCAAATCTCGTATATCTTGTTATTATTGGAGAGATCTGAGCCAGGCCCTGAAGCGCAGCAGCATTTTGCTCAGTGCCACTCAGTACAAACTATTATATCCTTAGCCCATCGATTCTACCAGAATACGAATAGAAAATACCTGTAAACCTATATTGACACCAGCCCAAGCAACTCCACGTGCGACGGGCCGAGTCTCGCCGCAGCAGATCCCATGTCCCTGAACACGATCACAGCTCTGAGTATACTGTCCATGGCTTTCCGTACCCTAGCCTTGTCATTCTCGTTGTGATTTTTCCAGGGAAAAGGTACATTTCGATCCTGCAGCCGATTTTTACTGGCCTCGATCGACTTGCGCTATTGGTTTGACATGTTTGCGCGGGTTAGAGGCTGTTTCTGTGTTGCTAGCATCTCCTCCAACTGGTGGTACCGTGGTATAGTTGGGGATCTTCTGCGTGTAGCTTCTCTGTGGCTTCTTGCCAGAATGATGTTTCGCATGCGATATCATTGCAATAAGACATTTGTTTTGCCATTATGCCTAATTCAATTTGCATGTACTGACTTTGATTTATGCCATGAGTAGACTCTTGTCAATTGATGTCTTGACAGGTGCGGGGCTCCAAGGTGGGATGAGGCTGAGACGAGGCTGCTTTGTTATCTGAAAACTAAACGAATATGATCAATTGCATGATCACCACCTCTAGTGGATTACATCTTGATGGATGTCCAGTGAGAAGACAAAAGACAGTCTGTTGTGAGCAGTGACAGAGCACATATTAATGAAGAGAGTTGTGGCTGTATTAAATGTATTAAATGTATTAAATACATTTATTACATTGGGACATCAATATCATGAAAATGCATTATGCACATCACTCCACTACCCCTTGTTGCACTTATCCGGGACCCAAGTCAAGGAGACACCCCCCAACATCTATGCAATATATGGGGAGAGCTGAGAAAATCATTAACCAAAATCCCGGGTTTGGCGGTTGTTGAGTGATTACGACTAGGGTATAGATCGAGGATGTTAAAATTTTCTATCACGCATACTTCTGGAGAACTTATTCTTGTCTTTTCGTTGGGGAAGGCAGGACCTTTTCTAATGCAGGTGTCACAGCTAGGGGAATGAAGGGATAAACCTAGGGATATCGGTGTGAGCACTTAAGAGGAGCTCGCCAGCTACTCTGGCTTTCACTCCTCTTTGACTATCTCGATTAATCCGTATCCGTCTCACCATCATGCATCTTCACATTACAACCATCGCTGGTCTTATGTTGGGACTGTGTTCCGCCTCTACGGTAGAGGAGGTATGCACATCAAGAGATGTGGTCGAGTCTCTGAACAGACTGGAATTAGACGCTCGTAGATCAATGGATATTATCCGATCAGGAGACCCAGACTCAGGCATTGTGGCTAAACATCCGGTTTGTGATATACTATTGTTTTGTTGGCATTTGTTTCCCTGTCTAACGCCTTCCAGCCAGTTGAGAATACCTTCGACAATCTGGCCAAGTACAAGGATCGCGATCTGACGTGCACTGCTGGCCCCCTCCCTCCGCAAGAACAGCAGGAGATCTGCCATCAATACAACGAGGTAAGCAAATCATCCATCTGTCTGGTCCATGTTCCCAGGCGCTAATGCCTCTGGTCAACCACAGTATGCCAAGGTGCAAATCCGAACATTCCACACGGCGCTGCACGAAAAATTCTTCTACACATTATCCTCCAACTCCTCCTCGGCAAGAAGCTTGTACGACATGGGTGAGACTTATAGAGAGTTTATACTGGTAAGCTAGCCCCAGATAACAAATGTCTACCTCATGCTCGGGCTAATTTTGTATCAGCCTTTCTCCAGGAAGCTCGCCACCGTTGCACCTGACTGCGCCGAAGACATGCTCAACGGCAGGAAATTAATACTTGCCTATGTTTATGGCTTTCTGGAAATGTATCTTCCACCCAAAGACGAGCTGTAGTTGATGTCTGGATGTTAGTAATATCACAACCAAACCAAGCCAAGATCATAGCCTCAAAATATCTTTTCCAGTTGCATTCCAACCAAGAATTGTACACCCTATTGTACTCTATCTTCTGTATTCCATATAAGAGCACCCCGAGATAGGATTTCCTGAGGGCTTGTAAGAAGGGGTAGGGCTTGCTTCCGAGCAAGAAGGCCAGCAAGCCAAGTCGATATCAGGCATGACGGAATCCACTGGGACTCCGTTGGGAGAAAGATCGGTGCTGGCATAGTGAAGCATCAATTAGTGTACTTATAGTATTAAATACGGTAACTGTACAAGATCATCTGTATTGATATCACGTGGGTATTCCCTCTTTGGGATTGACGGCATCGCTGGACTTTCCTTCTTCTTCACCATTAAAACACCAACACAACTCCGACAGAAAACTCCTGGAAATACTCGGAATTTCGAAAGGCATAGTCACCTTGTATCCTACATTCGCAGGAGCGTTGGTGTGTCAAGGATGTCTCCTGTGTGCCGGGATGGACGGGATATCCCTCCAGGGACCGATGTCTCAAATCGTCCTTACACGCGGTGGTAGATGGGATACTACTCCTGGTGTCAGCTGTCTAGCCTTTTCTCTCTGAATTGTAGCTGCCAGCATTCTTCTTCGATACCAGGGATCTCCTATCTTAAGTATCATCCTAGCTCAACGGCGCACTCCTGTCACAAATGGCATTCCAATTATGACATCTTCCTCTAGGAGATCGTTCCTGTGCAGCATCCTTCATGCATATCACACGCGATCAGGTCTGATGGGATCTGTTGGTGCATTCCTGCCCCTCGTGCAGCCGTGTTATCGCGTTGATTCTGTCATTTCCTTTTAGCAGGCGTGGATCTATAACATCCTCTCGCCCTCTGTAGTCTTCTTTGTTACACTTGGTCATTTGGAAAAATTATACCATCTTTTTATTCGGTTTTACAGATTTTCAGAGATTCATACATCTTGCATCGACTGTCTTCTCGTCACTGCGTGTCTTCTTCCAGCTCTAAGAGCTGTGGTCTCATCTTCCGCGCCAAACCCAATACCATGGTGAACCGACCGGTATTGCCAAAGAAAGGAGGAGCCTGGGCAAGAGTTGTCATCTTCATTTCCCTCTATGTCTTGCTTCTGGAATCGCTCATCGAATGGGTCTTAATCCTCTATCTCTATGGCATCAAACGGGTCGATTCCAAGATGATGCCTAGTCTGATCCTATCCCTAATAGCGGTATGCTTTTACTCTCCGAAGCTACTAGGCTACTGGTACTGACTGGATATATAGTCGTTTCTTACGGTTCCGCTTCTGTCTATTCATAGTTTGCTGGCGTGGCAATTTAACAAGGCCGGGCGAGGGCCGCAAAAGAATGCGCTAAGCAATATCTCTGCATATGCTCTTCGACTGAATGTCGCTATCTGGCTGTCAGCCAGTGTGGCTGGCCTGGTCGTTGTTTCGCAACAAGCTTCGTGTCTTCCGGATGATTCGAATGCCAGTTATTGGAGGGTTGGTGTCAGCTGTGCACTCCACAGAGCAACCGTTATAGTGGAAGTCTTGTCCTTGTATGTCATTAACCCGCATTTCCGCATGACCTCTGTTAACGATTCTTGCAGCATCACCATTTGCATATACTTTTGCTCGAGAGAGCTTTGTGACCGTCCATACGATGTCTCGTTACTTGGTGTCTACAATCAACAAAACAGAACCCGCGATGGAAGTATCACATCCAACACCAGCTGGGACAGCGAGAACACCTTGAAGAACGACATTTTATATTATTGTCGCCGTCCAGAACCGACATACGGTGGACCAGGTCTGCATTGGCCGTCAAATGACGATACCATGTTTGAAAAACCCGAGGACGTTACTGCTATTCAGCCAGCACCATTCCGGGCAAAGCCTCAGCTAAAGCTTAGTACGACTCTTGTCCCTGAGTCTGCTGAGTTCAGATCGGGATCCGTTTCTCCCATGGCTGCCGCGTCTGAGACGGACCCTGTCTCTCGCACTTCTACTGTCCTGACTTCAGGAACCAACGAGCCTCCTTCAATTGCAGAACTACCAGCTCCAGAGGTCCCACAGATTCCTACAAAATTCAGCCACAAACGACAGAAATCATCCATGTCACTCAGAAAGTTCCTCCCCAGATCTCTTCCGATATCTCTCCCCCTGTCAGATGATCCCCAAATCCGAGCACTTTCAAACCCAAACATATACTTCGACCTAGAAAAAGAAGCAGAAAAAGCATTCCTCTCCGACTCGTCCGAATCATTCCAAAGACCAAACTCCCCGCTGAAGGCAGACATCCCCAAGCACCAAAGCTGCCCGATCATCCAGCTAGACCCCCCACAGCAAGACCAACGGACAATGACAATGTCCTCCGCCGACGCTCCCGAAGTCGTCGACCCAGAGCCGCAAAAGATCCAACGATCCAATACCGCCACCGCCGCCGCACACCTAAGCCAGCCCCTTCCGCGCTCCATGAACCACCCGCACCACCCCAGCCAGCTTCGTTCCGTGCCGTCGACGTCAGTCATGCAGTCGTTAACCCGTGGCCCGAGCACAGCCAGCGTCCACTCCGGAGCAAGACTCATTACCATCTCTCCCTCGCCAGAGCCAAAACAACAGCAACCCGATATCCGACGCCTTCCCTCCCGCCGGTACAGCAACAGCACGACCAACAGCAGCAATACCAACAGAAGATCCAGCCAATTGTACCAATTTGACCAGTCGCAAGCCCCCCGACACTTCCATAGACCGCATCCACACTTTAACTACCCGCTCCGTCATAACATCGGCACCGTGCCGCGCAGGAACGATGTCGAAATTATTTATCCCAGTACTCGACGATCCCGAAGTAGTACGTACGGCGGGATTAGCTCGATTGTGCCGTTGGATAGTATTATGGAGTCGCGGGCGTCGTTTGACGAGGTACCGGGGTGTGTTGGTGCGGATGATAATGGCGCTAGTGCTGGTGTTGGTGTTGGTGCTCACATCATCGATGAGAATACCTATCGCGGGACGAATTGGACGAGTATGCCTGGTTCTGGATGTTGAATTCCTGGTCTGCTGGCAGGCCATGCTTACTTACTGGAAAGAAAAGGCGGGGGGGGGGGGGAGAGGAATATTGTTCTTGTTGAAATTTCAGTTGTATTAGATAGGGTTTGTTTTTGTGTGTGATTATGCTGTCTTACGATACCACATTACTTTGCTTAATCTTTGTTTAATTATATCCATATGAATTGATTGCTTGATTCATTCTCGCGTTCTACATTGAGATCTGTAAAAGAACATGGACACGCATGCATTGGATATATCAGACAATACCCAGACCAACTCCAGCCATCCCTATCCTACCCAGTGAATCATTTATATAGTACAATAAGAACACTCGAAAGAAAAGATCCCCAAAGCCCAAACACACAAAACAGGACAAAAAGAAGAGGACAAATCACCCCCTCCGCGCATTCGCACTCCCACTCTTACTCCCATTCCCACTAGGGTTGGCATACTTATACCGATACCCCTGCCTCACCTTCCTCCCATCCTCTGCATACACATTCTCCTTTACACCATCTCCAACCTCCTTCTCCCCCCACGTCCACAGAAGCGCCTTCCCCATCCTCTCTCTCTCTCGAAGCAACAACTCAACCCTCCTCTCCCACTCCTTCTCCCGCTTCTCCACAGACCGTGCGATCTTCGCGTCCATTGCTACGGCTGTTTCGTCCTTCGCTGCGATTATGGATTGTAGGCGCTCGACTTCGGATGTTAGGGTGTCGAGGCGCGGATCTGCGGTGGAGGTGAAGGTGGTGCTGGCGCGGAGGGATTGGAGGTCGGAGCGGAGGCAGGATTCGCGCTGTTCGGCGGCGAAGAGGAGGTTTTGGAGGGTTTTTAGTTGGGTTCTGTGGGAGGCTTGGAGGGCGACGATTGTTTGGGTGGTCTGGGTGTTGGGGTTGGGGTTGGCGTTTTGGGAGTGCGGACCTGGGGGTGAGGGGGGTGGGCTTGGTTGTTGGAAGGTGGTGTCGCCTTGTTGGAGGCGGTCGATTGTTTGGAGGGCGGAGGAGTGGTCGGTTCTCAACTGTTGTAATTCGCGCTGGACTCGGTCAAAGTTGGACTTGAGGTCGTCGGCGCGTTTAGTGAGACGGGTGTTTTCGGCCTCGATTGATTTGAAGAGGGATTGGGTTTCGGTGGCTTGGTCGCGGGACTGCGCTAATTCGGCTTGCAGGGTTTTCTCGGATTCGGATTTCTTGTTTAGTTCGTTCTGAAGCCTTGCGATTTCCTGGCGAAGATACTCCAGTTCATAATCCCTGGTAGAACTTCTAGCCCCCGGGATGAAAGGTGCTGGTTCCTCCTCCTGCGGATCGAGATCCCTGATTAGGTCTAGGATCTCGGTAAATGTTTTCTGTCCTCCTGTTCCGGTGGGGAGGTCCGCGGCCATCACTTTCAGAGCATTCTCTTGAGCTGTCACCTGGGACTGCGCGCGGGTCAAGTCAGCTTCGAGGGTACTGTTCCTCTCCTCCAATGGAGCATTCTGAGTCTCGAGGGAGGCGATTCGGCTCTCGAGAGTCTGGTAGTCAGTGTTTGCACGGTCGACGTCTGTTTCCAGCTTCTCGATTTCTAGTGCCTGATCATCGATCTGTGCCCTGAGGCTGTCGATTTCTGTGTTCTTCTCTCGAAGCTGCTGTTCTTTGCCTGTGGTCACCTCCCGGAGTTTTGCCATTGTTTCGTCGAGAGTTGCATCGCGCTTCTTTAACTGATCCTGGGACAAGCTCAGCTGTTGGCGGAGGTGGGCGATAGTCCCCATCCTTTCAGCATCCAAGCCAGACGTATTCTGATTCTGCAGTTCTTTTTGCATATTCTCCATTTGCCTCCGGAGAGCACTAATGTCGGTCGAATTCATGGAATTTCGGAAAGACATCTCCCTGTCCTGGTTTTGCTTCTGCAGCAACCGCACCTGTTCACGCAGTAGTTCCTCCTCATTGCGCTGTTCTTGGAGTTCATCGAGTAAGGTCGTCTTGCGCTGCAGTTCTGCCTGGAGGTGCCGAATCTGCTCGCCAGCGGAAGCGGCTTCACGAACTCGGTTGTGGTTCTTCTCTAGTTGTTCATCTCTATCCTGCAATGCTTGTCGTAGATGTGCAATTTGCTGGTGCAAATCTTTAGTCTTCTCCTCTTCGAATCTGCTGGAAAGACTGCGTTGTCGTTGTTTCCGGATGGACGGGGTGATTGCTGGTTTCATTTCATCGTCTTCTTCGATACCTTCCATTTGCGTGACATCTTTAGCGATTCCACTCTGTGTTCTGTGAAGGAGGTGGGAGGGAGTAGACATGTCAACCGGGGGACCGAATTCGCTGTATTCACCTAGTTCTGCCTCATTTTCTGCAGATTGCAGTTTGGAGTTCTGCTCTTGTTCCCGCGCGTGCCCCTTTTCTTCATTTTCTCCCTGGTCATCTTCTTGCTCTTGTACGCGCTGCTCCTCCGGTCCCCTCTCGAGCCTCTCCTCGTCCTCGTCATCCCCCATCAAATACTTCTCCAAATTCGCCGTAAAATCTTCCGGCCCACCAACTTCCGACACCTTATCCTCCTCTATAAACCGCTTCATACCTGGCAACATATCATCATCCTTATCACCTCCCAGCCTCCTAAAATCAATCGAATACTCCGCAAGGCGCGCATCCAAATCAGCCATCGCAGCACGATCCGGCGACGACGCCCTCGACAACACCGGCGAATCAATCTCGCGTTGCCGCGCAACATCTCTGTCCTCCTCATCGTCATCATCCGAGTCTTCCGCGTCATGTTTTGCCAAGCGATCGAGAGTCGGGCTTTGCGGGACAGGCGAGCCCAGTGGGGAATGCGATTGGGATTCGGGCGCTTCGCGAACGGGCGTTGGCGGCGAGGAGGGCATGTTGAAGGGTGTGATCAGGGTGGATGCGCCCATTATGTCGTGCGATGTGGGAAATGGGGAGGAGTACCCGGTATTTGACATGATTGATGGTGGGTTTTGATGCGCGAGTGGTTGAGGTAAGGGGAAAACAAAGTAGCTTACACCACGAGGGGCATAGTTCGGTCTGGAATGTCGTTATTGTGGTCTGTCAGATGGCCTTAATATGCGATAGCGACAGGTAAAAATGATAGATCGTATTTGCGTTAGCGATGGTACTCGAACTGATGTTTTGGATGTTGTCGCTGTGGTCGAGAACGCGCAGTGTTGATGTCTTGGGTGCCTTGGTGGTGAGGCATGAAGAGATAAGGCAAATTTCCCGCACCGCCTACTATAAATGGCTAGGTTGTATTCCTAAACGGGAACTTTGTTTACATCGTCTAGATTTCTTCATTTCGATCAAACTGATGACAGGATCATATGACCAGTGCTCTTAATAGTTGTCAAGTGGTTTATCGTATTTACATGTTGTGAACACAAAGACAATGCTATTGACTGCCTACGGAGGATGCTATTCGTGGACCGATGGAGTATCATTCTTCAGACTGTTAAGCTAAATACAGACGACATTAAACCACTCAACTACGCAGAAGCAGACCGTTCAAATCCCGGAGGTGCCGTAGCTGGTTCAGCAGGTTCTTCTTCCGGAACTCGGTATCGTTGCTTGGCTGCCTTTTTGGAGGCATGTCCTCCGCGAGAAGCTATTTCATGCTGCAGAGGCTTAGTACCTGCTCGTTATCTAAATACTAACTACTAGGAAAAGTCAAAACATACCTGCTTCTCCGGGTCCATGTTGTGGAATCCACCAACGCCGCGCGCTTTTCCACCTTTCCTACCACCTTTGCGGCCGGCTTCGGACAGTTGTTCTCTGGGGCGATTGGCAAAGTTGCCGGGATTGGGGTGGTGAAATGCGGTTGCGAACCGGCACGTAGTCCAGGCCGTGGAGGGGTTGGGAGAAATGTGGATGAGAGGGGTTGGACGGATGATAAAACGTTGCATTATGTTACGCTTATTTAGTTGTTTGGATTAAGATTCTCATTTCTCATTCGCTTTGTATTTGCTGCAGAGAGCATGGTGCGAGCGGTGCTGTATATATAGGCTGAAGTTCTCACTATTTGCCTCTAGCATGGCACTGGTGTTATATCAAACGCCACGCCAGAAACAGGACAAAATTGCTTCTAGAAACATGACGGATGCTTGAATTCATCAGGTGACCGGGCCATTGGTCGGGAATGTTGTCCGTCAGGAAAGGCCGATGTCATGTCAATGTGGCGGGGAATCTTAACTGCTCTTCCAAACTTTCAGTTACCATGGATCATGGTTATTATACAAAGGCTATACAAAAGCCATTTCTACTGATCTTGGACGAGATTGGCCTTTTGCCTCGACGGCAAAGACAGCAGTACGAAAGCCTCAAGTAAATAGCCAACAGTAGAAGGCTATCTGTACCAATCCAATCCACATCGGCCTAAAAAAAGCATAATAGTTCCAGATGATAAGGGCAGTGAAAATCACATGTTTGACCACAATGACATCATATTCTCAGAGACTCACTATGTGAGAATAGAGATTAGCGGATAGATTAATCTAATAAATAATCTTAACTATCATATATACACTAGTGAGTAACAATCGCTGAAAGCATATCGGAGTGACACAGCCACGAGTCCCCTTCAAGCTGCCAATCTCTAAAACCAGCATGCAAAGGCCAACAACCACGCTGAAAACCCCATATGTATAAGCATGCCGCCTGCGTAAATCAGACAATTCCAAAACCCAGATACTGACAGTGTAAGACAACCGCAAAATCCGTCCATGATGCCTTCCAGAACTTGGCAGCCAATGGAACCGCCCCCTCCCAGGACAGACGAACTTATCGATGCACGCTGCAGAGAATAAGCCATACCTAGAATCGTAACCCTGCTCATGTTCGCTATGAAAGTTCCCAAGGGGAAAGAAGTGATTCGGCCGTTGAGTTTGAATGACAGGAAAAAACGTGCCAAACAACCAACAGGCGCAAAAACTAAAGAAAATAGCATTGGGCCGCGCCACAGCTCAGGACTCTATAGTGCAATATTATGTTTTTCTTGTGGCAATAGAATCACGCGGCAGATCAATGCGATCAAAGAGAATCCAACCAGAGGAACCATCAACGGGTCGACGACTTTTTGCAGTCACCAGTTCGGTAGACGGGGGTCCATAGTGTGAGAAAAATGGCAATATGAGCCCCTAGCATGCGGCTTGCAAGTGGAAGGCCATATCCATTGAAAAGAACAGCAACGATTGTCATGAAATCAAAGCCGCCATTGGGTGCTGACGTTCCTGGCGGGCTAGTGGCGAATAATGAAGCATCCGAGTAAGGCCCAAACGGCACGGGGAGGTTGTTTGAGAGCGCCAGAAATAATACATCACGGATGAACGTCGAGAAGGAGTCAGAATACCACAAAAACCAGTGGTCATCCCGATATACAGCGGAACTGTCTTCTTGTGTGCCATTAAACATGTTGCGCGCTCGGCATGATTGTCAATTACATCCGCTTCTTCAAATGAAATAGTTCTTTGTCTTCACTAAGAAATCCCATGGTAAGGCTTTCCCCTACGTTGGCCCATAAAACACTTGTGTTGACAGGCGTGTCAGGATAAAAAATTAGGTTCTCGATCACCATCCGTAGCATAGTGCTCAATTAAATAGGAGACAATGTAGGTCATCCACAACGATTTGGACCGATATCGTTCTGCCTTCGATTTTTCATCGTGTTTGACCGCAACAACTGGCTGTTCTGTCTCCAGCTGTGTGCTCGGCGAGCGCTGGCTCTCCAGATATTGTCCATGGCGAATAGATTTCTCGGATCGATCGGAAATTGGCGGTGGTGCAGCAACCTCGTCCAAGTTGGTGTCAGGTTCAGATAATGGGGTTCCCCGTTGCCTTGAAGTCGCACGACTGGGGAAAGGTGCCGATTCAGGACTCTCGTGATTGACCTGCTCGGGGGTGTGGCGGCCACGATGTAGATGTGTTGTCTCGGACATTGGGTTTGCTGAGCAATTCCACCAGTAATCAGGTCCGAGATATATCTTGAGAATTAGTATTTTACTTGAACGCAGCTTGCGCGTAACCGGACAGAAGGCACACAGGAGAGCAACATTGCAGCAATGGCATCGCCAACGTATGTTGGTAAAGCAAGCGACGTTCATTCTATTCACAATATTCGTCGGTGTATCAGGGGATGTGTCCACCGGAAAAAGAAATGAAGCCACCGATTCTTACAGCCAAAACCACGCATTGAGGAGCTTAGCAGTTTTAATTCATCCTCTATTAATTTCATGTGCAGTCGAAGCGCAAAATACATGGGTGTTTATTTGTCGACGATTTATATTGCGTACCCATTTTTGTGCAAGCCAGTGCTTTTTGAGCAATTTCAATGTTTTTAAGATGGAGACCATGGCGACCCTGGATATCGACCGTGGCTGGCATTGCTCAGTAAGGCCACCTCGACAAACCCCTATATTTTATATTCGCCATTGGATCATGTTACACATCATTTCTGCACGGAAAAGATGCGGAATTTTATGATCCTTTCCGATATTTCGAACAAGGACTACTTTTTGCGAGAACTAAGCGCGGACTGTTCCCTGACGGATGTCTGTATCTTGTTAGTGCAATAGTTCTTTTTTCAGCGTTCTATACTACTTTCATGGGAGCCATATATTCAACTATCAGATAGATGCTGGTATACTCTGGGTTTTGCCATTCGTATGGGACAAAGCATTGGTCTCCATGTAGAATCTTCTCCCAGCTACAACCCAAAGCTTTGTGGACATCGAACAGTGCGCACTGGTGACGCACTTGGTATCCAATGTATGTCTTGGATCGACTGCTTGCTCTCCAGCTCGGACGACCGGTGGTTATTCATGAGGCAGACTTTCATGTGGAGCTTCCTTCTGTCGAGGACAGCTTCCCGTTTGACCACGCCACCAATAAGGCATCTTCAATGAGCAACGCTTGCTCACGTGTCTCTAATGCATTTCATTCGTTTCTCTCCTGGTCATTCAGGAGTTATTTCGCCCTTCCCAAACTGATTTATGTCCTGACCAAATGCTTAACACTGCGGCAGTACTTGACCGCGCCTGACTGAGTAGAAGATGACCCTTCCACGTCACTTGCGGTTCGATTTGGGACATACCTATGACAATTATTGCTCACTACAAACCCACAAGACAGTTCCCAAACCGCCGCCGACACCTTAGGATCAACCTCCTTTGCCTCATCACCACATGTATCTGGCGGATGGCCCAGTGAAATATCAAGTGCTATGGAATGGTCTCTGCAATTTCTCGATTTCTCGAACACACCACCAGTCGATCTCCCTTTCACGGGAGATGGGCAAACTGAGCAATAACATCATAATAGTATATAATATAGTTAATTCTGGCAAAAGTCACAAATAAGGATTGCGAAATTATTATCATTGTCGCTAGACCTGAAAAATCGAGTACCTTCAAAAGTACTTTTGAGTTTAAATATGCATCTCTCCTGATCACTCCTGGTCCAAGTCTACCAGAGGGCGAAAAGGCTAAAAGACTTATATATTAGACCATGCCTATTGTCCCAGGACCAAGCGATCAGCAGAAAAAAAGAATTATCAGTGCCTTGGGCAGATGAGTCGGTAAAGGTGGCAAGCACGGAAGGCCTGTAGAAGAGCCTGTATGGATACTATCATGAGCTGTACTTTGGAATCAAGGCAAGTTGGATACAACATGTTAGTATGTCGCCAAGCCGGTGCCGGTATGGTGATGTGAATTGACTAGAGTCTGGCTTGAGAAATATAGAAGGTGCGCAATCTTGATCTGGTTATTGCCACCAGTCCAAGCATAACTTAACTGATAGTACATATATCTTATGACGTATATGATATTATCTCCTGTGCTGATGCCAGGAGGAACAAAAGCATAAAGGAATGCTCCGTACAAACTGCTACTATCCATCAACGACCTCCCTATCCAATATCTAACTATATTCCCAAACAGTTCAAGAATGACCCTTCCAAACAAACTAAAAACCACCTTCCACTCCTTCTACCGAAAAAAAGATACAACCGCTCAGCCAGAGAACTAAAGCCAATATCAAAGCCAGAACCAGAGCGAAAATCAGCCCTCTAGTCCAAAAGAACAAGATCAAGACAGAGAGGAAAGGCACGAGCATTACGATGATACATATGGAGCCCTAAGTGAAGTTGCAGTGCCTGAGCCGGTAGCACCAGGACCATCTCATCGGCCGTCGTTGGAGGAACGGCTTTCGGAGTCGCAGAGGTTTTCGGGTCGTTGAGGATTGATCTATTTTAAACGTTCTCCATAACTCAACTGTTTGTAACCACCCAACACATTAGCGATATATGCAGTTGGCCATGTTTGTATGGCTTTGTTTTCTTTTTGATTAGGAAGATGACTTGGAATTGAGTAATTAATAAATATGCATTTCTGAGACAGTTCTATGTTATTTTCCTAAGCTATTCAAAAATAAGAGCACCATAGGTCAAACCTTCAGAAAGTCTGTACACGGAAATGCCCGCAACGCTTCTTATATTATTCTTCAACTGCAATATACTGACTGAGATATAAGGTCATAGTTTATTTCCACCCTATATCTTGTGTGCCACCCGAAACTGAGTACCAGCATACAGACTGGTCTCGCCCTTGGCCCTGAGATCTGCCTCAATATCCAAAAGTCGATTGTACTTAGCGACCCTCTCCCCACGGCAAGGTGCGCCAGACTTCAAGTGACCGGCCCGAAGACCAACCGCAAGGTCTGCAATAAAGTCATCAAGAGTTTCACCGGACCGATGTGACACAAAAACGCTCCAGTTGAAACTGTAAGCCAGATTTGCACTTGGTGACAGTCAGCGGAATAGACGACATAAGCAAATGAATAATAGCAGGAGCTTACGCTGCAATTGCTTCCGCGATGGTTCCGATTTGGTTGATCTTGAGCAACATAGAATTGCATGCTTTTTTGTCGTTTGCCTCCTGTACATATTCCGTGTTTTTAACTAGCAAGTCATCCCCGACCAAATCAACTTCACATCCTTTGTTAAACTCGTTCCAATTGTCCCAGTCGTTCTCTGAAAAGGGGTCCTCAAGCAATACAATAGGATACTTTTCCAGCAATGAACGATACAACTCCCTGAGCTGCTTTGGAGTCCGGTCATCTGAAGTGCTGCCCTTGAATCCGAGATCATACTTTCCATCCCGGAAAAACTCACTTGAGGCAGGATCAATAGCAAACCTAACCTTGTCACTATATCCGCAGTCTGCAACAGCTTCGGTAAGAAGCTCAAGAGCTTCGTGGGGCTGCGAAATTGGCGGAGCAAATCCTCTTTCATCACCAACGCCGGCCGCTTATCTCTTGCATCAGCCAAAACCCTGATACTGAAGATGTTACTTGAAGTTTAGATGCCTACCTGCGGGACCGAATTTCTTGACAATGATTTTCTTAAGCTGCTGGTAGACTTCGCTGCCCATACGTACGGCTTCGGTAATAGAAGTGGCGCCGACGGGAGCAATCATGGTCTCCTGAAATGCCAACTTGTTGCCCGAATGCACTCCCCCGTTAAGTACATTGAAGAATGGAACGGGCATCACGTAAGGCTTCTTTGCTCCTGATTCCTGGCGAAGGAACTCGTACAGGGGTATATCCTAAAGAGGGTCAGTCCCAATGTCGAGGCATTGTCTACATTGGCTTACCAAATACGCTGCCCCTGCTCTAGCACATGCCCTACTAGTCCCCAGGATAGCATTGGCTCCCAGTTTACTTTTATTCTTGGTACCGTCTAAGTGCTTGAGGAGCGCATCGATCTTTCTCTGGTCCGTATCTACCCTGAGCCCACTCTTGATCAAAGCAGGTGCAATAACCTTCTCTACATTCTGTACTGTTGTATCTACACCCTTCCTGCCATAAACAGACGGCTTGTTATCCCTTAACTCGGTAGCTTCACTCGCGCCTGTAGAAGCACCAGAAGGAACGAGAGCGCGGAAAGTGCCTGGTTATTGTCAACGAAGATGTCTTATCGGAATCACTAACTTGGTGTCGACTTGCCTTTATCTATCGTCAGGTCCACTTGAACAGTGGGGTTTTCTCTTGAATCTAATCGCTTGGCTGCTTGGATGGACCGAATCATTTTGGAGATTTGTAGTTGGTAGGCCAGTAAGTGTGCGTGTAAGTTGATTCAGTTACGACCCGCGCTATACTTATGGTCAACACTAAAGGTCATCGAAAACAATCTATAAGATTACAGGTAATGATGTCAAAATATTGCTGTCCCGGCTTTCCCGTCTTTGCCGTGGCGCTGACGACCCTAATTCATAGTAATTGTTTAGGGGTAAAAGTTATCTTGTTACTGTAATGCTGTTGCGCTACCAAGTTATCCCAGGCCGTGCATAGTCATAGTTCTACGAATCTCACCATAATGCTGTAGGGTTTCTATAGTCAATCAGATTACCCTATTGGGCACTATTCCGGATTATCGACTTCCCGATTCCCCGATTCCTGTACTTGTATCTCGCTCCGCAAATCAGTCATGTGATTTTACATCGCGCCCAACACCAAGGAATAAACAATGCCTCCCATTCCAGGATTACAGACACAGCGTCGGATAGTTGTCTATCATCAAACCATTTGTCCAGATGGCGGCCCAGTTGTCTCAATGCTCCCGTTGGTCGAGAACAACACGGGAATCACACATGTCATCTTGGCCGCTTTCCACCTGAATGATACCCCGGGCGATATCACCCTCAACAATGACCCGCCAGACCACCCCAGCTATAATGATCTCTGGGCTGAAGTGCCTCGAATGAAGGCAAGCGGCGTCAAGATTATGGGATTGCTGGGTGGTGCCGCCCAGGGTAGCTTCCGCAATCTAGACGGCAGCGAAGCGCAATTCGAGCAGTACTATCAACCGTTCCTGGCGATGATTCGGCGGCATCAACTGGACGGAATTGACCTTGATGTCGAAGAGCACATGTCTTTGGAGGGAGTTACTCGGTTGATCGATCGTCTCAAGTCTGATCTGGGAGATGAGTTCATTATTACTCTGGCACCCGTGGCCGCTGCCCTCTTAGGCATTGGAAACCTCTCCGGCTTCGACTATCAACAACTCGACGCCTCCCGGGGCTCCAAAATCAGTTGGTACAATACACAGTTCTACAACGGCTGGGGTCCAGCGGATGATCCTCGGATGTACGCCGCGATTATTGCGCAGGGCTGGTCCCCGCAGCGGGTGGTTTTCGGACTATTGACGAATTCGGATAACGGATCACAAGGCTACGTGCCACTTGAGACGATGAGCGTTATCCTGTCCATGCTGATCGAGCAGTACCCCAACTTTGGAGGCGTCATGGGCTGGGAATATTTCAATTCTATGCCGGGAGGACGCGAGAAGCCGTGGATTTGGGCAGCTGTGATGGCGTTCAGTATGAATATGAAGGACGTGGTCTTTGCTGCGCGGCAAATTGTGGGAGCTGGCTTTCTTGCGAACATGATGCGACCGCGGTAGAGCATTTGCATAGTACATAGCATGCTTAGATACCAATGTGTTTAATTGGACCCTGTGACGTTGGCCTCAGGCAGGAATCGATATAAATGTCGTCATTTCCGCCTTTACATCCAGACCATTTGGCAATGCCAATTGTACTCCTTCAACCATCCCTAAGGAATCAATAACATTGAAATGATTTCTTGATTGCCCATAACAATATGTCACTGCAGTCAATTGCTGCCATCATCAGCTCGTTTCTGCTCAGATTCGCAGCTTTCGTTTTTCTCCGATGGGTAAACTCAAATCCATGAGCTCAAATAGCTAGAAGAGCTGCTAATATAGCTCCAGATTCCTGGTAGACATTTTCCTCCGATTGTCTTTACCTCGTTAGTTGTCTACTTTTCCACATGGCCAGCTTTGACCAAGCAGAAATCCTCTCGGCGCCCCGACAGTAAACACGATAATCGCAGTATGACACTCGGATTTCTTGGTTAGAGAAGATATACTTATGGATATCACAGAGTTCAAACAGTCTGCTGCTGCTAGCTCGGGTGATTCGGTTTTGAAGACACTCTTGACCGGCCTCCCATCTCCCCGGCTTCCACGGACGTCGCGTCTGACGGCCTTGGTCAACATCGTCCTGACTCTGTTCACGCTGGACTTTCTCCTTCGTGGCCTGGTTCTCTACTCCGGTGAAGACCTTACACTGTCTCGTGTTGGTTATGTCTCGCCAACTACAGCCAGCTTGCTCATTCGTGAGCCCGATCCGGCTCAGCTTCCTTTGACAGTTTCCTACCAGGCGGTCGGGGAAGACCTTCAGTCGAAATGGATCGAAGAAGGCATTATCTACAAGCTTGACAACACCACTGACTTTACGACATCTGTCGTCCTCAAAGGCCTGAAGCCCTCCTCTCAGTACCGCTATGCGCTGTCCAATAACCGCACAGGCACCTTTTCTACGGCACCACTGCCAGGCACAGAATCCGCACATGCGCTTACGTTCTTGACCTCGAGCTGCATGAAGCCAAACTTTCCCTACAATCCCCTATCGCATCCGCTGCGCTTTCCGGGAGTCGAGCAGGTGTCCGAGACAATCTCCAAGCTGTTGTTTCGGCCAGCATTCATGCTGTTCCTCGGAGACTTCATCTACATCGACGTTCCCATGCGTTTTGGATCTTCTATATCTCATTATCGCAGCGAATACCGCCGGGTCTACTCCTCTCCGTCCTGGACCATCTCTCCCAAAACCCCCGCAATCGATCTCCCATGGCTCCACACACTAGACGACCACGAGATCGAAAACGACTGGTCCCACGGCAACACCACAGCACCATATCCCGCCGCAGCAGAACCCTACATCCACTACCACGTCAGCGTAAACCCACCCATCCCGCCAACCCCATTCGCCAAACCCCAAGACACAACCTACTTCTCCTTCATCCACGGCCCAGCCTCCTTCTTCGTCCTCGACAGCCGGACCTACCGCTCCGAGCCCGCACAGATCAACTCTACGATCCTCGGCTCCGCGCAACTCCAATCTCTCCTCGCCTACCTGGCCCGGCCGGAACCAGCCGAGGTCCGCTGGAAGATCATCGCGTCTAGCGTCCCATTCACAAAGAACTGGCACGTCGGGACCACAGATACATGGGGTGGCTTCCTGAACGAGCGCCGCACCGTCTTCGAAGCGATGTGGCGCGCAGAGCGCGAACTAGGCGTCCGCATCGCCCTGCTCAGTGGTGATCGCCACGAATTCGCATCAACCCGGTTTCCAGACCCCTCACTCGGCTTCGATACAGAGGACTTAGAACCTAATACAGCTGGCGAGGGCGTGCACGAGTTCAGCGTCGGCCCGCTGAGCATGTTCTATCTTCCCGTGCGGAGTTACTGGCAATCAGACCGCGAAGATGTCACGGTGAAATATATCCCAGACGGAAATGTCAAGTACGGATTGATCGATATCAGAAACGGCGAGGAGCCCGTCGACACGCACTCCGGGACCCCCGTTTTCGTACCCAGCTCTGTGCTAACATACTCGCTGTACGTTGACGGCGCTGTGGTCTGGGAATACAGACTTAGCGTTCCCTTGCCTGAGAAACAGGGCCGTTTGCCTGCTGGGTCTACTGCTAAACATCCACGACTGCCGCCGGGGAAGGTCGTTCGTGATGAGCGGCAGGCGGAGGGGTGGGATGTTCGTGTTAAGGATGTTATTGGAAGATTGGAGGAGATGGTTGGTTTGGTGAGGAGGAGTGTGGTGGAGTGGTATTATGAGGCGGTTGAGGGGGCGAGGAGGGCTGAGAGGGTTGATTAGTATTGCCTTCTTTCTTTGCTTAAATGTTGAATGTGATGATTATTGTAGGATGTATTCTGGTTATTTATGTTCTGATATCAATTCAGTGCACGCCCAACGCCGTTCCCATGCTACAGTCAAACCACAAACCATCCTAGATCGTAAACTTATAGACAAGCGAACAAAGAGGACGACGGAAATAAACAAGGGGGTTGAAAAGACGGATCACCGTCCCCTCCCCCGTCCACCACCACCACCCATCAACCCACTCATCTGGCTCATCATACTCTGCAAATCCATCCCCCCAAGTCCCGGCAACCCACCACCGCCGCCCTGGCCTCCCATCATCTGCATCATCTTCGCCATATCCCCCATCCCGGGCATCCCGCCCATCCCGGGCAATCCACCGCCCGCACCACCCATGCTGGCCATGCGCTTCTGCATAGCAGCCAGCTGCTGGTCCTTATTCCCACCCTTGAGCATGTTCTGCGCGCGCTGCATCTGCTTCTTCTGTCCGCCGACCTTCTTCGCCATACCGGCCATCATGCGGTGCTGCGAAAGCAGGTCTTCGACTTCGCGGACTGTCGTACCGCTTCCGCAGGCGATGCGGACCATGCGGGTGGGCTGGTCGACGAAGTTCTTGCCGTCGCCATCGAGTTCGGCCGTCGTCATGGAGTCGAAGATGTAGATCATGCGGCGGAGTTTGAGGGAGCCGTCTTCGTCATCGAGGCCGGCGGTTAGGTTTGACAGGCCCGGGATCATGCCGGAGAGTTTGGAGAGAGGGCCCATTTTCATGATCGAGGTGATATTTTCGCGGAAGTCGCGGAGGGTGTAGATTCCTTCCGAGATGTGTTTGTAGGTTTCCTTCGCGCCGGCGGAGTCCTTGGTTACGGCTTGGACATGTTCGACGAGGCCGGCGACATCGCCCATTCCGAGGAGTTTCTGGATGAAGGCTTTGGGCTCGAAGCGTTCGAGGTCCATGAGGTGCTCACCTGTACCAAGGTAGATGATGGGCGTGTGTGTCGCTGCAACGGCGGAGATTGCACCGCCACCAGCCGCATGTCCATCCGTCTTGGTGATAATGATAGCACCAAAGTCCGCCGTCGCCTTAAACGCAGCCGACTGCGCTTCCGCGGCCTGACCGATAGTGCTGTCCAGCACGAGAATAGTCTGGTCGGGAGTCACGGCCGTCTGAATCTGAGTCATCTCAGCAAACAGCTCCTCCTCCTGCCTGTGGCGACCACTTGTATCAACAATGATAATCTCAAACCGCTCCTTCTTGAACTTGGACACACCCTCCGCCGCCACAACCGCGGGGTCCGTCTGCGTCAAACTACCATAGTACGGAATCTTGGCCTTGGTCGCGTTCTGCTTCAACTGATCAAAAGCACCCGCACGGAAGGTATCCGCACAGACAAGCGCCGTCTTAAACCCACGCATCTGGTAATGCCGGGCCAGCTTGGTACAGGTAGTCGTCTTTCCGGCACCCTGCAATCCGACAAACATGATCACATTCGAGCGGCCTTTCTTGGGGCGGAAGGGTTCGGCGTGCGGGTCGACCAGGGCAGTCAGTTCATCGAAGACGGCCTTTTGGATTAATCGCTTCTTGTTGACGGCTGGTGGGAGGGAGGCAAAGTTCACGCTGGACTTGATGGATTTGCGCAGCGACTGGACGAGGCGGACGTTGACGTCGGCTGATAGTAGGGCAGAGCAAATTTCTTTAATCATGTCATCGAATGCCTAGACTATTAGCATCTATCCCACCACAATAGCTGTGTAGAACTCACCTTCTCGTCCAAATTGTTGGACCGGGTCAGGTCATTGACGGCGGCGTTGATGCGCCGCCCGAGATCCTGGAGGACCATGTCGACGGTATGAACAGTATAAAAGAGAGTAGAAAAGCAGTAGTAGCAGCTGTGTACCACCAAAGACTTGTAGACTGTCGCAGTGTCGAAGATGACAGCCAAAAAGGCCACCCGAAGCGATATCAATGCGGAGAGTCGGCAGGCCAATCACAGACTGCGCTACACTCTCCGCCTAAAAAAAGTTCGACGAGAAAAACGAAGAAAAACGCCGACAATATAACAACTCTCATATTGCACATTTTTGTTTTTAATTGATTCAAGATGGCTCCCTCGTCGGTCGCCAAGAAGCGCAAGGTCCTGGATGGCATGCAGGGCAAAACCAACCGTCCCAGTAAGAAGTTCAGAAAGCAGCGCGAATACCACAGCTCCGATGAGGAGGACAATGACGACGAAAAGACGCATTTCAAAGCTGTCAGTCTGGCCGATTCGGACGCGGAGGACGATATGAAGGCGAAGCCCCCGCAAAAGAAGACCAAGACGTTAGGACAGAACCAGAAACCGAAAGCCGCGAAGAAGGAAGAATCAAAAGAGTCAGAGGAAAGCGATGCAGACTCTGACGGCGACGACGAGGAGGAGGATGCGAGTGACAATTCGGATGTGTCTGATGAAGGAGAAGGTGACGAAGGTGCCTCTAGAGAAAGAAGCGTGCCGAAGAGAAATGACCCCTCCGCATTCTCGACGTCTATTTCCAAGATTCTGTCCACCAAGCTCCCCACCTCCGCGCGCGCAGACCCCGTCCTGTCGCGCAGTAAGGCTGCCTCCCAAACGACAACCGATTTCGCAGACGAGAAACTTGACAAACAGGCGCGCGCCAAACTCCGGGCAGAGAAGAAGGAAGAATTGGATCGTGGTCGCATCCGCGATGTCCAGGGTATTGCGCGGGGCCAGGCCGGTCCCGTGGCTGAGGAGGAGAAGCGTCTTCGCAAGATTGCGCAGCGTGGTGTGGTGAAGTTGTTCAATGCCGTCCGTGCTGCGCAGGTTCGGGGTGAAGAGGCTGCTAAGCAGGAACGGAAGAAGGGAACTATCGGTATTGGAGAGCGAGAGAAGGCCGCCAACGAGGTTAGCAGACAAGGGTTCCTTGATTTGATTAGTGGGAAGAAGGGCAAGCCGTTGAACATTGAGGAGGCTTGATCTGTTTCTATTCATACATTTTGACCATCAAGGCATGTTCGGCGTTATGGAGGGAGGATTTGATTCTATCTATTGATATATGATCTGTACATTGTCTTAAAAGTTCGTTCTTCAATCCTTGTCATGCCCAAGCCTCATAATTCCAACATGAATGGACGTAGATGATATCTTAACTTTTATGCACTCTTCCGAATACCGATACCCAGTATAAATCTCACTTCTGCTCAAAGTCGCTGGCCTGCAGATTCCTTGTCATGCTCGGCAGTCGCACCACCATTCCGTCCAAATCCTTGGTCATCGGAACCTGACACCCCAGGCGCGAAGTCTCTGTCAATCCGAATGCCAGATCCAGCATGTCGTTCTCGTCGTCGGAGGGTTCTTCCATCTTGTCGAACATGTCGGGGTCTTCGACAATGACATGGCAAGTCGAGCAGGCGCAGGAGCCACCGCAGGCGCCTAAAATACACTGTCAGTCCCGTCGCCTTCTCCCCTCTCTACCACACTACCGGGAACGCGAACCTTCCATCTCCAGGTCATTGGCCTGAGCAATGTCTAGCAGATTGTCTCCCTCAGCCACCTGAAAGTCATGCTTGTCGCCATCCTTATCGACAATCGTGACGTTGATCCTGTCGCGATTTAGCACGGAATCTCTTGAAGCAGTGATTTCATCGCTACTCACTCCTCGCCTGGCTTCGGGGGGGTTAAATGCCCATGCTGTGCTCTGGCTGTAACTGAAAACGACCGCGTATTCAACCCTGTTCTCCAAACAGCATTATTCCTCTGGGACAATTGCAGACGGGACGAGTCCGCGAGGCAAAGGGACTGTCGGGGCGCCGGGCGAGAAAGATATGTGCGGGATGCGGTTTTGGGGATATGACGCAGCTGGTGACAGGCTTCTCGGAAGAGCGACATTTTGCTGGAATATAGAGATAGTATATAATTCAAAAAGAGCACTATAGTGGAAATTAAGCACTCGAGCGGCGAATTGGAGTAGATCTTATTGGAAGAGGGAGAAAAGGTAAACCCGAAATAGCGGCGGGTTTTTTGGATACATACAGTAATAGGACTGGCAGAAAACTAGAAGTATAGAGGTAAAAATTCGACCCCTTTTTTACTCCGGAGGAAGGACAAATAACATGAGCAGCATAGTATGTGTAGAATTGAGCAGAGACTGAAAAGAAAAGATACAAATAGAAGATAAGTAAAAAGTAAACAATGCACACGGCTTGAACGAGTGGTCTTGGTAGCCCGTGGTCAGTGTAGTAGTGATAACGGGTAGGCGGTCGGAGTCGCGAGATCTCCACGATAAATAGAGATACTCACGACAAAGAGTTCAAACTTGGACGTCAAAAGAAACAAAAGGAAAAATAACACATAACTCTTGCAGCAGAATATATACCCTCTACCATACTGACTCTGAGATTGTCATATAGAACGTTTGCGGTGCCGCAAGGGTGCCGCGAGGGTACCGCTCTCATAGCACCTCGGCTAGGACCTCATTGCGAAGGAACGGGCTTTCCACTGTCTTTTGAGCAGGCTGCTTGCATTACCAATTCGATACATCCGATGCCACCCTCCGGAACCTCAGAGGCAGTCACATGGGGACGTGAGTCAAATGGTCTGCACGATGACCAACGGTCACTAACAAAAAGGCAGTAAGAAGATAGCGGACGCCTATGTCATTGTCTCGGAGCGTGTTTTCCCAACTATAGCTTTGGAGACGGGATATTCCGAGTCAGAAGAAAAACTGAAAGAGGACGCTCATGTCGTGTTGAACGGATCGACTGGCAAAGTGGGAGTGGTAATTGTTGTGAATGTTAAAGAATTTAATTACTCTGGAACAACCAAATCGATTCTTATAGCAGAGTGCGTCGATGAATAGAATTATTATTCTCTGCGCTAGATACCAGATGAGCAGTCAATGCGCTCCACGATTAAGCGTGCTTAAGAGGTGCATGTTTGCTCATCAATCGCATCTGACACAGCGGAGACGAGGTGCTACTTCGCCATCATGAGTATCTATCGAGAGGTCATTAGGCACCTCGTCAATGCCTGTCACTTCTTTAATTATTGAGTTGATGGATGAAGGGACAAGAAGAGAATGTAGTATCATATAATGAGAAGATAAATGTCAAAGATCTTTCCTTTCCAAATCTTTGGATATCCAGCAACTGGCACGCTTCAAACCAGGATGCTATCTTAAATCCTTCACTATTCAATTTGTGCAGCATCTCCCATAAGTAAACATCAACAGCCTACAAGTAATCTCACTGCTCACCTCGGCCCTGAATCTCTTGCGTTCAATATTATGGGCAAAAGTGCGATACGATGGTATTCCAACCTCACAGCAACTCTGCTATACATACTCGAAAAACAAATGTCGCTTCACACCTTTCTCAAGAGCAGGCCGCAGGCCATCGAGGTACAACAACGGCGGTCTTTCTTGGGTGATGCATAGGTCAGATTTGTTTCGTAGTATATCATACCAATTGAAGTCGATACATTGCTGGGTATATATTAGTCACTGACAGAGAAATTAACAAAGGAATAGAAGTATACTTGTCTTTCTCCAACCCTGGTTCTCTTCCCAGTATCTTTATCGTATTTGTGGAGTTCAAAATACCCATCTTGGATTCTCGGTCACTGGGAGCAAGCTCTTCTAACTTGACCACAATTACAAACCCAGTTCTCCCTTTTGAGCCTTGAAGTGAAATGTTAGTGCCACCAATGAGGTCCCCATCGGTTTCTGCATATCCTGTCTCCAGGAGAGTCGTCGGCCATAGACGGCTCGCTCAGGCGCAGTCCAGCACTTGGGTTCTTCTTACTATTTCAAAAGTCAGATAGATAAATGATAACCAAAAAGAGTTGATCACTCACCTTCCAGCGGAACGACCCATAAATCCCTGTAGATCTGCGTTGCTAAAAACAGAGAGAGTGCGGATTAACCATTCCAAAAATTTCCATTTCAAAAACCCAGTTCTTCAACCAGATGCAGCTGCAAGCATGAATCCAAGTTGGCTTGATAGATCGGAGAGTTCCATCAGATGCATTGTAGGTAAACCTACTACTGCTTTCACACAGGGCGACTGCAATTTCACTAAAGTCAAGAAAGCTAATGATATATTGTCCTATATCATTCATGGAAAAGTCTCTGATACTAGTTGCGGCTGTCAATTTTCTTCCCTTTTTCTTTCAGTTGGCGTTGCCACAGATGATGCCAGTGTTGGTGTGCAAAGTACATAGTTCAGTGGCTGCTTGGCGGTCAACATGCGCGTGACAGAAGGTTGGGGGTCAAGTATTATAACCTGTACAGAATACAGAGTACACTTGCCAGTTTATGGCAGCGAGAAAAGCAGGTGCACGCCAGCCTAAGGAGAAAGAGCAGCCTGTTGGCCTCACAGATTCAAGTATGTTCTGCTGTTGCTGGCTACCCGACTAGCCAATCAGAACTCTCCACGGATATCGGCCGATTCTGTCAATTTGTGTCGACACAAAATGACATACATACCATCCCATTTAACCTATACTACTACTGCTACTACTACTGCTACTACTACTACTACTACTATACACAAAATGGCCTCCCGCGAAGGCATCAATCCCCTACGCCCCTACTATATCCCTCCCTCTCTCGGCCTGGAGCACAACAACACCTCCGCCTCCACTCCCGACATCGCCCCCTCGTCCTCCACGCAGGTGTTTTCCAGCTCGGCGCGCGACCTGCTGCCCGATTTGGACTATTCCGAGTACCTGGACTCGTCTTCATCAGCTTCGGACTGGATTCGGGATGCCGTGAATCGGGCCTTCTGGCGGTACACGACTGTGTTGACTGCTCAGCCGTTTGATGTTGCCAAAACTATTCTGCAGGCGTATGTGGTGCCCGATCCGTATGAAGAGGGGTCTAGAGCAAACCGACGACGGTCTGTTCCCCGTGGCGGAGAGAGTGCCTATGGAACTACAGAAGATGAGGAAGATGTGAGTTGTGATAGCTTATGTTTACCATTTCCGGTACTTCTGGTGCTGGTGTTGTCATTGTGTGGCGGGGTAGACTCATACTGACAGCAACAGGACTATCACTCATCCGACGATGAGAGCAGCTACTTCACATCTGCAGCACCCAGAGGCTTGTCTCCCGGGGCCTCTCACTCCAGGGGAAGGTCTCGTCGCCGTGAAATCACCGACCGGAGCGGTTATATCCCCTCGTCTACATCATCCCGATATGCCTTGTCCCTCAAAAACCCCTCCTCATTGATGGAGACCATCTCACAGCTCTGGGCTACCAGCGGACCAACTTCCCTCTGGAAAGCCTCGAATGCTACTTTCATTTATTCGTTGCTGTTACCGACCCTCAACACGTTCATTCGCAGCCTCCTCTCGGCAATTGTCGGTCTGCCAGAGGAGGAAATCGCCTCGTCCATGACGGCCGATATCCTAGCCTCGACATCCCCCATCGCAACGCTGGTGCTGTCATTTATCTCCTCGTCCATCTCGTCCCTCATTCTGGCCCCGATTGACACGGCCCGCACATTCCTCATCCTCACCCCGGCCACGCACGGCCCGCGGTCTCTCCTCCGTGCCATCAAACTCCTTCCCACCCCCAATTCGACCATCCCTGGCCACCTGATTCCCATCACCATCCTGCACTCCAGTTTGCCAAACTTCATCCTAACCACGACACCCTTCTTCCTAAAAACATACCTCTCGCTCGACCCCATTCTGAACCCCTCCATGTGGAGCATGTTCACCTTCCTCGGCTCCGGTCTGGAAATGGCCATCCGCTTCCCGCTCGAGACAGTCCTCCGCCGCGCCCAGATCGCAAGCTACACATGTCCCAGCATCCGACAGAGTCCCGCCACCAGCCGTGCCTCTGGGCTCTCGCCGAGAGACGCTTCCCCGTCTACTCCCGCAGACCCAGCGGCAGAAATCGAAACCATCATCCCCACTCCGAAAACCTACCGCGGTATCATCGGTACAATTTGGGGCATCGTGTACGAAGAAGGCGCCACCGCGCCGCCGGAGAACGAGCGCGCCCACGAACTCCTCAAAAAACCCGTCTCGCAAAAGAAGAAACAGGGACAGGGTATTCAAGGTCTCTACCGTGGATGGCGGATCGGTATGTGGGGAATTGTTGGCATCTGGGGAGCTGGTGTGCTTGGTTCTGCGGGAGGTAGTGGTGATGAAGAGGTGATGGTTAGCGGAGGTCGATTCTAGATATACTCAGGAGGATACCCAAACGGGGAGAGGGATGATGCATCTGGCATGATTTGTTTTCCATCATTCTGACTAGGTGAATGGCGTTTATCTTCTTTCTATCTCCTACTCATGCCTGTACATGATACCTTTGCCAGCGTGATTATGTTCTGAAACTCTCTCTATGATATACGACGTTTGTATGAAAAAGTGGTTGGTCATTGATGATTTCCCGGACCCTAATGTCAGGATCTCTAGTATATTCTCATACCAATTCTCTGTTTCCTCTATACAAGATTACATATTATCACTGGGATGCTAATTAACGATCGAGTTACAACTATCAGCTATTACTTGTACAGTAAAAAATCAGCCACCCAACTCCCCCGTTTCAAGTCAGTCACCATCTCTCATCTTCTACAACGCTACCACCACAACAGAACCAACCCACCCAACGCACCAACCTGCACCCCAACACAAATACTAAAAGCAACCCCAACACCCACGCCCCGAATCATCGGCATAACGAAGCTCGTACCCCCCGCCGCAAACAAACACCGCGCGAGATTAACACTCGCGCTCGCCCCAGCGCTTTGCTCGGGGAACATATCCACCAGATAAGTCATGATGGCGGATTGCATAGAGACGACCGTCCAGCCGGTGATGAAGGTGGTTATTATCTGGATGGGTATTGGATTGTCCAGCCGAAGAGGAGGAGGGAGAGGGATTGGAGGAAGGAGAGGTGGGGGAGCAGGCGGAGGCGGGCTTTTAAGAGGGGGAAGGCATTGTTCTTTTGGGACTGGTTGATGGCTGAGGCTTCGGTGTCTGTGGAGGTTTGGAGATCGTATTTGGCTTTAACGTGCCGATAGTCCATGTCCAGGATTTTGCCTGTGATTAATGTGCCGACCATTGAGCCGACGCCGTTGGCGATGAAGGTTAGGCCGATTTGGATCTCTGTTAGGCCATATCTATCCTTGAACAAGGAGGACATGGCCGTGACGCTCATCTGCCAGACGGCGTAGTAGATAGCAAGGAAGAAAATGATAGGTGCTGCGTGTTTGCTGACTAGGATGCGGAAAGGACCGAGGACGTCGACTCGTTTCCTGGCTGCGAGCTGTGGAGGCGCTGCGTTCAGTTCACTGTTGTAAGTTTCTGATATGCTTGCAGAGGATACCGCGCCATCGGATTAGATTGTGATGGCAGCACGCTCCCATTAGCGACCAGAGACCGAAGCGTCTCGGGCAGAAGAACGAGCAACACAACCAGAAACACTGCGCTGTAAATCATCAAGAACCAGAATATCGACCTCCACCCTAGCGATCCAGCCAGGGCACCTCCTATCACCGGTCCCACAGCCACAGGAACCAGCAGTCCCGCCTGGAAAATACCCATGAACCCTCCGCGCTCCGCACGAGTGGTGATATCACCAATCACGCTGGACCCGATTGCAATGGTGCTGGTGCTGCCGGCACTCTGAAGACATCTGAGGATGATCAAGGTGGCGTAGTTCTTTGTCTCTGCTAGGCCGATGCATGCGCCTACGAACACGAGGAAGGTACATGTGTATGCGATTCGGCGGCCTTTGACGTCGGATACGGGGCCCCACAGACTGGGCGCGATGCCTTGGAAGATGAGGTATGAGGTTACTGTTAGGTTGACTAGTTCCAGGGATACGTTGAGATCTTTGGCGATGGTTGGTAGGACTGGGAAATAGATATTTGATGCGAAGCCGGAGACTTGAGTTCATTAGCACGCCTGCTTAACTATGTTGAGGATTCAGACTTACAGGTTGCCGCGGTGGAGACAATAACTACTATGAGCCACTTTTGTCTTTTGTCGAAGATACTAAAAGGTGTCTCTGCAGGAGCCGACGTCGGGATTGCATGGCTTTGGGGTTGCTCATTCTCATTTGCAGACATAGTTCGCTAATTGATTGAAGGAGTGACTGAAGTTTGAAAGAATGTAAGGACTGAAACGAAGCGAGAGCAAAGTATCGAAGGAGGGCCCGTTTATAAGTCTGGATTTCCAACGTTTAGACCTTCGGAGTTGAACGGGTTTGACGCTTTTATCGGAGTTGAGACCTTCAAGTCCGCTGTATATAACCCACACCAGACCGACAAAAGAAAGCTACCTTTTCCACCTCGTCATCTTCAGGCAAAACGACTTCCCCAGCATACTCATTCGGCCAAAACTACGCCATCCTCAACCTAGACTGGATGTCATGCCTGATAGGCGCCATCGAAAACACCCCAGAAGGCCAAGCCCTGATCGCGAACTACATCCGCTGGAATGACGCCGTCCACCGGAAGACCCCTCGTCCTCTGATCGTCTTTACTACTCTCCGCTTCAGCCATGGACAGCCAGAGGTAGAGAGAAGCAAACCGTTCGCTGACCTCATCGCACCGTTCGGCACCTTTGAGGCTGGTACCCCCGAGGCTCAGATAGATGGCCGGTTCACGTTGGACGAGAAAGATGTCTTACTCCACAAGACTAGGTGGGCTGCAACGATGGGGAATATTTTAGAGCAAATTTTGAAGGCGCAGGGTATTGAGACTGTGGTTATTGTGGGTGATATTTCCTTTCTTCTATATCTCAGGCTAATCGTGTCGCAGTCCGGGGTTGACTCTTTCTGGCGTGGTGATGAGCACCATTTACCGGCTTTTCGACCTAGATTACAACATCTTTGTGATTGCGGATAATGTGGTGGCTTTGCCGGTAGGACAGAATGCCGAATTCAAAAAGGTTATGCTCGACACTCTTCTGCCCAAGATGAACCTGAAGGCGATTTCCCTTGACGAAGCTATCCAGGCGCTATGTCAAAGTTGATATCGCGCGTGGTTACATTCAAGTGGAGGTCGGGAGCTCTCAACTACCATGCGTACAGCTCATGACCGCATAGAGCATAGTCCCAAATTCATCAATATTTTCCAGCCAATGATCAACTCTTTCCCGTCTCTTCGCAATGCCAAATTCGTCCAAGTCCGTAGGAATTGGCCAGAGTTCGTCAATAGTGAGAGCCTGCTCCATCCACTCCGCCAAATAGA
The DNA here is from genome assembly GCF_016861735.1 of Aspergillus chevalieri. Taxonomy (NCBI): domain Eukaryota; kingdom Fungi; phylum Ascomycota; class Eurotiomycetes; order Eurotiales; family Aspergillaceae; genus Aspergillus; species Aspergillus chevalieri. Next base: position 2,224,443 of record NC_057367.1, on the reverse strand, counting down.
TGTTATACTCCCGTTCCCAATCTCCCCGAACTTGCGCTTGCCACAGAGACTTGGCAGCAGGTGCAGGGAGCCCATGCAGCTCGGTACCAAGATAGGTAGGGAGACCCTCCTGGGCAGATAGGATGCTATCGAAAAGATACATCACATACAAAGTTCGACGTTTCGCCTCAGTGACAATCCATTCTTCCCATCTGGGCCGGGTCCGGTGTTGATCAGCAGCGCATACAAGTCCTCGTCTACAAGAAGCGTGCGCAAGCTCCTGCAGATTGATCATTGCCTGGCGCAGGTGATTGTTGCCAGTTTGGCTGAGGCGAAAAAAGAGGACCACTGTGTACACGAGATACGCTTGGAATGCAGCCAGTAGAGACATGTCATAGTAGCTCTCGCGGACTGCCGTGATATTCTCCATTTCGCGCTGGATTATCACTGCAGCTGCGTCCTCGTTGCGGGGTAATGGGTTCTGGCACATCCGAACCAGGCTCAGGCACGTTGTCAGGGGCGAGCTGGGGGGATGTTTCATCTGAGAGGAGTGGATAAAGGGAACTAGTCCACGACCACGGGTAGCAACAGCTGTGTAAGAGTTCAACATTCGAGAGATGAATGAAACAACGCCAGCGGGATAGCTTTTGATCTTCTCTCCGGGACCGGGGATGTACGGCTTCATCCAATGGGTGGTAATCTCATCAACGTCGATGGGACACGTGAGCTCAAGTCCTGAGAAATCCAAACCTTCCAGTGCGAGACCCCATTTCCAGGCAACATAGCCGTTGAGTATGAACTACTGGAGAGACTGGCGGACTGATTCTGGACAGCTCCAGCGACCCATGCACTCCGTGGATGCAAAATCCGAATACCCCGCACTGCCATCCATAAACAATCCATCCTCAGGTTCTGGGCCCAGAGCATCAGGTACAGGGCTGTACGGCCCATCCGAGGAGGCCGCTTGAGGATACGTGCATTGGAGATCGCGGCGGGTGCACCTGGTACAGCGACCAGTTCTGCGGTCGCACTTTGCTTTGGCGGTTGAGCAGTTTTGGCAGGCTTTTTGCCGGGAAGTGGAATACCTTGAGGTTCTCATGGCAGGGCGTGCGTGGTGTGAAACTCACATAGTTTCAATCGAAGAAGGGCGAAATGTTGGATTTTTATGCCTTGCAGCCTGGGGTATCGATCATGCTACGGGGTTGAGTCAATTCCGATTCTCAACTCCGCGAGTGTACAGTCCCAGTTCGCAGTTCGCCTACATGAGAAGATGGCAGAACCAAGATAGATTTATGTGAAATGATCTTCCATTATTAGAAAACAAGACATGCTGTATATCAAGTCGTCTATAAACGACGCCCATTTGCAGACAAAAAGATGAATATTCATAGAATCATAGCCTCCTAGTCCAAGATCTTCCTTTTTTTCTTTTTCATATGATAGGAAAGATCCAATGTTTGTACTTTTGTCCTCCTCGAATCAAAACAAACCCAGAACGCCGTTCGTCATCTAATCATTGGAACGAGTATTATCCCATTCACGTCCATCAATCCACGCCCTCCAGTCCCATCACCCCAGACTGTCTATAAGACAGACAACAAACATGTCCCTCCTCCACATGAAAGTAAATATAATAGTACACACTCAGTGAGAGTCAGGAACGGGTATCACAAAACAACATAGGAAATCAAAAGATGAAAGAAAGGAGTCATGTCGAGACTTATTTGTCAGCGAACCGTCGGTCAAAGTACCGTAACACGCCCATTACACTCGCGGCTTCGACTTCCATCGCAGCCCGAGCGTTGGACTTCTCTGCCAGTTCCAGATCCCGCGGGTTCGGGAGCATGTGGAGCTTGGGCAGCCAGGAGGAGAGCTCGTCGCTAGCGCGCGAGAACTTGGGGTGTCGTGAGAGAGTGGTGAAAGCGTCGGCACAGGAGAGGGTCAAAGATGGCGAGTCTCTGGAACTCAATGTTGGTTTAGGGACAGGTTTGCTGCGTGCACCACCACCACCACCACCACCACCGCAGCATCCACCGTCTGCGCCTTTGCCACCGCAGCAGCCTCCCCCACCGCGAGGAGCAATACCACCTGCCCGCGATGCAGCCAGGGTCTTACAGAAGAGTGTGCTACGGGGATCCGCCATACACTGGGCACAGGTACCAGGTCCGTTGGCGCAGGGATTGGTAGCCTCGCTGATAGAAGGCAAAGTCACTTCGGACCGGACATCACCATCTGATGGAGGTGGGGTGAACTGCGATAAATTTTGGATCGGGGCAAGTCGGTTGTTCTCAAAATTTTCCCGCTGTCGATGCTCATCTTCCTGGGCGGCCATCTCGGCGCAAATGCAGGGAGTGCCGTCCTGGCAAAACCCACAAGGGTCAACGGGAGATGCGATAGACGGCGAGCTATGGTCCTCTGGGGGTGGAGCAGCGGCGAAGCGGGAAGTAAAATCCACCTCCATCTCCTCTGGCTCAGGCTTAATTTCGGGTTCGGAGCGGCGCTTGTTAGACTCGTGAGTCTCCACGCCAGGCATAGCAAACGCATCTTCGATACACTGACAATGAGCAGTAGAGCAGCTTCCACAGCCTAAGGGGACTTCCTCTCGAGTAGATTCAGTCGTGTGTACGCGGGTTGATTCAGCATTCTTCCGCTTCTGACCTCGAGGCGGCAGAGGCACCGCGTCCGACTGGGTCGTGTTTCTATCCGCAAACGACGATCGGAACTCCTTCACAAGCGCCTCCTTGGCACTCTTCTCCACAGAAACCTCCTTCTCCAAGGCGTGGCAGCGGTCTCGCCACCAAGCCATCTCGTTCCGGCATTGTTCAACCTCGTGGGACAGGTTCGAAATCTGTTCCTTGAATGCAGCCGTGTGCAAATCGTGCTCATCTTCCATCTGCTTCATCTGGTCTTCGAGCTCGTTCACTCGAGCAGCGCGTCGTTCGCGGAATGCTCGCTGGGCCGCACGATTCTGTGCCTTTCGCTTGGTCGGCGGGGTGTCGGTGGCAGGCTTCCGACCGGGCTTGGGACGCGGGGGGATGACCCATTCCTTCGATGTGATGGATCCGGGAGTAGCTGGAGCAGGCGAGGCGGGTGCAATTGAAGGTTTAGCGGCCAGGGCGGGTGCCAGAGGGGCAATGGAGGGAGCCGGCGTTCCCGCGGGGGCCAGCGGTGTAGACATTGCAATTTCCTTTTTTGAATTATTCAAGCTTCTCTGAAATCAATGAGAAGATCTGAGCTCCAGTCAGTGGTCATCTCGAAGTGAAAGATGTAAGATGTACAGCATATAGCATAATGGGTGTAATGGTGGTGTGGTGGGAGAGCTGACCGGCGTTCGTCACTTTTGGTCGCTTGCGGTCGGAAGAGCGGAAGTGCGCTCATTCGAACCGGTAAGCGAGATGAGACGCGGCTAAAGTGTGAAGACAGGTGAGACGTCTACAGCCAAGCTAGTGCAGCTTGAAGATAAAAAGAATGAAAGAACAGATAGATGATTGAGAACAGGACGAGCGGAGGAGAAAGAGTAGAAAAGAAACCGAGGAGACCCGGCGAAGGGGGGAAGAAGAGAAAACAAAGTCGGATCAGATTAGATTATCGTGCGGCTCATCACCGATTTCGGAGGGTAGTGGGGGTGCTCGCTTCTGCTGTTGATTGGCTGGAGACGAGGAGTTATCAATCAATGGGGATTTCTAGGGCTATCCATGGATCAATCAATGTTGGCCTAGCACTGGAGCTGCACTATTATGTAGTATTATGTATTCTGTGGCTGGTAGCGGTGTATAGCTGGTACATGTTTCCGGGTATTGCTATTGTTACTGTTGTCCTACGGTGAGCATCTATACATAGTATGTCTTTTGTGTACTCTGTACTGCAATGCTATGTAATTACCTATGTTGTTTATTGGAATATAGGAATATATTTGGAAAATACACCAGGCAAACTCCATCGCCATCTGATAAATTTCCACGCGCGGTGGCCGCGCCGGAATGGGACCAACGAACCATTCAGCTGGGAGAAATCTCCGCAATGCGTACTCCCTCTGGATGGATACACGAGGGAATAATTACTCATAGGACCTAGTCCGGAGACTTGAAATACGGGGCCTTGAAATTTTATTTCTCTGCTCTCTTTTTTTTTTTTTTTTTGCGGCAGGACAGCTCCCTGTGTTTCAATTACAAACCCCAAAGTTCAGCCAAACTTCACGCGGTACAACGCCATCAACGCAAGGCCAGTGCATTCCAGTAATCTGTATAGGCACTCTCCTGTAAAACAGCATGTATTGTATACCCTGCGAGAAAGTGCAGCATCCCGCAAAGAAGTAAACATGACTAACTCGGCATCGCCTTCCCTCCATCAGATGATCTTATCTGATCTCACCTTTCCCCTTATGGAAACGCACTTTACCGTTTCTGGTAATCCGAGCCCAGCCAACCACGCGACAACGTTCAGTTTTGCTCAGTGTGGAATAGTCCAGTCAAATTTTGATTGGTATGTGCTGCGAGACGGCCTTTTTTGAGTACCATGGAAATTAGGCTGTGGCTAGTACTTATGGGTATGACCACATGCTGCGTCGTGGTCAATTGCCGATGAACGGAATTCCGACGGGCGAATCCCGGCCCGGTCGTCATGTTCTTACATTGTTGAGAAGAATATGTGGTTAAAATACTATCCGCAGTAGCTAAATGTATTTGTTCTGTAATGAAATCAGCTCGTGATTGAAAGTAACCATTGAAATCGAGATTGAAAAGAGCATATACTTATTTGTATTGTGGTTCATCATCACTAAAGTATTTATCCACAGCATATTCCTCCTAGACTTGACTATTCATTCTGATTTTGCTTGCTTTTGCTGCTGGTGCCATTGATCTTCCCTCAAGCATTCCCGGACTGACATCGTGGGATGTCTCATGTGTACTAATTGGATTCTCAGTTCAGCACTATGGGGTGCAGAGAATATCGATGTATTCTTGCTATTTATTAGCTAGAATGCAGGACTATCAATAATAATAATACAACATTGTCCCAAATAATCCAACTCCAAGTCTCTAATTGCCCGTGTCGAGAATAAGAAATTCCCGGATTTAATCAAAACCATAAAGCGCCTGGCCACGGATTGTGACACAGAATAGTAAATGCAGAAAAACTCCAACCCTAGACAGCCCACCCTCGAGAGGAGGTACAATCCAGCCGATCGCGGTAAAACTTGAATGGTTTCTAGGTGAAATGCGCAGCAGCTGAAGTCTTGTCACTGCTCGTGGAAAGTCAGAACAAAAGATTCTTACCTGGACATCCGTAACATGTGGCTACCTCTTGCGCAAGGCTCTGGCTGACTGAAAAACCTTTATGACCTTAATGAGCTTGTATGCAGGCCAACGCCCTCAGATGGGCCAGCTTGTTTTTTCCAACTTTGACGTAATATCGACACGTTCTGAGATTTAGGGTGACTGTCGGTGGACATTTCAAGATTCTCGTGGGATCCAAAATCTGATCCATTGTTATCATGTATGACCTTCTCAACGGGGAAAAAACTGTATTCCAGCGGCTATGCCATTCATTTGCAGCCGCTCAGACGCCATGGTGAAGTCTCATAGCTTCCTGAGAATCCCCAACATCAGCTCCTCCCGTGGGCCTATGCACTCGTGACTGGCATATCCGGATCTGAGTCCAGTTTCTCGAACTTTCACCGCAACTTTTCTTCGACAGCCTGCTTTATGGAGGATAGTCTGTCTGGTGATCACCTCGGCACTCCAAATAATTCTACGAGTATGATTCGAGTCACAGAGTCTATATAGACAGGTGATCATTTAATTGGTGCGTTAAATTGACTGAATTTTGCTTGGATTTGGGAACACTAGATGGTGACTGTTATGACTATGCGCCGACAAATTATGCCGTGGTAGTAACGCTGGTATATTCTGCCATAAATGAGTCAAATGTGTCAAGCGTTGTGGCCAATGGCATTGACAGATTCATCACATTTGTTGTCTATTCTGTGGCTATCTTCATCCTCTTCCCTGATCATGAGATTTTCGATGATCATCAGATGGGGATCGGAAGAAGACCTTGAGGACCGCATTTTGCAAGGTATATTCGGTGATAAGATTGAGAGATAGGAAGAGAAGAAGAGTAGCCTTCTTTATGATCGTCAAATATCAGGATACTCATCCATTCACAAGCAAGTAAAGCCCAAGGAATAAATATTGTGGGTTATTCACTGAGACACGCCTGGCATACCTGGACAGAGTGCTTGATCCATATTCTCTCTTTGCTTTTGCTGTCGGCGCCGCTCTCCACGACATCCCCGGCTTGAAAGGATTATTGCGTGGGATGTTTAGAATAAAGTCTGCTCGGTATTTCGAATCAAATACATGGGATTGAATTCCCATTTCTTTCTTTATTACTCGAATTGCTTTGAGAGTATGGGAATTCGGGTTGTATGTCATTGTATGTCACATGTTTTAAATCACGCTACTGATACATGTTTCCTATCTGGATAGTCATACATCATACAATTGGGATAATGCAAGTAGTCCTTGCCCCCTGATCAAATTCAGTGCACTCATAGCTCAGTCAAAGCAGGCGCTCCAGGACACGGCGGCGCAGAATACTTGGTCGCCACGAAGACCTTCTGGATGCCATTCTCCCGTTTCTCAAATTGTTGATACAGCTTCTCCATATCCTCCAGGCGTACCCGGTGCGTCACTATCTTCAATGGCTCAATTTCCTTTCGTCGGACGAGATCGAGCAAATGCTCCCAGTATCGGTGAACCGGGGCTTGTCCGTTGCCGATTAGTCGGATCCCGGTTTGCATGATGGCGCCGATATTGAAATGGTTTGTCTGGTAGCTAATTAGCAGGCAATTTTCAGACAAAGATCGGCGTAGGTTCACTCACATATCCAGCATAAATACCCGTCACGCCAATCCGTCCAAACGGCCGAAGAGCAGTAATCATCTCGTTCAACATCTCCGACGTATCCGTCTCCATCCCCAAGAGCGTCTCGAAGTAATGAGCCCATCCTTTGGCGTACTCACCAGAAGTACAATCCAATGCCACATCCGGCCCATGGTGTACCATGTTCTTGAGCTGCGAAGTGACCGATTCGCCTTTTGGCAATTTCGTAAAATCAAGCAGCTCGACACGGGGAATTTTGGACTTCACCAAGTCCAGTCTCCAGGATGCGTCTCCTCCGTCAATGAGGATTACTCTGCTCGCGCCGTGGTAGAAGCTGAACTCAACGACCATCTGGCCGATTGGTCCTGCACCCCAGACGGCAACAACGTCGTCCTTGTTGACGCCTGTGTCAACAACGCAATGCCATGATGTCGACAGTACGTCAGATAGGTAAAGTCCCCTTTCGTCAGGGACATCTTCCGGGAGTCCGAGCAGGTTCATGTCTGCATGTGGCACGCGGACATACTCTGCTTGGCCCCCGGCAAAACCGCCGGTGAAATGGCTGTACCCAAAGAATCCTGATAATTATTAGCTTTCCTGAGCTTTTCTGTGCTTCAAGAAAGGCATGGATGGTTACACTTACCAGATGTCCTCTTTCCATACATTGCATTTTCGATTGTATTCGCATTGGTCCGGTCACATTGCGATGTCAACTTCTTCTTGCAATTGAAGCATTCACCGCAAGCGATAGGAAATGATGCTACAACACGCTCGCCTGTTTTGAAGTTCTTCACGCCGGGTCCTGCGCTTTCGACAACGCCGCAAAACTCATGGCCCAGGACGTCGCCTTTCTGCATTTGAGGGATCACACCTAGTCCGGTCAGTATAGGACGTCTCATACATAAGAAATTGATACACACCATGATATAAATGAAGGTCACTCCCACAAATCGTACTACCCGTTATCTTGACAATAGCATCATCTTGGTCAATAACCCTGGGTTTGGGCATTTCAACTGCTAGTGTCAATCCAAGGATACCGAAGATAACCTCGAGTCCAACGTACCGACTTGCACGCTCTTCTTTCCAGTCCATATGGTCGCTTTAATTTTTTCATCTGTCTCTTGCCCGGCTTCATGCTTGGAATAGTTGGTTATGTCGGTGGTAATGTCCGCGTTGTCTCCGTGACCGACCATGCGTTCCGCGATGTTTGCAGCTTGCGTTGTTGCCATTTTAAAATCAATATAGTACAAGGTTTATTTATTAGAGAGATATGAGTATCTTTCTCGATTCCACTTGAAATGAGATGCCCGATATATAAAGTGTACGGGCCGTTTTCCGTAGGTGTGACATCACAATGAAGTCGGTCGGCAACGTCAGGATGTTAAACCAGATCGTTTACCAGCCAATCTCGAGGAATGAAAGAAGTCAATTGATCCATGGAAACTACTAGTAATTCTGGGGTTACGAGCCGCTAACGTATTCAACGGGCGAGCGGCGAATACGGCCGAAGTGCGAATTTTCCCCGCAACCATTACTTTTCGAAGCTTTTCAACCACCAACACCATTCAATCTGACTGAATGAGACTATCTCCTAGTTAAATACATGTCTATTTACTAGGACATCTCCTTATAGTGTGCCCAATAATCCCACAACCACTACAGCGTGGTGGAGCTCGCTGGCGAGGTGTAGCATCATTAAGTTGCTCATTAAGCTGTGCATCAAGCTGCTGAATAGTATCAAGCTGCTGAATATGCTCACGGCCTTCCTGTACAGAGATAAAGAGGTCATCCCCTAGAGAAGTGTGTTTCCTTGCCTTCTTCTTCATTTTCCGCTCATTTTCAGCCCGTAGAACCTTGATGTCTTCTTGTAGAATGAGGTTCATATTCATCGCCATCTGTGCAGCCTTCTCAAGATGTTGAATATGAGAGATTGGGCTGCTAGAAAGTGTCCTTTTTTTCCGAAGACTTCTTTGTAGGCTGCGAACCTTATGGTCTAACTGGCGAGGATTTTGAGGTGTTTGAAAAGCAGACGAGATTGAGCCTTCAGTTAGATTTGGCGGTGGTGTTGGTGTACGAAGTTGAAAGGTGATTTTCTCAAGAACCCGACCCTGATTCAATGGTTTAAGACCTGCACCTGCAAAGCCACTGCATATATTCCCTTTGGTAAATGCTGCTTTGCGTGCAGGAGGGTATAAATGTAGAAAATCTTCCTTGTCAATGTGGTTGTTTCCAGCCACCATCATACCTTCCACTAGTTTTCCATATGCGCGTTTGAGCGGCCCAAAAACCCCGACATCCAGGGGCTGAAGAAGATGAGATGTATGTGGAGGCATACAAAGACAGATAATTGAATTGTTCTTGCAGAAATCATCAAATTCAGCAGTTTGGTGACTTGAATGACCATCAAGGATAAGCAACCGCTTCGCGCCAGTTGAATACAGCTTTGAAAAAGGATCAAAAATTTGCTTTAACCACTTGAGACCAATTGCATCAGTTGTCCAGCCATTTGGACTGTTGGTAAGCTTCCAATCCAGGGGAAGATTATCCTCTTCATACCAAGCAGCCTGGTGTTCTTTCCCCTTCAAGACAATTGCCGCTGGAATAAGAATGCCCTTAGAGCTCACACATTCAATGATTGTGACCCATTCACGATTTCCCTGGATAACTGTACGAGGTCTCTCACTGCGTTCTGCTGCAGTAATAACCTTGGATGTTGTGCAGAGTCCCATTGCAAAGCCAGTTTTGTCAAAATTCCAGATATCATCTTCATGTATACCATGTTCTTGGATAACCTTGCGTACAATCTCAAACCACTCTTTAAGAACCTTTGGATCCTCTTGTTTTGCCCGCTGGTATGTGATTCTTCGATTGTATCTTGTACGTAGTTCAGGACGACGTTTGGTAAAGGAATAGGCCCAGTTGATTCCAAGAATTTGTCACAACCTGGCTTCTCTCGTGTCGTACCTAGGGTTCTAGCTAGTTGTATTTCGAGACTGGACACTTACCCTAAGTGTCCCCCAAGTAATCGTATGCTCAATGCCCCTCCGGGTCCGGTCCGGTATGTCGTATGCGTTGATGGGTATATCGCCCCCTCCAGGCTCCGTAAGATAATCAACAAGTAGAAACGGTAAAGGTAATCGAATGGAGAAACAAGGCCAACCGAGTACGTATACTGGGTTGTTGGTTAAGTGCGGACGAGTCAGAAACTAGAAGGTAACCAATGCTGATTGACTTGTATTGATCGCGAAGAACTAAGCTAAGTACATGAATGAGTGTTCTTATATATCCTCCCTTTTCCTGGTATGATGTTTTCATAGTATACTTGTATACCTATACCAGGCTGATGGTATAACATCCGTCTTGTATATTAGTATACTCCTTGCATATCACGTGAAACACGTGATCATCAGGTGCCAACACGCCGAATATCAATTTGATCCCTGTTCCTTCTTGCATATTCTCCATGAGCTGTTATCCAATGAGCCTGTCTTAACTCTGTATCATCACGTGAGGCTGATACAGTGAGTTCTGTAACAGAATTGCAGTTGGATCTTGTGTACGCTCACGAAGTAAAATTTGTGCCATTCCACGCAGGAATTCTGACCGAATTGAGAATCCTCGCTTGTCTGCATCTAGTAGACTCTTGACAAGCACTTCTTCTTCATATTCTGTCAATTTATGGCCATTTGCACGTGTTTCTGTACGTGGTTTGATTCCATTAAGCCGCTTGCGGAGGGAGGATTCAGAGACACCATATATCTGGGCGGCTTTCAATTTTGATTGAACTTTTTTCTCTTTCCATGCAGTAATAGCCATTTGCATACGGGCTTCCTTAGATAAAGGCATTTTTGTGTTTAAAAAGTAGAAGAAATGATGTGTTAAAAATGGTTGTGTTGAATATTTTGGTGGTTGCGGGGAAAATTCGCACTTCGGCCGTATTCGCCGCTCGCCCGTTGAATACGTTATCTGTTGGTGGTATAAGAAGATGCCAAAAAAATTATTCCATGCCTTAGGCCACAACATGCTACCAACAACCTTTGATTCCCTCGGGGTCCTTAAGAAAGATTCGAGAAAGAGAAACGATTATTCGAGAAAGGCTGGTATGCTGTATCATGGCTTGTGATGTTATTAGCACGGATAGAAACGTCTGAATCGGCATCTGTCAACAATGCACCGCACGCGGATTTTTTGACGCCTTGGCATAAGGCATACGCCATATCACAATCCACCACAGCCACTCATCTTCTCATTTGAATACGATATCTTCGACTGTCAAGACTACCCCTCCTAAATTCCCGACATTTACATGTTTTACGCGCCAGGGCCCGATAATGCAGCGTCTTAAGCGCCTACTGCAGCGTGTCCATGCCAAAGAGAGACATCAAGAATCCACAGCAGGTGGGTGCCAGGAATTTCTCTTTCTGCGCTCATACCACTTGGAAAACTTTATAAACACTAGGAGGATCATGTTAACATGTTTTTGGTTGATAAAGCACTTTCATTTGTATCATTGTCTGCTCCCTCCAGCTGGTTCTGTTGATTGTTGATTCCCCACGCTCCCTCAGTTTTGAACATAATCATCCATTCCTTTAACCTGACCTTCTTTCCTTTGTTGCTTATACGCACTTTTATATCTTTACAATCCTTTGAACTGGTTCTGTGAAAGTTAAGCTTGCTTGAAATTATCCATTCTCGTCGCTCTCTATTGAACCGATTCAATACACTTCCCACGCTGGCCGTTTTCACACCCTTTATTATGATTTCCTATTATTTACTTCTTATATTCCTTATAGCGTCAGCTGCTGTGGCTCAATCCGAACCGCGAAGTGTTTTCGCCCACTTCATTGTAAGAACATTACCTATTACTGGTGACAGAGGACTGATCAATGTAGGTCGGAAATGCAGCAGCAATGACCCCGGAGCAATGGGAATCAGATATTACAGAAGCCCAGAAAGCTCATATAGATGGCTTCGCATTGAATGTTGGCCCCCAAGATAGCTACACGGACGATGTCGTCCACAAAGCGTTTGCAGCAGCAGAAAAGCTAGGCAACTTCTCACTCTTTCTCTCCTTTGACTATGGGACTGGCGGGCCCTGGCCAGTAGATCGGGTCATAAATATGGTCAATCATTACAAATGCAGCTCCGCCTATTTCTACTACCATAGGAAACCTTTGGTGTCGACGTTTGAAGGTACACAGAGCGTCGATGACTGGCCGCGCATCAAGGATGCCACCGGTTGCGTATTTATTCCTACATGGACTAGCCTCGGCCCTTCCGGGATTACCAACACTTTTCACGTCGTTGATGGAGCCTTCAGCTGGGATGCTTGGCCTGTTGGGGCAGACGATAAAGATACCACGAGCGATGAAGCGTGGGTGAAAGCGCTTGCTGGCAGGCCTTACATGATGCCTGTTTCTCCGTGGTTCTATACCAATCTTCCTCAGTGGCAGAAGAACTGGCTATGGCGCGGTGATGATCTGTGGCACTATCGCTGGCAGCAGATTATGGAGATGCAGCCTGCTTTTGTACAGGTATGGCTGTCTTTATATATAATTTGTATTGGTTTAACTGACTTTCGCAGATTATTAGCTGGAACGATTACGGGGAAACACACTATATTGGACCGATCTACGAACCTGGTATTCCCGAAGGAGCAGCACATTATGTTTCCAATCACTCTCACGATGCATGGAGAGAGTTGCTACCGCATTATATCGATGTGTACAAAACACGGAACGGAACAAACGCCACGACCACGCATCGAATGGCCGAGACCAATGCTTACAGCCCCAAATACCCTGTCTCTTACGAAGAGAAAATAAGTTACTGGTATCGGACAAACCCGAGCACTTCCGGCAGCTCAAGCGGCACAACTGGCAACAATCCAGCCATGGGCCAGAAGGAGCTAAATCCAGGTCAGGTCTCGCAGGACCGCGTTTTTGTCACCGTGCTGGTGACCGCTCCGAGTGGCGTTCAGGTCCAGATCGGAGATCATGTGCCGACTGTGCTTCGTGCATGCGCGGCCGGCATTAATCACTTTTCTGTCCCTTTCAATGGGCAGACAGGGCCCGTGAAGATGGCAATCATGCGGGATGGACACGAGATCGTCACGACCACTGGTCCTGCGATCACGGATCAATGCGTGGACGGGAAGGTCAACTGGAACGCGGTGGTCGGTTCAAGTAATGGAACCCATACAGCTTGAGCGAAATCTTCTTATACTTTGCATATGTAGATAGTCATCCTCGCCTTCGTGGCCTTCTGGCCGCGTTGTTCAGTGGAGTATGCAATGACGTTGATCGCCGAAATGGCATTCTCCGGCTCCATTCCATTGGTCAGCAATACCAACATACAATACTCTGTACACACCGTCTAAATGAATGACTTGTGCGTAGAAACAGTGGCTATGCAGAATGCACTTTTACCTGTTCTGTACCTGGAGTGAGGCGACCATACATACTGCTGAGAACCAGTTCCTGTTTATCTATGTGACGCGCTAACCCGATCAGGAATTCGGCTTCCCCAGCCCCGTCAGGTGACTGCTCTCTGTATCTCGCTCTTTCCTGCTCTTGTTGTCCTCTTTATTTTCCCTCATTCCTTTTTCTCTAAGCTACTTCTATTTATCCCATCGCATATCCCCTAGATTTTTCTCTCACAATGGCCAGAAAGACCTTTGCTACTCCCCAACACTCCAACATGGCTTACCGCTCAGCCGCTCCTTCAACCGCCGACAATGGCTCCATCAAGCCAGAGGACTACTCCCAGCCATACTGCGATTTCATGGCTGACAACCCAACCATCTTCCATGCCGTCAACGCCTTCGCCAAGCAACTCGAGCAACACGGCTATGAACATCTCCCCGAGCGTGACGTGTGGACCGGCAAGCTAAAGCGTGGAGGAAAGTACTATGTTACGCGCAACAGCAGCTCTCTCATCGCATTCGCTATTGGCAGTGAATACCAGAGCGGAAATGGCCATGCCATTGTGGCTGGTCACGTGGATGCGCTTACGGCCAAGTTGAAGCCTGTGTCCAAGCTTCCTAACAAGGCTGGTTACCAGCAGTTGGCCGTGGCTCCATATGCTGGTGGTCTCGGGAAGACCTGGTGGGATCGTGATCTGTCGATTGGTGGCCGGGTGTTGGTGCGTGATGAGAACACGGGCAAGGTGGAGAGTAAGCTGGTTAAGCTTGGCTGGCCGATTGCCCGCATTCCGACGCTGGCGGAGCATTTCGGGGCTCCTTCGCAGGGGCCTTTCAACCAGGAGACGCAGATGGTTCCTATTATTGGAATTGATAACTCCGACCTTTTCGAGAAGCAGCAGGATGCTCCGGCCAATGGAATCAAGGCTGGAACTTTTGCCGCTTCGCAATCCCCGAAGCTGGCTACTATTATCTCGAAGGAGCTTGGTGTTGATCCCAACCATATATTGAACTGGGAATTGGAGCTGTATGACAGTCAGCATGCGCAGCTTGGTGGATTGGACAAGGACTTTATCTTTGCTGGTCGTATCGATGACAAGCTTTGCTGCTATGCCGCTCAAGAGGCGCTCCTTGCCTCCCCCGACAGTGCATCTCCAGGCGTTGTGAAGATTGTTGGCATGTTTGATGATGAGGAGATTGGTAGCTTGCTGCGTCAGGGTGCCAGATCAAACCTCTTGAGCAGTGTCATGGAACGAATTACGGAGGCATTCGCGGCTAACTATGGCCCCAACGTACTGGCCCAGACTGTTGCAAACAGTTTCCTTGTTTCTTCGGATGTCTGCCACGCCGTCAACCCGAACTTCCTCGGCGTATACCTGGAGAACCACGCTCCTCGCCTGAATGTCGGTGTGGCTGTTTCTACCGACTCCAACGGCCACATGACCACTGATAGCGTTAGCCACGCTTTGCTGAGCCGTGTCGCCGAACGCAGTGGTTCAACCTTGCAACTGTTCCAGATCCGTAACGACTCGCGAAGCGGCGGTACTATTGGACCTATGACCAGCGCACGTATTGGAATGAGATCTATCGATGCGGGTATTCCACAGTTGAGCATGCACAGCATCCGTGCGACGACAGGAAGCCTGGACCCTGGTCTGGGGGTGAAGCTTTTCAAGGGATTCTTCGATCATTATGAGGAGGTTGACAAGGAGTTTGCTGAATTTTGAGCATTTACGGGCAAGGCATGAGTTATGATTAGACTGGTTGAATGAATTTGGTCATTCCATTTGTTTATTATTATATCATATTGGTACTTGGTAGATTCTGAATTCAAGATTGATTAATTATACATGATCATACATCGTCAATAGCGTAAGAGAATCTCGAGACAATACACGGAGATGAAAATCAACGTGAAAAGTCATTATCATGGCAAGGTCCCAGCCTTACTTTCTTCGGGAAGACGAAGAAGACGACAAAGACCCCATACTCGCCTCCGTCTTCACACGAGCCTCCTTATGATCCTGCACCGACATGTACTTCTCGAGATCAGCCCCGTTTCCATTGTCGGGCATATTCCCCCGGACCATCGCAAGCACCTTCTCCGCCTCAGCAGCCGCATCTCCATACTCCGTATCGTGTGTCGGGGCCTGTCCACGGGACATCCGAGCAGTATCAGTGCCGCTGAGCGTCGAGAGCAGACGAGGCATCATGCGAGAGACCAGCGGCCGAAGAGTCGGGAGACAGGCGCAGATGATACCGACGTTGCATTCGACGGCGGACCAGGAGGCCGCGGCGACGTTGTCGTCTGTTGTTCGTATGGCCAGTTAGGGCTTTTTTGGGAACCTTCGGGATATGGGGATGACCTTACAGGTTGGGTCTGAGGAGTCGGCGATTATCTTGAGTGCGACGAGGCGGCAGATGCTTGTTACGCAGACGCTATGCCTTATTAGCAAGCCAATTTTGGAGGAGGAGGAAAGGATGCATACAATCCACCCAGCGCAAAAATCGCAATAAGCGCCACCTTCTGCCTCCTGGGCAACTCCAATGCGACCAACGCAGGAGCCGGAATCACCAGTATCGCCAGATCAGTAGCAATATGCATCGCCGCATTCGAAAACCACAGCCCCTTCTGACTCAAACAGTACCCCTCAATACTCGGGTCCCAGAACTTCGCCACGGGAATACAATTCAGAAACGCGCTCAGCACGCACCACGTCCCATATGTGGCGAGCAGCGCGATCATGGTCCAGGAGATGTGTCGCATGCGGCGCGTCGGGAATACGCGGTGATATTGCATTAGGATGGTGGCTTTTGCGGTGAGCACGGCGGCGTTGTAGAAGGGGATTGTGGCCCAGAAGGCTTTCATTTGGGCTATTAGGATGGGCGGTGGGATGTGAGCGATGTGCATGCCCATGCCGTTTAGGGATTCGAGGATGAAGAGGGCCATGAAGACAAAGGAATTGACCTGCGTTTGTTTGTTAGTCTTGGGTGAGGATGTCGGGCTATATACGGGCGAGGAGGGGCCTACCAAAGCAACTAATATCATCCAGTCGTTCGCTTCCATGCGTTTCATTATCCAGATTCGGGTGTAGAGACGTGCGAGGACGAAGGATGTTGCCAGGCCGGTGAAAATGATGCTCACGGCCATGCCTTGGGCGCCGCGTTGGGTCATGTATGGGTGGGAATCCGTCATGTTGCCTTTACTCCGGTCACTTCAGATACAATTGTATGTCTTGATAAGAGGCTTGGTCTGTATAGTGGATGTGCATTCCTTGGATCTCGGTTGAAAGAATCTCGGGGATAGTTATACTTTTATTCTCGCGGGATGGCGCCATAGGGCTGAGATAACAAGGACCAGTCGGTGAAGGGCATGACGTCCTGGACGGAATAGAGGGGTGTCTCATTTGCCTCGATCGTTTCCCCGAATATAGGTGATTGAATGGACAAAAACCAGGGAATTGCGTTAAAGGGAAGCGTCAGAGTAAGGGGGTCTATGACAGAACGAGGGAATAAGTGACAGTCATGCTTTAAGTTTCCCAGCTCCTCGGGATAGGGTAGGGGTAGGGAGCAGGACCCTGTAAAAGGGCAGTGTTTGTTCACATCAAGGGAAGAGACTAACTACACTCTCAATTGATCCAGAACCAGCTTTAGCTTGTCTCATCTCATGGCAGCAGTCAATGGGGGCAGGGAAAGGAGTAGTATAGTGCTAAAATAAGAATAATTGCAAGATAGAGAACTATCTTCGATAGTTAAACCTCGTACACACCGTATGACGCCGAGACATAATGCAGTACGCATAGCCAGAGCGTTCACCGACAAATTCATTGAAGTTAATTGCCAAAAGTCCCTGAGAACAAAGGTTCTCATACAGAATACTACGCTATAATCTCTATGGCTCGTTACCGTAGTCGAACGCACGTCTATGCATTCGGATGAATGCATGTGCAGGAGTATAGTACCCTATCAAAGGGGGGAACAGAGTCGACAAATTACAATCAGATATTACTATGCTTCTGCAGAGCCGTTAGTGTACCTTTGAAAGGGGTGCATAGCCTTGTTTTCCCAAGTGCTCCTGCATACAACACAAAAGGGATGCGAGGATGAGGGGGTGTCATCCCTTGCCCTAATTGAGAGGGGTTTCACCCATTCCCTGTGCAACGGGTAATATATACAATGAGAGAGAGAAAATACTCAGTTCTATGCCTTGGCTGTTATATTATCATAATCATGCAGGATGAGGGATAGAGGAGGTATGTACTCTGTACGGAGCAGAAATTCAATGGTTGCGGTGGTCAGAGCTCAGAGTGCAGACACTGATATTCAAGGGGGACTGTTCATCAGGACTGCAGGATTTAGCTTATTCAATTGCATCATTACCATGTCCTGATAGTGATATCATTCCACTTTCTCTTATTTGTACAGGGGTAACTAGTCGGGGTTAAGTCGCTACGGACTTCATGAAGCTATACCGAGGACTTTATACAGATTTCAGCATATCAAACATGGTAGCAAAAATCCAAAGTGAATAGAGGAAGAACTTTAATGGAGAAAATCTATTGAAAATGGGTTTCCATAGTTGATATTCAATTGTGCCCTGATGAGATCAAGCGATAAGATAACGATAACGCACAGACCAACTAAAAAAAAAAGTGAAACCCAATTCTCAAGGATACGCTCTACCCTCCTCCACCCATTCACTTTTTTTTTCTTTACCATTTATATTCTATTGTCATAGCAAACAAGATGACAGAGGCAACGAATCCAAAGGCTTCTCCCAAGCCCGTCTACACCATCGTCCTCGATGCCGGTCCCATCCTCAAAAATACCCCGCCGCTTTCCACCCTCCTAGCACAGTGCGAAGAACTCATCACCACACCGGCCGTCGTCCGTGAAATCCGCGATCCCGACGCCAGAGCGCGCGTCGAAACCCTCTACCTCCCGTTCCTGAAGCAGCGATCGCCGAACCCGAAGAGCGTGGCTGTCCTGAGCGAATTCGCCCGGAAGACCGGTGATCGCTCGGTTTTGAGTAAAACCGATATCGAAGTGTTGGCGCTTGCATATGAGATTGAGTGTGAGCGGAATGGTGGCGATTGGCGGTTAAGGAGTGTACCGGGGCAGAAGCAGGTTAATGGAAAGCCTCCGGTGAAGGAGGAGGAGAAGAAGGATGAGAAGGAAGGAGAGCAGGAGACTGAGGACAAGCCTCAGAGCGCAGATGTTGACGCTGTTACTGAGAGTTTGAATGCGACTACTTTGGAGAATGGAGCACCACAGCCGGAGCAAGAGTCGACTCCTGCGACAGAGACCGTAGAGGAACCTGAAGCGAAGGATCCAGATGCTCAAGATGGCGAGGAGTCGGATGGAGGAGAGTGGATTACTCCCTCGAACTTGAAGAAACGACAGATCCGTGACGAATCGGCTTCGACATCTACGGCGCCTGAGCCGAAGGTTATGCAGGTCGCAACCATGACCACTGACTTTGCAGTATGTTCATCGAAATCATAATCATTCATATTGAAATTAGGAACTAACATGATACAGTGCCAAAACGTTCTTCTTACAATGAACCTGAACTTGCTTTCTACCACAACCCTGCAGAGAATCCGTCACCTCAAGTCCTTCATCAAGCGCTGCCACGCCTGCTTCCTCACCACCAAAGACATGAACAAGCAATTCTGCCCGCGCTGCGGAAAAGACACCCTTACGCGCGTCTCCTGTACCACAGACGCCAACGGCCAGTTTACAATGCACCTTAAGAAGAACATGACATGGAACACTCGTGGCAACCGCTACAGTATCCCCAAGCCCGTCGCTGGTAGCTCCAGCGGGAAATGGAAAGGTGGCGGAGGTAAAGGTGGATGGGGAACCGAGCTTGTTCTCGCTGAAGACCAGAAGGAGTACATGCGAGCCTCGGCCGAGCAGGCTCGTAGACAACGCAAGGAGCGGGACCTTATGGACGAGGACTATCTGCCTGGTATTCTGACGGGCGAGCGAAACAAGCAGGGTGGCCGTCTTAAGGTGGGCGCTGGCCGGAATGTCAACTCGAGGAAGCGGTAAACGCTTTCTCTCTTTTCTTTGTCTCCGCTTTTTATGTTGCATGAAGGATTTGGATGGGAGTTTGGGTCAAAAAATTCTGCTGTTCTCCCGTTGTTCTTCGGTTCGCAGGGTATTACCTACAAACTGAGTACTAAAGTAGGTGTGAAGTCTCCGGATAAATCAAATCAATACTTTGTATACCATCCCTTGGCCTTATAGCTAGTCTTTACCCTGTGGAGCACGGAGGATAAGGCTATCAATCATACTCTGGGGTACGAGCTCCCAGGTTAAGAGGGGATATTCCACCTGGCGCTTACTCCGGAGTAAACAGTCAGTCATGCGCTCAATATCCGATTGTTTCGTGCGTCAGACGACCAAGATATTTTCCTAGTCCTACCTACAACCCAGAATGGCGCAACAGCAGCATATTGAACAGTTGCGTTCTTCGCCTTCGCGTTCTGCTGAGGATAATGAAAATGCGGAATCATTTTCTGCAGTCCTCTCGACGCTTGACAGAGAGCAGTTGCTCGTACTTGTGAGCGCCATGCTACAGCGCCTTCAACCACTCACAAATGCGAAATTCTCAGTTAGCGAGCCTCTATGGATCTTACCACGTACTTTTTCCGTTGACCTTTGATATCGGCCTCCGCTGGGTCGCGAAAATCCCCATTAATAGCACGGCAAACAAATAGGATGAGTTGTCTGCCTCAGCCCTTACCTCTGAGGCGGGCACAATGCGCCTCTTGAAGCGCAAGACCACTCCCTCTACCTGACGTGTTGGACTTCTCCTCAACCACGCAAAACAGTCTCCAATGCCCTTACATTATTATGACCTTCATTTCCGGAATCCCTCTGTACGACATCTAATTTGGACACCGTCTGAACGGCGCCAGCCCCGAAACCACCCGTTTGTGTCGGATTCGCGCCCTCGAAAGCGTCGCCTCGGCAATGGCACAACTGGAAAAGTTCTCATTTCGAAACGGTGGCCATCTTCTCTTCGGAAGCGATGGCAACTCGTCTGGTACCGGGCTCATGCGGTGTGTTGATCGCAAGGCTGAGCTTGACCGATGGTTCGTCGATGACGATCCAGACGACAACCCCATATACATTGAGTGTGCGGCATCTAGCGACCCGAAAGCACATTACACCCTCATGCTCGACAGACACCCCGAACAGAAACAAGTTCCTAAAGGTCTCGCGATGCTCTTGCACCAGCTGATCAGCTGAATCTCTGAGCCCAGTGTAATGGACCCGTTCGTTCTTGCACATCCAGACTTTGGCATCCAGAACTTCATCGTGTCCGAAGAGGACGAGCTCCAAGGTATCATCGATTGGGATGGGTTCGCTGCTGTGCCTCGCACTCTTGGCAACGAGGGTTATCCTGGATGGCTCACGCGCGACTGGGATTCGGCTATGTACGGATATAACGAGTCTATGGAACATGGGGTGGAACTAGAAGGTGTGTGGGAAGATTCGCCCGAATCTCTCGCCTATCACTGCGGCATCTGTGATGGTATTATGGCAAGGCATCGTGTGGAGAGAAGAGGAGGGTCTGAAGCCAACTTCTGTCGTATGTCCCTTATCACGGAAAACCTAGCCATTGCAGTGAATGCCCCTCAGTGCCGAAATGGGATTCTGCGAAAAATGGTGCATGAAATATGGGCTGCTGTCGGACAAGATGAGCAATTGGATTTCGAGGACCTAATCGACATGTTGGCCAAGAGCAACGTGGCTGACATGGTGATGGAGATGCTCCATAGGGGCTTTCACATTCTTCTGTCGAAGGAAGGGCTATAGAGTACGTTTGATTACCATCAAGCCCCCGTATATGACTATTCACATTTTTCTTTTCTTGTTCATTTTGATACTCGAGAGCTCGACAGTGAGCGGCAGTTATTGGGCCATAGGATGCCTTTTTATTCCCTTTCTGTTCGCAAGGGGCGCATGGTCGCGTCGGGACCAGTATTCTACGGACATAGAACATGCAGATAGGAACGAATCGTTAGGATATGAGAATGATGACCATGCTAGGTATCTCTATCTCTGCACGCGATATATCCCAAAGTCGGAAATAGAGGAATCCAAACAAGCTTTTCAACGGCTAGAAACCAGTAACACCATGCGCCAGATATGAATCTTCAAAACCCCTTTTGTATACCCAAATCACTGGAGACGCCTTCGAAGCTCGCCATTACAGCTGAGAAGCCTCCTTCTCTGTTCAAATGTATTAGTATCCGAGATGCGTCAAGGTTGTGGACGAGGGTGCCGTACCAGGCTGCTGGGTCAAGAGCAGACCGTATCTCTTCTTGAGGGTGACACGGTGTCTATACAGAAACAAGAATTAGCCTTATTTCCAATTGCAGCCCATTTCCTTTCTTATAACCTCCAGATCGAACGTACCTCGAGTACTTGTCGTCGGGGGAGAAACGAGCCGGGTGGGCAGACTTGGTGACCTCGCCGTTCAGGACCTTCTTGAGGGTGTACACCCGCTTGCCCTCTTTATCCAAAGTGTACTGTTTGGCGTATTAGCTTGGGTTCCGTCGTAATGTGGATTTTGGCGGTGGCATTCGCTTCATCTTCGTCGCATTGGACCACGTACCATAAGATGCATTCTGTGAATAAACCAGTTAACCGGAATTCTTTCACAGCAATTGGAATAAGAAGAACTCACTTGAAATATCGTTTTAAGAGAAATTAAACACTTGACCAAAAAAGACCTGTCTGCACTGCGAACTCCAGCGGAGGAATTTTTTGCGGCCAGCTCGGGCGGCTCCGAGGAACAAGATGTCATGTGATTTACCGCTTCCTGATTCAGACTAGGGCGCGCTCACGTGAGTCAGAGCCAACTTTTCTTCTTCGGCTTTCGGAGTTTTCTAGTTTTTTTTTTTTTCCACAACGAATATCTTCCCACGAGAGAATGTCCTGAAGAAATTGGACTTCGAGGGTCAATGATGGGAATTCAGCACTGGCTTTCAAGATAGTTCTAATGCGAACTGCATACTAACCACACAGCAATTGTATTCGAGACCCAGTTCTCTCATTCATCGTCGTCCCTCTGGTAAGCATGGAGTTGCTTGGATTTATCCCCAGAGAACAACACCACATGCTCTGTCTCCTGTGATGACTACTATACTATACCCAAGCTTAGGCAATGGCACTTTGATTTCTCGCCATTGTCGATGATTGCTTTGTATGACTACAACGGTATCTGAGGAGCACATTCGCATTGCATGTGGTATAGACGGGCAAAAAAAAAAAAAGGGTCTTGCTGACTCGTTACCTTCTGTAGAATACATACAATACTTTCCGGAATAAATAGATTATGTTCTGTTAGCCATGACCTCTCAACCTCCTTCAACACCTAGTCCTGCCCCCGAGGTAGCAGAAGCTGCTTCGTCTAAGATCGAACCGACGCAAGAGAATGTGCGCCCTGCTCCTGCTCGCCGTCCTCGACCTCAAAGGCCCAATTATAAACACATCCATCGCTTTCCTCTCCCTCTTACCGTCCAGTCGTTGCCTCCTTTGATTCCGCATAATCCTCTCTCCGTCATCAGCGTCGCTCTGTCATACTTGACCTACTTGATTTCGCCGCCACACCAAGAGCTCTACTCCGCCTATTTCGACTCGAATACATCCTCTGTTCATGTTACGGATGAGAAGACAATCAGAGCGCTATGGGAGATGGGCTTCTTTGGCAAGGGCTCGCTGAGTCGCAGTGAGCCCAGTTGGTTGGAGCGGGAAAAGAAGCGAAGGGGTCAGTTCGGTGGGAAGACCAGTGAGGATGTTACGCGGGAGAGGAGAACGGAACGGCGCGAGTTGAAGCTCGAGAGAGCGCGCATGGAGAAGCTTGCCATTGAACAGCAACTTCAGGCCGAGGCTGCTGCTAAGGAAAACGGTACTGCATCCCCTGACGTGGATGCAGACAATACTAGTAATGGGACTGCTAGTACCACGGAAAAGTTCTCCCTTCGAAAGGCTCGTGAAGCGAAGATGCTCGAGTCGCAGCAGTCGGGGGAGCAGACTCCGATGGCAGATTCCGGGAATGCATCGCCTGGAAGGAAAACAGTGCGGTTCTCACCTGTTGTGCAGGAGAAGCAGTTTATCTCTGATTCCGCCGTTCTGCAACTGCCCGAGTCACTCATCGACGGGCACAAGGCCGACGAGGAATTTCTGTTGAAAAATGAAGAGCACCTTCAGCTGTCCAACGAAGAGGCTCTCTTCCTTGCTTACGGACTTGGCGCCCTCCAGGTCTATGACTGTGACCAAAAAAATACAATCCCTACATCTTCTTTACTCACATTATTCCGCCAACACTCATACTTCCCTCCCCGGAGTCCTGCCGCAAACCTGGACCCAGACGACCCTTTCCTCGTCTCCTACGTGGTGTACCACCATTACCGATCTCTTGGTTGGATTGTTCGTTCCGGCGTGAAGTTCGGAGTGGACTACCTCCTCTACAACCGCGGACCTGTTTTCTCGCATGCTGAGTTCGCCCTCGTGGTTATCCCGTCATACGCCCGCCCCTACTGGTCTGAAACTGAAGAGCGCAGGGCGCACGCCGAAGAGAAGCAGGCGCGCAGCTGGTGGTGGCTTCACTGCGTTAACCGTGTACAGGCGCAGGTGAGAAAGAGCTTGGTGATCTGCTATGTGGAAGTGCCACCCCCGGATGATGCTCAGGCATTAGAGAATGATATCGGGGCCTTGCTTGGTCGCTATAAGGTACGGGATGTTACGATCAAGCGATGGGTTCCAAACCGGAGTCGGGATTAGATTTGTCTCCCTCTCTGTTACTTTGTTTGTATGTACATAGCATATTTTAAATTGTTCGGATGGTTTGGGATATGGTTTGCTCTTCTACCATGTATAAATACAGTTGTCTTTATAATGAGCAATGAGTCCACTCAATGGGTCATTGTAGAGCTGAGCGCTAGTCCCAATGCAGTAACATTACTGGTAAAAGTCACGTGTCGCACGCGTTTTCGCGTTCTACGGTTCAGGCCAGGAGAGCAACGCCGGATCTGACGTTGCGAAGGCCCCCCCTTCGGAGTGCAAATGGACCTCTGGGAAGCACTATGAATGCTTGTATTGTGTGGCTTGCAGGTTAAAATCAAGCAGCCAATGGACACCCAAGACAGCATCGATATCGTGAAGCTGAAACGCGCCGCGCTGGGACAAGTGAGTTCGGCTATGATTGATCTATCCACTTTTGCTTTTGCTGGCTGTCGGACTGCTAACGCCACCACCTTTATCGTTCCTTTATTTGCAGGAGTCGCAGTCCCAGTCGGTCTTGTCACATATTCATTATCCCCGGCAGGACCAAGCGTTGAAAGAAAACGCCCCGGAAGCTCAGGCTTGTTCGCAGGAGGTCCGCCGGGCATCGCCTCGAAGTCCTTTGCACGAGCAGAATGCTACGAATGGCACAACTACGACCCCGATAAACGCAAGCCGGCCGAATAACCGATTACTGCAAAGGGTGAATGGGAAGATGGGGTCCGGCGAGACGCCGTCAGATACCCAGGTCGTGTCGCAGTCGGTTTTCGACCATATCATCCAGCAGAACAACGACGATAATACCTTGAAGACACTGCATGAGGGTGACCCTGGTCATATTGACTTGCTCGCGGGATTCGATCATACTCAGCTGGACACCAGCAACACCAATACCAACAACATAGAAGACAATGAGAATGAGGACCAGGGAGACGCAGACCCATCTTCCCCGTTGGAGTACCAGCCAAACCTCTTTCCTGAGTCTCAGCGATTCATCACCAAAACACCAGCTACGGTAGTCAAGCAGAACCATTTCGAGGACCGCAGCCAGAACAAATCCCCTCTTGTCTCCTTCAATCCTCTCGCATCGGCCAGGTCGAATAACGGAACTATGGCGTTGAGCCAGATGTTCGAGTCCACGCAAGTTCCGTCGTCTCCGATAGTCAATCGTCTATACTCGGACCAGACGTCTGAACGACCTTCGCCAAACTTGCCGATCCAACATCATTCACTTGCTGCAGGTACGGCGCTCTCTTCCCCGACCATGAAGTTAGCGGCCACATTTCCTCAGCACTCGTCGGAGTCGAACTTGAACTACATCACCATGAAAGAGTCGCAAGCAGAGCGGGAGAAGAGGACTCAAGCTGAGAGGATGACGCGGTCGGCTGAGCATATCTACTCGGAGGATCAGAGTGATGATGACGAGTTCAACAAAGAACCCAGCTTTGTTGAACGGATGAAGCGACGGAAGGTGATTGACGAATTGGCAAATGCGCAATTTGCTGGTTTCACCGCTCCAGCACGGCCCGCGTCGAGTCGGTCGAGTCGGTCGAGCAAACGAGGCGGCAAGTCAAAGTCGCCCGAAGAGCAAGAGCCACGGGGTCAGACTGATGGTCCTGACGAACGGCAGGAGCCCATCGTGCCTTCCCAAAACGGTTCTATTAGCGAAGAGGAAACGGAGCAAGAGGAAGATGATGAAGTGTACTTGCCCATGCCCCGATCGCAGGAGCTCAACATCTCAGCAGAAGAAGACAAGGAGAACCATAACGGTATACCTGCATCCCCCGTTATTGCGACGGCTAGTGCCCACGATCGACTCTCGCAGGTTCTTGCTCTGCAGACCAGTCCATCTCCGAATAGCAAGATGCCTACCGAGAAGCCAATTTCCCATCGCCACAGCTCTAACCCGGATGGACAGGACGAAGTAGGACGGTCTTCACAGATCTATATTGTGAGGGACTCGCAGCAATCTCCGACACGCGGCAGTCAGACGAACAAACCAATGCAGCGAACTAATTCACAAACCACGCTTTCACAACAGCAAGTGGCTCGTTTGGACGTGGACAAGCAATCGCCTCCACCCCCTCCTGTGACTCAACGAAACTCGTCTCCTTCTCTTCCCAACAATAGCCATACCCTAGCATGCACTCGCTCGCCTTCCGCGAGCTTGGTTGAATCTTCTAGCCAACTCCCCAAAATCCCGCCAGCTACCGATTTCGTCCGGACACAGTCTAGTAATCCAGCTAGCCAGCGAGCCGTGGTATGTGGTGAAAATGCTTCCAATCAAGAAAAGTCATCTTCGATGTCTTCATGTGTTGTCGAAACACCGGTGCACCAACAATCAAGAAGCTTTGCGGATGTGGTCCCGGGTACCACAGTACCGGAAACAAGTCCAAATCGTCTACAAAACCAGGGATTGAACAGTGACATAAATGGGGATGCAGCTCAAGAGGACGATGATCTACCTCCTGTCTATCCATCTGACCACGATCGAGCCAGTCAATTGCGGCCACTTGCACCACCAAGCTCATTAGCGGTGATGAAAGCCTTCAACTCTAAGATCCTTTCTAGCCCTAGCGGCAGACAGCGCAAAGCACTGACAGAAATTGCCTCGGAAGCATCTCCGGGAGGACCTGCTAATTTCGATATCGACTTTGGCATCTTGACTGCAGATGATAGAGAGTTCAGGTCCATGGTCGCTATGTCTCCCGATCCACCGAGAAAGAAGAGACGCGGAAATGATGGTCAGAATGTCTATGCTTCTGATCCTGTGCTTCCAGTTACACCTCGTCCGAATACTCCTCGCTTTGCTCCATTCCAAAAGCAGGAACAAATTCCCGAAGAGCCTCAGCCAGATATGCCGCAGGAGGAGCCGCAGACAGTATTTCGGAAACGATCTAAACCTTCCAATCGAGTGGATACAATATGGGATGTGGATGCTTCACCGGAGTACCATGTGTCTCGTACAGGAAGAAGGTCTTTTTTCCGATCTCGGCTTCAGCAGGCTGCTCATGGTCAGGAGCCCGAAAGGGACATCGCTGGGCCTCCAAAGGAAACTATTGAAGCTCTCGTTAGCATGAGTGATGAGATGTATGCCATTTCCACTCCTACTGGAAACTCCCATCGTCCCGCGGAGATGCCAAAGGTTGGTGCTGCCCGGGATGTTACGGCCCAGGATGCTACGACCCAAAAAGAGCCTACTCCTGTTAGGACATCCTCACCGGGAGGTCCTCAAATTGCCCACAACCAAGTGCTCGCCCCTTGGAGTGGCCCGAAACGGGCATACTATCCCGCTACATGCTTTGGAACACCATTTGGCACTTCAGCATCACGGTATCTTGTCAAGTTTGAAGACAGTCTTCCGGTTGAGGTGCCAATAACTACAGTCAAGAGACTCGAACTGCGAGTTGGTGATGTGGTCAAGGTAGAAATACCCAAGTTTCCGAAGATTCCTCATGTCATTCGAGGTTTTGACGATCGAATCAGTGAGGAAGATTTCAATAATGCCGTTAATAGTGGCTTTATCCCAATGACTGATGTTTACGGTAATTTGTCTGTCATCCTGGAACCGAAAGCGCGCAAAAGTATCTCGAATGAGGCCCTTCCACGGACGGGAAGCATGGTCCAAGTCCCCATCTCGCGGATCTATCTGGATACCATCCTATGGAACCAGCTCAAAGATCGGGCATTTAGCCATGATGCAAATGCGAAGACGGTAGAAGAGAGGCCCCAAACACCAGCCTTAGCCGGCGTACCCGCCACGCCAACACCTCCAAGCAGCCGGCTTTCTCGCACTATGCGGTACATGGGTGGTATCTTTGCTGGAATGGTGTTTGCAGTCTCCTACGTTGATGACGATGCGGGCAAGTCCCGCGTGTCCCGGTTGATAATGGAACACGGCGGGCGTATTATAGATGGGTTCAACGAACTTTTCGATTTTCCGTCGAACGTCCCTATTGCAATCCCGACAACAAAACAATCTGCTGATCCAGCACAAAATAAGACCAACCTGCGTCTTACTAGAAGTGCCGAAGATCTCGGATTCGCTTGTGTGATTGCTGACAAACACTCCCGCCGGGAAAAATACATGCAAGCCCTAGCTCTCAATCTACCTTGTCTTTCTGGCCGCTGGGTTGAAGACTGCATTGCCCAGAACCGAATCATAGATTGGGAGATGTACCTGCTCCCCGCAGGGGACTCAACGTATCTCAACGGCGCTGCCAAATCGCGAATGTTGACGCCCACTCTTGCCGTCAACGCACGCTTCTCGCATACCATCACAGCCCGACCAAAACTACTAGACGGACAGTCTGTGCTTATCGTCATGGGCCGCGGAAAGGAAGAAGAGAAGAGCAGGGCGTACATATTCCTCACGTACGCCCTTGGTGCCTCAAGAGTGGAGCGCGTGTATGATCTCAAGTCCGCCAAGACATTCCTAGACCAAGAGGCCGAAGCTGGTCATGGCAATTCTTGGGACTGGGTGTACGTACACTTCCATGATCAGGAGGCCGTCAGAGCGGAGTTTCTGCAATCCACGGATACAGAATCTAATTCGGGACGTGGCACGAAGAGACGTAAAATGTCTCATTTCATGGGATGTATCAGTGGTCAGGAGCTCGGGTTGAGTTCTAAGATTACTGTCGTGGGTAATGATTTTGTTTGTCAGAGTTTGATTTTGGGAAGATTGTTTGGGGCGTAGTCCTCTCTTCCCCTTGCTATCTCTTTTGTAATTTTATGATCTGAATGTTTTGCTTAGAGATGGATTTGCTCTTAGGATAGTACTGGCGGATCGCTGTTTGAGTTTTGGGGAAGATGTATAATATTTACAAGTCATGTACCAAAGATACCCTTGTTTTTTTTTTTTTTTTTAAACGCCTCTGGATGTTGAACATGGCAAGATTAGTTATGCGGAAAATGAGACATGGTACAATTTGGTTGAATTGTAGATCTCTTGCTATAATACATTTGAAAAATATCCGTGGAGACACCGTTATATCGCAGGTAAACATGAATGGATACAGAACATAAACGTAACAACATACATATCAATCAGCGACCACCCTTGCCCTTCTTCGAGCCCTTCTTGCCCTTCAAACTCTTCATTTGGGCAGCCCGCTCGGCCTTAGCCTGCCTCTTCCTCCATGCCATCCACCGGTTCCTGCGGTCGTATGGCTTCGCCGTGATACCAGCCTTCTCAGCAGCACGACCAATCTGCCAGTTCGCCTCACGGTACATGTAACCAGGACGCAGCTGCGGGCCCGACTCGGCATTCACAGCCTCAACACCAGCAACCATCGTACCCTCAGGACCGGTAGCAACCATCAGATCCGACTGATGCTGCTCTGGGGTCTCAGGAACACGCGCAACAGCAACTCTGTTCAACTTGCGCCGGCTAGGAGCATTCGAGGGCGTCGGGAGCTTCCCCTCCTTCTCAAAGCAAACACCAATGTACTTGCGGTCCGGATGCCGCTCGGGGTCAAGATAGTACCGGACATACCCAGCCTCGGTGGCGTAGATGGTGTGGTCTCTGCCGAGTGCGCAGTTCTCGCCAGGGAACCATTTCGTCCCGCGCTGTTTGTAGATAATGCACCCCGGGACAACGTATTCGCCGCCTGTGCGCTTTGCTCCGAGACGCTTTCCTGCAGGATCACGCGAGTGTCTGTTTGCAGCACCCTGGGCGGCGTGCGAGGCGTGGCGGGCTTGAGAGATGGGGAGGAGTTTCGAGAGCGTCGGGGATGATAATGTGGGCCCGGAGACGGGTCGTGGGAGGAGGGATGTTGATGGGAGACGGTGACCGGCTGGGGCGGATCGGATGGAGGGCACGAATGTCCTCTCCATCGCCCGGAGGGGTGTGAGTAGTCGTGATTGAAACATATTCCAATGTTGTCTTGATGTAGGCCTGCTGGAGGGAAAGTGAGGTTGAACGGAGCCCCAACGGGGAACTTTTTTCGTCCTTGGCGGAAAGTCACGTGGTATCGCGATAAGCTGGCTTGATCGTCATCCTTCCAATCACGGTTAAACAAAACACTTCTACATTAATTGCTTATACTTTACTGTCAATTCAATGTTGCTCAACTTGATCAAGCCCCTCTGGGCTCTTCTCTTGCTGGCCTCTGTGGCCCAGGCTCAGTTCCAATTCTTCGAGCACATGTTTGGCGGCGGAGGCGGCGGCCAGCGACAGGCTCGCCAGCAAGCAGAACCTCATGATGGTCCTAGTGACCCTTCATGGTATCAAAATGAGTGGGAGAATGGTAAGTCTAACCGGTTTGACCTCGTGTCCTAAGAGGAAGGGGTGGTGGCTAACAAATGGTCTTCGCGACAACAGCACGCTGCTCCAAATACCTATGCCCCGATACTCTTGCCTGCGTCCATTTCCCGCATCACTGTCCGTGTCCGCACCCAGATGTGGAAGAAAAGATTGAGTTGGGCGAGGGAAGTGCTGTTTGCGTTTCGAAGGGGGGATACAAGGCTGGCGAGGCGTCGCGGAAGATCGAGCTGGCTCGGAAGGGTCTTCTATGAATTGGATAAATGTTGAGGTTGCATTGGGGTATGTACGGTACTTTAATGAGAATATTGAGTATATCTCTGTCTTGAATTGAAAGCACTATCGTGGGTTGTCTGTGCTGGCCTCCATTGGGATATATGTGCTCTATACCCAGCTACACCGTAACGATCTAGATAATTTGCGCATTCTATGAACTACTCATCTAGCTCATTTCACTACTATTACCCATATTGAACATAATTCCTGTTACGGGTAGAACAGACATGTACATACTGGTGTTTTTCTGGCATTCCTTATCTCCGCTTAACCCCGCGGCCGTCGTCATTTCTTTGCGGAAACAGTCACCACGCCGTCGCCTTCTTTTGCCTACTACTACCTCACCATATTCAGCGCATACGCTTCTCACATCTATAAACCGCTTCGTATCTCTTATTTAGACGCAGGAGATTCGATTCGCTCATGTGGAGTGCAGTACGACCATCGCCTATCCGGTGGCTTCGAGCTCCGGGTCGAGCACTCTCCAGCTCCTTCACCAGGGGCCGCGCCAGTCCTCGAGGCCCCCGGAACAGCATACGGAGACTGGAACCTATTCCGAATATCAGACGAGAAGGCGCACAACCGCTGCATCCGGAGTCTTTGAACGGCGAAACGAGTAACCCTGCCGCAAACTACGAGCCTTCTCAGAATACCCTCCTCTCGCCCGTCCATATACCAGAAGACCCCAATGCAGTGCTCAAGGAGAATCACCCTGCCACAGGGCTACTGGCGAACTCAGGCTTAGTCGTGCAGAGACAGCTGGAGTTAATGAATGTGATGATGTGAGTGGATGCCAACACAGAGCATCAAACGGATTAGGCTGACGGTATGATTCTCGTGAACAGCGGGTTCGAACAGGCGAATAAATATGTGATTATGGATGCGAATGGGAACCATGTGGGATATATGGCAGAGCAAGAGAAAGGCTTAGGCAGTACAATGGCCCGGCAGTGGTTCCGGACGCATCGCTCTTTCGTGACACATGTTTTTGACCGGCATGAGAATGAAGTACTCAGGGTAAAGATTTTAGATATTGGTTGCGGCTGCCTTGCTCAAAGCTAATGCTTTTCAGTTCCATCGGCCGTTCTCCTACATCAGTTCCCGTATTCGAGTCTATGATCCTCTTGACATCGCCGGAAAGGCCGATTCGTCGTCGACTACTCTCCAGACAGTTTCGCCAGGGCATCTAGTTCAAGCAAGTGGGGAATCCAATGCCAAAGTATCGCCGCTCGGAATTGAAGACATGCGTGTGGTTGGGGAAGCACAACAACAATGGGCACCATTACGGCGAAAATACAACCTCTTCACCTACCATCCTTCTCCGGATGCATCAACAAACATGGAAACCAAGAGATTACCACTTGCTGACTCCGGACTTTCTCAAGCGCAGCAGATGCAGTTAATTCGCAGTGGGGAGTCTGGTCACGAACAAGGGGAGTTCAGCCAATTTGCCTACGTGGATGAGCCTTTCTTGTCATGGGACTTTGCGCTTCGCTCGGCAGATGACAAGCTGATTGGATCGGTTAACCGTGATTTTGCTGGTTTCGCTCGCGAATTCTTCACTGACACTGGCGTATACGCTTTGCGCATGGATTCCGCTTCGCTCAGTCAGGCAGAACAAGCGGGCACACAGAGTGACGTCGCCACAGGCATGAGCCTCGACCAGCGTGCGGTGATGCTAGCTACGGCGGTGAGTGTGGACTTTGACTACTTCAGTCGGCATAGCGGTAGTGGGGGTTTTGGCTTCATGCCCCTCTGGATCCCTGGTATGGGCGGAGACGCCGCTGCGGGCGGTGCTGCTGCCGGTGGTGCCGCTGCAGGAGAAGCCGGCGCGATAGGTGAAGCAGCTACGGGAACCGCGGGAGCTGCTGGTAGAGCCGGTGCTGCTGGTGGGATGGCTGAAGGTGCCAGTGCTGGTGCTGCCGGCGCCGGTGCAATGGCCGGGTATGAAGCCATGCAACGAGGTATGGGTGAGCCGTATGCACAAGACGCATCTTCCGACCAACAACCACCAACATCCATGGACCAGCCGCCGACGCCTGGTCAGCCTGGTCCGTATGGAGATTACTGGGCTGAAGAGCAGCATGAAGATGTTTGGGATGAGGACCCATGGAGTGATGATGGAGGTGACGATGGAGGTAACGATTGGTTCTAGGCAATTTGTCCTTTGTACAAATCCATAAAGCTATTGATGTATGATACCAAAGGTTGCGCTGGCGTTGATGGTGGTTAGCCGGGTCATTTGTATGCTTGTTGTACCATAGTCGGAAATTATTCCGCTCCAATCCACCATATATCATCAATTTTATTCTGTGGCAGTATCTATAAGCGGTCACTTGGCTCAAATTGATCTTTCCATTATATCGTTTGTTTGTTTCTGGTGTGTCTACTTTCGTAGAACCAACGTTGCCTCGGCCCCACCGCCTCGGAATCTCCACAACATCCACCACCTCCGATACAACAACCAACTCTCCACTGCGCATTCCATTGAAGACCACAAATTAACCACCCTCCTCTATCTCACACACCCAAAAGCCACCCGCAACCACAATCATGTCCTCTGTTGCGCAAAAACGTCTCTTCCACGAATACAAAAACCTCTCAACCAACCCGCCCGACGGCATCACCGCAGGCCCCGTCACAGAAGATGACATGTACCACTGGGAAGCACTCATCCAAGGCCCCGAGGGCACACCGTTCGAAGGCGGCGTTTTCGCAGCCGAGCTTAAGTTTCCGAAGGATTATCCGTTGAGTCCGCCGACGATGAAGTTTGTTGGGGGTGGGGTGTGGCATCCGAATGGTATTTCTGCTTCGCCTCGCCTTTGCTTCCCGAAATGGAAATGGAGATAGTTCAGTGGTACGATTGAGTATAAGTATAGGTGCTAACTGGTGATTGTTGTGTAGTCTACCCGAACGGAACAGTGTGCATATCCATCCTCCATCCTCCCGGCGATGACCCGAATCACTACGAACACGCCTCCGAACGGTGGTCTCCTATCCAGAGTGTTGAGAAGATCTTGATTTCGGTTATGAGTATGCTAGCGGAACCGAACGACGAGAGTCCGGCGAATGTCGAGGCAGCGAAGATGTGGAGAGAGCGGAGGGCTGAGTATGAGAGGAAGGTGAAGGAGGAGGTTAGGAAGGGGCTAGGGTTGTAGGAGATTGGTTTTTGTGAAGGAAAGGGCTTTGGTTGTGATGTATGTTTATACCTTGGTATAATACGCATAGCGTGGGTTTGATGGGTGCAGTGTCGTTGATCGACGTTGCTGGCGTATCAGGTGTGTTTTTATTCCCTTGTTTTGTTACTACAATGTGATGAGGAACGATTCTTATGGCTTTTATTCTAGAGTGCGCGTGCTGATGGTGTAAAATAGGATACACATTACCTCTTAGTACACCATTTAGTTGCAGACCATGTTCATCACTATCGATACTAGAGAGAAGCAGCCATCTTCCGATCAATCCATCCCTCTAATCCACCCTCCCGCTGGTAAAGAATCTCCGTCTCAGCTTTCAAGTTCAACATGAGCATCTGCTGCAGCTCTGCGCGCCATTCCGGCTCAGGTCCGTCAACCGCCCAAACTGGACTATTCTTCAACATGGCGACAGCCTTCCTCCTGTCTCGTGGGGTTAAGGGAATGAAAGCATCGTCTCCCAGCGGATCTGCTCCGGATACGACGTCAGATGTACAGAGGCCAAGTCGTTGCAACTCGGGAGCATTGAGGTAGCTGTTCTCGCGTGCGTGTGCTCTGGATCCGAACTTGTAGGTTGACATTATGGCCATGCCGTCGGGGTCGTTGTCTACCAGGGCGTAAAAGCGAGTATCGGAGCCGCGGCAACTGCTATCGAGCAGTCGACGGACGAAAGCTCGCGTGCTGAGATCTGGATATCCTTTGCCC
This sequence comes from Aspergillus chevalieri, assembly GCF_016861735.1. NCBI lineage: Eukaryota > Fungi > Ascomycota > Eurotiomycetes > Eurotiales > Aspergillaceae > Aspergillus > Aspergillus chevalieri. Next base: position 2,189,907 of record NC_057367.1, on the reverse strand, counting down.
TAGGATCACTGTCAGTCCGAGCCGGCAGGCAATTCTGCTTTGCTTACTGTGACGAGAATCCCTTTCCCTGCTGCGGCTCTCGTGTGATAACTGCTCCTTGCGAGTCTGCGGTAGACGGCCTGTCTATGTTGAGTGCGAAAATTGTACGAATATCGGATTACCTACCTCTTTTTCCAGTATTAAGACCCATTTAACGTCGGACATGTCGACCTCTTTGATGTCTTCAGCTCTCGGTATAAGCACGTCCTGCTTCGTTTAGTATCAATATCAGTCCACCTGGGTATCATAACCAACATTCGTCATGAACCGGGCATCTATAACTTTATCCGATGAAGTCGTCAGCCGGTAATAACCTGCAACCAGTCCTTTCGCGGCAGCTTCCTAAATTCTATGTTAGCTCGTCACCAAGAGTTATCGCAGGCACGTACCACGTTCAACGCCGCTCGATCCACGCCAATCGTATGAGCAATATCATCAATCACCATGTCAACTACTCTCTGTGAACCAAAGCAGGCGGGGTCGTTGTAATAGATATCTCTACCCACGCTCTCAGTAATCCAGTCTGGCCCCACTGTTAGTTTGGATCAAAATTCATACCTCTTGGAAACCACCAACCCACTCCCGATAGCCTGTGCAATAGCCTCGAGAACTCGAAAAACCACCGCTGTAGCAATCAGTATCGCAACAATGAGACGCAAAGTCAACGTGCTAAGTGTCATACTAAACCTCCAAGCTTCATGTCTGTCCTTGCCAGGCCAAGTGTAGCTGATTTGTGTCTCCGTCTCGCTGGTCTCGAGGGCTCCATTGTCGTGATTGATGAAGAAAGCGCCTTTCTTGTATCTTCGTGTCAGGGTTATGGCTGGGTTGCCATCTGGAGAATCGAGTTCTGCGAGCGCTGCTGCTAAGGTGTTGTCGATGTAGTCTTGAACTTGGCTCTGGGGGGTCTGGTCATCGTGGGATGCTGGTGAGTCTGCGTTTTCTGGTTTATCTTCCATTAGAACAATTCCCATAATCCTGCTGGTTAATATACAAGTCGACGCGATGAGATGGGATGAAAGGGAGGAAGGAAGAGGTGAAGTTGATTGGCTACGAGAGATATCACAGAGCATCGAACAACACTCATTGGAATTGCTATAGAATACAACAATTTTTAATCCGTATTATTCTCCTTGAACTTTTTTTTTTTTTTATCTTTGCAGCAATTATAGTAGCATTTATTGTTCAAAGTATTATCAGCGCCGCAGAACTATATCTTTATGCACGGAGTGTGACCACTCAATTTCAAACGTACGACATTCCCTCGCTACCGATGGCTTTCATAGTAAGTTTAGTCGCCATATTCTGTTATAATCTAAGTCCTAAACAAATTTCTGCAGAATGAGTTGCACAAAAGAACAGCCTTCGAATCTACAGTATGCAGACTCGTTAACTAGTTAACGTTAGTTATCACATGCCCCTGATGACTAAGCACACCGCTGTTAATAAGAAGCGACGACATCAACAAATCCATATGCTTCTAGAACCATTGCTTCTGTCTTTTCCTGTCTTCATCTTTCATTTTAGTTCAATTGCTACTTCTCACCGTTTCAGTATAGATATCAACACTGAAAGCAGAAACAATGGCGGCCGATCATATCGGACCGTGGAGGACGGATGCTCAAGGCCATTTGACGCCCGACGAGAACGGAGACCTCAAAACAGACTACTCGAGATGGCGATTGCTTGATGATCGTGGCCGCCAGACATGGCATTATCTGGAAAACGATGAAGAAAATGAGAAATGGCCTCAGTCCGTGGCGGACAAGTACTTCCTTGGTCTTCCCACGGTACTTTTAAATGCCCCAAACTCAACCCACGCTCAATACGTACTGACTTGCATTTAGGGAGTTCCGGATCTGCCAACCGCAAAGACTCCTTTGCAAGCAGCAGAGAATGGCTTGCAGTTCTTCTCTAATCTGCAGCTGGACCCCGGTAACTGGGCTTGCGAATACGGCGGTCCAATGTTTCTGTTGCCAGGTATTATCATTACTTACTATGTTACAAACACTCCAATTCCTCCGGAGTACGCGACGGAGATTAGGCGCTATCTCTTTGCTCGCCAGAACCCGGACGATGGAGGCTGGGGTCTGCACATTGAAGGCCACAGCTCGGTTTTCGGTACCAGCATGAACTATGTCACCCTCCGTCTGGTCGGTGCTCATGAGGATGATCCTCGCATGATCAAGGCACGTGGTCTACTGCACAAGTTTGGTGGTGCTCTTTATGGTCCTCACTGGGCCAAATTCTGGCTTAGTGTTCTTGGCGTTATGGACTGGGACTGTGTCAACCCAGTTCCCCCTGAGATTTGGTCCGTCCTATGGCTTTTTCTTTTTTCTTTTTTTTGGGGGGGAGGGGATAGAGGGTAATATGATTTACTGACAGTGTATAGGCTACTTCCTGACTGGGTTCCATTTGCCCCTTGGCGTTGGTGGATCCATATCCGCCAGGTTTTCTTGCCAATGGGTTATCTATGGTCTAAGAAATTCTCTCACCCTGTCACTCCGCTGACCAAACAGCTCCGAGAAGAGCTGTACACCCAGCCTTATGACTCTATTGACTTCGCAGCTCACCGTAACTCGATTCATGAGGCTGATAACTACTACCCGAAAACTTGGTTGCTGAACACACTCAACCAGATTTTGGTTAAAATCTGGAATCCCTACCTCCGACACCCAGCAATTGTTAAGCGCGCTGAGGAATGGTCGTGGGAGTTGATTCGGATGGAAGATGAGAACACCGATTACTCAGGTCTGGCCCCCGTGAGCAACCCGATGAACATGGTCGCGTGCTACCTTCATGACGGGCCGGACAGTTATTCTGTCCGCCGCCACAGAGAGCGGCTGCATGATTACATGTGGGTGAAGAACGAGGGAATGCTGGCCAATGGAACCAATGGTGTCCAGGTCTGGGATACGGCTTTCATCACGCAGTGCATCGTTGTCGCCGGCTTCGCAGACGACCCCAAGTGGCGGCCCATGCTCACCAAAGCTCTGGAGTTTCTCGAAGATCACCAGATGCGGGAGAATGTACCGGACCAAGAAAAATGCTACCGGCAACACCGGAAAGGCGCATGGCCCTTTAGCACCAAGACTCAGGGCTACACAGTCAGCGATTGCACGGCCGAGGGCCTGCGGTCTACAATCCAACTACAAGAGATGCACGGTTACCCGAAGTTGATCTCTGTCGATCGACTCAAGGACAGTGTTGACTGCCTGTTGCTGATGCAGAACCCGTCTGGTGGCTTTACCGAATACGAAACCACGCGTGGCTCCACTAAGCTCGAGTGGCTTAATGCTGCTGAGGTTTTCGGAGGAATCATGATCGGATACGACTATCCCGAATGTACTACCGCCTCTGTTACCGCGCTTTCGCTGTTTAGCAAGTACTATCCCGACTATCGAGCCGATGAGATCAGAGCCGCGAAGCAGAAGGCAGTTCGGTATATCAAGCGCGTGCAAAGAGCAGATGGAAGCTGGTACGGGTCTTGGGGTATTTGCTTCACTTACGCCGCTATGTTTGCTCTGGAAAGTCTTGCCAGTATCGGCGAAACATACGAAAACAGCGACTTCTCTCGTCGCGGCTGTGAATTCCTTCTCTCCAAGCAGATGGAGGATGGAGGATGGGGCGAGTCCTACCTCAGCTCTGAGAGGCACGTTTACACCCACCACGAGAACTCTCAGGTTGTCCAAACGGCCTGGGCATGCCTTGCTCTTATGGAGGCGGACTACCCGGACAAAAAGCCGCTGCGTAAGGCCATGAAGCTGCTGATGTCGCGGCAGCAGTCGAGTGGAGAGTGGTTACAAGAAGCTGTTGAGGGCGTCTTTAACCAGTCGTGGTACGTATAATCGCTTTCAAATGGCTTTACTTGTCACAATGGCCTGACTTTCTTTTAGCATGATTTCCTACCCTAACTACAAGCTCTACTGGCCTATTCGGGCTTTGGGTCTCTACAGCCGGAAGTTTGGCAACGAGGAATTGATTTAAACAATCCTAATTTGGCAATGAGCATACGAGGGGATTTGGAACAATGAGAGGAGTAATAATTGTAATTATATCTAAGTATCATAGTAATTGAGCAGTCTAACTCATTCATTCATGACATTTCCTTTTTGAGACATTGAAGTCACGTGGGTTCCCCGCGAAGCAGAAAGTCATGGAATCACAAGCTGCGGATAGCTGCAGTAAGAATTTCTAATTTTGCAGCTGTTTGTTTCTTTGTCCAGGTAAATTTTCACACAACCTCCTACATATGTTTTGCCAACTCCCAGCACGAAACTGACCAATATATCAGCTTTAGCTACCTGGCTGCGGGGAGAACCTACTAGCCAAACCAACTACAATCCATCCCTCGAAAGTGATACAACCCCTAATAAACCAGACTAGCACACCATGAACGCCGCATCCCAGGGCGACAAAGCTCTCTCCACCTCGGACACCCTCAGCGCCATCCAACATTTCACCCAAGCCCTCGTCGAGCTCCCCCGCGCCCCAGCCTACTACATCAAACGCTCAACAGCCTACTCCCGCGTCAAAGCCGCAGATGGCGGCCCCAAATCCTCCGCCTCCCTCCGCGATGCCGAAATCGCGTTGACACTTGCGCGGGAACGTGGAAAGCGCGAACTCATTCTATCTGCGCAGATGAGGCGCGGGGTCGCGTTGTATCAGCTCGAGAGATTTGGAGATGCGGGGTTTGTGTTTGAGATGATTCAGGAGAAGACTAGTGGCGGTAGCGGTGGTAATGATAAGGAAGAGGAGGTTAGGGATGCTATGGGTGCTGGGGGCGCTGCGAAGAAGAATGGGTATGAGCAGGAGTTGCCGATTTGGGTGGCTAAGGTTAAGGGACGGTTGAATAAATTGGGTGAGGGGAATGAGAAGGGGGTTGTTTCCGTGAAGGAGTATCCGAGTGATGTCCGGATTCCGACTGAGAAGGAACTCAAGGCGCAGTTGGAGGCGCTTAAGGCTGGGAAGACGGAGACTGAGGAGAGCGTTTCGGGGGTTGGACAGAAGAGTGATGATGCAGCTAAGACAGATAAGAACGGGGCAGCCAGTGCATCTTCTACTTCGACTCCTTCGGCTGCACCAGTGCCTGAGAAGGTTCGGCATGAGTGGTATCAGTCCAACGATTCGGTCGTTGTCACTCTCTACGTGAAGGGTATTGCGAAGGACAGTGTTGCTATCGAGCTCAAGGAGGATTCTGTACGTTGCTTTCCCACCCTTCCGTGAAGTCCCATATGACCCAACTTCTAACCACGATGATCACAGGTGTCCCTCCAATTCCCTCTCCCCTCCGGCACAGACTACGACTTCACCCTCGACCCATTATTCACAACTATCGACCCCGCCAACTCCAAGGTCTCCGTGATGTCCACCAAGATCGATATCACCCTGCGCAAGAGAACCCCAGGCCAGAAATGGAACGCCCTTGAAGCCTCCGCGGCAGACGTTAAGCTCGCCGATCGCCAAGCCGCTGCGGACTCAAAGCCAACGACAGGCAAGGGACCATCGTACCCGACTTCATCTCGCCACGGCGCTAAGGACTGGGATAAGCTTGCGTCGTCGCTTGACAAGAAGCCCAAATCCAAGAAGGAGGATAAGGAGGCCGGAAAGGATGAGTCTGGGAATGAGTCTGATGGTGCTGAATCTGTTGATTCTGATTTCGGCGGTGGAGATGCGGTTGATGGGTTCTTTAAGAAGTTGTATGCGAACGCAGACCCGGATACCCGTCGTGCTATGGTGAAGAGTTATGTTGAGAGTCAGGGAACTTCGTTGAGCACGAACTGGGGTGAGGTTGGCAAGGGTAAGGTCGAAGCTAAGCCGCCTAGTGATTAGACTGGGATGTGACGGCGATGTTATGTTGCCTTTCTCCATTCAGAAGGATAGAATGCTTGTTACGGAGTTCACGATCTATTGCATTCAGCGGGATGTACCAATAGCCAAGTCCTATTTTCTTTGATACCTCTTCAAAAACGTTTTTTATTGAATAAAAGCAAGAGCATTGTACATTGTGAACTTTTCGTTATCCATATATTCAAGGAAGATTGATCTCATGAAGCGTATTTGTTGTCCTTATACAAAAAGAATTGAGTGAAAATGGCCATGTCCTGCAACAGCGTTCCAAAGCTCCCGATCAACCAAGATAGATTCACGAGTATATACCGCCAATACAATGCCCCGGCTTCACCAGGCCGGCAATGACCAATCTTCTCATACGAGTCACCCTCACAAACAGGCGAGTACGCGAAGATCGAGAGAACGTAGGCCAGATTCCCAATACAGGCGAAGAGGAAGAAGAGAAGGGAGACACCTTCGGTAGACTTTCGCTTGTAGTTCAGAAGGAGCTGGGGGAGGCGCGAGCCCAGGTAGAGCACTGCACAGAGGTATCCAAATACCTGGCCCAAGGTATCAAAAGCGAGGGCTGCGTTTTCGCTATCGGGAGACTTTGGCGTCTTGTTCTTCGGGCTGACGTACCAGCCCAATACGCCAGCGGCGCAAACGAGTGCAATGGCGGTGACATTGAAGGCTATGTGCTGAATAGTGGAGACGTTTTGAGTAGGCCGGACTACATCGGGAGATGGTTCGACTAAAGGTGTTGCGGGTGACAAGTGTGTTGCATCCACGAAAGGAGGATGAATGGAGTCGCGTAACGAATGTCCCCTTTCACCTGGAGCTCTGCTCGACTGGTCTTGCGCGTGGTGGTGAGGAGAAAGTAGCGCCGTCCGCTCCGTTGCCGACGCTGCATTCTCTTCAGGGTCGGCACGCTCAGCTCGAGCAATAGGCGCAGATGAGTCATCCTGCAAAGTGAGCCCCCGGTAGTAAAAGCACTGACCTAAGAGAACAATATCCGCCAACGTGTAGTATACCGCTAGCATGATCATTGTCGGCAGGACGCCCTGCAGGACGGCGCCCAGGATATTGAATACATCGCCTGCCAGCCAAATGGCAAGGAATAGGAGCGAAAGGCCATCAGCGGAGCCTTGACGGAAATTCTGGATGATCTGAGGGGAGAAGACGACAACCCAACAGGCGATGGAGATTGAGCTGGGTATGACTGTTAGCACGGCGTTGTTTCTTGAATAGTTCTGGAGGCAACTTACCCGCAGATCCCACTCAGCGCATCCAGATCTAGATTTGCAGCTTGTAAGGGAAACATGCCCGTCAAGTATGTGAGTATGAGATGGTATTGCCAATTTGAAGTCTGGTCAGAAGGGCGATGTTCGAAAAAACTGGAGATGGAATTAATTGCCCCATCCGTCAATCTCTGAAGCGATTGGAGAATGACGTCTGGATCTCTGGCATTGTCTTGGCGCCCACTGCCCTAAGCTCTGTACTTAACATATTGGATCAACACGCAATTGAGCTTTTGATATGTTCATTGTTGTGTGACTCTCAATCATTTTATTGACTGAATCAAAAGACTCGGTAGGAAGAAAGTTCCTGTTCATCTGCATGTGATCCTGCATGATAAATCACGTGTCTAGCTTCCGGTCATGTGATGTCACTGCGTCTTAGTCATTTGATGATTATCTTCGACTCGTTCTTGACTGGAGATTGAAACTGTTCTATTGCATTTTCTGTTAAGGCTTCAACGGTCTGTTTGATGAATTGATTCGACCGTGTGATCGCATGGGACTGCCATTGTTTCTCCGGGAATAGTCCGTTATAGTTCTGTTTCTTTCCAGTCCCTCTTCCTAGCGTGTTGGAATCAACGATGAGTCTTAATGACGACGCCCTCGATTAGAATCCCCTTTACTGGCCGATTACCTCCGGCGATTATTACGCCCCCCTCTGCCCGTACCGTGGCCGGAGCAATCGATGCCATCACATCCTTTCTAACCGCCCCGCCATCGCCGCACCTGCGCGGGATCGATGTAGGAAGAAACTCCCAGACGGTTTTGTTAACAGGTGCCGGTATATCGGTAGCATCCGGCCTGTCGGATTATAGAGGCGAAAATGGCACGTATATAACAAATAAGACTTATCGACCCATATACTATCACGAATTCGTGACACGCCATGAATCGCGCAAGAGGTATTGGGCCCGGAGCTTTGTCGGGTGGCCAGGACTCCAGAAAGCGAAACCAAACATGACACATTGGGCAATCAAAGATCTTGGTGCGAAGGGATACCTCAGCTCTGTGGTGACGCAGAATGTCGATTCATTCCATTCCTTTGCCCACCCGGAGCTCCCCACAATCGAGCTCCATGGATACCTGAGGTCCGTTGTCTGCACTACCTGTCTGAATCAGTTCTCGCGAGAAGAGTTCCAGAAGTCTCTCGAAAGACTCAATCCTGCTTGGGCCGAGTTCTTGGCAAAGATGGTGGATATTGGCGCGCTTGACACGGATAATCCACGAGAGCAGCGGCGAAAAGGTCTGAAACTCAATCCCGACGGTGATGTCGACCTGGCTGAAGCGCCTTATTCGACATTTCGGTATCCCTCTTGCCCGGCATGTCTGGAGAAACAACCTCAACCCAAGGACTGTACACAAACTCGGGTGGAGGTCGAGAGTGACGGTGCGTGGTTACCAAGCTCGAATGCCGGGATCCTGAAACCGGCCGTCATCATGTTTGGAGAGAACATTGACCCTACTGTCAAAACCATCGCTGAAGAAGCCATTGATGATGCTGGCAGGCTGTTGGTTCTCGGAAGCAGCCTTGCCACCTTTTCTGCGTGGAGACTGGTGGAACGGGCCTATAATAGAGGCATGCCCATTGGTATCATCAACGTTGGTGGTGTGCGAAATGAATCTGTAATCTTCGGAGTCCCTCAGCATGAGGGCCCCGTTGGATCGCAGCATGTCCGGTGCAGCCTTCTATCTGAAAACATCCTGCCACCAATTGCTACTCAGCTACCTCCATTAAGCAGTCAGATATGAACCGAGATATGTAAAACACATACAGAATATCTTTTTACTAGAGTGAATGCTTGGCATGTGAATATACTTCATCCCGCGCTACAAGGGCTACACTCTTGAGGCACGTCCTTGCATCAATCATGCGTGCTTGTTTGAGAACAGTAGTCAATAGTTCGTGGTTGGCCATAGCAATACTAGCCACAGCGGTATAAATAAAATAAACAACGTAAAATACATTTTACTATAGAAAGCTGAATAGAATGCAGTACAGAGTAGGCGCCGCGGCGGATCTAACGGGCGTGTTTCCTTTGCCGCCGCTCATTTTGCGGTCCCGCGGGGCTCCAGACCTGACTCCTTCCAACCATCGCAACCCGTTGTTTGATTCCAAGAAGAAGGGAACAGAAACGAAGGATTAGAGAGAACCTCAATAATTCTTGTTGCTCTTCACTCTTGTCTTTTTACGACATACTCAGCTCTACGGAGAGGTACATAATCAGCCATCGTCGCATCCAACATCATCACCAGCCATGGACAGACAACAACCCAGCTCCTTCCAGCAGCTGGAAAAGGTGTGTGCTTCCATATATCGTATTGGATTAAATTGGATTCTTTTATCTTAACTGATATTTTGGTCTAGCTTGGAGAAGGTACCTATGCTACTGTATGTTGAATCCACTCTTTTGTCCTTCGCGATCGACCTCCTTCGCATCCCTCCCTCGCTCTCCATTCCGAACTTGGACGATCTGCTGACGCAAATGGGGTGAATAGGTGTTTAAAGGGCGGAATCGTCAAACCGGGGAATTGGTCGCGTTAAAGGAAATTCATTTAGACTCGGAGGAAGGGACACCGTCGACGGCCATTCGCGAGATCTCGTTGATGAAAGAGCTCAAGCACGAGAGTATCGTCTCACTCTACGACGTGATCCACACAGAAAATAAGTTGATGCTCGTTTTTGAGTTCATGGACCGGGATTTGAAGAAGTACATGGATACGCGGACCGAACGCGGCCAGTTGGACCACGTTACCATCAAGTCGTTCATGTACCAGCTGCTCAAGGGCATTGCGTTCTGCCACGATAACCGCGTTTTGCACCGTGACCTCAAGCCTCAAAACCTCCTGATCAACAAGCGGGGACAGTTAAAACTGGGGGATTTCGGGTTGGCCCGGGCCTTTGGCATTCCCGTCAATACCTTTTCGAATGAAGTTGTGACTCTGTGGTATCGGGCTCCGGATGTATTGCTGGGTAGCCGGACATATAACACGAGCATCGACATCTGGTCCGCTGGCTGTATCATGGCAGAGATGTATACCGGCCGTCCTCTGTTTCCGGGAACGACCAACGAAGACCAGCTACTAAAGATCTTTCGGCTTATGGGGACCCCTTCAGAACGCACTTGGCCCGGCATTTCGCAGCTCCCGGAGTACAAGCCTAATTATCAGGTCTACGCGACTCAGGACCTTGGCTTGATTCTCCCGCAGATCGACCCGCTTGGCTTGGACTTACTAAACCGGATGCTGCAACTTCGACCGGAGCTTCGTATCAGCGCAAACGATGCCCTGCAACATCCATGGTTCCACGATCTTGCTCAATTGCAGTTCCAGCAGCAACAAGCACAACAGCAACAGCAAATGATGGGTGCATATGGGATGATGCCACCTCAGCAGCCATATTAACCTCCTTGATCCCTCGTCTTTCGCAGCACCTTCTTCTCACAATTAGTTCTGTTTTTACTTTCTTGTCTTGTTCCTCTTATGATCTCGACCTTGAATAGCATAATGAGTATGATGACGTCTGACTTTGTTAGAGTAACCGGGAAAGCATGGCGTTATACCCCCAGAGAACGATATGATTTGATGCTACAATACTGCCTTTTACGAAATTTTTTTCTTCCTCATTTCCCTTTTTTGGCTTTCTATCCGGGATCCAACGAAAATCAATAGGAACTGCCGTGGATATGAAACTACCGGCCTTGTTTCATAGCTGAAACCTCCGACGTGTCAGTCGGTATAGGATCGAGATTTTGGGCACACTTCAGAGGTCTTCTATTTTGGATATTATTGTTTTGCTAGAAAGATGCTATTCGGCTAATCTTATAGCCTAATAGCCGATGGTGTAGTATAGCATCCGCGTATCGTCAAACAGTCGACTGAAACGGTCAATGTGTATGCCCCTGCACGGAGCGCGACAATGCCCATACATGCGAGATCCTTCCATTCCCGCGATTCGGCCTTGCGAGACTTCTACTGGTTCAGATTAACGTGTACTGCAGGGTTGGTCATTGTTTCCCACGAGTCAGAGGCTCTCGAATCTTCGTTTTCGTTGGTTTTTCCCCCGCATGTAAGCTGATGCTCATGTTGGCTGACCCAAAGAATAGACTTCTCTGGTGGCTCACCGAAACTATTCTAGATTTCGAAACATGAATATCATCCTTTTCTAGCCCGGTAAAGAGTCAGCCGCGCGCTTTTCGAGGTGACAGGTGACAGCCAAGGGGAGGTAAAATGAGGCGTGCTGCTTATTTGTACATCTATCTTCTCTCTCGCTATCTCTCTGTTTCGTTTTATCTTTCTGGGATGTCTCCTTCCTCCTCGTTCTGATCAATCATGACGCCATGCCACTAGCAACAAAAGAACTGTTTGCCATCTCGGTCACGGAGCGTGTCTGCTCTGCCATTTCTCTCATGGGAACATGCATAATCGTTACGACCTTTCTTGCTTCGAGTTCATTTCGTAAACCGATTAATAGGTTGGTCTTCTATGCATCATGGGGCAATCTTATGGCCAACGTTGCGACCATGGTCTCCCAGTCGGGCATCCAGGCGGGGACTAATAGCTGTTTGTGTCGGTTCCAGGCGTTTATGATCCAGTGGTGAGTTGAGATACCCTCGTTGCTTTGTTGCAAGCTTCCTGCTTCTTGCTTAACCCTAACGCTTGATTTAGGTTCATGCCCGCTGATGCCTTATGGGCCTTTACCATGGCATGCAATGTCTACCTGACCTTCTTTCGCAAATACAACTCGGAACAGCTACGACGGCTCGAGTGGAAATTTGTGGTATGCTGCTATGGTCTGCCGTTCATCCCGGCTTTTACCTACTTTTTTATAGAGACCAAGGACCGCGGCAAGGTGTATGGATCCGCTGTCGTAAGTGGAGATACAGATTTCCTAAAGTGTTGAAATCGACATTCCCTTATTGCGTTTACCTAACCCATTTTCTAGCTCTGGTGCTGGGTTGCGCCAAAGTGGGATTTCCTACGCATCGCGATGTTCTACGGACCGGTCTGGCTGATCATCATCCTAACCCTTGTCATCTATGTGCGCGCCGGAAAGGTCATCTACCAGAAGCGACGGCAACTACGCGAGTTTGACAGCTCAATCGACTCCAATTTTGAAATCGGAAACCCATTCGAACCCTCTTCATTTACCAAAGTGACCGAGATTAAGGTGACGACTGAATCGGCAATTGCGGCGACCCGCATCCCTAATCTTGCCCGTGACAGCATCGGTAGTCGATTACAGAGACCGTTCAAGACTGTTCCGTACAGTCCGTATTCGGTCAGCATCGAGGCCGGAGGAGCGTTTGAGAAGCTGAGCGGACCCACCACTACGTTGAAGTCAATCAAAAATGAACTATTGGACTCAGCACCTCAGCGCCATGCGATGGTGGCCGAGGCTAACTTGGCTGCTTGGGCGTATACAAAGTATGCGCTGCTCTTTTTCATTGCCTTGTTGGTTACGTGGGTTAGTTTCTTTCCCAGATTATATGCCGAGTTGGATATGAATACTAACTATACAGGCACCATCGACTGCTAACCGAGTGTACGCATGGGCTCGTCCGGACTCTTTTGATTTCGGCTTGAACTACGTTTCCAGTTTTGTCCTTCCGCTGCAGGGATTCTGGAATAGCCTCATATACATGTCCATTTCGTGGCCAGTATTCAAAGCAGCAATCCGTGACCTTCGAGCATATTACACAGTAGCATCGATGGGTTGGATCAAGATCAGGCTGTTTCCTAGCAGAGTGATAAGCAATAGGCTTAGGGGATCTCACGGTGCATTTCGGAGTGACAGCACGCACGATTTGACAGTTTAGTCAATCAGTGGGTCTGTACTATGTTGGATGCTATGAGTTACGGATAGTGCTTTTATATCCTCGCTGTGTTATTCAAATAGCAACATAATTTACTTGTCAAGTCTCTATACTCCAGTAGATGAAGATCACGTGATATTCCTTATCAAAAGCCGTCCGTAGACCAACACCGAACATCAACAATCGATCCCATCTCCTCGACTAAGTCACATCGCCAACCTCCCAAAAAGAAAGCATGGCAGGCAACAACATCAACACCGGCAACGCCAACACCCAATCCCAAAGACCAGCCTCCCCCTCCCCGCCCCCACCAGCTCCCGTCCCTCTCACCCCGGGCCCCCGCGCGTCGCGTCTCCAACAAGTCTTCGAGCAAGCCCTCGCGCGCACCCTCCGCGCAAACTCCTACTCAAACTTTGCCAGCTGTTTCCCGACGCCCGCAAAACATGTCCCAGCTAGTCTGGAGAGCGTGTGGAGACAGTTGAATGCGAAGCTGGAGGAGAGCGCGAAGGCAGAGTTTGAGGATATCGTGCTGGAGCGCGATGCGGTGAGGCAATTAAATGAGCTGGATCGGTTGGTTGGGGAGGCGAGATATAGGAGGGATAATGGGGATAATGAGATGCGGGAGGAGGGGGAGAATGTTGCGTATGTTCACCTTTGTGATTTTCTGTGGATGATGGTGCTGACGATGGTAGGCCTCACACTCTAGGCGCGGAACAGTTGTATCAGGCGCATTTGATTCCTTTTTTGCAAGAGGCGCAGTCGAATTTGAATGAGAAGATTGATGCTACGCATGCGGAGAATGCTACTCTGGCGCAGGAGATTCAGGGTCAGAGGGTGGAGATTGAGAATCTGATGTCGAGTCTCGAGTCGGTTGTAGCTGATCTTGAGGGTGCTGCTGCTGCTGCGACGCAATATAGCAAAGAAAATGATCTGCGGCAGGAGACGATACAGATGGACGAGGATATTAAGGGCAGGTCTGAGATCTAAGGATCTACGAGCATGGGAAAACTTTTGCATCATTTCGTTCGGCTTTTCTTGCTTTATGACGACAGCAAAGCTTCTAATTCCATGGGGCTTGCTAAGCCATCATCCACCATGTCCTCCGCCACTGCCACGAGCTCCTTTGGTGCGGCCCTTCTGAGCTGCATCAGCTTGTCCTTTTGGCCCTCCAAGCCTGCCGCGAAGGCTTCTTTGCACGTCCCATCGCGTGTCTCTTCCGCTGCTCCATCTCGCCTGGCCAAAGCCGCTGCGCCTCGATAGTATGTCTGCGCGTTTCGAAGAAGGAGGGATCCGTTTTGCTGAGCCATTCCATACTCCCATGGTGCCATTCCAAGTCTCCATCTGTTCATCTCCACGTCACCTCTTGCAATGTGAATCTTGGGGAGGTTGTCAGCATCGGGCAACTTGGAGGCTGCTGTTAAAGAGTCCAAAGCGGTGGATAGGGATTTCCATCGCAGGACCAAGGATTTCTTGAATGCTTCTGGATCATGCGTAGGAGGGAGATCTGCAACAGCAGTGTTGAACGACATGTGAGCATCAGCTTTGCTGCAGAGACCTTCTGGATCGGCAGACAGATTCAACTCAGGACCGAAAACACGAGTGATCTCCTGATGATATGTCTCCACCTCGACTCGGCCACTTCGGTACATGACCTCTGTCAAGGCGCAAATGAATTTGGCGCGGGCCATAGTTGCCTCATACTCTCTGCTTGAACCATCCACATACGCCGGCATTCTGTTCTGGACAAGGTCGGAAGAATACTCTTCAACCCAAGGAAGGCCATCACCAGGATTGAAAGTTAGCAAGTTGCAGAGGGTAGTGAGGGCCTCAAGTTGCGCCACTGCAGTATCGACTAGGCTGTCTTTAGTCACTGGCTCGACCACAGCGGCCCATTGCTCTGGGGCATCCTCAGCAGCCTCGTCATTAGCATCGGACTGCGGCTGCGGTTCAGGTTCCGATTGTGGCTGGACATCTGGGACCTGCATGTCACCAGATTCCATCTGCTTGATCTCCTCCTGCGTCTCTGTGAAGCGAACTTCCTGTACTGCGAAGCAACGTTGGAAGAGCTCGAGAGCCTCCTGGAGACATTGAACAGCTTGCGTGAGCTGCTGGTCGCTGGGATGTTTGATATCAGAGACGACCTCGGCCAAACTGGTAAGCACCTGGCCTGTGTTGAACAGGACGTCTGCATTCTCCTGATCCAATGTCAAGGCATCTTTATGCGATTGCAGTGCGACCTGTAAGGCCTGGAGCAGGGGAGCCTCCAATTGAGCGGCCAGCTTGGGATGTTGGGTGATTTCATATTGGACGCGAGCTCTGCCAGTTTATGTTATTTCCACGTATCCATGCAAACCAATAATTCCACAAAATGAAGACGTACTTGTTATATGCCAGATCAAAAGATGTAGGATGTTTGCCTAGACCCTGGTCGTAGGTAGTAACAGCACGCATGAAGAAACGCAGGGACTTGGCAGCGTCACCGGCGCGCCATTTCTCGCCGGCTTCTTCTTGCTCGACGCCGGCTGCATTTCAAATGTCAGTATACATCGTAATCCTTCTTTATGTACAGGAAAACATACCAGCTAGGAATTCATCCGCTGTTACCGGGACCTGTCAGGGTTAGATTTTGCGAGTCGCTGCTTTTACCAAAGGGCATTGGTTGGTTTTACCTGCTGAGCGGCCTTTTTCTTTAACTTGGGTTCTTTGAGGAAGGATTTCGGTTTAGGCATTTTGTCTTCTTTTTGTATTTTTCTTTGTTGTGCTCGTAAATAAAATTCTCAAAGTATGAAAGTTAAGCTGCAAATCTTTGCGGCGGGAAATGACGATAGTGCCAAGACTACGGTTTTGTATGGACGCTAAGCGTGGGAATTGCTATGCACAATGCATCCTCAGTGTTGCAATGGGCAATTCAACCTAGCATATATTTATTGAATCGTCTTGATTCAATCAAGATAATAATTCTGACTAATGACTGATTAAACACGTGATGAACATGATGTTTCAAATCGACTTGGACAGATGAAGAGATCATAGGCTTGAAACAGAACGGCAACTACTGGCCAATTAAGAAGGTGAGTGATCTGTAACCATGGGAAGCTTAACTACTTGTATGGTCCAGTTTCACTGTCCTAATCACATGCTCCTTTAACGTCGCGTCGTCCGCAGTGTCCTTATGTTAATCCATAAATGGGCGTTAGACTGATCAGAAAGACGTGTACAAGTATTCTGCTCAATAGTAGAAATGCGACGCGTACCTGAATCAGACCGAATATGGTGCCTGACTTGCAGGGAAACTCCCTCCGGACTCGGATGAACAAGCATTCTGCAGAGAACCCTGGAAATGCGAGTAGACCTCGGCTTATTTCTTTGGACAGCAGCCAATCAATAGCATGGTGGCCTGATCAGTCCCCTTTTTCCTGTACAATGGGCCTAATCACCCAAATGTTACCATTATTGGCAAAGCGGAACGCAATATCTCCGGAAGGATTGGCTATTGTAAGAAACTGATAATGACAGCAGACATGTCATGAAAATCAATGGGGACTGAAGTAGAGAAAAGGCGGGGCCCTTTTTGGGTTATCGAACAGGAAAGAGAAGTGGCCGTTTTTGGTGTCCGGTTGGGGCTGGTCAGAGCTCGGTAGGTGGTCACTAGTTGGTGGAGCTGGGCGTTGGGGTCTGCAAGTACAAGTTCGGGGCTCGGGGTGCTCTGAAGCTGGCAGATCGATAGGGGACTGAGTATTTTTAGGGTTCTACAGAGACACGTCAAGTGTGTTACTCTGATGCAGAGTAAAACTGTAGAACCTCGATGTCACGTGGAATCCCGTGATAATCTCGCGTGGAAAGCACGTGGCGATGTAACTTTGTTAGGAATTCCTCAAGAAGAGATCTTTGAAAGGAAAGTAGTCAAGCATGATGATGATTGAACATCACTGCTCAAAACGCATTGGTTGAAGAGTACCCAAGCGCATACAAATTCTCCGTAGAGACTCAGCCGATCGTAGTGATATGCGCTTAATCAAACTCATTCAACCACCTCCCCCTTTTGTCTCTCTCCACGCCGCCACTTTCTTTCTCCGTCCACCTACAGAGGATTATTTATTGATTTTGGACTATCAATCCGTAAAGGATTGCAATAATCAACGGCTCCACCTATCAATCCCTCACTGATATATACAAATCCCAGACTGATACTCATTGTTTGATTGTCTGATACCGGAGAGTCAGTGTGTCTGCCAACCGCCCCACACTCTTTCAGCGCCTCCTGAGTTTTTCTGGGACGACTTGCATAACCCATACATAACAATCCGACTATCCCGCTTTCTCTTCTTTCTTTTCTTCTCTTCTTGTCCCTCAACTTCATTCGTCAACTTATTGTCTACTTACACAGTAGAATACTGTTGTTCTAACCAAGTGGATTTGATATCCAAGGTACGCAGATTTATCGGTTCTATCCGTTCCCATCCGCTCCATCTTGCTCCCTCGCTTTTCTTCAGCGGTGATGCAATGTTTGGATCGGCATATCTTCCATATTTATTCTCTTATTTCTTCCCTGGTCCACGAATCGACTGATTGATAAGAAAACTAGTGACCTACCAATCTTATCGCATATCGCTATCGAAAGACATGGCCCGTCAGAACTCGTTGGAATCCTCAAGACCCATCATGCCCAGCGTACGTCTCATCGCTGCTGAACGAAGCCCTTCAACTAACAAACATTTCAGAACCGTGCCTCGCAGCGATTCTCTACCGTCAGCGGAACCCCCTCGATCGCCTCCAATGGCGGTCTACCCAGCGGTGACCCCCGCCTGGCTGAAGTCAACCACGTTCGCGACGGCCTTGAGCGTCTCGAGAACAAGCCTCTCCAGAAACAGCGTTTCGTCCCCACCCCAGAGAAGACCGAAAGCCTTGACAAGCTGGCCATTGGTGCCAAGATGGAACGCGCGCTCGGCCGCAGAATGACCGGTCAGGATGCTGTTATGCGCAAGCCTGTTGTGAGCGAGAAGGCCGCGACTGAGGCTTCCACTTAAGGTTGTGAAGAAGAAGAATTGGCTTGTCTCGATTTTTGATATGTTCCATTGGGTTTTGTCTTTTTACATCTCTATTTGTGGTTCTGGCGCACACGACGTTCGATACCTGGTTTCTATCGTTTAATGAGGCTTCCCTCTCATGACCATCATACCCCGATTTTTCTTGTATCTTGTTCATTTTCTCTTACGGTTGTCAATGGCGTTTTTGATCGATTACGAGATTCCGTTTTGTGTTGAATCTTTCTGGTTGTCTGGTTATCTGTTTTGCGCAGTAATGTTTTGAAAAATTCGCCACGATATTGACCCCACGACTGTATTTACTGTTACATATCCATAGGTTGCTTTCTGTGTATTTGCTTCTCAAGGATCACAGTTCTTCATAGTACGGAGTAACGCAGTCCAATGGCTGTGAATGATTCAGTCTTTCTCCGCTGTGGCCAGGGCGCTGTCCCAATAGGGAAAGCGGTGGTCTCAATGCCAAGACCCGCCGCACTGAAACAGCGAAATTGGTTCACCACAGCAAGAGAAGCTCTCTTTTCCCTCTTCTCTTCTTCCTCCTCCACTTCCTCTTCGTCTTCGCATATCCTCACTCCTCCCATATTCAGACTCCGTGTATTTGTCTGTCATTCTCGTCTTCCATTGTCCTCTCCGCTCCGGAATTTCGCAATCGTCGCTCATCTCATCTTGATTTCTCGTCTGGTCTTCGCTCAGATTGGAAATCCGCACAATAAGAATATCTCTCTGAACTTCCTCCAACTTCTCTCCCACGCGATACGAACGCTTTTTTCTTATTATACCTCTCTCTCTATCGCTTTTCTACCTTTGAGCTGTCACATTGGTATGTCAATTTTATCCTCCTTTCCTGTCTTGCCCGCTTCCGTTATGTCGTGAACCGTTCGTGTCACTCACTACTCCGCTTTGCTCTCGTTCCAATTTACTGACCGGGGTCTCATATATTACAGTTAAGCGTGTGAAAGCTTTTTATTAGACCTTTTCTTTATCGATATCCCCATAGAGGCTGCTTGACTGTCCATAGATCCCTTGGTTCACGACCTTATTTTTCCTCGGTTATTGAGAATCCTCCTCTCGGACTACCTTTTGTTTTTTCACGACAACTAAAAAAGCTTGCTACTTCAACCATGGCCGACACGACTCAGGCTCCTATCAACGGCACCTACCCCACGCAGGTGTACGCCGACTCCTACAACCACGTCATGAACAACTCTGCCAACTTCCAGCCTGCGCAGTCGTCCACGCCCTCGAATGCGCCCCCCGCCGATCAGAAGAATGGAATTTCCAAAGATGAAGTCGGTTGGTATTTCGTCGAGCAGTACTACACCAACATGAGCCGCAGTCCAGACAAACTCCACCTCTTCTACTCCCGGCGGTCGCAGTTCGTCTTCGGTACTGAGGCCGAGTCGGTTCCCGTCGCGGTTGGTCAGAAGGTGAGTCGATGCCTCATGTCGCTTGTCCTCTGCCAACAAAGCCCTGATTTCTAACCGCTCTTTTAGGCCATCAATGAGAAGATCAAGCAGCTGGATTTCCAGGACTGCAAGGTCCGCGTCTTGAACGTTGATTCCCAGGCCTCATTCGACAACATCCTAGTACATGTCATTGGTGAAATTTCCAACAAATCTGAGCCGTCCCGCAAGTTCGTGCAGAC
Source organism: Aspergillus chevalieri (assembly GCF_016861735.1). NCBI lineage: Eukaryota > Fungi > Ascomycota > Eurotiomycetes > Eurotiales > Aspergillaceae > Aspergillus > Aspergillus chevalieri. The sequence goes on along the minus strand of NC_057367.1, from coordinate 2,170,238 downwards.
TTTCGTCCTTGCCGAGCAGCCCAACGGCTACTACGTGCTGAACGATATCTTCCGTTACCTCACCGAGGAGGAAGAGGACGTCACCGCCGAGGAGCCCGCCCCGGCTGCTCAACAACAGCAGCAGCAACCGCAGGAGCAGCAACAGGGGCAGCAACAGGAGCAGCCGCAGCAGGCTCCTGAGGCCCCCGCAGAGCCAGCTGCTCCTGAAGCCGCCCCTGCTGCTCCAGATGCTCAGGTGGACAACGAGCCGGCTGTCGCCAAGGTCGATGAGAAGCTTGAAGAAGCTAAGCCTAACGGCGAGGCCGCGGAGCCCAAGGCTGCTCCTGAGACCAACGGTGTTGCTGAAACGCAAGAGGCTCCTGTCGCTGCTAGTGCTCCTGCTCTCGCCGCTGAGCCGGAGTCGACCCAGACTGAATACCCGCCAAGCCCGGAGCCAACCCCCAAGGCTGTCCAGAAGGAAGCCCCCGCTCCTGAAAAGGAGGCCCCGGCTCCCACTCCGGCCGCCCCGGCCGCCCCGAAGACCTGGGCCAACATTGCGTCCAAGCCGGGTGCCGCTCCAGTTGTTCCTGCTATCCCTGTTGCTGCTCCCAAGGCTCCCGCTCCCACCTCTGCTCCCCAGGCTGCGGTGCCTGCTGCTCCCGCTCCTCAGCCGGCGGCTGCTCCCGCCCCTACCCCCGGCCAGCCTGCCGCCAACGACAACAATGGTTGGCAAACGGCTGGTCACGACCACAGGAAGACCCAGTCGCGTGGCGTTGACGAACAAGTCTCTGGTTACATCAAGAATGTTACCGACAAGATTGACGCAGGCTTGCTGAGGCAGACTCTGTCGCGTTTTGGAAAGGTCAAGAACCTTGAAGTGAGCCGTCCAAGGGTATGTTCGACGCTCCACTCCTTTGTAACTCTCGTTTTGGAGATGTTAGACTAATGATTTTCTTTAGAACTGCGCCTTCGTCGACTTTGCAGAGCCTGCTGGTTATGCTGCTGCTGTTGCTGCTAACCCCCACCAGATCGGAAGCGAACAAATCAACGTGGAAGAGCGCCGTGCCCGTAACTACGGCAATGCCAATTACGGCCCTCGTGGTGGCGCTGGCCGTGGCCGCGGAGACCGTGCAGGTAGCCAGGGCCGTGGTGGTTTCCAGCGTGATGGCCGCGGTGGTTTTGTTCCTCGTGGCCGTGGAAACTTTGGCCCCAAGGGTCAGGGTCGTAACCAGGCCCAGACTGCTTAAATTCCTTAATTGATTTTGAGGGGTTGACGGAGCCTACGAAACACGAAAAAGCATTTGATTTCACGAAGCTTATGAAGCTTTTTTTACTTATTCTTCTTTTACCTATCTTTCTTCGAATTTTCTGCTATTTCGTCATATGAATGACGGTTAGCCCCTATTTCTCGTCTTGATTTCTCGACACCTGCTTCGGAGCAAATCTAGGACATGTATTACTCGCGTTTTTACTGATAATGACATGCTATGTGGTTCAGTTTTTTCTCCGTTACAGTGCATACTAGCGGTTGGAAAAAGTCTGTTTTGTCGTTTGTTTTCTTTTCTTTTCCTATTTCGTTTGCAGATGTTTTGCCCATTTTGCAGAGCAGGGCACTGATGTGTGATTTGTTTGGGATTCTTCATACGACTTCTTTTCTCTCTTGTTTTCTTTTCCTCCAGCTGGATTCTAGCATAGCGAGCTGAATGTTCGTACTCATACCTTTTCTTCATATCTTCACAATGCGACTGAAATGGCTCATATTTTCCATTGCTGCCATGCTGTGTATGAGATCTTGATAGTAAAGTCGGATCTGTTGCTTACACCAATACCGAGCCGTACATCCCGTACGCAGAGGCCGGGCGGAGAAAAAGGGCGGAAAACGTACAATACGGTATTGCCGTGGATGTAGAGCTAAAAACAGTGATGTGATTGGCTCCGCGGGGAGTTTGGGTGGAGAGCGGAACGTTCTAGATGCATGCCTTAGGCAGGAGGGGTGGCGGCCAAAGTACAAGAGAAAAGAGGCAAAAGAAGGCAGAGAATGGAACAGAAGAAAAATCTGGAGACATGTCAGCCAAAGGAAATAGAGAATTGACCAAAGAACACACTGGAAGATCCTCCATACACACAGCAAACTACCGGATCGGGTTTAGCGGGTAGCGGAGAGGGTGTGGAAGTTGCTGGATTGCCGTAGAAACTGATTTTCTTTTTTTTCTCCCAGAGAATTTATTTCTTTCCAGTGCCCGCTTCACTTCTTCCTCTTCCTCCTCTCCATCACTCCTTCTTGACCATATCATCTCCTGCCTCCTCTTGAAGGCATCTTCTCATATTCATCTCTTCTGTCCCTGTTTCCTTTTCGTTCCGGGTTCCTTTTTTGTTCGTTTTTAACTTGTGAGTATCCCGCTGCTATATAACCCCACCTCCGCCAGTTGAGCTCGACTTGCTTCATCTACAATCTCTGTTTTCCCAGGAAAACAATTGGACGGTTGGATGAAAAAGAAGAATCTTTTGCTTTGTTTGCTATCAAACATTTGAATATCGAACAAAGAGAATTCTGCAGTGGTGACTCAACGTGGCGGGGTAGTCGGATACGGGACCTTGAGGCTAACAGATTTTTGCTCCATCCAGAATTACGCCTTAACGACTTCCTTCATCATGTCTGCCGAAACCTTCGAGTTCCAGGCTGAGATCTCTCAGCTCCTCTCCCTCATCATCAACACTGTCTACTCCAACAAGGAGATTTTCCTGCGTGAACTTATCTCCAACGCCTCCGATGCCCTTGACAAGATCCGCTATGAGTCTCTCTCCGACTCGTCCAAGCTCGACTCGGGCAAGGACCTCCGCATCGACATCATCCCCAACGCTGAGGCCAAGACCCTGACCATCCGGGATACCGGTATTGGTATGACCAAGGCTGTAAGTTGCTATCATACATTGTGAATGGCGTGATTGGATTAGGGCTAACGTGGCGCAAAGGACTTGATCAACAACCTTGGTACTATTGCCCGTTCGGGTACCAAGCAGTTCATGGAGGCTCTCTCCGCTGGTGCTGATATCTCCATGATCGGTCAGTTCGGTGTCGGTTTCTACTCCGCCTACCTTGTTGCCGACCGCGTCACCGTCGTCTCCAAGAACAACGATGACGAACAGTACATCTGGGAGTCTGCTGCCGGTGGCACTTTCACCCTCACCCAGGACACCGAGGGCGAGCAGATTGGCCGCGGTACCAAGATCGTCCTCCACCTCAAGGATGAGCAGGCGGACTACCTTCAGGAGAGCCGCATCAAGGAGGTTGTCCGCAAGCACTCCGAGTTCATCTCGTACCCCATCTACCTCCACGTTCTGAAGGAGACCGAGAAGGAGGTCCCCGATGAGGAGGCTGAGGAGAAGAAGGAGGGCGAGGATGACAACAAGCCCAAGGTCGAGGAGGTTGACGAGGAGGAGGAGAAGAAGAAGGAGGAGAAGAAGACCAAGACCGTCAAGGAGAGCAAGATCGAGGAGGAGGAGCTCAACAAGACCAAGCCCATCTGGACTCGCAATCCTACCGACATCACCCAGGAGGAGTACGCTTCTTTCTACAAGTCGCTCTCCAACGACTGGGAAGACCACCTTGCTGTCAAGCACTTCTCCGTTGAGGGTCAGCTCGAGTTCCGTGCCATCCTCTATATCCCCAAGCGCGCCCCCTTCGATCTCTTCGAGACTAAGAAGACCAAGAACAACATCAAGCTCTACGTCCGCCGTGTCTTCATCACCGATGATGCCACCGACCTCATCCCCGAGTGGCTCAGTTTCATCAAGGGTGTTGTCGACTCTGAGGACCTTCCTCTCAACTTGTCTCGTGAGACCCTGCAGCAGAACAAGATCATGAAGGTCATCAAGAAGAACATTGTCAAGAAGACTCTCGAGCTCTTTACCGAGATCGCTGAGGACCGTGAGCAGTTCGACAAGTTCTACTCGGCCTTCGCCAAGAACATCAAGCTCGGTATCCACGAGGACGCCCAGAACCGCCCCACCCTCGCCAAGCTCCTCCGCTACCAGTCCACCAAGTCTGGTGACGAGGCCACCTCCCTCCAGGACTACGTCACCCGCATGCCCGAGCACCAGAAGCAGATCTACTACATCACTGGCGAGTCCATCAAGGCTGTTGCCAAGTCTCCTTTCCTTGACTCCCTCAAGCAGAAGAACTTCGAGGTTCTGTTCCTTGTTGACCCCATTGACGAGTACGCTTTCACTCAGCTGAAGGAGTTCGACGGCAAGAAGCTCGTCGACATCACCAAGGACTTCGAGCTCGAGGAGTCCGAGGAGGAGAAGGCTGAGCGCGAGAAGGAGGAGAAGGAGTACGAGGGTCTTGCCAAGAGCCTCAAGGAGATTCTCGGCGACAAGGTCGAGAAGGTCGTTGTCTCCCACAAGCTCATCGGCGCTCCTTGCGCCATCCGTACCGGCCAGTTCGGTTGGTCCGCCAACATGGAGCGTATCATGAAGGCCCAGGCCCTCCGTGACACCTCCATGAGCTCCTACATGTCTTCCAAGAAGACCTTCGAAATCTCTCCCAAGTCCTCCATCATCCAGGAGCTCCGCAAGAAGGTCGAGGCTGACGGTGAGAACGACCGCACCGTCAAGTCCATCACCCAGTTGCTCTTCGAGACCTCTCTCCTGGTCTCTGGTTTCACCATTGAGGAGCCCGCCAGCTTCGCTGAGCGTATCCACAAACTCGTCTCTCTCGGTCTGAACATCGACGAGGACACCGAGACCACCGAGGAGAAAGCCGCTGAGGAGTCCGCTCCTGCCGCCGCCACCGGTGAAAGCTCCATGGAGGAGGTTGACTAAACGGATCGCCCAAGAATAAAGAAAAAATAAAAAGAAGTCTTTAATTGGAAACGGGGACACGAAATGTATCTTCTTCCTTCAACTTTCTTTTCTTTTTAATTGCTTGCTTTTTTTTTTCTCTCTTTTAATGACTTTTAAGCAACTGTTCCGGTGGTATCCGCATAATGCGAGTACTGCACTCCTTGAGACGGGACAGGAAAGACATGTGTGTTACGATCTACAACCCGGCGTTTTGAGCGTTTGAATAATTCCATACACAGTACTCTATGTACTTGTTTCTTTACGAAGAATGCTACTTTCTACTGTTCAATTTCTGTCTTCAAGTAAATCTTGTAGATTCGTAGCGAGCCCAGATTCGTGTCTCCTTCCTGGATGGGCTTGTCCCTTGTAGATAGCAGTTTCATAGCACACGATGGAGTTGGATTACTCCCGAGTCTCATGTTTGAATACCACCCACGAACATACGAAGCTCAAAATCAAATTCGATATCCCGAAAAGAACCCGCTTGAACACCACATCACAAAAAAACAAACATCCGGTCCCAATTCAAGTCCCAGCAATGAAATATTATTATTCTTAGATATAAATGTAAATAATGTAAGATCCTATGCCTTATACCCCTAAAGAGCATGCATATATCCCATTCATCTGCGGAATTCCTGTCTCTGCCAGGTATTCAACCGATTGATCAATCACCACCAGTCCACAGAAACATCAGCCAGACGCGGAGGCGGAAAGCCCCAGAAATTAGCAAGCCAGAGGGCCAGCCCCCCAACCACCCCGAAACTCCCAACAACCTGGAACATCTTCCACCCCCGTTGCTTGAGATCGTCCGTCCACCATACGACACCCAACGGGTCGTGCGGCGTTAACCCTGTGATGTGGCGGTATTTGATGTTTTGTCTGGTTTGGAGTTGGGCGCGGTTTCCTCTTGTTTTTTCGGGGAAGACGCGTAGTGGTCCGCCGAAGGTGGTGAGAGGTTGTTGGGTGGTGGTGACGGGGACTAGGGAACCGTCTACGGCACATTCGCTGAGGCGTTCTGTTAGCCAGGCGGCGCGTTCACCTCGGGCCATTGCTGCGTATCTTTCGCGTTCGTTCTGGAGGCTTCGTTGGAGGTCTGCGGCCCATTTGACTAGGTGTACTTGGGCTAGTCTTTCTTCTCGCTGGGTGTGGTCTGTTATTCGTGCTAGTGTGTAATCTAGTGAGCCGCTAAGAGCAGGTGAGGCAAAACTGGGGGAGGATAAAGAATGATTTGGAGAAGTCAATATTGACACGGAGGAGCTCAAAGAGGGCGAGCGTTGATATGTCCTGGGCGATTGCATAGGTCGTTGCTGCTCATATTGTCTTTGAACGAGTTTCTTGGATGCAGAATGTCGCATCCAGGCCAGGTGATCTCGATCAAATAGGTTCTGGACAAGGAGGCTTAACTCAGATGATACCAAGGGTTGAACGTAATCCGGGCTCATCAAAGTACTGGCGTCCATGGTATCCTCGTCATTGGACTTTACGGATGACACCGCAAAAGGCATCTGAGATTCAGATGTCTCTGTCTCACCGGGCAACTGATTTCCGAAGAGAAAAGGTTTGGCACCAGCGGCTCGTGTTTGTTTTTGAAAGGTGGACTTGAGGGCAGCAATCTGGTCAGACGACATGAGATCTGATTTAGCTATGACTGGAATGACATTCGTGAAATCACAAAGCTTCCTGATACACTCTACGTCTTCTTCAAGTGTATCTGAAATGTATGTGAGCTAGAGCATAAGCATGAGTGTGATTTGTGACCAGGTACTTACCCTGTGAGATGAGAAAGATGATTGCGTCAACCTGAGAACCGCCATTCCCAGCGAGCATGTTCTGAAAGTCAGCATTCGAGGAGTCTAGGGCCCCAATAGCACGGCTGAGTTGCTGGCGCATGTAGTAAATGATAACCTCGGTCTGCTCAGTACGATTTAACGAAGTCGCGGGTGTGTCGACAAAGCAGAGGTTGCGCTCAAGCACAATGTCGCCCATGCTTTTCCTTCTCCGCAAGATGCGGGAATCCTCCAAATCCGACCACCACGAGGGGTACGGCTTGGTGCTCGCATGTATCTCTAACATGGCTGAGCGCATTCCATTAGACAGAGATTGTGCACGAGACAACCGGCGTCGTCGTGTCGAGGAAGAGGAAGGAGGAAATGGATCAACATGTACAATGTGTTCGCATTCTTGCACGATTGATTTGATCAACGATGTTTTCCCAGAACCTAACAGCGGTCAGTTGCTTTCTCGTCTCCAATCCAGCACCGTTGTATGAACCTACCGCAAGCACCAGCAAGGAGCACCTTCAACCGACCCATTGCTTTCCCTCGCTCTGTAAAAGGTCTTCGACTAGGCATCCTGAGACTAGGCATGATCAGCTGAGGCATGCCATCAGTACCAGCTTCTGGCACCTCGCGGCCATCACTGTCCTCGTCCCCGGAGACGATAGCCTGCTCGTCTGTAATGGAAACATCATCCAGCGGTCTGAGGGAATGGTCCGATAATGATTTTGGACTGCTGGGTAGCGACGAAGAATGATCATCTGGGTTGCTGAGATTAAGCGGTGTCAAGGGACGTGATGAGGCCGGATCGGAAGGTGGAGGTTGGAGAGAGGAGAAGGAGGAAGAAGGATCGGATTTGAAGTGAAGCAATTCGAATGCTCTAAATGCTGATCTCCGCTGGGCGGTCTCGGTCGCATCGTATTCGTTATTGTTATGAGAAGCCGGGTTGGGGGACAGTTTACCGCTGTCCGCTGCGGGGATATCGTCGCATTCGGACGCGGCCAACGTAGCCTGATGAACGGCTTCGTCGAGGCTCTGGACGCCGTACATACTATCTCGCGTGGCCTCAGCGTCGTCAGAGTCAGAATCGGGATAGGGATCGTTATCGGGGCGCCGTGAAAGAAAGAAAGTCGCGGGGGATGTAATGCGGGGATCAGTCCCCGACTGTTCGAAGGAGGCCTTGCGGGCACGAGGTAGAGGGACGTCTGAAACCGGAGGCCTCATCGCGAAAAGAAGTAGTCGCAAGGAGAATCAGGATGATGCCGTGGGGCGATAGAAAATAAGGAGATGGAAAGAAAGAAAGCGGTCGGGAATGGAGGATGTTTATGCTGGGGATGCGGTGATGATGATGGGTTGAAGCGGTGATAAGAGTGATTGCCTGCCTATTCAGGCAATATCACGTTATGTTATGTCATGTTACCCCAGGGGTATGCATCCCTTGAACATGACCTCTTGTCTTTTTTTGGGGGGGGGGGGGTCTGGTGGGGTGCATACAGCATACACTCAGGATGCAGTCTGCAGTCTTCCGACAGCTGGGTCTACAGATAGAAAAGGTATCTATCAAAAACTGGAAGATGGTGGACTACACGTGATGCTCGAGTTGGGTCTGACACGCAATAACGTCTAAATTGCTTGGCTATGCTCACAAAGCATTGCATCTGCAGGCATTGCAGGAACCATAAGTTGGCGCCAGTCAAATGGTCTGATCGTGCAATGAATCCTACTAAGGTTCTCAATAATGATAGGGCGGCCTCCCAAGGAATCTCCGTCTACCATTGGTTTCAATCCAGACACTCAAGCCTGCACCAGCTCAAGCTGCATACATTGCTTGTCCAGCAGGATCACATCCAAGCAAACAAACCCTAGGCGATCACGGTGATCTCCATCCGACGAGGAGACGCAGAGAGGCAGTGTGTAGCTATTTGCTGCCTCAGCTTTTACTCGTGGCGTGCTCTGAGATTTACTCCGGAGTACTTGAGGGGTACAATGTCGATTAACTTAAATTTGGAGATTGCCGATGAAGGACGGGAATTGCATTGGTGTACAACTCCAGAGTACTGACTAAGTGCTCACTGTCAGTCCCTCGAATCGGCAGAAGAGGGGAACAGTTGCTACTCACACAAGAATCCACTTCCACAGATTACCAGACAACAATATCTCCCGATTCGAAGAGTGAGACATTGGTTCAGCAACTTCGTCGATGTTAAAAAGACATACACAACACTAAATTAATGGCTTATGGCTTTGGTTTAGTTACATTTGCGATATGATAAAGCCGGCACTATTCCGTACTCCGGGGTGCAAGTGGAGCACCCACTGTGCCAGCCATCCATACAATCCACGTCGATATAAGCAGGAGTCTAGACTCACTCGAATACGGAGAACATAGCAGCAGTAGTACGGAATATGGAGAATATCCGTGTGTACTCCAGAGTACTCATCTGCCAGGAACGACCAGAGACAACTTGAGTGCATAGATCAAGTGCTTGATATAACAATGTGCGCTGGCGCAATTGGAGGTCCATTGAAGCTTAAAAAATTGCAAAATTGCATTCTGTGCGCACAGAGCCAGGGACGCCCCCCCCCCCGAGTCTCTCCGGAAACCTTTTCTCATTTTATTTCGGGCTTTTTTTTTTTTGCCCCTCATAGACCGTTCTACAGGAAGAGGCTGTTAGTGCGACTGTTTAACTCAACGCCGACAACGGACCTCATGCGGCACAATCATAATTGATATAGAGAAATGGCTCTAGACAAGGGTTTGCATAGTTAGTATGAGTATGTTATAGTACAAGTACGTACAGAGTACAAAGTGGTATACCGTGCTAAAAGCGGTGCCTCCCGACTCAAATCCGATCGGCAAAGCCGGGCACAAGGAATCCGTCTTCTTCTTCCTCACCTTCTCTTGGTTTTTTTCTCTCTTCTTCTGCGTCCAGGTCCAGCGTCATATCCTGCTCTGGAACATTGCTTTTCATCCATTTGAATTCGCAACATCTTCCAACATCATGATTGCCGGTAATATGTTGTGTTGAGTGAGGCCTCTGCCTTCACTCCGGAATATTTCCTCTCTTACGCCACTCTCTTCCTCTCTTGTGATATTCGATATTCCCGTTTATATTCCTCTTCATTCGTTGTCTCTACTAGTTTCATAGCTACTTTTTATAACCCTGAAAATGGACCCTGAACCGTCGCTGTCGTTGTGGCAGGACCATCTCCAAGATGAGTCGCTCATGCCGGCCGGAGACGACGACTTCACCAATTTCCTCGAGTTTGGAATGCCCTTCTCTCCCCAGCAGCAGCAGCAGCAGCAGCAACAACAACAACAGCAACAACAACAACAACAGTCACTTCCTCCTCGTTCGGTTCCTGGGAACCCTTCTGCGACCGCTTCAGACCAGTTCGTTCGCATGGACACCAATGATCCCACCTCTGCTTCACTCCATCCCCACACAGGCAACACCAGCGGTCATGATGTCTCCGGTTCGCCTTCGTCAGGCTTGTCGATGCCTTCCTACTCTACTACAACGGCTGTCATGACTCCCGGGTTTTATGCCCAGGCGCAGCAGTCCTCCCATTTTCAAGATCACCAGCATTTACCGCAACAACAGCCACAGGAACCGTCACAGCAGCCGGCGAGTTCGCATTATCACATTCCCAATGGCCAAACCATAATTCCACCGACCCCCAACAGCATTGAATTACATGGCAACGCGGCGCAGTATCCGCAACGAGTGGACGAGTATGAACAGGTTAGGACGAATTCCCCCACGTAAACCATGGGAGCACAAGCTAACACCCTGGCATTACACAGGCGTACTACACTCCTCTTATTTCCCCTGCAATGACACCTTTGGAAACTCAGTTCCGCCTCCCAGAATACACCATTCCTGGAGAGTATTTCACCCCTCTCACGTCTCCAGCTCTCGAAGCCCAGAACGCCAATTCCAGTAACGGCTACCCGTTCCCGCAAGGAGGACCTCAAATTCCAGATATGGGCTTCTTGCAGTCCCCCGCTGACCATGCCCTTCCTGCATCATCGACACCTTCCTCGCCCGGCCTCCTTCGCACCAAACACCGCCGTCATCCTTCGACGACCAATCGATTCTCTGCGCGAGCTAAGAAACAACAGTCGCCATCTGTGCGGCCCCAAGCGCGCAAGAAATCGCTCCTCAGTATCAATCCCGATGAGATGCTTAATGATCTTGGCCAGGATGATCGGGCCAGGCACCAGCCCAACGGTGGTAGCGGAGGAGGATATCAGTTCGGGAGCAACGAAAGTTCGCAGGACTCAGTGTCTCCTGAGCCCCTCTCGGAACCATTGATGCCCCCGCCCGCGATTCCTCATGCACGCAGGTCTCCGGCAATTGCTCCTCAGACATCCCGATCGCAGGCTAACAACGCGCCCGCAACGCCCGCAATGTTGATGCGTATTCAACGATCGCAGCAACAGAGTCAAGATTCGACTGGTCAATTTACTGGCCAAGCGAAACTGGTGCCCGGTAGCGATTCACATGATGATATTATGACTGATGTCGTCCTTCCCGAGGCTTCTATATCTGCTGGGCCCCGTCCAAAGATGGCTCGTATCGATACGACTATCCACTCGGGTGTCCCTACACCAGCAGCATCAACCAGCGCGACCCCCGCGTTGGAACCCAAGTCCGCCCCAGTGGCACCCAGTCCGCGATCAGTTGCCATGCCGTCGCCTAGTGGACCGATTGCCAAAAAGTCTGGAACGCCTAAACTTGGTCCATCAAGTAGAAAGCGGCCAAGCCTGAGCTCAGCGCAACCCAGTCCGCAAATACGTCCCAAGATCAGCCCTAATATTCAACCCTTGGTACCACGTGGCGATGGTAAGAAGCCCCTCTCCCTATTTTCTCTATTACTTGCTGCGATGCTAACTAGTGGCTTCTTATAGGCGTCTCGAGTGAAACATCTGCTTTGTATCTGGCATCTAAATCCAATTACCAACACATTTTGGACGGAACACTCTTGCCGGGTGTATCATATCCCGAGACCTTAGCTGAGAATCTGAGTTCGAAACGCACAAACCACAAACTTGCCGAACAAGGTCGCCGGAATCGAATCAACAATGCTCTTAAGGAAATCGAAGGCCTGATTCCTGTGGAGTATGCAAAGATGAAGATCGCCAGAGAGGCTGCGGCTTGCAACGTCAAGCCCAGCGACAAGGAGAAGGAGAAAGCCGGAAATCAAGCAATCAGCAAGGCTAGTACGGTTGAAATGGCCATTGATTATATCAAATCGTTGCAGCATGAATTGGCAGGCACGAGGTTAAAGCTGGCGGCAGCGGAAGCCCGACTTGGAGAGAAAGAAGGTTCAGAATCGAGCAAAGATGGCTCGCGTTCTGGGTCGAATGAAGAAGCCACCACCAATAGTAAATCGACAGAGGTTGCCAGTCCAAATGTCCAGAGCGATGGAAGTTCTGCAGCTGCGTCCTCATGACACAAAGAGTCATCTTAAGAGGGGAATGGTTGTTTTTCGCACCGTTGACGTGACACGTGCAGATACGAAGTCATGATATACGGCCGGGGGAAAAAAAAAGTCTAGGATGAGTGCTAAGTTACAGTGGGTACGGCTTGTCGTTGATTCGCAGTTATTCAGGGTATGGTTTTTTTTTTTTGTCTTTCTTTTTTATTAATTCTTATTTTTGTCCCTTTCTTTCTGCTTTCAATTTTCCCTCCCGCAATAAGGAATATGCTATATCTTTTTGTGCGTGTGGCACCTAAAGATAATATCCATTCCAGTTGAGTACCATGTCTTGAATTTGCAATACCAGGTCTTAATGGGCGTTGTTTTGTTGGTGGGCGGTTTGGTTTGGTGTGATTGTAAATTGTTTCTTTCTATCGCTGTATCTAGATCCCTTACTTTTTTATTCTTATTCTCCATATATTATTTACAGAATGATATCTAGACAATCTAACCAATGGTCCCAATTTTGATGCAATGGATTACTATTGCCCTTCAACGTCCAGTAGTCTAGCTAGCCCTAATCATATCAACACCTGAGAGGCTGGCCAGCACTTGAGGATCGTGAACGATATTGCTCAATCGCCTACAAATGCTCTGGCTTGATATATAGTACCCCCAGCGAATTCCAGCGCCACCGGATGAGAAAGGCTTGGTAGTTCCGGGTAGAGGAGTGAGAATTTCTTAATGCACCGTGTCATTGCTACACCTCAATCTTGATACTATAACATTGCAATTTGAAAACAGGTCGCAATTACATCTCCTTCATGCATAGGGAAATTTGATTTTATCCTTAATTCTCAAATGCTCTCTATCTAACCACGACTACTTACATTTTTCGATTAAATTGCGCGCCGTAAGCTCCTCGACCGTAGCGTGAAATGACATTGGCGATATCTCATCTCATCTTATTAAACCCGCGCAATGGCTTTATATCTGCTTATTCTGAGGCCGCCCTTCCGTATCCCAGGCCCGTGCTGTTCTAAAAGTGTCTCCAGATAATATTTCATAGGTTCGGTTTTAGTTTCGGCAAACGCCGTCTGAGGACTTCAAGTGGATTTAGCGATTAATGTGCGAATCGGAAGCTTTTACATTCGTGTAATATTGAACAGTCCATATCGCGTTTTGGACTAGTCTAGACAAAGTTATTGATATATTCATTTATATAATCCTGTGCTTGTGTAATTTACGTGAACCATACCTATGGACTTTTCTTTTCCATTCCTATAACATGGAAGACCTCTGCTGGTTGCAGATAGTTCATCAATCTGTCTGTTCAGTAGGATTAAGGAAGCCGTTAAGGGCTATAATCTCTACTAGATGTCGAAAGACTGTCAGAAAAGGGAATTGATAGTGTCTCATTTAGTTGGCTTGCTTCGCAGAGAGACGGGATGGTGGAAGAGGATTCCTACATAACCAGTATAAGGGTCGAAGTCCTTTTCCAGTGTGACCTACATCAAATGACATGATACAGAGAATGACCATTAATCCTTTTTGTGGTTTGTTGTTCTTGGTAGGTTGTAATAGAGAACGCATGGGATATGCCCTTCGAAATGCGCCATGAGTGAATGATAGACTGGTTCTATTAGGGTAGATAACAGAGGCGCCCTAGACTAGTCAAGTTGCAGGGCTGGTCGTATCTCCCTTCTATATAACGATGCTATGCGCTATGCCAGCAAGGATAATGCAATGCAAATGTGAAATATACCTTTTTTAACCCAAGTGATTGTTACACCATGATTAGTAGTCCCTAAACACGGCAACCATGTTGTCCAAACGCGACACCTCACCAAGCAGCAGCGCTTCCTTGGCCTTCCATTGTTCCAGCATCTTCAGTTCACCCTCCGATAAATATTGTTCCTCGTTTCCCTTAACGTCACTCCGCTCTGTCTTCTCAAGGAATTCTCTGAGTCGGCTGCGCTCAAATTTCAGGCGCTGTAAGCACCGGGACATGGCTTTGTATACGTCCTCCAGTACACTGCTGGCGACTCGGTCCGGGTCGTAGAACCAAAGGAAGATTGTTCGTGACGGCTGCCGTTGCGCATCCCGAGGTACTTCCTGTAGGTCAACAAATCCACCTGTATGCATGGTAGCGAGAACCTGGCGTAGGTCCTTGAAGGGTAAAAGGCTGATCTCCTGCAGTCGCTTCTCATCCAGCTTGCCCTTGGCGTGTAGAACGCGGACAACCCGTAAAGCCACATCGCCGTATCGAGCCTCAATCATCTTTTCCAGCTCGAGATGGCGCAATGTACGCGCTACATGCCGGTATTCGACTGTCCAGGTAATAAGACCTCCAACGATCCGTTTTGATGTCAAGTTGTGAGGTGGTTGCGCCAGAAGGCTAAGGTGCTGGTCCAATTCGTATGTGCGACTGGCACCAGATGATAACCCATTGGTCCCTTCATGACTGGTTCCGTTGACACCATCTTCCAATGGGCGTTTGCCGCGCCGACTGAAAGGCTGCGATATATCCATAGGGCCAATAGAGCCTGAGAGATCAAGTTGCTGGTCGACATCCTCCGCGATGGCACTGAGCGGAATTGGAACAGAATATTGCTCTCCCTCTTCGCCTTCGCGAGGGATTTCAACTGTATCTCGACAGCGCGGGGTTTGATATTCGATTCGTCGAAGCAGGGATTCGTATACCTCGGCCGTGACAGACGATGAATCTTGCTCTGCGAGTCCGATGAAACGGCAGTTTCGAAGCGCAACATCGAGTTTTTCATAGTTAACCCGAACGACCAACCCTGACTGTAGTGGGGAGAAGACCATGTTAGCCGTTTCCCAAGAAACAAAGAAAAACAATGGACAACCTACCTCCATAGGAACAGTATCGTTACCTATTTCATCATCTGACCATTCGTTTTCCTCTTCGTCTTCCTCGCCATCCTCATTAACATCGGCTTGTCCCGTCTGCACCTCAGATTCGTTAGGCTGAGCTGCGCCGCGCCCTCGTTTCGCGCCGCGGGGAACGCCATTGTGTTTCAAACCATGACTAAGGTCCCCGTCGGTTTTCTCCTTGACTATTTCTAGCGTCTTCTCAAAAACCGCTTCTTCCAGCTTCTTCCCTTTCATCGATTTTATATCTGGTCTCGCAGTGACTACTCGCTCTGCATCCAAGATAGTGTCCGTGTAGCTCTGAAAGTGGGCTTCTCGGACACGAAGTACATATCCATGGGCCGCCAAAGTCTTGAGGGTCGGATGGAGAAGATAGGGCTGCTCTGACAGAGCGTGTTCACCATCTATTCCATTCGCTTGATCTTCGTGTTCCCCGTTCGCCTCGTCTTCCTCGTGCTCGTGCTCTTGCTCCCCATTAATGCCGTTCGTCTGTGATGGTTCGGGTCTCAGCTCTGGCAACGTCTCGAGGTGGCTAACTGAAGCATGGCCTAAGTACATAATAGCCGACATGAGCGTGGCTGCATATTGCCCCAATCGAGCTTCGATGAATTCCAAGATTTTGCCGGACCGAGTTAGGTAATATGCCGCGCGCTGGTTTGCTTCGTAATATGTGACACCGTCATCGTAGGATGTGTAATGGAAGACGAGGTTTTGCTGAACCATAGCGGCGAGGCCATGGTGGAGTTGACGGTCTGTAAGACGGGAGTAGAATTTCAAGCGCGAAAGGTTCAAACGGTCATATCGCTGTAGGGTCGCGAAGATGCGCTGTACGCCAGAGACAAAAATAGTCAGCATGGAAGTCCTGCGTCTTCAACTCGCATTTGTATACGGTTGATCCGTCGCGAAAGCGAAACAGTGATTCGACAAGCGCAAGCCTACCCCGAACAACTCTCCAAAACTATCCTCAACCAGGAGCGTACAGAGCTCAGCATAATTCTGCAGCATCACACAATCAGCAATCAATGCGAGCACGGGCGAACACGATATAATCGCATACTTGAGACGTCATTTTCTTCGATTTTTCCTCTTGCGCCTTTAAGGAACCTGCTGGGCTCCAATTCTCTAGGCAGAGGGAAGATATAGATCACCGCAAATCCTCCATAGGAAGTGGGATCAAACAAGACGCAAGTCAAGGTGAGTGTTTTCAACGAAGACCACAATCGACTCATGTCTTCCTTTTTTTCTTATCGCCGAGGCGCTCACGTGCAGATCAAAGTCACCTGACCTCACATGACGGAGAATGAGGAAAAGCCGGTTCCGCCCGCACTCGTCATTTTGACCAATCAACGGACGAGTAATCAACGGTGTCCGGCATCTTGAAGCTTTTCAGACATCGCTTTCCAATCCCGCCCAACAACAGTCGGCCAGCAACTCTGCCACCACCACCCCTCCCAATTGCCTTTTAAAGCCCCTCCGGCTTTCGATCTCTTTCCTCCCCCGCTTTCTATCCGGCACATGCGATGATGCTGTCGCGGTCTACTCTTAGCCGAAATGCGCCCCGTGCGCTCCAGGTCACCAGCCGTCGTGGCATGGCCTCTGCCAGCAACCCTGGTCTTCAGTACGAGGTCTCGGATGCTGCTGGTGTGAAGATTGCCAACCGGGAGGTCACCGGTCCTACAAGCACCCTGGCGTTGGTTTCCAAGGCTGGCTCCCGCTACCAGCCCTTCCCTGGTTTCTCCGAGGCCCTTGACCGGTTCGCTTTCCAGGTAGGTCTCGAGATTCCAATGGCGGTGTTCAGCATTTATATATGGCTGGGAATGGCTGAACTAACAATTACCCTCAATTGATAGTCTACACTGAAGCGGTCAGCATTGCGGATCACTCGGGAGGTTGAGCTGCTGGGCGGTGCCTTTTCCTCGTCACATTCGCGTGAGAACGTCGTCCTCACGACGAAGTTCCTTTCGAACGACCTCCCATACTTCACGGAGCTGTTGGCGGAAGTTGCTTCCCAATCAAAGTTCGCAGGTGAGTAGGGGCGCAGCGGTTGATATTGGTGGGGAACATACAGCGGAAAAAAGGTCTAACTCATTATATCAGCCTGGGAATTGGATGAGCTCGTCGCCAACCTCGTCAAGCTCAGACAGCAGGCTATCACTGCTGACGCTGAGTACCTTGGTATCGATGCCGCCCACGGCTTGGCTTTCCACCGCGGTCTCGGTGACAACATCACCCCTAACACCTCCGTCCCGTTTGAGAAGTACCTCTCCGTCGAGGCTCTATCCGAGTTCGCCAAGGACGCCTACTCCAAGTCCAACATTGCTCTCGTCGGTAGCGGCCCCAACTCCTCGGAGCTCTCTAGGTGGGCTGGTCAGTTCTTCCAGGAGCTCCCGACCACTGGCACCTCTGGCCAGTACAAGGTCCAGGACAAGGGTGCCTCGAAGTACTACGGCGGTGAGCAACGCATCTCCCACAAATCCGAAAATGCTGTCGTGATCGGCTTCCCCGGCTCCAGCGCCTTCGGCACCTCTGGCTACAAGCCCGAGGTTGCCGTCCTCGCTTCCCTCCTTGGTGGTGAGTCGACCATCAAGTGGACCCCTGGCTTCTCGCTCTTGTCCCAGGCCACCCAGGGTTTCTCTCAGCTCCGTGTCTCCACCAAGAGCCACGCCTACTCTGATGCTGGTCTCTTCACCGTTGGGCTCTCCGGAAACGTCGGCCAGGTCGCCACTGCCAGCAAGAATGTCGTTGAGGCTATCAAGAAGGTTGCCGCTGGTGAGGTTGCCGGCGAGGAGATCAAGAAGGCCGCTGCTCTTGCCAAGTTCCGTGCTCTCGAGTCTGTCCAGACCCTCGAGACTGGTCTTGAGGCCTCTGGCTCCGCCCTGATCAACGGCGGCAAGCCCTACCAGATCAACGAGATCGCCCAGAGCATCGACAACGTTACTGAGCAGCAGGTTAAGGATGTACGTCCTCTCCCTTTTCTTTCTCTTTAATGAATAATATGAATTAATGACTGACCACTCTCACAGCTCGCCAAGTCCTTCCTCTCCGGCAAGGCCTCCGTCGTCGCTGTTGGCGACCTCTTCCAGCTCCCGTACGCCGCGGACCTGGGCCTGACTGTTTAAAATCTGTATACCATACGTGCTAGACTTGGCTTGATTGAAAAAAAAAAACCACCCATACACCCACCAATTACCATGTGTCTAGATCAATCCCCGCAGATATTTCCTTTGTGTGTCATGTTGACATGGTTGTAGTTTTTTTTTTTTTTTTCATTTTTTTCTTGTGACTGTAATACAATTGTATCTTATGCTTTATTAGACTTTTTCAAATGAAATGTAGATGTATTGGTTTGGGTTATGGTTATGTATATCATTTTTCGGGGGTGGTAGATGAGCAGCACATACTCCTTGGGGATATCCTCCAATAAGCTATGATGATACTCCATCTCTACATTGCCTAGAATTCTATCGGAATGGTCATTACAATAATTCTGGAATATCACAATTGATGTGTTTAGAGTAAGTACTTCGTATGGGCACGGGGTTTTACTCGATGGATTTATCTGGACAGAATAGGTAGGTACCAAGCAAGGCATTCTGCATGAAAGAATGTATGCTGTCAATGCAGGTGCTCGGAACATTTATTGGCCTGAGATAATATATCATAATGAAATGTCTAGTCCATCAGAAAACAGCTATATCAGAGAATGTCAAATCGAATGCCTTCTATGTGAATGCTGTACTATTCTATACCATAGGTATACATCGCTGTTTCATGACCAAGGATGTTGTCCCCTAAAAGTACAGTATATCTCGAGTAATGCAGACTTCTCAGTATACAGAAATTGGATATGCTTCCACTGTCCGTCCGAAAGGTTGATGACCAATGACGACCATCACCAGACCATGTGCATAGCAGAAGGGTATCTCAACCCCTCTCTTTAGTGCTTAGCAGTGACTTGCTCGCCCGTCAGTTTTTCGACTGTCTCTTTGGCCCTGTTATTTCGGGGTAACGGAGACCCACCAGTTAGTCCGATATTCGCTCCTCATGAAACACATGTGAAGATCGCGGGGAAATGGGTAGAGTAAAAAAAATGGAGAATGCAGGACTTACATGTCACCAAGAGCCACCATGCAAACGGTCTGCCAGATACCCAGGCCAATACGAGGCGTCACGCCACGGTAGAGACCCTTAACACCATTGGTATCATAGATATACTTGAAAGCCTTGCCAACAGTCAAGTTCTTCGGTCGGTTAGGGTCATCCTTCTTGCTTTGCATCTCAACCCGAATGACTTCAATCGGCTGGTTCCAGGCGGAGAGACCACCACCCAGACCGGACGCCAGAACCTTTTCAATCGCGGAAAGCTTCTGGCTGTCGTCCTTGCCAGTGACCTTACGGATAGCAGTTTCAGCCAGACGGGAGAGACCGAATCGGGAGCCCCAGTTGGTAGTTTGACGGATAGCAACCGCGTTGACACCACGGTTGATACCCCGGATACCCTCCTTACGATAGATATCCATGAAGGTTGCGAAGGTGCTGGGGGGCTTCACACCCGAAGCAGCCATCTTGTGCTTGGTGATCTCGACCGTCTTCATGCAGGTACAGAAACCCATGGTAGCGTAGGCCTGGGCAACACCACCGGTCATACCTCCGGCTATACCGGCGAGGAAGTCGGGGGCACCGAGCACCTTGGCACCGAACTCTGCCTCCGACGCGACGAAGAGAAGGACAGCGCCTTTAGTAGAGGCCTCAATCCAGGCCCACGGAATGAGACCTTGATAGTCTGTAGGTTTGGATCTCACATGTGAGCATCAAAACCCAAAGCACCTCCCCACATCCGACAGTGGAGCACGGGCAAAAGGGGGGGCTTGAGCACTTACAACCGAGGATCCCGCCACGACCCCATATCCGAGCCATGGCACCTGCAAAGCTGTCGCCGCGATTCGCAGCCATGGTCGTCTTGATCACTTCCAGCGGCTGACGGATGTGTTAGTAAAGGAGTCGATATTCTCTGCAGAGGAATGAGCAGTTACCTGTCCCAACGATGTGACCCTAACCATCCAAGTCAGCAACTGTAAAGAGAGAAAGTTTAAAGCACACCGAAGATCTACTTACTCGAACATGTTCAATCCTGCGCCAACTGTACGGGAAGCATGGTTAGAACGACCATGTCATTGGACAGCAGGGTGTAAACAGTAGCACGTACGCAGCAGGTTGCTGAACTTGATAGGCTTCTTCTCGAGCTTACGGCCCGGAGCGGGCGCTTGAGCAGTAGCAGTAGACATTCTCTGGCCTTGGGGAGCACTGAAAGGGGCCCTGACCAAGGGAAGTTATGGGGATGCGTCGCCTTAAGGGATCACGAAAAGTCGAAGGATTGGCCGCGGGGAAATGCGACAAGTAGGGATTCAGCCGAGAGAGAACCGAAAGATGGGGTAGTTCCGAGTCGAAATCGGAGGAATTCGAACCGATTAGGAAGAAGACGGACAATAGTCAGAAAGCGAAGAGCGGAATTCAAAGAAAGACCGGGGGAAGAGGAATATATAAGAGGAAACAAGACAGACCAGGTAACCGGAGCAATCACGGGAATTGACCTGACGGATTGTTGGCCTGAGGCAGGAATCACAGGCCACCCCATGTCCAACGCCAAATCATACTCGAGATTGGGTCACCGTGCAGCGCTAGACCGCTTTGGGCTCGGCGGTGAAATGATGCCCGATTGGGAGATATACAAGTACTTGTCCGTTGCCGACAGGGAAAAAGATCATTAGCCGTATAGTAGACGGCTATGGACTACGTAGTGATTGATTTTGTTATAGACGGTGATATTTCTATACCCTTTAGACCATGGAGTACAATCACCTTGTACTGCATACACTCCGTACTCTGCACGGAGATAGAGGACAGATGTACTACGGAGCATTCCGTGCTACGAAGTACGAAGTAGTCTTCGTACTGTGCTGTGGTTGAGCACCGGATTCACCCGAGATGCTCCCAACAGTTGAGCTGTCCGCCATTTCATTATTGTGCTCTACAGCTCAGTGCTTTTTAGTGTCATAGCTTATTGCCTTCGGAGTGTTCCGTATGGTCCGGAAACTACGGGGTACATTCAAGAATGGCCCATTAAACTGGGCCTTCTTACGATAAAAATAAAAGATCGCTCAGGAGAAGTTGACGTGGAAGTGCTTGTTACAAGGCCCGCTCGAACCAAGTCCTATCATACAATAATATCGAACAAACCCCCAACACTCCGCGCGTCCCAATCTAGACCAAAAAAATAAAACACATAAAGGTATGAGATAATATGAGATAATACAAAGTGTTCTGACTCGTTTCATGTCCCGAAAAAATTTCCTCCCCAGGGTCATTTCACGTCAACAAAAATGGAAAAGAAGAGTAGGGTGTTTACAGCTGAGCACCGACGAGCTTGGCGAAAGCCTCAGTGCTGAAAGACTTGGGGCGCTCGATGGGGGCACCGAGACCACGGTCAATGATCAGCTGAGGAAGGACACCCAGAGCACGGGAGACACCGAAGAGGACGGTGTAGTAGTTGGCCTCAGTCAGGCCGTAGTACTGCAGGAGGACACCAGAGTGCTAAAGGCAGCGTTAGTATACCTGTAATTTGTGCTAGGACTGGCCCAAGTAAACTTACAGCGTCGACGTTGGGGAAGGGATTCTTGGTCTTGCCGTGCTCGGTCAGAACGCCAGGAGCGATCTTGTAGACCTGGCTGACCAGCTTGAACATGGGATCATCAGGCAGCTTGCGGAGGGCAAACTCGCGCTGAGAGACGTAACGGGGGTCAGTCTTACGGAGCACGGCGTGGCCGTATCCGGGAACGACCTGGCCGGAGTTGAGGGTGGACCACAAGTAGTCCTTGATGGACTGGTCGCTGAGGTCGCTGCCGACGGACTGCTTCATCTTGGTGAGCCAGTTGAGAACCTCCTGGTTAGCCAATCCGTGGAGAGGACCAGCAAGACCGTTGAGACCGGCGGCGAGAGAGAGCATGGGGGAGCTCAGAGCACTACCGACAAGGTGGGTAGTGTGGGCGGACACGTTACCACCCTCGTGGTCGGAGTGGATGGTCAGGTACAGACGCATGAGTTCAACGAAGTCGCTGTTGTTGCCAAAGCCAAGCTGGTTGGCCAAGTTGAAGGAGTAGTCCTTGTCCTTCTGGATGGGGGCAACCTTGCCGTCCTTGAAGACGTTGCGGTAGATCTTGGCGGCGATGGTGGGCAGCTTGGCGATGAGGTCCATCGAGTCCTCGAAGGTGTAGTTCCAGTAGTCCTTCTTGTTGATACCCTTAGCGTAGGCCTTGGCGAAAGCAGACTCGTGCTCAAGGGCAGTGACGGCCAGAGAGAACTGGGCCATGGGGTGGAGGGTGCTGGGGCAGCGGTCGATGAGCTCCTCGAGGAACTTGGGGAGGTCGGAGCGAGCAGCCCACTCGGCAGACAGGTCACGGACTTGCTGCTCAGATGGGACCTCACCGGTCAAGAGGAGCCAGAAGAGACCCTCTGGGAGAGGCTCCTGGCCACCGGGGGCCTTGGGCAGGAGTTCCTGGCACTCGGGGATCTGAAATCTTTCGTGAGCATGTCATCGCACAGTTGAATCAGAAGGGACCCATTGGGTACTTACGGTCTTGCCACGGAAACGGATACCCTCCTCAGAGTCTAGGACAGAACCCTTTAGGACGCAGTGTATTAGCCAGTGTCGATCATGCCAAAATTATCACGTCACGTTGAGAACACACCTCCCACACGAGGGACTTGATACCACGGGCACCACCGTAGGCCTGGTCAAGGGTGACCTCGCCAATGACCTTGTTGCCATGCTCCCTATAAGATTCAAAGCATGTGGTTAACAAATTGTCTTGAGAATGGTGATAGGGAACCTTCCACGAGGGGGAGGTGGGGTGGATGCGCACTTCCTGAGCTTCTTGACCTTCTCAAGCTCACCGGGGAGCTTGTCGGCAAAGGTCTCCTTGAGGGACTATGATGCAAGAATGCCAATTAGCTATTGAAGTTTCAAAAAGAAGACACCAAATCAAGCAGCGTACCTTAGCCTTGCCGGTCGAGTAGGCGCGCAGACCGTTGAAGGCAGCGGACTGTACAGCCGGCTTAGCGGCAATGGAGGAACGCAGAGTAGAGGTTCCGAGCTTGAGAGCGGAAGCCATTGTGAAACTAGGGGTGGGTGGAGTGGAAGTAGTATAACCAAGGATGGAGAAGAGGAAGAGAAGAAGAAGAAAAAGAGAGAAGAAAGAGAAATAATATCAGGGAGGTCAACCCAGGTGGAAAAAAGAGTCGGAGCTCTTCCTCTTTGGCTGTGGCCCATGTTTTTTCCATCTGACCGTAACGATACTACCGGTACACACACAGTACGGTAACTCCCGGCAACAAAGCTAGGCAATGGGCTGCATGAGGGTACGGTATGGTAACGCTAGCCCCAACGCAGCCGGTCTCCCGAGAATCTCCAGAAACCCGTTTCGGCGAGATGGTGACGGAATTGGTATTGATCTTACAAGACAGGCTGTCTTCCGAATTTCGCTACATTCCGGTCTTCGGGGAAGATGAAGGAGACATAACCCACAGAGCAATTGATCTTCCCCCGTAACTCCATCTGATAATAACTCTATGCACCTTTGTAGCATACCGAGTACTCAATGTCATCCGCAGCTCCGTGCTTCATCTTTCATGCTTTTATTACGGTTAAGTCCTCCGGGATTACTCCATAGAGACATGACCTCATGGGGCCGGTGACGTCGGCACCAAATAATGCATCCATTGTGCCGTCATCCGAGGCTCCCCCGATGGGTTATGTAGAGTTAAGAGGTTCTTAGCACGTTCCGTATGGTGATACAAGCACTTACCACTATCACAGAAATGGTCACATGCAGATGCAGCGTCTGATAACACTAGTTTTTTTTTTTTTTGCTTCTCCCCGGTATTCAGCGGAATTTGTGCAGTGCTTGGACAGAGTACAATAACCGAATCTCATGATTCAGCACGTAGCTATTATTATACAAGTACACAAAATTGACGTTCCAGGCGAATGCTAGGGTACTCCGAGTGCTTTCCGGACTCCGAACTCCATAGAAGATTGCCGCATTCGATTCACCGGGGAAAATGGCTAATTGAACGAGAGAGCGGAGTAACTTAGTTGCGCATAAGAGCCACGTGAAAAGTCACATGATTTACCAAAACCACAAAAAAAAATAATAATACCTCAGGCCATAACATTCCTATTCTGGTCTAGCTTCAGACTTAGTGAGCCTGCAGTTTTTCACCCAAAACTCCCTTTCATTTTCTCTCCTCCCTTCTGTCAACCTCAACAACTCCTACACCACTTTCCCATCATCAACGGGTCGTAAACCCATCTCTTTCAATCTCTTTTCTTGTCCTCTTTGATATATTCACTCAGATTTAGGACGTACTCCTGTACTCATACTCGAAAGAAAACAAGCCCTGGACACTTGTCGCTCGGGCTTTGTTCCAGCTGTAGGCGGAAGGCCCTGTCTCATCGCCAAGTATACGCTCGTGAAGCCTGTAGTGACACGGCCACCAAAATCCGTTTAAAAGGATACTCGTTTTCATTTTTGCACCTTGGTGGAGAGTCGCAAAAAAGGAAACAAAGAGAAGCAAAAGATTTTCTATTACCGGCCATTTCTTTAAGCAACCTGCACTGGTTTTCCCAGTAGACGCGACACGACTTCAATCAAAAGCAACTTTCTATATATCAACTCAGCCCATCATGTCTTCGGCAGTAGCAGAGCTGGAGAACTACCTCCAATCAATGCTTGCTCTCAAGCCACCAGGTGTCTCGGGTTCGAAGATCAACAGCATCACCTCGCTTTGCACCGCCAACGTTCAGGTACGTTTATCACTCTTGTTACTGTTTCGGTATGATTTGAATGGCTTGCGCTAACTTCTGTTTCCTCGCTGGTAGAACGAATCCGTCCTCATCCAAAAGATCTACACCCATTTCAAGAAGGCACCAGGGACACACAAGTTGGGCGTACTCTATGTTGTAGACTCTGTAACTCGACAGTGGGTAGAAGCAGCACGCAGAGCAGGCCAGCCAGCCGGCAGTGCTGCTCCAGATGGAACCTTCGCTGCTGGCGTTAACAGAGTGACCGAACTGCTCACCGTCTTGATGACGGATATCATAAACAATGCTCCTGAAGATCAAAAGGTACGCACTACTAGAAGATATACGCGAAAAACCACCAAATTATCACATTATCATTCGCGGGCATCATCCATAAGGCCGGTATTGCACGGTGACTTGCCCCCAAGTCCCGTGCATGGCTTATAAGAACAGCCCGATGTATCTCCCGCTTATATACCCCCCTGCCCTTTTGCATAGAAACCGTGGCTTTCTTCTCATCTTCTTCGTCTAAACTTGCACTCCGTCGTTTATGGCGAATAGTCCAACTTACGTATTTGATTGTTCTTCGCTATAGGAAAAAATCAAGAAGTTGGTTGACATCTGGGAGCGTGGAAATACTTTCCCACCCCATATGATCAACGACTTCAAGGAGAAACTAAATGCTCCCGCTCTGAACAGTAAGACGTCCTCTTTCTTTTCTAATGTTTCTTTCTTGGTGGCCTGGTGTGCCATCCCCAATGGAAGCTGGGGACGGCGGACATAAAACAGCCAGCGCTTAATCATGAACTCGGAATCTGACGTTTTCCCCTTAGATGTTAAATCCACTACCCCAGAAGGATCTCCAGGTCCAAATCACATACCTTATGGTGCTCCTCAACAGCAGCAAGCTTCCAATGGTGCCGCTTCGGCGACCGCACCTCAGTCGGCGCCGGATACTTCTAGTATTCTGAAAGCCCTGGCGGATATGGCCAAACAAAACACTGCGGCTCCGGCAGCCCCGGCAGTTCCAGCGCAAACAAATAACCCACTTGCCGCTCTAACACCGCAGACTGCCGCCGCTCCTCAGCCAGTGACTACGTCCGTTGACCAGGCCTCGCAACAGGGAGCCGCGCAGCCTAACGTGAACCCCTTTGCTGCGGGAACTATGGCGGCGAATCCATTCGCAGCTCTGGCTGGCATGGCTCAGAATCCAGCGTTGGTTCAGCCTCAGAGTCAGTCTCAGACACCTAACCCAATGACTGCTCCGCAAAACCCGCTTGCTGCACTCCTGCCACAGGCGGCTGCAGTTCCTGCCCAACCCACGCCAGCTATGGCACCAGATGCCCTTCAGCAACAACTCCAGCTTGTGCAGCTGTTGATGGCACAAGGAATTCCCCAGGATCAATGGGCTACTGCTCTGCAACTCCTCTCTCTGTCCAGTTCTGCCGGCATGGGCGGCATGCCTGGACAAGCCCCCGGATTCCCTGGATTGTCAAGTCAGAACTTGGGTGCTTGGGGCGGTCGTCCGGACTCTCAAACGCGTGATCTTGACCCTCGTGAGCGTGACTACATGCGCTCGCCCCCGGGCCAATATCGTCGTCGTTCCCGTTCCCCTGGCTGGGATAGGCGCCGTGACGTGTCCCCTCCTCGCAGACGCGATAGTCCTGTCTATGGAGAATACCATGGAGACTCCCCGGGTCGCAGAGGTGGAGATCCCCGGGACATGCGTGGTCGACGGGACTACCGTCAACGAAGCCCTCCGGGTCGCAGACGTCGCTCGCCATCTCCCCGTAAAGACCTAGCTCTTCCCCCCCCTGGCCCGAAGTTGATCGAATGGGACTACTCCATTGGCCAAGGCAATCTGAAAGGTTTGTTTACAATCCTGAATCTATGAGTATTCTATGCTAACAGTTTTTGCGTCAGTACTGAGCCGAACTCTCTTTGTCGGTGGTGTCACGTAAGTTTCAAAATTATTCATTACATGACCACGTCTCTGACGACCTTGTAGTTCATCCGAAGCGCATCTCCGTTCGCTGTTCGGCAAGTTTGGTATCGTTCAGACTTGCATTGTCAATATCGACAAGCGCCACGCTTTTATCAAAATGATCTGCCGCAATGACGCTGTCAATGCTCGTGAAGGAATGGAATCGTACAAATCTGGAGACATGCAACTTAGAGTAAGTCATGCCATCATCCCGGTTTGAATTATGATCGATGTCTGACGTCTGTTTCTATAGACCCGATGGGGTGTGGGATTCGGTCCACGTGATTGCAGCGACTACCAGACCGGTGTCAGTGTCATTCCGATCGAGAGACTCACAGAGGCGGACCGCAAGTGGCTGCTTACTGCGGAGTATGGTGGAACTGGTGGCAGACCCATGGAAAGTGGCATGGTCGTCGAGGAGCCAGATATCGAAATTGGTGCCGGTGTCTCGTCCAAAGGTAAGCCGCCTCTCAATTTTCATTGAGTCACTAGCTAATCAGGTTATTCCCTCAATAATAGCCATCAGCAGACGCATTGCAACCGACACTGGAGGCAAGCGGGGACCAGTCTCTTCTCGCACTCAGCAGGATCGCTTCCGCCGCCCAGAACGTGAGAACCCCCCTGGAGCTGGCGGCCAGGGTGACCGTGACGCTGCCAATGTGAACAACGTTGGTGTTCCCCCAGCAGTACCTGGATTCGGCTTCTCCTTCCCAGGAATGCCCATGTTCCCTCCGGGATTCATGATGGGCGGAGCACAGGCAGGATCTCAGCCGCCACCTCCTGGTCAAGGCAGCTAAAATACCTTACGCTTGTTATGACCAAATGCAACAAAACGACCATGCACTGAAGCGCGCAGCTAGTGTGTTGATACGACTTTCACCCTCAAATTCGCTGTACAAACCCTCGTCTTTTTTTCTTCTCAACAATTCCTTTCTCCGGACTGGACATTCGGCGTTTGAACGATTGTACTCCTTGTCGAAGGCATTTTATTTTTGTACGTTGATCCTTTATGAGGACGGGCTTCTTCCAGTGTATCGCCGCTTAATCTCTTTCGCCTTTCCGCGGAGTTTTTGACGTCCTGCATGCGGGCATTCCATATTCAGGCCTTGCTTTGTTTGTGTTTTTGTCTTCTCTTCTTTTCTACCTTTATTTTGCTTCGCAATCGCTCCCTCCGCATTCTATGGCTTCTGTTATTGACTTCTTCTCTTCTTTTACATGGCTGGGTGGTCGGCTTTTTACCTGCTTTTTTCTTCTACCATTGTGTATTTCTTCGATCGCGTTTTCCCCGTTTTTGTTTTGGGCTGGTTGATTGATGCAATTTCGTTTCTTGTTTGTTCGGTTTAAACATCCTAGCATGTATCTCTATTCCCATTTCCATCACTTCTTTGGTTCTACATATTCAGCTTTCCAAAAGTAATGAGTTGATGGTTTTATTCCATTGCTATATTTGTCCACTTAACGTTCTTTCGTCTGTAAGCGAAGTAGACAAGGAAAGTCCTAGACTCCATGCATGTAGCTTCAAAGCATTCCCAGTTGAATCCTAACTTTCTTGGCCCCTATGCGACATTGTAGTGTACAGAGGCTAATAAGAGTGGTATATATTATTATGAGTGATCTTTACAGACCCATCAGACTAGCCCTAGCATAATTCGCATAAACCAGAAGCCAATTGACCCAACTCAGAGTCTAGAAGATGAAATGAAGGCTTACTATTTCCTGCATTTTACCGATTCGGCGATTGGTTACTTTGCTCCATGAGGCACCCAACTGGGGTGTTTAGCAGAGCCTTTGAAGTAAACAGACAAGACCCAATTGGTTTGCACATGGCTTTCTCAGGGTTGTGCTGCACGCAGTGGCTGTTGTGGAGAAGATTGTGGATGCGTGTGAGAAAGCTATATACTAAGAACAGTGTGCATAGAAGGGATCGTGTCAATCCGTAAAGGTCCCACCCAGCTCAACTCCCTCCCATCTCTCTTTCCGCCTTCTCTTATACGTCGCGTTTCACTGAGTTATCATCTCATCTGGACTCCCATCGAAGTTCTTCTCAACGTTCACCAATCGTGCCCTCTACATGCTAATTACAGAATGCCTCCTCACCTTGCTTCCGTGTAGCTCCACCGGAAGCAACTGCCACCATCCCCATCGGACCGCCATCTACCACGGCGAAAACGTTAACGACACTATCAAGAAGAGCTAGGCATATAGTGGACTCGCTGCTGTTCTTCTAATTATCCCCACCAGCGCCACGGTCCTTCTGATATAATATAAACGGAAATACAAGCTCCAGTGAATTGCCTTACCGGGTTGAGAAGCCGTTGCTAATTCTTGGAGTTTCCCTGATCCCTCGAAAATCCCCATCTAGGACAATGCGATCACCGTAGCGAACTAGGTTTCCGTTTATACAATGATGTGCTACGGTGAGATGTGCAGACTGCTTAAAGAAATATACGTATACTGACCAGATTGGGTCTAGGGTCAGCCACGAAGGTCATAGGAAATGAGGTGAAGACTTGGTTCAACGAGATTTTGCGCTATATTGAAAACTAGCAGGGATTCAGCAGGGACAATGGCCAGAACCATGACATCCTTCTCGGTACATTCATCCAGCCGTGACACATTGATGATGCTGAGAATGGTGAAACAGCCGCACCTCTCATGATCTGTTTTCTTGCCCAAGAGGCAAATCAACCAAATGCTTCCTGGTAGCCCGGCCGGTCCGAGAATCGTTACCATCGATGTGGTGGGTGTCGGTGTGATCTGTTCATGTGATTTTTTTTTTCTTTTTTGTCTTTTGTTACGATCCCATTGAAAGCTTGTATCGGTTTCGATTCTACTAGGCCTCCATGATATTCTGCTCCTGTTCTTAGTTCTAGCAAATTAATAGCTATGGTTCTCATTCTCTTGCTATATTTATCATATGGGTAGAACCTGTGCGTAGCCCATAGTTTTTGGATCGTATATATATTCCTCTAGAGGATTACTATCTCTGAATCAGTTGAGATTGGATAAATGCGCGAACAAAATACATAAACAGACTGAATGACTGAACCAAATTGAATGCCGGAAATGCAACCTAACTCCTTTGCCTGAATGGCTGAATGATGTGCGCGCTCTATGTACATCACAACATGGTCGAATATTAAGCAGAAAAGAAGAGTCGAGAGGATGATAGTAAGAGATTCATGGTCGCTCACTCATACTCGTAAAACACCGTGTGCCTTTCAAGAAAAAAAAAAAGAAAGGAGTAATTTCCACCTTAAAAACGCCTTATCCAGTGATAACCCTTGATATACCACGGGACCGCGGCCGGGTCTGACGTTTCCCACGTCTCGTTAGCCAGGGGTTCCCGGCCCGTGTCGATGTCCGCCTCGTGTGAACTCACAGTCGATGTTCGAAAGATGAGCTTGTGTCCCACATAAAGGACGACAAAAAGAATCAGACTGATATAGGCGATGAAGAAATCTGTCACACTGAACCCATGGATGAAGGATGTGAACCCTTGGGTCAGGATAATCAGCACGTTGAAGAAGAGTCCATAATAGGAATACCAAGGCTGCCAAGCTGCCTTGTATGGAAGCAAGTCACGCGAGATGTCGCGCGCTTTCAGGGCCCGCATGAACGCGAGGTGACAGGCGTTCAATGATGCCCAGGTGATAAAGCCGGCCACACCGGAAATGTTGGTCAACCAGGTAAAGACGGTGCTACCCGAGTTGGACGTGTTCAAGAACCCGAGCAAACCAAAGAGAGCGGTGAATACCACACTGTAACACGGCACACCACGTTTGGTGGTGTATTTAAACCATCTGGGCGCCATCCCTTCATTCGCCAGACCAAGCAGGATACGACTGCCGCTGTAGACGTTCGAGTTGGCGGCCGAAAGCACGACAGTCAACAAAACCGCATTGATTATGTGAGGCAGCACCTGCACCCCGGCAAGTTTGGCCGCAATGACAAGCGGAGACGAATTAGCGTTGTTTCCGTCCTTGGTCATATCGCCGTTATCATAGGGCACTAGCAGACCGATAAAGAAGATGGTCAGAACGAAGAAAAAGAGAATTCGGTAAAACGTTTTGCGGATGGCGGATGGGACAGTCTGGCGCGGATTCTCGGTCTCGGCGGCAGCGATACCGACGAGCTCGGTACCCTGATAAGAGAAGCCGGCTTGGATCAAAACAGACCAAAAACCGACAAACTTGGCAAGCGAGTCGTTGCCTTCAATGAGGTACGGAGCAAAAGCGCCGGGGTGCACCCAGTATCGGAACCCTAGATATTCTCTGTTACCGGCGCCGGCGTCGATACAGATGGCGAAGATCATAAAACCCAAAACCGTGACCACTTTGATGGTAGAAAACCAGAACTCGATCTCGCCATAGAAACTGACTGGCAGGAGATTCAGCAGCAAGATGACAACCCAGAAAACTGCAATGAAAATCGCAATGTTGATGTTTTCTTCCCAAAACTGGATGATCAAGCCGGTTGCCGTCAATTCCACAGCGAATGTCGAAGCCCAGGACCACCAATAAATCCAGCCCATACTAAAGCCAAGACTTGGATCGATTAATCGAGTTGCGTAGGACGTGAATGCGCCGGCGACTGGGATGTACGTCGTGAGCTCACCCAGCGAAGCCATAACCGAATATACAATCGTTCCGACAAAGAGGTAGGCGATTACGGCACCGACGGGGCCAGCATGACCGACTGCAGTACCGCTGCTAATAAAAAGACCTGTTCCAACAGTGCCACCTAGAGATATGTCAATATCTTGCGCGCGTTGGTCGAGGATATTAACTAACCGATAGCGATCATTTGCAGATGACGATTCTTCAGGTTTCGCTTGAGCTCTGGCTCTTGTTCAGGTCCTCCACTGGTGCCATTTTTCTCAACATCAACGCTGCTCAGTTCTTGAGATTTGTAGCCATGGGCGTCGACTTGAATGGGGTCTTGACCGGCCATGTTGCCCTTCTCCGCAGCGGATTTCGAGGTAACGGAGAACTGGTCTTGCTCGGCGCCCATACTGGTCCGCGGATGGGCGCGATGACCAGTTAGGAGGTCGTATGGAGATTGAGGAAGAAGAAGAAGAATAAGGAAAGAATGTTCTGTAGTAGAAGTGAGGAGGAAAGAACCAGCTGTTGCGTCGGCAAATGCGAAGAAGAACGCTGACTCCACCCAAATCCGTCAACCCGGCAGAAACTTTTTTTTTTCTTCCCCTAGCGGTGTCTGGTGCAGTGTGGGGAAATCAAATCAAATCAACCGTAACCGTTACTTTCACCGTGAATTGAGATGGTAATATGAGGACACTGGTTCAATAATGCGAACTGCGAGAATAAATATCAAGCAATTGAGGGGTTTGAACAGTGTTTGTACTTGTATTGCAGTAATAGACGCGTATGAGGGGGATCAACGCAGTTCTTAACACTCATAGTTCAGATAAATGCTTCATATAACGGCGAACATCGAATGATAAGCATGGCTGGGTATGAGTAACAAGATAGTCTAACAGAATTTTCATGTTAATGGTTGATATTACTGGGGTTCTGATAATAGAACCGAAGTTCTGACTGCACAGAGCATAGATGTGCCCTACTGGACGGAGGTGGGCCGAGAACGAGGAATGTGGATAAACCTCCGCGAACAGAGTTTTTCGTTCACTGCTGTTTGAGATCCGGAAAGACTCTCCGCTGCAACTTCATGCATTGATAAGATATCATGTCTCCAGCAACTTTCAGAGCACAATTAAGTAATTCAATGCAAGATTTGCTGCAGTCTCCTCTGTATACTTGTACAGAGCAAAAGAGTACTTGTAGAGTTGCATATCGGTGGCAATGCCAAGACGCCGTCAGGATTGCTCTATCAGGTATAGTGTGGTTGTCATCTGATTCCCGGCAAGCTCCGAGCCGACCGACGGCGAAATTCCTCCGGTTAAACTCGGGAACGGAAGCCGACTTGAGTCATGTGCAAGAAAGAGTATATATACTCCGTACATATTCAAGCCTCGTCCAGTTCTTCTAGAGCCCCTTTAATAGGCTTTGATGCTACTCATACGGGGTATCGATGCGATCAAGTGAAGCACTTGTTGCAGCTAACGGTCATGAATCAGTACTCGACGCTTATTGTCGGTACCGGCTTAGCAAGGTTTAGATAGCAATCCGTACAAGCATGTACACCGAATACTATGGTATCACGAGGTGGCAACGCGCAGTGTCTGAGGTGAGATGCGTCTAAACCATGGCAGCGAAGAGATCAACAATCCCTTACATACCCCATACAGTATGAACAGGCTGGGTATCATTCATAGCATTAAGAATTGCGCAAAGCAGAATTAAAATAAGGAACATGCACACTTCCATCGTAAGTCGTCGTCTCCAATCGATGCGGCTGGAATCATCAAAGCAAATCATCAAATCGTGGTCATGCGGGTAGTAGGGCTGGAACCGCCTGTAGTGCATGGCATCACAGACCGAACCTCATCATCATCATGGCGCTCGTTTACAAAACTGCTGCAGTCAATTCTACTCAGACGCCAACGTTGGCGGTCTTACTGGGACCGGACCGCATTACTCCCATGACCGCTGTCGCCGATGTGATGGCAAATAAAACCCTGGTAACAGTTAACTATTTGTCTCATGTGGTTGCCGCTGCATGAACATACCATTCAAAGGCTCCAAAAGTCGTCGCTGCTTGGAGAGAGCTGCAGTCGCTCCCATGGCAATAACTAGGACCCGGTAATGCAACAGCCAAGGCAATAAAACCGGCAAACCAGAAGATCATGGTAACCGATTCAACCCCGACGAGAATGAGTCGATGCGCGAGGTTTGGGAAGTAGGTCGGTGCTAGGACAAGGAAAGGCACTGCAACAAAGGATGTCCACACGCCGTTGAAAAGCATAAAATTGACCGTTGAACCGGACTCGTACCATAAACTGACGACTACAGACAGTCAGAGAGACACAACTATAGGACGATGGGGACACACCATATGCCGTTAAACCGAGAACGATTATGCCAAAGATGAACTGCGCGGCCCTAACGGGGTAGATCCATGGAAAGCTCAGGGCCATTGTTTTGATTTCTGCGGATCGCCTTTTTTTTTCTCAACTAGGGCAACAGTGCAAGGATTGAAAAGCTATTTGAACAGTTAACTATCAATCATCCCAGAGATATTTATATGGAAATATATGAAGAGCACAGGCTTCAAACCCGTTAAGCTGACAAGGGGGACATTCTTCGGCTCTGTGACATGGCAATGTGACAACTGTGCAGCGTACGGCGTACCTTTGCAGGATTCCGGACGAATCAGTTTTCTTTTTTTTTTCTTTTTTTTTGAAGTGATCTTTTGTAAAGAAACAATCCAAGCAAGAAAAAGAAGAAGAAAAATTTATTCTCGCATATATATATAGTCAGAAAAAAAGTGGAAGCCTAACTTTGTCTTGTTGTTTGTCTGCCTGACCGCCAGTCAGGTTATCCAATTCATGGTGGCAAATACCAGTGAGCCCCATGATCTGAATCAGTTTGAGCAAGGGAAGAAACAGGATTGGTTGATTGGTGAAGGAAATGCAAATAGTACCTGAAGATTCTTGGATTTTGCTGGGCTGCGATGGTGATCATGAAGAATATGTATATAGATGGTCCGTGGACATATGACGATCATGCAGTCGAGAACACCATTACCTTCTCACATGCAATTTGATATGTATTCACCTTGAGGGTTCACGTCCTCTTTCAAAAAAAAAATCCCGATGACATTTTTGTGATTCGTATAGCAGGAATATAATACAAATTTCCATCGCTAGAGCTTGTCAATTGCCAATCCATAGTAGCATCATTTCTCTCCACCACAACAGCGCAATGATACCCACAATATAAATCCCAATTTTCAGTTGAGCAGGATGAGAATAAGCATAAGAAAAACCATTATGTATAGGTTTCCTTTTGTTGTCCCCAAACCACAAACAATTGACTTTCCCCTCCTCCAGTTGATCACGCCATCAATGTCCATCATCGCCTTTTCCCCCGCGTCGCTTTTATACCACTCCCTCACAGCTTCCCCCTCGAGTTCGTGGGGATCTCTATCCTTTTCTTTACTCGTTTAATCCTACATATTGCATTGCATTTCCTGCATCCCAGATTTCTCGATCCTGATATCAGCAAAGATACCGTATATAGATCCAACATTCTGGTTGCCATCATGTCTTCCGAGCAGCAGCAGCAGCAGCCGCCGCCTCGTTTCGAGACTCTCCAGCTTCACGCCGGGTACGTCTTATTACCGATTGCAAGTACATTAGCCATTGATCAATGACGCTGACTTTTAATCTTCAAGCCAAGAACCAGACCCTACTACCAAGTCTCGTGCCGTTCCTATCTATGCCACCACTGTATATCCCCTGTCCTCAGTATTCATACTGCTCGATATACTTATAATTACCATTAGTCCTATACATTCGATGACTCTGCGCATGGAGCCAGACTCTTTGGCCTCAAGCAATTCGGCAACATCTACAGCCGGATTATGAACGTGAGTTGTTCTCCGAAGAACCGGTGCTCGCCCAGTCTCTGACGATTAGTCAATTTAGCCCACGGTCGACGTGTTCGAAAAGCGTATTGCGGCTCTTGAGGGTGGTGTCGCGGCTGTAGCAGCTTCTTCAGGTCAGAGTGCACAGTTCATGGCCGTTTCAGCTCTCGCCCATGCCGGTGATAACATCGTCTCAACTACCAATTTGTACGGTGGCACGTATAACCAGTTCAAGGTCCTTTTCCCTCGCCTGGGTATCAATACCAAGTTCGTCCAGGGGGATAAGCCAGAGGATATCGCGGCTGCCATTGACGAGCGCACCAAGGCTGTCTACGTGGAGACAATCGGCAACCCTCGTTACAATGTCCCAGACTTTTCAGAATTGGCCAGGGTTGCTCACGAGAAGGGCGTCCCTCTGGTGGTGAGTAACGCCATACCAGTTTTACATTTCCAACAAGACGGTGAATCTGACCTTTGTAGGTTGACAATACCTTTGGAGCCGGTGGATTTTTCTGCCGCCCCATCGACCATGGCGCCGACATTGTTGTCCACAGCGCAACCAAGTGGATTGGTGGCCATGGCACCACCGTTGCCGGCGTGGTTGTGGACTCTGGAAAATTTGACTGGGGCAAGCATGCTGCCCGATTCCCTCAGTTTGTCGAACCATCCGCAGGTTACCATGGCCTGAAATTCTGGGAAACCTTTGGACCCATTACCTTTGCTATTCGAGTCCGTGTGGAAATCCTGCGTGATCTTGGAACGGCACTGAACCCTTTTGCTGCGCAACAGCTTCTGCTGGGCTTGGAGACTCTCAGTCTGCGCGCTGAGAGACATGCGAGCAATGCAATCACCCTTGCAAAGTGGCTGCAGAAGAACGAAAACGTGAACTGGGTCTCATACCCCGGATTGGAAGACCATCCTAGTCATGAGACTGCCAAGCGGTACTTGCAGCGTGGTTATGGTGGTGTGCTATCGTTCGGAGTAAAGGGCGGCGCTGCTGCTGGTAGCCAGCTTGTTGACGGCTTCAAGCTGATTTCAAATCTTGCAAAGTACATTGTCGTTCTATTTTCCGATCGATTGAAACCGAACTAACTGGTATATAGTGTCGGGGATTCCAAGACCCTTGCAATTCACCCTTGGTCGACAACTCACGAGCAACTTACCGACCAAGAGCGTCTTGACTCGGGCACAACAGAGGATGGCATCCGTATTTCTGTTGGTACAGAGCATATTGACGATATTATTGCTGATTTTGAGCAATCGTTCAAGGCTGCTGCCGCTGCTGCTAGTACCTCCTTGCCTGACCGGACAACTTAAAAAGGAGCATCGATGGATGAAGCTGGTCTCCAGGAGTCCATTAGCTACTGTTAAATGTGAAGAAGGAAGATTCGAGAGATTTCAAGTAAGAAATATACCCCAGGGAACTTTTTTATAGCAATCTATCAAATTTACACGATGTTTAAGGTACATGCACATGCTATCTCAGTTCTGACAGTTAGCCAAGGATTACTAGTCAGCAACCTCATTAGTTTCTCGGAAATCAACATGGATTTCATGTGGTAGCCGCTTCACATGAATCAGGAATTGGTAGTCAATTACCCCATGCTCCGCCCCGGCTGATGCGGAGAATGGCCCGTGGAGGATGCACATCAATGAACAAGGATAGTACGGATGGTCATGGGCTCAACATCATATTCTACATGGTCGGGGACTCCGTAGCTTTAGTTTCTGAGACGCAGCATGTGACCTGTTTGGTTATTGGTGGTAAATGACGTACGGGTAGAATGTCCATACAAAATATTGCATAAATTATGGCAGGCACAAAACTGGTTTATGCACTGGAAGAGCAGTGGCCAATTAAAGTTTCTGCTTCAACCACCCAAAAGGCAATCGTGTCCGGCCTCGGTCCTTCCGATCCGGGAACCGTTAATTTGGTATCACAGGATAGGAACACTACATACTCACGGAGTACTCCGTAGTATTGTTCTGGATTTGTTATAACTGTAGAGTGATCGAATACAGGGTAGATAGTTTGGGCAGGCTGATTCCCTACTCTGTCAACTAACCAAGGCAATTCTTATATTTGTACTACTAGTTTATGTACTCCGGACTGCCATGCAAAATGCCGAGGTTCATTGGACTATCTGAGAATCCTATTTAGTGGCCAGCCAATCACCGACTCCACCGCCCGAGAGAGAGGCATTCCCGGAGCAATTAACTACTCTGTACAGATTCTTTTTCTTGTTCTCTTCTCTCTCTCCCTTTTCTTCTTGTTTTCTCTTTTCCAGTCCCTTAAGAGCACCTCTATTGATCTCCTCCCTTATACTTACCATATCTTTCACAGTGGTGTTTGGGGTGCTGCTTCCCCTTTGTACAGACCATAAACGTCAGTTTAGTACATATCGGTTCTCCTTTTGATATAATACCCATTCCCTTTGGTAAGTACACTTCATCTTTTCCTCCTACTTCAGTGCTAAAGATTCCAGACTCCTCAATCACAGGTATCGCAGAAACCGCCATCCCGTCATGTTCTCGTCGCAGCCCCTCCATGCTGCTCGTGCGGCAGAGTTGAGAGAAGAACCCCCCAAGGGGACTCCCTATTCCGTTGCTATGTCTGGCTCCGAACAGCCGGGCCGGAGTAAGGTCTACCGTGCTTGGAACGCGCAAAATTCCTTGCTGAAGACCCTGGATCCTCAAGTATGTTGCCAATTTGCGTCTTCTCAAGTAGGCGCAAGTCAACACTGATACTAAAATATTGTGTCTCCTTAGATCTCCACAGCTCATGACATGTTCGAATCGACTGCGAATCGTCAACCAAAGGCCCACTGTCTTGGGTGGCGCCCCTACAACCCCGTCACTAGGAAGTTTGGGAACTATCAATGGCTCGACTACCAAACCGTTCAGAAGCGCCGGGCCGCATTTGGCGCTGGTCTGGCAGAGTTGCACAATAAACACGGCTGTAACCGTTCGGGCTCGTACGGTGTTGGTCTTTGGTGCCAGAACCGGCCGGAATGGCAAATCACAGGTGCGTATGCAGCCGGGGTTGTTACTCTGGTCATTTTCGCGACGGTCAAATCCGTTGCGCGCGCGTTTTCGCCTGAGCTTATGGCTGATCTTATTTTCTTTTTTTCTCAACAGATTTGGCATGCATGTCTCAGGGCTTGTATTCCGTTTCGATCTACGATGTCTTGGCCTCGGACGCCACGGAGTATATCATCAACCACGCCGAGCTGAACTGTGTTGTGACTTCCTTGCCGCATATCCCTACCCTGCTCAAGCTCAAGCCGTCGTTGCCGAACCTGAAGATCATCGTCAGTTTGGATCCTTTGGACTCCGGTGAACAGGCAGGTCATTCCAAGCGTGCATTGTTGGAGTCGGTTGCTGCGGGTCAGGATGTCGCCATCTACACGATCGAGCAGGTCGAACAGCTCGGTGCCTCGTTGAACCGTCCCTACAACCCACCATCTCCATCGGACATTGTCACTATCAACTACACCTCGGGTACTACTGGCCCTCCGAAGGGTGTGGTCTTGACGCACGGGAATGCTGTCGCGGCCGCGGCGAGTGCGCTCGTCATGTCCGAACAGAAGCCAGGCGACACCGCTCTGTCCTATCTTCCGTTGGCCCATATTTACGCTCGTTTGGCTGAGCATGCATCCTTCTGGGCCGGTGGTCGAATTGGGTACTTCCACGGAAATATCACGGAATTGGTCGATGATCTGAAGCTCTTGAGGCCAACCGGCTTCATGTCCGTCCCTCGCTTGTACAGTCGTTTTGGAAATGTCATCCGCGCTTCGACCGTCGAGCAGCCGGGTGTCAAGGGCGCCATGTCGAGACACATCGTCTCGACGAAGATGGCGAACTTGAAGAACCCTGACCCTAGTCAGGCTACGGCGAAGCACGCCCTGTATGATCGAATCTGGGCTAAGAAGGTTGCGGCGGCAATGGGTCTGGATCGGGCCAAGTTCATGGTCTCTGGCTCCGCGCCGCTCGACCCGTCCTTGCACAACTTCCTCCGAGTTGTCCTGGGAATCGACCTTATTCAGGGTTATGGCTTGACCGAAACCTATGCCGTGTCGACGGCGCAGTCCGCTCAAGATCTCACTGCTGGTAATTGCGGCCGCTTGGCCCCCTCGACGGAAGCCTGTCTAGCTTCGCTGCCTGACATGGAGTACTCGGTTGACGACAAGCCCTACCCACGGGGTGAATTGCTTCTCCGTGGCCCCACCCAGTTCCGGGAATACTTCAAGAACCCGGAGGAGACGAGCAAGGCCGTGACTGAAGACGGATGGTTCCGCACCGGTGATGTCTGCGCCGTGGACGAAATGGGCCGTTTCATCATCATCGACCGCCGGAAGAATGTCCTCAAGCTGGCTCAGGGAGAGTACATTTCCCCCGAACGGCTGGAGGGTGTTTACCTGTCCGAACTTGGCTATTTTGCCCAGGGTTATATCCACGGTGACAGCGTTCAGACCTTCTTGGTGGGTATTTTCGGTGTCCAGCCCGATGCTTTTGCGGCGTATGCTAGCAAGGTGCTGGGTCGCACCATCGGTGCCACCGACCTCGATGCCATCAAATCGGTCTTGGATGACGACAAGATCCGCCGGGCTGTGCTGAGGGATCTCGAGAAGGTGGCTAAAAAGCACAAATTGGCCGGCTATGAGAGAGTCAAGAACTGCAGGCTGATGCTTGACCCGTTTACGATTGAGAATGACCTGCTTACACCAACGTAAGTGCTGACATTGAATCTTTTCTATCATTTGACGTTGCTAACTTTTTCCCAGTCTCAAGCTCAAGCGCCCTCCCACGATCAAGAAGTATCGCTATGTCTTGGATGAGCTCTACGCTCAAGCTCTCGAGGAGCAATCCGCCCCCAAGGCCAAGCTTTAGATCATTTCGCTTTTCTGTCCTGTCTTACGTTTCTTGTTTACTGTATAGATTGTCATATATCCCAGCAAGTGTTTGTAAATGAGAAGCTGTATATACCTTGATCTTCTCTTTATCATACACGACACCATGTTTTAGTTTTTAGTGTACTTATGACAAGTAATATATCAATTAAGCCACTACTGTATAATTCCATGGAATTAATAATAAGTGCTACCTGCAATGCAGTTATAGCTAACGATGTACTGCAACTAAAGCGTTGATGCTTGGCGCCAGAATTCATCGACTTCAAATCTCCGAGCTTCAATCAACATCTAGCCATACTGTGCCAACCTACCACAATTATCTCCGCTTCTTCATTCCTTTGACAAAATGCATTTCTCAATAATATCTATACCCTTCATCCTCCTCCTCGCCACAACAGCCATCTGTTCATCCCTAACAATCACCATCCCACCGTCCAACCTCCTCCCAAATCCCAACGTTCTCCCAGCAGGCACACACGCAACCCTCACCACCCTCCCCTCCTCCTCCCAGGACCAAGCGATTCGCAATGCCTTCCTAACCGCACCCCTCACCCGCTCCGCGGCCTTCGTCTTCCGCAATCTCCAGCCGTCGACTCCCGCCCAGGCCGCGTCGTACCTGCTCGACATCCGCTCCGCGGAATACGTGTTCGCTCCGTATCGCGTCGACGTCGCGACTGATGGGAAGGTGTTGGGCGTGTGGGAAACGTTCCGGGGTAATCCTTGGGATAATCGCGGTGCGGAGAAGTTCAATGCCGTCGACGCTGCTGCGAAGAAGGATGTGACGGTGGAGGCGAAGTTGTTGGCGAGAAGGGGATTTTATGAGCAGAGGTCGAAGTGTAAGTACATATTGCGACGATTTAGCATGGAATTTTTGCTAACTGGTTGTGATGTCTAGTCTCGCCGTTGTCGTTGGTCAAAAATCCAATGATTCTGCTTGCGTTGGTGGCGATGGCGTTCATGTTTGGAATGCCTAAGCTTATGGAGAATAGTATGCTGGATTTCTATATTTGTCTTTGGTGGATTGAGGCTAACTGGTTCCTTTCTAGTGGACCCCGAGATGCGCGCCGAATTCGAAAAGCAGTCCCGCTCTTCTCCCATCTCTGGCAGTGCCCGGAGTGCCATGTCTGGTGGTGGTGGTGGTGGTCCAGGAAACTTCGACCTTGCCGGATGGATGGCCGGAACGGCACCGGGGCCAATGGCTGGCGTGGAGGCTGCTGCTCAGGGTGCAGCAACTGGCAGGGAGAGTAGTGTTGCGCGCAGAAGGGGATGATGGCGGTGTTTCTCACAAGGGTCCTTTGAAAAGGGTTCAAGTCTAATAATTCTACAGTGTTCATATACAAAACCTGATGATGATCTCCAGATTGCAAATCATGGTTGTTTTGAAACGAAGACTGAAGCTCTGAAATACAGGATGATAAATGTTCAAACAAAGCTACTGTTGCACCCCTCCCAGTATTAACAATACTATATTTGAAAGCCATAAAGACTGGCCGAGGATAACATATCAAACATGAATGAAGCGTATAATCGTCAAACATATCAACCAAGTGCAGCCACTAGAAGTCGCCAAAATCACCACCACCAAAATCATCGCCGCCGCCACCATAATCTCCTCCATCGTCACCACCATAGTTGTTTTCGATATAAGTATTGTCACCTCCATCAAACGCTTCCGCCAGCAAAGCGCCACCGAGCAACCCACCACCGACACCTAGCGCTGCCGCACCTGCATTTCCCATGCCACCATGTCGCCGTTGGGGCTGCGCATACCCACCCTGAATCGGGTACTGAGAATAACCATACCCTCCTACCTGTGGTTGCGCATAACCTCCATAATAGCCACTCGGCGGGTACCCATATGACTGCGGCGGCGGTGGAGGTGGCCTGCTGTACACTCCTCCAAAAGGGTTACCACTGCTCCCACTGCTCGGCTTCGCCTTCCCCATCAACCTGCTCAAGAAACTCCTACTGCGCGTTTTATTCCCCCGACCTGTATCCTGGGGCGCCAAGTTCTGCGCCGACGAAGGACCCGGCGATTGCGCATGCGACCCATCACTGTAATAATCAGCAGCCGCACCCGGCTGTACTGCTGGGCTTTGCGTCCCGGAGCGAGCATTCTCCTCGGCCTGTAACCGCGCAGCTAGCCTCGCATCGCTCTCCACCAGATCCTCCTTGTCCTTTTCTTGGTTGTAGGGGTTATTGGAGCCAAGGCCTCCCTTTTTGTCACTCGCACCCGCTGCGGAGTCCCCTGCGGAGTCCCCTGCGCCGGATTCCTCGTATGATGGCGGCGGCACGCTGGGAGGTTCATGCAGCTCCTCTTGTTTCTGGGCTAGGGCTTCTGGGTGTTCCCATTGGGATTTGCCTGTGCGCAGGTTTACGAAGTACCTAGTAGTTCAGTTTAGCCTCTGTCTTTCCTTTGACATGCTTGGGCTTTGAGTGCCGCAGGTTAAGGGTATATGAAGCTTACCATTGCTTATATCTGTCATCAAACTGAGGCTTCCACCCGTCTGGGACGGAAGGCGGCGGAGGGCCGGGAGGCGGTGCGAACGACATTGATAACGTCGCTGTAGTAGTATATGGTATGTTCAAGCAGTGGACTGGTGTAGTCTGATAAAATCCGATGTGAAGTATATCGCTTGTTGATGGCAGTCTTTTTTGATGACAGCTTTGATAGAAATGAACTGATAACTCTGGTCATTCGGAACTACATATATAACTAACCATAAACGTAATCTCGTCAATGGACGCAAACGGTAGTGGCGGTGCCTCAGCCACATGATTTCATTGGCTGGCTACAGCCGGAGTAGCTACAACAACACAAGAGTATGGGTGTTGGATAATTATTGTGAATTGCTAGATTGATCTGGAAGATTGCACACTACAGGGTTGAGACACAGGACTAAGAAATAAGACACGACCCTTCGGGTACACACATATGTGCATACATGTAACATGCCATGCATATTTGTTACTATTTATAGTATAACTATCGCTTTCCTCTTTTGGACTGCTGTCGTATGGGTTGTGTTAAGACTTCAACACATCAGCCTCAAGTGATTATACGGGGAGTCAAGGCAGAATCATTGGATAATGGATTACAAGCAGGAAGGACATGTTACAGATCTCACTGCATCAGCCTCACGTGACAATGCGGGGAGTCAAGGCAGAATCATTGGGCAAAAAGACCATGCAGAAAGAACAAGGATTATGATGAGGAAGATATACACCCAAGCATCACGTGACCACGGTAGAAAGGACGACGGAGGAATTCTACCAATATACCAATATGGTAGATAGGACAAAGAGGGAATGCTACCAATCTATCAGGGAATGGATATTACAGGACAGAAGGAGGTAGCATGGTAGGAACGGAGAATCTACCATTGGACTAGGAAAGGTATATAAGGACATTCATTCATGTACCTAGCTTAGTTCTTCGCGATCAATTCAAGTCTTACA
The DNA here is from genome assembly GCF_016861735.1 of Aspergillus chevalieri. Classification (NCBI taxonomy): domain Eukaryota; kingdom Fungi; phylum Ascomycota; class Eurotiomycetes; order Eurotiales; family Aspergillaceae; genus Aspergillus; species Aspergillus chevalieri. Next base: position 2,126,591 of record NC_057367.1, on the reverse strand, counting down.
GCATTGGTTACCTTCTAGTTTCTGACTCGTCCGCACTTAACCAACAACCCAGTATACGTACTCGGTTGGCCTTGTTTCTCTACTCGTTACCTTTACCGTTCCTACTTGTTGATTATCTTACGGAGCCTGGAGGGGGCGATATACCCATCAACGACTATTGAACTACGGAGCCTGGAGGGGGCGACATACCCATCAACGCATACGACATACCGAATCGGACCCGAAGGGGCATTGAGCATACGACTACTTGGGAACACTTAAGGTAAGTGTTCAGTCTCGAAATACAACTAACTAGAACCCTAGGTACGACACGAGAGAAGCCAGGTTGTGACACATTGATCGCCAGTCAGTACGAGTCAGGTTTCGAGACTATATTGACTTAAAACACGAACTGCAACCATGTCTAACAACAGTAACAGCAACACTACTCCTAGATCCTCTCGTGGATCTGAGGGACGAACTCCGACTTATGAAGAACTCTTTGGAATGGTTAGCCAGCTGCAGGAAAGCATCACTACTTTGGAAGAACGACAGTCAGCCAAAGCTATCAAAGTTCGACCACCGGAACCCTTTGATGGTACTCGATACAAGTTGCGACCCTTCATCACTCAATTGGACTTGTATGTCCGCATGAACCGGAGCAAGCTCATATTTGAATCCGACAAAGTCCTACTTGCAGCAACTTACTTGACTGGACCAGCATTTGATTGGTTTGAACCTACCTTGCGTGACTTCCAGGAGAAAGATGAACAATACCATAACGACAATACCACCGAGGTTTTCAGCAGCTTCACTGAATTCAAGAAACGACTCCAGGGAACATTCGGAGATATTGACGCCACACGGAACGCTGAACGAAAGCTATGGCGACTCAAACAGACAGGATCAGTAGCCAAGTTGGTATCTGATTTCCAGCAGATCATCACCCATCTGAATTGGGACGAGACGATGTACATTGCGAAATTCGAGGAAATGTTGAAACCAGAGATTCAGGAGAAACTGGTTTGGATGGAACGACCGACTTCATTGAACGAACTCTTTGAACGAGCCGTCAAGATTGACAACACCCTGTATGACCTTAGAGTCAGACAGAAGGAGTCACGATATGGGAACACCTTTAGAGGAAACCCACGAACGAGCCACTATCGATCGAACGATAAACGACCAGCTCAACCACGAAGCCAAGGGTATGAAGATCCCTATGGACCACGACCGATGGAGCTGGATGCCACACAGCATAGGCCCTTCGTATCCGACAAGGAAAGAGAACGAAGAAGGAAAGAGAAACTTTGCTTCACATGTGGAAAGCCGGGCCACATGACGAAGGCATGCAGGCAACGACAGAACGTTAGGCCTCAGCAACAACGAGACGATAACAAGCAACTGCACGCTACCCAGGAGAGAGGAGCGTATGACACCACAGGAATTGTGAACCCTGAACTCAGAGCAACGAATGATTCTGGATGGCACACGCAAGAGGCTTCGGATGAGCATGGAGGACCATGGAGACCCAGAACTATGATTGTACCCAACCTGAGCCCATTGAGGAGGTTGATGGAAGAACAGACGACCCTCACGACAGAGGAAATTGATGAGATCATGAGTTCAAGCGAAGAAGAATATTGGCCCAATGAACGGACGGTGGGATCCGACAGCGGAAGCGACAAAGCCCATATAAGGACGGATGGGTCCGAAAAAGCCATCAATGAGCCAGTTCATGAGAAATCACTCGGCGAACTGCCCAACCAAGATTGGCCAGTTAATGATTTCCTTGACGAAGAGTACGGTGCTCAGTGGAATGGCCACGATCCCAACGTGGAGGAACTCCATGAGATACCGGAGACACCTCAGAACGCAACTCCCGAAAATGATGAACAAGAAGAACAGAGTCTGGCAGAAGATAATGAGGGATACACGAAGTCCAGTGTGTATAGCCCTATTTTGAAGCAACAGCTATGGTCCAAACGGTATACGGAACAACGAAAAGCCGACGAAGAAACGAATACCGACGTTGCCGCGTACTTCATTGATGATGTTGTTATCTCACTTCAGGAGAACCCCAAGAGGCTCTCTAAAGGATTGAAGGAACTATTCAATGAATTGATTACATACTGCCCACATCAGAACTTGAAATGTTGGGAACGAACGAACGAAACTTGGGAAGAACACCTACAGCAATGCGACCAGCACCCATACACATGCCACCACTGTGGACAGAACAACGGAGAACTATGGGGATACCTACGGGACATCACGACCAAACGACTACGAGGCCCCATCCACAGCTCATGCAAGTATGATTGGTGTGATTGCGTGCACTATCGAGAGCACCCAAAGCACAACCAATTACCTTGGATTGTGTGTTATAGTCACGCCTGTGGAGAACATTACGATCGAAAGAAAATGGCGCATTATTTCCCAGAACGACCTAGGAAATACAATGACAGTTGTCCTTGTTGGGATTGGAACTGTGCATGCAGGGGATATCTATTGCACCCAGAGCATTCAAGTATGCACTGGACTGCATGTTATGAAGATGACTGCATAGTTCACTTCGAACCCAAGGATTACTACCCAAGTCCACGACGTCTACGGCAACCAAGATGGCAAGCAAGCCTATCAGCGACACAGCGAGGATACCACTTGAAGTTTACGACACCAGTTCTCAATCAACTAGCCAGAGTGATGGTTGACTCAGGAGCTACTGGAAATTACATGGATCCTAGATTCCAGCGACAATTGGGGATCTTAGGAATTGAGAAGGCGCAGCCAGAGCCTATCTCAGGACTGAATGGTGAGAATTTGGGAAGCCACCTGACGGTCGAATCGGGATTTGTCCCTATGGCTGTAGCGGATCATGAAGAAAGGATCAATTTCGACGTGACACCGCTGGGACAATACGATATAGTGTTGGGGATTCCATGGCTCAGGAATCACAACCCGGAAATCAACTGGAAAACTGGACAAATGAACTTTGCAAATTGCGATTGCCCAAGAACAATGAAAGGACCGAGTCAACGGGAGGCCGGGACCTCACCACGATCTACAGGCAGGAGACCTGGTAGATACGTGAAGCAACCGAGAGGTGGGTTGAGAATGAATAACAGAGAAACGAATGACACAGCGACGAATATTGTTTTAGCAGCCACCAGGGCCTCAGAACGACATTGGCTGATGAATTTACCCGGATGGGCACCGGACACGACCCAGAAGTATTGCGAATATTTGATGGATGAGGATATATCCAAGAGATCAGCGCCGATTGAGGAATATCGCTCAGAAAGAGTTGATAGCAACCAAGAAGCATCAGACTCAGAGCTAGGCTCATGGGAATGGATTGACCATAAGGAGCTAGCAGCAACGACTCAGGAACCACAGATTCCACAGGAGTATATTGAGTTTCAGCACTTGTTCAAGCAGCCTGAACGACCTGAACTACCAGACCATGGACCACACGATCATCGCATACCCCTTATGGAAGGGAAGACACCGACATGCAAGAAGATTTACCCGATGTCAGAACGAGAATCAAGAATACTACGGGAATATATTGAAGAACAATTGGCGAAAGGATTCATCAGACCATCAACATCACCAGCAGGGCACGGAGTCCTATTTGTACCGAAAAAGGATGGAAGCCTACGACTATGTGCAGATTATCGACCACTCAACGCCATCACCATCAAGGATCGACATCCATTACCACGAGTTGATGAAATGCAAGACCGAATCAGAGGAGCAAAATGGTTTACAAAATTCGACATTGTAGACGCCTACAATCGACTACGGATCGCCAGAGGAGAAGAATGGAAAACGACCATCAGAACGAAATATGGACATTATGAATATTTGGTCATGCCATTTGGGCTTACCAACGCACCAGCATCATTTCAACGATTCATTTATGATGTACTTGGAGTATATCTTGACATCTTCGTGATAGTCTACCTTGACGACATCTTGGTCTTCTCCAGCACCTTTGAAGAACATGTGCAGCATGTCAAGAAAGTACTGCAAAAACTTGAGGAAGCGAAGCTACGATTGAAGTTGAAGAAGTGCGAATTCCATGTTCAGGAGACTGAGTTCTTAGGACACTGGATCACTACAGAGGGAATCCAGATGGATAAGAACAAAGTTCAAGCAATCTTGGATTGGCCAGAACTGAAGAACACCAAGGAAGTTCAGCAGTTTACAGGACTTGTGAACTACTACCGACGATTCTTGAAGGACTACTCACAATTCATGACGCCACTGTTCAAATTGTTGAAAAAGGGACAAGAATTTCAATGGGGACCAGAACAACAACAAGCGTTTCAACAAGCCAAGGAAAGAATTGTATCTGCACCAGCACTTGTGCAGTTCGACCCAGAGAAGGAAACCACGATTGAAACAGATGCATCAGACTACGCCATTGGTATGAGAATGACTCAACCAGGACCAGATGGAAAACCACGAGCTGTTGCATTCCACTCACGAAAACTAGTTCAAGCGGAATTGAACTATGACATCCATGATAAAGAATTGCTAGCTATAGTGGTAGCATTCAAGACTTGGAGAGTTTATTTGGAAGGAGCACAACACACTGTACTTGTGAAGACAGATCACAAGAACCTGACCTTCTTCACAACAACCAAAGAGTTGACCCGAAGACAGGCCAGATGGGCTGAAGTACTATCGCAATATGACTTCAAAATCATCCACTGCAAAGGAAATGAGAATGGACAAGCAGACGCACTCAGTCGACGACCAGACTATGAGATCAAGGACAGAACGATCAACCCAGCGATATTGAAAACCAACGAAGATGGAACCATCAGCTACAACCACCAGGTGTTAGCAGCAACGATGCATATCTCAAACGAACCTTTGGAAAAGAAAATCATTGAAGAAACACAAAAAGACAAAATGATCCAGGATATGATTGAAAACTCAGCAGAAAATGACAAATTGACCACAGATAACAATGGATTAGTGTACTTGCACAATCTCATCTATGTGCCAAAAAGCATGAGAAATGAGATCATCAGCATGCACCATGACACTCCACTCCACGGACATTTGGGAACAGAGAAAACAGCTGAACAAATTATGAGAAACTACTACTTCCCAAACACGCGAAAAGTTGTTCAAGAATATGTGAAGAACTGTGAAACTTGCATTCGAGATAAGGCAGCAAGACATCAACCCTACGGAAAAATGCAATCCCCGGATGCTCCAACACATCCATGGGAATGGGTTACCATCGACTTCATCACACAGTTACCGACATCACAAGGATATGACTCGATTACAGTCATCACAGACCGAATGACCAAATATATCCATTTGGTACCAGCCAAAGGAACCATGACCGCAGCAGATATGGCACAAATATTCCTGAAGCATGTTATTACCAACCACGGAATGCCTCAAAAGATCACATCAGACAGAGACAAGCTGTTCACTTCAAAATTCTGGACAACACTCACAAACTTGATGGGTATAGAACACCGCCTCACCACAGCCTACCACCCACAAGCAAATGGTCAAACTGAACGAACCAACCAAACGATTGAGCAATACCTACGGCATTACATCAATTATGAACAAGATGATTGGGTTAAATTCCTACCCATGGCACAGTTTGCATACAACAATGCAGAGCACTCAACGCTCAAAGTAACGCCATTTTACGCCAATTATGGATACCACCCAGTGCTATATGAGAAACCACGACCACAAGAGTCCACATCAGAAGCAGCAAATGAGACAGTCCAAAAGCTGAAGAACTTACACCACCAACTGTCAAGAGACATTGACTTCATGAACCTACGAGCGGCTATATATTACGACAAGCACCATGGAGAGGGACCTACCTTGAAGAGGGGGAGAAAGTATTCCTGCTCCGCAGAAATATCAAAACGAAACGACCAAGTCAAAAGCTCGATCACCAGAAGATTGGACCTTTCACCATTGAAGGAAAAACAGGACCAGTGAATTACCGCTTGAAACTACCGAAATCAATGAAGCGCATACATCCAGTATTTCACATCTCGCTATTGGAACCAGCACCGAAAAACGCCATGCCAACAGAAAATATCGAAATCGAAAGCGATGATGATGAATATGAAGTTGAACGAATTCTGGATTACCGACAAGTCAATGGACGACCATGTTACCTGATCAAATGGAAAGGGTACGATACCTCTGAGAACACATGGGAACCTATTGCGAACTTGACTGGTTGCCACCAGTTGGTGAAGGAATACCACCAGCGACAGCAGAGTCGAAGTTCTCCCAAAAGGAAGGAGAATTCATCATCTGAGACAGACTAGGATCATCTGTCACCGCAGCAAGCTGAGCATCCAGAGAAGCGGTCTCAGCAACAGGCCAGGAAACTTGAGAATCCAACTCCTCAAGAAGAGCCACGTCATTCTCTAACATAGCCTTATTTCGAGCCTCAAGAAACCGTTTATGTTTCCGCAACCGGGCCAATTTGGCAGACGTCTCGGAAAGACGCGCCAGTGCCTCATCATTTGAACGCTCCGCATCTTCGAGGTCGGCGGCTAATCTCATTCGATCACGCTCCAAATTTTGCCATTTTCGTTCATTATGAAAATCACGTTCACACTTGACGCCAGAACGCACACAATTATTGCATTTTCGATTTGACGAGATTCGTTTACATTCACAAGACATATTGGAAGCACTCATTTCGGAACAACGGAGACAAGGAGGAGAAAAGAAACCTTCCTTATCTATTTTATCAGCCAGACGATCACGACGAGGGTTTGATTTGGGCATGATAAACGAAGCATGAGGAAAAGAAAAACAGAAAAACAAAACACTCACCGACGGGAATGCCGCAGTTCTTATGGCTCTCGAGGACGAAAGCCTGAAAGAGGGGGAGGTAATGTTACAGATCTCACTGCATCAGCCTCACGTGACAATGCGGGGAGTCAAGGCAGAATCATTGGGCAAAAAGACCATGCAGAAAGAACAAGGATTATGATGAGGAAGATATACACCCAAGCATCACGTGACCACGGTAGAAAGGACGACGGAGGAATTCTACCAATATACCAATATGGTAGATAGGACAAAGAGGGAATGCTACCAATCTATCAGGGAATGGATATTACAGGACAGAAGGAGGTAGCATGGTAGGAACGGAGAATCTACCATTGGACTAGGAAAGGTATATAAGGACATTCATTCATGTACCTAGCTTAGTTCTTCGCGATCAATTCAAGTCTTACAGCATTGGTTACCTTCTAGTTTCTGACTCGTCCGCACTTAACCAACAACCCAGTATACGTACTCGGTTGGCCTTGTTTCTCTACTCGTTACCTTTACCGTTCCTACTTGTTGATTATCTTACGGAGCCTGGAGGGGGCGATATACCCATCAACGACTATTGAACTACGGAGCCTGGAGGGGGCGACATACCCATCAACGCATACGACATACCGAATCGGACCCGAAGGGGCATTGAGCATACGACTACTTGGGAACACTTAAGGTAAGTGTTCAGTCTCGAAATACAACTAACTAGAACCCTAGGTACGACACGAGAGAAGCCAGGTTGTGACAGGACACAGGGATCAAGTTGATAACCAGCGAATGAATCATGTGACTTTCTACCATCTAACTGAAAGGAGCGGGTAGCTCAGGATCTGGGAATCGGGGAGTCGATAATCCGGACAGCACGAGGCTATATGACAAAGAGTCTTATTTAACTTAACTAATCAGAGCGATGTGACATTGGGATCTATAGACGCATTGACAATAGAATGAGTGCTTAATCTTCAATATGTATGCGCACGTCGACCACTTTTCCCGACTGATCCTTATTCAGCTTTCATCACTAACATACTATGGATGGTATACAAGGTGGTATACAACCGGAGGGTGTATCAGGACGCTCATTCATGTACTTAGCTTAGTTCTTCGCGATCAATCTAAGTCATTCAGCATTGGTTACCTTCCTAGTTTCTGACTCGTCTCACTTAACAACAACCCAGTATACGTACTCGGTTGGCCTTGTTTCTCTATTCGTTACCTTCTCGATTCTACTTGTCTTACGAAGCCTGGAGGGGGCGATATACCCATCCACGCATTGTCGACTTACGCTGGACCTGAATGGTCATCGGAGCCTACGTGCACATTGGAAGACACTTTAAGGTAAGTGTCCTGTCTCGAAATACAACCAACTAGAACCCTAGGTACGATACGAGAGAAGCCAGGTTGTGACAGTTTGACAGATCATTGTGGGGGCTTCTTATAATCTCGTCTGCAGTTGAGATTGGCTCCTCTGCAGGGCATACACAGGTGGCTCAGATGGATTGCCGATTGATTGACACGATCATTCAATTAAGTCTCTGTTTCGAACTCGCGAGTATCACCCGGGTTGGTAACTTTATAGGTATGGGAGAGCCTAAAAGACAGCGGCGCCTCGACAGTGGTTGTATGCGAAATGATCGCGGAGTACCCCTGAAGGACATCCCGGAATACATCAAAGATTAACTGTCTTTATAGGGTTGTATGATGTCATTTTATATACACAGAAATCTATCACATCAAAAATAGGCAAGATAACCTGAATCTGTCCTAGTCTTTTTCTCGCTTCATCTTTTTATTACTTCCCAAAACTTCAATGACTTTGCCCCGACCTTGAATTAGGGTTTGGGCTTCCACGCGCCAGAGAGTATATCCTATCCCAATTCCCAATTCATATCATCATAGGCAGTGCAACATGAAGCCATGGCAAAGCCTTCTGGCTTATTTCATGAGTTCCTTGTGTGGTTATACTATCATGATAGTTCAGTTGATCTCATATCTCATTGGTTAACCATCAACCAAGTTCTGATGTAAATCCAATGGCGCATGCAAGAGAAATGGTCCTGATATCCGCATAGGAAGCGACGCTCGACACATACAGCATTCTTGCCTTTGGATCACAGCTTGTGACTAAGGATCGTCTTCACCTTCTTTGGGGAAATTCGGGTTGATAGTACCGCTTGCTGGCCACCAAAAGTCCTCCTCTCTGTCTTCTTCCAGTTCCTCTAGCAATGTTTCAATTGTCAATGGACTTGCATTCTCCTCTGGATCGGACTCCAAGGTAAGATCTATTATCTCAGGTTCGGCCTTAGTAGTCACTGGATCATCAATTTTCCTGGCACGTCGCTTGGATCTACCAGTGGGAAGTGGAGGGAGTGGACTCTCATCATCTGTTTCTTCGCTGCTGCAAAGGTCGATGAAATTATTGCTGCTGGAAGAGGTCGGTTTGGTTGAAATAGTAGAGTAATTTCTTTTCCTTTTGTTTCCTTGTCGCCGCTGGTTGCGTATCCGAGAGAATTGGATTCGAGAGGCAATTGCTCTTCGAGACTGTTCGTCGAGCCCTCGCCGATCGTTCAACGGAGCGCCATCCAATTGACGAATTAGTACTTCCTCCTTGAGAGGAGTTTCGGCAATGAGATGTCGAGGCGTGCTGTCAGGGCGCGCCCAGCTGGCAAAAGGGCCTTTATAGTGAGGCCCTTTTCCGACGCCGTAAACGGGATGTCTAACCAGCTCCCCACACAGCAACATATTGTTCGCCAGTTGAGCCTCGGCATTAGGATCTGCCTGTTGGTCCCCGTCGTCGTGAATAGCCTCAGTAGCGCTTTCAAAGACCATACTCTGTTCATCACTGGCCTGAAATGGTCTTGATGATAGCACATGAAGGCCCCCAGCAGAATCTCCTATGAGAAGGTTGGTTTTGTCACTTGAAAATGAACCGCACATAACCGCGCCTGGAAAACGTGCGACATCATCAACATGAACATCCTCTTGGGAGCAAAGAATGTTCCACCTCTTTAGAACGGCATCTGAAGCACCACTGTAAAACTGGTCAGGGCCATGCCCCCATAGCGCCATCCTGACGCCGACATCTACTCGCTCCCTGGGAAGACTCTCATCTATCTGCTCAGAGGGACCATCATGCTCAAGTCGGAGCAGAATATCCCCGGGCTTGCGGTAATCCCAAAGGTATGTAACACCATCAGTACAGCTGGCAGTTACATAATAAGGATTCATCGGACAAAAGGTCACGTCATTTATATCCAGCGCAGGACAGTCAAGTTCTATTTTATGCATCTTTGACCTCAAAGGATCATATAACCGGACAACTGACCTAGCGAGCGAGGCTCTCGAGGGCGTCGGAGCACTCCCAGTAAGGAACAATGGCAATGAAGGATGCCATTTTATATCGAAGATGTTTTGCGCATTTGGGGAAAGGTGGATTGGGGTCGTCGATGCTTCATCCATGCGCCAAGCTGCAAGCAGCCCATTCTGTGGAACACCTTCATCCTTCTCATCCTTCTCTGACAACCCGGCAAGCAGGATGTTTCTTGTTGCTGGAATAGTGCCCCATGCTAATGAAGTCGATACCAATTCTATATCCTTCCTCCGCTGGCGCTGTTGAAATTCCAGCGGGATATGCTTTCGCTCTTTGATGTTCCATAGTCCAATAGAGTCCGTACCAGTTGCCAGTATTTGGTTGTCAAAATTCGAAGGCGCCATGACCTCAACTTTCGAATTATGCCCGAGCGTGCCAGCACAACCAGCATTGGCATGGCTGCTGACATCCCACAATTTCACAGTGTTATCATAGCTTGATGTAAAGAGAATATCATCAAACCATTGCATAGCAGTGACACTCATGAATAGACGCGTGTCTGTCTGGTTTTGGCCGGATGCCGCTCGCCTACAAGGACGTTTAACCCAGTGATCCGGTAGCTCCTTTATAGAGTTCCTTGTAAGGTCGCCTAAAACAAGATTTTTACCCCTGTTGTATTCCATGTTATGCTCATCACTCTGTGCAGTAGCGCCGGCTGCGAACCTGGTTCCATCAGGCGACCAGGCCAAAACAATAACATCATTGGACGCGCCTTGCCAGTACCGAGAAGGCTTTAGGTCTTGCGCAAAGCCGACTTGAAGTTGTCGGTTGGCGTTGCCCAATTCACGACTACGTAGGAGCCTGTTCAAATTTTTTGGGTTGCGAGAAGTCCTGCAGGGTGGAGGGTTATCCGGCCTCGGCCGAGGAACATCAATCCGAGAATGCTGAAAAGACTGGGGCGGTTCCGGCCTCGAATCCAACGGGAGTGACGAATGGCTTCCCCGTGGTCGGAATGGAACTGAGGAATTGCGTGATCTTTCGCTCGCATTGTCGTTTGAATCCCGCTCGGCGAAAAGGTTTATTCTCTCGTAATAATTGATGGGCCCCGTCCTCTGTCGGCCAGAACGTCGCGCTGCTGGTGTCGGCGCTGAATTTCTATTGGGTAACATGAGCTTGGAATTTTTTACGTACGCTGGCCGGTGTTTAGCGTACGAATTTCTCATGAATTGCGATAAGAGGAGCTGAGCCTCTTGCGTTAAGCCTTGGTTATTTTCTATGTCGGACATATACTTGGGCATTATGATAGTCCTAGCGTAGTAAAAATGCTTTGTCATATTAGCTGAGCTTCCTCGGTCTTTTTCCTTTTCTTTTTCAAAGGCTCCTTCTACCGGAGCCCAAAGTGATATCTACTTACCAAGAGGTAGTGTAATAGCGGCCTTCTAAAAGCCACAGTCGCTGAAACGAATAGCTTCCTTAGGCTTTGAAGGGTTCTCAACAAAGAACAGGATGCTATCAAATCATGTGAGTGAATAGCAGATATTTCCCAGCTCTATGGGAGAGCAAAATCAATATCCCATTATGATACTTTCCCCAGAAACAGTCAACACCGCATTTTGCTGGGCAAAAGCTCAATAATCATTCTGCCAGCGCAATAAATTGAATTGTTCGAGTATCGTACGGAGTAGTATGATAGGTATTGGAAGAAGATCTGCTTGAAATGAGGTATTGGATCAACACGATGTTAATTGAAAGCTGGTCGTTTAAACTCACATTTGCTAGTGATAGGAAATGGTAATATGACCAGAATATGGAAGATCAGGACGATACAGAGTAGAGTATGGAACATCAAAGTTGAGAGGTCAACATCTCAAGAAAGACACTCAACGCGTCCACGCGTCCGCGCGGAACCGCGATTGTCCCAGATTGGTAGGCGGTCAGATATACCAATGAGGGTGGGGTATCAATTATATGATCTGTGAAGGACTATCTAGAGCTCTGTGATAGGCTACGCCTAAAGTGGCACTCGGAACAGGTCCTCGCAAGCACGTGACAACTCCGTTTTGGGTCTTGAACAGGTGTTGGGTCGGCCTCATCTGCCCAGGGATCGTACAGAGCATCGGACGCCTCTCGACGCGTCAGGCATACATTTACGCGAGCCTTTATATACTAGCTTCTCCCTCTCTCCTCCTTTCTTTATCGAATCCTTTTTGTATATAGCTAAACAATAGCTTTCGAACTTAGCCCTTTACACTCTATTCACATACATTTGCATTTGATATAGATAAGCTTATAAGCTCGACCTGTACAGCATTTGGCCAATAGCCTATGATATAAAACAGCTGGGGAGCATTTGCATATTATCATACACTAATGAAACTAGAAACTCATCCTTTGGAAATGTTTCCATACAGAAAATTGACATGGCAATCAATAAAGCATGCTGTAAATGGTCCAACAAATACGGACTGATGAAGAGGAAAGGGGACAGAGACGTAATTAACATGTCACATGGTCAGACCAGTACTGTAGCCAGAAATAACAACACCCAAACACAGGGAGCCCTCTGCATAGTTACAACATAGGTATCATTTTCGAAAAACCCCATTTATGTTTGTGCTCAGGATTATCGGCGGCTTCTTTTTATTTCGAAACAGCCTGGGTTCTCCTCCGAGCGGCAACTGTCATGCCGTAGATGACATCCTTGAATGCAAACAAGAATGCTGCAGTGATTGCACTCTGGGTCACCTTTGGTCCAATTCCTGTGCCGTGTTGTCAGCCTAAGATGCAAATATTCGGTTTAACACGCGAAGCTCGATTTACCTTTATACAGACCCACGTAGCCTTCCTCCTTGATGATTCTCTTTAAGCTTCCATTCAGACTCTCTTTGGGGCCATCTCTGCTAGCGACATGCATCCGACTCTTGATCGTGATATAAGGATATGTAATCGAAGTGGCTAGAATCTTGCCTAGAGCGCCGAGATAAAACGCATCTTTCGGAGTAACGCGTCTTCGGCGTTCCAAGACATTCTTCAATTGCTCAAAGATTGTATATTGGAGGATGGGATTGATGACCAACACGAGCGCCGGAAGGACGCCGGCAAAAAGGGCTTTGGGGCCCTCTTCACGAAGAAGCTCCATCAGGGTATTGATAGTTGACGCTCGTGCTTTCTTGGGGGGCGTCCCGGGCAGGGTCTGCTCGTCAGAATCGGATTTGCGGGCCGTCATTCGAGTGTTTATGACCCAGATTGGGTTGGTAATCATGACTGTTGCACTGCCAGCGATAGCACCAGCAACCATGGACTCAAAGGTCGTGAGCTTTTTCGAAGCCCGGCCGGCCTTGATAGCGGCCTTCTCAAACGCAGACCGCGTCCACTCATACCAGTAGTAGTACACAAAATTGGTGACACTGATTCCGAACAGTGCAGACTCCAGTCCCGAGTATAGGCCCGAGAACCCTTCCCGCTGCACAATTCGACGGACGGCATCGAGGGTGGTAGAATGGGCGCGCTTCGATTCGACTTGCGCTCTCGTTGAAAGGGTAATCAGGGGGTAACTGCAAGGAGAACAATGTCAAATGCCTGCGCAGAACTGCCAAAAAGGGGAGGCAATTGATGCGACGCACGTCAAAGCCATGGAAAGGATCCCGCCTCCAGCCCCGGACAATGCATGTGCTACGTTATCACTTTGCTGGGCGGCAGCAGACGCCGCCGCCGCCTTCTTCTGCTGTTCAATGGTTGACTGAGACATGACGGCGACGGAATAGTAACGATGTGGTTAGTATGGCGGAAATGATAGTGGAGTCAGCGTATTCTGGGCCAAATAGTCTATAGCCGGGGAAAAGAATGGATTGTCTTAATCCAAATGACAAGCTTTTAAATAAATCTTCTAGAGGCGACGGACAGGGGTAAAAGAGGAAATGCAGGAGAGAATGGAAGTGCAGGGCTATTATGAGTGTCCAGGACGCGGTAATCATTCGGTTCGAAACGGCGGACGAATGATGGCCTTCATGACGTTTTGCCGAACAACTGTGCCTCGGTATTTTACTTCCTTTTGGCCCCTCCCCTTTCCGAAAGAAGGGAGAGATTGATTCTAACGTTGAAATAGCACCTAACGCCTAATTTAATTACAAGGAAATTAGTTGTGGTGTGCAGATTATGTATGAATCGTTCATTATATTCGTCGGGACTGTTTCCCCAGTATAAAACTGGTATTCGGAACCTGTGCATGTGAAAAGGGCTAGTGTGCTCATTTTGGCTTTCTCACTACAAATATCTTTACTCAGAACATGTCTCATACTCCATGTAGAACCAGATAGCTACCGGACATGTGGTTGTAAAACGCAATACTTGAAATCCCAACTGATAAAATATCAACCAGATGAAGATATTGCTCCGGACATTCATTAAGTTCTTTCCATTAATCCATTCCAACAAAAAACACGCATGGAACCCAACCTGCTGAAGACAATGGGGGCAACGAGACGTAGGCATGCTGTCGAAAAGATAAGAACAAAAGAAAAAGAAAAGAACACCAGCAGTAATCACAGTAAATAGAAAAGATAAGAAAAACAGCAAGAGGACAATAAACGCAGACCGTCTAAAGCAGGATGGAAGCCGGGGGAGGAAAGGAGTTGTAAGAAGATTATGAAGAGAATAGATGAGAGATCCCAGCAGTCATCGCAAGCCCAAGTACCTGGGTGTGGTCAGTCCGTCATCACAGCACCGATTTTGAATGTTAAAAGCATGCTGGAGTGATAACCCGTCAAGATTGTTGTTCACTGCCACGTATTGTCAGGGGTCCCTATCCATAGAATTACTGACCGTCAGGCGGAAATGATCCCCGGCGAGGTGTGGAGGAGGTTGGTGAATTTAGCAGCATCCGCCTGCAGAGCCAGACTGGACGCCCTGGCCTTGGCTGACCTGCACAGTTGGCTTGTTGTTGATGGTGGCAGTCCCCATGCGCTCCTTAATCTGTCTTGCCATCGTCAAGAAAGCTTGTTCGACATTAGAGGCATTTTTGGCGGAAGTCTCAAGGAACGGGATTCCCAGGCTATCGGCAAATTCCTAAGAAAGCCAGGTCAGTTCTCATGGTCCCAGAAGGCACATCACGGGGTCAAGATTGTGCTTTCGTAAACCATACCTTCGCCACGGTATATTCCACAACTTTCTTGTCTTCCATGTCGCTCTTGTTGCCCACAAGCAGCTTGTTGACACCTTCGGTTGCATAGCGATCAATTTCCTGGAGCCACTGCTTGACGTTGTTGAAAGAATCCATGTCGGTCACATCATAGACAACACAGATACCATGGGCGCCACGGTAGTAGGATGAGGTAATGGTTCGGAAACGCTCCTGGCCTGCAGTATCCCACTAAAAACATCTGTCAGTTATGCCACGTCAATCTGAACATAGGTGCTGCCTTGTTTATACAATCTGAAGCTTCACAGTCTTGCCGTCGAGTTCGATGGTCCGGATTTTCTAGAGCCACAGTTAGATTGTTATAATGCCTATAATGTGAAAGATCGCAACGAGGGAGTTACATACAAAATCCACGCCAATCGTGGAGATGTAGCTTTCCGTGTAGGTATCGTCGGCGAATCGAAGGAGCAAGCAAGACTTTCCAACACCGGAGTCTCCAATAAGCAGGAGCTTGAAGAGGTAGTCGTATCTATTTCGATGATTAGTTCTCCAGGAGATCAGGTCGCAGACCGCATATCTGCCGCGAAGATAAGGACTGATCGGGGCGCTTAGGGGTGGGAAATGCTCTAAGAGAAACCAGCAGGTCAGCAAAAAGATGGTCAAAACGAAGCAAAAAAAAAAAAAGGAAAACACTGTATTGAAACCAAAGTGGCAAATCAACCCTCTGGTTTCTAATAAGGAAACAAGGACCTTCTGAGGGAGAAGTGATCCAAACCGGGGACGGATTCATCATCAGGCAGAGAACTTACCACTCGGGATTCATGATGGGTAGAGGCGAAATAGGGATATCCGTTTGTCAAGAGGAGGGAAAAATTGGGTAGAGCGAGAAAAAAAAGAAGTGGGAAGAGCCAAGCACTGCAAGTCGATGGAAGTGGAAGAGAAAGAGAGAGCGTAGGTTGCTATACTCTGGTTTGTGGTTGATGGCGGGCGACTTGAAATGGCGGTTGCGTTGCGTTGCGGTGCTGGAGTGCAGGAGAGCAGGCGAGCCCAGCGTGCAGGTTCCTTTTGGGTCGGGACCGTTTCATTTCACCTCCCGATCCAGTCTAGCGCATCCATTTATACAGTACTATGACCACTACTGCTATTTTTTTACCGCTTATCCCGTGACTACTCGGTAATCATAAGAAAGAAATAGTATCAGGCTGATAATGGAATGAATGTCTCAGATGACCATTGTGTGCATGTTGTGACTTAATCATACTCATGCTCTCTATTTGTGATGAACATGCTCATGATTGAACAGTGCTCCCCACCCCCCCCCCCAATAAAAATAGCTCCTAATGATAACTACAGAGTAGGTTTTTAAAAAAAAAGGAAAATCAATGAGCCTGGAGCCATTCCAAAACAGCTTTCTCATCCCTTTCCTTGTAAGAAGCGTTGGTTCGAATGCTGTCAGAAACAATGACGAGTGCGCGATTGTAGGCACTGGTATCCTTGTTTTGGAAGAATGAGGTGATATCTGCTCCAACCTGGTGGTCCGCGAATTTGGAAAGGCCCATTCGCACAAACCGCTCAAAGACCACATTGTTTGCGGACAGTCGGGCCTCGACGATACTCCAGTTGTTCTTCATATACTCCCATAGGAGATGTCGGACTTTGGAATTCGCGGCCAGAGAGACAGCACCATTGTGGACATCTTGGATAGCTACCTTGTCCGAAAAGACAAAGTCTAAGTAATCATTCACGAGGTCAGCAGTTTTAATACGCCCAAGCGCTGCCAGACAAATCTCTTTGCCGTCAACAGAGTCCGTCTTAAGATATTCATCCTTGACGGCATCATATTCCTTGCGACCACCTTCCGAGATCGCAATTCCAAAGATCGCCGATCGCAAATTAGTGTGCACAGCAGTTTTATCTTGCCCCGTGGCCCAGAGTTCGAAGCGACGTTTAGCCTCGGCAACGATGCTAGAGCTCCGATATTAGTTGCAATTTTGAAACACATACTTGGAGAGGTACACTTGCCCTTCATGGCCCGCAAGGCCGGCTACTGTGATCAGGAGCTTCCGGAGCTGCACAGTGAGGTAATCCTCATCAGGTTTGAAATCCCAGCCAATTTTTTCAGCAGCGGGAGTGGTCACTTCAAGAGCAAATTTCTTTAGGCCCGACGCTGCGTCTTCATTCTGAGAGAATACGGAGCGTAAATTTGAGAGGGACGAGGATATTTGAGACCAGACACTGAGAAGACATTAGAACAGATGCATCAAGACCAGGGAGAAGAAGAGTGTCGGAGTGTCCTGGAAACTAACAGATAGTTTTGCTCCCCTTTGAAGCCGTTCAACAATGCCAACAGCGCAGCAGTAGTGCCTTCCCCAGACACGGCCAGGGCAGCAGCATCACCAATCAAGCCGATTTTGTCTTCGGTACTCAGTAGATCAAGAGACTTCCCAAGTTTTGCCAGGCGATCGGCTGGGTAATTTGTTCGATAGAATCCTGAAAGGTTTTTGTTAATCTTGTAAAAAGAGTCTCGATTGATTCCCTCGACGGTGTCAACTCTTGAGTTCAGGGCACGAGAGTCGACGTCTGTGGAGCTTGGATCTGACTTGATGCCCAGGGGAATCCACCAGGTTGTTTCATCCTCCTCGGGCTTCACATCACCCGTTGACAGGAATCGGTTCTGGCGGATGCTAACTTGTCCCTGTTCTTCGGCCACAGTAACAACAGGGAAACCGATTTTTCGGATCCAAGGGTCCTTTGGGAATATGAGTTGAAAGCTCGAAAGGATCTCTGTCTGGTTCTCACTCACCATGAAGCTGTTGACATCTTGCTTCGAGGCGTTACTAAGAGCGGACCAAAGGTCATTTGTGGTGGCGTTTCCTGCAATAAACTGTCAATAAATCCCGGGAAAGATTTCAATCTTCAAAGACGCACCATAGGCATGGGTTCTGAGATAGTCGGCCACTCCGCGTAGGAAGGTCTCGCGACCAAGATGTTCGCTGAGCATTCGAATCACCGAACTTCCCTTCAAGTAACTGATATGATCGAAAATCTGGTCGACTTCAAGAGCGTTTTTAACGGGTACCTCGATAGGATGAGATGCGCGCAAGGAGTCTAGTTGGAACGCTTGTTGAACACCTTCAGCCTGGGAAACTGTTAATTACTTCCTAAACGAATTGCATCATTACCTCTGGTATTGCGTACGACAAACTGGGACCATATGTTCCACTCTGCATGTTGATATTAGAACTCTGTGATTTACAATCGGTAAAGGAGATGATGTCCTTACCAGGGTAGAAGTGGTCGACAGCAAGCCAGCCAACCCAGGTGGCGAAGCCCTCATTGAGCCAGAGCTCATTCCACCAGTCCATAGTCACCAGGTTGCCAAACCATTGATGGGCCAGTTCTGAGAGCCCCAGGGATTAGAATGACTGACTGCAGTACTGGGACAAACAAAATGAGACTAACCGTGCGCGACAACGTATGCAATGCGATTCTTATACCGGGTGTCAGATTTGCCCTCATCGAATAATACGGCAGTCGTGCGGTATGTGATGAGACCCCAATTTTCCATGGCGCCCATAGCCTAAATCATCACAGTAAGCCTTGTTTATATCTCCAATAAAGAACAAAGCTAGTAGCATACAAATTCGTGGACAGCAAGAAGGTCTGCCTTGGGTAGGGGGTACTCGACTTCAAAGACTTCTGAGAAATAGTCAACTGTACGATGAGCGCATTCCAAGGCGAAGCGAGCTTGTTCTTTGAGGCCTTTCGTGGTATATACACGGACGGGAATACTCTTGCCCTTGTATTTGCGCTGCGTCATTGCTTCGACATAGTCAAAATCACCGACTGCCCATGCAAGAAGCTGCAAAACGATTCGCGCATTAGCTTTACATTTAGGTAACGATGTATATGAGTATATACTAACGTAAGTGCTCATCACTGGAGTCCTCTCAAATGTGACGAATTTGAGCCCAGGATTGCTTCCAACCCTCTCTGACTTAACAGGCATGTTGCTCAGTGCAGTTTGTCCTTTGGGCACCTCGATCTCGAAGTCAAATGTTGCCTTCAAGCTCGGCTCGTCAAAGCAGGGAATAGCTCTCCGCGCATCACACGATTCAAATTGTGTGCTTAACATGTAGTAGAAGTCTCCCTCCTTTGGAGTGTCTGTAGCAGTCTCTGCTACAGGCTTGTACTTGGAACGGTAAAACCCTGCCATAGCATTGTTCATGGTACCCTTAAAGTTAATGGACAGGACAATATCGGAGGGAGTGACTTCTTGCGGGAATTTGAATGACACTCGTTCTGACTTCTTGTTGTACGTTATCTCGGACGCCTTTGCCAACTTGTCGCCTGGTAAAAGTACAATAATGTCGTCGAATCAGTAACTTGAATAACCGCACTCATTATTTGGTGGGAAGGAAGGGGCTCTCGATGACGGACCATTATGTGTCAAAATCTCTACATTCTGGACTTCAATATCCTTCGAATTGAGGACGATCTCTTGAGTCGGGCGGGTAATTCTCGCATCAACCTTCACAGTGCCGTTGTAACCCCATGAACCACCAAGCTGCAGGTCATACAGAGAGACGTGATAATGAAGGGGTTTGGCCCTGGGAGTTGGTCAGATGGTCGTTCTGGAAGGTCGAGTGTTTTTGATCACATACACATCGGGAAGGATCTCTCTATCCTTTGCCGCCATTGCGTGAGCTTCAGCGGAACAGTATCGTACGCGTGAAATTGGTAGATGAAGCTTAAGGGATCGAAAAGAAGATATGCCAGAAGGACGAGGTCGCGAGTAATTCTCGAAGGAGGTGGAATGGCCGGGAGATCCGGAGGGAGAAATGGAGAAGAACGAGGAGTAGATGGAGGGGAAGAGGGGTCGATAGGTCGGAGGACGACACCGGATTGCTTCAGTCGTAGTCACGCCAGCGTATCTGGCCGATGCGATACACCTGCTTCTCCACATCTGCTCGACACAAATTACTTTTGGGGCATCAATTGCATTGGGCGGCCCAAAAATGAATTATACTGTAGTGATAACAGATTCTAGCAAAGAATTACTGAAACAAGTTAGGGCACTTTTGTATGTAATTAACACGGGTTTCTTGTAATAACACGACGGAGCTTTCGATGGTGTTTTATCCGCCTTAACTAGTTACATCATTACGTGCGATTCGATTTACCACAACTTAACAATTTTTCTCCCCAACTTGGTCAATTTCGAATCTCTTTCGCCCCTCCTCTTCCTCCTCACATTTTTTGCGATCTCAAAAAAGACAAAGCAAGACATGGCCGATTCAGACGAAGAGTACATTGGAGATGTCACAGAAGACGAAGATTTGCAAGGATCGCAAAGTGCTGCCGCCTCTCGTGCAAAGCGGAGAAGAAAGCAGCGCGGGGGAGCAGAATGGGAAGTCTCTAGAACTTGGGAGACTCTAGTGGAGGGGGCAGATGGTACAATCAGCTCTACCGTCGAAGGGTTGCTGGAGGCTGGTAAAAGAAAGAGGTAAGCTCTAGTACGGGTAGGATAAAATTTGCGTATATGAACGCGGCCAGAAACAAATTGTGCTGAGACTGGATGCTCTCACAGGCTACTCCGAGACACGACTCCTTTACAACGTGGTATTATTCGACATCTTATTCTGGTCCTGGATCTGTCACAATCTATGGCCGAGAAAGACTTACGACCGACACGATACCTCCTAACGATTCGATACGCACAAGAATTTGTGAGAGAATTCTTCGAACAGAACCCAATCTCCCAGCTCGGTTTGCTCGGCTTGAGGGATGGGCTTGCGGTCAGAATAAGTGATATGAGCGGTAATCCAACGGAACATATAAACGCGATCCAAGCCTTAAGGACGCAGGATCCAAAAGGTCTTCCCAGCTTGCAGAATGGGCTTGAGATGGCTCGAGGTTCCCTTTTGTGAGTTATTTTGTTTTCACAAGACCAGTCGCATGGCCCATTCCCGCTAACAAATCCCCCACCAGCCACACTCCAAGCCACGGTACACGCGAAATCCTGATCATATTCGGCTCTCTCCTGTCCTCAGATCCCGGTGACATCCATCAGATGATATCTACTCTTGTTAATGACAGGATCCGAGTCGGGATCGTTGGTCTTGCTGCTCAGGTGGCCATTTGCCGTGAACTCTGTGCAAAAACCAATGGCGGCGATGATACTACGTACGGCGTGGCTCTCAACGAGCAGCATTTTCGTGAATTGGTAATGGACGTGACTACTCCACCAGCTACATACTCTCAGAAACAGTCCGCAAGTTCCCTTTTGATGATGGGTTTCCCATCTCGCACTGTCGAGGCGAGTCCTTCACTTTGCGCATGTCATTCTAAGCCCTCTTGCGGAGGGTACCTTTGCTCACGGTGCAGTAGCAAGGTTTGTGGTCTCCCTGCTGAATGCCCAGCGTGTGGCCTTACCTTAATTCTTTCCACCCATCTTGCTCGATCTTATCATCACTTGTTTCCTTTAAAAAACTGGGTGGAGGTACCATGGCAACGTGCATCCAAGAGCTCTGCATGCTTCGCGTGTGGCATAACTTTCCCATCAGTGCCACCTGAGGACCAGTGGCCGGTTACTGAGAATAGCGCAAAAGGGATGAGTGTAAGCAGTCGCTATGAATGCACTGTATGCATAAATCACTTTTGCATTGACTGTGACCTTTTTGCTCATGAGGTCGTACATAATTGCCCTGGTTGTCAAAGCAAGCAGATTCCAGAGAAGGTTGAAGATTCTTCTTCCGGTCACCTTGCGAATGTGGATACAATGGACACGACAGGATAATGCTTTCTTTCTTTCTCTTTTCCTTTTTCATCTTCTTCTTCTCTCTTTCTCTCTTTTTTCCTTTTCCCTTCTCAAGTTAAGCATATGCATGACCGGCGTTATATTGCATATTACATCAGAACTCACATAGATTCACTATGTAAGCCAGGAAAGAGCTAGATTTACATATGAAATTCGATAGCGGAAATACTCCAAGTTACCCCAGAAGTACATACGTCATTCAATCCGCGGACCTCGGTCAAATCTTACCCCTGGTATATTACCCCTAATATACTTTATATTATTGTAGATAATCATATTCTGGCGAAAACGCACCAATAGCGTACTAAAATATGTTCTATTTGATAGATCATTAGTCAATTGCCATATATTCTCCTATATGAGGTACAAGGCGACGCTACAGTATGGCATCCTGAAAAACACTCACTAAGCCCCACTTCTGATTTATCTCTAGCGCAGCTTCTCTACCCCAAATCAATATTACAGAAGCAAATGGGACAGAATGGAGCAAACAACTGAACCTCAATCCGGAGCATCTCAGGCAAGCTTATTCGAGAGATTGAAATCATATCCATTTAATACCGACTCAGAGTTTGCCAATGGTCTCTCTATTATACTTGGTCACCCAGACGTCCCCGCCAGTGAGACTGAGATCAATCGCAACGATGATCTAGTATTACAGGCAAAATGCTTTTATTTCTCGCGGTATGCTACTTCCCGCATCATTTTGATACGGGACTGACATTCAGTGCTTACTAGGAAAGAAGATCTGTCACCACCACTTGACTTTGCGGCATTCAAAGTGTGGTTGGCACAAGGCGCAGGAGCAGTACAGTCATCCCACCCATCCGTCCAACCTGGGGAACCTTCCATGCTCTCAAATCCGACCCGAACTTCTGCACAAGAGCCAACCTATCCGTCATCTTTCGCACACATAGTTGAACTCATCACCACCGGTCAACCGATCCCAGGGATTCAGCAAATACCAGACACGGTATTAACGGGTCATGATACCTCGAGCGAACAGCCGAAGAGATTAAAGCCGTGGGAAAAGGAACGAGACAAGTCCAGTGAAACGGTATGAAGTGAGAGGGGAAATCTTGATGATGATGTATTGAGTACGAATTTCAATCTATTTGAACTAAAAACATCGGCGCAAGCTAAGGCAGTTCCCTTTTTTTTTTTTTTTCCCTTCCTTTCTTTCTATTGAGTTATTTCTGGCAGATAATAATACAACTGGATTCATGTTTCGTAAGAATGATGAGACGAGCATGACAAAAGATCAGCACAATACATAAACAATGGAAACAAACGCATGTGTGGTGGTAAAGTTCCGCATCTTCTTGGATAAACCAAAGCTCCAGCATATCATCACACACCTTATCTTTTCCTTATTCTAGTGACATATTAATCATCTGCAAAGCAAGCAATTGCCTCGTAGAACAATGCATGTATACTGATACCAATCGGCGGGCAAAGAAAACAGAAGAAAAGAAGAAGGACCAAAAAAGAAAGAGAAAGAGAGATAAAGAAAAGGAAAGGATATGGAACAGATACTCTTTATCACTTCTTGTGGCAATCAGCGTAAACTGACGAGTGGCCGGATAAGTATCGATATTATCGATATGCAAGACAGAATCAGAGTGTAGATTTGCATTCAGGGCAGAAGATATTGTCGAGGAGTCCGGTTCCGCGTGAGCGATTGTGTCACTTATCGAGTCAGCGAAATGGTGGGTAATTAGAATTCCACTGGCCTCCACGGCCGAAACGCCCTCCAGTTTGGCCTGTCAGCTGGAATCTGTCATCACCGAAGTTGTTGAAGCGACCGATTTGCATGCCGGTACCTGGCCCAGGGCGGGTTGCATGAGACGGGTTGCAGCAAAGCATGGCCACCCGTGATCCAAACTTTGAGCCGCGCAAGGAAACCATGTGCTTACTATATATCGGCACGCTCGTTAGAATAGTCAAGGTCACTCATCAGTGATTGGGCAGCAAGGGGACGACAATACCGAATATGACTAGCGACCAATTCACGCTGGTGAGACGCAGCGTTTATCAAAATCCATTGAACAAGATAATTTCCGTATTGGTCTCCGGCAACTATGAAAGAAGCTGAGCATTTGGTCACCTGAAAGGGGGTGAGGGAGGCACATTCAAACTTACTGTCAATCAAAGGCATCCTTGGTCTATCAGTACGCCCGGTACACACACGAGAAAGGTAGCGGTCCAAGAACTCAGAGCCGCCTATCTTCAGACACTTCTCGACGATCTTCGAGGCAAACTGATCCATGCTGTAGTCAACAGACCGAAGGAGGATGTGCTCAATAGCGCGGCTTCTATCGTGAGGAGCACCGTGTTCGCAAATATGTTGGATACACCAATTTCCGAATTGGCCATGGGCGAGCACGTCAATTTTTGCTATCACTTCTTCGATGGCAGGTCGCTATATGTGTTGTTAGCTTAGTCCCTTCGGATGCTCATATATTTCAATACCTTCTCATCTTCGACACAGTTCTCAAAGATATTTTGAACTACCAGGCTCCCTGTTTCTCCAAGAGCAACTTCATGCCACATTCCTCGCAAAGCTTCGTTGACTTTGGCCATGATTTGCGGGGGCTCGCCACTCCAACGCAGCTCGAAGAGCTTCTGCCAGACATGGCATGCGTATCGGTGGATCACTGTTTCTGGAATCCTGCGTAAAAGCTCATGGACCATGATAGCTTTGTGCTCTTCGGGAACGCAGTCGAACGCCTTTTGAATTACATGACATCCGAAGGGGTCCATGCTAAGGCTCAACGCGTTACCCTTGATCGTATTGGCTATTGCAACAACCTGTTCCGGTGTACCGTGCTCGAAGCAACGTTGAACAAGAAAGTTGCCAAAGCGGTTGACCATCAAAGGATAAGCCTGGTTCACTATGGCCTCGACCATATCGTACTTTTGTTCTGTGGTGCCGATTTTGAGCTTCTGCTGAAGAAAAATCGATGCCTGTTGGTCATTGTTACAAACGATCTTGTCCACTATATACTTCCAGTCGCAAGAGACATTTTTGTCCAGAAGTCGACGATAATTTAGCGGCTCAAGCGGCGGAACATGCGTTGGCATAGAAGTGCCACCACCGACCTAAAAAGAAAAAGAAAAGAAAAAAAAACATCTCAGTCGTACGTCGTATGTCACAGTAAATATGTCGAACAGTAACTTACCAGTGATGTTGTCCAAGGCATCACATTCCCATTTGCTGAAGTAAATTCAGTCGCCGTTGGAGAGAGCGGCGTTCCAATTGGCCGTGGGTTATACGGAGGAACTTGGTACATTGGAACTTGCTGGTAAGTGTTGCATCCCCTATCTGCAGGTGATCTAGAAATTGGGCTTGTAGGGATTCCCGGAGAAAAAGTTCCCCAAGGAGAGCTCTGTGGTGGGAAGCATGATCCGCCACGGTTCATTTGCGACATAGAGCGGCGCGGCCCTGGGCCTGGGGCTGGAAGGTATCGGGCATGTTCATCAGGAAAGCGTCCATGAAAATTCGCGGTGCCAGAAGAAGGTCCTGCAAGCACTCGCTGGGAAGGAAATGAATTGGAAACAGGTATACCAGAAGCTGTGGGCGAGCCAGCCCAGAATTTGCTGGGTTCGGGGCCAATTGAGTTGGCATTCAGGGACAAAGAATCTCCGAGCTGGTTGTCAGAAGCAGGGGGATTAACGCTCATACCAAATTGCTGCTGAGGCGGAGCGGCCCAAAACCCGTGAGCTTTGTTGTACGCACCAGCCGAGTGTGCATCGGAGACGTCGGACCGTGAGTCTTCCTGCCCGTTCCACGTATCTTGGAAGTGACTGAAAGCCCCATTCGATGCATTGAAAGCATTCTGTAATTGGCTGATTGTCTGTTCACTAACCTCGCGTCCGTTGAACTCGAGTTCGGATGGGGAGCCAAGAGCCTGGTCCAAGGTGTGATTCATTACACGCGTCTGTGCTAGCTCTTGCTCCTGAAGGGCAATCTTGGAATTAGCGGCAAGGAGTTCCTGCTTAAGTCGGAGCACCTCAGTCGCTTCGATGCTTTTTGTTTCACCTGGAGCTGAGCCCTCAAGCGGCCCGTTTGCGAGCGTCGTACTCGAAGGGCCAATGGCCTCTACCTGGGCACGTCCTATGGGGACAGCATTGGTATTGACCAAAAAATGCTTTTGCTTGCCGAGTATTGTCTGTTGCTCTGAGAGCTTCGCAAGGATATCTTGGCTAGGAGAGGTTTTGGCTCCAGATTGGGGTTTAAGAGAAAGCTTGGTCAGTATTTTTTCCATCTCAGACTGTCCAACTGAGGAAACATGCTTGGGATGTTCCAGCTTCTGCTTGTGGGATTGTGAGCCAATGATCCTGATTGAAAGGTCTGTGAGAACGTAGGAATCTGACCTTGTGTGGTAAAACATCGTCACTTTCGCCCACGGGTGGTTGGAAATTGCCGAGCCTTGAGGATACGAGAGGGTCAGCGGTGGTATGAGAAGTGCTTGATTGCCTGTGTCCCTGTGAAAGCAATAAGTTCAGCCGTTCTGCGGCTATCACCTTTCAAGTTGACTTACTAGTTTTTCACGCCCAGAGGAAATGGCGCGCGCGTTGACGCCCCCCTCATTAGAAAGTGAACATCCTCCGGAGCGCTTGCGGTTGATTTTAGGGGAACCAGTTGAAAGCAAAGTCATGTTGCCTCTCGCGACAGCAATCGCTGCCCTGAAAACCGCAAAGTGGCAGTTAAAGGTATAAAGAAAAAGAAAAAAGACTGGTAAGCAAGGC
Source organism: Aspergillus chevalieri (assembly GCF_016861735.1). Classification (NCBI taxonomy): domain Eukaryota; kingdom Fungi; phylum Ascomycota; class Eurotiomycetes; order Eurotiales; family Aspergillaceae; genus Aspergillus; species Aspergillus chevalieri. Next base: position 2,099,747 of record NC_057367.1, on the reverse strand, counting down.
GCTGCGAGAAAACAAACGATGAAGTAGCGTGTGGAGTCAAGGTAGGCAATTGGGTACACTTGACAAAATTCAAATGATTTCACATGTAACAGTGATCTGGCAGTGGTGCAGATGTTTGCGAGATGATGGTAAGTAGAAAGATAGAACTAATTCGGCGAGCAGAACGAAACACGATAGATGGCAGTGTCTGAAGAAAAGAGATGAAAAGGAAAATCAAGAGGGAGATTCGCAAAAACAAAGATATCAAGGGCGGAGGAAACGACGAATGCAGTTACAGAGTGGGACGGAACGAAAGACCAGAGGAAGGAGCCCTAATGGGAAGCAGTGATGGGAGGTACCTAAAAGGGAAAGCCCTTCATCGGCAGAACCTTACTTACAGCCTTTTTTTTTTTCTTTCCTTTTTTTTGCACACACATGAGGCAGACAAAGAACAGGAAAATGTAAGTCTGTCTGCTAACATCGTGAATGATTATTGGTGTTATGTTCTTGTTGGTAATTGAGTGATCAAAGTGGCCAAAGTTCTATGGCCTTAGAGAAAGCGCACAGATAAACATTATTACTCACATAACAATTTTTGCAGTGTCATTAGGATACTTTTATAACAAACATGATCCGTACGTTCCTGGTCCCCTGCTAAGAAAGGAACCAGGCGATATCTGCCAAAATGTGTTGAAATGCCCTGCGGCAAATAGACCGCCGTGACCTTTCCAACGGCAGCTATCACTCAGTACTATAAAGTCAGGTTGTCCGACACCTGTAAGTATGGGTACGAGACGTGCCGCTTGTTCAAGGCCGTGTAGATCCGCGCCCCAAATCATCAGCTCCAATCGCTCATTCTCTAGGGGGCGAAGAAACAACGCCCCCAGACCTTTCTGGTAGGTATATTCGGACACATACTTCTGTGCTTTCTCAGAGCCAAGTCCCGTTTCATTTGCGTAATGAGAACTGTATGCGTCTGAGAGCACCAGGTTACCACGACAAACGCGAATTGGAAATGCCGGATTTTTTGAGGGAGGCAAGTCATCGCCTACAGCAAGGACTATGACATTTCCAGGCCCGTTTTTGGATGTTTGGTCTAGAGAAGGAGCGATTGAGCTGCGTTTCTCAACTATCAGCGAATCCGCTGCAAAATATTGCAGAAGGTTCCGGCTAATTTGGAGCGCAATGTGTTCAGCACCAGCCGAGCAAGTAGAGATTGTGAAAGTCCCATTGGAGCGCAATATAGCATCCATTGCACCCATTTGACGGCCGTGTCTTTGGTAAATATTCTTCCATTCGGTTCCGTTTGATGCTACCCATTGATCCAGAGGGCCTCTAAGATACCATGTCTTCTCACATAGACCTGGGTCCACGATAAATGGACGTTCCATTCTATCCAGCACCAAAGCGACCGGGACTTCTACCCGGGTGCTGACTGAAAGATGGAAGCGATGTATATTCTGCGTCTGCAGGTACCAAACCTCATTCTTCAGATCTCGGGTGACTTCTATTTTGCCGTTCATGTCAGGTGACTGCAGCTGGTCGACATAAATCCCATACATAGATCCCATGGCCCCAGATGACGGAATATTTATGGTGAATGATAGTGGGATTTTTGGTCGGTACTGGGAAATGGCCTTCTCTTCGTAAAACCCCAACAATGACGAAGTGGTCATGATTCCTTCAAACCAATGGCCTTTTCCAGGTAGCTCATTGTATTGAGACGGCAACTGGAGTCTTTCAAGTAGCTCGTGCATAAGGCGAGAGTGGTACACTGGTACATTATCATCATTAGAGCCATGTTGCTGCAGGATCGGGATGCCTGCAGCATTTTCCAACAGAAGTTCATGTTTATAACTTGACCGAGACCTCTGGAGAACGGATGAGACTAGTGGGTCGGAATCATGCCACATACTGTATGGCACATAGTCTGCATCTTTAGCATACTCTCATTTGCGGGAAGATTCGAAGTACGTACTTTCAATGGAAGAATATCCTGATACTGGCGCCGCCGCAATAATCTTGTCAGGATAGTGGGTCGAAAGATACCATACCCCTTGTCCTATAAAGGTAGTTCCTGCTTAGCTGCATAGAAACTTTCATTTATGAGGCACTAGGACACAATACCTCCATTCGAATGGCCAGTGATAATCCAGTCATCCACAGCCGCATGCGGGCCTTGCCAGTTAACATTTCTGATCCATTGAGGGATTGTCGCTATAGCAGCCTGAACATCAGAGGTACCCCAAATGTCTATAGCTTAATCAGTAGGTTTGACACAATGAAAGTTTCATAAGACTCACGCCAGTCATCGCCGCTCCATGGGGTAACACCAGTCGGAAGCAACTTCCACGAACAAACATAATCGGCAGCATCCAACATTCCACGCACCAGGGGTGTATCTGCCTGAAGCCCTGCCCCGTGGAGAGCAATCATCACAGGCATGGTGTTTCGTCCCTCACGAACCCCACAAATGGAAGTAAGCGGCGGTGGTCTCAGAATAGCATAAGAAACTATTTTTGCAGGATGAAGGAATGTGATTTTTTGTGCTTCTGAAAGGGACTTCTCGACGAGTTTCATCTGAAAGGGCAGCGACCCGAGAACCTCACCTTTTTCTGTATTCGTCTTGTAGATAATGTCGATGGAGAAATCTAACTTCAATGGAGACTCAATGGAAATGTTAAAGATTAGTGGTCGGATTTGGTACGGGGAAAGATGTAGACTTTCCATGTCTAGCACATATTGAGTGGCCTGGTCGATCCATTAATTCATTTGCAAGCAACACTCGTGGCACCTCAGAAACTGACATCTGGCGAACTAAGAGAGACAATTTCAACCCACTCAGCTAGATTGTTCTGCACATTAATCGACGCCCAGCTACTTCCAAGCTTTCCCTGAGTAATGTCAGATACCAAGAGGGTCCCTGAGTCGATGCTCAAAGACATTTGGCGCTCTTCAGCTTCAACATTGACCCCAATTGTAGGTTCACCAGTTGCGCCCAGAGCCCTAACATCGCGCGTCAGCCTCAAATCCAATGTATGTTGGCCTTGAGGTAGATGTAAGATAACGGGGGCTCTGCGATAGCTGTAGAAATCGCCGCCAAAATGCCGTTTACCATCCACTAAGAACTCGAGCAAACCACTCATATATAGAGCAATAGTCTGACCATTCGGCCGGTTCACATCCAAGGAGCCACGGGCCCAGGCCTGGTATTGCAATGCAGCCCACCCATAAACAGATTGTAGAAGAGTCCAGTCGACTTCCGGGAATCTCACATTCAGTGAGGCTTTTGTCGTTCCCGGCGAAATGCTCGAGATATCAGCGCGAACGAGACTCCATCTGGCAGTTCCATTAACAGCAAGGGCACTGCTGAAAATGGTATCGGTATTATAAGAGAGATTGGAGAAGCCGCCATAGTATTCCAATGGATCTGCGCCCCAGATAGCCTCTGGCCCACAACCTACGCATTATTCAAGATGTCCAGCACGATTAAAGATCGGGAGTGCGAGCAGCACCAACCTCGTGTTCCAGATCGAAAAGGGCCAAGAATCTGCCATGTTCTTGAAAGTGAGACGTTTCCGTTTGTTCCAAGAAAAGGGATTTGATGGGGATTATCAAGGTGCGGCCCCATCCTATCATGACCGCATACCACAGACTGGAGGGAATAAATTGCTAGCAAAAGCACACTTAGCAAGAGGTTCTGGGACTTATAAATCATTTTGTATGGAAAGGCAACAATAGTCGACCAAGACCCTTTGACTGTATCTCTTCGGATTTGATGATGCAAATCTGTCACTTATGCGACGACCTTTTCTTTTGGGGGTGGAAGACAGTACTACCTCCTCACTGTCATTATTACTTGTACGTATTTCGTACTCTGTGGGAAACAAGTACAAGTACTAATGGTAGTACAGCACGTTCCGGGCGGTGTCATCCCACTGCACGGCCTCCCATTCTAGATGTTCATTCGCGGAGGGGGATTCGTCATCAGGACGGGAGCCCGCTATGCAGAGAGGACTTATCCGATTAGATACCACTACTTACTACTCTGTGTACGTCGACCTTAAAAGAAATCCTACTTTGCGGCCATCTCATATTCTTGGTTATCATAGGGGAATCAACGCAGCAATTACGTCGAGTTTCATTTCTGGCCGCGCGCTTGGTGTATGTTAATTCTTCAGTCTTGCCTTCATGCAATCGTTTTAACACTGGGCTAGTTTGCAAAGACCGCACTTTGGGACATGACGACGACCGTTATAACTGGAACTGGGCGACGCTCCTCAACACGACCATCAGAATTACAGATACCAGCGAAAACATCTATTTCGCACATGACAAGCCCAATAGACAAATTCCCGCCTTTTAGCGACGAGCCATTTGATACACCAGCAGGACAAGGGGAACCGCACAGCTCTACTAGCAGGTACGCACCGCGCGATCTTTGGGAGTCTCGAAAGGGGGGCGCATTCACGCGGGAGCATGGGAACGGATCAACCAGAGTCTCGAAACACAGGCCCAGGAAAAGCATCAGCGAGGCGATTAGCACAATTAGAACCCGGAATGCCAGCGTGAGTGCAAATGCGCAGGAACTAGCACAGGCCCTGAGGGCACCAGTCTCTTATCAATTGATAGTAAGATTTGCTGATATTGCTTCTCGAGAAATTCGGCTAATGAATCGGTAGTTCCTTTGTCTTATTTGGTACATGACTTCCGCCGTCACAAACACATCATCAAAATCCATACTCACTGCCCTACCGAAACCTATCACTCTCACCGCTGTACAATTCGCTTTTGTGTCAATATGGTGCTTGGTGTTGGCGTATCTTTCTACTGTGGTGCCATCGCTCAGAAGGAGTATACCAGCACTGAAAAATGGCATTCTCTATCCGTCGCGCGATGTTATCATGACAGCATTGCCCTTGGCAATATTTCAACTGGCTGGTCATATACTCAGTTCCATGGCTACCTCTCTGATACCGGTATCGTTAGTCCACACGATCAAGGGCCTTTCGCCTCTTTTCACCGTTCTCGCATACCGTGTGCTTTTCCGCATTCGATATGCTAAAGCAACGTATCTGTCGCTAGTCCCGTTGACCTCGGGCGTCATGCTTGCCTGTTCTACAGGATTCTCTACGAATTTCTTTGGCATACTGTGCGCACTCGTTGCCGCGCTGGTCTTCGTCTCGCAAAACATTTTCTCTAAAAAACTTTTCAATGAAGCCTCACGCGCTGAATCGGAACAGTTATCAGGGAGACGAAAACTAGACAAACTCAATTTACTATGCTATTGCTCCGGGATAGCATTCATCCTCACATTACCAATATGGATCTGCAGTGAGGGCTATTCACTAATAAAAGACTTCATGCAAGACGGGGTCATTTCTCTTTCAGGCAAGAAAAACTCATTGGACCATGGAGAACTCTTCCTGGAGTTCGTATTCAACGGAGTTTCGCACTTTGCGCAAAATATCCTGGCATTCGTCCTACTCTCTATGATTTCACCCGTGTCATACTCCGTGGCTTCTTTAGTGAAGCGAGTATTTGTCATCGTTGTCGCGATCGTGTGGTTTGGCAGTCCGACCACTTCGGTGCAGGCTTTGGGTATTGCTCTTACTTTCCTGGGGCTTTACCTATACGATCGAAATAGCCATGATGATCTTGCAGATCGACGGGCGAATGCAGATTATTTTCGCGCCAAGGAGTCTGTCCTTCCCTTGAATGCGCGAACGCCAACGAGTACCCCATGGGATTCCAACGGTTATGCCTTCCCATCTGGCAAGGATTCTCAAGGTCCGTTTTCTGAGAACCCGCATTATTTAGCTCATCATTTGAAGAAGGAAGATGATACTCCTGGTCATGTTCGATCAAGGGGAGGTAGTACTTCTCGAGCATGGTTACCGCCTGGCACAAAACAAGAGTCGACATGGCAGCCAAGTGACTCTTGATGTTTCCTTTTGTTTCTTCTTTTCTCAATTTCTCTATATTTTCCTGCTTCCCCCTAATTCAGAATTAAACCTTGTTCACATTGTTTTAAGCAAAAGGAGGATGTAAGAATCTGAGTCTCCTTCCGCGTCTGTCTGTATTATACAACATAGCGTGAAACCATCTACAATCAAGGGCTTTCTTCCTACGCCCCTCTAGACCACGAACGAAAAAAAATTGCCATGATATAGTATTTCTTCCTTTTATATTATATTTCAATATATATATTGACGAATCATCACGGTGCTTATAATTATGATTATTAATCAATGGAGCAAGAATGCATGTTGCCACTGTCAGTAAAGAACAAAAAAACCCTCATTAGACAATCAAACTGCCCTGGGCGGTTCCAACTTAGTGAGCGTTTCTTCTTGGATCATGTAGCAGAGGAGGAAGGGACCTATATTGCATCCAGCAATACCTCTTCCACCTACAATAATCATGTCCGACGAATGAGTTATGATTCAAGAGACAAGAGAAAAGGAAAACAAATCCAACACATGGAGAAGAAGAAAAAGGTGTGGTTCGGATTAAAGGATTTCCCGCATAACCGAGCCAATCCGCAGCGGGCAATTTGCGAGTGACGCCCGCTTTGGCAGACCAGAATCCGAACCAAGCCAAAAGTGCTCTTATCCAAAGAACAACAGCTTCGCAGCTTTGAGCTCGCTGTCAACTTTTCCGGTCTGCTGTATTTGTTATCATCCATTCCCTTTCCCTTCCTTGTCTCCTTTATCTCACCATGCGGCCGCAACTGTTTCGTGCGGCCGCCCGGTCTTTCCGGGTCCCAAAGGTCAGCAGCTATCCCAGGACCTTCGCGACGACTGCCCCTCGCACTGCTGAGGTAGAAGTCACAATTGGTATATCAATCCTTCTTTGCCATGAAATTTGATATGTTTACTGACGGCTGCTGGTTACTAGATGGCAAAAAGATATCAGTGGAAGGTAAATACAGCCATAGAAGCGAACGAAGCCGTGGCGCCCCTACTTACATGGTTTTGCAGCCGGTTCAGCTCTTATTCAGGCTTGCGAGAAAGCAGGCTCGACAATCCCGAGGTGCGTACTGCTTCCCGAGTCCCTGTCTACGGTTATAATGGTCTAACAAAAACATTGCAGATACTGCTATCATGAGTACGCTCCATCCCTTCCGGCGAAGATATTACATTTGCTAACATACCTAAAAGAAAGCTTTTGATTGCAGGCAACTGTATGTTTTCCTCCCTTCTTCAGACCTTCTGAGTGATGAAGATTCATCTAATGGCTTTACTAGGCCGTATGTGTCTTGTTGAAGTCGAGCGAGCTCCCAAGCCCGTGGCATCGTGTGCCTTCCCTGTACAACCGGGGATGAATGTCAAGACGAGTTCGCCTCTTGTCCATAAAGCGAGAGAGGGTGTGATGGAGTTCTTGCTCGCGAATCATCCCCTTGACTGTCCCATTTGCGACCAGGGTGGAGAGTGTGATCTCCAGGATCAGTCGATGCGTTATGGTGCTGACCGCGGCCGATTCCACGAAGTTGGCGGTAAACGTGCCGTCGAAGATAAGAACATCGGACCTCTAGTCAAAACTTCCATGAACAGGTGTATTCATTGCACACGTTGTGTCCGGTTTATGAACGATGTTGCTGGAGCTCCGGAACTTGGAACCACAGGCAGAGGCAACGACATGCAGATTGGAACTTATCTGGAAAAGAATCTCGACTCAGAGCTGTCTGGTAACATCATTGACCTTTGCCCCGTGGGCGCACTCACCTCAAAGCCTTACGCGTTCCGTGCTCGGCCCTGGGAACTGAAGCACACCGAATCCATTGATGTCCATGACGCCTTGGGCTCCAATGTTCGAATTGATTCTCGTGGGTTGGAAGTCATGCGTATAATCCCGAGACTCAACGATGACATCAACGAGGAATGGATCAACGATAAATCCAGATTCGCGTGCGACGGTCTGAAGACGCAGAGACTTACGACGCCGTTGATCCGCAAGGAGGGCAAGTTTGTTCCAGCCACTTGGGAACAAGCTTTGACCGAGATTTCGTCTGCTCAGCAGAAGCTCCAACCCAGCGCAAATGAATTCAAGGCTATTGCCGGGCATCTTGTTGATGCTGAATCGCTCGTGGCCATGAAAGATTTGGCTAACAAACTCGGGTCGGATAACCTTGCCTTGGATCAACCTGGGGGCAGTTCACCTATTGCACACGGTGTTGATGTCCGCTCCAACTATCTTTTCAACTCTAAGGTCTACGGTATCGAGGAAGCGGATGCTATTCTTCTCGTTGCTACCAACCCTCGGCACGAAGCGTCTGTCCTCAATGCTCGCATTCGCAAACAGTACCTTCGCTCTGACCTTGAAGTTGGACTGGTCGGAGAGAAGTTCGACAGCACTTTTGACTATGAACACCTTGGAGTTGATATCTCTGCTTTGAAGTCGGTCCTCTCTGGACAGTTTGGTGAAAAGCTCGCTTCCGCTCAGCGTCCAATGATCATTGTCGGTAGTGCCGCAGCTGAACACCCAGATGCCAAGGCAATTTTTGAGGTGATCGGTGGCTTCGTCGACAAGCATACCAACAACTTCAACACCCCCGAGTGGCAAGGATACAACGTTCTTCAGCGCGCGGCATCCCGCCCAGCGGCATACGAGGTTGGGTTTACTACGCCGTCTCCAGAAGTCGCTCAAGCGAAACCTAAGATGGTCTGGCTCTTGGGCGCGGATGAAGTTAGCCAGAGTGATGTTCCAAGCGACGCATTTGTCGTCTATCAGGGTCATCATGGTGACCGCGGGGCTCAGCTGGCTGACGTTGTCCTCCCTGGTGCGGCCTACACCGAGAAAAGCGGCACCTATATCAACACTGAGGGCCGCGTGCAAATGACTCGTGCTGCGACCTCCTTGCCTGGTGCTGCACGTGATGACTGGAAGATTATCCGTGCGGTGAGCGAATTCCTCGGTACACCACTTCCTTATGACGATATTGAAGCTCTCCGTGACCGTATGGAAGAAATTAGCCCTGTGATGCGGCGCTACGATGTGGTTGAAGCAACTTCTCTTCCCTTGTTGAGCAAGATTCAGTTGGTCGAGCAGAACAAGGGCACCCAGCCAACCAATGCCCCATTCAAAAAGGTTATCGAGGATTTCTACTTCACTGACTCTATCTCAAGAAGGTATGTGTACCAATCATCAGCTCCTTATAATGCATTTTTTCGTGTTGCTTACAGGTTGATAGTTCGCCGACTATGGCTCGCTGCTCTGCAGCCAAGGCCACCGGAAACCCTGAGACGAATTTCATGGCAGCTGGTGAAATGTCTCCCCAGGCTTTGTATGGTTAAACATAGGGCCTTGATTGCAGTGGATAGATATATTTCTGGTTCTCTATCGGTCTAGGCGTTGTCGTTCTACCACCTAAACGTCACTATTTTTTTTTTCGTGTCGTTTGTATGATGTTTAGTTTCAGTTTTGTTTTCAACTTCCTTTTTACTTATGTCTATTTCTGTTTTTTCTTGCGGCGCCTCAGCTGCTTTTGATATGACTCGGACCTCGTTGATAGTGGTCGACTTGTATATAAGATTGAGACAAAAATATTAGATTCCGACGGGTGCTGCCAAGAAATATTGAGTATACTTCATAAATAGCTTAGATGGTATTTAGTAGAATATGTATTATGTCGAAAAACCAATGTTGTCATGACTTTGATCATAGCTCATCATCGTCTGTCTCTCCAGCAGTACTTCCGGCATCATCTTCTGCTTGGTACGGCTGACTCTGTACCTCCTCCTTTTCTGGGACTCGCCTCGCGAAAGGGAGTTCTCTTCGCGGAGGGGAAGCTGCAGGATTCTTGAGCATCGGACGATTACTTATGCTGGAGTTTTGCTCGGCATGTAACGGGACGGACTCTTCGTCTGTGGTGGTGCCATTGTCTCCTTCATCTTCTAATGGTTGAGGAGTTGAACGTTCTTCATCGTCCATTTCTTGATCCTGTTCCCGACCTTGGTTACCAACGTGATCCACTTGCATTTCTTCGAATCCATCTCCACTGTCTGATTCTTCCTTGCTTATTTCTCGAACATCGCGCTTTAGGCGCCTGTTTTTCTGTGTTGAATTGCGGTCCTTAGATGTTACCGCTTGCATCTCAGATACTGAGACAAATTAACAATTAGTGCCAGTATGCGATGGATTAGGTTAGAAGAAAGACACATACCCTTGACCGGGTCTACCTTGGCTGAGGCCAATAGGCGCTGTTGATTGCGAATTTTGAGCTTCTTCTCGTTCAGTAACTGAGCGAAATTGGCAACCAGCTGATCTTCGTGGTGGATCTTTGCGCGAGTGAGCTCCTCAAGCTGCCTCGTCAGCTGTTGGATAGTGTCCTCGGCGATGCGACAACGATCAGCTAGTGATGAAGAGCGCTCATCGGAGGCATATGCCCTTGCGGCGGCAATACCAAGCCAGTCAAATAGTTCAATGGCTTGTTCATCATCCTGTTTGAGGCTTATCGAGCCGAGTCTTTGCTGTGACGGGGTTCAGCGAGGGGACATAAAGATCATCATACAGAGCGTACTGTTATAGTTTGGATTCGTTTCCGTATAGTCAGGGATAACTCTTTGTCTTCATCGTTCTCAGGATCGGAAACGCTGGCTGAGACCTCGATCCCATGGCACCATTCTGGTTTACCAACTGTTGAGACTTGTCCGAAAACGTACGATACAATCCGAGCCCATTCTTCGTCACTGCCTTGATAACTTTTCGCACGAAGATCCTTCAGGCGGGTCTGTTTAACTGTTGTTTTCTGTATATTAGGATATTTGAGCGTATAAAAATGATAAAAAAGACTCACTATAACCGGTATACGGGTTCTCTCCTTCCGTGGCAACGATATCCAGGTCGGAGCGTGACTTGATAACTCGAAGCAGCACGTAGGAGTCGGGGTCATCAGTTCTAGGGATCCGCAATATTTGCGGAGATGATGTGGTATTATGTTCTGTTGGCATTTTGTTGAAGTTCGGAGTGTGGCGCAGTGTCGAGAAGGGGTGAGATGATGATGTATATATCTCTGTCGATGCTATTGCTGCCTGCTATATCGCAGATACTGCCTAACCACCTTAGAATGAACTACCATTAATCATAAATAATACAAACATACACTGTACATAACATTATCCAGCATCTGAACTTCAATAAAGAGAGATGAAGAAAAAGAAACCAGCTTCAAAACATATATACATGCATGACACGCTTTTAACTAGGTGGGGTGTTTTAACATTTACATACATATACTTCATACTTTGTATTATGTACGTGCCCAGTCATAGTTGTACTCTTATCATCAGCTCCATTTTTGACCCTCATTAGTCCTGTTTAGCGACTGTGCTAATCCGTGGTAGTCTTAGTGTAGTCCATATCGTGCAGTACATAGTAGCAGAGTAGTAATTGACATTACCAGCAACCCTCAAACAAGTTGTTGTTGTTGTTGTTGTTGTTGTTTTTTTTTATGTTCACACTTTTCCCCTACCCTCAATCAAAACAATGAGAGAGAGAGTCATCTCTCTTTCCCTTCATTACCAAGTCCTTGTGTAGGCCCTTGTTGAGCCCTGTCTTATCCAAGGAATTCACGTCCAGCCACCACCAACACTTTTGGGATTCAGGGACAGCACTCGGCCACAACGAACACAAAACTCTGAATATTTTCGCTTTGAATCTCCCGTGGCCCTTATGGTATCTGTTTCTATGTACCTTGACTTGGAGCGAATCTCGAATCCATCGTCCGCCGTTACATCCCCCCTGAGCCACGTCCAATTCCACAGCTTCTGTGCTCTCCTTCTCTTTTTCCCGCGCTCTTGCTCTCGCTCTCCCCCTATCCATTTATTCCAAATTTCAAACAAGAGTTACAACTGCTGAAATTCCGCCATATGTCTCTCTCCTGGTAGCAAATCCCATCATTCGCTCACTCGCAGGAGACAAACGTGCTCGTTCGGGATGACGTTCCATCCTGCTCCGCAACCCACCCGACAGTCTCAATAAACAAACATCGCCTTTTTTTCTTCTCTCCTTTCTCTTTCTTCTTTTTTTCTTGCGCGTACTTTTTGGGGAGGGGGGAGTCTCCCATGCTCAACAGTTCCTAGATCATGGAACCGTTGACCCTTCAATTACGGCACGATAACGAAGAAACAATCGAATGCTGGGACGACGATGGTGATTTACAATGGCATGAAGATATACAGTTTCGTACTGCCTCTAGCGCTACATCTGTGACAAGCTGTTCTATTCGCCGATCGGAACATCGGGATTCAATTTCATCTCGTCGCTCTGCTAAATCCGACCTTGAATCCAATGCCGGCGGCGATGACGACTGGCAAGTACAATTACTCGAAAATGATGATTATGCGACCGACGACGCTATCGCATCTGCTCAAAGCGCCGGGATTCCATTGCCGGCGAATGTGCCCAAGTCGGCCCTGATAGGAGGCACAATCAAGCGCCTGGGACGGAAGAAGCCAAGAAAGAACTTCGCAGATGATTGGTCTGAAGACGTCGAGTTCCCAGACTCCGAGTATACGTTGAAATTGAAGGATCCTAAAGAAAGGGACTTCCCTGAAATTCTCCGTCAAGTCAATTCCACTGCAACAAGTCCTGAGAAGTGTTCGGCTCCGCCGTCATGGGATAATGATATATCAGGCCGCCTGCATTCTGCGCTGGCGGGGTTGGCGGGACATCGCGATGATGGCGATGTAGCTGATTTTCAGGATGTGCCCACTATCAAGCTCCCAAAAATACGGACACCTCGACGAGCAACGCCCGTCAATAACGATACCTACGAAACTGAAAACGAAGTGGAAAATCTCGATCATGACTTCGAGTTGCCTCCCGACGATCTTCCAATTAGGCTCGATTCCCAAAAATTCAATGCAAACAGTTCAAGCCAATTTCCAGAAGACCTCGATCTAGACTGGTCCGAAGGGAGTATCGGTGTCCGACTTGGTGGCACGGCGCGGGACCGGCGATCCAATCCTAGCTCATCAGTGTCGATTGCCAGCCCAAGTTTGTCGAGCTGTTTGACAGGCGAGAGTGAAGATGATAATCTTGATGGCCTCGTTATCCCTGACGAACCTCTGGACTTGGAAACATCTCTAAGGAAGCTACAGGGTTCGTCAACAGCTGCCCAGCCACATTCAGGATTCATCCAGAATGGACATGAATTGATGGAGGCGGACGATTTCTTTTGCGGTATCGAAATTGAAGGCGGCGATATCTTCACATCAAACGCGTCGCTCAACCCAAATGTAAAATGCAAGGCGGAATGCCTGGGAAACCCGGCACGTCGTTCGGCGACTACTATCCAGTTCACGAATACATCTGCGTCTCCAAAGACTCGGATCCCTCGTCTCTCAGGTCACGATCGCTCTCACTCAACTTGTCTTGAAACCGTATCGGAAAGTGGAGCACCTCTTTCTAATTTTCAGCGCTCACAACAATCTCGGCTCGGTGGTCATTTATCGCACTCTTCTCTCTCCAGTTTGCCTGCGCCTGGTTCAATGTTGACATCTCCGACGTCCCAGCCCGCTGGTCGACGGCTGGTTGGGACGCGTGTCTCGAAGGATTCCTTGTTGGCTGCGCGTGCTCCTGCCGGAAAGCAATCTTTGAGGGCAAAACGGTCAATGCCGGCCATGCGCGGCATGTATCAAAATGCCATCGTACCTTCTTCCCAAGGCACAGTGTCCCATCAGGATACTAAGGGCCAATGGTTTAAGATGCCAGTCGACCGCATGAATACTAATCGCAGGGCTCAAGCGCCATTCATCCCGGCAGGTGCTTCAGAAAACCAATCGCATCACATCACCGTTAAGAATCACCGTCATGCACGTAGTTCGAATGACGTACCTTGCCCACGGGGATCTGTATCACGACTTGCACGGTTGAATCGCACTGATTCTGTGGGCAACAATAGTTCCAGTAATGCTGACTCAGAAACGATTGCCGCCAAGCGTACCGTCACTAAGCCAGCTCGTCGGCAGAACTTTGGCGACGGAACGGAACTGGAGTTGTTCGATGATTTACCCACGTCGTCCTCAACCGAAAGCAGATTTATCAAACATGCTAGCGGACGTGGTGCCCCAAGGTCCCTCCGAAGCCGGTTGGGCCAGAGTCAAAATATGTTATTTCAAAAAGAGACACCACAATCACCCACACCCGTTACTGCACTGAAGACCCCTGACTCCACTCCGCGTTTTGCGCGGGATACGAATGCCTCCAGAAATGCAAGAGAGCAACGCATTGCCTCCATGAATATGAAGGATCGAGAAACCAGCTTACTCCCGTCACTAGGCGCGAATTGGAAGGCTCAGAGCATATCATGTGTCTCTTCCAATAGCTCGGCGACATTGAGAAACAAGAAAAGAAGATCCGTTTTGCCTGGGAATAAGCCTCACTTGATTAAGCCGATGGGTATGGGCGTCCAGGGGGCTAAATGTGAGTTGGTTCCACTATCATCGTTTTTATCTTTTGTTGGCGGAGCTGATTCCATAATTCTTTTAGCGATGAATGGGATGCGTTACAACCCCATCACTTTCCGCTGGGAAGGGAATGAGAATCTGGTCCAAGATTTTGACAATATCTCCCCAATATCGCCCAAGCCAGCACCAGCACTTATCACCAATGTAAGCGCAATGCAGAATGTGCAGGTGGTGGGGGGTATGGTGTTCGATCCACAGCGCATGTGCTGGCTTAAACTAGCACCGCTACAGCCCGGAGGAAACGGGCTGGTGGCCATTCAAGATGAGGATGATGTATTTGCTGGCCTTGACGACCTCGATGATAAAGGATGGAGCGACGATCCTGGTGGAAGAACTTCAGGTGCACCTGATGATCTTGGTCCTGTGGCAAGCGGAGACGATCGAAGCGGTGGGGAGTCATCAGATGAATGGCCCATCACGGAAGAATTCGACGTCGGTCCCGAGTTTGTCAAACGCCAACGTGCCGAAGAAGAGAAATGGCGACGTAAGGTGGATAAGTGGGTGGGCTTGGAGCGCCGAAAGCTCGATGATGGATGGCGATGGGCCATCCGAGATTTGGTAAAATCTAACGGCCCATTTGAAGCAGATCAATTCGACGATACAGGTGCTAGTCACAGAAGATGGCAAAGGAGAATGGGAGAATAAAGGAATGAGAAAAACGATAACCATCGAAGCAGCGGCAGAGGGGGATTGGAGCGAAAAACACGCCACTTGCCCATACACCAACCATCACCCTACAGTGGCATTGCCTAACAATATGGGCGGAGGCATGCTGTATGTCTGTTGACATTGATGATTATGATTATAATGATGACGACGATGATTCCATGGTCATAAAAGAAGGAAAGACTATCAGGCTCGCAATTGGATGATACCCCCCTCCTGTATGATTTCATGAGACATACCTTGCTGATATTAATGAGCCAGTTGATTTCCTTATTGAACTGGTCTATTGCTGTACTTTTTTTTATGATACTCTTTTGCTCTTCATGAAGAAAACTTCTGAAGATACCTGTGTGGCTTTAACGACTTTGTTTATAGTATAAATATACGCATATAATCCGGTTTTCCATCTTTGATTAAATGTACTTAGGGTTAGTTTTAGCATGGGCCCTAAATTTGAGGTCTACACAAAATTCCGACGATTTGCTCATTTATTTCACGGAATGCATGTTGCATCCTATGATTGGTCCCTGTTTTTTGTACATCGTGTTGTCACCAGGCGGAGAAAACCCCTGGTGGTTGGTGCATACATGGGAATAATACAGAGAAAAATATGCAACATGGGTGCCTTTCCCCCCTCTCTTTCCCTCCCTCTTTCCAGAAGAATGGGCTAAAGGAGAACAAGCAGGTTTCGTTATAGAACAAAGCGCACCAGCTTGAGGCAAAATGATACCATTCATTATCAAGCCGGATTTCGTTAGTTCAAGTCAATTGAGTCAATTACCTGAATATTTACTTATTTTTATTCTTGTTTGTGTATCTTGTATCTAGCATGGATCACTGTTGGACAAAGGTAGCCAGTAGTACAGACACAGTAAGAAACCATCAAGGAATTCTTGGAGATGACAGCTTTCTTCCCTGTAATGCCAAGGGAAAAAAAGAAAAAAAAAAGAACTGTCCTTCTGGTGTAGAACAATCAAATGTACAAGCATCCTGCAAGTGTGAATGAGCCATACACATGCAATCCAGTAGCTCCGGATTGCCATCTTTCACTGCTATTTTGATCCACCAAAGCTCTCTCTCCACACAACGGTGACTCCAAAAGCACCGTCGAGGTTCTACAAACAGAACACCGCCAAGGCAAGCAAAAGGAAGCAAAATGGCAGAAAACAAGGAAGGAAAGAATAAATTAAAAGAAGTGTACAAGGTTGTACAGTAAGTAATTCCACTGGAGCAAGGAGAGATGTCAGAGTTTTAGCTGCAACAAAAGCTAGGACCAACATTCAATCACCCCTCTTAAAAAGAAGACAAGGGAAAAGAAAAGAAAAAGGAACATAAGCCCTTTGTTGCTATCAGGGGCAGAAGCTCTGAAGGCTGGTTTGTACAGCATCAACCAGCATGAGCCGAGAAAAAAGAACACCACAGTCCACAGTGGGTACTTTGCATGCAAATGTATTACAACTGCAGTTACTCACAATGATCTCGAGTCCAGGCAGAATCGTAATTCATCATACGAAGTAAGGTACAGCAACACGAGAGACCTAGCAACCAGCTATGACTTTCCCTGACATTGTCACCCTCCCAAACAGCGTGCGACACACTCAAGTGAATCTTGGGCTTCTCTGTTAATGCTAGACACTCTCTGATACAACTGGCAGCATATCACCAATACATTTCTCAAATGTAGCAGGACACGGCACGCATGCATGCAGCTCTCCATACTGCTGATTATCCGCCCTCGGAAGTCACAGGAGGCACAAGCAATTGAAATCCATGATCTTGGACTGCCAACTGCAGGCTCATGATTTGACACATTGAGAATAGCCGAGAGCAACGACTGGTTCGAGAAGTAGTTGATACACACAACAGGATTGCAGGCGGCAAAAGAGAGAGGAGATAAGAAAGAGGAATCAGAAGAGAGGGGATTACAAGGGAACACGGCAGTCCTTATTCGAGACAGGAAACAAATTTGATCATGACGTTACCTCAGATTTTTCTTGATACGCAAATGCTTGTCTAGATTAGAGGTCAGCTGGAGAATTTCCAGAAACTGTATTACAGTATAAGCGCTCTTGCCCCTTCTGGAGGTTCCGGTATGAACGATCCCCGAGGAGCAAGCCCTATTGCCCTCGCTGCTTTGACCAATCCCGCAGTATTTTCGCATTGAATACCCGCATGTACATATGATAATGACATGAAATGATTGGTTATGATCCCTGGTCCTTTTCTAGTTTATTCCGCGTTATCCCCTTTGTTTGTTTGTTCAGAAGCTGATCCTTGCTAGGACCAACTGTAGCTGTCTGGCTGCTTGCTACGCCTTGGTGCAGCCTGTTGTTCGCTTACCACTTCTTCATCTACGTCTTCTTTCTGGCGCTTGCGCCTCCCAGGGTATAGGGACACAGAAAATTCATTCGCTGCTCCTGGGTCAGGGATACCCCGACATTGTCCTCAACCATGCATGTGCTGGCTACATTACTAGGTAAACCGGCATGGTCTCATCGCAGGCATACTATGGCCCTGGGCACAATTTGTGCCTGTCATGTAGAGGCCTCACAAAATGCAAGCCAGCTATATGAAGCGCCCAGGCCCTTCCCATTTCTCTAGATATCCGTGAATTTCTCTCTACTCATACAGCTGGATGCGCTGATAGCAGAATCTTTCAAGCATGCAGAACACAGAGTACACCATGAACAATTTTGGAAGACATGACAATGATGGGCATGAAAGCTATCTCATTGATCAGCAAATTGCCCTCCCTCTTCCCTATAGCCATTCTGAGAGTCATCCATTTGGTCCAGGCGGCTCATACAATTTGTCGCAGCCTGCCCTCCATTCCTACACGGCCCAGTTTGGCCCGGCTTATGCTCAACAGTCGATATCTCCTAGCATCCAGCACCTAGCTTCACACTATCCACCCGGACCTTCATTTCCACCGACTCCGGACCAAGCAGGGCTACAACATCAATCCTCGCAGTGCATCAATCAGTCCCATTACCTTCAGTCAGCGGCGTATCTGCCTCTGCGAGAAGCACATAACGAGACAGAAATCGAAAACCAAGAATCTAAAAATGAAAGAACGATGTTGTCAGAAGCGATCTTTCCCGCACCAGAAGGGTTTCCAAATGCAGAAGAATTTGATCGTTTGATAAACGGGTAAGTACCTAAGACTCACGCAACAATTGATTATTCTTATTTAGAATAAAAATGTCCAGTTACATCCATGACCTTTCTGCCAAAAAACGGGACAAGGCCCTTATACATGCCCAAAGGGCAGGGCACATCAAAATGATATTGTCTGATCCCAAAAATACTGCAGTAGAAACTGCACAGTTCCGGTATGAAATTTAAAAGCTATGATCATACTGTTTTAGGCCTATGAGTATGAGACAGATAACCCTTTGATTACGTGCTAAATGGAAGTTGACTAGGTTCTGGGCCAAGAAGATGTTCGAACTTAGAACAACTGGAGTTGGCTCCTCGAATGTCAGTATATTTTCAATTTTGACTTCCCTTTTTTTTAAATTTACGCTTCTGGCTCTCGGACAACAACATAATTCTCATACTAATCAGACATTTAAAGTGCATGAAGATGATTTGCCATGAAGGGAGGCCAGTGGCCGTTCGAGAAAAGCTCTACAAGATACTTACAAAAGCACACCTGCAATGCAAGCATGGTGGCAGAGACAAGACATCAGCAAAGGTTCGAACAAACTATTCATGGTAGGCAATGTCCCCAGCCCCGGATTGTATATGATCAACTCCCCATGTGCTAACCATGCTAAAGGGTACCGAAAGAGCTCATTTCACGTTTCGTTAAGATCTGCCCAACTTGTCAAGTTCGCCGTAGAGGGCTACGTCCTAGGTCCTCAGGCTCTCAAAAACGCTTAGGTCATCGTTCCTCAAAACAAAAAAAATCCTCTTCTCCACCAACTTCAAGACGTGGGTCGGCACTCAATTCCCAAACGCCGTCACAAGCACCACAAGCAGAGTATTTGGGTCAGTTTGATGGCCATGATGATTGGATGGACGGTCAACAGAATGATGGACGGCAAGGCATAAATTCGGGTCCAGTGGAGACGTTAAGCCACTTCCCAAATTCGATTTCTGCGGCATTAGACCCATTTGGAGGTGAAATGGCGATATCAGCATCCCAGTTGAATTACAGTGTTGGATATGCATCCGGGATTTTAAAATCTTGAGAGCTTCTTACTTAGCATATTGATGCAAAAACAGATTGCGTTTGCAGCATGCAGCTGATTTGTGTCGTGTCGTTTATTATATTATAGTTACTTTTCGGTTGTTCGGCCGGTGATCGAGCTGTTCCCCTTCCATATCCCAGCGATTTCATGACATTAAGGTAACCTGAGGTGACCAAACGCAATAGCTGAAGCTTACCAAGTTTAATTCCTAGAAGCTTATAGTTCCTAGAAGCTTCCAGATGCAGAAGGCACACATGGGTTTCTCTTCTTCCCCGAAGTTGCTACGACATGAAACGAGTTTGAACAAGCTTATTGGATTTCACATAGAGCAAATTACGACATTCAGAAATGCATGTTGACAGATCGATTCGACAACCCACGCTACTGAACTCCTCAAACCGTGTACAAGTCCCACCAACACAATAGTAACTTTGTTCTAAACAGGAAGCGAGAATTTCTTTCCTTTCATGACTCTGTATCTGTTCAGCGATGATCGTAAAGGATGGACACGAATGGCTTACTTGGTATAGTAGATATAGAAGAAGTCCGAATACAGAAGTGTCTGGACTATACCTGCCACAACTGGATTGGGTTCAAAGCGGCGGCCCTCTGCAAAATAACGATACAGCCAATTAGGGATATAGAGGGCACGATACATGCCCAAAGCAAAGAGATAATGGGTAGTTATGGTATCTGCTTCTCCAGTTCGCTGCAACATGAAAAGCTGCGGCAGAATGGCGACAGATTCAAGCCAGATCGAAAAGGTCCAGAGTATCTCAAAAGGTGTCAGTATGCGTTATATCATACAAGTTCTGAACACTGACCTCAGAGATCCTGTAGTCATGTGAGAAAAGCAGGGCAAACAAAGCGCTGAACCCGAGAAGATAATGAACTTTGAATGTATCGAGATTGGGGTCATGGGTTGGTTTGTAGTCGTTAAGCATGAGGTAGATGATGTATGCCGAAGACGCTATGAACAGGATCTTAAAGGTGGTATTGTAGAGCGATTGCGTAAAACTCCAAAACAGATCTAGCCATTGCATCGTCCCGTTAGATCACTTCGAAAGACATGTCCCTTGATTTCAGCTTACCAAGGTAGCGAGTGATAAACACTATCAAATATAGTGCCTGTGATTTAAATGACAACCCAGAACAGCTCTATGTTTTGGTCAGCACCATGTGAAAGACAGCAGACCAAACAATACATACACTTGAAGTCTTCATCTTCTGTAAAAGGATAAAGATTGAAGAGAGATGGGAAAAATCAGCTAATCCATTTGAAATTCATTAGTCTATCACCTTAGAGTATGTTGAGAAGAGTTACGAAGAGCATAACACACCTAATAGCCTGAAGATATTCATTGTGACTGCGTTGAGGGGTGTGTAGGACGGCGAGATGAATGAAGAGTTGCAGTGCAAAGGAATAGTTTTTTCAAGGAATCTAAATAAGAATGTTCATGAAAACCCAGTAAAAGCTAGCGGCCACTAGCTACTCTTGATGTTGAATTAGCCTGGCCAGCGTGAGGCAGAATCGATGTATGTTGCGAGTGATTGATGACACGAAGCCTCAAAAGTACGCGACAAGGTACGCCCCACCTCACGCGTGGCTGCACCTGCATAGTTTAACAGTACTTTCTTCTCCCATAATACATATAAAAAGATATACATGATTAAATGATAAAAGAAAAGGGCAAAAAAAAAAATATTATCTTCTTACAGCATAATAATGTATTATAAAATCTAATCACATTAGGCATTAAGGCTGATTATGTGGAATACACCAATCCTAGTAGGGAACATGTTCAAAATATTGTTCCAATCTGTACACTTTCACCACCAGTAATGCGTTGCAGATGTCCCTCAGCAAGTTCACTTTTCAGAGTGCTAATGGAACTCTCTCTGTCTAATCTATCCCAATCTTTCATACCGGCCCTCTTGGACGTCTGCTTTTGCGCGACTTGGTCGAACAGTCTTGCCTTGTCAGCGTTTAGGTGCGAGAGACGCTTTTCAACTGCAGGGTCAAAGCATGTTGAGAAGAGTTTACCCCCAGGTATGATTGAACACATGCCTGCAAGATGACTCGTTAACTTTTGATTGCGAGCATATCCAGTATTTGTAGCATTATTCTGTCGATGGAAGGTATGCTCCGCAACCGGTCCCGTGGATGCGAAATTGTTACCACGTGGGCCTGAAGGAGGACCCTGACCCTGTGCAACAGCAGTCATAGTTCCACGACGCGGTGGAGCTCCTGGCCAGACGGTATCTCTAACGTTTGATCCTCCACGGGGACGAGTTGGCGCGGCAAGCAAAGAAATATTTGGACCTCGACTTTGCGATAACAGTGACTTGGACCCATAGGAAGGCCCTGATGGCGGTATTTGGCTTATGGAGGTACTGTACGCCTTGGGTTGGGTTGGAATTGTACCAGTTGCATGTGTGTGATTCGTGAGATCAGAATCCATATGCTGGTTGGTCGCAGGCCGCGTCATATCACGATTTTCTTCTTGTCCTTTTCCTAACGGCGAATTAGACCGCTCTTTGACCAAGAATTTATGGTGTACCTCGTTCTGACCTGAGGACCTATATCTTGTTGGGAATGTACGCTCATGGATAGGTGAAGAATGACCGGAATGCCTAGAAAACCGTTCATGTGAGGAACATTGTGTGATAGGTGAGCGGGTCTCTGGGTCGAACGGGGCTAAGTTGGATTTATCAGTAGGCGACGAGGGACGCCTGAAATTTACACCCGAGGTTGGTGCAGTATAACGGGTAGACGAGCCCTCTCTAGAAGGAGATGTTGACCGACGCTTTGGTGTGGCTTCTTGTTGACGTTCACGTTGTCCTTGGAAAGGACTCCGAGTGCGAAAATTCATTGAGGCGCGTGAGCTGTATTCTCGTAAAGTGCCACGCTTTGGAGGTGATTCAGCTCTCAAATATTTTTCACTGGTAAAACGTTCTCTTTTGGGAAATCTGAAGTCTTGACTGGGCGGCGACGCCTCCCGCGGCCGTAATGGAGTAGTCCGGTCCCATGAAGTATCGCGAGATCGACCATCATTGAATGGAGACCTAGAGCGCCAGAATACCTGCCGGGGTGACCTTGGCCTTTCATCTCGTCGAGGTGATGGTCTTCTAGGAGGGGAACGCGTCCTTCGATAGGACGCCTGGCCGCCATCTCTACTGTAGAATGAAGGGCTCCGAGAACGACGCCGCGAAGCTGGAGATCGGCTTCGGAAGCGGTCATAAGTTCGACTAGCCGATGGTACCCAGGTATCAGCAACAAGGCGAGGAGAACGCGTCCGTGGAGGTGATCTGGCGTGCCGGATGTAATTTCGTGGAGGAGAGCGGCGTGCTCTAATCGAGCTCATGGGGCGATAGCTTTCTCCCCCCCGACGATCATCAAATCTGTTGTAGGTGTCACTCATCGCAACCAAAGCTGTCATGTTAGACGAACAAACCTACCTTCTATTGCGATCCCAATCCATTTTGGGCTGATCGTTTCGACTTCGGATATTGAAAGGAGTCAATTGGTTATCTGACTAGTTATTATTCAGCCTTAAAAATTCCAGACCGCCTTGACAGAACCACAAATCAGGCGTACTATTTATTTTATACTGCATTTTGCGCATACAACTTGTTTCCTATGCCATTGATTCCGTACTAAACGCCGAAAAGAAAACCGGAGGAAGAAATAGAAGAAATAGAGGAAATAGAGGAAATAGAGGAAATAGAGGAAATAGAGGAAATAGAGGAAATAGAGGAAATAGAAGAAAGAGTGAGAGGGAGAGTGAGGGAGAGAGAAAGGAGAAATGGAAACAGTGAGGGGTGAATACCTAATTCTCAGTGCCTGGCTCGTCTCTCCTCCTCTTTCCTAAGCTTTTTTCGACTTTCCTGCGCAATCATGTCACTGAGATCCTCTTGGAATTCCCAATTAGGGTGATGCCCTTGCTGTCTCTGGGAGTCATATAAACTCTGCAGGTTTTCTTTGCTTATTCCATCACTGGCCTGCAGTGAATCTGGATCCACAGACACATCGACATCACCAGGTTTCTTACGCTTCCGGTTATGTTCCTCAGCTCCAAGCACAGGAAGATCATCCGAGGCAACGTTCAAGTTATATACTTTGTCACCCCCAAAGAATCCCTGTACACGAGTTTGTCTCTCTGGGATAACCTGGAAGGCACTTCTCGGTTGCGTAGACTCTTCTGTTCGCGTCCCGCGGTGGTGTTTGCGCACGTCGAACTCACCAGCTGCATTCTCGGCCCCTGCAAACTCGGATGGGACAGCTGAGGCCACACCGCCCGGCGTTTCGAGCCCACTAGGTGTTTGCAATCCGGTATCCATGAGCTGTTCTGCAGTCTCCTCTTCACCTCCTTCTTCTTCTTCTTCCTCCTCATCCTGTTCTTCATCTTCGCTCGCCTCGTCTGATTCTTCTGGCGCCTGTAGTTCGCCCCATAAATCTCTTTCAACGGGTTCACCTTGCTGCATGTTTTGCTGGGGCTGAAGAACACCAAATATGTCACCACCATAAAGAGGCCTGTTATGCTCATCGACTGGAGGTTTTCCATATCCTCCAGGGTGGTATCCCCACATGGCACCAGGAGGCGGTGGAGCATTGAGACCTGGAATCTTGAGGGCAGGATATGATGGTGGTGGTCCATATCGCTGTTGGTTGATTAACCAGGGAGGCGGGGCACCCGGTGGCATGTTGAGTGCTTCTTTCAATTCCTGACTCAGTTCACCTGGGCGCAAATGTCTAAGGTTTGTTTCATATTCTTTGCCTTCATAGTAGACTTCACCATAGCGAGTAAGTTCGGGCTTTGTCTGAAATCGGAAGAAAGCTTCATATAACTTTTGATAATCGATATCCAATCTTCCGATTTTGGGTTGCACTCTTTCCCTTGTTTTTTGCTTCAGAGTCGATTGTTCTTGCTTTTCTAAAGCAGCGTCGCGCATCTCAGAAATCCCTGTCTCCTGAATGAACTTGGGCAGGGAAAATGGCGGCTTCTCAACTCCCCTTTTTGATGAAAGATATTCCCGTTTCAAGGACCAGTGAGAAGGCACGGGAACAACATTCCGATGAGCCTTGATATGAACGAGAAGGCGGGGATCGGGAGCTGATGTATCTGTCCACTCGACTATCTCTGGTTTTCGAACCATTGCCTTCAACTCAGCTACTGAGAGCTTATTCATTTCTTTGCGCTTCCTCTTCGACAACTTTGGTTCGCTCTCATCTTCATCCGGTATCTCATTGTCATCATCGAAATACACCTCAGGTTTTTCGTGCTCCTTGACAGGCGATGTGTCGCTTTCGGCTTCATCAAACCTATGGGCGATGCCTTGATAAATTTGCCACAAAGGATCACCAAGATCGGGCGAGAATGTTGACTCGTGCAAGGCACTACTGTCCTGAATGTTCACTGCTGAAGACCTTTCTTCCGGCTGAACTTCAGTAGCAAGTGAGTCTTGAATCTCTTGCGTGTTCTTAAAAAGTTAGCTTTCTTAACTTATTGGAAAGATAAATCGCGGATAATCTTACATTAAGCTTTTGGGCCTTCTTCTTCGCTCGCCTCAGTTGATTTTTGCTTGGTTTCATTGTAATTGCTCTTTTCTTTTGTAACCCAAGATGTGCAGTGGAAATAATGCTCAAACTGTACATTATCATTGTCCCTTGGGTGGAGATAAACAGCTACCGCTTATCACGTGATGCACTAGTGCCATACCATTCTAGTCAGTTTTACATTACAGTTACACCAAATTACACTGAATTTTGAGGGCCATAGCTATGCCACACTTTATGGACGCAGTTGATAATTATACATGAGAAGCACGCTACTTCTTCTTCTTTGCTGTTCGGGACTCTATATGCACAGATTAGTATGTATTAGGGCTAGCGCCGGAGAAAGGAAGAAGAGGAAGAGATGTGTATGTATCATGCAGCGAAAAGACCTACCTGCTGCTGTTCTCTTCTTCTTTGGCCTGCCCTTTCCTCGAGATTTCGCACTGGGGAGTAGAATGAGCATTGAATATACTGAGGCTAAGGGGGAGACCATACATCTGAATGGCTTCTTCTCTATCGTCCTCGGCCTCATCAAACATGGTTAAACCAAGTGGCCGATATGTATCCTGCAGGTCTCGAAAAGAGACTGTCTTCCTGGGATACCATGCTGCAAGTGCCGGTCCTCGCAATCTTTGCCTCAGGATCTTGTTTCCTAAGCGGAGTCTCTCGGGATTAAAATTCTGGGAGAATATACGACATTGTGCCTAATAATAGTTAGAGGGTACTTATGCAACAAAAGAAAAAGGCGGGAAGAAGCAGAGAAACCGGGATACTGAGCCATAATGTACCTTAACAAGATCTAATATCCGATGACGCGGTATTTGCATGATTGGATGCTAGTGTATAAAGCCATGGAGTGAAAATGGGAAAGAATACGGTAGAGCGGATATGAAAAGTCACGTGATAGATACCGTAAAACGGCATGGATTTCAATTTATTACTATCTCAGTCTGCGCCATGGATTTAAAAAGAAAATCAATCTTCTCGCTGCCTACAAGCAGCCAAGGAAAAAAAACCAAGGTAAAAAGAAGATGAAGCAATTCTGAATATTATATTCCCCTATATTTCTGCGCACTCACTAATCTTAATTCTGTCAAGAGCTCTAATCAAAAGAATGAGTCAGATGTTATATTGGGGCATTTCCCATATGGAAATAATGATACACGATCCCCGCTCAACACATTGGAAAAGCTCCTCGGGGAAATTATAGACAGTCCCCATTCCACACAGAATTATACATCTACAACCGGTTCGGAGGTGGTGAAAGCTGCTGCTGAACTGGCCAAGGCACTCAAAATTGCGAAAACTTCACCAAACACATCTGCTCATACAGTTAAACATGTTGACTATATGCACCGGGAAAATCTACTTGATACATCTGCCATCTTGGAAGGCGAAAGCGACTTGCCGGTCTTGCCGCCCATTCTAGATGAGGGTCTTCAAAAGGCCGTCTTCACTCACCCTGGCTTGAGCAACAACAATAAGACGACCTACGACCGACTTGAAATTCTCGGGGACGCATACATTGAATTGATTGCTACGAAGTTAGTATGGGACAGGTTTCAGGATATCCCGTCTGGTCGCATTTCACAGATCAGGGAACTCTTGGTGAAGAATGAGACTCTTTCTGAATATGCAACAAAATACGGACTTGATCGCAGAGCCTCTGTGCCCCAGGGCTATCTAGATCAGCCGAAGCGGTGGACCAAGACTAAAGGCGATATTTTCGAGGCTTATGTGGCTGCTGTCATACTATCTAACCCGGCTCAGGGCTTCAAACTAGCCGAATCATGGTTGACGCAGTTGTGGCTACCAAAGCTTACGGGACTTGGAACTCAAAAATCGACCCTTCAAGCGAAGGAGGCTCTTTCAAAGAAGGTCATGGCTAAAGGAGTCAAACTCGACTATATTGATGAACTTCCACCGGTCACGTCAAAAGGTGGAATGCAAACCTTTTTTATTGGTGTGTATTTTACTGGCTGGGGATGGAATAGAAGGCATCTAGGTTCCGGTCAAGGCCGTAACAAAGCAATAGCTGGGGATGAGGCAGCAAAACAGGCGTTACGAAACAACCCATTGATTGACGAAATCGCTGAGAGAAAGAGAGACTCATTTGAACAGGAACAAAGACGAAAAGCATAGTCGACTAGAGTATAATTATTGATGGTACTGGGTATCACTATGGTCTGGTAAAGAAACCGTTACAGGAAACTTTTGAGCCACACTAGCGACACGAAGCTGCGAAAGGTAGTTAAGTTCATGACCAACCACATAGTCCAGATGTAGGACATTGCTGTACAGAGTAGCTCTGGCTCCATTAAATACCAGGGGCATACTGTAAAACCCCGTTATAAGCAACTATTCGGCAGGCCGCGGAAATTGCTTATAGTGGAATATTGCTTATATTGGATTATATGAGTTTGCTGTCATAAGTATGTATACAAATGCCACCTAATTACGAAGTCTCGTATATCACTCTGCTGCTATCTGCTAGCCTTTTTTCTCAAAAGAGTCGTCTCATGAAAGAGAAGTTGGTGGATCAAGGCCTTATTTCCATCCACCTGCTGTTCCTCGAAAAGCCGGAGTTTATAGACTCCCCAAATCATCTAATATACAGTCACCTGACAAAAGTCTACGTAATTCCGCGTCGCGCGACGCGCCACCTGATATTGTCCATCATCTTTTCAACCACCTACACCATGCCTCGCACCCCTTTACGATCTACTAGTTCTAATAGGACTAATAGAAAGGAATTAGAACCTTTCCAACGGGGAATTATAGTTGGCCGATTCCTTGCAGGCCAGAAAAAGGTTGATATTCAGCGCGAAATGAATTTACCGTATAGAACAATTCAACCACCATTCAAACATACCAGTCCTCCACCACTGGCACTAGTTCTCATCGCATTGGACGGCCGGAGATCCTTTCTGATGCTGATAAGCGATATATTCTTTTACAAATCAAGCGGGATCCCTTCATCAAAACTGAAGATATCTGCAAATTATTTGGGAAGCCCATCTCTACACGCACCATTGCACGCATGTTAAAAGAATCTGGGTATGGGCACTGGAGAGCACAAAAAAGACCTCAATTAACTGAGGAAACAGCTAAACTACGCTATGAATGGGCACACGTGCGCAAGGATTGGACGTATGAGTATTGGAGCAAGATTATATGGAGTGATGAATGTTCTGTTGAGCTTGGCAAAGGAAAGCAGAATCAATGGGTATGGCGGCTCAACCACTTCAATGAAAAATGGAAAAAGAAGCATATAGTCCCATACACCAAAGGCAAAGGAATATCTATCATGATTTGGGCAGCAATCTGGGGTGGTGGTCACACTGAAATCTATCGAATGAATCGGGATGAGGAATCTGCTCGAAGAGGGTATTCTTCACAGTCCTATTTGAAACTTATTGAAGATTACCTACCTGCTATATGGGAGTCTGGTATGGAATTCATGCAAGATAATGCTCCCATACATACAGCCCATATTATCAAAAATTGGTTTGATGAGCATGGTATTCCTCTTGTTGACTGGCCACCGTATTCACCCGATTTGAACCCTATTGAACATGCCTGGGCCAAGTTGAAAGAGCGTATATATATGCTCTATCCAGACCTTGAATTATTTAATGGGACCAAAGAACAATTGAAAGAGCAATTTTACAAGGCCATGGAGAATGCATGGGAGAGTTTAGGACAGGACTTTTTTGATGGGTTGGTAATGTCCATGGAGAACTGTGTTAATGCAGTTTTAGAGGCAAAGGGGTGGTATACACATTATTAATACGATTTTTATTTTATTTTATCATTTATCTGCTACTTATCCATAGCATATTTGATTATCTAGTAAAAGAATTGATGTTTGGTGGATTTATGTGGAAAAGAAATGTCTTGGTGATTATATATTTTTTCGTGGTTGCAGAAAATTACGTAGACTTTTGTCCAAGAACTATAGATATCTGTGGAAGAACTCATAGTTTTCTTCCTCTTCCTTCTCTTCGTCTAGCATGCTCGCAGATGAATACTGGCTTAAAATTAGGCCATCTGCAGTTGCTAAGCTGTCGTCAACCTGTTCTTCTGGATCTAGGAACTGGTGTATATCCATGGCATCCTGGATGTTATTCGACACCTGCAATTGCTGAATTCCACAGGTGATCTCATTGATAACTGCCTGGCAGTGTATTTATCTCATATCCTCAGAGGAGAAGCCTTTTTAAAGCAGTTCTGAATGGTATCCTCTGCCAAATCCAGATTCCATGCTGAAATAGCCCATCAGACAGCCTGGAGGATTGTCATAGTTGATAATGGATCATATCCTTTATCAAATTGACCCATCATGAAGAGAACCCAATTGCCGGCACCATACGCTTTCCAAGTCCTGATAATTCCCTGGTCTAGAGGCCTGATATCGTGTAGTTGAGTTGCAAGGAAGCCAGATGACTAGAGTATTCTGCAGCTGTGGCCCTATGTCTCTGAATGCAGTCTCATGCGCAAAGAAGTTATTCAAAAGAACAACTTTTCTTCCAGCCATCTTCTTGTCAAACCACATAAGCCATTCTTTAAAGATCTCCCCAACCATCCAGTCCTTTTATTACTCCGCCAAATACATCCAAGATTTTCAATATTAATTCCAGCAGTTGCAAAAGCCTTTGGCCTTCTTGCAGTTCCAATAAATTAGATAAGAATGCGCTCTGAGGCATCTGAATTGCCGCAGAAGAGGATGCTAATCCTTGCTTTATCTTTCTTTCGTCCGGGAAGTGGGCGTGATAAGCTTCAGTCGGTGATCTTCCTCCGATATAGGCTTGTCTCCTCACAGTTATACATGTCTTGATGTACATAAATGCTTAAAACTTGGCAGGTTCTAGCCGTCTCAGCACCAGCATCTTGGGAGAGACTACCAGTTTCACCATGCTGTATATTCTGTGGAATACTCCAGCGCAACTGAACGCCACGGAGCCAGCCATTGCTGGAGGGATGAAGTTAAAATAGTCTATTTTGGTTACTCCTATATTAGCAATTTTGCGTAGGGGGTAGAGATAATTTAAGCAACTTGCTAGCAATGGAGTATGAAGCAACTTTATTTGGTGCGTGACCACTTGCTTATAATGTAATATTGTTATAAAGGGCGTTTACAGGTAGTTCTGGTAAATCAAGGGATCTTTTTTCCAACCCCTTAATTATTAAGTTATTTGTTATATTAATATTACTTATCATTATGTTCGAGCATCCTGTTTTCAGATCAACAATAAACAGTTGAGATAATATATAAAATAAATATGTTTACTTATACTCCAGCTTAGGAACGTAGTATGATACATTCATTAGCGGATTAGTCATTTGTAATTCTTATTGAATTCAAATTTTTTTTTCTCTTATAAATATGATTATATCTAATAGACTTTCTTCATAGCAGTAAAAACAGTAAGCTACTTTGTACTAAAGGATCTTCATTTATCTTACTTCAAAATCATATTCTCAAAAAAAATTTCATAACAAAATTCAGACTGATAAGATAGCCATATATTTCGTCACCCAGGCCTAGTTGCTTCTTTTTCTCCTTCACTTAATAAATTAATAATCAGGCTAATGTCTTAGGGCATTAATTTAAAAAAAAAAAAGACAGGCGATATTCAGTATAAAGCACAATGAGTTTACTTTACTTATTAGTTTAAAATCCATTAAGACCGTTTATATCATAGAAATTGGTTAAAAAATTTTTTTATTAAAATCCCATTGGATATTCTATTGTGGTAGTCAGCCACCGCGTTCACTTTGCAATTTTACCAGTAATGGTAGCTGACTCCCCTCACTTATTCCAAGTAAAAGTTGCAGAGATGCATACTTTTGAAACATCACCAATTCCGAATGTCTTCTAATAAAATTCTTTTTGCTACATAACAACTGTTTCAGAATTCTGAAATGTAGAGAAACCAAAACATTAATTTTTGCTTGAAAATTATGTAATATAGATGATTAAAAATATATTGGGAAGAGTGTAGGTAGAAATTTCACACTTCTGGATTTTTGGCTTTGTCAATTATCAATATGGATATCATCTAGTATTTCTGATAACCATAAAGCGATTGATATATTTGTTAGCCTATGTCTATCTCCCCAATTATCACTGGTTGAGTACTTCTATAGTACTAGTTTGTTAGTTTCTAGTTTCTACATTTCAAATCTTCAAATAGCAATATCATTATCCAGAGAGGGAATTTTCATCTGGTCTAAATTATATATAAATATATAGACCTCTCGTTATTTTATGATGATGGAAAAACTTAATATTTACTAAATAAAATGAATTGAAATACATAAATTTTACATTAACTATTATCCGGATTCTTAGTATATAACTAAGTTGAAGACCTGATGACTGTAGAGCATAATTATTCTTCTTTGTGATATAAGCTATGAAGCAGTCTAAAGAGATATAAAGGATGCATCGTTCCCTGAAAATGTTGCTTCTGAAAAGCAGTCATAAGTTGTGATATATTTTATTTTTTTTTAATAATAAACCCACATCAATTCTTTTTGACTTTTACCATGTTGAACAAATCCTAACGTCATTTTTTTTTTAATTTAAGTGGACCTATGATGACTGATCTTATATACCTAACTCTATGTCACTTCTTTATGCTACCTGTTTCTTTACTATTAATGTTTATATCTACGATGAATATAAGTTATTATAAGGCACGTTGGGCATCATTGACATATAAAGTTTAGTTATCTTGTTATCATAATCCCTATCTCTTTAATATAATATAGTTGATCAACAGTCTATCTGTTGGCAGTCTTAGTATTTAGTCTCCCCTTGTATTAACTTCCAAAATTTACTGATTTTCTCTCTTTAAGATTATGTAAGAAAGTATTAAGTTAAACGTAATCGGCCACCGAGTGGCTCCGAATTCTACGAATTCTTAACGCTGCAGTTTTCAATGCTCTTTATCATCAAATGGATTTAATTTCTATCTAAAATGACTGAAGAAGCTATTTACTAGGGCATCTAAGTCTATTATGAACCGAAGGACCATAATTACTGCATTTTGTTGGCCTGCGTAGCCTTGATTGTTGTAACTGATTTTCCGTCTATTCTTTCTTCTCTCTACTCTTGAGCCTGCTTTCTAGCTTCAAAAATGATCAAACAGCCTCCATTGAATAAACTGTCTGGGACTTTTATTTGTTTCTTCGTATTGATTTTCTGACTTTAGCTTATCAGCTTGCTGTTGTAATAGAATGGCATTGTGCAATTGTTTCAGAGCATTTGATGGCTTCTTTTTAGCCTAATTTACTGTGGATGGATATACGACGCGCCTGAGAGATTCAATAAGCTGTTTCTGCTTCTCTAATTCATATATATATAGAGACTGACTGATTACTATGGGATGAAGAAGGTGGGGTTGGCGTTTTGTGTATTCATAATTTTCTGCAATTCGTGATCTCTTCAATCTCGAAATTGTTCGTTCTATGCGACATTGGAGAGTGGACTGGGGGATGTCAAAGGCCAGAGCAGCTGCTTCTTTTTTGGTTTTCAATTGACCTTTCTTATAGGCATTTAATGCCATTTGAATTCGGCTTTCTTTTGATTGGCTTTCCGGGGCATAATGGGCATTGAAATATAGAAATGAGAATAACAATAATAATGCCGAGGAAAATTCATGGAATTCGGAGCCACTCGGATGGTCGGCGCCGTTCGGTGGTCGATTACGTTATTGACTCTAAACCATTGTTATTAATTAAAATACTAAATATATAACGCATTGCTTTTAATGATAAGCCAATGTGAGAATTCAGAATTTGTCTAAATACATTAGGCTGATTGATCATTGTTGATGCTATATTAATGGAGATTAGTGGTGTGGTGCTAGATTCACTAGTGCAATAGACCAAGTTACTAAAAAGGTCTAATAATAATTCTCAGCGACTCATTTACAGAGAAAAAATAAGGCTTATAATTAATTTATCATCGATTATATTGATTAAGATAGAGTAATTAAGTCAACCTCTCAATATTGAAGACCAAAAAGCTCTGAAGTTTTGATTTTCAATCTAATGCATTTCTCATACTATAGTAGATATATCTATAGACTTTCTTTTCCCTTTCAAGGTTAAAAAGGAAAGGACTCAATCAAATTCTAATGATTATTTATGTGATAAATATGTATGCTCATTTATTACTATTAAGAGAACTGATCAGATCTATTACCCTATGGTGGGTTTCATGGATGCCTATTTATATTACAAGTCAATGGGCCTAAGTCTTCATTTGGTGAATTACAACTATAAGCCTTATTTACCATTTAAACGGAATATATACACACACGCATTTGGAACCCTTATTAGTATTATGAGTATCGAATATAATAAATCAATGCATAAAAAAATTTAACGAATAGTCTAATAAAACTTAGCTAATGTCTAGTATATTAAGCAATATTTTCTAATTAAATAGAGAATAATTGACTTTAGGGATTGGATGAGATTAACACCCGGGAGCGACAATTAGTAAACAATTGGTATATTTCCCTCATTAGAACATATTGAATTGATGAGGTCTTATCACCATTTTTGATAGCACGAGCAATAAATGTATATATATGACGCATAAAAAACTAAATTGACTCTATCCAGCTATCCAAAAAGTATAAAAGTCAATATAATAAGCTTTAATTATCCAAATAGCAAATTTATAACCCAAAGATCTATAACAATTTTTGTCTAATCATCATCTCATGTTCAGATATGGCCAATATCCTCCTTGCAGGGCGGGGATGCGGGGATCTACCAACAACCAACCCATTGGCAAGAACTGGGGGTCCAACTTCACTAAACGGCATGATGAGCTTAAGACTAGTTATTCTCAACGGTATAACAACCAGAGTGCGAAATGTGAAGATTCAAAGATCATTAAAGAGTGGTTCACAAATCACTATGATGCAGCATGGGATTGCATATGAAGATGTCTACAATTTTGATGAGACTGGCCATGCAATGGGAATAATTGCTACTGCAAAAGTAGTAACTAGAGCCGACATATATGGCCGGTGTCAAGTTATACATAGACCTGGACATGGGTACCCATTTGGGTACAGGTCTCGTACCCATACCCAAAGGTATGTTTATACCCAAGTCTGCACAATTTTCCTGCATAAAAATCCTTAGTCACTAGCGTGTATTTTTCTCTGTTCCTATCACGTCACAGCGTCAACGATTATCATACAATCTAATAATCTATCTCTTCCTTACCTACCATCTATAATATAACAAGAAGAGAGCTATTATATGAAAGCCTACAGCGTAAATTAGGTGGATAACCTGCTGAATACAAATTTTACATGTTATATCTTATACAAAACTAGTATATACAGCGCCCGAACGGGTTGAATATTGTTTTAAAATACTCAGGAATTGGGCCCGCTCCCCCGGGGGGGGGGGGGGGGCCAGGATATTAGGAAACCCGGGTAGTTGGGTATACCCAACTACCCGGCTCTATTAAGCCAATAATATATTTCCATGGATGGGCCCACCGATATCTAATTGGATATCTAGTATGCAGCTAGCTAGCTCCATAGGAAAAAGCAACTACTTTGCCCAAGTACACCCCAGCAACATTTCAGCAGAGAAGGGCTTTGATATATTCTACTGTAGCAAAGCCTTCTACCTGGTAATCTATATTATCCCCTTCTAATGAAGGTGTTCGGGGCCAGGTCACTGGGCCATCCATAACACTCTGGATCTGATATTATTTATGCGTGCTTGTCACGGGCTCGGAATAGTAGATAATGATGAACTGAATTCCTATCTAAACTATTGTAGCCATCGACGAGAATATCGAATCTGGAGAAGAAAGAAGAAGAGGAAATCTATCTAGGCCATGAAGGAAAAGGGAATCTATCTGGGCAATGGGCAGCCTTTGTGTGATGAGGCTTAAGCCCTCGTTTGCTCAGATTGCTTGTATGGCCTCATGTTGGCGCTGTTTGTATAACATTGAGCCGTCATAGAAGATAAGATAGATGACAAGACAGAAGACTGGATCCTGATGACTGAGATTGAGCCCACAGTGCTGATTGGAGAGGATAGCACTGCTTCAAAGAGACAAAATAGTGTTTTATCTGAGGATTCTACAAGTAAAGATGAATCGCCTCTCCCACAGGTGCCTGCAAGGCCTCATAGGTCTCAAGAGACCAAAAAGATTTGATTATTTTGAATTAATATAGTACTGCTTTATTTATTTTATGGCATTTTCTCAGTAATTAATATGAACTGAAATCTTCATCAAAGATATGAATGCATCTGAGCTTTTGTAATATTCGGACTACTGGTAATTAGATTACTAGCTTAATAACTCAAAAAACCACTACTGTTGCATAAATTATGCAAGTCACAGGGATTACAATAATTAGTAAAAAGTGGGGTATTTGGGTAAATTCTTGGGTATACCCATTTGGGTATACCCAAGGACAATGCCCAGGCCTAGTTATACAGCCTGGCAATAGGGAATGGGTTACTTCTATTGAGTGTGTCAACTCTATGGGCTGGGCCTTGCCGCCATGGATCGTCTTCAAAGGATCAGTCCATATTGAGGGCTCTATCAAGATTCGAAGCTACCACACAACTGGAGGATATCGAAGTTAGTCCTAATGGATGGACATCAGACCAAATTGGACTGCGCTGGCTTCGAAAGGTCTTCATTCCCGAGACTACTAGCCGCACAACTGGAAAATACCGCCTCTTAATTCTAGATGGCCATGGTAGCCATATAGTCCCTAAATTCGATAAAGTAGCAGTGAGAACGATATCATCCTATTTGTATGCCACCTCATTCATCAAATTATTGCCAGCCTCTTGATGTGAGCTGTTTTTATCCTTAAGGGAGCATATGGATTCTGTATTGCAAATCGGATGCGGCAGGGTTTCAACCATATTGATAAACTTGACTTTCTTAAGGCCTATCCAGAAGCTCGGAAGTAAGCATTTACTCCGGATAATATCAAGAGTGGATTTAGAGCTACTGACTTGGTTCCATTCAATCCAGAGGAGGTGCTTGAGCGTTTTACTGTCCAACTTAAGACCCCTACACCACCGGGCAGCTCAGTCAACCAATTCAGCACCAAAGACACCTTATAACTTGCGGCAACTGGAAAAGTAGGCATCTACAGTTAAAACTATGCTTAAAAGGCATACAGGAAGCCCTATATCTCTTCTAGACAAGATGATCACAGGCCATGAAATGGCTTTAGGTATTCTTGCTCGTCAAGAAATTCGGAATTGCGAGCTTCACATGAAAAACAACTTCAAAAGCGTAAGAGATCTAGGAGGCAGATCACTGCTGAAGAAGGCCTTTCTATTCAGGAGGGCCAGACTCTCGTACAGGGAAGGAGCCAGGAGGAAGAAGTCATGCCTACTACATCTACGGAACCAGTGCCCAATGGCAGAATACCGCTCTGCACGGGCACCACCATGATGTAGTGATTGCAATATTTTAGGACATAAACAGACTCATTATCTTAATCACAATGGTAATTAGATTTCATATAGAAATACATTTTTTTCTTGTTGAAAAAGACTCCTTTTCTGACATACGTCGGAAGTGCGCATCTCGCTTGGGTGCGCAGCTCGCTTATGGATTACGTTAGGTCCGTGAGGGCTTTGTAAACATCTTATAAATACTTCCTATAAATTTCAAATCTTTAGTCAGATCCCTTTATTAGAAAAAGTAGTAAAGCCTGTCAATAACTAAGATATACCTTCATGATATGACAAATCTATATACTTCAATAGACTACCAGCTTAAACATAGAAATAATAAGTTACAACACTTGTTTAGAAGGCTTATTGATAAATTTTCCGAATTTATTATAAAGTTGCTTTATTTAGCCAGAGAAACCGGACTGTTGGAGGTTTGATATAAATTAATATATCTTCAATTTTATTGTAAAGTATCATCATTATTATCCAATCTGATGATATAAGTGTAAGAGAACATAAATGAACATAAATAATGAATAGACATTATTTATGGATCTGAGAACAGTGTATTGGTCAGATATCATTACTAATTCGGCTTACTCTGCCTTCCATTTTTCTTTCCTCCCTAATACTAGTAAGTCTATTTGATAAACCATCTACTAATATAAAATTAAAATTTTTTGAGTCAATAATTATTTATTACTATCGCCTTCGTTTTCTCATCTGTAGTTCTAAGCTAGCTCTTTCGCGAAATAACATTGTTAGGATGCTAGAACAGGAGCTTACCTCAACCCACTTAGTTGCACTGCAGTTGCAAATGAATGATCAAAGTTTGATGGTCAAAATGTGGGCCAACTTATTGAATTGAGCTGAAACTGATGAAATGGCTTAAGAATGTTATTGAGTCTGCGATGAGCTATTGCCCTCACTGCGAGCACTAACAAGGAATTAATATTTGGAAAGGATTCATCAACAAACGGTTTATCGAAATATTTAAAAAGAAACTGGAATAAATCAAATAGAATCCTGAATAATTTAGTGTTTCATGCAATCAATCATATAACTAAGAAATGGGACAGCATAAGAGATCAACTAAAAAAAATATTTAAAAAGAACGATATAAATAGAGGACGTGAGAACTAAGTTAAAATAGATCTAATCCTGAAGAGATATTTAAAAGATATTAACCAGACGGTCTAGACCAAGGAAGTACTTATTAATAAGCTTATTAAGATAAAATGACTAACGTAATCGGACACCGAGCTGCGCGGGACACCGAGCTGCGCGGCGGCGGCGAGTAACTAACTCTTCTATACGAATTATACGAATTATTTCATCAACCTAGTTAAATAAATGCCACATTGAACTGTATTCGATCTATTAAATTTACTACTATTTAGCAGGACATTTTAACCTATTATGGCCTTCTTCATTGCAGTTGCTGCATCGTGCTGGCCGCCGTGGCCTTCTTGATGGCTCCTGTATCGCCTCCCTCTCAATCAACCTTTGCTGACCTTCAGAGCCAGTTAGACTACCTCCATCTTGAATAAAGGCTCGTGTCATATTCTTCTTCCCTTTCTGATGCTTATTTGACGTGTGGAGCTGATGGAATCCCTGTCTTAATAGAATAGCATCCTGCATTGCGACTTCTGTGCTCTTTATAAACTTTTCAAGCATCTGCTCTGCAACAACTGAAGA
Organism: Aspergillus chevalieri; assembly: GCF_016861735.1. Taxonomy (NCBI): domain Eukaryota; kingdom Fungi; phylum Ascomycota; class Eurotiomycetes; order Eurotiales; family Aspergillaceae; genus Aspergillus; species Aspergillus chevalieri. Next base: position 2,061,702 of record NC_057367.1, on the reverse strand, counting down.
TAGGGATTGGCTTTGAAGTTCTTGAATCTGCTTTTTCTGCTGATTCAACTGATAGAGATTGACTGGTGTTCTTCCTAAATAAAAGGATTGGTTGCTGGATGAGGAAGAAGGTGGTGTCGGTGTCTTGATGTTGAGTTTTGCAAGAACTCTCTCTGGTTTAAAAGGAATAAGACCAGCAGCTGCAAATGCACTCAATATATTGGCCTTAGAGAATGCACGGCCATGGATGCTGGAGTAGATAGATATGAAGTCTTGTTTATCAATGGCATGGATGTTGTTTTCTGCCATCTCTCTGACTTTCTGGCCGTAATAATGCTTGAGTGGCGCAAAACAGCTTATATCAAGCGGTTGAAGTAGATGAGATGAATGAGGAGGCATATATAACGGAATAATCCTTCTCTCAGTGCAGAATTGATCAAAACTAGCAGTGGCATGACTGCTATGGCCGTCAAGAATTAAAAGACGATATCTGCCAGCTGTCTGAGAAGCAGTATGCTTCTCAAACATCTCCTGAAGCCATTCAAATCCCAGAATATCATTAGTCCAGCCATTATCGCTCAAGCTGATTCTATATTCCTTTGGAATAGCTGAATACCACTGAGATTGATGCTTTTTCCCAGCCATAATGATTTGCGGAGGTAGAGCATGTCCAGAGGCATTTATGGCAATTATTATGGTAATCCACTCGCGATTTCCAGGCTGGATAGATTTGGCATGGCTATCTCTTGTCTCTGATCCACAAATAACCTTTGCAGTTGATGCCACTCCCATTTGAAAGCCAGTTTCATCCATATTGTATATATCCTGCTCTGCAATGCCGTATCTCAGGATAGTCTCTTGAACACGATTAAACCAGCCTTTTATAAGCTCCGGATCTTCACATTTGGCACGCTGATAGTCATATTGGCGGGTATATTTGGATTTGAGCTCAGGATGGCGTTGAATAAATCGGGAGACCCATTTCTCGCTGATAGAGATGTCTTTTGATGGCTTAGACCGCGCGGATAATAAAAGCTGAGCAAGATGGCGTACATTTGATACTCGAAGGGGTAGACCACGTTTATCCATGTCTAGAATCCAGTTTTTAAGGGATTCTTCTTCAGTATTTGATAGCTTGCGACAATTTGCAATTGTATGTTGGCGAGAGACAGTCCCATCGAGGCGAGTCATGAGGGTCCTTGGAGGCACATCAAAGGCTTTTGCACAGGCCGTTTTTGATGGGAATTGGCCTTTATGAAAAGCCTCAATGGCCAATTCTAGACGTTTTTCCTTCGGTATTTCAGTCATGATGAATATGGCAGTAGAAAAGTAGTATATGGGATCATATTCAGGAGAAGCGGCTTCCGACCGCGCAGCTCGGTGTCCCGCGCAGCTCGGTGTCCGATTACGTTATTGGGTTGTATATACTAAGTAGATGCTGTTAGGCAGCAATAACAGAATAGATGAAGCATAGACTAGCAAGTTAGAGAAGATTCCTATTTATCTCTTCTTTTACACAGTTGGAAGCCTAAATTTGACTTAAATGCTTATTAAGTTAATACTGATTAACGTAACCCACAAGGGGGTCGCGCACCTTTGTATTGCATACTAAATGGCCCTTTTCCTAACCTTGATATATCAACAATAACAGTTCTAGAGGACATGGGACTGCTAGAGAAATCATTCTTGAATAGTATACTTGCATACACTAAGCTGGTATTATCTTCTAAAGTATGTATTTCTTCAGGTATCATAGATTATGGGTGTATTTATCTGTATTACTCTATTTATCGGTATTGTTAAGCTATTGGGTCATAACAAAGGGTATATGTCTCGAGTATTTACTTTCATAATATATAAAGCCCTCGAATAAGATCCCGGATATGTGAACTACACTCTATTTGACGGAGTCTGAAGAAAATTCATAACGAGATCCCTATTAACGGCATCAAAACAACCAATACGACGTAAGCGCGAACGTGAGAATAACCGATAAAATCGTGGCTCAGGCAGGCCACACAATCTGGTTCAAAAACCATGCAAGTATATCCATGGCACTATTACCTCCAATCCTCATATCAAATATGAGGAACTATAGAGAGTGGACCATGTGGCTAAAAAGCGCTTTATACAAAACCTCTGTGGATCTAGACCTTGGCACAGCCCCTGGGCATGCCCGCCCGGGGCGGTCTTCCCCTGCCCGGCGGGCTACAATGGGCTCTAAGTGCCTGCCCAGCGGGCAATAACGGGCAACCCGGCGGGCTGTCAAACAGTGCAAACGTAAGGGAGTCGTGACATGCATTATTTATGCCCTTTTTATCAGTAATCTGCCTTACATGCAAAGTCAAGAGATAGAGAAACAGGTGTTTGGACAGTTTTTGATGTGATAAATTTGTATTTCTGACATTAAATAATCTATCAGCGACACCGAATCAATTGAAAATTAAGATAACTAAGGTTTGATCTTGATTCTCAGAATGGAGCGATGGTGGTAGAGCCATAGTGAAAAGATATTTTCGGCACAAAGGTCAGTATCTTTATCAATCTAATACATAGTTAACTACTAATAATATCATTTATCCTTGAAACCAGAAGATAATTAATATATCAAATCGTACGCAGAATCTGAATGCAAATATTAGCCATTATATTTCAATGTGGTGGTATATAAATACCAGCATTTGGTATAGACGAAACTGGAACCGGCATAGAAAACAGGTAATGTAATCCCCACCGAGTCGACCACACCCCCGAACCGGCCACTTGTGTATTGCATACATATTGAAAAGCCCTCAACCTGATGCCTACATATTTGCCATGGCATATGTTCGTGTTTTAGCTTTTAGACCTTGCTAATATTTTTTTGTTGAGATATTGGATCCTAAAAAATGTCATTGTGTATGCAATACACAAGTGGCCGACTCAGTGGTGCATTACCTTATTTATCCGCTGAATCATCGAGTCATTCTTTCGAATTAGGAAGAGTGTGACCAAACGGGCCAAAATGCTACAGGCTCAGATGGACGAGCTACAGGCGGCCTTCTACCGCCCCATGGGCGGCGGTGCCGAGTCTACATGGATCGAATTGCGGAAAATGGATACAATTAAGTCGGTCCAAATTGACATGTCAACATGCTGGTCAACGATCAGAACGGGCTAAAAAAAAAATGAATCTTTTATATCAAATGATTTAGCACAGGGTTCAATGGAATGATGATTTACAGTGGAAAGAGGAATCTATAAAAAGACCTATTATGGATATTGGAAAACCCTCTGATCAAACTAGGCCTGGTGATGTCCATGCCAAGCCGTGTGGGAAAGGCATAAAGCAGATGTTTTGGCTGCTTTTGGAGTTTCCCTTGTACTGGTTTTAATCCCTCTTGATGGAGGTATCCTGATGCTCAGCGTCGAGTTACAGCAAGCGTTAGGAGCATTTTATATCGGTCTTTTTTGCCTGACTTACTCCAACCTGGGGACATCTTCATGCATGATAATGCACCTTTCCATACAGCAGGCATTGTATGAGAATTCCTTGATGAATTAGGGTTTGGATATCATGGTCTGGCCACTCATTCACTGGATCTAAATCCTATTGACAATCTCCGGGCATTGACGAAGGCAAAGATCTACGAACTTTACCCTGAATTAGAGCATGTAAGAAAGGCATCTAAAAGATTTTGATTCAAGCAGCCTAGGTATGGCATTCAATTTGAGGATAGATTGCTGTCAGAGAACATGCCTAACTATCCACATACATGCAGTGATTGATGCAAATGGCTAGTATACGGACTATTAAGAATCGGCAGTATATTAGGCGGTATAGTGGAAAAAAGCGAAGTAGATTCAATTTTTTCATGATATTACATGATTAAGTTCTTGATCCCTTCATCAATATAGATCTAAATATCCTAGCATTAATAATTACAACCTCTAGAAACCTGTAGTATTAAATTAAATAAAAGCTAGTAATGATTTCTTAGATTTACTGATAAATTTTTTAGAATTCTCGACCTCTAACTGAAGTAGCAGAACTCTCTGAACTTATTATATGTTGAAATTATACAATCGCCTTATGTAAAAAATAAAAAAGCTGACGATTCTCTATATTTATGTAGATAAATTATTTAATAGCCTTATAACTTACATGGGTTTGGTCGTTCAGTCTTTCAACGCTAATAATAATAAGGAAGACGATTCCAATATCATAAATACTTTAAATGAGGTGAAAAATGAAATAGTAATTAGATCTTCATATCCTACTTTAGATAGGTCGTCTAGATATCGAAAATGCGTATTACAAATTAAGGGTCAGAAAAATTCTCTATTATAAATATTAGTCATTTTTCTAATGCATTAACTATAAGTCTAATATTACTAACATGGAATTAAAGAGACTTGAATAAACTGAAGAGAACCATCAATTAGCAGTCTGATAACTTAAAAAAGAGGATCTTGACAAGTCTGTCCTGGAAAAAGGTTTTGTGGTATGTTTATTAAAGAATGAACATAAAATAGATTTTTAATAGGTATAACTTCACTATCTCTATTCCTTAATAAAACAATGGATTTCATGTTCCCCCTCTTAACTTCAGTTAACATGATTAATGAATGCATATATATACTTGAATGTTCTATGAGCTTTATATCGTTTTATGTAATTGTTCATCACGTCTCTGCCTATACATTATTACATCTAAGATTACAATAATTAGATGTAAAATTATCTCTGGATAGATTATAAAGGGATGCCGCCTCTGACTAAAATAGAGAGCTGATACAGGCACACCCCTCTCGCTACAGGCACGCACCCCTTGTTGGCTGCCGGCACACCGTCTAGCCGTTTTTAGTAAATTGTGAGTTCTTGTCATGTGATATTTCCTTAGCATATTGAACTGAGATTTATCATTACTATCATGATCGACCATGTACACTAACATTTTGAACTAAAAGCCTTCATTACCCCCTTCTTGAATACGCCTCAAATCAATAATACTGGTAGTTTTCATCACCCCTGCCAACACATCTAATTCTCCAACCACTTCATGAGGTTCTAACTGGTGCAGCAGCCAATATGTCAGGTGATGAGCTGCATACACCATCAAGCATGGCACTTCCTGGCACTGGTGACATAGGAGGTGATTCCAGTACAAGCACAGATTCTGGAGAGTCTGCCCAAGATGACTCTGGATTTGCCTGAGATGGCTCAGGTGCCACTGCATCCTTCTGTGGCTGTCTATGGCCATGCCTTGGTTGCTCACAGGCCAATACACGCTCAAATTCTGATGGTTCTCATTCAGTGCCTGTGATTGGGTTGGTTGATGCTGGTGTTGATGTTGGGGTTGGCTGATTTGACACACCTGAAGGCCTGCCTTGAACAGAGTCAACAACACATGGTTCAAGGATCATTTCACAGGGATTTGGCACAGGCATGGTTTCTGGGGTATAAAGGTGCCATTGCTGGTGGAAATCCTCAGTTTTCAATGAACACTGTTGATCAACATATCTTTTAATCACATGAATACATGGGATACCCTGTGTACACAAAGTCAAACCAGTACAGTGCTCAGAGATCACCTTTTTCTGGTTATGGAGCTTGTGATTATCAGTGTTCTGTTGTCTTGGCAGATAAGCATCATAAATCGCTGCGACTTTTTGCAAAGCATACTGTGATAGCCAGGTATGCACATCACCATATAGGGAGAAGCAGAGCAATCTAGTGGACTTTGTAACCTGTTCATTCTCCAATGCTTTCTTGCACAACTCATGCTGATGTGTAATAGTTCGCTCAAATGATTGAATAATATAAAGATGATCAGCCACTGAAGTACCAAGGTCCTTCTTGAGGTGTGAGTGGGATGCTTCACCATGGGAAGTTGTACACATGTCCAGATGAAAAGCTTTGTCAGTAAAAGAGTACAGAATTTCTGAATTTGCTTCCTCTTGTCATCATTCAGCCACTCTTTTTCAATGTATGCAACTAAAGGGCAAAAGACTTCATCATCATATTGATCACAGAACTCCTTCCATGCACATTCTGACTCTGAATAGGATGATGCTCTAACCACCTCCACCACATCTCAAGCATTCTCTTCCAGTGCTCATCTCCTTGTCATGTTGATCAGGCAGAGTTTCCATGCTATCAAGGAGCTCTTTGCAGATAAGGAGGCAGGCTTTTGACAGGATGTTCTTGTTCATATGCCAGAAACAAATCATGGTGTACTATGTAGACATCAGGGAATACATCCTTGCAGGCATTTATGAGAGCCTTACTCTTTGTCAGTCAGAATGGTGCAAGGTGGTTTGAGGCCAAGCTGTTCATAGACCCTGTGCAGAGATGTCAAAGTCATATGATGGTTGCTGCTCATTATGGATGAAGGCTACAGCTGCAAAGAAGGTGGATCCAGTTGCAGTGACACCATTGATATCCAGCATGGGCATCCAGTACTTGTTTGTCTTGTATGTACAGTCCATGATCAACAAGTATGGATTGCTTTGCAAGAGCTCAAGGCAACTTTGATGTGTACAGAACAATCCAACAACATGACCATCAATATCCTTCATATGGTTGAATAGCCATTTACCTTCCTTTGGGAGTGCAGTCAGGAGAGCCTGGATGGATGTTCATCCATCAAGAAACTTGTGATGGAGGTCCTGGCAAAAGTTGTAGATATTGCATGGGATGATGTTACGTTACTCTTATTTTCACGCTTGGCAGTGTCAAGAATCTGATGTGGAGTGATGCCAGCAGCAAGTTGATTTTCAAATGTTGTGGCACATTTTTTGATCTCTGCTTGATGCAGTGTTGGGTGTGTATGGACAGGTGCTGGGCTGTGGTTATGGCCTGGATCCTTAATCTCAAATGACATTTGTCTGTCTGCCTGTCTCAACTGAGTGTTGCATGAAAAGGGCAATTCTTGCAGTGAGTTGGTTTTGTCATGGACTCACTTGTTATCAGCAATGTTGTTCTTATATACACCACTGCAGTTGCAATGGAGGTAGTGTGCTTTGATTTGGCCATCCCCTTCATGGTGCTTGGAACTCTTGGTTGTTAGGGCATAGCCATGCTGCTCTGTGAACTCATTAATGGCACCCACTGCCTCTTTCTCAATGGAATAGATGGCATTAGCTGGCCGTGGAGGTAGGGAATATGGTGGGCAATGATCCTCATCATCACTCAAGTACTCAGCCAGGAGTGCTCGGGGTGATTGTTGATAGGTAGTATTTATCATATTGAGCTCACTTGGCATGCAGCTATGGGTAGCCAAGAGGGGCAGATGTGATGTCTTTTTTATGATGATACCCTTATTGTTTTACCCTAATCTTATCAAAACATGAATGACCCACAATTTACTAAAAACATCTAGATGGTGTGCCGGTAGCCAACAGGGGGTTTGCCTGTAGCGAGAGGGGTGTGTCTGTATCACCTCCCTTCTTTTTTCTAGATGCTAGTTAGTTTTGATATTACTCTCTAATTAGATTGGGCTGTCATGTCACACAACTTTCCTTTGTTAACTTAAGACGTTTAAATATGGATAATATTATTTTGCTTAATAGAAAGGCTGACCACAGCGGTATACGAATACTATTTTTATAAACCAATTTTAATAACTTCTTTACTATGCTAATATATTGAGTGCATTTGGAGCCGCTGATCTTATTCCTTTTAACCAGAGAGACTGCTTGCAAACCTCAACATCAAGATACAACACCACCACCAACCTTCTTCCTCATCCAGCAACCAATCTTTTTATAGGAAGAATACTCCTCAACCTCTATCAGCTGAATCAACAGAAAAAGCAGATTTAAGAGCTTCAAAGCCAATCTCTATCTTCAGTGGTGATAGGGCAGATGCTTGAAAAGTTTATAAAGACCACAGAAGTCGCAATGCAGGAGGCTATTTTATTAAGACAGGGACTCGATCAGCTTCATACATCAAATAAACATCAGGAAAAGAAGGATATAACACCAGTCTTTATTCAAAATGAAACTAGTCTAACTGGCTTTCTAAAGGTCAACAAAGGTTGTTTGAGAGGGGAGTGATACAAGAGCCATCATCAAGGCCAAGGCGGCCAGCGCGATGCAGCAACTGCAACGGAGAACGGAGAACATATATATAGGTCAGAATGTCCTGCTAAATGCTAATTTGATTTAATAGATTGAATACACTTTAATATGGCATTTATTTAACTACATTGTTGGAGTAATTCATACGAAGTGTTTAGTTACTCGCCGCCGCCACTGCGGCGCAGCTCGCTGTCCGATTATGCTATAATTAGAGAGGCTCATAATATTAAGAATAGCTGCAGTGAAACTCATGGTGACCATCGTTATAATAGAATAAGACTACTAACTAAAGAGTGATATTCAATAGAATTCCCTTTCAGAATCATGACTCACTGAAATTGACTAAAATTTATAACAAGGGGTTATTTAACAAGAGAGAAGGGCCTAAGAAGCTGTAAAGAGCTGATTAGGTTGATATTCATATAGATCAAGAAGCTTTAGAGTACTTCATAAATGCATTGATCACCTGCGCCTGCTATTTAAAATTTCCGTTTTAATCTCACTTTTCGATGCATTATGGGTTGGGGGGCAAAAAAGGAACCACTTATCAAATTCTTGTATGATATATGTAAAAATAGTAAGTGAAAATCAGTAAAGCTTAATCCTTGTTGAAATTAGAATAGAATAATAATTAGGTTATATTTAATTTCAAAACTGGATGACATGAGGTCTAGTAATGCTTGATACTCGATTCACACGGGTTATAAAGAAAATGAGACTATAGAAACTTTATGAAGAATATGATGAAAATCAGAAAATAACGTTTGAAGAATAGACTGCTCCTGTACTAAAGTCAATGAGTAAGCTTAATTATAGACATGGCTACTAGATAAGACATATTAGCAATCTTCTACACTGCGCCCAGGTTGTAATAAAATCTAGATTGATGTAATAACTATTCTAGTGAAAGGGGTGGCAGCAGTTAAACAGGCTAAAATATGTAGAGCTATATTAAATGCTAATGAACCGAAAATCTCACGAATTTATCTCTGGAATATTGCTTCCATTAATTTCATCCTCAGCCTTGGCAGCATATATCCATGGAATTCTAATCACTCCTTAGAGATCATAACAAAAGTAAAGGCTTATTTCATTCCTTCCTTCTCTTTCTGATGTTTGTTTAATGCTTCAAACTAATGGATGCCTTGCTATATAAGATAAAATTCCATATTGCTATTATTGCGATTTAATTAATTTTTCCAATATATAGTAACTCTTTTGGATATTCTAAATCTACCTTTTTAATTGATAAAGATCGCTTGGTATCTTTTCCAAATAGAAAGATCAACTGCTGGATGACCAAGATGGTGTTCGTTTCTTCTTAATCAAAGCACACTATCTAGTTCAAACGGAATAAGACTTACCAGCTTTAAAGCATTCCGTATAATTGGTCTTTAAATATTTAATAATAATAAATCCATTGCATGATTTCTAAGCTAGATTAATTTAGCATGGCTATCCCCAGTCTTTAATTTATGCTCTTTGCTCCAATGTGCGTAGGAGTAGATGAGCAATAACAATGATAACAATGTTGCCTTATACATATCTGGAACAGTCTACATAGACTATCTTTTTCAAATTAACTTGCAATGATTTCTTGTAAGAAATGAGTCAAAGACACATTGAACGCATTGAATGCAGTCGCATGGGTGGGCTTTCATGGGTAGTAACTTCTATAAAAAATCTTAATACATGGTTTCATTGGTCTTCTTTAGAAATTTTATTCATAATAACAGTGATAATATGACATTGAACAAGGCAGTTACTACTCAGGGGTAAAACCGCCACCACCAGGCAACTTGATGATATGTCACCAAGTGATAGATCACGTTATAATATATTTATTGACCCACATGTCTCGTGAAAATAAGTCTTAAATAGAGGGTTCTATTCATACTTTCAAAGAGAGCTCTATTTAAGGCCTGGGCATTATCTTGGATATACCCATTTGAATACGGACCTCTTACCAATAGGTATGGATATAAAGTCTGTACCCAAGACCCATCTGGGTATACCCAAGAATTTACCCAGATATCCTTTTTATTAACTATATTAACCTCTCGTGACTTGCATAATTTATGCGAGTAGTGTTTTTTTGAAGTAATAAAACTAGTAATCTATTCAATCCTATTCTAACTGATTACACAGCGAAAAAACCACTTTTTAAATTAACGGACTATCACTGAGCGGAAATACTTTAAAAATTAATCTACACCTACAGTGAGGTGCAGAAAGTCTGAACACCCAGATACTGCTGCCCCACACCGCTTTTCAACAACTAGTAATATTCAATTTTTCTGCCTGTCTAAACCTCCAAGAAAACTAATATTTCGTATACCAGCCGTCGGCCTCAATAACAGCCTTAACATGATGCAACATTGTCTCTGACAACTTAATGCACACCTGCTCATCAATTGCCTGCCAGGCTTCCTTAGCTGCTGCTATTAACCTCTCCCGTGTATCTTCAGTGCCACAGGCGTGCTCTAGTTCAGGATAAGAGCTTATAGATTTGCTGTTTCATTATCGCCCAGAGGTTCTCAATTGGATTCAAATCAGGTGAGTAAGGTGGCCAGACCATGACAATTATCTCTAGTTGTTGGAGGATTTCTATCACAACGCGCGCCCGATGCACTGGTGCTCCATCATGCATAAAGATATCACCAGGGCGGACAAATTCAGGTAAGAATGCCTCATAAAGATCACAGATAACTCGCCCTGATACTCCACCTCTTTCTGAATCAGGGTCGCCATCTAAGGGGATCAGACCTGTCCATACATTATCTCCAAAAGCAGCCCAAAACGTCTGCTTAACTCCTTTCCCTGTTTGACATGTACAAACATCTTTTTCATGTAGTTGATCACATGGTCGTCGGAAGGTTCAGATGGGACAAATACCAGCACCTCACTCAACTGTACACTCATCAGACCACTGGACCCTAGCCCAATCTTCAGGGGTGTGGTTCTCATACTCTCAGGCCCATTGAAGGCGCTTAGCAGCATGAATCTCTAACAGTTCAGGGCGACGAAGTTGCTTCCATTTGCAGCGTTCCATCTCATGCAACAACTTTTGAATTGAGCGCTTTTTCACCACCCCATCCACCTCATCGACAAGATCACGGATCTTAATATGAGGGTTTTTTTCAGTGAGATCATATATATGGTCACGTTGCTCTTCTATAAGTTGTCAAGGGCGCCCAGACCGTTTGCGAGTGACATTATCAACACGCTCTTTTTCGCGTCGTTTTGTGGTCTTTATGGTGTTTACGGAGAGGTCTCAGTGTAGATTATGAATTCGTTTGGCGCCCCAGCCAATTGCATGGAGTTTGCATATACGTGATCTCAATTGAGGAGGCAATTCAGCATTTCTTGAACGGGGCATCTTGTATAGAGTCGTATATAGAGCTTAGTGCTCAACGCGTGGAATGTCATTACTAATTAAAAAGGAAGGCGGTGGCGGAATGGCGGTCTGGAAGGGGGTTCAGACTTAATGCATCCCACTGTAATTGACACAGTAGATTATCATTGTATGATAGGGTTTCTTTTATTTTTTCGAATACTATGGATATGATAAATGAGAAAGAGAAATAGATTGTAATTATTGACGGGATACGAAATAGAGAAATTTACTCATTAATGACTAAGCATTTTATGCACAAAATTATGTAGACTCAGGTATAAATATACCCTTGGGTATGGGTATGAGACCTGTGCCCAAATAAATACCCATGTCCAGATCTAGTTTTATATTATATAAAGTATAATTGAATAACCTCACTCCCTGGGAGTCATCTCAGGGGTGATTGGTGAATCATGACTGGAATTACAGCTGGCAGCAGAATCACCTCTTCCTTCATCTACAAAGTAGCATAAATAACTCTTCTGATACACTGACTGCATCTATTAGAACTTCACGAAGTGGTCAAGAGGTTCAGATGGGTTGGCAGGGACAACGGTCAATGAAAAATACCAATATTATTTATCGGAAGTCTATGATTGGGCGGGAATAGTTGAACTTCAAGCATTCTTTCATCTAAGCATAGTAACCGATTTAGTGTTTGTGTATACAGCATTTAAGTGATAATATCAGAATCTCCTCGCGATAACGGAGAAATCACATGATATATTTACTATTTTAGGAAAGGGCTAAGCAAGAGGTGTGCCTGTAGCGAAGGGGGTGTGTCTGTACCATCTTCCTAAATTATAATATTAGCTCATTATTCAAAATAAATATAAAAAATCTCTTGCACATTTTGAGAATTGCCAAATACATTACTTAAAATTGAATTAATTAAAGAAAATATCTAGGAAAAGTCTCCTTAAGAGAACATTATATTCAGTTCAATACTTCAATTAGCTCAATGAGCGGCGATGAACATGATAAATGACTATAGCTTCACTAAACCTATTTTCTATTTCTATATTGAAAATTCTAAATCTCCTCTTACATCCGTAGTTGACGCTAAATCATATATATTTGTTACCTAGAAAGTCTATTATAATGGCATATATGAGACAGGTTACCCATGATATCAATGGAAGGCATGCAGGTGGATCTTGTAAATATTGAAGTGATTAAGGACTAATCAGTTCATACTAGTTACATGGAACTGGCACTTAAGATGTTTAATTTTTCTATAGTTTTTATTTTTATAAACATATATATATCAAGCTTAACAGATGTTTTGACTTTTCCCAAGCGAATATTCTATCAGTTCATCCATTACAGATATGGCTGGATTATCTTTATGACTAATAGAATTTAACTCCCAGCAATCTATATGGAATCTTACTTTTTCTCTAGACTTTAATAATTAAAGTGGGGATGCAAAGATAGCTAATGTTAGAAAAATGAAGTTCTTTAAATTCTTCAAATACAATCCCAGATGGCTTTCTAACCCCTTCATTTATAATTAATATATAACGGGCTACACTTATCCAACAGTCTTAAGCAAAATCTCATCGTTAGGCAATGTTTTATGTCCTTGTATGATGAAGCTAGATATCTTTTCTAAAACATAGGAATGAACCTATAATATTTCTTACCGGCCTTTTTAGTCTAATCACTGCCTTGATCTACTGGATGTTTATTTATGTTTATTTAAAAACTTGTGTCAAATCAGTCAAAGCCAACATCAACACCAGCATCAACCAATCCAATCACAGGCACTGAATGAGAACCATCAGAATTTGAGCATGTATTGGCCTGTGAGCAACCAAGGCATGGCCATAGACAGCCACAGAAGGATGCAGTGGCACCTGAGCCATCTCAGGCAAATCCAGAATCATCTTGGGCAGACTCTCCAGAATCTGTGCTTGTACTGGAATCACCTCCTATGTCGCCAGTGCCAGGAAGTGCCATGCTTGATGGCGTATGCAGCTCATCACCTGACATATTGGCTGCTGCACCAGTTAGAACCTTGTGAAGTGGTTGGAGAATTAGATGTGTTGGTAGGGGTGATGAAAACTACCAGTATTATTGATTCAAGGCATATTCAGGAAGGGAGTAACGAAGGCTTTTAGTTCTTTAAATGTTAGTAGTACAGAGTCAATCATGATAGTAATGATGAATCTCAGTTCAAACATGCTACAGAAATATCACATGACGAGACCCCACAATTTACTAAAAACGGCTAGACGGTGTGCCGGTAGCGAGAGGGTGTGTCTGTATCACCTCCCAAAATAATTCCTTTTTACTATCTTTATATTATTAACGTTTACTGATTCAATAACATAATTCACAAGTGAGCGGCGCACCCAAGCGAGCGGCGCGCCTCTGTATTCCATAGAAAATGGCACTTTTTATAATCTCAATATCTCAACTACAATGTATCTGCAGAGCCTGAAATTTAGTATATAGGGTAGTATGGTACTGAAATTATATACACTAAGCAGAAAGTTTCTTCAGATAAATATTCCTTCGAGTAATATAAATTACCAATGTATTTTTTGTATTTTTCGATATTCAAATATCTATGGCTATAAAGAGTCACAGAATCTTTAGGAAGTAATATACTTTCTTGTAGTGGATGTATATGTTACCTTCTCTAATAATGAGCCCCTATGTCTGCTGGTGGGTGAGACTCATATTGAGGTTATAAAAAGCGCCATTTTCTATGGAATACAGAGGCGCGCCGCTCGCTTGGGTGCGCCGCCCACTTGTGAATTACGTTATTTCCTGATACAATATTTAGTAATTAAGTCAAAATTCTCATATTACGAAGTTACATATTTCTCATCATTTCAAATTTTTTACATTAATATCATTTAATTGATGAATTATTAAAAGCTGTATTAATATATTTTCATAATCTAATACTCTACTCTTTTAAACTCTAGTAAATTTATTAATAATATAGTCTAATTTCTGTCATATTTCGGAAATAAATTATTAAATTACAATAGATCTGCTATATCTACATAGCTAATAGTCTATATCTTTAATACTTAAAGAAGATAGGGGTACAATGAGCTGTAACTATAAATGGAGATAAAAAGTCTATATTCATAGGATTTAATAATAATCGTGATATTATTTAATAGTCGTCTAAACTTAAATTTATATAGAGGCCACCTACACAGATTAATACAGCTGTAGAACTAATTTTTATTTTTAGTATTATACAAAGTAATCATTTACTTTCTTTATACATCATAAAATCATTTATATTTGTTATAAAATAGACAAGAAAGTGAGTGGGCTAGAAAGGCTAAATGATGAAAGCTTGGATCAAGGGCAAGATGGCAGAATGGCCTCAGTGGTATCCGCGACTGATCAATCAATGTTTCAGTAGTAAATGCATATATACTCGCGACTACGCCCGCCCACTTTTGCCTTTGGGCGGGCCGCACGAATATGTTGGTTATATATATGTGATACAATATGTAATCTTCACTCACATACAACCAATATTTAGGATATTGTATTTAGCTAAATATGATATGCAATTGAAGAAATAAGAATTGAGCTTAGGTTAAGTGAAATTTAGAAAGACTGCCAGTTCTACGCCACAGAGAGCTCCAATGTGAAAATAAATAGATAGGATTAATAGGTAATACCTAAGGAAACAATTTTCATATATAAATACCATGTTACTTTATTATTCCATTTAGAGGTTGATATAGAAATTACCATATCACAGTTGCTCCGCATATCAGTGGCATGCTCACATTTTGCCTGTGAGCAGGCATAGTCACGAGTACATAGGATAAAGAAACTTATGATTCTTGATATAGCTAAGATATAATCTTATTATAGCTCTAACATAATGAAGCAAAAAGAAAGAAATAATGAATTTTTCTATTTATGTATATGGTTTCAAAAAAGTTTGAATCACCCATTTCTCATCCTCCTTTAGCATATGATATATCAATAGCATGTTCAATAATTAATTCTTTGTAGGCATTACAGTGTTTGGTAATATAGATCAAATTCTGTATGTCGGCCAATGAGTTAAATGGGTTGGTAGGGTACATCTGTATCTGAATCTGTAATATCACTGTGTTTATATGACTATAATGTTATCAAGGTGCATGCAAGAATTTCACAAAATGTTTGCACATATTATCAATCTAGAGAATTAAACACTATATATCCTAAAGGGAGAAAAGATTTTGCCAAACAATGTAGGAATTTTAGTCACATTGTTGTCAAGAAGTCATTCAAAGAATGCCAATAATAGTCATGAAAGAAGGAGACCTACAGAACTTATACAATTATTCTGATTTATTTTTATATTTATTTATTTTTTTGTTGACCGAGCTACCAATTTTGTGGAAAGCGGAAACCGCGCGGACATTAACAATCCAATATCGGAGGTAGCACCGCACTCTCCCATGAAATACAACACTCTTTGTTTTTACCCCCTTCCAAGCCAAACTATGGATGATTCCAGAAAGCGAAAGTTGAATGATACAGCAGACAGTGACGATGGTGATCAAGCCCATATGAAGAAATCTGGCGGAAAGCGAAAAATAATCGGACCAGCTTTACCCTCCGAGCATGCTTCGTGGGAACAAAAGATAAGCCATGATGACGATTCTGACGACAGTGATGATGATATTGGACCGGTTTTACCTCCTGCTGGTACCGAGCACACTCGGTTTGATAATAAAGCTGATGATGCTGGTTCTGAGTCTTTGGAGGTGTCATTTGAGGAAAATCACCATATGAACAGCCGTCAGCGGGACGAATGGATGCTGCAGCCCCCAGAGGAATCAGATTGGACATCTAGAGTTGACCCAACTAAGCTTCGAAATCGAAAATTTCAAACAGGGAGATCGACCAGAGGTCCACCCGTAGCAAATCGCGTGGATTCGTCTTGGACAGAGAATCCGGAACAAAAGATGGAGCGCATAAGAGATGAAATAATGGGCGTCAAGGCTTCTTTGCCAGTGAAGGATGGAAGCAGCCACACAGAGCCATCCCGAATTTCTGATACAACCCATGAGAGGATACAGAAATACAATGCAAGTACCGAATGTGACTATTGTCTTTAAGCCTTTGCTAACAAGCTTCAGGAGGCAACAAGGAAGGACGTGGCACAGCAATCAGGACTCAGATCGAGCGACAATGGGGATGACCCAGGCATGCGCCCCTTCGATAGGGAGAAAGATATGGCTACTTCCTCGAGCATTTCTAATGCTCAACGCAGAGAGTTGCTCAATAAAGCTGCGGATTTCGGGTCTCGTTTTACTGGAGGGAGATTACTTTGAAATATGGTCGAAAGCACAATGGCCATCATTGAGCAACCCAGTATATATATTGAACTGATTTCATGTTAATGAGAAATTTAAATTTACAGCCAGATATCTGAGAGAAAGGGGGTATCTATAGGTGTAGATAATAGTACATATATATAGTATAGGTATATCAGCTTTCAAAGTTTTCCTGCCATTGTCCTTTGCTTTAGCTGCTCCTCGATAAGGAAGGTGAGAGAAAACGGAAAGGAGAGAGAAAAGGGAGAGAGCCTAGAGTACAGGGTCTATGTCCATAACATCATCGCCATCATCATGATTCCTGATTTTTTCATTTATGATTCCAAAACCACTTTTAGCTGTGCTCTCAGATGTAGATGAAAAGCCCAAACTTGCTTGCCTTGCCCGTGCCCGCGTTTCAGCTATCGCTCGCCGCACATTGTCCTGTTCTTCTGGTATTGACAATGATTGGGGTTCCTGGTAAAGAACAAGTTCATTGCTTTGGGATTTAGTTTTTGCGATAAGAGTTTTCGGTATAGGCAGCAGTGCCTCTGCAACTCCTGGTAGGATACTGATGGTGTCTTGTTGGGCCTGGCTTTCTGCTAACTCGCGATCAATATCATGGATGTAAACCGTATCTTTGGTGTCATCCAATAGCATTTGGTCAGTCAAATTTGGCGTGTTCTGTGTAAGTGTCGGCGATTCATCATATCCTAGGCCATTGAGGTTTGCAATGGACTCTATTTGTCAAAAGGAAGAGGGAAGAAAAGAGAGGAAGACCGATAGTTAACAAGTTGATTGGACCATAAGATAAGTCGAGGATATAATATTTACCTATGTGTAACCGTCCAAATCTTTTTGCCAAAGGTTGGTCTTCGGGCTCGCTTTCTGCCGGGCGCTTTTTTCCGTGGTATTGAATTGCCGTGTCAACTTGTTGCGCCATTACCCGCGCTTCTCAGCTTATCCGATCCTTCTAATAATATTGCCAACGGAAAGAAGAAAAAAGAGGAAGAAAGAAAAATCACTCGTATTATTCTGCTATATTTAGCGAAAAGCCACAAGAAACCAAGTGTTGCTGAGTGAGCGTTGGGCTTATTTATATGCGAACCTCTCGTTTTCTGAGGGACGGGGAATTGGCTTTGACTCATCTATCCACCCCATTCAGGTCAAAACCCAGAACATTCCACCACCCTCTTCCGAACTCAGCAATATCACGCACAAATCACACTTGTACACTTTTCAGGATGAGTTCGGACTCAAACAGTCCTAAATGGACAAGCCAGAAAGTTCGGAATACTTTTCTTGATTATTTCAAAGAAAATGGCCATACATTCGGTATGTACAAGTACCCCTCCCCCTCCTTAAGAAGAGGGGCATTTGGGAAGGAAAAGGGGAAAAAAAAAAAGAAAAAGAGAAATAGATATCACCAGGTGCTAACATGGCTCAATTATAGTCCCGTCTTCTCCAGTTGCTCCTCTCTCTGATCCTACTTTACTTTTCACCAATGCGGGGATGAACCAGTTCAAGTCTATTTTCCTAGGCACTGTGGACCCCCATTCAGACTTTGCAAATTTGAAAAGTGCAGTGAACTCTCAGAAGGTACTATTGCATTCTACAGCAGCCCTGAATATAGAGCTGACCAAATCTTAGTGTATTCGTGCAGGTGGAAAGCATAATGTAAGACTTTGAAGCATAGGGTCTTGCCACCAATGCTAACTGTATTAGGACTTGGACGATGTCGGAAAGGATAGTTACCATCATGTTAGTCCGGAATCAGGTCTACCCTAAAAACGATATTGATGGACTAATTGCAAACATGAAACAGACTTTCTTCGAGATGCTGGGCAACTGGAGCTTCGGCGATTATTTCAAAAAGGAAGCAATTCGCTATACTTGGGAACTCCTGATAAAAGTATATGGCCTGGATCCTGACCGCTTGTACGTGACCTATTTCGAGGGTAACGAAGCTGGCGGGCTAGATCCAGACCTGGAGACGAAGGAGTTGTGGCGCTCTGTTGGAGTTCGCGATGACCACATCTTGCCTGGAAACATGAAGGACAACTTCTGGGAAATGGGTGACCAAGGCCCTTGTGGACCATGCAGTGAAGTCCATTACGATCGGGTGGGCGGGCGAAATGCCGCCTATCTTGTCAACCAAGATGACCCAGACGTGCTTGAAATCTGGAATAACGTTTTTATCCAATACAACCGTGAGCCTGATCGGTCTTTGAGGCCCCTTCCGAACAAGCATGTCGACACAGGAATGGGATTCGAAAGACTCGTGTCGGTACTTCAGGATAAACCGTCAAACTACGACACCGACGTTTTCTCTCCCTTGTTTCAGGTTATTCGTGACATAACCGGAGCTCGGGAGTATCGAGGATTGTTTGGTACTGATGATCCCGATGGAATTGATACGGCCTATCGAGTAATAGCAGACCATGTCCGAACCCTATCATTTGCAATTGCAGACGGGGTGACACCAAACAACGAAGGCCGCGGATACGTCGTACGCCGTATACTGCGCAGAGGTGCCCGCTATGCCCGAAAATACTTCGGCGTTGAAATCGGAAACTTCTTTTCCCGAATCGTACCCACTGCGGTCAACCAGCTGGGCGATATGTTTCCTGAACTGAGAAAGAAACAAAATGATGTTATGGAAATACTGGATGAAGAAGAAATTTCCTTTGCGAAGACGCTTGATCGTGGCGAGCGACAGTTCGAACATTATGCCCAGCAGGCTAAGGTGAAGGGTGTTGACAAACTTCATGGTGCCGATGTTTGGAGACTGTACGACACGTTTGGATTCCCTGTCGATTTGACTCGGCTGATGGCCGAAGAAAGGGGGCTACAGATAGACGACCAAGAATTTGAGGAAGCGCGCCTGAAGGCCAGGGAAGCAAGCAAAGGCCAAAAGAAATCTGCATCAGATGCCGTTAAGCTTGATGTTCATGACCTGGGAAAGTTGGAGAAAATGACCGACGTCCAGAAGACTGATGACTCCGCCAAGTTTGAAAAAGGCAATATTACTGCCCAGGTCAAGGCAATTTACCATGGTAAACTGTTCCATTCATCGACTGAAGACATACCGGACGGAGAACAACTCGGGGTTATCCTTGATCGCACAAACTTCTATGCCGAGCAGGGTGGCCAGGAAAATGACACAGGCAAGATAATAATTGATGGAAAAGCAGAGCTCGAAGTTGGCGATGTCCAGCTGTACGCTGGCTACGTTCTCCACACGGGATTCATCAAATATGGTTCGTTCGCCGTTGGTAACGAAGTCATTTGCGAATACGACGAATTAAGACGATGGCCGATTAGGAACAATCATACCGGGACGCATATCCTTAACTTTGCTTTAAGAACAGTCCTTGGTGATGGTGTTGAACAAAAAGGCTCTTTGGTTGCCGCCGAAAAATTGAGGTTTGACTTTTCGCATAAATCAGCTATATCGGATAAGGAGTTGGAAAAGATCGAGGAAAGATCCACTGAATATATCCGACAGAATTGTGCTGTATATGCGAAAGAGGTACCCCTTGCAACTGCACGACAAATATCAGGCGTCCGAGCGGTCTTCGGGGAGACATACCCTGACCCTGTCCGCGTGGTTTCCGTCGGAGTAGAGGTGGAAGAACTACTCGATAATATCAAGGACCCACGTTGGGAGGAGGTCAGCATTGAATTTTGCGGTGGCACCCACGCTCAGAAAACAGGCGATATCAAGGACCTGGTTATTTTGGAAGAAAGCGGAATTGCCAAAGGCATTCGCAGAATCATCGCCGTTACTGGGGAAGACGCCCATGAAGTACAACGAGTGGCAAAGAATTTTGAGATGCGCCTTGATCGTTTGGACGCGATGCCTTTGGGTCCCATAAAGGAGCAAGAGGCAAAACAGATCCAGGTAGAGCTCAATCAGCTCTCAATATCTGCTGTCCAGAAATCGAGACTCCGGGAACGCTTTGCGAAGTTGAACAAGCAGGTTGTTGATGGACAAAAGGCGCAACAAAAACTTGAGGCTAAGAAGGCACTTGAGACGATAACCACCTACTTTCAGGAGCCTGAAAACCAAGAGAAATCTTGGCTTGTTGCGAACCTGCCGATATCCGCAAATGGAAAGGCTATTAGCGAATCACTGAACTACGTCAAGTCTAAATTACAGGGCAAGACGGTCTATCTTTTGGCAGCAGATTCCCAGCAAGGACGTGTTGCTCATGGCTGCCATGTATCCAAGGTAAGCTTCGGTCATTTCTAGTTCATGCCCTTTTCTAATGCGAAATATAGGAGATGAGCGATAAAGGTGCTTCCGCGAATGACTGGTCAGCTGTTGTTTCGAATGTTGTGGGAGGAAAAGCTGGTGGAAAGGGATCCACCTCGATTGGAAATGGTCTTAACCCCGACAAAATCGATGAGGCCGTTGCGTTGGCGTCTGCTTATTTGAGCAGATTTCATTTATAGGGTTAAGTGGCACCTTTCTTTCTTCTCCTTTTCATTTTTCTCTTGTCTTTTTGATTTGGCTGGTGTCTGTGTTTATCCGAAGAGACTCACGATCACCACGACTATGGAAAATTCTCAACCATGTACTGCAGTCTTGTACTATAAAAACCTGAACTCGATTGTTACATTTGTCCACACTGCACCACGGTCACATCCTGATTAGGTTTGTCTCTAGTTGTGCGGGTATTCTCAACCATTCGCACAATATCCATTCCGTCAACAACTTGACCAAAGACCACGTGTTTGCTGTCCAAGAAAGAGGCCGGCGTTGTTGTTATAAAAAATTGACAGCCGTTGGTATTTGGACCAGAATTCTATAAACCAGTTAATGTCTTCCAGAGGGAGGGAATTAATAAACTTACGGCCATGCTCAACAGACCAGCACGGTCGTGCCTCAAGGTGAAATTCTCGTCTGGGAATTTTGAGGTGCCATAGATAGAAAGAGATCCTGTGCCATCACCGTTGACAAAGTCTCCCCCTTGTATCATGAAATCCTTGATCTACCCATCCAAATAGTCATTAGTCCATATCGTAACGAGGCATTTGAGATTGAGGATGTATCTCGTCACGTACTACTCGATGAAATTTGCTATTCTTATAGCCCTGCGGTCGGCCTTGAATATCTTTGCTCTCACCTGTGCAAAATTGACGAAAGTTTTCCGCTGTTCGTGGTGTTACATCTGCAAAAAGCTCCATTTTAACACGGCCCAGAGGCTCTCCTGCAATACCAGTGTCCTTCTTCAGCCCATGTCTCGATTAATTATGATGTGCCAATTGCATATGGATAGCTTTAGATTGGTATAGACATCCAAATACTGGCTTCTTGACATCAAAAGCTTAAGAACCGAGAGACTCACCTCCCAGCGATATATCAAAGAAAACAACAGGGTTCGTGTGTTCATTTGAGGGTGTCATCATGTTGTTCATTTCGGATCTAGACAATCTGAGAGATAAACCAGTCAATATCAGGTTGTACTGACTTCAAGAAACTTCTCCCACCCTTATTTTATCACGTACGAACTGTAGTCACCTAGAGATACCCGCTATGATTGATTGTCTCAGGCGTCAGTGCAATTAGGTTCTTAACACCGCATGTAAGCATCCCTAATGTTAAGGGGAAGCAAGTAGTACTTGGATGATGTTCTATCTTGATGTAATAAATACTGTTAGTACTCTGTACTGTAATTTACATGAGATGTGATAGATCAACCCGTGACTTCGGAACCTCAGGTATCACATTTTCGTAATAAGTTGCTCCCCAACAACAAAATAATATCTTTCCAAATCTAAAGGGGCTATGTTTCCCAGGTTTTGGTAGAACAGTTACAGAGATGATATGCTGGGTACTCCTATTCAAGGGTACCTAAAGTCTCACAACCTTTTAATGAACCGAACTCCGACAGTCTGACTTCGCAAACATACCTTGGTGCCGGGCTCCTTTTGGACCTCAAGGATCAAACCACAGCACAAAGATCACACTGCATCCAAAATCACGGTGCCTCCTGCGGGATCTCATATTTACGACATACGTGCTTTCCCTGCTCTGGGGGCATTGGTTCAGAAAACACTGTCCATCTGACATCGATTACCCTCATTAAAGAAAATGTCCGCAACGACAACTGCTGCTACGAGTGTCGCTACAAATGCTGGTAATATCGGGGACCATCATAATACAAGCCCTTCAAGTTCGCCTTTACTATTTTTTGTCGCCCTTGGATTTGGTGTCGTATTCACCAACCTATGGTACGTCAAAAGGTCCTTCGTGCTACAACTATTTGTTCTAGGCCTCTAACTACGTTTAAAGGATTATTGTTGGAGTCAAATACTGCTTTCGATATAATCAGCGAAACCGCCAATTACGCAACGAAGAAACGGGCGAGCCTATAGACTTGGTGACTATGCCCCGAACACACAGAAGAAGGAGGGAGAAGAAATTGATGACCATGGATGAAGTTAATGAGCGATTTCCACTTATCAAATATAAAGCGTGGAGAGCATCACGTGAAATCGACGGCCTTCCAGCAAATGGCGGGATACAGGCACCGAATAGCAGGTCGCAGAGCTTAAAAGGAAATAATAATGACTTCGTTATCACTGTTGGAGTCTCGCCCGGCATGTCTCCAATAGATAACCAGCAGCAAATAAATGCACCTGCATCGTATTCGCCAACTTCTTTTCAGCATACCGAGACCCTGGTTACGCAATCAGAAGAGAAGACTTCCGGGGATTTAGGACTTTCTGGGGTTTCTCCTAATACCACCTCTGATGCTGACGCTCGGGACGCAAGGCAGTCGCTCGATAAACCTGTACAGCGCGTCCACGCTTTAGAAGACGATGAAAATAGCGATGGCCATATCCGCACCGCACTGCCCGCTCGGCTGTTGCCAAGCCCCGGTGACTCGTGTGCAATTTGCCTTGATGCGATTGAGGATGATGATGACATACGTGGTCTTACATGCGGCCATGCATTTCATGCTTCTTGCGTTGATCCTTGGTTGACAGGTAGGAGGGCATGCTGCCCTCTTTGCAAAGCGGACTATTATACACCGAAACCTCGCTCTGACGCTGTGGAGGTATCGAATGTGGAACGTCCAAGGCGTCGTCCTACGACTCGGACGCTGAACCAGCCCCATGCAGTGTTCGTTGGCGGGCGAGTGAATCCGTTTCGGTCGGTCATGGCTTCTCCGGGACAGCTACTGCAGACAGCACTGCCTGAAAACAGTCCTAATTTGACATCACCAGCGGAGCAAAACCCATGGCGCGTGTCAACCGGCCAATCTGCATCTACCAATAATCTGCCAGACAGGTCGGACGAGTCGCATAGAAATCGGAATTGGTGGTCAAGGCTACTTCCTTCCCATCTACGAGGCTTTTCCTTTGCCTCGTTACGTGTGTCTGGTCAGCACGATAACTATAGGGGGTATGAATACCCAACCGCAACTCAAAATCGAACACCCCGCCAGCTTGAAGCCGGACCTACCACTTGATATGCACGCCACATTTATAATACCGACTGTGACGTTCTCTTGTATATACTCTTATCCTCAGCATCCGGTATGCTGACTAGTGACACCTTTTGTTCGCGTTTCACCGGCGTGCAAGACGCGCCGATTGTTATTATGTACATTTTTTCACTCCCGGGTGGAATTGGTTCTTTCGGAGTAGGTTTCCAGGCTATCGGAGTTCATTCTGCTTTGTGTCAGGTGTTTCCTGGGAAACATGGTACCATTAATGGTTTATTGAAGCTTGTTACAGTGCTATACGAGATATATATCCCACTCGTGGAAGTAATGACTAGGGGACGTCGAGTCAAATAACGGAATCAACTACCGAGCTGCGCGGCTCTGTATTCCATATAAAATGGCACTTTTTATAACCAGAATATTTCAACCACCAATAGATAAAGATGTTTGCTTATAAGATAGGGGCATAAATACATAAGCTAGAATAAGGTATATTACTTTCTAAAGATTTTGTAGTCTTTTGTAGCAATAGGCGCTCGAATATTGAAAATTACAAAAAATACAGCGGTAATTTATATTACTTGGGAGAAATATTAATCTGAAGAAGCTTTCTGCTCAGATTATATAATTTTAGTACCATGATATACTATATTTGAATTTTAGGCTCTGTATATATTTTGTTGCTGAGATATTGAGGTTATAAAAAGTGCCATTTTATATGGAATACAGAGCCGCGCAGCTCGGTAGTTGATTCCGTTACAGTACAATGTCTGTATACTAAGCCAGCAATGCAATGATAACATCGTAGTTAGCCGACGCGCGAGAAACAAACAAAATGGAAAAGAGAGAAGGAGAATGTGATAATAGATTAGTTTGGCTTGCTCATTTATTTCTGAATTTTTGTGCCGCTAACACCAGCACTTATGACACTAGGCAGTTCGGCTTGTCCGACTTGAAATAGCAAACCAATCGCTGTACTTATAGCCAGAACCCCTATAACTGTAACACCTGCAATCAAGAAGAAAGGAGAACTGATGTCTCTTTTCTGGCATGCCGCTCCTCCCCATTGTACTTTTTGTACAGTGCCATCCTGTTTCCTAACGGTAGTTGCCTGACACTTGCATGCATAACAGTCGTTAGCAGTTGTTTCGCCCGAGCCAGACTTCCTGTAACAATGTCCATGCCCTGAACAGTTATTGGTTGACTCGGAACAAGAGGATTCTGAAGCGTAGCAAATGGGTGATAGAGCCGCGGGGATTGGATCCTGCTGCTCAAATCTCGAATTGACTAGCTTGGCGGAGCTCACTTTATTGGCAAGACTTCGGGTTTGCAGGTTTTCATTCGACTCAGTGGGCTTCGTGGGCCTGGATAAAAGCAACGCTGTTACCTCTGAGGACACGGTAGATATATGTCGAAATAGCGATTTTAGGGAATCCGTTACGTCAACAGAATCCGAGGTTATATTCGCAGGCTGCAATGATTAGATATTATTTCCCTTATGATGGTTTGGAGTCAGGCATACCTTGAGCACGAGTCTCAGA
Source organism: Aspergillus chevalieri (assembly GCF_016861735.1). Taxonomy (NCBI): domain Eukaryota; kingdom Fungi; phylum Ascomycota; class Eurotiomycetes; order Eurotiales; family Aspergillaceae; genus Aspergillus; species Aspergillus chevalieri. The sequence continues at coordinate 2,035,964 of NC_057367.1, read as the reverse complement.
AGTGTCTCAGACCGTGTGGTGTCAACCCAAGATTCAAGCATATCAGCATGCTCGAGCAACCCCTTCTCGAGACCCTCAAGAATATCTTGCGAAACTTGAGTATCTAAGAGGCACTGTGAACCAATCTATAAGCGACTGCATATTAAGTGTACCTTTTCGTGGGCTCACTGGGCACAAAACAAGAAGCATATTATTACCTTCAAAGCCTTGTACAGCTCGATTCCCTTGTTGCCATAGAAACTACAATACCTTTCCTTAGGCTCAGCAGAATCGCTGGTTTTCATTTTCAAAAGTGATTCCAGGGAGGTTTCGATCGAGGAAGAATGTGGAATCACATTGATGTCAGTGTATTCTGCTTTGACTGACGACCCTGCATGTTAGAAGTTAGTGGCAATTTTCAAACCACTCAATTGCTGAGCCGTTGGCAACGAAACTCACCAACTTCAGGCGCTATTCCCTCCAGGATAATGGTAGTTTTCCCGTTTTCTGGTGTAAGAGAGACCCCAAATAACGGCGATGGCGTGCCTCCAAAGTGATTCAAGAATTCCACGGTCTCCTGGTCGATTCTCCCAAGCGTCGACATATCAGGAGTTGCTATCCGGAGTTCCAAAAGACGTTGCACGGCCATTTTTGGGTCCTCCAAGACAGGGAGTTTTGGATTGAATACGGACATATCGAAGGCATTAGCCCCAAATGCGACTATCAGCCATTGGGGCAGAATACTGCGGATCCACAGCATGCTGTTGAACAGGTTGCAGGTAAAGGATTCAAAACTACCTTATAAGGGACCATGCCAAAGTGGTCTTTTTTGATGTTGATGATAATACCGGATGTATCACCTGACAAAAGCGGTGTCATAGAGAATCACGTGAAAGCGGTCAGGCTAAGAACCATGGGGTATCCATACTAGCTACCCAGGGATCGGTTTTAACAATCTCGTCAGATTCCAAATCAAGCAATTCAGCGATTCCCGAGTTGAAACATGAGAGAGAGATCCTTTTAATAGCATATCCGTCGCAGTTTACCAATGATTCGAATTAGCCAGTTTCTCCGGAATTCACAGTTATCTTTCCGCATCAGCCCGCCATTAGCTCGGAATTCAAGGCATCCTAATGTCCGCTATGTAAAATTTCAGAGACCATGGATCAGGTAGGCAGCAAACACTGCTTCTTGCTTTGATATTATATCTTTGTCCTGACTGGGTTTGTCTTTATAGAAAACTTTTCACTGCCTTTTTACTCTATGGGACTGCTTTTCATTTATGGAGCTCATTTGTTCTACTGCAATTTGATGCTGCACCCGAGGATGACGATTCGTCTCGGCGACCTAGTATGAGCGAGAAATACGCACGTGCAAACAGAAATGAGAGCGATATAGATACCACAGGTGAAATGGAGGACTTCGATGAGGATCCTATACATATCCCATTGAGTTGGCCGCGCAGGCATGAGGGCAAATTCTATGCCGCATCCGACCCAGAATGGCAGGAGTTCGTCAAATTTGCCAGAGACCATAAAAAAATACGGTCATTGAAAGGTAAGTTTACTTATCATTATCCAGACATCTCATGCGTCTGTACTTATGTATTGGAGATGAACTGGCAACGATTGTTTTGAATAATGCCTCTCGATCAAGCCTGCTTTCCCACGTATTAGGACAACCCCTCAACATAACAGGGTTCTGGTTACTGCACCATTTTCCATCACGTGCACCACCTGAGTATGATCGACTATGGTATGCATCCATAAATATCTGTGTAGACCCCATTTCTGACATGAATCAGTCTGGAGATCAACGATACTGGTGTATACCTGGTGACGAAACGGATGTCTAGCGAGGATGGCGACAAGCTCCAGAGATTCATGCGACCTGTCTCTGTGGCCCTCGCAATCAAAGATGCTTATATGGTTTTCTTTAGAAGGCAGCTCCTTCGTTTGCAGGATAGAAGTTCGGACCGAGAACATACCGCGAGCACATCGGATCTTTCGTCCTCCAAGCATGCATTCTCACGAGATACAGGGGATTTGGATGGGTTAAATCACATCGCTCAATCTGAATCTCAGCTGCCACTTCCTGACAGTCATCAAGAAAAATTACCGCGTGATAATGAATATGGTAACCTTCATCCATCATCAATCATCTCCTCTGTACAGCGATTGCCACTGCCTAAGTTTGGACCTGGGTCCGATTTCTATCTTGCCTTGTTGGCTTTTAAATGGCGATTGACCGAAAGTTGGGCTCGAGCGTCCCACACACCGCGCCGTGGCACGTTTTATATTACTGGACCTGTGGGACTAAAAGGCCCAAGAGGATTTTGCAGGGTTGAAGTAAGAGGTGAATACGATCCGGCCGCGTCAAGTTGGACTGCCGTGAAAATTCAATTAAAGGATCTGAATGTTTTCAAGCAAAAACCACTTGGTGGCCCATGATCAAAAATCGCTGGCTCGTGATACTTTAGCATGTTGCCATCATGCAAGTGTCTTTCTTAATACACCCAAATGATATCTGGGATGAATTTGCGACTGGGGTATGCTTTATTCCTTTCGTGTGGTATAAGCTATGGGAACCCAATTGACGACGGTTACATATATGTAGTGCTTTACGATTCGGAAGCTACTTGTACATAATAACCTGTGCCTATATAGTACATAAATTTACCATGTAGCTACATAATCTGACGAAATTGTTAATTCAAATTGCGTGACGTCATTTTGGGGGGGGGTTGCCATAGAGTACCGCCGCCAACTTGCTGTTATAGAACAACCACACTCTACGAGTATTCCATACTCAAGAAAAAGAAAGAAAGGAAAACCCCCTCCCCCTCACTACTATTCTCGTTCTAGCTTTACGATCGCAAAATGGCTATACCTCCCAAATTCGTTGGCCAGAAGTTGTCAACTGCTACTACCCAGCAACAACAGCACACACTTGAATTATGTATGTAGTCCAAGGACAAGCAAACTTATAGAAAGCAAAACTGATACTTCTACAAAATATAGATCTCGATTACGTGTGTCCGGTGGGTTCCATCATGATGGCTATTCGATTCTCTACTGATTCGTCTCTCATTGCTAGTTCTCGGCAAAACTGTTCAACACATTCTACGCTTCAGTCAGACCTATGATTGCTCAAAAGTATGCAACGAAGCTTCAGGTTATTTTCCGCCAACAAGTACAGCCTTGGCATCCATCGTCAACTTTGGTACATGAAGCAGCGGCTGCTGTTCTAAGGATAGCCCCGGAGAAATTCTGGCAATTCAGCGCCGACTTGTTCAAGTACCAAGAAGAGTTCTTTGATGTGAATGTTGTCAATGAAACACGTAACATGACCTATGAGCGGTTGGCAAAGATTGCCGGAGGTGTTGGCGTAAATGAGCGCAAGGTCCTCGAGTTGTTGACTATCAAAGAGGAAGCCGAGAGTGGACAATTGAACGTCGGCAACGAGGTGACAAATGACATTAAGTTGATGGTCAGGGTAAGTATGGGGGAGCAAATGTTACTCGAAAAAATGCCCATTATCTAACACAATATAGTTAAATCGTGTTGTAGGTGTACATGTGACGCCTACAGTATACTTCAACGTATGGCTCCCGGTTCAACAAGCATGAATGCTCAGCGTACTGATATGAATTCCAGGGACTCGAGGAGCCGGGGATTAGCAGCAGTTTTGACGCTACCCAATGGGAACAATGGTTGACCAAGAATGTGACATGATTGCCTCTTTCAATGGGACGAGGAAAAAAAGATGAAACAAATGTATTTTAATTGCAATTTTGTGGGCCTTTTTTTTCGTCCCCAACATTTTGCCCCTCCCATTCGATGCTCCGGAATTCTGTATGTGGACTTAGTCGGCTATTTGAAAGCTTTGTGATGAATCATATGGTCATTAATTTCTATCATTTCTGATTCCCTTCTTCCCCTCCCATAATCACCCTCCCCTTCAATAAGACAATAAGCTAAATGGATATCATTATGCTGGAAATTGCAAACAATCACTGAGACACTGGAGGCTGATAGTTAAGAGGGCGCCTGGAAGTATTGATTAGCAGTGAAAACCATGCAGTTAATTATTTGGACAGCAGATTCTTACTTGAACAAAAGAATGTGTGGCTCTGGTTCATGCACCTCATAATGTTCCCATCCCAAGCTCTGCCAATAGTGATTAGCCAGTGGCTTAGATATATGAAAACAATAAAAACAATGGGCAAGTGAAATAACACATTGTCATCATCATTGTTGACAAGCCCTGTTTCTAAACTTACCTGGGTAATACCAAGTGAACGCCACTCTTGTTCCCAAAGCAGTTTCAATGTGCCTTTTGCACTATCGAAATAATCGGCCGGAATTTTCTTGAGCATATCTTTTGGAAGTTGGACGTGGCGATATTCATATTGATCGTCGGAATATCTGCTTTTGTTCAATACGTGTTTTCGCCAAGGAAAGCTCAAGGAGATAGGTACCTTGCCGAATAGTGTATGGAGTCGACGTACTCTCTAAGCCTGTCCATCTCCTCCTCTTCTAAAAGGCGAGGCTTTCTATTCCTCCTGCTCATATCGATATCCATTTGGAAGTGTGGGCGCGAATGCGTTAACGATACCTGCCTGCATTGGTCAAGTCATCAACACATGAACGGAAATATGTCCTCCTTTGGGGCGCAGAACATACTCGCCGTGCTTGCACAACTTAGTCCCGGGCGAATTTGTGGGAAACAGCGCTGGGAGGTATAAGAATTTGATTTTACTAACAGTCTGGTATAGGATCCTCTATTTGAGGTCGTCGTAGTTTTTCGCCTTTCGTTTAGTTAAGAAAATAAAAAGAGGGGGGGGGTGGAAAGAAAGGAAAAAAAGATGCGAAAGTGTTATGACAAAAACATATGGATGATCAAGCACAAGTCAATAGAGAGAAGAAATACAGCATAAAATTTCTCTGAGGTCGAGGCCAGGAAAATAGTAGTAGTCAGTGGTTCATTTGGATGAGATTCAGACAAAAGATAATCCATTGACCTCTCTGTAGAACGCCCCACTCCTGCTTATTTGTGCCTGAGGCTCAGAACTCTAAGCGGAGTATATTAAATATTCCGTACAGATCCCGCCTTGAATATTCATATATTTGCCAAAATGATAGGCTACAACCAATTGAGCTTATATGGTGGTATGAATGAACAATACTCAGTGTACAAGCCTAGCAGCATCTATTGATGATGCAAACCAGTGAATAATCAGCTCCAACCCTCAAAAGTCACCCAATATGACATTGTAGGTCTGCTGAATGACTGAATCAGATGAGCAAAAGAGCTCACTGCCAAATCAAGGCTGCCACGACGTTCTTAGAAAAAAAAAAAAAGTCCCCGAGAAGAATACCAGCCGTTATATGGGATTATAAAATGTCTGAAAACTAGGGACCGGATCTTACCGACAATTCGATCTGTGAGGGTCACGATGAGTTTGACAACAGAATAGCTATCCCCAATTCGTAGTTGGGCTTATTCCCAACTCAAGGCCTAATACGAACTACCATATATGTTGGGGGGGGGAATGCTACATACGGACTGACGGTCTTGTATATAATACATATATCACCTATAAATTGCCATTGAATCTCCCCCAACTCCAGACATCCCTTCTACAGGACATTGTCACATGTGCTGCTCACTCAGCTTGTCGCATTGACATGATACGAGGGCCCATCCAAGTCCAAGTTCAAATGCTTTTAGGCTATCTTTGGCTGGTAGCTTTTCCTACATGGACAGTGAACTCGTATGCATTTGCATTATTACGGAGTCTCAAGATATCGAATGTATAATAAACCTAGTATCTGCATTTGTTTTCATTGTTTTTCATTGTTATCCTTACCACTTCATAGGCATTAGGGTTCCTCAGCGCTTGAGTGGCGGCTTATCTAATCTTTCCGTACAACCACGGGAGGGGAAAAAGGAAGAAAAAAAAAAGAAAAAAGAGAAAACCAGAGTGGGGCCCGGTCCTCTTTTTTTTAAAAAAAAATTTCAACCCGCTCCCACTTCTAACGCCCGGAGCGAATTTTTATTACTTCCTTTCCTCCTCCCTTTTCCTTCCACTTTCACACATCAACTCTCCTGGCTTTGTTCATAGTATCTCCTATATTCAGCCATCATGTCTGACGAAGTCTACGAAGGAGCCATTGGCATTGACCTTGGTAAGTGCCCAGTCGTCTACACACTAAGGTCGTCGACATAGTAAAACGCTGACTTGATTTCAGGCACGACCTACTCTTGCGTTGCCAACTATGAAGGCACCAATGTCGAAATCAGTATGTTTCAATGCTCTGCCGAGAGGTACATGGACTGGAGACTGATTTCATTAAGTTGCCAACGAGCAGGGTAGCTACACTACCCCCTCCTTTGTCTCCTTTACCGACAAGGAGCGCCTGATTGGTGAGGCCGCGAAGAACCAGGCCGCGATGAACCCGCAGAACACCGTCTTTGATATCAAGTAAGGAACAAATTCATAACCCGGTATAGGGTTGAGAATGCACGCCTAACAATTTTCATAGGCGCCTCATTGGCCGGCGCTACGAAGACCCGATCGTGAAGAAGGATGTTGAGTCTTGGCCCTTCAAGGTCGTTGACCAGGGAGGTAACCCTGCTGTGGAAGTGGAATACCTCGGCGAAAACAAGACCTTTACTCCCCAGGAAATCTCGTCCATGGTCCTTATGAAGGTAAGTTCTACAGCTATCGCAATATGGATCGCCAGTGCTAATAAACGGATAGATGAAGGAAGTTGCGGAGACGAAGCTCGGAAAGAAGGTGGAGAAGGCTGTTATCACTGTGCCAGCTTACTTCAACGACAACCAGAGACAGGCTACCAAGGACGCTGGTGCCATTTCTGGCCTGAATGTTCTGCGGATCATCAACGAGCCGACAGCTGCAGCAATTGCGTATGGTCTTGGTTCCGGAAAGTCTGACAAGGAGCGTAATGTGTTGATTTATGACCTGGGTGGTGGTACTTTCGATGTGTCTTTGTTGAACATCCAAGGTGGTGTTTTCACTGTCAAGGCTACTGCTGGTGACACCCACCTTGGTGGTCAGGACTTTGACACCAACCTCCTTGAGCACTTCAAGAAGGAATTCCAGAGAAAGACCGGAAAGGACTTGTCTGGTGACTCTAGGGCCCTTCGTCGCCTGAGAACAGCTTGTGAACGTGCCAAGCGTACCCTGTCCAACGCAACCCAGACTACCGTTGAGATCGACTCTCTTTTCGACGGTGATGATTTCAACACTTCCGTCACTCGTGCTCGTTTCGAGGATCTCAACGCCAAGAGCTTTGCTGGTACTTTGGATCCTGTTCAGCAGGTCCTTAAGGACTCTGGGCTTGAGAAGAGCCAGGTTGACGAGATCGTTCTCGTCGGTGGTTCCACTCGTATTCCCCGTATTCAGAAGCTCCTCAGCGACTTCTTCGATGGCAAGAAGCTTGAGAAGGTAAAATATCCAGATGAGCGAGATTTGGGAATTTGAACCAGCTAACTGGTATTTGCAGAGCATCAACCCCGACGAAGCTGTTGCTTACGGTGCAGCTGTGCAGGCCGGTATCCTCTCTGGAAAGGCCACTTCTGCTGAAACTCAGGACCTCCTGCTTCTTGATGTTGTCCCTCTCTCACTTGGTGTTGCTATGGAAGGTAACATCTTCGCGCCCGTCGTTGCACGTGGCCAGACCGTTCCTACCATTAAGAAGCGCACTTTCACCACCGTTGTTGACAACCAGACCACTGTCCAGTTCCCTGTTTTCCAGGGTGAGCGCACTAATTGCGCGGACAACACTTCCCTTGGCGAGTTTACGCTGGCTCCAATTCCCCCCATGAGGGCCGGTGAGGCTGCGCTTGAGGTTGTCTTCGAGGTTGATGTCAACGGTATCTTGAAGGTTACCGCAACCGAGAAGTCTTCTGGACGTACTGCCAACATTACTATCTCGAACGCTGTCGGCAAACTCTCAACCACTGAGATTGAGCAGATGATCGATGGTAGGTTTCCCTGATTTATTTTAGATCACTCCATATCTGACTTCCCGTAATAGATGCCGCCAAGTTCAAGTCCAGCGATGAAGCATTCACGAAGAAGTTCGAATCGCGCCAGCAGCTCGAGTCATACATTTCTCGTGTTGAAGAGCTTGTCTCGGACCCGTCCATGTCCATGAAGCTGAAGCGTGGCAACAAGGAAAAGATTGAGTCCGCGCTCAGTGATGCCATGGCCCAGCTTGAGGTTGAGGACTCTACTCCCGAGGACCTCAAGAAGAAGGAGCTTGCTCTCAAGCGTCTCATGACCAAGGCCATGGCTACCAGGTAAATGTAAATATTGTTGAATCCTGGTATCAATAGCAGAGGGGTTGGCTGTCTGCTCTCTCATGCAAGAGTGAAAGCCCCGAAATTGACTTTTGATCGAACGTTATTAATATGATTAACAGCGCTGTCCCGCTTATGGCCCTTTTTTTTTGGGTTGAGACTCTTTGTTATGATTGGGCACTGTCTTCCTGGATGAACGAGATTGCCTTGGGCAGTTTATGATTTGATGAGCCTGGCATACTGGTGGATCTGGTCAGATCTTGAGTTTGATCTTTAATTTGTTCTTTGTTTCCTTTTACTTCAAATTGTTCACATATTAGACTCGGTCAGATGTCTGTAAGGAGTTGACAAAAGAATAAAAAGTGGCTTAGTTGTTAATATTCTGCTGTACGCCGTGTTTCCATATTGGGGCTTTCTCTGAGCATTTTGTGGGCCTCGAATATAAAGATTTAGTAGACCTACCATGCAGGTATAGAGAATACTGATATAGTTCATACTCCAGCTACCACATTGAGAGAGGTCTGGAGAACTACCTTCTTTCTTTTCCTTTCTTTCTCTTCTTCCTTCGTTTCCCGTTTAACATTCAAGTCGGTCACAATGCAACGCAGTTTGGCAAATTCCAGTCTTCCTGGCCTCGTCCGGAGTCGTTTTCTATTCACGAACTCTCAAATTATAAGTCGACCGCAACGTTTATTACCACTGTATAACCTGGCTGTGCCAAACGGAAGACAAGCCTTTTCAAACTCCCCTCCTTTGTACAAAAAGAAAGACAAGTCAAAGAAGGGTGCTCCTGCTGCTGAGTCCGAAGTAACTAAGTCTTCGAACGGTGCTGAGGCCTCAGACGATCCTTACGTCCTCTCTCAGCTACATGATGACATTGCGGCTGCCGTATCTCGTCTCAAGGATGATCTTTCCAAACTACGCGCTGGAGGGAGGTTGAACACTGAGGCTATCGAGAGTCTTCGGGTTCAGTTAAGCAAAGGGAGTAAAGACACTGTGAAACTGGGAGAGCTGGCACAGGTTGTTCCTAAGGGAGGCCGAATGGTCACTATTCTTGCCGCTGAAGAGGATGTGAGTTGGATCTTTTTGCTCCATTGTTTCTTGAGTACAATATTCGCCATGCAAAAAGCTCTTTTCTTCCCTTGACTCTAATTTGTGTCACTAGCATATCAAACCGATCAGTTCGGCAGTCATCTCGTCCAATCTTTCCCTAAACCCTCAGCCGGATGCTCATAACAGCCTCCAACTCAACATCCCCATCCCTCCGCCGACGAAGGAATCCAGGGATAAAACAGTCCAAAGTGCAAAAGCGGCAATGGACAAAGCATCTGGAACCGTCCGCGACTCAAGAGGTGCTATACATAAACGCCTTCAAGAGATGCAGAAGAAGAAGATTGCCAGGCCAGATGATGTGCGGAAGGCACATGACAACATGGAAAAATTGACAGACAAGGGACAGAAGGAGGTGAAGGATCTGTTTGAAGCGGCCAAAAAGGCGTTGGAGCAAGCATGAGCCAATCACTATTACGGACATGAAAGTGCAGGTCATCCTAGAATTGCGTGGATAGGCTGGTTGATATTTTCATATAAGGATTTATTCCCTGAATACTAGATACACCACAGAAAAACATTTTAGAGAGACATGGCTATTAAACAAAGAAAGAAGAAGAAAAAAATAGTACATCAAGATCAAGTATCATCCATTTTATGCACGCTTGGCAGGGCGACTCGAGGCAAGAAGCGACTCGACTTTGGTGAGGAATTGTGTGCTCTTGCCGGCGGTCCGGTATGTTTCGTTATTCCTGAGATTAGCAATGACGCCCCCAAGAACAGCAGGTTTATCAGCCTGCTGAGTCTCCGGCTTGGGATATATTCCCTGAACGAGACTCTGCACCAAAACCTTCTGGCCCTTAGCATCCATTGGTTCGAACTTGATTTCCTCGGGCTCCACAAGATCGCCCTTTCGTTGTGAAAGTTTGTCTGCACGTTGTTGTGCCAGCTTTTTGGCTTCTTCCATAGCCTGGGCCTTCTCCTCTTCGCTGAAAAACCGAACGCTTTGTCCCTGATAAAGTCGCTTGCCCAGTTCATGTGGCGGAATATATCCGTTTGGGAAGCGTCCGCTTATTGATGATAGTTTTTCTAAGACTCCGGCGGTGTGTGCGGTGACACCGGTTGGTAAAGAAGGCCATGTTTCTTCCATCGTCGAGAAGTCATGCGTTTGAGGTATGTATCGGACGGGTACCGGTCTCGACTTTTCCGTGAGTTCTTGGTAGACAGCTTCAATTTCTGCTTCCCGAACATCGTCACCTTTCCCCACTCCCGACTGATTCCTGGGTGCTTTAGGACGACGGGGTTTGGGGGACGACTTCTTGAATTTGCGAGCGCGCGCCTGTACTCCACCTCGAGGATATTGGAGCCTAGGTCCTCGAAGAACGTTTGCTTGGTCACCAGTCTGGGAAGCGGCGAGCGCTCTTGCATCAATCACATGTGGTGAACGAGGATGAAGTCGACTTGCGCTGGCATCCTGAAAGCCTGTTTTCGCAGGTGGAATGTTAGGCCTTCTGCGAGGGCCGGGGCGGGGTGTAGCTGCAGGCGAATAACGAGGACCTACTCAAGCTTTGTGAGCATTTGGATGGTGATGACAAGACTAGTCAGACCTGGGGTTACATAGAAATGGATCAAGGGTCCCAGAACTTCGTAAAATGAAGCACACATACCTGACGATTGGTCCGTTACTTGCTGCGTTACGGAGAATTGGCGGAACGAGGTGATGATTCCCTCTACCGAACGCTGGCGTTCATTGTATAGAAATGCCGGGCGAAACTGAATTCGAAGCATTTTCTTTCACCCCCGCTGCAGTAGCAGCAACGACCAACTTGAGCGAATGGTGCTGTGACGGCGACGTAGATTCGTGCTGCCCGCGTACCCGAAAAGTTGAGAAGTTGGATTTCCGGGTAAAATCACGTGAACATCATGCTATGTCCGCTGTAAACATACATAAAAGAATGCATTGGAAGAACGACTGGACCGTTCGCTTTCTTTTCAACAAATTTGCCTTGAAAACCGCCCGGTTGCGCTTCGAGCCTTATTGCAATTGGTCTCTACAATTGTCCACCAAAGCCCGACAATGCTTCGTCGCAAGCCTACGGCAATCGCAGTGACATCCGAAGACCTTGCTGCCTTTGAAGACGCACGATTACGCAAATTAGCCAAAGAAGACAACAGTCAGGCTCATGTTGAAAACAGCTCCAATGCCCGCTTTGATCCGAGTGACGAATTAAAACCACTACCGGGAGACAAAGCAAGAATAGTTCGGTCTCGCGAGGAGCGGATAGGGATCAACCGGCGCAACTGAAAGCCCTCCTGCCCAAGCGAAATAGACGCAGGCGATTCACCGACATTGGTTACCGACAAGCAGAGCCAAATAGGAAGAGAGGGTTGTTGATACTACTTTCCCAAGTGTCCTCCCGACTGAAGTTTCTGCAAGACCGCCTTACAACCTTATCCGTGCCCGCCTTCATGAAAGGCATGTTTCAATTGAAAAAGGGCCCAACATGTCTCCAATCTCGTGCTTTTTGCATCAATCCATTGCACCCTCTACAGCTAGAAATCTAATGTACATGACTCTTGAATAATTGCCTTGGCGGGCCATTGTTCTTGGAAATATAATGCGGAGAAACGAAGCGCAGAAGTCACTTTGGTATACACAAGAAGCCCCTAATGAAAAGGAAAGAAAGTACTGGAAGACCAAACCCGGCTGTGTTTCCCTAACAAGAGTTAAAAAAAATATTAAATAAACGCCCGCTTTTTGATACCACCCGTGAAAAGCACAAATCCCATCATTGGCAAGCTTATATAACCGTAGCAGCTGGCATTTGCAATACTAAAGAGCTAAATGACGGCTCATGCGAATGGAGAGGAAAGAGAGCGATATGATCGTACGGGCTGGACGTATCACATTATGTCGCTACAGGATCGTGGATTATACATCCGATGATAGACGTTTAACAGGGCGACAACATGTAGGAACTTACGCGTTCTCACATAACAGGAGCCATAGTCGTCCCTTCTTGCACGATTGACGGCTGAGTCAATAGAAGCGGAGAATTTATAGAGGCAAGCTTGCCCTCTTCACCGCTGCCGCTTTGACACATTTTCCACTCCCATGTCAACAGAATAGTTCCACCGCCTCTTCAAACCATGGGGATCAAACACACTGGCAACACTCTGCTGCCAGTCACGGGCTGTGATCATCGAATGTCTAAACTGGGGTTGGGAGATGGATTGGGGTGGCGTGACTGAAGCCACCTTGGCCGGTGACCCGTATTGGACAGGATAATGAGTCTGTAGGGGTGGCTGCATGCCCTGCACGGAGTTGCTTAGGTTCATTGGTGGTGAATTCGCGCTGACAGTGGACGGATCAACCGAAAATGCCATTTCCCATTGACTGGACAATAGTTAGCAAATGTTCCAAGCTAGACCGTGGATAGGCGATTTTTTACTTAATGATGCGCGATGGATCCCAACTGTTTTCATCCACCAGCGGAGCTTCCATCGAGGGGTTCGATACTGGGTGAGGCGTCATCAATCCCAGGGGCTGTAGTTGGGAGGAATCGGACTTTGCGTCTTCAGTACCAGTGGACATTGGAGGTGAAATTGGATAGGCATTATAACCCACTCTGCTCTGAACGCTTCCCGTGAGATGATTCAACGGTGGAGTATATTGTGACGAGTCGAACGGTGGGGGACTCGGGTGATATGGCTCGGATGGACTCCCATATGGAAACGTGGATTTTAACTCAAATGGGCGGCTGACATCCGCAGAGAACGCCAGACGCAGAGAATCAATCTGTGCCTGGATCTCTGGCATAGGCCAAGCAGCGGAGCACTGTTCGAGGATACGCATGTGCCGTGTAAAATAATCTCTCGCATCCGTGTGAAAATGCGGATCAGGGGACGTTATTGCGATCTGAAGTGTGTGTGAGAAAGTTAGCAAGTGATGTGCTAAGTGCTAATGATCAAGGCACCTACCAGATGCAACATCGTGCAGGTCAAGATGCAATAAATAGCAAAGTTAATGCCCCTTTGCATAAATAATAGTCCCGAGAGGCCGTAACTGGCCAGTATGGCTTCCTGAAGCCTACATAGACATTTTGCTGAGGAGTAGCATAATCCAAAGTGCCCTTTCCAGCTTCCTCCGGCAGAGAAAGACTTGGATGCGATTAATTGGGGGCGATGGAGTAATATAATCCCTAAGTGACAATGCGAATGCATATTTGCAACAAAGTGCGATGGTATCCAGGGTGGCGATCCATCGGCGGGATAATTTACCTGCAAGTCCGGGGGCATGCTGTGGAGCCAATTTGTAAACAGGGGATTCTTTTCAACAAATCTGGGGTCGGCACCCCAGTCTCGTTGTTTTTTGATCTTGTGGTATATGTCGGTGATGATGCGGATGTGGTTGGCATTCCGAACAAAGTAAGCATACTGTCGAGAACGGTCAATCTCGAACTGGTCAAGGCCTTTAATATCCAACAGTGGCCGCATGTCCACAGTCTCCGGGTCCACACCATAGTCAGAACGGCCTAAAATGCATCAGGTTAAGATTGTACATGCGCCACTGGACGAGAGGGTGGAATGCATACCCTGCGGTGCTCCAATCATGACTTCGACGACAAGCAAGGCCTGCCACACCCTTGTCTGTACCAAGCACTCCACTGGTTGCAAATCACAGGGCCGCCCTTCCGCATGACCACTGTAATGTTCATGGAGATCTAAATCCTTCGCCATGGAGACTATAGTTTTCACGGTCTGCCAAGATCTATAATAGTAGCCCTTTTTCGGCAACGATTCTCTAGCTTTCAGTAACAGCAGCATTGCCTGGATTGTACTCAGACGCGGTACATCCATAAAGCTAGATTCATGCCCTAGGAATGTGCATTAGCACAAGCTTGTTTTAATTAAACAAGATCGAGACTGGGTAGCCTACTGTTCGCCAATGCAAGCCACTGGGCTCCCTGTGCCGGGTCGTCTGACAGTCTGCCCGCACATGCAAATAATGCTTCAAGGAGGAGAGGGGATATCGAACTTCGGTCATTTTGCCATTGATAATACAAGTGAGACCGGTGAACCACTGGGACATAGGGATGAATGTCATCGAAATATGTTTTGAAGTAATTCATCACCTCGTCATCGGGTGGCATAAGTTCGGGCGGGATTCGAATTGCAGACCCTGCGCCTGTGCTAAGTGGCGGCAGTCTTTCCTCTGCATCGTCTTGAATAGGGACTTCCGGTTCTGACCGATCTTGTCTCTGCTGTCTGATATATGGTGCTTTGGGGAGAGGTGGCATTAGTTTTCATTTCCTCAAAACACTTAATGGGGAGAGGGCCATTATACCTATACCAGTCTCGTCAATCTTCAGCTCACCAAGTACCTCACTGAGGTTTTCCGCAGTAGACTGGTCGTTTTCGAGAAACAAGCTATTGTCTGGAGTCCCCAGAGATTGCTGCTGTGTTTGGGGTGCAGAAAACATCTGCGGCTGCTGGTAGTGGTGTTGCGGCTCTGCGATGGGCGGCGACCGGACATCACCATAAATACCAGGTTGGCTATGAGGGGGCGGCATGAATTGAGAGAACACGCCCATTCCGTCATTGTAAGGTTGAATACTCCCCATCGGTACTTGGCCGCCATCTCGAAAAGTCTGAGACATGGGGAAAGCATGGTGAGAGGGCTGCTGTGTACTAAGTGCGCCTAGAGGGCCTGTTGGGTCGGCTTCAACAGTTTGCCCAGTGGGAAATTCAGAATCCTGTCCGACAGTGGGAGGCACGCATACTAGCTTCAAACGGGTGCACGCGGAGCAAGGCCATGTATTTGTTGTAGCTGCATCGCATTTGATCTTCCTCTTCCTACAGCCGTTACAAGCCCGCATCACTAAAAGTAAAACATTAGATCCAAGCCCACCAATGAAGCTCGCGGAGAGATCGCATACCCTTCAAGCGTTTGTGTCTGTTGTGCTCATCCACAAACACATAGTCTAACACGCGAGTATTCTCCGTTAGCACCCGCTTCGACTCGAGCCCCCAATGTGGCAGCAATTTGTCATATATCGAAGTATGCTTACTTTTATGACCCTCCTTTGAGGGACCAGATGGGGGCGCGAATGAATAACCCTGCATTGCTCAAACAAAGAACCGATAAAGCAAATATGTCCCCGAAGCTTGCTGACAGAGAGCCCAGTCGGAAAGTCTATTGTGACAGGATATAAGCCGTATACAACCGGTGCGCGAAAGATTACTCTCTTAGTGTAAGCTGCATGTGGACCGGTCGATACCGGATGAATCGAATTATGATTGAAATAACGCACCCAAGCGGGGAACGCAAAGATTGAACGTCGGATGTTAGAACAGACACCGGGCGCCTCGCGCGTGTATCGCTTCAAGTCGCAATTTTCGAGAGTCGGACCGGTAATCAAGTGCAAGGAGAATCAATGTCGTTCTGAAGATGATGATCGATTGGCGCCAGTCTGATAAGGGACGTGATTAGATACAATTGTCGTACGACGTTCCAGAGCTGGTGAAATGGGGAGGCGACGAAGAGGCCGGGCTAAGAGACTGAGACTAAAGACTGTAGTGTTCGGATTAACCGTCAGTCACATCCTGTGAGTGTTCGGAATAGGACGAGCAAGGGCAAAATGAAAAGACAGCAAGCACAATGGCAATGGAGAAGGTAACGGCTAGGTGTATAACGCTGATGTTCGGTTGCCTCTTTTTTTTTTTTTTTCCCTGGAAACTTGAAACAAAATTCCCTTATGTTCAAAAGGAAATCATGTGCAATACTCAATGGCTCTGCTTTTGTCGACAGCGAACACCCTTGAATGGACAACCAGAGGAAGCCGAAAAGCAAACAGCAAATAACACATGATAGCGAACGAGGGCGATATGTGGCTTACAGTGAACAGGCAATGAGAGAGGAATGCCGCTGTTCCGGGCTGAATTTGTAGTCTACCATCATCAGTATATTAGGACATCGGTAGACTTCCGGTTCAAGAAGCATGCGACATTCTAATTGGGATGCGATTTCAACGTCTGCAAGGAAAGAAGAAAGCAAAGCGGGTGGATGGAGGAGGAACGAGAAGCAGGATGGATGTTCGGGGAACCCAATTTAAGCAAGAGGGGGAAATATGGAAAGCCCACCAATGCACACGATGTTTCGCAAGGCCTGAGAAAGGCGTGCAAGAGAAGAAATCGGACGACGAAGTCTAGTTCATGGCGCGACTTGGAGTTGGGGATTTCGGATGGCGGTTTGAAAAGGGACGTAACGTAGTAGCGGCGATTGATAGCGCGGTGGCAGTGGTAATAGCAGTGAAAAGGGTGGTAGCAATGTACAATGTCAATACAAACTGTGTATGGAACACCGCAATCAAGATGATAAATGACGAGGGAATGTTGAAAAGAACAAAAAGGTAAAAGACACGAGGATTACTATATATTTATATAAATATAAGACTTGAAAGAGATGGATGATAAATGATGGACAGTGGGCGAGGGGGGAAAAGAGAGTATTCCCATCTCTCAAAGGAGCAGTGGCGGGCGGAGACCGACCAAGTGCGGGACACAGTAGTACAAGGGCACCTACTCTGTACAGGTAGCAAAAAGAATGCCTGCTTAATATCCAATTTGGTGATGAACGGGATAGACGATGCTCTCGGATCGTGATATGATCATTACTGAAAATCTTCCTATAAATGGGTTGTGGTAGTATCTGGTGATTTTAGAGTTGTTCATCCTAATGTGTTAAATACGGAGTCAATACAAGTAGTACAGTAGTATGTACATGCAAGAGCGTACTCCAAATCCGTCAGGTACGTACTCCAAGGTCTCCGTTGATCGCCGTAGTAATAATGATTAAGGCAGTCTCTTCTGGATAGTGTTAGCGTCCCAATAGTTAGCATCCGGGTCGAGGCATCAGGGCACGGTGATTGGTCCTGGAGCCCATGGGGTTCTTTTTGGCGCAGGGTCGATCCCAGAAAATAGGATTCTGTTCTTGCAAATAGCTCACTGCATATTCCATTTTGTTCTTTGAGTTATGGTGAAAGAACTACTGTACGCTGTACGGAGTACTCTGTAATATGTCTCCAAGGTCTTATGGACAGGATGAAAGTTTCATCTTCATCATCAACATTTGAGAATAATGTCCGCTTTTGAATGATTTTCATTCTGTATAAATAACAACTGTTGTAGATCGTTAGCAGCTTGCCTCGGTTCAGGATATTGCACTCGGAGTACGGCGTATTATTACTTCGTACATAGTTTAATGATGTCTAGCTGACAGTGATATTGATACCCCTAATACAAAATTTACGGGGAACTCCATATGAGGTGTGGTAGTTCATCTTGCTTATTAGTTATTCATTAAGGACAGGCATTTGAATATATCTGATATATTTCGTAGTATATTCCATACAACGTCTGCCATATAATGCCCGGTATGTGGTGTACTGACGCATTACTAAATGTACAATGGCACAAAGTTAATCCGAGATTAGACATAACCCCTCTTTATGAAGATAATCAATTTCTTGGAAGTACGCAGTACTAACCCGACAGAAATCAAAACCAAAATGGCATCAGAAATCCAAAACTCCAATCCTACCATATTGAACGCCGCGGATCTTCCTACCCGACTGCGTCCAACTGCCCCTCGTAAATCCGGTGTTTATGGCGCTGGCATCTTTACCTCTGTTCTTCCTCCTGCCGCGAACCCAAATGACCCGTTCTCCAGTCTATATTCCTCGGAGACATCTGACAGCGAGGATGAGTTGATGGAAGAGCCCATTGATGAACAGGAGATTTATGGTAATGCCTCCCATCTTTTAGTCTCGTTGGTATATATGTAGGAAAGCTTACTGATAGTTGATCATCCAGACCTTATTTCTACCATCTCTGACCCGGAACACCCTATTTCACTGGGCGCGCTAGCTGTCGTTTCTCTTCCTGACATCTCTATTAAGCCCTCGCTCGCCAACGTGCCGGAGTCGCCGCTTCGGACAGTCTCGGTGCTTATCACGCCGACAATCACCCATTGCAGTTTAGCGACGGTGATAGGCTTGGGTGTGCGCGTTCGATTAGAGCAATCACTTCCTCCTCGGTTCCGTGTGGATGTGCGAATCAAAGAAGGCACTCACAGTACGGCTGATGAAGTCAACAAGCAGTTAGCCGATAAAGAAAGGGTCGCCGCAGCCCTGGAAAACGGGACCTTGATGGGTGTTATCGCGAAGATGTTAGAAACATGTCAATGATCCTTTGGACTTCCTCAGCGAGCCTTCGATTTTTTTTTACGCATGCACCTGATACAATAGACGATATTCTCTTCTGGTGTAAATACCGCGAAGGGAAGACGCCTTACTCATTCAATATAACACGCCGTTGACTACATGCAGTTCTTCTTTCTTTCCGGGAGGCCTCAACTATGACATTACAAATACATGAAAATAAGGCGGCCATGATATGCGGAAACCGAGCCGCCCTATACTCGACTATATGATGTTTTAAGAGTCCAGAACGCCACTTTCCCTCAAGCTCTTCCAGAGCTCCGGTTCCAAAAATTTGCTCACCGTCACATCCTCCGCCAGACCCTTTCGTCGTCTTGTCTTCAAGACGAAATCCCGCGCAGTGGCCATGGCCGGTGCCATCTCCAAAGGTCTGAGCTTGACATCACGATCCAGAGGATCTCCAGGAACCACGCTCCACTTGTCAAAAACAAGACTGACGGCAGCTTGTCCCTGAGTGTGGATTCGAAGATCCGTCTCAAACCCGAAGGAATCTATCACAGGGATCAATCCACGGACTGAATAAAGGGGAGTTCCGGCAATCGGCCCGTCCGAAAGGACATGTCCTCTCCTGCGTGAGAGAACCGTGTACACGGATGCAACGGCGTCAGCAGGCCCCGTCATGCTGCATGAATAGATGGGTTCCATAAGGCGAGGAGATGCCATCAGGAAAGACGAGTAGATGGCACGCCGAGCCGTGGGAATAATCTGGCCGCCTCCTCGATAGATTGCTTGATCGGCAAGAGAAACGTCAGTAAGCCGGAATTTGGCATTTCGAATAGCTTATATCTCGTTAGCTCAAAATTCAATTCAATATGGGCGAATATTCTCAATCAATTCCAAGGAGTGAAAATGGTGAAACTCACGCTCTTCACAAAGAGGGCCCTCCCTGGTACCCCAGCTAAAGCCTTGCGTAATAGAATCTCTGACCGATCCAAGAAGCTTCTTGTCCACTTGCGACGGTAGCGTGTCATCTTGGAGTATATTCGGACCCATCTCGTCCGGACCAAAGGCCCAGATGCTTCTGGCAGCGAGCTTATCCCACTCATAATTATCCTCAAAGTAACGCGCCACCTTTCGGATAGGGTCCTTGATGCTGACCTTACCACTTTCGATATCCTCGGCGATACCGTCATCTAACGGCTCTGCAATCATGGTGACCTTGTTCTTCTTATTTGGTGTGATGGAGTAGCACATGATAGCAGAAGTTTCGACGACAGTTTCGCAAAAGCGCGTGACAGGATCGGACACCTTGATCTCCATCTCCGAGTACAGTCGGCGGAGATCATGGAGCACACAATCCATGTAGAGCTCGCCAGTACCCAAGACCACATGCTCACCAGACTCTTCCACTTTAGTAGATATTAGAGGGTAGCTCTTGTTGACCTTGCGCAGACCGTCAAGCATTTTGGGTAGTTCAGATGGATTGACAGGCTCAACTGCAACTTTGAACACAGACTCGGTCATATGCCGAATTGGCCTGAAGATGTGGGCTTCCTCGTCATCCTCGAGTTTGAGTGGTACCAGCGTCGCGGTTTTGACAATGGAATTATCCACACCCCCTAGAAGCACCCAATTACCCGCCGGGACACCGCTCGTCGGAATATCATAGCACGTCTCCGCGATCCATATGTCGGAGATGGTCGCAATCACCATGTCTTCCTCGTCTTCGGGTGTATAGCCTTCGCCCAACACTCGAACCTGCTGGCCAGGCCGTGCTGTACCACTCATGATTCTTCCAAATGCGTGGAAGCTGGTGGCATCGGTGCTGTTAAAGAGCTTCGTGACATGGACAACAAGGGGACCTTCAGCATCGCAAGCGGTCATGGCAGCTGCTACCTTCGTATCTAGTGGGCCCGTATAGTACCGTTCGAGCTTCTTTTGTGCACCCTCCACCGGGGATGGAACATGCTGGATAATCATGTCCACGAAGCCAGTTGCAGGACCAAAGAATTGTTCACAGACCAAGTTAAGTAGCTCCTTGGCGTCAGTCTTCAGCTGCGAAGGCTTAAGGTTGATGCCCACGCTAGCAAGCGTCTCTTTCAAGTCTTCTGGGCTTTCACTAATCGTGTGCGAGTAGAGCTTGTAGATGGGTTCGAGGACGAATTTCACAAAGGTACGCCTCGAATTCTCTTCGACTCCTTTCCGTGTGAATTTCCGGCTGTTTTGATTGAAGAAAATGTCCCCCCAAAGACGCCGAGCAAACTCGTGGGCATCGACTTGAGGGTAAGTGTCGGCATATGTCTTGGCGAATGATTGTAGTGTGAAGCACCAATTCATAGAGCTACACGCGAAGGCAACATTTCCTTTCTCCGGGCTCAGCCGTCTCTTTTCGCCTTGGCCTGGTAAAACGCTCTCGATCACCGTGTTCACTTCCTCAATCACATGTTTTAGTTTGAAATAGGCATCGTTGGGCGGGATCTTCAGCTCCAAAATCAATCTGTCCATCTTGTTCACAACCATCGTCATCGGAAGGTCCTCCAGGACGGCATGCTTAATTATTTGTTCTGTATTGGCCTGTACCCCTTCCACGACGTCAACCACGAGAACCACACCATCGGCCGGTCGCACTGATGTAGCCACCTCGTCCACAAAGTTTACGTGTCCCGGCGTGTCAAGAATGTTGAAAAGATGAGATTTTCCTTTTGTGTTCTGAAGAACCAAGCTCATCGGCGCAGACTTGATGGAAAGTCCTCGTTCGCGCTCCAAAAAATGGACATCAGTATACCGGAGCTGCTCCTCCTTTCGTCGGCCTATTCGCTTTCCTAGACGCTCGGTCAAATCGTGCGTTTGTGCCACGAGCATATCCATGAATGCCGTTTTTCCATGATGGAGGTGGCCGATAATTGCGATATTCCTCGTTTGATCTGGGAAATTGAGTAAATCGGTCATAAACTCTCGTGAATAGTAAACTGGTGGTAATTCGGCTTCCTCGATCGCAAACTTCTTTTGTTGGACCGGAGCAATTATCGGCTCGGACAGCGGCTGCGTGTCTTCTTCTTGCACAAGCGTTTCAACATCTGTCCCATACACCTGCTGCGCACTAGGGTAGTATTGTTTATCTTCATGTAAAACGACGGCATTCGAAGGACCCTCTGTTCATGGGAAACAGGTCAATGTCAGAGCAAGGGCCCAATTCTCGGGGTTGACTACTAACCATCGACCTCCATTAATTGTTGCTCATTAGCCTCATCTTCGTCCTCATCCTCCTCAAAGGCCTCTGCGAAAGAAAAGGGTTGCGGCTGAGCCTGCTCATGTTGGACTTCCTCATCCGACTCTTCTGCATCCCCGATGTAGTTACCAAACCTGAAGAAGTCGCGTCAGTTTACATGATAATTCTTAGAATTATGAAATTGACCAAAAGCAAGAGGTAGTACGAGCGACATACTCATCATAGAGATCATCCATGTTGGGCGATGTTGGGAGGATAGGCAGCTCGCTGCTTCTTTTTTGTTGGTCTCGCGCTTTTTCGTTGGAGTCGGTCGGCCGAGCTTACTGAGTGGCCCGAGCTCGGTGGCCGCTCGTTGGTTGCACACCGTGACACGCCCCTCTCTCCGATAGCGCTTAAATGGCCAGGAGTAGATCCGGGTCAACATTCGTTTTCTTCTTCTCTTCCCTTCCTTTCGCTTGTTCTTCAGCAATCGTCAACTAGGATTCTTTTGAAACGGACCGCAGTCGGGGCCCTTTATTCAACCATTGCTTTCGCGAATTCATATATACACTACATACTTCCGCTTATTTGACAATAAACCCTCCACATAATACAACATGGCTTCTTTCCCTCCAGTCTACATCGCTGCCTCTGCCCGGACTCCCGTGGGCTCGTTCCTTGGGTGAGAATTCTTGAGACCCCGTCAAATTCCAATAAGCAAACGAAACTAACCTCTTTTCACTCCCTTCTCAGATCTCTTTCGAGTCTGACTGCCCCGCAGCTTGGTTCTCATGCTATCAAAGGTGTGCCACGATAGTCCTTCCATGTGCACTGCTATGGCCACAACGAGTTTTCTAATGTCTCTTAATTTATAGCTGCTCTTGGGAAGGCAGAGGGTCTTAAGCCGTCCGATGTCGAAGAAGTTTTCTTTGGCAATGTTCTCTCCGCAAAGTGAGCTGGCTTTCTTTTTTTCTCTATTTCCTTTAGGCTTATATGTTGACTTCTCTTTTCAGTGTTGGACAGAATCCTGCCAGACAGTGTGCCCTCGGTGCTGGACTCAACGACTCGACGGTTTGCACCACCGTCAACAAGGTTTGCGCCTCTGGCTTGAAAGCCATCATTCTCGGAGCGCAGACCATTATGACCGGAAACGCCGATGTTGTCGTGGCTGGTGGTGCTGAATCCATGTCGAATGCTCCTCATTATCTCCCGAACCTCCGAAATGGTGCTAAATATGGCCACCAATCTCTGGTGGACGGCATTATGAAGGATGGGTTGACTGATGCTGGCAAGCAAGAGCTCATGGGCTTGCAGGCTGAAGAGTGTGCTCAGGACCATGACTTCAAGCGTGAGGACCAGGATGAATATGCCATTCGCACCTACCAAAAGGCTCAGGCTGCCCAGAATGCCGGTCTTTTCGATGACGAGATTGCCCCCATTGAACTTCCTGGCTTCAGGGGTAAGCCTGGTGTGACTGTATCCCAGGATGACGAGCCGAAGAACGTGAGTAATACCGGTTTTCTTTTATTAAGTACCATATCTCGAACGTCTAGCTGACAGGTTTGATTTAGCTCAACCCTGACAAGCTCCGAGGCATCAAGCCTGCTTTTATTCCTGGTTCTGGAACTGTGACGGCACCTAACTCCTCTCCTCTGAATGATGGTGCTGCTGCTGTTGTTCTTGTTTCTGAGGCCAAGTTGAAAGAACTTAACTTGAAGCCTGTTGCCAAGATCCGTGGCTGGGGTGATGCTGCTCAGCAGCCTAGCAAGTTTACGACTGCACCATCGCTGGCTATTCCCAAGGCCCTCAAACATGCAGGCTTGACCCAGGATGACGTTGATGCGTTCGAGATCAACGAGGCCTTCAGTGTTGTTGCCCTCGCCAACATGAAGCTGCTCGGTCTCTCTGAAGAGAAGGTCAACATCCATGGTGGTGCTGTGGCCCTCGGTCATCCTATTGGTGCTAGCGGTGCGCGTATTGTGGCTACTTTGCTCGGCGTTTTGAAGGCAAAGCAGGGCAAGATTGGCTGCGTCGGTATCTGCAATGGCGGCGGTGGTGCAAGTGCAATTGTTGTTGAATCTCTTCTCTAAACGCAAAAGGTTTACTGGTCCATGAAAAAAGAAAAAATCGTCTAGCAACAAAATAAGATGTTAGGCAGAACATAATAGGGAACAGATTGTAATGGGATGGTAATAATAGATATCATGATATGTACAGATGCATGAACTTTTGAACAAATCGTCATATTTCATAAGTGTTCCATTTAATATTATCCTCGTTTAGACTCTTAAGTTCCTTTAGCTTTCCTACATTAGTCCTTCATTCATGGACATCATGCCTCTTTCTGTAAAGCATTGTCCAAATCACAGAATAACCTGTTTCGCTATACAGACATGGAAAGCGCTCAAATAAGCTCACAAACCAATATAAAAAGTTAGCATTATCATTTTAAGGTGATTCATATGTACATATAGAGGAAAAGGCAAATTGCTCTATATTCCAAAGAGGCTAATGAAGCAATGAAGAAGATAGGTCGAACTGTTTGACCAACTATCATTACGCAAAAGCACCAACTAACGCCATCAACAAAGCCCCACTCGCAACTGCAATGCAAGCTTCGATGCGTCGCTTGCCTCTCAGAGTTTCGTAGCTTGATTCACTCAGAAAATCTTCCGCGAGAAGTTCTACCAAACCAGCAAAAAGCAAGAGACCGCTGCTGATTGCATTCGTTATACCGACCATGAGTAAGCCTGCTGTGCTCGCGGGATCATAGAGATTATGCATGAACAACCCAATGGCTTGACCAATGGGAGTCGTGGTCCCGTATGCGAGACACATAAGCCATGGCTTCATAGAGGATGGCGAAAACAGATCTGGAATAAGCGAGGCAATACGTGACCCAAGAGCGAAACCCTCGAAGGTCTGGTGGAAAGAAATGGCGACGAGGAGCACGACAAATGAAGCCCCCGTAGCGACGCTGACTGCCATTCCAATAAAGATGCTGTGGAAGAGAATGCCTGCCTCGAGTAGAAGGCATTGTAGCAACTGTCGCTGCGCATTCGGATTAGGGTGTCCAGAATTTGTCTGTCGACGGTGTAACGATAGGACAGGGCGATGGCATTCACTTTCATTAAGCATAGAGTCTCCATCTGCGTAAGGTTCAAGTTCTTCGAGACCGGCGTCCTCGTTTTCCTTGTCCGGCTCCACGTTTTGAATAGTATAGCGGTGGTTACCGGATGTTCCTGATGATGAACCAGCCACTGTTGGTTGATGGTTGGCCTCTGGCATGCTCCCAAGATGTATATCATTGGCTCCATCTTGCCAATTGACTCGTGAGTAGCCAGACCCGTCATTTTCAAGCCCACTAGGATCGTCATGCTCCACTTCGTTGATCAGATTATCATAGCCGCTCGCATGAACATGCCCTGCTCCTTTCATGGCGAAAAACATTTCCACGCAAACGACAACAAATACCGAGATCATAGCAACAAACCCAGCCATGGCTCGATAGCTCTTGCTCCAAAATCTAGGAAGGCAGGGGTCTGTAAGAGAAACGAACGCCGTAGGTAGCAAATGAACAAAGGCTGTAGCGATCAGGACACCTGTCCCGAAGTGTCTTGAGATGAAGAGGAAGCGACGTGGTATTGGAAGACGGGGAAACCGCCGGGCTAGGACAGGAAACGAGCATGCTGTATGAAATCGCGAGTCAGTCACGGACCTCTTCTGTGGATAAGGGCTTATATACCTAATGTGCTTAACACAAGGATGAGGAACAGCGCCATTACATGGGCCGGCGTGTTGTAAGCACCGCTTCTTGTCGAGCCACATGTTGCTTTCTCAACGTCCTCATCCCTAACCTCGTTTCGTCGCGAAAGTTCGGCTCTCAGAATAGCGGCAGGGATCTCCGAAATTGACGAAACACTGAGCAAAGCACCTGTGCGATATGTAAAATCAGCAAAAGAGATAAAAGCGATCTTCACAACATAGCGGTACCATGTTGACTGGCCGTCTGGATGCAGCAAAATATTGCTGGGTACTCACCAGATATCCCTGGGTCAGATTCCAGTAATCCAGTGTCCATCTTTTTATTGTTTTGTATAACCCCAGACCCTCATACCTCCATGACCTGTCAGCAAGCTCTTACCTCTGCAAAATTCCGTAATGCCCAGCTGCTTGAGCAAACTGCCCGCGGAGTTGTTGCGATGCTTAAAGGGAAAACCACGAGACGCAATTGATTATATCCGGAGCACTTCGAAACAAACTTCGAGTAGTGGATGAGTTCGTACGAGGCCTTTTGGTGATGTCTTCCCTCGAAGGAGGGGGTTTACCGCAATCCGTGGAAGTGATTCGGACACGCGTTAAAAGCAGAGAGCTGATAATCTTATCGATCAATTTACTGCAACCAATATGCTTAGTAACATGGTAAAAAAAACTAACTAGTTAGTAAGTTATATGTTATTCATTCATTTCGATGGAATCAAGATATACGTAGAACATACATGAATCGCTTTGCTGAGGTGAGCTTAACCGCAGCAAGCGAACTGACATCAAAACTAAAGAAGGTATTTCGGACGAGATCCTCGATTCTAATTCTAGGAAAGTACTTTGCATAGAGCTCTATGCCCAGATAGGCTGTGCACAACACCCCTCCGAGGAAGGTCCCAATGTTATATAGTACGGGTTGGCTTGCTATCTGTTTCGCAGTTTAGTCCAGCCACTGGTCCCTTTTGATCGGCCGCTACTTGGTTCGTTTGCGGATTCTAGTTTGGCATCTTTGTTTCGTGATATGCCTGCACCAGGAAGTGTTATATAATCCCCGCCATTCTTTTCGGGCCCTAGACCACGCTCACGATTATGCTCAACAGGAACACGGGATTTTTGCAGAGACTGAGACGGTTCTTGGGCCTCATCGACCCACTCCTTCTCGAGTAATTCCCATTCTGCACTTGCCATTTCTCCAAGCAGCGTCGATTTTAGTTTGTCCACTACCTTTGTCGGAGTTGGTAGCTTCCACGTTCGCATGAATTCAGTACCCTCCGAAGCGCCCAAGAACGAATGAGCAGTTCCATGAGAATAGTGACCCAGCATAGAGAACGTCTTCGTTCGTTGAATAGTGGTTTTCGGAGAATCTTTTGGAGCCCGCGACTTCGATGGTATGTCACAGCTGGCATATGCTTTCCTTAGGGTCGATACCTGCACAGGAGGAGCAACCAATAGTTGCCATATATTCTTTCCAATGTCGCATACTTCTTCCCATGAGTCCGAAGTCAGATTTAAACCTTGAGTCCGACACAGCCAAGAAACATTCCAAGCTAAAAATGTGGCTCCCTCCAAGAAGAGAGCATATGCTCCAGGGTCCTCTCGCGCTAACTTCGGCAGACTTCTATCAATAAACAGAGGCCGAGGTCGCGGCGCGTAGTGTCGTGGATCTGGCGTTCGCGAAGCTGCCGGGCCGGACGATGATGACTGAGCGAGCGAGCCTGAAGGCAGTTCTCGAGATAGATAGGATCTGGCAGGCGCATAGATTGTCGCCGTTGGATAATCTCTATGAGGGAGAGTTATTTCTGCCGGAAGTCTCAGGGACAAATAATGTGAGATAAGGACAAGGAGATGAGCAATATTGGAAAAGGATGTGGATATGTGAGCTGCTGTGGCACCTATAGTAATAATTAGTTTCATTTGGACAGGGTCAAAATAAAGGGTCTCAACTTTCCATTCATTTCTCGCAAGTCTATGATCGGCATGCCACCAAGCATGTAGGTCTCTTTACTATCCCCGTTGATCCTCTTGCTCTTCTGCCGCAATCCATAGATATTAGCAGCCTCCCTGCAGAGGAATATCCGTGCATCTATTGTCTTGGTGTGCAGATTATGCCAGAGATGTTCCGTCCTTCTGGTGTTGTTTTGTATTGCGGTCAGCATGGCGCCTTCACGCTCCAGAAGTTGATACTTCGCAGATTCAGTGTCAGAATTTCGCCGTGCCAGGGTGAGCTTGCGCTGAGATATATCAAGCTTCTTATCGTTTATTTCAGCGACCAACACTTCAACTTGATCCCCAAGTGTTTTTGTCCTTGTTGATGAATTTGCTTGCCTGTTGGCGATAGCCTGAATGGCCCAGCGACTATGGCCCTCCATAGCTGATTCGGGGACCACTCCATCAATTTCTTCAGCTCTCCCTTGAGTTTCTCTATGTGCGACAGCCTCATCAATTTGTTTTCCTATGACTTCTTTTTCTAAGAGGACTTTCACATGTTCGACTCGCAGTTGGTATAGATGGGAACGGGCACATGTTGCGCAACAGAAAGGCAACCGTGGATTCGGAGCACGAGAACATGCGTGGCAACTCATCGCAAGCGTTCGTGTTTCTCTCAGATATTGAATATTATGTCAGAATCTCGCAGCCCCATGGTCCTCTGGCAGTTGATCGATAGCGGTTCAAACTGCTCAGTCCGACAACGATGTACAACGACGAATCTAACGGTATGAAAACAAAAGTTCTTCATGACTTGACTTTGAGAGAAACGGTCATAGATTGTGATATTTAACGGCGCGAATACCGGACAAGCAGTTTCATGGTATGAGTGAATACCGTAGGAGAGTGTGAATGTAGGAGGGCCGATCGACGGCCGGCCGATTGTCTACGGTCCGATAACGTCACCTGACATCGCGACAGGCACAACGGCCCGATTGGCTGGTCGTTAGAGATCACTATGGATAATGATGCAGCCTCAAGCCTCCAAGGCCAAAGGCCAGTGAATCAATCGGTCTGGTATTACGGACTAGAACTTCCCGTTATAATATCGTTCAACAAACCCTTTCTTTGCCCCCTTACTCTGGTCTTATTTCTTTTTAGCTTCCTATCGCGCATACCTCAGATATACTATATTCGAAAGCCCATAATCGCCTGCAAGCAATCATGGATTCTGCTGGCAGAGAACATGAGGGCACTATCTCCCGCAATGATTCGTATTCATCAAAATTGGCACCGCAAGATAGCAGCGCTGGCCACATGAACTCACAACAACAGTTGACCGAGAAGCTCAGAGACTGTGATTGGGAGCAACTGGAGGAAAAATATGCAAAAGCCATGGAAGAACATGGTAAATCCGAAGAGGAATTGCGAGCCCAAGTCGCGAAACTGCTGGAGGTAATCCCGCTATGCTCGTATTCTCGAGGCTATGTTATTGATTGCTCAATGGCAGATCTTTGTAGCATGGTCCCAAACTACTGTTTTACGCGACGAGGACAGAGCTTTGAAAAGGTTTATTAGCGCAAGTTGTCTATACAGATTAAGAATAACCCCGACTGACTTCTTCCTATAGGTTCAAGACACAAATGCAGCACGTGCAGAACTCTGAAGAACGATTGGAGAACAAAAGGAAGCATTGTACGATATGCCAACCTAACTTTAAAGAGCAATTATGGACACAGACTTAACTCCTCCTATAGATACCGACGTGGTAAAAGCGTTTGAGAGCGCTCTTGCATTGCTAAACGGCCGTGCGAGGCCCTAAATATCACGCATATTGCTGGGATAAGGGATAATGACTTTCGTTCCTCATTTTCACTAGAGTCCGAGGTATGGATGAGCCAGAGAGACTGATACCCAGGATGTGTTGTTACGGAAGCAGGGCTTTGTCAGACAGCAACCGAATTTCCCGGTTTTACCTAAATGCTCGGACCTGTATGGTGCGATATGATCGAAATGATAACATAAATGACAGCATTTTCTATGAACCCGTTTGTATACATGGCCATGTTGGGAGTACTGGAAAACCACGGTATCAGCATGGTACGATCGTAACATCTCCATTTAGAATGAATTGCCATCATATAGCCAAGCATGAAATGGGAAAATAACCATAGAAAACATTCCCATCCAAGAAACGCCGGTGCCAATTTACCGAGCAGAAAATCAAGCATTGCGGCTTATCGCCTATCATCTCTTTTAGCAGCTCTGCCCGTAACATCCTGCCAGGTGGCATCGAAACGTCTTCCGGTGCTCGCCAAAAGACCCTCCTCTTCGGCCTCCTCTGCATCCTCGTCGAGCTGACGCTCGTCCAACTTGGGAGAGCGGAACATTGAAGTGACGAAGACGAGAAGATAAATACCTGGCAGCGCGATGTGAGTACAGTTCGAGTTCGGGAAGACAGAGTACGCTTACCGAGAAAAATGAATTGGGCCCAGAAGAATACGATGCCAAAGAAGGGGAAATTTATCGTTACTCGATTGAGGAATGTACTGGCGACGCTGGGTGTACATACCCGTTTCGCAGCCGAATTATCTGCCAGCTCCGAGCATGGTTTGATGAGATATTTGCTGTTAGAACAATCTGGTTGCCCATCTAGGAGCCCAGAATGACGATCGCAGAATGTTTGCGGCCCAAACGTAGCGTATTGAGGAGCAACCACCATGGACAAAGAATAGTTCAGAGCCAGCGCAGTCAGCATCAACATCGCCGTCGCCAAGAGGAGCGCCTGTGGAGAGGTATGGCCCTTTCTAATCTGGAAGATTCTAATCCAAAGGAATCGAATGCCAATAGAAGCAATGCCAATAACGGAGCTGCTGAAGAATAACAACGCAAGGATAGTGAAAATGACATAGTCGACCGGGAATAACTTGGCAGATTGCACGAAAATCCAGTTGATGGGGTTGAAGACATTGATGTGCCCCAGAATATACCCACAGCGGTGCTTGCAGACTGAATTCTTAGCCTTATCAATTGCCGTCAATGTCATAGAAACCCAGGTTGCGAATGCTATCAGTAGCAAGAGAAGACCACCCAGCAATTTAACTGGGCGGAAAACGGCTTCGATTTTGACCCAGGCCTTCATTAGCCAGCTCCGACCTTCTCCTTGGGCCTCTTCCACAAGCCGTTGTCTTCGAATCAAAGTCCTTTCTTCGCGCACGAGCGTATCCAATTCTCTGCGATCCTTCGAAGACAGGATATCAGGATTCCCTCCACAGCGGCCTTCTAGCTGGCATTGTCGTTCTCTGTTGCTGCTGAGCTGCATACCAGTATTCGCTTTTAGGTTTGGACTCGAAACCGAAGGGGCCGTTTTGATCAAACTGATGGGGAGGAGGGCAAGGCCCGACGAGGTATACAAGACGTATAGACATAAACCAATTGTCGTCAACAATCCAAGGGTAAACGTAAGCGCACGCTCGCCATCTAATCATAAATCAAGATTTGTTAGCAAACAGAGCACTTAAATACAATATACCTGCTCAATGGGTTCTGGGACACTCACGATTCTCAGTCAACAGCTTCTTGAAATAGTCCAGGTCTTGGCCGTCTCTACTCTTCGAAACGGGGACGAAGAAACCAACGAGGAACAACACAACCATTATTGCCACAAAGCACACAGTATACTTAAAAGCGCTCCAGAACCGCTTCCAAATGGTTTGTTCCCCAGATTCGGCAGCGACCTCGTCATATTCTTCGTAGAAGAAGTAGGTGAAAGGGATCACAAGCAGACAAAGAACGGCGTCCAAGGAATAGAGTAGATAGTATACTATCGTCAAGGAATATGTTATTCTGTCCACCACATCCTGAGAAGCCCAGTCTTTGCGCCGACCCAAGGCTGAAGAAGTCGTGGATGAAACCAAAGCGACATCAACGGGCAGTAGGATAACGGTCGCCAACAGAGTGGTGATGGCAAAGATGCATGTCAATGTCACCGAGGGAGAGCGATCGCGAGGCGTTTGATACACATAGATGAAGATGGAGGCTACTGCTATCAGTATAATTATCGCAATCGCATATACGACCCAAATGAGGGACGTTTGTAAAAGGGTCATGTTGGAGTCCTCAGGACGTGTATGTGGCTGTAATCAAAAAACTGACATTTGCGACAAATAACTGGATGAAAGTAGAATCAAAGCCGGAGATATTATGGCATGGCAGAGAATAACAACGGCAACTATGAAACCGGAGTCTGAAGCAATCAGCGCATCTTACGTCATCGCAACGCGAATCGGCCAGGTGCGGTCACGTGTAAAGCTCCGGTCATTCGGCGTCCGCGTTTTCAAGAGCTCCATCCATGGGAGCGAAGATGCGCCCAATCGATATTATTTTTTTTATTTGAATTCTCTAATTCCAACCCTGTTCCAATCTCGCTTTGTTTCTGCCCTTCATAAACTGGAAATGGTTGGGGTTATCCGTGGCAGCTGAGGGAATGATCTAAGAAGCTTCCCAACCAAATTCGATTGTTCATAAACCATGCAGTGTTATACTGAGCTATTGCCCCCGACAGGGGTCACGCATGCCTTGACGGTACCCTTCCTTTCTTCTACTGCAACTAACCTGGTGGTTGTGAGGACGTCGCTTCTTCAAATCTTCTCTCTGCTCAGAATTGCTCGACCGGAAGGTGGAATTAACGGTGACGGGCCAACAAGATCAGAGCAATCCGAGACTACGAAACTGATCCTTGAGAAGGAATGTCCCCTTTCTGGAACAGTAACTGATCTCAGTCGAGTCAAAATTCTGAACTCCAAGAGTGGCGGAGAGGCTATTCTGATTGCGTTTCGAAATGCGAAATTAAGCTTGATTGAATGGGATCAGGAGCGCCATAACATCTCTACCATTTCCATCCACTATTATGAACGAGATGATTTGGCCCGTAGTCCCTGGGTGCCTGATTTGGGCAGTTGTGGCAGCAGTCTCAGCGTGGATCCGAGCAGTAGTTGTGCGGTGTTCAATTTTGGAATTCGGAACCTTGCCATTCTACCTTTCCATCAACCTGGAGATGACTTGGTAATGGATGATTATGACTCGGGCGATGAGGGGAGAAATCATGCTGCTGATGCCGAAAAGACCAAAAGTGGCTTGACCTATCAAACCCCATATGCTTCATCTTTTGTCTTGCCTGTGGCCGCGTTGGACCCTTCCTTACTCCATCCAATAAGTTTCGCCTTTTTATATGAATATAGGGAGCCGACTTTTGGTATTTTGTATTCTCAGGTTTCAACATCAAGCGCGCTTCTCCATGAAAGGAAGGATGCTGTTTTCTATACTGTTTTCACACTAGATTTGGAACAGCGGGCGTCCACAACGTTGCTCTCAGTCTCCAGGCTACCTAGTGATCTCTTCAAAGTGGTAGCTCTTCCGCCACCTGTCGGGGGTGCTTTGCTCATTGGCTCCAACGAGCTGGTGCATGTTGACCAGGCAGGCAAAACAAACGCGGTTGGGGTCAATGAGTTCTCTAGGCAGGTTTCGGCCTTTTCAATGGCCGACCAATCAGACCTTGCTCTTCGCCTCGAAGGGTGCACAGTTGAACGCCTTGCCGATAATAACGGTGATTTATTAATGGTGCTTTCCAACGGTGATTTTGTTTTGGTCAATTTTAGGCTTGATGGAAGGTCAGTGTCTGGCATTTCGGTGCAACCTCTACCTGCCACCGCAGGTGGAAATATCATGAAGTCACCTCCATCATGTTCCGTTTTCCTTGGAGATGGGAGACTATTTGTCGGTAGCGAGAATGCGGATTCGTTGCTTGTGAGCTGTTCCAATTCAACCTCTGGCACCAAGAAACCGCGGTCACAGCTCAAGCATGATGTGGACGATTTTGACGGTCTCTCGGATGAGGATCAAAGCGAAGACGACGCCTACGAAGATGATCTATATTCATCGGCGCCTGACATGCCTGCCGACGGGCGTCGTGCATCTACTGAGACATCGACATTTGGGCCATACAGTCTCAGAGTAGACGACAGACTGCCCAATATTGGCCCACTGAGAGATGTAGCCTTGGGTAAATCCTTCTCCAATGTGACGAGCAAGGATCCCAATGCCGAGGGTGTCTCTTTGGAGCTTGAACTCGTGGCGACTCAAGGCTCCGACAGAAGTGGCGGCCTAGTGGTGATGAAACGCGCGATTGACCCTCATGTCATTACTTCCATGGAGGTTGCTTCGGCCGACAACGTCTGGGCAGCATCTGTGGCCCACAGAAAAACGGCACTGACCAGCGCTACCGATAAAGCGGATAAGAAAGAGATCCGCCATTATGTGATCATTCCGAGCATCAAGGATTCTGAGAATGAAGAATCGGAAGTATTTGTTGTGGATGGGAGTGACTTGAAACCTTTCAAAGCACCCGAATTCAACCCGAACAGGGATTTCACAATTGATGTTGGCGTGTTGGCAGAGAAGACTCGGGTGGTTCAGATTCTAAGAAACGAAGTTAGAAGCTATGATATTGGTGAGTGCTATATTTGTACTAATTGAAAAAAGAGTGTGACAGTGATGCTAATAAAGAGTGGCTTAGACTTGGGCTTAGCCCAGATTTACCCCGTATGGGATGAAGATACCAGCGAAGAACGAATGGCAGTGAGCGCCAGTTTTGCAGACCCGTACCTTGCGATTCTTCGGGATGATTCGACGTTACTACTTCTCCAAGCAGATGACAGTGGGGATCTCGACGAATTACCGATTAATGAAACCATTACTTCGACAAGATGGCTTTCATGTTGTCTATACCGAGACACCAACAAGGTCTTTTCCCTTTCCGAATCAACCCATGATGGTTCTAGCGAGAGCGATGTTCTTCTCTTTCTGCTGAGTTCAGATGGAAAATTATCTGTAAGTACCGGAAATGAAAATTTCCATCCAACCTCCAGATTGCATGCTTACAGTTCTAAATCGCAGATTTTCCGACTTTCTGACCAAAAGCTACTGTCAACTATCGACGGAGTTGATTGCTTGCAGTCGATTCTCTCAATTGACCCACCAAAACGGTCTACTACGCGTGAGAAGCTAGTTGAGGCTATTGTCGCAGACCTCGGAGATTCATATAGTAGTCAGCCGTATTTGATCGTATGCATTTATTTTAAAGCAGTTCGATTTCTTACATGAAACTGACATGGACACAGGTGCGAACCGAGAATGACGACCTTTTCATATACAGGCCGTACTTAGGCCCAGGTGCAACGAACGGGGAGTCGCCTAGTTTGAGTTTCTTTAGGGAGACGAACCATTTTCTACCAGAGGTCCCTTCCAGTTTGGATGCGGATAACTCGAATGGGAACTTTCAAGGGACTAAATCCTTGCGTATATTGCCCAATGTGTCGGGGTTACGTGCTGTCTTCATGCCAGGTGCATCAGCGGGATTCGTTGTTAAGACACCTACAAGTGTGCCTCATGTCATGCGCCTAAGCGGAGGCTATGTACGAGGTCTAAGTAACTTTGACTCGTCTGCTCTTGGATGTGTTGACGGTTTTGTTTATGTGGATTCAAAGGTTTTTTTTTTTTTCCCCTTTTCTAGGGTACATGTACTGATCGAAATTGCAGGATGTCATTCGAGCATGTCAGTTGCCTAAAGACACGCAATTCGACTATCCGTGGACATTGCGAAAGGTTCACATAGGGGAAAATGTTGACCATTTGGCTTATTCTTCTTCGTCCGAAACGTATGTACTTGGGACTAGCCACAAGGCCGAATTTAAACTGCCTGAAGATGACGAGCTTCATCCTGAATGGCGTAATGAAGGTCAGTTTAAATAACGCAAGCATGATGTGAAACAAACTAATGCATTCTAGTCATCTCATTTCTGCCCGAGGTGGATCAAGGCTCGCTTAAAGTTGTCAGTTCAAAAACATGGTCTGTTGTTGATAGGTATGCGACAAAAGCGATTAGGTCATATACACATATACTGACTTGCTTTGTAGCTATCCTCTGGGCCCTGCCGAGCATGTGATGGCGGTCAAAAATATAAACCTTGAGATTTCGGAGAACACGCACGAGCGTAAGGACATGATCGTTGTCGGAACAGCCATTGCCCGAGGCGAAGACATACCAGCGCGCGGCTGCATATACGTGTTCGAGGTTATCAAAGTGGTCCCGGACCCGGAGAAAGAAGAAACAGACCGCAAACTGAAACTCATAGGCAAGGAACCAGTCCGAGGCGCTGTGACGGCGTTGTCTGGGATTGGCGGACAGGGCTTTCTCATTGCTGCACAAGGGCAAAAGTGCATGGTTAGGGGTCTCAAAGAAGACGGGAGTCTTCTTCCTGTTGCATTCATGGATATGCAATGCTATGTCAACGTGGTCAAGGAACTCAAAGGCACTGGAATGTGTATACTGAGTGACGCTGTGAAGGGGACCTGGTTTGCAGGCTACTCGGTATGCGTTCTACAATTTCCAACATGGGTACCTCGACTAACAATCTATACAGGAGGAACCGTATAAGATGAGTCTGTTCAGCAAAGACCCAGAATATCTCGAGGTCGTTGCTGCAGATTTCCTCCCAGAAGGCGACAAACTATTCATTCTAGTCGCCGATAGCGACTGCAACCTTCACGTCCTGCAATATGACCCGGAGGGTAAGCTCTTTCCACCCCACCTTTCTATCACAATTCTGATAAGACATCAAACTAACCCAAAACAGACCCCAAATCATCCAACGGCGATCGTCTCCTAAGCCGCAGCAAATTCCACCTCGGCCACTTCGCAACCACCCTAACCCTCCTCCCCCGAACCGCCGTCTCCTCCGAACAAGCCCTCCTGCAACCCGACCAGATGGACATCGACGAGATTCATACGGCGAACCACCAGGTCCTCGTCACGACGCAGAACGGTTCCGTCGGGCTCATCACGCCCGTTGCGGAGGAATCATACCGTCGTCTTTCGGCATTACAGTCTCAGCTCACTAATACCATTGAGCATCCGTGTGGATTGAACCCTCGTGCGTTCCGGGCGGTTGAGAGTGACGGGGCTGCTGGAAGGGGAATGGTTGATGGTAGTCTATTGTGCCAGTGGTTGGATCTGGGTAAGCAACGCAAGACGGAAATTGCCAGTAGAGTGGGTGCGAATGAGTGGGAGATCAGGGCAGATCTCGAGGCTATTAGTGGTGGTGGGCTTGGATATTTGTGATTCTTTTTACTATTTTAGTAATTAAAAAAAGAGTTGAAAGAGGATAATTTGGATAGACTTTTCTGCTAATGTTATATCCATTTGCTATTATAATGACTATTAGTATATGTAGAAATGATGTTTGTCGACACGATCGACAATATCTGAAATGATATCTATCCTAAAAAAGTAGATCCTTGAGGTAAGGTTCTATGAAATGAAGCAGAGACTTCGGTCAAATGTCCCAGACAAACCAGCCGAATGAGAAAAAAGGAAGAGAAAAAGAGGAGTGGTCTGTTACTTCACTCCGGTACCCTAAGGGTGAGATACCCATAACCAAAACTCCGGGGTAGTGAAGAAAATAATGACGAAAAAACCGAATATAAACGCCTTAACCCACCCACCAAAATATATGACCTGGAGTTATATTCCAATAATGCAACCAAGACCAGTAACTTATTTCCTTTCTTTCCCCCCCTTTTTTATAAATAACACCCTTTCTTAATAAACATCCTCTGCAAAATACCGCTTGCTTCGACCCCGGGCTGTGACGAACTTGGTCTCCGGCATTGTGGTATGATGTACAACATGAGGCCGGTATACTGCATCAACCGGTGTTTGCCAATCATCTAATCCCAAGGGAAAGTACTCATAAAGCAAGTCGGAACTATCATTGGGGAACGGCAACGAGGATGTGAATGGCTGTTGCATATTTGTGGTGTCCAAGAGGGGTAGTGACGAAGTGACATTCTGGGTTTCTGTCCGCGAAGCGCCATGGGACAGTTTTCGCATCTTTGCGGGAGGAACAGAGTTATCCCAGGCGAGGTCTTTGTGCGATAGGTCATTGCTGGAGTAGGATGACACGGTGGTAGGGGGATCATTAGGATCGAGCATGTGGCTATCTTCATCGTCCAATATTGATAGGTTGATGGGGGCTGCAATTGAATGCGCACGCTGTTGTATTTGTGTGCCCTGGGGGAAGTCCGGACTTGGCTGAGACTGATAAAGAGATGATATTTGAGCAGGTAACGACCCAGTGCTACTTCTTGCTGTCTGTGGCATTCTGGCCCAGTCCGAAGGAGATGCCTGCTGCTGCACTACACCTGCGGAGGCCTCTGGGGCCGACGTGTCCGGAGAATTACTTTTGACAGTGGATCTGTTATTGGTCGTCCTAGCTGGCGTCATACTAGCACGGGGTGTTGATTCACTCGTTGGAGTACGATTGATGGCGGTTGAAGTTGATGCTGCATTGGTGTGCTTCCGTGATGCAGCAGCGCTACCGCTCAAAGGCAGATCCTTGCGGGACTGGAAATTGCGCGGGCTGCGACCCCGAACAATCACCGGGGCCGAGTGAATCTCGCTGATGGGAATCTTGGCGCCAGTAGACAAGGTTGCGACGACCTTGAGACGGACGACAAAGTGTTGTTGCAGCTCTTTCCGGCGACCATTGTTGGCCGTTGCGACGCGGAATTGGAGACGCTTCCATGCAATGGGGAAGGTGGCATAGTCGGTGTCCAAGTCCTGACCAGCCATGATGTCCAAGGGGATCGGAGGCGGTTCCTTTTCGACTTTGGGCGGGGGGTTCTCTTCGACAATGGAAGCAGAAGCGTTGCTACCTCCATTGTTGTTATTGGCAGCGGGAGTCTTCCAAGGTACGGAGATGATCTTGACGGAATTGCCCTCGACGGACTCTGTAGCTGACACGGTGAGTTCCTGAGCAAGGATGGGTATTCGGTCTCCCTGGTCGGTCATGATGTAGCGCAAACTGCGGGGCAACGTGACTGAACCGGTGATCTGGAACAGATTGCGGCGGTAACATGTCAACTCTGCACCCTGCTGGGGTGGTGCGTGCTCTGCGGGGGAGGTAGTCCAAGGCGATTCTGCGAGGAAGAACATGCCATGCAGTTGAGCGGACATGGATATCGAGGTCCTGCGAAGGGAATAGTCGAGCAAGGTGAAGTTGAAGACGGGGACCGAAAAGCTCAGCAGCTTATTGTTGTGATCAATTGACGAATCCGGGGGTGGGGGCTGCTCGGGGGGGACCTGTTCAAATGGGGAGACCATGTCGGTTGTCGCAAAGGGATCCTCATAGCCGGAGGGGAAGTGTTTCAATGGTCCGGGTATGCCATGTTGAGAGGAAAAAGTCATAGGATCATCACCGCTGGTCGCCCCAAGGTCTCAGTAAGTACAATGCTCTTTTCGCTAAAAGAAGGAGGGGGAAGGAACATACCCGACAAACGTCTCCGAATCAAAATTGGAGGGTTGATCAGGAAGATCCATACCGGGGACGGAGCTGAGATAGTCTACACCTTGGAGATTGCCGAGCGATAAGGGACTGGCCAAGTAGGGCATAGCCATGGTATCGAAGCCCTCCATGGTAAGAGAGGGCAGTGATTGAACCGGACCAGACGGAGAGAGGAAAGGAGGAGGGGAGAAGAAGGATGAGGAGAGGAGAGGAGCAGAGAGGGATACCCGTCGGTCAATTGGCGGAGGCAACACCGCGCAGGGACAGTGGGAGAGGAGAGGGAAAAAGGAGAAGAGAGGAAAGCAAAAGAGAAGAAGAAAAAGAAAAAGGTCAAGTAAAAAGAAAGAACGAATGACAGCGAAGAGGAGAAAACAAGAACAGAAGAGGAAAGGGATCGAGAGAGAGAGAAGAGGCTGAAGATACGATCGCAAAGTGCAGAAACGACCGAAAAGAGCGAGAGACGCAATGATGCAAACAGGATCAGAGCGATCAAGTGGGAACCACCATTGCGGAAGTTTTTGAACTGGATCTCTCTTTCTGGTCTCGCAGTCCTTGGATTGAGAGAGAAAGGAAAAGTGTGGAGGTGAGGAATTGAGAGAGAGAAGATGGAGAATGGAAAGCGGAGAACAGAACCAAAGACCCAGAAACACTGCAGACGGAACAATAATGCCTTTTGTTATTTTGTTTATATACTGTTCTGTATGATTTTAAATACTGAGCTGAAAAAAAAAAAAAGTCACATGTCTTGGTAACTGTACATAGTTAAGTCTCTATTCCGTACATACAGCTGTCTTCTGTTAGTGTCCGTCGCGGGTCTGTCGATCGATCTGACTTTTGCATGTTATTACTATTTTTTTTTTCTTTTTCTTTATAAGTAATAATAATTGTGTATGTCTATCTCCAATTAGTCCTATTGAAACATTGTTCTAACCAGAGAATTTACTGGACGAGAATGGTAATACGCTAAATGCTTTCCGAATCAGGCAAGGCGGGTCAAGGCTCGTGCGCAGGCTCCACTGCGAAACCCGGGGAATCAAGTCTGTCTGTTTTCTCCGAATTCGTATACATATGGGGTAGTAGTATGCTTACAGGATATAACTCTCAATAGATTCTTGTATAATCATAATAATTGTATATATTGATCAATTTATGCCATACATACACTAGGTTTGACAGCCGTGATACTGAAGGTACCGTACCGTACCGTACATAACCGTACCAACCCGTCCCACGGCCGCCAGTCACTGGCCAGACCCCGCTCAGCCCTCCAGGGGCACTAATCCTGATCCGGCATGTCTCACAGTTAACCATCAAGTATAACAACACAAGTAGAACAAGGAACGAGGACACTTGATTACAGTGGTTGAACCAGAGATACCTGGATCAATAGTCTGCGTTCATCACAATATCTATCACTTTGTCTAGGAGTGTCCGCAAGCAGTCACTTGCTCCACCTGCCGCCACTTTCCGCCGTGGATCATCCGAGGGCGATCTGGCACTATACCCAATCGAGCCATCTCCTCCTGTTTGATTGGATGCATCCAGCTGTGACCGTTCATTGCATATCGTCCAATCGGAGCCACTCAGTTACTGTGTACACTAGAACCGTACAGGAGTCATTATTATGTACCAAATGCACAAAGAAAGGCAGAGAACACAATACTATGGATGAGGCCCCATCCATACCGTCGCATCGCAATTAACCTCCTCGTATTGATGCAACATCTCAAATCCCATTCCAGACAGACACTCCAAGTTGCTGTCTCCATCCACCTAATTCCCGGTTAGTCTTTATTGTCAAAACCAGACCGGAAAGAAATTTTTTCTACTCACACAATCCAAGACAACCGCTTTCGCCCCCTGCTTGCGGCTCTGCTTGATTCCCAGAAACATCAATCCCTGCAGAATCGTCGCATACTCCCCCACCAATGGGGAAATCACCGGAGACGAGACCCCGCCCGCCAAAACCGGTTGATTCTTCAGCGCCGCCATGTGCGCCGCCAATACCGATCGCGCATTGTAAATGACTACACTGCCAAGAATTCCCCCGTCGTCTGCCCGTAGCGCCCGGATGATTCCGCAGTCCGGTGCACCTCCCAGGGCCACTTGGTAGATGTCTTGCAGCCCTGGCCGCAAGTTCGTTCGCACATGATCCAACACCACCTCCGCATAGTCCCATCCATATACTAAATCATACCGCACTGCCGTATGGTTCTGGAGCGCCTCTACAAGCCCGTTTGGCGGCGTCCATGTTGTCGCATTGCGCAGCACCACGCTGCATACTGGCCGCGACAGCGCTGTGTTCCAGCCCAGGTTTGCAAACCACTGCCGCAGCCGTTTCCGCTCTACCGGATATGTAGTCGGTATACCTAAGTATATCCCAGGGAGTCGCGAGCCTAGCTGGAATCGCTTGATTCCCTTGCACTGGAGCAGGATGTGAATGGCCCGGTGGTGGAGTGATCTCCCGATCGACAGCCTTCGTCGCGATGGGTCCACTATCAGTGATCCAATAACACCGGTCCCAGTCGATCGGAAAAAATACGTCGAGCAAAACCCGTACAGGGCTTGTGTGCTGCTATTTCTTACCACCAGATGCGCCTCGACCACTTCTGCTCGTCGGAGAAGGAAACTGCTGGATGTCACACCCTGCAGCTCTGAGTCCTGCGCATTATCCGCTCGAACAATGTCCAGCAAGGCATCCAACGCATGTGAATCTCGATCTTCGTTCCAACTTTCCACCAGCCAATGCTGTCTTGCCTGATGCAGCTTCTGACTACGGCTGATAGAACCTGGCAGGGATCCTGTTGGTATCAGCTCTCCGTACAGCACCTGGACCAGTGCTTCTAATGCCGGCTCAGTGAAGTCGTACGTGCAGATGTAGGTCTCAATTGACTGATCCGTCGCGAAGTCGTACGGTGAGCTAGCTGCCACGACCACGAGGGGCTTCTCGCGTGGTTGCCCTGCTTGCGACATCCTGCAGAGCATCGACACGTGCTTTGTGAAGCCATGCTGGTACAAATGTCGGTTTGCATCTGCTGTGACAACAATGACCGCACTGGCCCGTTCGATAAGGTTCTCGTGAATTGGGCGGACCCCATTGGTTGTGTAGGACGTGTGTAACACTCGACTGTTGCGCTGCCGTGAGAGGCACTGCCCTAGCTCCTTGAAGACGCTTTCGCCACTGAGAACCGACGCTGTCCGATCCCAGGCAATGGAATCCTCGAGTGACAGACCTAGATGTGCTGCCACAGACCGCGATACGGCCGAGGCGGGTAGCGGCTTCACCAGTGGTGTTAGTAACAAGAGTTCCTCGTTTGGATTAAGGATGCTGGATAGCGGCAGCAAGTTCCTCTTATCGCGCACCACTGAAATAGAACCACCATATGCTCTTTTGGCAAGACTCGTATGACTAGGCTGCATCTGAGTTAGCGCATGCAGACCTGGAGGGTTCAATGCCTGCTCCCAGGACGTGCATCGAGCTTTCATTTGCAAAACGCGACGAAGGGATTGCCCGATCCGACCACGGCTGATGATCCCATTCTCGACCCCGAGTTTCAGTCCATTTATGGCTTCCTGCTGCACGACAAAGGACCTGCAAAGAAGAATAATGTCGCAACCTGCGTTTTTCGCCATCACCGTACCACCACCCACACCGATGTTGTGGGTCAGCGCCTCCATCTCCAGGCACTCTGAAACCACCACTCCACGGAAGTCTAGGTCCTTCCGCAGCAAGTCATCTACAACCTGCTCACTCAAACAGGCATGCATGACATTGACCCCTGCAGATGACATAGATACCCCGCCCACCATCATAGAATCCAAGCCGTGGGCAATTGCATTACGAAAAGGCACCAGCGCCGATAAACTGAGCTGATCCAAAGTTTCGGTAATGAGAGGAACGTCCGATTGTGACCCCAGGAATTCCAGATTGCCATACGATGGGAAATGCTTGCCGCATGTTGCCAGACCCGCCTCCTGGAAGCCTCTCACGAACTCCGCGCCATACTGCGATACCTCTTGCGGGTCATCGCCCGTCGTGCGCACTCCCAGTGGTTGGCTCTTGACGTTCGTCAAAACGTCCAAGACCGGGCCCAGGATCCAGTTGACCCCGACCGCTCTAAGTTCTTGCGCTGTCGCGAGGGCTACCTCATGCGCCAGGGCTTGGGATCCCGTCGCTGCAACTCCCATGGCGCTGGGGAACTGTCTGATATAGGTCTCATCATACAAACTATTAACCCCGCCATTCTCTTGATCCAGGGCAATCAGCAGAGGTACTGGATGACCCGCATTTCGGGCGATGGTTTGCAGTTCGAGAACCAATCG
Organism: Aspergillus chevalieri; assembly: GCF_016861735.1. Taxonomy (NCBI): domain Eukaryota; kingdom Fungi; phylum Ascomycota; class Eurotiomycetes; order Eurotiales; family Aspergillaceae; genus Aspergillus; species Aspergillus chevalieri. Next base: position 1,992,759 of record NC_057367.1, on the reverse strand, counting down.
CGTCGCCTCCTCTGCGGCTGTCAATAATCAGTTCGCTTATACATATTATAGTCAATAGAAGAAAAGGAGAAAAAGATAATACATTTCAGATTCTTGGCTGACAATAAAACAGAACCCAAGTGATGGTTCTCAATGAGTGAACGGATCTGAGGATTGACAGAGGTCCCATCAAAGCCCATCATAAATAGCTGGCCCATCTGCCTATAAAGACATGGGAAAGGCCATAGGCCATAATGACCCTGTCAGCAATGCACACCAGGTCTATACGAACAAAATGACGCCAAGAAATCATCGATAAGAGCCCTACCTGTCAAGATCCTCCCAGCCAGAGGGCAACAACTCCTCATTCGGGGCCATTATGGCCCTGAATTGGAGAAGCGAGGTATGTCAGCGACAATTGGGGGCCAGGGAGGGGTTGAAACCCTATGTCCCCTCTCCCCTGACCCTGTCAAAGCCAATCAAACAAACGAAGAGTAGCTAGATAGCTTAGCTTCTAGCTGTTTTCGCAATAGCGTATGGAATGACGGTAACAGGTAGGAGCAGTAGGTTGTAGTGGAGGGGAGGGGCATCAGCCGGATTGGGTGAGGAGAAATGCAGCTGCACGAAAACCTGCAACCGGAAGCCGATGAATGTGTGTAACTATCCCGAAACCGTTGTCTGACATCCGGGAGAAAAGCTATAACTAGCACAGGAGTCAGCAGTTATCGAGACCGCACACCATAGGCATGATAGCGAGAGAGATAGATAGTAATCCCAATCAATCGACCGTATCGGGAGGATAATGAGCATGTTTGTCCAGTTTGTTTCCTTCTCTTTGCCCCGGACTAGCCACGTGACCATAACCATACTGAAACATGCGGGGATACCGTACCGTAACGTATTATACAGTACCGTACGGACCGTTCCATACAACGGTTGCACTTGCCTTGGAGCCGCTGTCGGCTCCCCGAATGGCAATCCGAATGCAACGGTGGAGTCAGGTGTCATACTTAGTCATACGGTGGTGATTGCGGGATGACGATGAATGTCATCCCGATAAGAAAATGGCACCTCCGGCTGCAACATTAGATGACAGGCTGAAAATCGGAAGCACAGAAAAGGTAAAGACAGGCACAGGCAGAAGGGGGAGAGAATACAAGAAAAGGGGAATGCGTCATATATTCTATGGAACCGGCGAGATTACCAGTAGGAGTATATCACCCATTCGCCTGGAGATAGGGCAGACATCTTCGCCACGACCGGATGAGGAGACCTGCGCACCTGATGGAGATAAAGAAATTCATTTGCTGCTTTTGGATATTGGATTCGTCAGAGAAGAGCTGAGTCTGTCAATACAGTACTATAGCGTAAAATGAGTCGCATTTGCAAATGTCACTCTTTAGGCGTTCTCTCCACCATGACTGCAACGGATCCATGGGTGGCCATGATGGAGGCCTGGACTTTTTGTCTTTCTCTTTCTTACTCCTCTTCTTATTCTGTCTTTTGATTCTTGACTGCTCCTCTTCTTCCGCTTTTCTTCATCTATATACACATATACACACATCTGAGAATTTCTCTTGTACGATCTTAGCTTCTCGGTGACGTATCCACGCAGCCCTCAAAATGTATCTTATCCCTTATCCCTTTTCTCTTCTTTCTTCTACCAGACTAACTGGCTCTAGGAGAGTCATCGTCAGGGAAAATGCTCTGGCAGTGTCAGAGTATATCGCAGACTACATTATCAGTATGCTTCCCTCTATCTTTCACTTAATTGTTCTCGAACGCGCAGCATGCTAATAAGGTCCAGCGCGCATCAAGACATTCCAGCCAACCCCGGACCGGCCCTTCGTACTCGGACTCCCTACCGGCAGCAGCCCAGAGATTATCTACAATATCTTGGTGCGCCGCTACAAAGCCGGCGACATCTCGTTTAAGAATGTCGTGACGTTCAACATGGTATTGCATTTTTGACTCCCTTGGAAAGGAGTACATATACTAATAAAAGATAGGATGAATATGTCGGCCTCCCCCGTGAACATCCCGAATCCTACCACAGCTTCATGTACAAGCACTTCTTCTCGCACGTCGACATTCTGCCACAGAACATCAACATCCTGGACGGAAATTCCCCAGATCTAGCCGAAGAATGTGCCTCGTTCGAAGACCGCATCGTCAGCTACGGAGGTATTGAGCTTTTCCTTGGAGGAGTCGGCTCAGACGGCCACATTGCGTTCAACGAGCCTGGCTCCTCGATGAGCAGCCGCACGCGTGTCAAAACTCTGACATACGATACTATCTTGGCTAACTCGCGCTTCTTCGACAATGACATGTCCAAGGTGCCGCACATGGCCCTGACAGTGGGTATCCAGACCATCATGGACGCACGCGAAGTTGTCATTGTAGCTACTGGCCCGCACAAGGCAGTTGCTCTGGAAAAAGGCCTCGAAGGCCCCGTCAACCACATGTGGACACTGTCTGCATTGCAGCTCCACCGGCACCCGCTCATCGTATGTGACCGGGACGCAACCCTCGAGCTTAAAGTCAAGACAGTCCGATACTTCGAGGGAATTGAGCAGGCCGGAACGGATGCCCGTACCCAAGGTCCGTGGTTGGCTCACAAACCTAAGACACCCAAGGCCTATGTTCCTCAACAGCAGCCAACCCCGAAGGCAACACCTACGAAGATGCCCCAGCCATTGCGCATCAATACAGAGCTTCAGCGGTCATTTGATGATGACGAGTTGACCCCTGATAGCATGTCCTCCCGGATGGTCGACTCGGCCGTCAGTGGACTAGACTCGATGCTCAAGGATGAGCTGATGTTTGATCGGATGGGATCCCGCGTAACTGCCAACTAATTGCCAATTTGGGTGATTTTAACGATTTGTAACCAGTAGAACTTTCGGATTGCTTTCTTTTCTGTTGGCTCCTTTTTTTGCTCTTTTGGCATATAATCTCACTATATATGTTGGCTATGATATTGTTATGTACTTATGAGTTTCCAAGAGCGTTGCTTGTATATTGAATCGAACTTTATAGACAAGACCAGATTTCTTTGCTATATACTCTTCATGTACTTTTCCAATTATCCTTAGATCCAGTCTACATGACATCGCTTATAACGCACAAAAAGGGAAAAGAAACAAGGGCTTACAGCTTGGCGAAAACAGTGGGCACAGTGCCGCTCATGTCCACCAAAGTGCTCTTGTTCTGCAACCAAGCCTCGATACCCTTGCGGCCATTCTCAACGCCGAGACCACTCTTCTTCCATCCACCCACAGCCATCTCAGCCGGACTCTCACCCCAGGTGTTGATCCAAGTGATACCAGCCTGCAGCTGGCCGATGATACGGTGTGCCTGGTTGATGTCCTTGGTGAAGACACCCGCTGCGAGGCCGAGCTCCGTGTCGTTGGCACGGCGGACAGCCTCTTCAACGGTGTCGTAGTAGAGAATCGACATGACAGGACCGAAGATCTCGTCCTTGACGATTTTCATGTTGTCCGTGCAGTCGGTGAAGACGGTCGGACGGACCCAGTAGCCGTTCTCCAAGTCCTTGGGAACCGAAGGCTTGCCAAGACCACCGTAGATGAGCTTAGCCTTGTCGGTCTCGATTCCTTGACGAATGTATTCGGTGACCTTCTCCTGATGGATCGCAGAGCTCAATGGACCAAAGTTGGTGGCTTCGTCAAACAAGGGTCCCGGACGCACATGCTGCATCTGCTCGAGGAGACGCTTCTCAAATGCCTCCTTCCAGCTGCGGGGCACAAACACACGAGTGCCGTTGGTGCACACCTGGCCCGTACTGTAAAAGTTGGCCATCATGGCACCATTCACCGCATTGTCCAGTTCAGCATCGGGAAGGATGAGAAGTGGGCTCTTGCCTCCCAGTTCCATAGTTACATACTTCATTTTACCGGCAGCGGATCCAGCCACCTTCATTCCGGTGCTCACCTGGCCGGTGAAGGAAACCTTGGCGATAGTTGGGTGAGAAGTCAAGTAGGAGCCAACATCGCCCGCACCGTAGACTACGTTGAACACACCGGCGGGAAGGCCGGCTTCCCGGTAGATTTCTGCGAGCGTCTGGGCGTGAAGAGGGGTGTATTCACTGGGCTTGTAGATCATGGTGTTTCCGGCAGCCAAACATGGTGCCGACTTCCAAAGGGCACTAAAAGAGGTTAGCGCGAAGCAAATACATGACCTTTTAAAGCACCTACATTTGAATAGGGTAGTTCCATGCACCAATTCCGGCGCAAACACCCAGGGGAGCCTTGTTGGAGTAGACCCACGCATCCTCTCTGAGCTGGGTAGTTTCGCCGTTCAGACCACCGCCACCAATGAAATTAGCGTAGTACTCCAACACATCAGCACCACTCAGGACATCAACAGTGCTGGTTTCTGTGTAAGCCTTGCCCGAGTCCAGAGACTCAACGCGGGCAATCTCGTCGTTTCTCTCCCGAAGCAAAGCGACGGCCTTCTGAAGGATGCGGGCACGAGCGGCAGGAGGGGTTTGCGACCACGAGGGGAAAGCACGGTCCGCGGACGCAATGGCCGCATCAACATCGGCGTTGGAAGCGACATGGATATCGGCCAGAGTGTTTGCATTAGAAGGGTCCAAGGTCTGGAAGGTCTTGCCCGAAGTGGCAGACTTGATTTCACCGTCATAGAATGGTTGACGGGGCGATTGAACGTCGGACGACATTATGGGTGGTATGGTTGCAGTTGTAATGTATAATAGACTTTGAAAATGAGGAGGAGGAAAAGAGGGGGTTGTATAGATTATTATGGTATCTTTTGAAAGTTGAAGCTTTACAAATTTAGCTTGGCAACTACAGACTTGTGTGGGCAGAATCCCACACCGCCCATAAGCCATTACGCAAAAAAAAGAAAATGAAGTGGGTGACTCCACCGGAACAGAGCGTTGCCCGGCGATTAAGATAGGATCAACTCCGAAGGTTCCTGATGCTTACTTTTTCCCAATTCTGCTAATAAAAGGTATCTAGGCGTTGCATTAGTGCTGCTTATCTATACCAAAAGGATTCTAGTACATAGTAAAGCACCGCCCAGTGATGATAGAGAATGTCATCAAAAAAAGGCAAATTAATCCCAGACCGGTCGGCGAGAATTTCCGATCCGAGGTCTAACCTCTTTGCGTCTAGTGCGTCGTACGATCTCTCGGCGGACTACTCAGTGCAGGACACTTTACCTAATATGGATTAGTTCCCTCGAGCGGTGACGTCGCGAAATCCGCAGAAAACTGAGCAAAAACAACCTTATTTGATCTTGATAGAGCCAGAAAAGAACATGATGAATAGCAGTTCAACGTAGCAGAAGCCCTGGAAGAAAGCGATTCAACATTCTTAACATGTTTTAGGTAATATCGCTGGCAGTGGAATGCTTTGAGTCTTGTCTGTAAAACTCCCAGGCTCCAATGATACCGCTGGATGCCGGTCCACTTACCTGATTAGGAGCAGTCCAAAGGAAAAAAAAAAAAAGTATCACCGCATTTTGTCTTAAATTTAATCTGGTTCCAATCTTTTTTTTCCCTTTTTCTCCGACATCTTTTCTTTTTCCTCTCTACTGTCTATATTTCCTTCAACCTCCGCCCTTCTCCGTTGCTTCGTCCTTCCGGCTTCATTCAACATGGCTACCACTACCGTTACCACCAGTGAGTTCCCCGCCAGCGATGTCAACAACTACGACTACATCATCGTTGGTGGTGGCACTGCTGGTTGTGTCATTGCCAGCCGGTTGGCTGAGTACCTCCCCAACAAGCGTATTCTCGTCATTGAGGGTGGTCCCAGTGACTACATGGATGACCGCGTCCTGAAGCTCAAGGAGTGGCTCAACCTGCTGGGAGGCGAGCTCGACTACGACTATCCCACCGTCGAACAACCCATGGGTAAGTGTCAATATAAAGGTGTCAAGAGAAATAGGAAGAGGACTAACATTCCTCTAGGCAACAGCCACATTCGTCACTCGCGCGCCAAGGTCTTGGGTGGTTGCTCCAGTCACAACACTCTCATCTCGTTCCGTCCCTTCGAGTATGACTGTCGGAGATGGGAGAAGATGGGCTGCAAAGGTTGGGGCTTTGAGACGTTCACCCGCTTGCTCGACGGCCTGCGCAACACTGTCCAGCCTGTCCACGAGAACCACCGTAACCAGCTTTGCAAGGACTGGGTTCAATCCTGTTCTACCGCCCTGAACATCCCCGTTCTTTCCGACTTCAACAAGGAGATCCGTTCCAAGGGTGAACTGACTGACGGTGTTGGTTTCCTCTCTGTTGCCTACAACCCTGACGATGGCCGCCGCAGCAGCGCTTCTGTCGCCTACATCCACCCTATCCTGCGTGGAGAAGAGAAGCGCCCCAACTTGACCGTTCTGACTAACGCTTGGGTGTCGCGCATCAACATCGAGGGTACCACCGTTACTGGTGTCGACGTCACTCTTCAGTCCGGTGTTAAGCGCACTCTGCGCGCCAAGCGGGAGACCATCCTGTGTGCCGGTGCTATCGACACTCCCCGGCTGATGCTGCTCTCTGGACTGGGACCGCGCGAGCAGCTGTCGTCGCTGAACATTCCTGTGGTCAAGGATTTGCCTGGTGTTGGTGAGAACCTTCTCGACCACCCCGAGACTATCATCCTTTGGGAGTTGAACCAGCCTGTTCCTCCCAACCAGACCGTCATGGATTCGGACGCTGCCATCTTTCTGCGTCGCGAGGCTGCCAATGCTAATGGCGATGACGGCCGGGCTTCCGACATCATGATGCACTGCTACCAAATTCCCTTCTGTCTCAACACGGAGCGCCTTGGATATGATGTGCCCAAGGATGCCTTCTGCATGACCCCTAACATCCCTCGCCCCCGCTCCCGCGGTCGTCTCTACCTGACTTCGGCTGATCCCTCTATGAAGCCTGCTCTTGACTTCCGCTACTTCACCGACCCTGAAGGCTACGACGCTGCCACCATCGTTGCCGGGTTCAAGGCCGCACGTGAGGTCGCCAAGCAGTCGCCCTTCAAGGACTGGATCAAGCGTGAGGTGGCTCCTGGCCCTAAGGTCCAGACCGACGAAGAACTCTCCGAGTACGGCCGTCGCGCTGCGCACACCGTGTACCACCCCGCTGGTACCACCAAGATGGGCGACACTGCCCGTGACCCGTTGGCCGTTGTCGATCCCAAGTTGAAGGTCCGCGGTCTGAACGGTCTCCGCATTGCTGATGCGGGTGTTTTCCCCGACATGCCCACTGTCAACCCCATGTTGACTGTGCTCTCCATTGGTGAGCGTTGCGCCGAAATGATTGCTGAAGAGGCCGGCTGGACCCGCAACCAGCCCAGACTGTAATCGAATCGCCTGTAACGGGTGTCCTTTCTCTTTTTCTCTTTGAGAAGGACGAATGGTACCCGACGTCAACTTCCAGCGGCGTTGCATTGGAGTTGAACAGGATATATTAATTTTCTATTCTGCTTTGTATATCTGTTGCTATTCATGTATAAAGTTTTGGGGGATATTTGCTCTTTGATATGTTTGCTTCTGAGCGCTTGAGATTCCCTTTTCAAAAGCACGATATATATACATTTAGATGGAGATGTAGACATGATACGCTACGAATGTACATGTTTCTCCGAATTTGATATCTTGAACCAATATTAATTCAAAAGCAATTAATCTATTGGTTATCTACAGTATCTAGCTATATAATGCGACGAATCCAAATGGCAGGGTTGGCTAAAGCCCAGGAAAGAGGTATTAAAAATCCTTATACCAAAACAGCAAAAGAGAAAAGAAAAGAAAACTATACATTCTTCTCTCCATCGAAAATCTTCACCCCAAATTTCCACACCTGATCAACAGTCAAAGTCGGACCGGCATCAGAATCAGTGTCATCCAGAACGACAAGATCGGCATCAGCGCCCGCATTCAAGGTACCTTTGACATCCTGCAGACCCAGCATCCGCGCGGGGGTGGCAGTGACGGCACGCAACGCATCAGCAACAGATGCATTAGACCAGCGCCGGAAATTGTTCACGCACTCAATCAACGTCGCAGAACTACCAGCGATCTTATTGGAGCCCTCGAGCGTCAGACGAGCACCGGATTTGATAATCCGGTCCCCGTTGGTCCAATCATAGATGCCGTCGGGGAGTCCACAGAGGCGCATAGCGTCGGTGACGAGAACGAGACCCTCGGGATGGGCATGGTAAGCGATCTTAATGGAGGTGGGATGCAGATGGATCCCATCCGCGATCACACCGTAATATGGCCGACGATGTCGCTCGCTTTGGCCCAAGAGGCCGAAGATACCCGGATTGCGGTGTTCGAAGGGTCGCATTGCGTTGAAGAGATGGGTGACCATTGAAGCACCGTTCTGCGTCGCTGCTAGCCCTTGTTCGTAGGTGGCGTCTGAGTGGCCGATGGAGTAGACAATGTCTCGTTCTACGAAGCGTGGGATGTGGGCGGTCATATTGCCCACTTCTGGGGCGGCGGTGATCATCTTGATGGATGAATTGAGGTTTTCCTGACCGTAGCAGTGGACCAAGTCCTTCCAGTCTTGAGAAGCCTGGAGGACCTCTGGCTTGTGGATACCATTGCGGCCGGAGCTGATAAATGGGCCCTCAACATGAGCTCCCAGTGATTCTGCGCCATCTTCTCCGCGATGGTAGCTGTTGGATGGAGCAAGCGAAGGGAGGACCTATTTCATTCTTTTAGAAACCAAGCACACATGTGAAGATGTTAGACGTGTTCCGCACCTGCCAATATACTTCTGGCGTGGAGCTAACAACCGTTGGCAAATATGAAGTCACTCCGGTCCGCGCCAGACCCTTGTTGACAATGCGCAACCCATCATCATATGCTTTTCGGGAAGCCTGTGGTACCGAGAAATCAAACCCCTGGGCGCCGTTCAACTGGACATCGATAAGACCGGGAGCCAGGATACGGCCGCCCAAATCGATTACTTCATCGGGCAAGAGATGCAGTTCATAGAAGGCGACTTGGTCTCGGAGGATTTTGCCGGAACGTGAATCGATCCAAAGATCCTGTTCGACCAGTTCCTTGTCTTGAAGGATGCGGCAGTTGGTGAACTTGGTGATACGGGGGGTGGTTGTGGTCTTGCCGGGCATCATGTATGCTTGCTTGTGCTATGATGAACTATATAGATGATGGCATAAACAACGGGAAATATATCCGAGGCAGTGTGTCAATGTGCGACATGTCAAACATGAGGGAAGAGGACATAGGATGAAGATATAACAGGCACCGACAGAGAAACATATGGTTCTCTTCCCCAGGCAAATGCACGTTTTGCCTTAACCAAAAAGAACTGGATGATGCTTATCGATGATGCGGATACGACATTGATGGTACTGTATGATACAGTACGATACACAGGGATATTACTTACCGTACGAGTAGAATACAGAGCATATACAGAGACACATGCATACAGATCACCTGATCCCTGTCAATTCGAGGGTCATCTCAGTCTGCATCCAACCTCACCTCTTAACTATCCTCCTCTCTTCGTTGCATATCCCTTCATCCGTCTTCAATTATATCCAATTCCATTGGATTCCACAACTCAATTGCTTCGTTTTCAATCGCTTTCACCAATCACTTATCAGTTATCACTCCCCGGATTTCTGACTCAGCCGATTTTTGCCCGAATTTCCCGCATCCGGACATCGACCCAGTCCGTCGCACAATTCTCAATGCAACCGTCACTTCGTTTTCGTGCAACGATGACAAGTGTTTGCCCAGCCTCGCCAGGACATTGACGTTTCTGTGCTCTTCAATGCGCGGCTATCATAATGATGCCAATGACGATGATGCTGCTGCTGCTGCTGCAAAACCCGCAACGGAACAGGCCGTGTCCTGCTATCTCCCCCGATAAACACCGCTAGTTTCAAGCCCAATAGAATCAATAGAACATTATCTCGTGTTCGGCACTAACCCGCGAAACAAGCCACTAAGTTAAATGGCTTTATTTCAGGTCTCGTGTTCAATTTCCTCGTGCATATCATATCATATTCTCTTTTCTCCATTCAATTCCAATATCAATTCTGCAGCTTCGCGCCTTCTCTCTCTCCTCTTTTTCTTACTGAATTCGCACATACTTCCTCGTGGTGCAGATATAAACTAGAGGGTCTCTCTTGCCTTTTTGTCTCAGCATCGCCCCCCCAACCGGTCACTGCGCATCCCTTCATTCTTGCTCTTTCCTCCAACCGGTGGATTGTCCATTTCTATTTTTTGGAGATCGACTTTCCTTTCTCTGCTATATTGGCTGTGTACATATAGCAAACATATATATACTTTCGCCTTGTTTGTATCTTTGCTTCCTCCATCGGGTCACACAGAATTTCATTGTTCATATGTTTGCTTGATTGATATACATGACCACTGTGGTGTATATATTCTTTGTCCTTCCATTTCTTCCTCTACATTCTTCCTATTCGCACTTCTTCACATAGGATTATGTCGACCCTTTCAAGCAACGTCGAAATGCAACCCGACACCAAGCACAGCGAGAAGAAGGACCTGGACTGGGCATCCAGTGTCGATCCTGAGTCCATGGACCAGTCAGAGCCCTTGGGAAAGCCCTGGATGTACAAGCCTTGGAAAATCGGCACGTGGACATTCCCGTGGTTTGCTTCCCCGGAGGTGCAGCTGGTGTTGGTATCTTTTGTCTGCTTCCTCTGCCCTGGTATGTTCAATGCCGTCAGTGGCTTGGGCGGCGGTGGTCAAGTGGATGCCAAAGACGTTAGCGATGCCAATACCGCCCTGTACAGTACTTTCGCTGTCGTCGGTTTCTTCGCTGGTTCTATCGCCAACTGGATCGGATTGCGCTTGACTTTGTCTATTGGTGGCTTCGGTTACTTTCTCTACGTCGCGTCTCTGCTGTCCTACAACCACAACCAGAATGTCGGTTTTCTCATCTTCGCTGGTGCATTGCTTGGTGTATGTGGAGGTCTTCTGTGGTGCGCTCAAGGCGCTGTCATGATGAGTTATCCGAATGAGAAGGAGAAGGGCAAGTTCATTGCTATTTTCTGGGTCATCTTCAACTTGGGTGGTGTCATTGGAGGTTTGGTAAGTAGAGTCGTCCCCAGTGTCTTGATATACTGAGCTGACGCCGTATCAGATCCCTCTGGGTCAGAACCTGCACTCGAATTCCGGACAGGTCAATGATGGCACATACATCGCTTTCATGGTCCTCATGGCCATCGGCTTCATGCTCGCCTGGATCCTCGTGGATTCGAAATACGTCATGCGCAAGGATCGTTCTCGTGTTATTGTTATGAAGAATCCCACCTGGAAATCCGAGCTCGTGGGTCTCTTGCAGACACTGCGCACCGACTGGTACATCATATTCTTTTTCCCCATGTTCCTGGCAAGCAACTGGTTCTACGGATACCACTTCAACAGCGTCAACGGCGCCTTTTTCAACATCCGCACCCGCTCGCTCAACAGTTTGCTGTACTGGCTTAGTCAGATGGTTGGAGCTTTCGTGTTCGGTCAGACATTGGATCTGAAATGGTTTTCTCGTCCTACCCGTGCTAAGATCAACTTTGGCCTTCTTCTGGCCATTACCATGGCCATTTGGGGCGGTGGTTATGCCTTCCAGAAACAGTACACCCGCGACACCGTGGCCGCAACCAAGGACTGGACTGACGGTGGTTATATCGGTCCCATGTTCCTCTACATCTTTTACGGATTCTATGATGCTGCCTTCCAAACCTGCGCATATTGGTTCATGGGATCGCTCACGAACAACGGTCGGAAACTCGCCAATTTCTCTGGATTTTACAAGGGTCTTCAGTCTGCCGGTGCAGCGGGCATGTGGCGGTAAGTTCACTTCCAAGGCACATAAATGTACGGATTGCTAATTGTCATGTACAGTATGGACGCACAAGGCACAGCTTTCATGACGGAATTTGCCTCTTGCTGGGGTCTCCTCGTTGGTAGTCTCCTGATTGCTTCGCCAATCATTTTCTTCAAGATCAAGGAACACTCCGATGTTGAGGAAGATCTCAAGTTCTCCGACGAAACTCGCAAGGATGTTGGTATTCCCATGGAGGATTCTCCAATGCCTTCCTCTCCCTCCCAAAAAGAACACGGGGAGGAGAAGACCGTTTGCCATGGATGATCAATTTCATCTTTTTGGTTTATCCATAGTTTGGACGAGATTCTCTTTATTTTTGGTTTTCGGTTTTCTATTGGTCATTTGGTTATTATCCTTTGTACCTTCGATGTGCACATAATAGTGTCTACTTGATGAGTCAGGCACATGGTGCCCCTGTGTTTGGGGTTGAATATAACTGTTCTACATGATTTCTGTTACGTCGGGTATTTACAGATGTATATCTTGCATGCATTAAGCCGCAGTGTATTATATGCACGTGGCCATTAGTGTACCCGTAAGGGGCATGTACTTCGTATGTATAACAACGGTATCAAACCAGTCGTACGACAAGTCATTAGTCGTAGCAGTAAAGTCATCAGTGACTACCGCTAGCACTAGCACTGGCACTAGCACTAGACGTAGCCGAAGGCAACGGAACCGAAGACTGCGTATGCGTAGCCTTAGCAGTACCATTGGTGACATAAGGCTCATCAAGGTCGTTAATCTTCACCTTACCCTGCGCAATATCCCAGCCATTCAGCGTACGGTTGAATAACTGCAGCGCAGCAATGGGCTGATAATACGGCACCTCGTGGCCGGCCTCATAAACCCTGGTGAACGAGAAATTCCCATACTCCCTCGTCTCACCATACTCGACCCCATCAACGACCATCGGCGCATAACCCGCAGCGCGGAACTGCTTCGCATGCGTGTAGTTTGCAGCAAGCGAGATGGCCTCGCCACCGAACCAGTTACAGATGTAATCCGCGTCACCGTAGATCAGCGAAACACGAACAGGGAGCTTAAGGATCTCCTCAAGATCGTCGATGAAGTTCGGCCAGACGAAGTCGCCGGTCTGCTGGAAGGCGTAGTACACCTCTGCGCTGGAAGAGGAGTAGTTGAGGTTGACGCCGAGGGCATTCTTGACAGATGGCTTCTGGAGGTATTTGTCGTAACGGGCTGGTGGGGTTGGGTCGTTGCTTGGGTGGCGGATATCGTAGACGCCGCGGCCGGAGTACTGGTAGTAGGGGCTTTCAACGTTGTCGCGGCACATATTGGCGGCTTCGGTGCAGATGCCGTAGTCTACGAGGGAGGTGCGGTTTGTTTTCTTGCAGGAGGCGATTTGATCCTGGCAGCCGTTGGACATGCTGTTGGCGAATTTCATGTAGTTGTAGACCGTGTCGTTGATCTAGTTCGTTAGTATATAACACGTCTACTTTACAGGGATGGGAACTTACACTCTTGATACCGTAGGTGTTCTTGACGGCGAATTCAGGGTAGTGAGGAGCCTGAATGGCTTCGTCGATGATACCGTTGATGATACCCAGAGACTCAAAGTCAAGAGCGATACCTTCCTTCTCACCAGACTCAATCTTCTGGTTTTGCTCGTGGAAGTGATTGAAGAACTGTCAAGTTAGTACAATGCCATTATCCCGTACACCGGAAGAACTCACAGCAGGTCCGTAGTGTCTAAACAGCAGTTAGCGTATATTCTTTCTGAAATAGGGGATTCGACTCACCCTCCGTAACTCTCTGTCCACAGGTTGAACTTCTTGGACTTGATTTTAGAGTCCAACTTTGGCAAACCACCAAGAAATCCCTGCAGGACTTCCCAAGCGGCCTTTGCAGCGAGGTCCGTGGTATCTAATCCCCGGTCAACAAATGCACATCGGGACAAGAATGGCAGGACGCACCAGTCAAAGTAGCATTGATCTTGGGGTATCTACCCTGCACGCCATCGAAAGTCTCATCTTCGATAGCACCAGTAAGTGGATTGAGCGAACCAAGCTCAGTGTCGCTGTACGAGAAGCCAACGCCCAACGGCTGGGAAATGAAGAGCATGTTGGAGACCTCGTTGAAAGAGTGCGGGTTGATATAAGTCTCATAGCTAGAGTTGATATGACATGGACCCAGTTCTGCGTTCATTAGCACTCGATCATAAGCGATTGAAATGGGAAAACTCACCTTCCAACAACCCAATCAACGAGTCACTTCCCGGACCACCGTTCAACCACAAGGTAATGGGCGCATTCTGCGGATCATGCCTAGCCTCGAAGAACCAAAAGAAGGTATGAGAAGTCGGCGACAGGTCAACATAGCCGGAGTACGACTTGACTCCCGGAGTCGTCTCACAGATCCCCTCTTTGCCTGGTTCCTTGTACCGGATGGTGATGTTGTTGGCTGTCGTGAGGGTTTGGACGTCGGTAGGTTCCTTGGGGACCTGGCGTCTACCAACGTGAAATTCGTTTGTTGGGTGGGCCAGGCTGGTCGCAGCCAGCGACAGGAGGGATAACAGCTGGGAGCCGCGCATGGCCACAGCCTTGGTGATTTGAAAGAGGGGGGCTATTGAGCAAAAAAATATATATATATATATAGAACAAGGAAACACCACCAGCACAGCTACGCAACACAGCTAATAGAAAAGACTACTGAAAGGACGCAACAGCTTCCCTTATATAGACGATCAGGAGACCCGACCACCCGTGATGTACATAGTACTAACCCAACCCAACGAACGGAGCACAGAATATCCCCCAACACTGATACCCCGTCCAGAGTCAGTAAGCAGGACAAACACAGAAAGCGCGATGGTCTTGCCCGGGCCCACATGGCGCGAGTGAGATGATAAGCAGCGTAACTCCGTATCTGGAGCTGCACCTATCCTAGAGACCGAGACCGAGACACAGACATGGGCAGGGTAGTATCTGGTGGATGTTTGGCGGCATACTCCGTTCATTGTATTCCGTAGAGCACAGAATCATCGCCAATTGGGCCAGTATGTACGGAGCAGGAGTTCTGGATCTGAGCTAACTCCGGAGTCCGTGCAAGCACGCAGCAAAAGCAAAAAGCAAAAGCACGATGGCAAGCTTTCGGGAGGCAAACTGATATGCCTGAGATATCCTTATTTCTGTCTGCCTATCGTTCCGGTTGCCGATCCGTTCAGTGCGGGATTATTGGGGAATACGGGAGACACTGAGGTCTCGTGGGATCGTCATTTGCTGTGTTTGTCGCTTGATTGTGTTGGTTGTTTGACATTCTGGAATCGACGAAAACAATATTCGAGAATTCTCCTGTCTCAGTCATCCGTACAGTAGAAACAGGGACAAAGGATTCTGCCATTCCATAGACAAATAATCGTTTATGAGAGTCGAGAGAACGCGTTGACAACGACCTTCCAAATCGGGAATGGCGCATCACGGGATATTCAGAGACCCCCTCTTACACAGATACTACCCTGCATGCTCTACTGCGAAATACTCTACATTTACAGTATCAAGAGAGATTACTCTATAATTTGTGCGGAGTACTCCGATCTCCGAGCATGTCTTTACAGATACTGTACACTCCTCAATGTGAATGCATTCGACCCAAATGATCAATGCACCCGGATACTCCGCAGTAACTGCCGACGACGGATCTTCAAAGCTTGACCAATATTGGTGCAGCAGATCAAAGGGTCCGTTGGGGCTGTAAATTACGGCATTATGTTAATTTCATGTGACTCCAAATAATGCAGAGAAATCGTTCATTGTTCTTGTCTTATACTCTCTAGAGCATGTGAAAGATTGACAAATAAAAAACATGTCGCACCCAATGCATAGCTAAACGCCGCCATCCCAATCATATCTTTTCCAATCCAAATCAAATCGAGATCATGTCGTCAATACAAATGTTAAAACATATATGCAGAAATGCAGAAATAGAACAGAAAAGCTTGAAAGAAAATAATGATATTCAAAACAATCCCAAGTCTGCATCCAGATCCGCCGTGATACCTTGAGCCTCCGAGCGTGGTGCTTCGACGGCGTCGGCAAGTCCAGGGAAATTGACGCCCTTGTCGTTGGCGTCCAGATTCATCACGTTGGGAATAGAATCCACAAAATCGTTGCCGTCATGGCTCTCGTGATTGGTGTTATTATTCGTAGTGGTATTGGTGGCAGAGGTGTTGTTGTTTTCGGCCGCAAAGAAATCGGCACCAGCATCGTCAAAGTTGATCAAGGCATCAAAGTCATTCTGTGTCACTTCGGCATCGTTTGCCAAATCCATCAACTGGCTCAGACTCAGTTCCGATTCCATGTTGGGGATCTGGAAGGCATCCGATGGCGGGAATTTCGGGTTGAGGTTGTTCGTGCTGCCGTTTTCACTGCCGTCCGATGGAGGCGGTGTCGACACAAACAGTGGGCCACCTTCCTCAGCCACTCCAAGCGCTCCGGTGTCATTGGATTTCGGATATGTGAGATCGGGTATTTTCTGGGCGAGGGAGTCTGGAGGCGGCGTCAAGGTGTTAAGACGCGTGGGATCCGGCATGGTGGGGGCAGTGTCGGCGTTCACGGGCGGCGGCTGTTGCACATCCTGAGGAGCAACGGTGAGCTGGATTCCAGCCTTGCGGATGGCGGCTTCCAAGAACGACGTCGCAAAGTCAGCAGAAGCATAAATCTCACGCAGGCGCTGGAGAATCCGCATGCATTGGTAGAAGCGTTGAAGACTGGTCATCCGAACATTGGGGTCGCTGGATTTGATATCAAGCAGATGAATGATGACCGCGGGAAGGAGCACCGTCACACCCGTGGTTGGGAAGTAACGGGTCAGGTCCAGACTGTGCAAGTCTTGGGCGATGTTGGTGATCTCCACTGCCGCGTAGCGCACCTTGTTCCGCGAGATCTCCTGGAGTTCCGCGTCCATCGAAGGGAACGGGATGGAAGGAAGAACTTGCGGACGGTGCAAGGCACTGGATGTGGTCAGGTACACCATCTTAAGCAGCGCCCGATGCGAATGCAAAACCTCCTGGGCCTCTGTGAGTTTCAAAGACGCAGCCGGAGAATACTGAATTTCCGGAGGAAGGTTGGCCAACCAGTCTTCCAGCTCCTGATCACAACGGCGGACTTCGAAGGTCTCAGCGGCAGATTTTTTGGGGACCAGCATCATAGTGGTCTCCATTGTGCCGCCAAACTTGTGGCTGAGAACAGAGTATTGGGCTGACAGCACGTGGCTGACGCAGAGGCACAACTTCGCCTTTTCAATGAACATGAGGGCGAGTTCGCGCTGGTGCTCGACATTGTGCAGCACCTCCGAGTTTCCAACCATTGCCACGATCTCAGGAGAAAACGGATGGAAGTCAAAATCGTCGAGAGTCAACATAGGTACATCGCAGTCATCATCCTTGACACGCATGGGACGTCTCATTCCCAGAGCAATCAAACGATCGCGAGTGTATGTGCTCCACCAGATGCGTTTCCACATCCGCTGGCGACGAAGATCCATGCGCGAGTTCCCAGGGTCGCGGTGAAGACCAATGGTGTGGGCCAACGACAAGCTGACGCCCATCCAGTGCCAAGTGTCCTTTTGGTCGTCTGGAGTCTCGTACCAATAGGTCATCAACAGCAGAGACTGGACGAGCGAGATCCGGTCCACCTCGTAGTCAAAATCGTAGAGAAGTCGGGCTCGTTGGAAGAAAGCTTTCCGTGCGGCCTTTCGTGACGTGTAGCCGGCTCCATGGAGATGCTTAAGGTCGATGAAGGCAGTACCGGCAAACATGACAGCCTGGAAGAGCAGCAGGCTCATCCGATTCATTCCATCGTTCTGGATGATTGTCTGCAAGAAGTCTTCGAGGTCCAAGAGCGGCATGTAGGTGTGGACGTAGTGAATATAGCTTTTGATCAATTCATTGCGCAGATTGACATCCGGAATGGTCAGGGCACCCTTCATAGCCAGATAGTCGATATCCTCCTTCTGCAACCGAGCGGGTAAGCCTCTAATGTAGTCTGGTAGAACGACCCCTCCCGAACCAGAACGGGGGCTGCCAAAGGACGGATCCAACAATTGCTGGATTTGCGAGGTGACATGGTGCAATGGCAGAGTGGCCGGAACAGCCGGGTTCGGAGCCATTCCACGGCCAAATCGGGACTCTACTCCAATCCGTTCGGCCTGGTTTTGATCTAGAGTGAAATATTAATATGACCCTCTAGGACGAGGGGAAAAAGGACACGAACATAAAAGGTGAGGCATATGTTGGCCTTGATCCAAATCGAGCGAATGTTGTGATGGCGAAGCCGGTGCCACATCTGAAAGACGACGGCTCTCACTGAATCTCCGGAAGAAATTCCCACTGTCTTCTGAGGCATCCGGAGGCGAGTCGGAGATGTTGTTGGCATTTTCAGCCTCAACACGAGATTTCCTGTGCTTGTTAGTTTTCGCAAAAATAAACGTGGATGTTGATAGAAGAATTCAACGCACTTTCTCCGCTTGCTTTCTGTAACAACGCATTCGACCTGGTCTAACCGGCAATTCGTACAAGGCGAGCCATTCTCGACAACATCACAGCGGACCTTGCGAGCTCGACAACAACAGCACGCTTTCGAGGCACGTCTCTTAACAGGACGAGTGTTGCCGGACATGCCGGCCGTGGAGGCCTTGCGTTTTGCTTGGGTATCGGTAGAGGACATTGTGTTCTTGGGATGTGACGGTGTAGTCGTGGCGGTCGTGGCGTTGGTCATGACAGTGAAGGCGAGTGAGTATTATGCGGTGCGGTATCCATGTATTGAATAAGTAGCACGTGATACTAGAATATGGACAGGGAGGTAAGATAGAAATAATGGCGTAGAATCGTGACGCAGAGGAGAAACAAGGAATGAGAAAAGGTAGAAGAGAAGTGAAGAGTGGAGAGTTTCTTTTCTTGTTCTAATTTGTTTCTTTTTTCTTTTCTTTTTCCTAACGTGTTATCATACACTCGTCTCCCAACTTGACCCAAATGAGAAAAAGAGAAAAAAAGGTCAAACGTTGCGGGCGTTGGGGAAGCAGCCCTTCTTAAGTACAATTCCCAAAAAAAGCTTCTGTAACTGGGTAACTAATTGCGTATGGGGATTCCCGTGAAATTACTCCCCCAGACCGGAACCAGACAATTCTTCAGTGGCCCCCGTACGGTATTGGTAACGGAAAGCAATGGCCTGTAATTGGACGGCCTAAGCTCGGAGTGGAGTGCAGTCTCCATTACCCAAAGTCGCCTAGTCGCAAGGCTAGTCCAGATTTGGTAGCAAAGTTGGCTGGATTAACTTACGTACGCTGGCAAATGGGCGGGTCTAGTGCTCTCCACTATTCCCACCTGTACCCATCGACAAGCATATCGACCGGTCGTCACCGCCCGCCACTACAGCCCGAAAAGGGATAGTGCACTTGATTCGCTTAGGAAAAACCCCACCCGAACTAAAAATCCCAACCGAGACTCGGCCCGGTCACGTGTGTGTGGCTCAACCGGAGGGACCGGAGTGAATCATCGGGGGTTTGATTGGTTGAGGGCAGCCCTCATATATTGGAGGACGGACGCCGTTTTGTGGGGAAGCAGGGCCTGCGTCATTTACTGGCTCGGAAAGAATTCCGTTATTTGGGTGTGCACGAGCATCAGAGCAAGATGAGTATGGAGTATCTACAGTACGGAGTACTCAGTAAAAACACTCTGTACAGGGTAGGGGGACATCGTGAGTATTGTTGGTAGGCCAATTAGTTGACTCATGTTGATCAAATATTCTGCGCACACGATATCATGTTGCATAAGCGCAGAACTACAGGGTGTCTTGTATGGAGTAGAGTACAAGTCTGGAAGGAGAACCTTGGGATTTATGGATGGAAATACCCCAAGTGGATTCAACTAGTTTTGAAGATCAACCAAAATCGCCGGAGGATACGGTTTCCATACTCCAGAGGTACTCCGTACATAAATACATAAACATATGAGTAAGCCCTTAACGTACCTGAATTACTTGAGAGTACAAGAACATCTATTCTACACGCTCTCACTGGTCCCCAGCCCAACCAAACTCCCGCCAAACACCCCGCCAAATCAAACTCTCTCTGGCTCCTGGCCTCTCACAGACCAATCAATTGGCATTGTAGCCGATCCGAATATACCAAAGTCTGGGGATGATCCAGTAATGGTCACGCGTAGCAATGCCTACTTTGCTATGATATCACTTAGCATGTGTAGGGATGGCAGTTGAAGCGGTATGTGGCCGCTGACATCGGCAGGATCCCGACCGACTTCTTTCTCTTATGGTCCAGGCTGATCTGCTGTCATTGCAATTGACAAACAATCCTTGCACAGGCATTTAATCCCTCATCTACCCTTCAGTCTCCTACACAAACAGGAATGCTAATTCTCATCTAATGTAGTTACTTAACCAGATTACTATGTACGTTCATATGGTTGTAAGTCGATCCCTGGTACCGGAAATCCACGAACCAATCGCCAAGTATAAACTGGACCTCATACTTTCCATTCTACCAATAAATTCGCCCATAAAATACACAGACCCTGGTCCCCGGCCTTCCCCAACTTTTCCCACGTTCATTCCATAATAAAACTCCCCCTTCAACTGCCGAAGTCGGTGGCTGTGGTTGCGATCTCGCCGATTCTTGGTTCCTTACAGAGAATTACCGTACTGGTATTGGACGGGCTGATACACGGAGATGAGTCGCCTTTCCCCAGACACGTGATGGTGACTCTGGGGTATGTATTATTCATATGAACCGAGTTCGTCGGTTTTCTCGCCGGACGGTCCGGTCATGTGGTTTCCTGTTCCAGTGCATATGCACATGCCTGACCCTTGTAAACACGCTACATTGTACAGGACATTGTACATAGCACATATGTATGTATATGTACGGAGTACTCTGTACATGTATGTTTTACACAATAGGACCATCGGGAATCCGGAGACCCCAGATTTGTTCGACAATAATGCACTGCGGGCTGGTACGGACGAATGGAGTCGCACTCAATATACTAAAAAAGAAACAAACCGGGGCAGCGGAGTCGATGTTGGACAGATACTAATAGTAGAAGATCATCGTTTCGTGTCAAGTACGAGGAGATTGTCATGGTCAATCAAGATATGTTGTTCAGTGCACTGTCATGGCACACGATGATCGATGTTGATTCAATAAATATCATCATAAAACTATCCAGGATATCTGTACTCAAACAATAACAAAACAACAAGTCGTACTCATCATCATAATAGAGGCAAATAACAGAAAACTAAATCCCCCGTCCCATCCGCTCAATGGATCCCATAATCCCACTCCGTCCTGGCGTAAACACTGCTATCCCGGACTTCCCCCCACTATTTCCCCGTGGCGTCTTTACCCCAATCTTAGGAATTGCCTTTCGCTTCTCCCTTTCGACCCCACCACTCGACCCCGTGGCGCTGGGTGGTCGTAATCCACTTGTACTGCTGCTGGCACTAGTACTGTGACTCTCGCTCACCCTCCGCTGGAAATCCTCCATCACCGGTTCCGCCGATGGCCTCCGCGTGGGTTCCAGTGATGCCGCATCATACGGACTGGTGGTACCTTCAGTGTGTTCGACAGGTTCGGCAGGTTCAGCAAGTTCAGCAGGTTCAGAAGGCTGCTGACCGGGTTGTTGGATGGCCAGCCATTCGTCAACTGCAGCCACCAGCTCTCCCTTTTCCGCTCGTTCCATCTCCAAATCTCCCTGGAGCCGTTTCCGATCCTCCCGTAGCGCCGCCATCTCCTGCTGTAGTCCTTTGATCTGGGCCTCCAACACCCGCTTCTCGGCTTCGTGCTCTTCATTGGCACGGGCCACCAGGTTGGCGATCTCCTCGCGGTTGGTGGTTGTCTCGGTAGCTGCCGTCTTCTCATATTCCTCTTTCACCCGCTGGTTCTCCTCCTGCACACCCTTCAGTTTGTTCTCGGCTTCCCGAACGCGCTTCTCCCACCGGGACTCGTAGCTTTTCTTCAATGCGGCAACTTTGGTCTCGTGCTTGCCCTTGTACAGCGTATGGAGCTCCCGGGCCACCTTCTCGACGGCTTCCTGGACTTCGCGGGCAGTCTCCTCTCCTGTTTTAGTATTGCTACTAGCCGTAGATGCTCCCGTAGGAAAATCAAGGGACGAAGGGGGTTTTGCTTCAGCCGCCTTCCGAGCAGCCTCCAGTTGGCTTTCCAATTCCACCATCCGGCCCTCTAGCTGCTCCTTGCTCTTCTCGACCTCGTCCACTTTCTTCACCAGCCGCGCCTTTTCATGCTCTCCTTCCACGATATCCGCCTTGACTTCGCGCAGCACAGACTCCATCTCCTCTCCTCGTCGCTGCCATTCGGCCTGTTCAATCTCCAGTTCATCTTTCCTTGCCGCTTCGTTGCGGACTTGCTCCATGGCTTCTCCAACGCGCCGCTCAGCGTCTGCTACTGCCTGCTTTAGACTGGATACTTCGGCTTCCCTCCCACTTAGGGTCGCCTTGAGCGAAGAGATCTCCGACATGAAATTGGATTTCAGAGACTCAAGTTCACGAGGACTCACCGTAGGAATAGATCGGGGGGTTGGGGGTGGAGGAAGGTCAAAGTCCAGCAACGACGCTTTACCGGGGGAGCGCATGGACTCGCGTGCCATTCTCAAAGGTGACCGCCGCTCGGGAGAGTAACGCACATTCTGCACGCTATACTGTGGACGTGGCGAGAGACCGGGCTGATCTATGAGATCCAGGATTTTAGGTGTGCCACTGGGGTTTCCGTAGTCTCTATGTTCCCTCCGCCTGGGCGATGGCGAAGCAGCCGGCGTATCCAGGTCTATCAACGTACTCCTTCGGTTCGACATTTGGGCCTGACTGGGCGTCCCCGGCTCCAGTGCCGGGTTATAATTTCGCATGGCCCTGGTGGGCGACTCTCTCCGCAGATTCGCAAACGATGTCATGTCCGCATTGGGAACCGCAGAGAAAGTACTCAGGTGAGTATCATCAATCGAGTCGTGAAATTCGTCATCAGTCATAGCATCGTCGTCAGCGTCACCGTTGTTCTCCTTCTCATCAGAAGCGCCGTCGCCTTGAAGCACAGTGCTCATGCCTTCATTGTGCTTCTCTTCCATCATGCTATTGCTTCCCGCCTCTTGTTGTCCAGCATAGTCGGTCGCTTTCTGCCCGTTCAGGAAACTCACATCCTCATCGGCATGGATGTCGATCTCTGATTCATCCCTTCGGTTCCCCCTTTTGTACCGTCCGCCAAAATCCATGTCGTCGCGCCCATCCTGGTCATCCGGCGCATATTCGTAGGATCGTTTCCGAGGCGTCGCAGAGTGCTCACTGGGTGCTAGCGATGTTTGCCTCTGTTGTTGTCGCAGCATGTTAAAGTCGACAGTATCGTCTCGGCCATCGTACTGGAACGGCGAACTCGGCACTTCTGCCATGGATTGACCATCGTCGTCCTCTGTCTGAGACTCCTGCGCCTGAGGGTCGATCTTGAATGGACTCGAATAGATGTTTTCGGGGTATTCATCAGCGTCCAACATCTCATCAATACTCCCCTGTCCTTTCGCGAACTTGGGCGATTTAGGCCAATTCAATCGCGAGTTTTGACGCGACGATGTCAGAGGAGACAGAGGTACAGACATGGTGTAGGTGGGGAAGGAAAAGGGTAGCCACTTGCGATACCAGCAGTATCCAAGTGTAGACCAAATAGGTAGCCAAAAACAGAGTAGAGATCTGACTCTAGTGCCGTATTCTAGTAGAGAAAAGGTTCGTCAAGCGTGATAGATCACAAGAGCAATCAGTGGAGGAGGAAAGATTATCATGTTTTGCCGTTGCCGGGATGGGCTGTAAACAAAGCTAAACTATTTTGGGAAAGTTATAGGGCGGTATATATCGGCAGAATCAATCGACAAGTACAGACGAGACATTCATGGAAGAAGAACTGCCTAAAATAAGAAGATGGCATACATTCTAGACCATTCCTTTCGCATCACTCAATTGCCCATTCACAATCTTATCACAAGTTTCCGCATCAACAACCCCATCAGAACCCAGGTATTCCGGCCGCGAGTATAACTCCAAGACCTCCAAATCACAACTAGAAATCGAATTCCAGATTGCCCAGGCATATCTGAACGGCACCCGCCACGTCCACCAGATATTGCCATCATCGCAGACTTTATGTTGCCCCGGGATAGGTCCGGGACCTCTGCATGGATCTCATCCCAGAGCGACTTCTTCATGCTGCGATGCAAAACAATCGTAGACTAGGCAACTGATTGCTAATCCAACACAGCGAACCAGATCCTTGTAATCTTGCCCATTGTGCCTTTTGCTGCAAGGAATTGGTGGAAATATTGGCGGATCTCCACATCGCTCTGGCCTTCAAAACCGGTCACGATATCTTCGGCAGGGGGTGTCCCCTTTATTATTGAATTAAAAGTTGAGTTCTCGAGCGATCTGCGGATATCCACCCCCACAATTCAGCCTGCAAACCACCTGCACTAAGCGGTTGAGTGATCGGGAAGCGTCGAAGGACGTCAAACTGCAGTATACAGGGATCAAATTATCCGAAGGCATGCAATCCAAATTTTGTTTATCACCAAGATATACCTCTTTATGTCTCTCTTTGTCCTACATCAAATAGTACATTGTTAGAGGCGCGCTATCTTATTACAGCCTTATGGGATTGGGCGCCTCCTTCAAATTGCTTACCAGTATGTTGAATTCCGGCATCTTCTGCAAGTCTTGGGAGCAACCCTAAACCACACCGCTGATAATTTCGAGCGAAAATGTCATTGTACACTCCAGGCTGCTCAATAAGCAAAAAAGCGGCGCTAAAAAAATATCAAATGGCCCTAAGGATTCTACATGCCATTAATGAGACTTCTCCATTAAGAGACTATGTACAGTTGTACAGTTAAAAGAAACCGGAAAGCCAGTACGTCAACAGACCCGACGCCAAACTCCATGCTCATGTTCAAACGCCAGAAAAAGATCAACAGGGAACAAACCCATACAAACTGTACCGAAGTCCACGTAGAAACACCAAAACAATCAACTTTTGACGAGTAGATATAAATCAAGTCGAACGTAAACATCTTTCGTCGTTATTGGCATCTCCTTACGCACTTTGCTGGGAGCTCGTGTCGGCATCGGTCACGACGATATGGATAGTCTCCTTGTGCGCGTCGTAATGGCAAGGACCAACCGGGTGTACCATGGCTGAAGTGTTTTTCTTCCGCTCGATAAACCAGAGTTGCATAGCACCAATCATCGCAACCAGAGAACTTCCCCACCATGCAAGGCCCGTGAAACGAATTTCAGAGCCGGTACTGTAAAGCCAACCGGCAACGGGAGGAGCAACAGTGCGCGCAGCGGCCCCGGCAGAAGCAGCAAGGCCATTGATCTTTCCCAGGACCGCATCAGAAGGACTTGCTTGCTTAATAAGAATCAAAAGCACCGGATAGTCGATGATTGAAAGGATGTTGCGGACGGCGAGACAAGTGTAGATACCGACGAACAGGAATTGCTGCGGGAGGAAAACCAGAAATGGAACCATGAAATAGGCGATTGGATGCAGGATCGTGACCACAACAAAGAGCTTCCAGACGCCGAGCCATTGAGCCAAAGCCGGAAAGATGACGCTCTGAATGATCAAAGCGATGATACCGTCTGAAGACATAATTACACCAACCGTCCTAGTCGACAAACCTACGCCACCGGGGATGCTGAAATCAAAAGTAGTGCTAACGCTAGCGGCGTTTCGGGTATTCTTATCTTGCAGGAAGATAGGCAATAGATGGTCGTAGGTCATCGAGTGATACGTAAATATGGCCAAGGCAACCACCAGCATAATGATAGGCTTTGTAAATGCGACTGGCTTGCGCACAGCCGACTCGCATTTTGTTCCATCTGCAAATACCGTCCAACCATTCTCCTCGTGCAGGTGGACCTCATTGAAGGTGCCGTAAGATTCGGCTCGTAGATCAGCACTGGGGTTGGCGGTGGCACCAGCAGTTGCTAAGAGAGGAGACGTGTAATCCTGCTCGTCAGAGACAACGGCTCCCTGCTGCATATCGGGATGGGTTTCGCGCAAAAACAGCCAACCGCCGATGATACTAAACACGAGTAAAATAGAGCAGACGAGATTCGGCAAAAGGTATGGGAATTTGCCAAAGAGGCCATCGGGAGGGAATATAGAGGGGAACCCTTCAGCCGGTTTTGCAAGCAAACCCCCTATGGCTGCAGCAAGGAGGTCAACAGCTGTCCTTGATTCGTCCTGCCTGGGACATATTCTCACTTACCTGGCCCGATGATGGTTCCGATTGACCAGACAAACGGCATCACGGCATAAGCTCGCGCTATACCCTGTCAGCAATAGAATAGATGGGAATCCCCATGGTTTACTCACGTTCATGTTCAGGCCGTTTAACTAGTTCTCCCACCATTGTCTGGATAACGCCAATGTTTCCATTCAGCGCACCTCCCAATGCTCTTCCGAAGAGGGCAACCCAGAAGTTTGTAGAAAAGCCCACCATGAGAAGGGAGAGCATGGTGCCAAAACAACCGGAGAGGAGAACAGGTTTGCGGCCAATGCGGTCTGAGAGACCTCCCCAGAACATGCCAGTGAGCGCTTCGGCGAGGGAAAACGCGGAGATGAGGATGCCGGCGTAAAGGGAGGCGTCATGACTATCAGCGATTTGAAAGTCCTTAACCATCACCCACGAGTAAGGGAAGATGGAAGTCAAGGCGATAGGCTCCGCGACGCGACATATTGCTAGAAGGAGGAGCTGAGTAGTGGGAAACTTGTGGTCGGAGGTAGGCAGTCTTTCCTGGTGTGTTAATACCATCTTCTTTAGAACCGTCCAAGATTCTTACGGCAAGCCCCCAGCGGCAGAGGACCCTTGAATGGGCTCTATTCGTGATGTCGCTCCTCTCTTAAGAAGTCTTTGGGGGTCAACGTCCTCTTAGTTGTAGTAGTCCTGTAGAAGTCGCACAAAAAAAAAATGAAAGCAAGCAACAAAACAGATAGACGCGCAGATGAACAGGCTTATATTGAGAAGATACAGAGTAAGACAGAGTAAGGAGAAAGACACTGAAGGAGAAGAAGGAGGCAAGAAGGTGGGAGGGAAAAAAAAAAAAGTGTGAAAGCCGACATCCGAATAGACAGTGACCAATGAGCAGCTGCGGATGGAACTTCCTATCGAGGTGATCCATGGATTAACGTGACTAACGGAGTGTAAAGTACAAGTACAAAATACGAGATACAGAGTACACATATACAGAATGTACTAAATATACGTATACGAACGAGAAACAATTATAACTGCATAGATAAAGACGATTGCAGAGTTTTCTCAATTCGGTTAATACTGACCTAGTCTTGCATGGCTGCCCTCGCGATGACATCTTGACTGGTGGTGCAACATACCGCCTGGAATACATGAAGGTGGCGAGTCACATACCTCCGCGTTAGACAGCGGTCTTTCCGATATCGTCCGCAACTTATCTATCCCCTGCGTCTACAGGTATACTGAATTCTTATTATAGCTGCTTTAGTCTTATCATTATCCTGATTGGTATTCTGTACATAGTAGTAGTATGGAGGTACACAACAGTATAAAACTATGCAGTGGACCCTGCCCGCACCGGCACTCCAAGACCCGCTATCAGAAGCCAATCAATACCTGTACATCGAGGGCCTTATGTACCCCATCGCAGGCTAGTCTGCGGCCCGACTTAATCTAGACCTGCCAGATTGTGCTAGAAGAATCTCTAGAGTATACAAGTGCCAATCCTCCAATGAACACAACCAGCAAGGATTGTTCCAGTCACCGGACCCAGGATTCGAATCATCTAGATTAGTACTTTCGTATAAAAAAGTCATCTGGCCAACCCTCGTGGCAAAAAGAAGATGATAGAAAAAAAAGAAAAAAAAATACTTTTTGCTTTTTCCATGTCTCATGGCCCGTACAACACCCGGCGCTCCAGCAAGCTCTTCCTCTCTTGCAGGTCCTGGACGAGAAACACCAATAGGGCTTACTCAATGACGTGAACTGATTGATCCCGATGCTAGCTTGGGTGACGCAGCTCTTCGGGACATTCATCCAAGAACACCTGCAGTACTACAGAAGAGGTCATATACCATACACTGTGATTGAGTGCTTCCTTATCGGGATGTAGATACAGAGAAGGCCTGGTTCAAAATATCAGACATACTCGGCCCTTGGATTGAGATTCATACTATGAGGTTTAAGGAGTTTCATTTAGGCAAGGTGCAACAGAGTCAACGGACATGGAAACAGACCGGCTGCTTCTTATTGTTCAAGTAATTCTAGCGCCTTTCGTACCAGCCAGACATACCCCTGGCATCTTAGCTGACGCTGCGTATATATACATGAAAGATAAGTTCATATAGATATATCAATCACCGGGTTCCGCAACAGGAATATACTGCCGTCTTTCCCTTGCAGCCTTAATAAATCAGCATACATAGTCGACCAGTATATATGAGAAAACATACCTCGAGCCACTTCTGAACCCACGGCCTAAAAAGAGCGCACGCGAGCAGCCCACTCGTCGCGAATATAAAAATGAACACAATAGCTTCATCCTTTCTCGAATCTCTTTCTGCAGCACCAGGCACCGTTAGCATGTGTCGCATCCCATAAATCCGATAATGGAGCAGAGTCGACATACGGAAACACGTGCTCACAACATCATCCTCCTTCGCGCCCTTACACACAGGCAAGTCGTATCCCAGACAGAACTTCCGATTACAGTCGTTGCAGCTGAGCGCTTGATAGCTGTTGGCTCGCTTTTCATTATCTGTCGCCACCAGGTCTGCGATGTCTCGGGCGAGGTTGCCAGCAAAAGAGGAGGATTCGGGCTTTGGGGGATCAAGAGGGATAATGGTGCTATTGCTAAAACAGGTGCATTTGCAGAAGGAGGCGGGTGCTATTTATTTGAAGAGGAATTGTTAGCTGGCTGGATACTGTCGCAAAGACCGCACGATCTCGTACGATCTGCTGTAGGGATTCCGGAGATGGCACTCACCAGATGCTACAGCAAATGATGCGAACGTAAGAAATAGGACTAGAGAAGTAAACAGCGAATTGAATCCGCTACTTTGTAATGGCCACATGATGGATTCGGCTGTGTCTTTTACTTCCTGTACGGAGGAGACGGAGTTCATCGACGTGTTTGGTTATCGCCGACTGCGAATTCCAGATTCTTGGCATCATGTGATATTACAACATATGCTCGAATAGCTTCAACTACGCCCGATTCAAAAATGCATAATTTTGCTCTGTATTCAATTTGAACTCCATGTATTAAAGCGACGTCTATGATTTCCCCTTCAATCCCTTCCGGCGGTTCTCTCGCTGCCTCTCTTCCTTGGCAGCCTCACGCCGCCGTTTCTTCCAGGCCCGATTGTTGTCTCCCCGATTCTCCCAGAACCATTTCGCAAAGTCTGACTCTCCCGCGCCGCCCTTCTTCACAACTGGTGTGTCGATAGATGATTCATCATCCACGTTCATCTCATCGTCATACTCATCCCATTTTATGGTCCGGCTCACTAGGCCAGTGTCTGGGGTTGGGGCGGCGCTCCTCAGTCCGCGAGCCCGGAGTTCCTCCTTTGCGAAAGGTGTCTGCGGTGCGACTGGTTCAGGAGGTTCTTCCTCAGATTCCATATCGTCATCATCCCCGAAGAAACTGAACCCGTTGGTTTCCTCGGCGGGTTTAGCTTCTGAAGAGGCTGGTGCGGAGCGTTTGTAGAGCGCTTCCAGAGGATGAACTTCTTTTGAGTTTGGTTGTTCATTTGCATCCGACGATTGATCCTCGTCTGATGGGGTAGCAGGTTTGGTAGTTGCTGATGTGTTCGATTGCTTCTTTCCTTCCTTGGTCTCTTTGTTGCTGGACTCGTCGGATGTTTCAGAAGTATCAGCCGACTCACTCTCGCTTTCCGAGTCACTATC
This sequence comes from Aspergillus chevalieri, assembly GCF_016861735.1. Lineage (NCBI taxonomy): Eukaryota > Fungi > Ascomycota > Eurotiomycetes > Eurotiales > Aspergillaceae > Aspergillus > Aspergillus chevalieri. The sequence goes on along the minus strand of NC_057367.1, from coordinate 1,962,937 downwards.
TTCAGACAAAGAACCACTAGAAGAAGTCCAATCTTCCGATTCCTCTGATTCCTCCTTAGGCGCGGGCTTAGCCTTCTTCGTCGATCTTTTCGACTTGGACTTTGGCTTTTCTTTGGCACCCGGTACCTTTCCAGGTCTGTGCCTAGAGTCCTGGATTTTTTCATTGACCGGTTCCTTTACATTCCCTGAATCATCAACCCAGCCCTTTCCTTCCTCATATGTTGCCGTAGTAGTTGCATTCTCAGCGCCAGAACGGATAAAACTCGGGTGAGTAATAGTATTCGCAAACTCATGGACAACTGACTCGGAAGGAGATTTCTTCTTCTTCTTCGACTTCTTATCCTGCTTTTCTTCCAAGGCAGAGGCTTTGTTAGGGGGCAGTTGCATCCGGAACAGGCACTCTTCCTTCTCCGTGTACTTTGATTTGGCTTGTGCTTTTGCCTTTTTCTCCTTTTTCTTCTTCTTTTCATCTTTCCGCCTATCTGCCTTGGAATCTGTCGACTCGGTCCATCCTCGTTTGACTTTGCGTCCTGACGAAAGCTCGTGGCCATCCAGGACATCTTCGCCGGCCTTTCGCTTCTTCGAACTCTTTTTCTTGCTCGAACGTTCTGCTCCGGAATCTGACTCGTTCGGTTCCAATTCCTTTTCCTTCTGTGGTCGCGCCGTTTCAACCTTGAACTTTCTGCCTTTCAGGATAGACCCGTGAAGCTTTTTCTTGATCTTCTCCGCTTCCATTGTTGGTAAGGTCACGTAGCCGTAATTGTTCTCGGGGAAAGTTGGCAGGGTATGAAATGAGACTTCCGTAGCAGTCGGTTGCACGGATGGAGGCAGCACGGAAGGCAGAATGTCTGGGTTGAAAGGGGTGATATGGAGGCGCGTGGTTGCTGTAGAGGTTGTCGTGGTGGCCGTCGTCATGGCAAGATGAGTGCCGGAGTAGTGATAGGAATCGTTCAATGAGAAGGGATGCTATGTTCTCTATGAATTGCGGTTAAAGTCATTGGAATTCCAGATCATAAACTGGATACAATGTTCAGTTGACCTATTTTGGTCCTGTCGAATATCAATCTGTCGCTGGACAGCAGAGAAAAATGAAGCATACCATACCCGTTTAGGAATCCAGATGGATTTTTCCGCCCCGGACCCAGACCGCCTGCGGCTCAGCAAGATCACCAGCCACATTATGTATCGGTTACATACGATAATATGGTTAAGCACATGGAAGCTGACAATTCTACGATTGCACCTTCAATCTCAGGTCTGACGGATTCGTGAGAAATGCCGAGACATTGGAAAAGACTTTGTGCAGGCTACGGTAGATCAAACTCAAACCCAAGACTTGAACGATTGGAAATTAAAGGAGGCTCCGTTCTCCAGAAGGTATTCGTAGTAGTCCCGTCCATCGCCTCGAGCCACAGCTGATGTAATAATTAAAGTGCTTCGTGGTCTTGTGGCGTCGCATTAGTATATTCCTTTTTTCGATTCTTTTTCTGTTCAGTTTTCGATCTGCGAAATGAAAGATCCAATCCTTCATTTCTCTCATTTCCCCATGGTTTTTGTGTGTGTCTGACGAGGGTTTAAAATTCCTCATTTGTTGTAACGGTATTCTTCTGTGGATTCCCCATACTTTACTCCATACTCTCTGTCTGGGTCTTCACATTTATTGGGCCTAACAGAGAACGCTTTCCTTCTCCTCACCTTTTCTTAGCATTCCTGGCCAGCGGCCATACAATCTCACTTCTTTCCTTCTTGTCTCTCATTTCTCTCACTCTTCCTATATTAAGCTCTCCTAAGATCAGCCGCATGTCGCAAGCATCCGCGCTTCATCCCGACTAAACAGCGCGAATCCATCCCCCGCCCGCAGTTGAACCTCACTCTCCTCACTCGCGCCTCTCACTACTCTCACACGTTTTCTTCTTCTCTGTCCATATCTTGTCTTTCTTTTCTTATCTGCATCTTCTGTCAATATCCTTACAATACATTGTTTTCCTCTCTGCGTATTCGATCGACTCCTCCGACCACTACACTGTCACCGCGTCGCTCTCCTGGAGGCAAACCTGCTTCGACTCCGCCTCTCCGCCTGATCCGGCAGTGTTACCATATCCGTCCTACTTACTGCGGTACCTCTCTGCCTAATCCCGCATACTGTCTTCGTCTTTTTCTTTACGTCCCTCTCGACCTTTCCGCAAATTCCTAACAATCATTCGTCCCTCTCATTACATCCTCTCTTCGATATGGGTAACTCACAGACCAAAGAGGCACGAGCCTCTCTCGGCCCATCGCATCGTCGCAGCCATCACCCCAGTGGACGATCTCCGTATGGCGAGCGTCAGTCAGAAGGTTCTCGGTCCGGACGTTCGAGTCGGCCCGATTTGTCTATGCTGGGATTCGCTCCCCCTCCGGAGGTAGCGTTGGAATATCGGCGCGAAACCCGACAAGAGCGCGAAGCTCGTAAGCTGGAAAAAGAACGGGTCGCCCGAGCCAAGGAACGAGAACGGAGTATGAGAGAGGAGCATGTGGATGGTGGTTTCTTGGTCACCCAAGGTGTTTATGTTGGCACAGAGGATTTTAACAAGGCCGTGGTTCGGCAGTTGATGGTAAATTTACAATGAGTTTCTGAGCAGTCTTAAGAATCATCGAACCGCTGACATTGTTTATCTAGATTGAGCGACGGCTCGCCCCGTTCTGGAGAGGTCTCAATGATTTCTCGGATTCGTGGACAGAACATCAACTCATGGCAGCCGCTCGAGGTTTACCGATACCAGCGCCTGACGAGATTCCACCCGAGTTGGAAAACAAGACTGCTCCCCGGGCCACCTCGGAGGATGCAAAAGAGCTGTCATCCGATTCGAAAGCCGCTCATCATTTGATGGTACCCATCGCATCGCGATCTCAATCCTACAACTCGGACAACTCCCAGACATCATCGAACCCCGCTAATTCCCTCCCATCCCCCACCTCCCCGATTGCCTCGGGATCTTTTAGTTCGCCGTTGTTCCGGACTCGGGCCAAGACGCTAGCTTCGCTCACGACGTCAACAAAACACGGTTCTCAAACAGATCTTACGCCGAGGGAAATCCAACTGCCATCCGATCCATTCGTCAACGGGCAACCGCTTGAGGCATATCTTTACAAGGATGCAGCAGAATGTCCGATTTGCTTCCTCTACTACCCTCCTTATCTGAACAGGACAAGGTGCTGCGATCAGCCGATATGCTCGGAATGCTTCGTTCAGATTAAACGTCCCGATCCCCATCCCCCGGAGCACGGAGAACCAGACCCGAACGCCCCAAGTTCAGCGCAGGAATCGGAAGGCAACCGTGCAGAATCGGCAGACACTCAACTCGTATCGGAACCTGCAGCCTGCCCGTTCTGTGTCCAGCCTGAGTTTGGTGTCACCTACATACCCCCGCAATTCCGCAGAGGACTCAGTTATGCGGCGGAATTAAATGGTTCGCGTCCGCCCATGAACCTTGCTTCTCCGATGTCTTCTTCTACCTCGTCGCTCTCGTCGGGCACACCTGTAGCAGTCACTGGCCGTCGCCGTGCTACGTCATTGTCAGCGACCGACCCAACTGTGGTTACTACCGACAAAATTCGACCCGATTGGGCGCAGAAGTTAGCCAATGCTCGAGCGCACGCTGCCCGGAGATCTGCCGCAGCAACCGCGCTTCACACCGCTGCATACCTGGTGAATAATCAAAACGGGAGTGATTCTCGGAACTTCAGTCTTGGAAGAAGGGGCCTTAGGCGGGCAAGTAATGCACCAGAGACTCGTGGGTCTCCGGCACTGCATGCGCTGGCTTTCCTAACAGACCGAAGACCGCCCGCTCCTGCGCAAGAGATGGAGACGCAAGAGGAAAATAACCCAGCACCACCGCGTGGTAGCTCGAGACGCAGCCGACTGGACGACTTAGAGGAGATGATGATGATGGAGGCGATTCGGTTGAGTTTGGCCAGCGAAGAAGACCGGCGCAAGAAGGAAGAGAAGGAGATGAAAAAGGAGGCAAAACGAAGGAATAAAGACGCCAAAAAGTATGAGAAGAGCATTCGCAAGAGCGGAATCTCGGGTACAGAAGCGGGTAGTAGCACTGGGCTAAGTGCCGCGAGACTGGGGGCAAGCAGCTCATCTTCTGTCATAGAAGAAGAGGATGAAGAATCGTTTACCGACAAGGGAAAGGAAGTAGACCGCGCAACTCCTCCAACGTCTGTTCCTGCCACAGCTACGGCCACGGCAGCCTCCTCTAGTGCAGCTGTTGCACCGGCCACGATGGCAGAAGGTGCACCATCTTCTTCTGAAGACAATACGGACCAATTGGCGAATCAGACCGCGGCCACGGAGCCCTCAAAGCCATCACAACTGCGGAACATGGCGAGTGCATCATCCTCGTTCTCTTCGCTCGTTGAATCGACTGCGGACGAGCATGCGACAACCGCCGATGGCAGTCAACAGGCAACTGAACAAATGTTCAACTTCCGGAGTCTGGCTGAGGTCATTGGCGACGAAGATAAAGCAGGGGAACCGACGGAGCATGTCGAGCATATGCCGACAAAATCACAACAACCCGAGGGATCTAGATCGAATGACGCTCCTGCTGCTGCACCAAAGTCGATGACCCAGGAGGTTTTGGACGCTGGGAATACAGCCGGCGTAGAGCAGGCGAGTGTCACGGTACCAGAGTTGCCCAAGGAACTGGAAACTCGATCCGTTGAGATCACCAACACCACCCCAAATCCCGAAACGACATAATTTCCGTCATCTTTTCTTTCCGTTCATTTTTCTTTCATTTCCATATTCTCATTCTTGGCGGTAGTTGGTTGGCGCTAGGGGTTTACATATTCTGGGCGGAAAAGCGATAATGACGCTCTCTTACTGTTTTCTTTCCTTTCTGTGATTCAATCTTTTTTTTTTTTTTTTCAAAAATTCATGTCCTAGGACAAGAGACACTGAACAAGGTACAATAGACTTTTCCTTTCTTTCTTCTACTTGGATCGGAGTAAATGATTCGAGTCTGGGCCGTGCATTACTAAGAGAATGCTGGCAATATTACTATTTGACATTTCACGAAGTATCAAATACTAGTAGTACTGTGTAGATTGCGCTGTGTTTGTGGTACTTCGTACTCCGTACGGAGTAGTCTGTCATACTACTGTGAGGGCTGGTTTCGGTCGTTTCAGGCGCGCGACTGAATGGGATGGGCGATCGGATCACTGCGAAGGATGCGCGCAGATTGATTGATTAGTATTAAAGGAGATTCGAGATCGATTGATCGCGCGATGTATCTTCGAGCGCATTGTCGCATTGTCCATTGTATGTTGTCCGCAAGTCGATGATGAAGATACAAGTCATCGCAATAGGCTGCCATTGCAAACTTTTTTTCTTCTTTCTTTTATAACCTGTAGTGACCGGTCAGAAACCCGCGAGAAGGATCTGGTGTGATCAAGAAATTAAGATAGTCAATCTATTGGTGAGCGACACTAAGAGACACTAACGCGATGGACTGCGGACCAGCACGAGGTGATTCTGAGACTGAGATTAACTCTTTCCCAGGTTTTTCCATCCCCCATCCGGCTTCCTCTAAATTTCAGCTGCTGTTGTTTCTGCTACTCACTATCTTTTTGTCGAAATTCACTCCTCTGTTCGCTCTCTTCCTCATCGGCTGCGTCGTCGTTGATCGTTGGTTCCAAGGAACTAATCCTCTGCGAACCCACTACGACCCAGGCCCCAATAGTCACCGCGACTACCAGCACGGTCTCTTCCTTTTCTCTCACCACCAAAAAAATCCGGTCCAGATCATGGCGATTCTGGAAAGCGAAAAACGCCCCAGAGGTCTCCGAGTCCCATCTTTCTCATCTATCAAGTCTTTTGGTAAAAAAGGCTCTGAAGCACAGCAACAACAGCAATACCAGCAGAAGATGGATTCTCTACCAGAGGCACTCCCTCCTCCTCCTCCGGACAAACAACTGCCTTCCGTGCCTACCTCCGTGTCTCCTCAAGCTGCGCCAACGCCCATGCGTCTGCCTGCGGCTTCAGCAACAGATTTGAACTTTGGGCTTGACGCCGCGCCCATGGCTGACTTTGGGACTGACCGGTATCCGATGCCCACGGGTGCCAACCGCAGCACTCCTAACGTTAGCAACAGCAATGGCAACGGTGTTGGCCACAGCAACGGCAACAGCAATCTTGCGGTTCCACCACCACCCGTCCAGCGCACCCCATCCAACGGATCGCAGCGAACAGCAACAAGCGACGGAGAGCCCCTGGAGGACTACATCCCCGACCCCGAGCCCGAAGCCGTCGATCGGATGTACGCGGATATCTCTCCGGGATTGGAACCGGTGCCAGACGTGGAACACACAGATATGGATGATGTCTGGACACCTCCGGGTTACGAGCCCGTCGCGGCGCCGTTAAATAAACTGCATTTCGCCTGCTATCAGGAACACAAGTCGATGCCTCCTGCGGCGAATGTCTGGCATGCGTTGCCGTGTATGACTTGCCAGAAGTTCGATCGGGAGGTCCGTCATCGGTGTGTGTTCTGTTGTCTCCGGATTTGCGAAGGTTGTTATCAGAATTTGCAGAAGTGTTCGAGGAGATCGTTGGATGAACTTTTGGGTATGATTCAGAGTTGATCTCTTTTAACATCGTTTGCAATTTGCTCTTTGTTTCTTTCCCCCTTGCTTATTATCTGCGTCTGATATGCAGCTATCTTCGGGTTGGGTTCATCTGATCTGCCCCCTTTCTTTTCTTTCATTTCTCACAAATACGCGATTGATTTTACGGCTTTGGGATATGGTGGACACTGAATGTACATAAGACTGTCTCTTCTTTTGCCATGTTGTCGTGGTGTGTGTATTTATGTTGTGATATGCTTTTTAATGTCATGCTTGATATCCCGATCTATCGGTAACGGTAGTAGAAAAAAAAAAATGCATCAATCGTGATCCTCCTCCGTCAATCCCGGACATCCCTCCATGGTCTCATCATCATAGCGACATTTACACCAGAAGCAATACCAATGCTTCTCTCGCAGATACAAGACCAGCTTATGGAGCCGTTCCTGCGGCTCGAGCGCATTAAACTCATCTAGTTCTGGATCCTCCTCCTCCACATCTTGTTCGAGAACACTGCTTGCGTATCCTTCCCCGCGCGCTTGCGGATCAGTTGCCTCGCGGTCTTCGCGCTCGAGGGTTGGGTCGTCGTAGCCGGGTAATTTCGGGTCGGGGAAGAAAGATGATGGAAGGGAGGTTTGGAGGGCGTGCCGGAGGTGAAGGTTGCGCTCTCTTTCTTCACGTTGGCGGACGAGGCCGCGGTAGAGGAGGTTAATTTGGGAGGTTGGTTTGACTTTCTTCTGCGTCTTGGTCTTCTTTTCTTTTTCTTCGTTGTCGCCTCTGTAGTCTGCTTCCTCCTCGTTTTTGTCGTCACCGCAATCCTTCTCACCATTATCCCATTCCCCTTCCTCTGCCTCAGTATCTAACCTCTCTGCAACCTTTTGCGCCGCATGGAATTGCGCCTCAGCCCGTCTCGTCTCGCGCTCGACTCGCACCCGATCCCGATAATCGCCCTCCTCATGCTTAACCTTCTTCATCGCCTCTTCCGCCTCCTCTTTGATCTTGCGCTTCTTCTCATTATCCAGCCCAATGCCCCCACGATCTTCCTTGAACACCAAATTCAGCGGCTCGGTTCGCTTGTCGTCGCGCACTCTTGCCGCTGCGTCCTGGCCATGTGGCTTCTCTGATGGCGGTGGTGTTTGCTTTCCCAATGCCTGGCCAGGCTTGAAACCGAGCTTGGCCATCATCTGGAATCCCTTGTTCGAGGGGTCGAGGGTGTTGGTCATGAGGGCGGCATCGCGGCGGGCGGCTTCTTGGGCTGCGCGTTCGGCTTTGGAGGGGACTTTTGCGCGTGTTTCGGCCTATTCAGTAATATAGATTAGATATTGTGTACTTGGGGAGACTGTGGCGTAGGGATGGTGGTGGAAGTACCTCGCGTTGCTGCCGGCGCTTTTTTTGAGTGAAGGTTTCTTTCTGCTTGGGTTCTTCGATGACCATGGACATATAGTCCTCTTCTTCATCTTCTGAAGGTGGCATTATCGGTTATTCAGTGCTTAGTGTTCAGTAACCGCGAATTGATGAGAAGTGAAGTGGATGAATTGGATAGATCGGATGAATTCATTGCGGAGATAGTCCGCATCACCTTATCGTTATCTTCATAGCTTTTCTTCAACTACGAACCTTGAACCATACTATTGAAATATCCCCTAAATCAACACAATATTTGAACCAAGTACTCCCTTCAGTGGTACAACACTGACTAATCGACACAGCAGAGCTATGCTGATGTCAAAGTGATAACTACGAGTCTCGGACTACGCCCCGATCTCACTGCATACGATCTGCAGGATACGAGCACCCTGCACCATGAGGCAGACTCGAAATCCGCCGAAGCCAGGGTTGCAGAAGGGGGCAATGAGCCTAATCAAGGGCGGAGTCCGGAGTATATATTAAATATGCTGCATTCCTTTGCTGTCATGTCGCGTGCCTCACCGAGGGGTTGAAGAACAGTGCCGAATTCGGTTGTCGATGGCTACCATGTCATTTTCCGGGCGATTTTTCGCTCTTTTTTGCCTTGCTTCGCTTGTGTCAGCGTTGGATACTGTAGTTGACTTGGGTTATGCAAAGTATCGTGGCCAGTCGCCTTCGAATGGCACCGTTGAATGGCTGGGGATTCGATATGCTGCTCCCCCAGTAGGAAACTTGCGGTTTGCGGCTCCTCAAGATCCGGAAAAGAAGGATGGAGTACAATCTGCTAATGAGGTAAATATATTTCCTTTTTATCTATTTGCATAAATCTGGTGCTGACTGGCTTGCAGCACGGCCCTATTTGTATCCCAACTGAATCATACCCCGTTCCTAGCGGCACCTCAGAAGACTGTCTCTACTTAGATGTCTATGCTCCTGCTCAGACTAGGAATACCACAAAGCTGCCAGTTTTCGTCTGGATCCAAGGTGGTGGTTTCAACAGTCTTGCAGGTCCAAATTATAATGGGACCGGGCTGATCCAAGCAGCGGACAAAGGCATCGTGGTGGTCACTATCAACTATCGCGTTGGTCCATATGGGTTCTTAGCCGGGGAAGAAATTAAGAAAGGAGGGAGTATCAACAATGGTTTAAAAGATCAGATCAAGGCTCTCGAGTGGGTGCAGAAGCATATCAGCAAAGTATGTCTACCTGACGTACTTGAGCGATTAAATACTAACCATCATAGTTCGGAGGCGACCCAAAACACGTCGTCCTAGGAGGTGCCAGTGCAGGAGCTGCCTCTATCAACCTGCTCCTCGGAGCGTACGGTGGAAGAAACGACGGTCTATTCCACGGTGCTGCCATAGACGCGACAAGTTTCGCCAGCATGCGCAATGTAGAACAAAACCAATTCACCTACGACAACCTTGCCATCCGAACCGGTTGCGCCAGCCACAACGATACCCTAGCATGTCTACGCAACTTGGACATCGCAGACCTGCAGCGCGAGAACATCAACACTCCTCTCCCTAATGCCCAGAATGCCCCGCTTTACATGTACGGACCGACCATCGACAACGACCTGGTCCCAGATCTTACCTACCGTCTCTTCCACCAGGGCCACTTTATCAAAGTCCCAGTGATCTTCGGCGACGTCACAAACGAGGGCACCGCATTCGTACCCAAGAACACATCCGACGTCGGCGACGCGGATACCTTCATCCAAAGCCAATTCCCCCAAGTCAAACTCGAACACCTCGCCAAGATCAACGAGCTATATCTCCAACCAAACCGAACACAAGACTTCCCAAACTCCGGTCCCTACTGGCGTCCCGCCAGCAACGCCTACGGTGACATGCGCTACACCTGTCCGGGGATGGACATGTCCACTATCTTCGCCAAGGCTGGTGCCCCAAGCTGGTACTACAAGTACGACGTGCAAGATCCGGATACTATCAAGTCTGGCGTGGGTGTTCCGCATACAGTTGATATCAACGCTGTCTTTGGCCCTGATTACGTATCGGGTAGCGCACCGGCTTCGTACCGAACGTCAAATGCGCCGATTGTCCCAGTTGTGCAAGGGTATTGGACTAGTTTTATTAGAAGCTTTGATCCGAATAAGCATCGGCAATCGGGGAGTCCTGAGTGGAAGGGCTGGAACAGTGGTAATGGACATCAGCGGTTGTATATACGCACTGGCCATACCAAAATGGAGACTGTTTCTACAAGACAGCGGGAGAAATGTGATTATTTGGTGAGCATTGGGGAGGCTTTGTGGCAGTGATCTTGCATTATGGGCTTGGTATATATATTTTGAGCATGCGAGTTATGTCGATTGAATAAACAAGTTCTTTTGAGTACAGCTTGAATGTATATATGTACAGCAGTGAAGGAATCCCAATATAAGACACAAACCAACGTTTCCAAAAACCAATTAAGACTTCCCCTGCCGCGCTCTCTTCTCCCTCTCGTACTCGTTGGCCGCTCTCCCCTCCTCGTTCTGCACCTCCGCGACAAGCCTCTTGTACTTCTTCTCGTACTCTGCATCCTTCTCCTTCTTCTCGCGCAACTGCTCCCTCGCAACAAAGTTCGCATCCTTGCGCAGTTCGCGCATAGCGCCCTTCCGCTCGCGCTTGTACTCGGTACGCAGACGGCTGGCCTCCGCGCGCTCGCGGTCCGGATCGTAGTGCTTGTCCGGGTTGAAGTTCTCCTCGAACTTCGGGATAGCAGTCTTGATGGCAAGCGGCTTGTGGTTGTGGAGGAGGAGCGGGCGGCGAGAGAGACGGGAGTCTGAGAGGTGGGAGGAGATCTTGTCGAGGGTGGATTGTAGGGAGACTTGGATTGCGGGGGCTGAGGAGGTGGTGCATTTGCGGAGTTGGTTGAGGACGGCTTGTGCGGGTTCGAAGATCTCGGTGTAGGCGGATTGGCCGGTCCAGAGGTCGGAGGCGGTGGAGAGGAGGTTTACGAAGGTGGTTAGAAGGGATAGTTTGAGTTCTTCTTCCTTGCCGGATTCGGGGCCTGTGACGTCCCAAAAGCGGAGTTTTCGGGGGGTGGCTTTCTTGGATTTTGTTGTGAGGGCCACGGATTGCTCGGGCTTTCTGATGGGGAAGAAGCCAAAGGGCTTTCTGGGCTCCTGGGGGGAAAGGTTGTAGAGTGCGTTCAGGACGTAGTTGATGAATTCGGGCATGTATCGTTTCGAAATAGCCTGGTACTGCAGGAACACACTGGCTGCGTAGGCACCTGTAGCAAAGTCAGAGAGCGAGTTGATAGCTCCCTGTCCAAGGTACCGCGCAATACACAGATGAGCTGGCGTCACAATGGCATGGAAGTGGTCTGATGTTGGGAAGATCGCTGCAATGCCTGTCAAAATGACCAGGTCGCTTGGGGAGAGATTCAGCGGCCGCTCGGTGGCCAGTTTGCGGAGACGAGCCCTGAAAGCCATGCTGACATTCTCCGGATGACTCTTGGCCAGCGAGTGGATGTGTCGAAGAATATTTTCCAGGATGGCGAAAGGAGGATGTTCGGGTTGTTCTGCCATGTACGAGACGTGTTGGATGAGGACCTCTGCGAACCGGCCTAATCTTCGCTTGTTGTCGCTGTGAAGACGGGGATGATGTAGCGCACGAATTCGCTGAACAACCGTCGGGAGATCTATCACCGGTACGTCCTTGATAGTGTGTAAGAAACTCTCATGGTCCTCGGGACAAGGATACGTGTATGCCAGTTTCTCGTTTGCTTGTGCGCTATCGGCAGGAGCTGAAGCCTCTTCAGACCGGCCCCCAGGAAAGGTGAGCCCATTGATGAGCTCATCCTCCTCTTCTTCTTCCTCGGACTCTTCCTCGGACTCTCCCTCAAAACCCTCAATGTCACTGTCCCCAATCTCCAAGCTGGCATTGGACCTGGTCTCAACGAGATCATCATCGATAATGAAATCGTCCTCGTCTTCGACTCCCATATCGGGACGAGTGTGGGTCTCATTCGTAGGATGTTGCAATCCAAAAGCTTTCGCGTCGTCGGGAATTGATTCTTCATCGGAATCCTCCTCCTCATCATCTGACTGCTCATCTTCCGTATTCTCAGATTCACTCGGTTGCTCACCGCGCATTCTCCGAACTCGATCTTCCTCGAGTTTCTTGAGCCTCTCAGCTTCTTCAGCAATCTTCTCCTCGGCTGTTTTAGTACGATCCGTTGGCTGGGACCGCTTGTCGAAAGTCAATTGTTTCAAGCGCTGGTCGTACTCTTTCTCGTGATTCTGTTGAGAAATGCCCTCTAATACAGCCGCACGTTCGGGGTTCATTGACGAGAAATCGTCCTTCGGAGGCTCTGGCTTTGGTGGCGGCTTCACGCCCCTCAGCATTTCGAAGAGATCAGGGAGACCCTTGTCTAATTCTTCACGCAGGTCGGCATCGTCTTCCTTGATCTGCTGCCGTTCGGCCTTGTGGAACTTCGACTTGGCAATGACTTCTTTCATGACCTCATGCTTCGATTTCTTTCGCTCTGGCAGCTGCTCTCCTTCCGCCCCATCTACCACAGGTTCACCTTCGACAAAAACGCGCTTCCTCTTTCGTGCGGTTTCCGAGTCGGATAGACCATCCTGCGATCCCATATCATTATCATCAAACCCCTCAAAGTCGTCTTGCTGCTCGTTGTCTAAGGTAAGAGATTGGCCCTTGTGTGTAAGGGTGAACTCTCCCTCATCCTCGTCTTCCAAGTTGAACATGGACTCTTTGCGCGCTTTCTTCTGGCTTTCCCTGGCAAATCGCTCGGCCGCTCTCTCTTCGGGCGTCATCGTTGGGTCGTTTTCACCGAAACGGCGATCCAGAATACCACCGACTTTGTTTCTCCGATCCATTTCACGCAGAAGAGTAGCGCGACGCTATAAAACAAAGAATGTCAGATCACCATTACTGCGTCGTCACTTCGGACCAAACTCACTCTTTCCTCGCCTAGCGACTTGGTAACGCCGGGCCTGGCCGTCGCCTTGGACGCATTTGCGCCCCCGTCGCGGCTGGTGTAATCAAACTTGACGTTCTTTGTCGTCGCTTTGACTTCGAAAGGATTGAAACGGTCTCTGATAGCTTGCAATGCCGCTTCGCGCTGGTTTCGATTCTGCGCACTGGCACCACTCTTCACATTCTGCTTCTTTTGCTTCTTCGACTGTTGGGGACCCAGCACCCCACTGTCTCGTAGAGAGGCCTTGAGCTGTTTCAACTGCGAAGGCGGCATGATTGACCTTTGCGACGTTGACGTTGAGGCTGGTTTGAATTTTTTGATCGTCTGAGAAAATAAAAATTGTGCTCACCGCCCATGCGGATAGAATTCTGCCGGTGTAATGCGGGGACTCGCCGCCTTCCGAGCATCATTTCGAATTGTTTGTGTTGCATGCGACCAGTTTAAGATCCTATGCGGGAATAAAGATGTCTTTTCAATCAAGCGATAAGCTGCTATGGCTATGCCTTGGTATATATATCCGCTAGGAATGCTCAGAACAGTTGCTGACCGTAGCAGGCGTCTCGTTATTCTTTGCCGTCCGCGGAATCGCAACAGATCTCCGTCGGGTGCATGATCTAACAGAGATCAAGCATGTCGAGAAAGAAGATAAGATGATTAATGAAGGCACGGAAGATGGTCGGGACAGACTGAATCTCGCAGGGTCATTACATTGTCCAGCTAATACATCTTTAGTCCTCAAATTAGACACACTTCTAAAGCTCTCCGAGAGTACAAGCTATGACCTTCGTGCGGCGTACGCTAGTCAGATATAGATGTTTTTATGCGTTACGTTGGGGCTGATCTTTCTCAAGGGCATTGCGCATCATTTCTGAACGAGCTACGAAAGGTCAAACCCGAGATTTGCTTTTAGAAGACGTTGCGAGCAAAGACCACAAGCGGCGCGGTAAAGCACTCAATGCCATGTGGTTTCTGGTATCCAATCGAGCACGTATGGCTTCCGCTAGTGACCTATTTGACTTGTTCTAATACAGTCCATTCAGTTTCTCGAACCTCCGTGTGTGTCCGATTGAAAGACCCTCCCACGTACACGGCTATTGTCGACTGTCTCTGCAATTTCCTCGAGGAACATACCGAAGAAACCTGTACTACGGTGTCACCCATCCTTCCGAAAACGAGACCGCTAGGCGAAAAGAAAGCCCTAAGCATACTCAATGCTGTCCTGCAAGAAGACATACCCGCCGCATTGGAAGCCGGAGTACTTAGCCGGTGGCTAACGAAATACCCGTTTCCATGCGCACTGGCCGAACCGTCGCGGCGACAGGATGTGGTGATTCTTATGAAATCTTGGTGGACGGATGACCCAGTCATGAGCTCGATATTCGGCATACTCTCTTCTCACCCGGATGGGAAAAAGCAATTACGGAAACATGGCCTGATGGGCAGTATGATGGAAGAGAACGATGATGATGACGATGTCGATAGCGATGTGTGGATGATTGATGGAGAAGATACAGCTGGGTCGAGTCGATACTCTGGGCCACGGGTGCGTGAAGGAACTGCAGAAGAACAAGCTGTGCGAAGGCGCCGGAGGGAAGCCATGGTTTTGAGTGACGGAGAACATCCACTTGGGAATGAGGACATAATACAGCTTCCTCTTCAGAGCAGTTGAGATGACGGACTCGATGACAGCATTTGCGTGCGCATTTCTTATGATACCCTTTGTTCAAAAGTAAATTATAGCATCTAATGTACAAAAACTAAACTTACAATCCCGCCCATGATGTTTTGGCAATATGGTCCACCTTCTTCCGGCTATTCTTGACCACGCCAAGCGCCTTCAACTCGGACAACGCTCTGTAAAAGAGTGCCATGATTACTCGTTCATCGCACTTATCTCCCTGGTCACTTTCAAACACGGCGTAGAACGCACTCCAAAGATCATGTGCATTCACAATAGCCCCGGATTCGAGGTAGAGCTGATATAAAATGGCCGTCGCGGGCTGTTTCGCGGAGAGTCTGTTCTCCGACGTGTCCGACGTGGACATCAAGTAATCGAAAGGACTAGACAATGCCCGTTCGATTGCGAACCGTGGTCTGGGTGCAAAGGTGTCTTTCAAGGGATTCTTCATGTCAAGGAGGAACAGTTCGTACAGGAATAAGTCCTGCGGTTTCACCAAGGCACCTGCGAAATATGCTTGGAGCGTGGCATGGAAGCGGTCGAGGATCTGCGTGTATTCAACATTCTGCTTGGGTTGTTTAGCTTTGCTCTTTGTCACCTGAACTCGCTGCTGGACGACGGTGGCTTTTGTGATGGAATTCCGGCTGTCATATCCACTCCGCAGAGGCCCTGAACTTGGATATGCTTTTAACAAAGCCTCGAAGTCTGCTTGGACTTCGCGCAATTGAGGATTATCTGCCAGTGTTTCCGGAACTGTCGCGAGTAAGCCTTTGAGGCCATCCGAGTCGAGCGTTTTCATCGTATTTAAAATGTCTCCCACGATCTGCGAATCATGCAATTCCCCGGAGAGAGCAAGGATTGAAATGTCCGATACTCCGGTTTTCTTGCTGAGATTGAGGTGCTTCAGGAAGGCATGGGTCATTTTCACCGCTACGAAGATGTTTCGCATTTGCTGTTGCCCTGTCTCAAGGTATCTCGAGCATTCTTGAAACAGGTATGCGTCATTCTCTAGCAAGTTCCGCACTTGCTTGGGATGGCCGTCTTCGACTAGATCCTCACAGAACCTAAACAATCAGCTAAGATTTCCAGACCGGAGACTTGACATATAGACACTTACCTTCTGAAAGATGGTAAATTTCTGATCGTCTGGCAGAGCTTCCCATGAGGCAATCCAGCAAAGTCTCTTGAGAACATAACTGCCAGCGGATTCGCAAAGAAATGGGACATGTACGCATACTATAAGGTGTCAAGTTGAAGCAGATAAAACGAATAAAGCGCTAGCATACCTTTACTGTTCGACAAAACGCCTCAGGAGTATGGAAGTAGTCGCTCGTCCGTTCAAATAAAACACCGGTAATGTTGCGCCCTAGCCAGAACTCTCCGTCCGTTTCAGCCTGTAGCTTCTCGTATATACGATCCACACAGTTGCTCGCTTCATGGAGCTCAAAGTATTTGCCCCTAAGTAGCGCAACGCTAGATCTTGGGAGTCTCCCTTCGAAGAGTTCGACTGATGTTGAGATACCAAATAGCAAGGTAAACGGTATCCGATCAAGCCACGAACTAAAGCTAATTAGTATAAATTGACCCATGGCGATGGAAGTGGGACTCACCTCAGTAGTGACAGAAGGTCCGTCAATAAGTTAGGGTCAAAAGCCTCGCTATCTCGAAAAGCGAGAACCAATTTGGTCGCCCCTTTCCGTTGCACATAGTCGCTAAGTAGGTCAAGATCGTATGCGAGTAACCTCGGCCCCTGGATTCAGTATTAGTCTCAAGTTGTAGCGCTTCCTAACAAAGGCAATCCTACCTCACGGTCAGTGAGGAAATTCTGATAGCCATCATTCCCTTCGGTATTTGTAACAGCCCCACGAATAATATTCTTCAATGTCGTCTTAATGTTGGGCGCATCGCCAGATTCCAATACGACCACACCTCCCTCTCCACCTGTTATCAATCTCTCGTTGAGTCGCGCCAAAAGTCGGCCGAGGGAAGAAACGTTGGACCCGACGGTCATCAATGCGGAGGGTATGCAGCCATCATATCTAAATTTGTCGTTAGAATCAGTCCCAGGCCAACTCTGAATAGGCGCGTTTGCTTACACTTGAGCCGAGGACTCCTTGACGAAACTCGACACTTCCTCGAGTATCTTGGAGTCGACATCCTCGAGTACCTCCTGCATCAGAGTCAGATATGCATCCACAGTGTGAGCCATCTTGAACCTCCCACAAACCTGAATCTTTGCCTCCTGTTTGGACCACAATCGTTGGTAGGCGTTATATCTCAAATCGACCGAGGATGCGCTCTCTTCTCCGTTCAAAAGCGGCACGAAAGGGCACGCCTGGGTCCCTTGAGGTTTCTTATCCTGCCTCTCCTGACCATCCGATTCGACCTTTCGTCTTTTTGAAGGCCGTTCGTTCTGGGGTTTGTTCGGTTTCGCAGGTCGGTAGATGTACACACCCTTTGAACTGTTATCAGGCGCGTCTTTCCATGTGTTTCGTACCAATAACATACCTGAGTATTCAAACCGTCCCGGGACGAGTCCGGCGCCTCAGTCTCTAAGAAATCGGGGTCCATTATCTTGTATGAATTGCTTGAGTCGGTTGTTGATCTTTTGCAGTTCTGGACGCTTTGGCGGAATCGGCGCGTTCTGGCGCTAAACCCGATTTGGTCGTAATTGGTTTTTCGCCGCGGAGCTCTGCGTTCATACTTGAGCAACTTTACTGACAGCTTTTGCCTCGCTATTCCAAACCCTTTACATTGCATACCGTCCGATGATATAAATCGCACTTATGCTCCGCCAAGCCGCTCAAGGAGCTCGGTGGTATCAACACGTGACCCGCAGAAGCTCGTCGATTCCATCTCTTCCTTTGCCACGGACACCTCCGGTCATAACACGGCGCTCTGTTCACTATGGCGGCCCTGACGATAAGGTTCGCTTCTACGAGCAAGTTACCCCGGGAAGCAAGACAAGGAGGAAAGTTAACCCCGAGGCGGAAGAGAACGTCGAGCGGGAGGAAGTGGAAGAGAAGCTCTCTAGGGTTAAACAGGAACTGCGGATCCTAGAAGAGGGTCCCTTTGGTCCCAATAGCGAGTTTATGAAGAGCTTGCCCGACAAGGACCGGGTCATTGCTCTTGAGGCGTTACGGAAACATGCGGTGCAAAGAGGCCAACAAGATACCGACGGTGGACTTGACCAAGTATTCGACGATGAATTGGATGAGATATTGCGGGAAGAGTTTGAGGGATTTGCGGAGGAGGAAGAAAATTGGCAAGCGCACAGGGAAGACGGCGAGGACGAAAAGCCAGTAGTCACAAGGCCTTATGAGGTGATGCTGCCCGATGAAGAGAGTCATTCCTATGTCGATAGATTCAATGAACGCCTACAGCAGTTCGCGCACAACAAATCAAACGAACCGTTGAGACAGGAGTTATGGAAATGGTACCGCCGTTGCAAACAAGTGGTTCCGGGATTCTTAGAGGCGATGCCGGAGGAAGCTAGGTATTTAGTATGGGATTCCCAGGTCTCTGGTCAGATCGCGAAAGATACGCGAGCAGCGCATTTGCAGGCTTTGGCCGAAGATGCAGCGATAACCGGAAAGAACATGACTACCCCTCATACTATTTCATATATCACATCGCTTCACGAGAGTGGCAAAACGAATCAGGCCTTGGACCAGTGGGAGACATACCAGAATGAGCTGAGCCAGCGGAAGGAGGATTTGGAAGCATACTGGAAACTCGGGGTGCGTCTTTTCGCAGCGGAGGATAACCCTCAAAGGGCCCAGGACATTGCTTTGGCTTTTCTGGCAAATGATCAGACTCGCCAGCCTCGCATTCTCAAACCCGTTATCGTGGCTTGGGGACGACAGCCTGAGAAGGAAGCGGGGATAAAAGCTTGGACGCTATACTTGCAGCTAAAGATTTTCCTCGGCCCTGATATGACCATGGAAGACTACGATCATATCAGCATTGGTCTTCTCAAGGCAGGTCGATTTGAGCTTGCTATCGCTGTCTTCAAGGATATGATGGTGACGGGCAAAGATCCAGCAGACGATTCGACTGCACTGTACAAAGCTGCCATAGGATTTGCAGGCAACTTGCATGCATCCAGCATTAATGAGCGACAAGTCAACAGAGTGTCACTGTCTACATTGACCTTGATACCTCGACGGTTCCAAAATCGCTTTTTCTACGCCAGTTGGATAAAGAAACTCATCGGTATGGGAGAAGTGGACTCCGCGGCATCAGTCATCGAACTGATGTACGAACGAGGCGTGAAGCCGGATTCAAAACACCTCAACGGTCTCATGGCAGCCTGGCTCCGCGATGGAAGCCCATCAGCTAGGACAAGAGCTGAGAGCTTAGCATGGGCCATGATCCAACAACGGATTGATCTAGTATGGGATCGTGAGGGAACTCCCGGACAGGCACCGCGGTTATCGTTGGGCCAGCAGACGGATCCTCGGATCCGTGTACCCAAATGGATGCAACGAACAGTGCCACCGGGCAACATCGAGACATTCTCGATCCTTCTCCTTCACTACACCCGCAAAGGCGACAACGACATGACGGACTACCTGATCAAACGTCTGGAGGACTCACGAATCAAACCGAATTCGTACTTCATGAACCACCTGCTATACGCGGAGCTACGAAGACAGGACCTCCGTTCCCTCTGGCACAAGTTCCGAACCATGTCCGCCACCATCCAACCCGATCTAGAAACCTACGCCTGCCTCTGGGACTGCGGAAAGCTTCAATACGACCGCGGCCGCACGGCATTCGAAACAAACTTCCCAACCGCCCGCCAGCTCTTCGCAGAAATGGTCGCATGGTACACCAGCCTCTCACCACGCGCCAAATCCACGACGCAGGATGAATTTTCCAAAGATTTCTACAACCAAATCATCCGCTGCTTCTGCTTCTCCAAGGATCTTCCCGGCACGCTAGTGGCCATGCATACTCTCCGAACAATCTTCAACGTCTACCCCGATGACATAACAGCACGTCTGATCATCCTCCAAGTCTCCCGTCTAGCCAGCGTACCAGCCGACACACCCAAACGCCGTCTCCGCCGCCTGTCGAGCACACCGCGCAGTAGAGAAAATATAAGTCAAGTCCAGCGCCTCGTCGATATCCTTAGTCAACGGAAAGCCGCTGAGCTTGAGGAGAAGGGTCTGAGTCTCTCGAACATGGACCCGCACGAACACAACGAGTGTCAACTGGAGATCATGGCTGATTTGCTGCGAATTGTTATGGGGCGTATGGGCGAGCAGAGTCAGGTGGAAGGTCAGGTTTTGAGTGTTGCTGGTGAGATGGGTGCTTCGGATGTTGATCTTGGGACGCCGTTGGGGGAGGAGAGTAGGTCTCTTCTGTGATACGATTTTTTCGGTTTGACTTGGGTGTTTAATGGGTTGTATAAAAGCGTGTATTGTATATCTCATGTCTCAAGCATATTTTTGGCGTTTTGAAGAACAAGGCTTTGTACATAGGGTATGTATAGTTAAACTCTCAGCTACTGCATTGACAACTTGTTCACCTATTTTGACCGGGTATAGCATCATATCCTCAAAGAAGCATATATTCAATACAACTAAGCACAGAAAAGAAGTTCACGACCTGTCTATTTCTTCCCCTTCTTCTTCTTCTTCCCACCCCCAGGCGTAGTGTTCCCCGGTTGAGCATCAGCCTCCACCAACACCGCATCATCATCACTAGCCACCGACGGTGCAGCCGAGGACTCTGGTGTCTTCACACCACCCGTCGAGCTAGTCGGGGTAGTCGTGTTCTCAGCGGTAGTGTTGGCACCGGATGAAGAGGACGGACGAGGAGGCTCAGTCTTGGTAGTAGTGGTTGTGGCAGTGGAGCCCTCAGCATCCAATTCCTTCATGAAGCCCTCCTGGATACTGGTTTTCTTGCGGTCCCACCATTCGCGTTCTTCGGCAAGTTTGGACTGGTGCGTTTCGATGCGTTGGCGGATGATGTTGTTGTTCATCATTTCGTTGGCGGATTGGAAGATTGTTTGGCCCCAGTTTGGTGCGTATGCGTTTGCCTAACCCAGCATTCAGATTAGCACCGAGCATCCACGGAACACGGGAGAACAAGAGAGCTCACCTCAGAAACAACATCCCTAACCTCATCCTCCATCTCCTTCTCAGCCCTGGTAAACCGCTGCCACAGATCATCACCCACACTACCCCTCTGCAAAAGCATAGCCAAAGCCTGTTTCTGGCTCCGCAGCGCCAACACCCTGTTAATATCCTCCGTCGCGCGTCTCAGAAGTGCAGCCTTGAGCACCGACTCCGGTACCGCAGCCTTTTTCTCACTGTTGTCTTTGGAGGGCTGGTCGAGGTGCAGGAGGGAGAAATAGATGTCGCGCTGGAGGTGCGGGGGGAACCATGGTTCGAGGGAGGAGGCTTTTTCTGTTGGAGTGTTAGTTAGCTACATATGTTCTTTTGTGCTTTTTGGGCGGGATCGAGGGGTGACGTACGGGCCTTGCGCTTGCGGTATAGCGAGGAAAAGGTAGCAAGGGAGCCGATTAGAACGCCTAGGTAGGCGAACGGTATGGCCAGACTGACCCAGTCGACCATTGTGGATTAGAGTATTCGAGTATTCCGGTGTTCAGGGTAACGGCGTCTTTTCTTGATAGCGGAAGTCGTGATATGTGCAGATCAATCAGTGGATCATGGCCAATCGTGGGCGGAATGGAAATTTCTGCGCAAAAGAGAATAACGACAAAAATATATGAGCTCTGGAATTAACCAGCGACTCCAGAGAATTAAAGAGGGAAGTTGGCCGGCGAAGAAATGTTAAGAGGACAACGCGAGGCGGATTCAAGAAAGGCCAGGCTGGTGTCTTAGTCAGCCTCGTGCAGGGCGTTTCTGTGCCCTATTGTAGATATTGTGCCTCAGTTATTATGAGTTCTTTGCTTATCCAGTCCACAATCACACCTAACTCTCATTGCTTCATCACAATGCCCTTCCAACAATATATCAATTACTCCAACAGGGACGCTCCAACAGAGATCACTCGGAGCAACCTTGGCTGTGTTCAAAAATTGGTTCCCCATTGCAATCCCAAAGATGGATCACTATCATTAAGCTCTGAGAGACGCGATGAACAACTACCTTAAGATCTTGCAGTTTCTCTTAGATAATGGGGCAGTCATGGATTCTGATCTAGTCCGCGAAACAAAGTCACCAGCAGTGATCAAGGTCTTGTTTGAGTATGGATTGGATATTCATCAAATGATAACAAGTTATGAGATTCCTCTGATGTATGCTCCATCCCCTTTTTATGTATTTATTCACTTGTTAACAACACCCTTTTTTTAGATGCGTCGTTGAGAAAAACGATCCAGTCCTCCGGTGATCCTTTGCCCAAGGCACAGACCCCAACTTCGGCCCTGACCCAAACCCAACCAACAAATACTGTGACACATCTGCTATCCCCAACTGTGGCGCAGTACTCCAGACAGCAGTTCGAGACGCCAATCCTGCCATTGTTGATATTCCTCTTGAGTATGGTGCCAACCTCCAGAACAGCCTGGTCTTCCATGAAGCCGCATGCAGAGAAAGCAGTGAAGATGATGTAATTGAAATGATGGAACATCTGCTCTGGTGTGGGGCAGATGTGAATCAGCATCACTTGCATTGGGGAGGGACGCCGCTTCATGTAGCAGGGCCGATGGGCAGGTTGAGGCCTATACAGTGGTGATAATGGGGCTGATCCGATGATCACTGATTTAGATGGTATACTTCTTTGTACGACTGCGGATTTGTATTATCAGTATGAAGCTTTTGAGCTGCTGCATAGTGCGTATCAGAGGAAAGTGGCGGCTTCAGATGGTCATGGAGATGACAATATATAGTTGATTATCGGCTCTAATGAAAAAATCATTTGATTGATACTGTTGGGGAAATGGGATTACTTGCTGATAAAGGCCTTGAGCAAACTAAGTGTAAAGAAATAACAACAGCTGGTCTGTTTGTATACATTTGATTTTATTCTATTGCATTCAAACATGGACTATCTATCTCACCTAGGGCGCGAGCATGTTAAGGGACTATCGTAGGTTCTGTCTACAAAGGACGAACACTTTGAAGAAAGAAGAAGGGAAAAGAATACAAGTAATGCTTCTATGAATATTCACATTTTAACATACAAAACAATCCGCAAGTTTCGAAGGAGACATCCTCCCACAATCGCTAGGAAACAAACACATCTATCTAGTGGAAGATGCACGCCAGCAAATAAACAAATGTCGAGGAATTGAAAGCAAAAAGAAAGGAAATATCACAATAGCCCACCATCACCTCATTACAGTTCCCACGGTCAATCTCAAACAAACAAATGAATGTATGTATGTCCCTAGTAATGTAACCCAGCCAGTGCTAAGTAAGAAAACAAACGAAGTCAACGAAGAAAAAAAAAAAAAAGGATAGAAGAAGGACCAGTTTTCATATATCATGAACCACATCGTACCGAAACCGGCTTACATCTGGAAACTCGGTGCCTCTCCCAACCGCTCCTTGGTCTCTTGGCTGATAGGCCCGATCTCCTGCATTTCCTGCATGTCCTCTAGGACCGCGTTGAAGGTCTGCACGATCCCGGCGACCACATGGGTGCGGTTCCATTCACCCCGCGTCTGCCACACGTAGTCCATCAGGTTGGTGTTGATCTGCTCCAGTTGCTCCACGGAGCACCCGCTGGTGCGTTGGGTGAGTTCCTCATGCAATTGGTTGATGTAATCGTGGTCCAGGATCAGCTTCGGAGATTGATCTTCGTCATTGAGCAAGTCCTGGATATTGGCAGGCCCATGTGGTTGTTGTTTGTTGGGGGCGTCGAAAAGCGGCACCGGCGGCTGCGCCTTCTGACTTCCATTCGGGAGATGGGCATTATCTGCATTCGCACGTGGAGACGGCTGGCTGCTCGCTTCCTGTTGCGTATCCGGAAGATGCTCCTCATACGATGAGCGATCAGGGTATTGAGTGAGGTCGGGATAATCGTGTCGACCACCCTGACCTGTCATTGGACTGTGGAACGAATTGTTCTGTTGAGAAGGCTGGTGCTGGTGCTGTTGGTGTTGAGGACCAGACGACTGCTCGGACTTCTTCTCATCTGATGTCTGCGTGGTGGAGGCTTCATTGGCGTAATCAATCGGCTGAGATCCAGGTGCCATGGGAGTCATGGTTTCCCTCTGCGATAGATTCAACAGACCGGATTCACGTCTTACTTGCTGGGAAGGTGCGGTATGCGAATGCGGCGGCTTAGCCTGTGCAGACGGGCCAAACGAGCTGTCCTGCGTCTGCCTTCCGCCAGATTGGTCCTCCGAGTTGGTCATGTAAGTGTCTCCATCCCCGTCCCCGTCCCCGTGCGAGCCGTGGCTCATCACAGCCTGCGTGCTGAGATCATTGAGATCCGAACCTCCGCCATAACCGTTGGAGGTAAAGCTCACAGCGAGACGGTTTCGCGAAGGCGTCACTGGCGTATCCGGCTGTCCAGGTGCCAGTTTTGATACACCTTCACCATCCGTGAATGACTCGCCCAGGTTGACGGGGCCACTGGTCAAGGTCGATTCGGTATTACCATGCGGTACCTTGTTCGCCTGCGCAAAGGCCTCCTCTTCCTCCTCGACCCTCTTTGCTCGTTCCAGTGCGATCTTCTCCCGCTCCAATTCCCGCAAGTAGACCTGCTCGCATTCAGCGACGAGAGCCGGTTCTGTCTGCTCGATGTTACCGACATCGACTTCTACATTGGATTGCAGTTCATTAGCCCTTAGTATCCGTTCCTGATCACCGAGTTGCTTGGCGTCCTTGGCAATCCGTTTGATGTCTGCCAAGAAGTCCTTAGGCCGCTTGTAAAACCCGTTGGAGAGTCGCTTCTCAATCGTCACGATCTCCATGTTGTAGAAGAATTTTCCGGAGACCACCTCCCGGAGACCAAGAACCCCGTGCTTATCCTGAGCTTTCTCGAACGGCCGGAAAGTCGTCCGCTGCTCGATGGGCAAATCACTGGTGAGGATGTTCGGATTGTCTTCCTCCCACAGATACCGAATCTGGGACTCGTCAATCACACCAGTCCTGAACCTCTTGTATTTTTTGATCTGGTCCATGATGGGCTGAATCCGGATCTTGAGGAAATTGAGTGTCTGGCGATCCTTCTTCTTCTGCACTTTCAGTTGTTCCTTGGTAAGCGGCGTGGCAGGCTTGGGAGGCGGAGGCGGTGCAACCTCCAATCTCTCTAGTTCTCTCCTCTTGCGGTTCTCAGGATTGGGGAACTCAGACGGCGAGACCTTGATGTAATCAACCAACTGCGCAAAGAACTCGTGCCGTGCGGTGTGGTCGGGAGCCTGCAGTTCGAAAAAGTTCTTCTTTGAGAACCCGAACAGGTTCTTCACGATTGAAGGAGGCTCCTTCTCATCCTCTTCGCCCATCGACTCAAGCACTCCAAACACCAAGACAGGATCACTCGGTGGAAGCGAGCGCAAAAGGCCCAAAAAAGTAGAAATAACAGCTCTGCCCACGGTCTCGTCATGCCAAGCTGAGATACTAGGGACGTAAATCACACTTGGCTTGTGCCTTTTAACTTCCTGGAAGAGTTGCACGACTGCAGCTTCCGCGGATCGAGTTGAGTCACTGAGCAGGGTCGGCAGATCAAACGGCTGAACATGGAGTCCCTCAAAATGGTGCAAGATGGCAGACGCCAGGTACTGTTGTCCCATCCCTTGGTGCCCACGGAGGAGCATCCGAGGTCTGAAGACCCGTGACCGGTCGAATTCCTGCTGCATGTGTTCACGACGGAAGCTCCCCGAGGTCTCCGGCTCCTCAAACTGGGCCTCCTCCAAAGCAGTAAGCCGCTTCCGCGGGGGCAGGATCTCGGACAGTTGTTTCTGGATTTCCGCCAAGGACCGTCGTAATAAGGGCTCCACGGTCTTGGGCAGTGGAGAAGCACCAGAGGTAGTAGACCGTTCGGACGAAGGAACCATCTTCTTGGTCGCCAGCATGAAATCCTTCGGACTAACGCTGATCGACTTCGGGTCGATAATGAGTTTCTCATCCGATTGGTAGATCTGGGGGTATCTTCTCTGCACTGCGTTCAAGGCTGCTTCTGTACAAAGAGCACGCAGATCCGCACCTCCATAGCCCTTGGTGATTTCGGCCAGCTCATCCTTGATGTCTTCCGGCAGCGGCGGATCCCAGCCCTTGGTATGGATGTCTAGGATCGCCCGCCGACCTTCCTTGTTGGGTAATGGGAAGTAGAATTCACGGTCGAAACGGCCAGGACGGCGAAGTGCTGGGTCAACAGAATCCGGTCGATTCGTAGCACCAATGACAATCACTTGACCACGACCGTCCATGCCATCCATCAATGCGAGCAGAGTCGAAACGATAGACGCATGGATTTGTTCCTGTTTGCTTGACCGCACGGGAGCCAAACCTGCTCGAGTATTAGTATTCCTTCTAGTAGAGGCATTAAACGAAGAAATAGGAACATACCATCGATTTCATCAAAAAAGATGATACTAGGCTGAGTTTTGCGCGCCTCCTCAAAGAGTAACCGTAGCTGCCTTTCAGCTTCACCAACCCATTTACTGAGTGCATCCGCTCCCTTCCTCATGTAGAAAGTCACCTTACGACCTTCAGAACTGACACTATTCGCCAAAGCCCGAGCTAGTAACGTTTTACCCGTACCAGGAGGTCCATGGAAGAGAACACCCCGTGGAGGAACGATGTGGAAACGCTGGAAGATCTCAGGGTACAGTAGCGGTAACGAAACCATTTCCTTCAACTGGTCGATATGCCCTTGTAGGCCACCAACGCTGTCAAAGTTGACCTTCAAGTCGACGCCCAACGGGTCCGCGTCCGCCAATGTCTGTCTGTCCTTAATCTTGCCGAGGTTCCCAGGTGTCCCTGCAGGGCCTTGCACCGGATCAGCACCATGGGCCTGCGCGGGAGCACCTGTTGTACCAGGTTTGATAGGTTGGATGGCTTCGTCATCGCTGCTATCACTATCCACTCCGCCTGTGGCCACAGGCGCATCGGGGCCAGCCAAGATCGCGGATGGCCCGGCGCCTCCAAACGGACCATATGTTGGGAAGAGCGTACGCTGCCAGGTGCTACCACCGCCTCCTCCGCCGCCTCCCCGGCCGCGTCGCGAGGGCGATTCGTTGACTTCGTTCTCCTCTTCGATGGGAAGGAAGATATCAGGACGGATGATTCTGTAGTCGACATTCTTGCGATTACGACGGGGTTTCTCGTAGATAATCTCCGGCTGCATCCTCCGACGAGAGCGGCCACCTCTGAGATCGTGTAGTTCCTCAGCAAGTTCATCAGCAATGTCTGCTGCGGCCTCCGACTGCCCACGGGAGCGAGACGCCCTCTTTCGTAGACCTGGACGCCGGCTTGTGTAGTCTCCGCTATCGTCGTCACGGCCCTTGTGGGGCGAGGCTTGAGACCTCTCTTCCGATTGCAGGTCCTCGTCCTCGTCGTTCGATTCCTCTTCTGGTTCGAAATCGCTCTCGTCATCTTGACCCTTACGCTGGGAGCTGCGAGGTGGCTTCTTGCGACTGGAGCGACGGAGGTGTGACGCCTCCTCTTCTAACTGGTGCCCCTGAGTTGGTTGTCTATTTGTCCTAGTCCTTCGCCGGGTAGTGGGGCCTTCATCATCCTCGTCCTCGTCGTCCTGATGATGTTTCGCGTCGCCATTTTCGGATTCGGGAACGAAACCTTCCTCCTCACCTTCGGGGTTCGTTTTTGCGGGCTCCACCGCGGCAGGTGCGGGCTCTTCAAAACTACCGTGGGCGCTTTCCTGAATCTCGAGCTGAGAGCCCTTGATCTCGGTCGTCGTCTCATCAACCACGTACTCCTCGGTCTTGTCATTGTTATGATTGCCCATTGTAGCATCCTCCTCTTCCTCCTCCACGATGACCTGCTTCAAACCTCGAGTTTCTCTGGATGGACGACGCGCTAGTGGGGCCTCGGCCTCAGGACTGCGGGTCGTCCGCTGAACGATTTCTACATGGCGCCCGGAATTTGTAAGAGCAACGACTTCCTCAGACTCGGCGCGCATTCGTCGGGTGATCCTGCGGTTGCCGCCGTTCTGCTGCTGCAAAATCTCATTTTGTCGCCTGAGAGCAGCAGGGGGGATCTTCAATTTTAACACGGTGCTCTTCTGCTTTTCCACAGGAGGATCTGGTTCTTCTTCATCTTCCTCGCCGTGAGCATCAATGTCATTCTCTTGCTCGTCCTCATCGGAGCTAGTTGGATCTTCGTTGTACGCCGGTCTCTTTGTCGCTGCCCTCCGGGCGACGAGACCTCTCGCATTCCGCTGAGCCATACTATCATCTTCTAACTCCGACTCGTTGAAAGAAAGCTCGTCAGCATCGCTTAGGATCTCGTCATCGGATACGATGTCGTCGTCCTCCGAGTCACGGCGCTTCCTTCTCGCGGTCTTGGGCTTCTTCGGTTTCGATCTCGAAGCAGTTGCTCGTGATGAACGCACGGCGTGATCGCTGTAGTCATCGTCGTCAGAGTCGGACTTGTTGGCTAAGGCCATTTCGTCGAGGGAGCGCTTTCTGCGAGGCATGTCGCGAAGTGGGCTGGAGAAGAACTTCATATTAGCAGGTTCGGGGGATAACACTCATCAAATAGCAGTTGAAAAGATGAAATATATCCGTATAGCAGCTAGTGCGCCCGCGAGAGGGGAAAGAGAGCGAAGAGGGGGGAGGGGGGGGTGTCTCTGATTGACAGCAAGGAGGATTTGAAGAAGGGCGACTCACCACTTAGTGAGGTCCCAACGGGCGCAAGAAAGCAATTGTATGCAGGAAACAAAGGAAGCAACAAGCAAGCACTCCCAATTGGCTAGGGAACGGTAATCAAGGAAGCTTGCTTCATAAAGCGAACGGAGCCGGATTGCTGCTTCAAATTCAAAACACCCACGTCCAGCATCAAATATGGGGCCTCACGGTGTGGCCGTCGAGCAGATGTACTTTAGTAACGATTATATCGGACGAGTATATCGGTCGCAATGCGCGGACGTCTGTCTCTTTGGTTGCCAGAGGAAGTGAATAGTAACGGGGTCTGACCACCACCAGAAATGGGGACGCGTCTCAACCTACGGGGAATTAGCAAAATGCAAGCAAAACAAACAGCAGAGAACCATAACAACAACAATAATCAACAAAATACAATAACTTACCGATTTAGAAAAAAATGCGATCGCAGACAAAACAGCGACAAGAGCAGCTCAAGGTTGACTGACTGGACTCACTGACTCTCGCTGTGAAGGGCGGAAAGACTCGCGCCGATGCACCAGCCACAATCGGTCCGCCCTGCGCCATGACTAAACCACAGCGGGCTAGTGCGGC
This sequence comes from Aspergillus chevalieri, assembly GCF_016861735.1. Taxonomy (NCBI): domain Eukaryota; kingdom Fungi; phylum Ascomycota; class Eurotiomycetes; order Eurotiales; family Aspergillaceae; genus Aspergillus; species Aspergillus chevalieri. The sequence continues at coordinate 1,933,925 of NC_057367.1, read as the reverse complement.
TGCGAAGCACGTGCCATCATCAACTCGGAGAGCAATTGTGTTAATCTGTCCCCTGGCCTCCCCAGCTCTCCAACAGGTCGAAAGACCGTAAAAAGGATTATAGAGTAGGCAAAAATTCGTAAATATCCATCTTAAACAATCTGAGGGTCATCCCGACAAAAAAAAGAAAGGAACACGACACCCCCAAAACGGACGAGGGGCCGAAGCTCAGACAGGAACAGATGTCAGAAAATGAAAGTGAAAAATGTCAGAATTCAGGAACCGTTAAAAAAATTCCAGGGCGCGGATCTTGAATCGACCCGAGTGGAGTCCAGACCTGATGTGCGGATCGATCCGTGCAGACCCTAAAGGCATAGTCCTGTACCTGACTAGCTTCAGGAAATCATCTTATCAGAGCACTAGCACTGTTCAGAAGGAATTGGAGGTGTTTATGACTGTCACAGCTGCAAGACACCCTTGAATGGCCTCTGTGCATGTTCTCCATTCGGCTCCGGGGTTTGTACTCTGACGTAGCAGACTTCATTACTCCGGACACTGGGAAAGCGGTGAGGGGTAGGAGAATTTGTTTATTGAGACCAAATCATCGTTGCAGTGCAGTCATTATTGTACAGACATTCCGGAGTAAATTCAATGCTATATGTACTCGCCAAGTTATGGCCCATTCCATTGCACAGTAAAGCAATATGCTATTCTACCAAGGGCCATTGCCATGTAACGTATCCTTCAAGGCGCAGAACTCTACAATACCCCGACCATGATCAGTTGACGATCTACACTAAACTTCAGAGTAGGGATGGCCAGCACCACGTGATGCTGACTCAATTCTTACTAACACACATGCCGCCAACCAAGCCAACATCATCGGTCCTCTATAACATTAGACTTGGAAGAGCAAGAAGAAGTGTCTAAATCTAATTAATCCATAATGCTCACACGGATATCAAGCACAGCACGGTATATCTGTCCCTTCCGGATTCTCCAACAATTATCCACCAGAAGGACATTATCAACCACTCTTCCTCGGAACAATGCATCACCACCTCCTTCAGCACCAAAAGAGAACAGTTCGTATAGGGACGGGGTTTGTCTGCTTATTCCATCTCTATGATATTCATGAATTGACCGCGACTGGCAGATGTCGCGATATAAAACCTTCGTGAGTCCGTTCGCCAAGGTGTTCCTGGGGGCCATCTTCACGTACCAGGTGATTTACTGGACGTGGTTGAAGTTGGAGACGGATGAGATCAAGGTTGAGAAGACCAGTATGTTCTCTTTCTACGCTATGAGTATTGGCAGTGGCTAATGATTGACAGAAGAGGTTGCAGCTTTGGAGAAGAAGGCTAGAGAATTGACGAGCGCGGCGAAATGATTGCATTGCTTCATGTTCTTTATTTGTTGTATTATACCTAAATTCATCATGAAGGATCGTAAACCCTGGATCACACAATTGATTCACACTGTACAATGTGGGTAAGAGTATATATATATATAGCAGACGAATCCTAGACAATACTAATGCAAGAAACTCCAAAGCAATTCAACTAAACAATTCCGGAACCGGTTCCAAATAATCGCACTCCGTGGAATCACAATCTGAATCCTCGACAGAGTTTCTTCTCCTGGACTTCCGGGAATCAGTACCAGGGCTAACTCTCCGTCGCTTCTTCAACCCAATGTCATTCTGTTTCAGGAACATGGCTTTGCCTGAACCATCGTAACTCATCCGGTCCCACAGGCAAGTGCTGCGAGGGCTCTCGTCATCATCATTTTCTTCATAATCCTCGTCACTCGTTGCTCGCGTGTCGTATTCGGTATCTGTGTGTTGTTTCTTCGTCATGTGTCCCAATAATGGTAGCCAATCGCCAATGCGCTGGCCCTTCTTGATGTGCTGAGAGTCGATATGGTTGAATCGCTCATTCCTCGCCGCCAGACCACGGCTGCGGAGAGGTATGATATCCCGACAAAATCCACACCAATATTGTTCTTGTCCGTTCGGATCAAGATAGCTGTTTTTCATGGCCATTTGCACGACATCCTCATCTTCGCAATGCTGCTCCCGCAGGTGTTGCACGTACACTTCCTGTTGGTCGAAGAAGCGGGCACATGTCACATGGCTATTGTCCGGGTCTGGCATGGTACAGCGCCAGCCTTGTAAGTGAAAATGCTGCGAGCTCTCATGCCGCTTCCAATCGGCCTTGCTACCAAAGGTCTTGTTACACCCATTGAACGTGCATCCGTATGGCCGTTCATGACGTTTCTGGTGTTTCCTGGTTGTTGTTAGCGATTTCACCCGTTCACAAGTGAGAGGTGTCTACATACTTCATTTCACAGCGCAGCCTCGTACGCTTCGGACAATGAGTGCACGTGAACCAGCTCTCCTTACCAGCCTCTGGTTGCGGATCCGAAGCAACTTTTGTAGCAGATTGGTCGGATGACAGCTGATCTAATGCGGCAGCGAAAATCTTCTGGAGTAGCTCTTTCTTCCGACCACATAATTCCGAGTTCGGATCCATCATGTCAACTCCCTCACCTAGTTGCTGTTGCTGCCTGTGTTGGTTGCGGTCCATTAGTTTCGACATGGCGTTGATTACACTCCCCGCAGCTTCGGTGACAATGGTTTCCACGTTCCTATCTCTAGCAGTTTCAGTTGAGCGGATGCTGTCTGTTCTCATTCGTGGTGGTGGCTGATCATTGGACTTGAGTAGCGGTGACTGAGTCGTTATTTCGTCATGAATGTAAGACTGCATCGGAGGAGCAACAGGACTACTCTGAAGACTCGTAGTGCCATGACTGGATTCACTGATCACCGTTTTCGAGGTTTCAAGTTCTAGTGACCATTGGAAATCCGAGCTAGTAACAGTTTGGCTTGGGATGACGGCAGTGCAACTATCCTGTCGCCCAAAAAATCCCATATCGTTCCTCGGCAAGCCATCCGGGATTGCCGTTTGTGTTTTGACATATTCTTGGTACCACTTTTCGGATCTAGACCCAAATCTTAGTCCCATTGCCGTGCTTGCCCATGAGGAATGGCAGAACTCACTTCTTCAACAACTCCGCAGCATCCTCATTACCGTGCATCCGCGTCAGGTGCTGTTTGAAATTATCCAGACGTGGCCACATCTTGTCTTTGCGCGTGCAATTTTGTCCAAAGCACATATATATGACTTTGGGGCCACGCATAGGCTCTTTTTTGTGGACACATTTCTTATGTCGGGCCAGATCATTGATGGTACCGAAACCCTCTCTGCGGGCACAGTTTGGTTCATCGCATTTGAACAATTTCTTATGTCTTGCTTCGTGTTTCCTGTGCACAGTACATATCAGTCCGAGAATTCCCTCACTTTTTCCAGGGAATGATGCATGTACCTTTTGTCAGACGGACATCTTCCACTCCATTTGCAATTAGGATGATCGCATTTGATGTATTCTGGGCCTGACCCTGACTGTACAGTGCCTTCTTGGTTATCCTGATCTGGACTGGAGCATGACTCTCCCGTAGATTCCAGGCTTTGGGGCGATGCGAGCTGCGGACTAGATGCCGTATCTACCGCGTAGGACGAGGCTGTTATGGTCGAGCGCGTCTTATATCCCGAGTCAGATGATTGTAAGCTGCTATTGTATTGACTAGCACTTTCAGACGGCGTGCTGTGCTGATACGAATAGGTTGGACGTAGGTCGGTGGGCACCGGTGGCAGGTTGAACAGTGGTTGGGGATTTGTCACCAGTAGCGGGTTCCATGCGTCCCAGTGTCGTCGGGGGTCGGAGTGTTGCGAAAAATCAGGGGACGCGGTAATGGGCGAAGAGAGTAATTGAGGGTGCGATGGTAAACATTGAGGTATAGACGTATGTGTGTAAGCGATGGCGGTGGGATCCGAACCGAGATGCAGGCCGAGTAAGGCTGTCGGGTCGCCTAGAGTGAAATCAATGGGATCATCGTGCGAAGAACTTGCTGGCATGATTCCCTGGAGATCATGACTAGAGGAAGCCCAAATGCGAGATGATGCCTGTGCAGTCATGTTTAGCACGTTTACCGCAACTTTCGAGGGGACGTGTTGGGGATAAATTCCACATACGTCCATGGTGAGAGATATACCGCTGGGGGTATCAAACACCGATTTGTATCAAAGGCCGATAATAACAACAAGATTATAGACAAGCAACCAATTGCAAACGGTCGAGGGAAATTCCAAAAAGCGTTGAACAAAGCAATGGATAGATAACAAAGTATGTGGATATATATAGAGCCGAGGACAAAGGATGGGGAAGAAGGAAAAATGACAGTCCCTCTGATCGACGGATTTGCGCCCTTTTTGGGTATAACGAAGGGTCGGGATAACGTGTGGCTGACAATTTATCAATCAGAAGAGAGAAAATAAGGAGACGAGGAATGTGTCGTTGCACGTCAAGCGAAGGAATCTTAAATGCCAGAGTTGCTGTCACTGATAGCAAGTCGATGTATGTCCGGATGTGTATGTATGTATGCTGATGCGTCAATCGACCTGAGACAGAAGGGAGGAAGCGAGCTTCGTCATTCCATCATAAACTATCGTCCCATATCTGCAACAAGATGAAACGGAGGTCGGAATAATAATGATAGACGATGAGAGAGAGTTGTTATTGTAAGGTGGAAGGAGAAAAGAGGGAAAAAAAGCAACGAGAAAGAGGAACGTAAGGATCATCACGGGATCAGGAGCATAAGATGATGAATCAGGCTGATCCAATTATGCAATGCAGGCGCACCAGCACAGCCTTCTTTGTCAGGCCTCCAATAATTGCCCGTCTTGGTAAAAGGTATGTAGGACGACTATATAATAATTAAAAAATTACTCGCTCTTGCATACCAATCACCTGCTAATGACCTGTGCAGAAATTTCCAAAAGGGTATCATTATCGTGTACATCAACAAGAAATACTGTCCAAAAAGAGTATGTATAGAATGGAAGTTCGGATGTCGTCCGTGCCCATGCATATCCGCCATTCCCCAATTGATCCTGATTGCAATGCCGTTTCAACCCCCCTTTCGCCTTACATATAATGGTTCTGCATATGATGCGCCATCCCAGAGTCATATGACAAAGATGTGGCTGTCAGATCCGGTTTGAAGTAGTCCTCCTCTGTTGTCGGGGACAGAAACATTGATTCCTGTGCGTCGTAGCCCGTGTCTAATGGTCCGGGAGAGAGCACGACCGGACTAGGGCTGTAGAAGCTGCTCATGTCCGGGTTGCTGCTGACATCATGATTACTGGGTGTATGCGGTCGTGACATTGAATTGAATGGAGGTGGATATGAGACTGAGCTCTGATGAAGGGGAGAGTGATGTCCCGTTTCCGGATGTAGAAACTGCGGCGATGCCAACTCTTCGAACAAATTCATCGACTCAGGCTCTGCGGATAGGAAGCCATCCTGCGTTGTGGACACGGGCTCTGCGGAGAGGTACCCGTCTTGTGTCGTAGTCAATTGCGGGGGAGGATATGTCAAGTTGAATGTTGCCATGTTATCTTGACCAAAGGCCACAGGCATACTCGACTTTTGTCTGGAAACTGCCGCAGGGCTGGAGTTTGTATGTGTAGGCCCCACTTCGCGTTCCTGCACAAGTCCCAGGACCGGTAGAGCAATCTGCTCCATATGTTTAGCCAGATGGACTGTAAGTTTCTTCCAGCTGCTGCACACGTTTCCGCAGAACCGGCACGGCTCGTCCCGCGGGTTCTTAGTCGTTTCGTGTCGGCAATTCTCTACCAATTCCCAGAGTCGTGCGATTTCGCGGTCGCGCTGGCTCTCTTCTCCTTTATTCTTGGTGGTACCCTTCTTCGCCTTTGGCTCCGGCATCTTGTGTTCGCGGACGAGATGCTGCACGAAATTGTCCTTCCGGTAACATGTGTGGCTGCAATCGGGCATCGTGCAGGTCCACCACTCCAGTTGCCGGTGCCGCTCACTCTCGTGTCGGACCCAGTCCGCTTTACGCTTGAAGGACTTGGGCTCATTGCAGCGCTGGAACGTGCAAGTGAACGGTTGTACATCTTCGTGCACGTGCTTGGACCAGTCCGACGGCTTTTGGAAACTCTTCACCTTGAAGCAAAACGGACATTCGAATTCGGCTGGGAGGCGCTGCACCGGTGGCAGGGGAACCCCAGGAGGAAATTGGGCCGCCGTGACAGTGCCTTCGCCAAGGTCCTCCGAATCCTCATCAGCGACATCGGAACCGGGAATCTGAAACTGTGTTTGTGCATTCGCATCCTGGGCGCTGGTCGTCCGAGGGGACAGGATTTTCGCTTCACCGCCCTGTCCAAAGCAGTGTTTCCCAGCACTGCACGAGTGGGAAGCGATGGCACGAGAGTGGCTGGCCTTCTGGTCCACGAGCTTCTTGTACCGGCGAACCTGCTCGTTCGCCAGACGGTCGACCAGTGAGGACGCCAGCCGAGGGTTCAACTGGGTGATCTGCGTTTTGAACCCATCATGTGTCGGAACGGGGAGGTGTGATTGAACTGGGAACTCCATCACCATTCCCTCCTCTTCCTCATCCTCGTCGTCCTCCCTACCGGCATTTCTCCCGTTCCGTGCCTGGTCGATCAACTGCTGCGGCTTTTCTGGGAAAGATCCAGGGCTGGGAACCGGGGAGGGCCCACCAAAGCTAACCATCAGATCTGGCGGAGGTGGCGGGACTTCACTCTTGCTTCTTCCACGGGACCAACCAGCAGGAGGACCGGGCGAAAGTCTGTTCCCACCACCGATGGCCGCCATCGAACCGGCAATCGCAGCCATCGCGCCGCCAGTGCTTATGCTGGTCGACCTTGGGGAGCGTCCAATACTGAGCTTCCGGCGGTTTGAAGACACGCTGGTTTTCCTTTGCACGCCAGCTTGGCCCTGGACACCTTTGTTGTTCGAAGCCGGCGTGTCGAGGGAGAGTTCCATCGACCGCTGCCGTTTCAGCGGGGAAGCAGCTCGAGGAAGAAGGCTTAGAAGACTACTTCGCCGCTCTTTGCCTCTGCCCTGTTCGCCAATTGTCAACTTTTCCATGGAATCACCGCCAACGATGCTGCTGACTTCCGCTTCGTTGACGTGTCGAGTACCCCAAGTGGCCATCCGCGAGGCATTGTCCATTTCTCTAGCTCTTTGCTGGAACTCTAGCATGGCGGCAGTCGAGCTGTCACCCTGGAGGTTATCCTGCCACTGGCGAGCGCGAATGAACTGGCTAGGCAGGGGATCCTCATATTCCAAGCTGGGTTGGTTGGCGGGAATATCGTGGTCCATTTCATCCTCCGTAGTCAGGAGAATACTGGCAACGGGCGATTCCGACCTGCTTGCTGAGTCGGGTTCACTGGACCCAACGTCGCTCTTTTCCTGAATCAGAATGCCTGGACCGGGAATCGCGAGGCTGTTATACTGAGAGCTGTAGTTGAGATAGTCCAGTTGCAGGGACGCGTCTCCCGTGCTCTTTGCACGACGACGGTGCGCCGGCCGGGCGCCTCGGCCACGAACGCTGAGGAGGTTATCGTCTCCCACCTCGCTCGTGGCTGCACTGACGGTAGCCGTCCAGCTATGAATGTCGGCGGTCTTTTCAAATATCTGGCGATGGACTTCCATGTCGTTGGGGCTGGGCACCCAAATATCTTCTCTCAGAGTTGGGTCCACACCGCCCAGCCCGGTGGTCGTGTTCCGGATCCATGATCCATCAGAGGCACGGGAAATGGACGAGCAATCATCGTCCATGTCTTCGTCGTCATCCATGCCGCCCGGAGAGAGATAGGCGGAGGACGGACGTCGACTGTGGATGGTGGCACTCGGCAAATCGCCTGAAGTGTCTTCCACCATCACAATGGGGCTCCGGGCTCTGGCAGATTCCGGATCTGCATGAGCACTCAAATTGTCGTTGAGTGGAGTGGTGATTAGCGATGGCAGCAGTGTGCCGTTCTTCTGGGAGCCTTCAGGAGACAGGAGCGCATCATTACCAGAAGGAAAATATGATAGATTGCCCAGGTCCGAGGTTGGACTTGTATGTTCGGACAAACTGGGGCTGAGAAGCTGGGCAGCCGGCATAATTGGCTGGGGAGAAGATAATTCCATGGCTTCCAAACCATGCTGCTGTGTCCCAAGCGATGTAGACGAGTTTTGCTGCCAATTATTTGTGAAATCGGCGGGGTTCAAATTCAGGTTCAGGTTCAAGCCCGTCATTCCGTCATCCGCATTGGGAGAGGATAAGCTAGGATTGCTCAAGAGTTCCTCGCCCGGGCCGAAAACAGATGCGCTGCTGTTGTCTGGATGTAACGAGTCCTGGTCGAAACATGATGTATCGATACTGGGTGTAGCGATGCCGTTCGTATGGAAATTTGAGGGAGCCGGAGACGAAGCTGCAGGAATATCATCAGGCGCTGGAGTCAAGCGGATGGCCGACGACCGGAAAGCAGCTTCATCTGGGTCGAGAGGAGCAGAGAGGTAAGGGTCTGAGTAGCTAGGATCTTTGAGGCTGGTTTCGATAGAGGGATGATTTGGCGAGAGTTGAGACGACATGATGATGCTTTCTGTGGCTGGATTTGTTCCTCAAAGAAATAATATCTCTTTTGTCCTTGGGAATTGAAAGGTTGGAAGATAATGCACTTGTTTAAGAATCCATTGACGAGTTGATTATAGTATAAGAAAGCGTGCGTAAGAAGTCCAACGTAGCGAACAAGTAGAATTAATCCGAATACCAAGAGATACGTTTATTCTCCGAAGTACTCGACAGTAAGACGGAGTAAGATGCCTTGCAAGATAAGATGGTTGATAATAGAACGGCCGGCGGTGTGGGAGTACAGACCGTGCCCAACCTGAACGCAGAGCCGCAAAAGAGAAAAAAAAAAAAGCACTGAAGAATGCGACGGAGAAGACGGGGGATCCGGGTCCCTTTTTGTATCTGTAAGTCCGACGGAGGATAGACGGACAAGCGATCAAACCAGATGGGGCCGGGGAGCAAGACGTGAGCACCCGAGGAAATTAGTTCAGGGACTAAACGGGTAAGTGATAAGGACGATGAGGGGGGATAATGAAGAGTTGACAGAGAAAAATAATTCCGTATGAAAAAGTAGTAGAATGATGAGGGGCAGTGAGAGTGGAATGTTGTATGCTGAGCCACGGACAATGATATTGAGTTGGGAGAGAGAAGAGAGAAGAGAGAAGAGGGAAGAGGGAAATGGTCCTCGGTGCTCTGGGCTTTGTACTCCGATAGCGCTTCATGACTGACTGACTGACTGACTGACGACGGCGGCTCAGCGAACAAGCAAAAAGAGCCTCAACCCGACGACGGACAGACCACCAACAGACACAAGTGGAGAAGAGAAGCGAGTCGGGCACCGGCCCAGGGGGGGGATTAATATGGAATGGATCATCGACTGGCGCAGTCCGCAAAGCGAAATACTTGTAATTTGGTGGTGGAAATAGTGCCCTGTGCTCCTCATCACAGTTAGCGCGCTTCATGATTGGGGCAGGAGAGCGTGACGGATGTGAAGTGCTATATAAAGCAGTTGATCTTGCAGTGACTCGAGTCGGGAAGACCCTGAAGGATTCATTATTCAGGAGCCTGTATTGTTGATGTTGTGCGGAGTGCCCTGAAAATAATAATACTACTTGGAGTCAGTAGTAAATGCAGTAGTGGTGGTGGATGAAGATTAAAAGCCGGCCAGTACTAGTACTCCCACACACAGCTGGAATGTTGATTTGCAAACCATTCCTAGGAGTCCATTTCCGCTCTCCGTACTCCGTATAATACGCGGAAAACTCCGTACGATCAACAAATCCTCGCCGGAATTGGTAACCGATTTGATACCGGATGGGGAATGCATCTTCCGAGATGATTACAGGAGGACAGATCTCCATTTTACTAACTTTTTGCACACTTTTTTTGCGCTGTTGGCGAATGTCATTGATTTTGTTTGACAAATACAACTCTTGACTCCACTGTTCGATCTTTTTTTTTTCCACCCACCAATCACCGCACGTGATCCCACTGTTAGATCAACACTCAGCCCTGTGTGAGGCAGTGTCAGTCAGATCAAGCATGAGCACAGGGCACAAAAGATGAAGCACAGAGCATCTAGTCAATAGACCGTTTCATCAAGCAAAGCCACAGTTGCAACTGACTCTCAGTGGTCGCTCGGTGATCTCAGTGGCCGTGTCACCCAGGAACCAGGCACCGCATCTGCTCAGCCATGTTTCATCCACACTGATTAGGAAAAGGTCATAACATATTATGCGATATGCCATCATAGCTACCATCATAGCTACCATCACAGCCTCAGGATCACAACTAATTTCATTAAAAAAATACTATGGAGTACAGTGGCAAATTAGTAATTAATCAAACACCGACGCTACACCGACTTCCTCTTCCTCGCCAACAGTTCCTGCCGTCGCGCCATGATGATAGGAGAATCCGAATATAACACATTCCCCGCAGAGTAGGTGCATGGTGATTCCCTCTCCTCATCTCCCACAAGATCCTCATGCGCCACCTCGCGCGTGATCTGCGGAAACGTCCGGAGCAGCACATGTCCACTACCACCTCCCTTCTTACCCGTTCCATATTCCTCCCAGTCCTGGTTCGAGGCTCCCTCCGCGTCCGGCGCCGGTAGACTGGCCACGATGAGTCCCCGCTCAACCCGCGCGTGTCGCCAAGTCTCCGCAGCTAACTTGACGACCTTCCGCACGCCCATCACCAGTGGATCGAGCTGTGTCGGGTCGGCAAAGTGTTTGATGTGGTCGACGATCTCGTCGACTATAACGGAGGCTGTCATGTTGATGGAATGTTTTGCGTCTGGGGCTGTGTAGGCCGCCTTGAGCGTCTGCTGGCGCCAGAAGGCTTCGCGGCGGACGGACTTGCGGCGGATGTCCATTGACAGCATCTGGAAGAAGATGTCTGCGTTGTCGTAGCGGCGGCCCAGGGTGAAGAGGAAGGGCTGGAATATGCGGTAGTTGAGTGTCTTGGAGATCACATGTTGGATGTAGGCGGATCGTAGTTCGCGTGATGCTGGCATGTTGTCGAGGAACGACGGTAGTTCTGACGGGACCTTCGCCAGGACACTCTTGGGAGGATCGATGGGGAGGTATGCAAAGTGCTCCTTTGACAGTGTAACAATAGAACGGCGGAGTTCATCGAAGGTTTCCAGACTAGAACTTTATCAGACCAGTACGTTGAAAAAAAACATGGAAGAAGCTTCTATTCGACATTGAACGTTGGACATTGGACATCATCTCATCATATCATCATCATAACATACTCTATAAAGACAGGATAGAGAATAATAAAAGTGTTTACACAGAAGAGGACATTGAAAAGAATCCCGAAAAAGAAAGAAAACTCCTATGTACGGAGTACTAGATCACTTACAAGAATTCATCACCCTTGGAACTCTTTAGATCAGTCGCCTCTCCAAGGCTGTTCAGGGTCTTCGTCAAGCGTTCATGATCTTTACCCAAGTTCTCCATGGTCGTCCGCATCTCATCCATTGCATGCTGCAGTTGACTTTCCTTATAACTGCAGTCGCCTTCCAGTTTCTGCTTTTCCTGGTCCACGTTGGCCAATACCTCGTCCCTGTGCGAGAGCTGGGCCTCGAGGTCGGTACGGTGCTCTTCCCATTGCCGCTCTTTGTCGCTAAATGCGGCATTAATGGTTTCGATTTCATTTATGTAAATCTCGCGAGTCTCTTCGAATTCCTTGTGCCTGGTGTCTAGATCGTCTTTCGTGTTTGACAACTGGGTTTGTGTCGACTCCAGTTCCGCATTCTTCGCATCAAAGTCTGCCTGGAGAGAATCGTGGGCTTCCTGCATCTGCCGTTTTTGCACCTCATACTCGTCTTTCATCGCTCTTTGCTGATCAAGCAACTTCGTCTCGATAGCCTTCATGGCTTCTCTATACGACGTAGCTTCTTCAGCCATGACCCTTTCAAAAGCATGCGTGAGCTCCTGTTCCTGTATCGCGAGAGCTTCCTTGTGTTCTTGCTTGAGGGCTTCGGTTTCCCTATCATGGGCGTCTCTTTCCTCCTTCAAGCCATTATCCGACTTAGCGACCTGGCACTCAAGCTCAGCGTTTTGTTGTGAGAGCTCCTCATTGGACTTTTGCGACACAGCAAAAGCCTCCTGTAGGTCTTTGTGCTTCTCGTCAAGGTCACCCAATTCCAATCGAACTTCGTTGACAGCATGCTTTAACCTGCTGATTTCTTCCGCATTGTCGTTTGCAGCTTTTCGCATCTGGTTTTGTAGCGCCTCGATGTAGAAGTCTTTTCGCATTGTCGATTGTTCGTATTGAGTTTGCATTTGTTTGATCTCCGATTCACGTGCTATGAGTTTGTTCTGTGTGGTCTTGTATCCATGAAGCAAGCGGCTCAGGTCCGGGATGGCATCGTTGAGCCTTTGGAGAAGGAATATATTCTCGCCATCGACGTCAGACTGTGGCATATGCCCTTTAGCATCGTTGAATTTACCGTCAACTCCATTTCCGTTCATCATAGACAGATCACGCAGGTTCTGAAAAGAAGATGACATGAAATTCGACTCAGAAAAACCACTAAACCGACGATCGTGTGCAAGCTGCTGCTGCTGTTGCGGGAACATCGAAGGATGACCTTGGTAAGCGTTTTGCGTGTACGGAGGCAAGTAGCCACTCGCACTAAGAACCGGTGACTGGAAAGCTCCCCCAAGTCCCGAATAGGCACCGGGAAACATCGACGGGTTCGGATGTCCCATTTGCGAATGCGAATGCGCTGTTTGGTGCGGGGACATCATGGGAGAATAATAAGGGCGCGCAAGAGGACTGTGGATCTTGGGCATAGGTGAATGGGCCCTATACGTGGGATATGCTGGCTTCTGCACGGGAGATGCAAGTTTCTGCATAGGCGAGAGCGATCCTGACGATGCGTAATTGGGCACAGATCCACTGTTTCTGTGCCCTGATGATGTTGCTTGTCGTCCATGCGACTGTGCAGGAGAAGCAGCCCTTTGAGAAGGGATACTGCCTTGTGACGATGGTGAAGGAGGCAGGACAGGCTTCAGAGGGGACACAGGCACGGGCTGTTGAATGGCTGCAGAGGCGTCGTCCTGTTCAATTGAAGTTGCAGCTGTAGGCGAAGCAGCTCGTGGAATAGACGACGCGGCCCGTGACACGGATGAAGACGGTGCAGTGCTGGGAGTGGGTTCGCGGTTGGAGAATGTAGGTTGCTGTACAGGCGAGCGCTGCGTCTTGAATTGATTGGCCTGGGCCACGCCGTTTTCAGAGGGCCCTGCAGGTTTTTCAATTTCTATTGATGCCCCTGTCTCTGCAGGTTCTGTGGCCTCGGCCTGTGCAGGCTCTCGTTGTTCCACAGACTGCTCGGGTTCTATGTCATTAGGTGGCTGAGCAGGCGACTCCACGGCCTCAAACACAGTCGATTCTATAGGAGCAGCTGCTTCTGTAGGTTCTGTTGACTCAGTGGGTTGTGCAGACCCAACAGGCTCGACTGGCGTAACTATTTTTGTATGAGCCGTATCCTCCGTAAACTCGACAAGTTTTGCGGTTTCCGAATTCCGATCCTCAGTTGCATCATCGTTGGTCTTATTGGAAATGGAATCATCGGGTATGTCAGTATGGGCATCGTCGGTGGTGTCATTGACTGTATTGTCCTGCAAGTCGAGGACCTTGTCCGGTGTTTTCTCCGGTATATCGTTTTGTGTCGAATTTGTTGTTTGATTGGCCGTGTCGTCGGTGTGGTTATTATCGATGCTCACCTCATCACCTTCAGCACCAGGAGCGTCAGGTACCGATGTCTTTAATGGTGTCTCTGGAATCGAATGTTGTGGTGGGTCGGAAGGTCCTGGAGCATCGTCCGATGCAAGCTGCTCCGCAGCAGGCTGTGGTTGTTCCAACACAGCTTCGGGTTCTGGAACTGGCTCTGCAGCGGGTGGTTCTTCTGGGTGCGCTAACTCCTGTGTCGATTGTTGTTGTGGTTGTTGTTCAAGAGTATCGGTCTGCATCCGATTTCCAGACACCTCTTCGGCCATTTCCACCTATGTTTTGACTCTTCCCTCTTCGATAGAACAAATGCGGTGCAAGATTCAAGTGGTGTAGAGAGACGTGTTTCCAGCAGAATAAAAACTGAAGTCGTGAAAAGGGAGCGTAATTATCAGCTAAGAATTCATTGGATGTTGTTGATTCAGATGGCCGTACATTTGCAAGCGCATGCGGCGGCCTCCAAGATATACTGTGATTAGACAAGGATACGGGAGGGTCCGATGCCTGATGAGGTCAAATCACTTGAATATCATGCAGCAAAAAGGGAATGTATTCCAAGTGATGAGTACTTCTAGACGTGGCGTTCTGCAAGTCGGGACGAATAGATAGAATACACGAAAGAAAATCCTGTCGGTTGTCAATGCTTTTTCAAGCATCAGGGGAACTCCGGACTGATATTGATTCGCGGTGTCCAAGATGATGTAAGGAAACCCAAGGGGTGAAATCCAAAGAGTGCCCAAAAACGCAGAGTGCCAACTAATAATTCTATTGATTAAGACCCGAGAAATCGAAGCCAAAAAGGGAAAACAAAAGCTCGCATCGCGACTAAATGGTGGGACAAAATACACCGCATCCAGATCCAGCGAGACAGACCGCGGACCGAGCCTTAGTCGTCACTGTCGACTGTTGATACCACCTGAGAACGATTCAACCGGACAAGGAGCGCAAGAAAAAGAAAGCATAGCCAATGCGGGATCAATCAAATTCATAACCGGCGTAACATCAGGGACCGTGCCCCATGAGAACATTGGGCATCAATTGAGAGCGAACTCAAACCCCGGGGATTTTCTGTACTCAGTATGTACGTATCACGGAGCAAGACGAGGTGGAGACGACTAAACAACTTGGATGACATGTCCGCTTGACAACCATACGCTTCAACGCTTATGGAGAAGTCGGAAGTGGAGAGGAAACCTGCGGCGTGAGGCAAGCTCCGATTATGTTCCCTGTTCGAGAGCCAGTGGCATTCCGCGGATTGGACAATAACAATGTATTAAGCCAGAAGAATCGTTAGTCCCATGCATCATGAGCATCGCGGCTTCCGTTCAATTCCAGAATCCGCATTGGCGTCAGAATAAGATCGCCTGTGCACAGTTGAGGTTGTAGTCCTCACGCCCTAGTCCCGATATGGTAACTCTCACGTGATATCCGACCGCCCGCCGCATTTCGACCTCATCTCCGGATTGCGAAAACGAAGGGCGTCATCACCACGACCTGCTGTTGTCGCTCGGCATTGCTGCCAATTGTCTTATTCTCCGCTCCTTTCCCGTACTTCCTACAGATCATGTTCTTCGCCAGGCGATCGGTGGCCTCGATGCGGCCTTTGCTGCGGAACCAGCAGCCGCAACGATTCGCTTCTCACGCTGCTCACGCCGAGCCAGTGAGCGAGGGCTTCGGTGTACGTATTCTCCGTGGATATTGCTTTATTCTCTCTTTTGGGTTTTACGGCATTTGCTCCTTTGATTTCAATTGGAAGTCCAATGCGTTGCGTTCCGGTGTCTATGGAGTAGTAATATCTCGTACGTGATTTGACGAAGCTAACAGTTGATCGGAAATCATACAGCCCAGTTTTTACGTCGCCGTTGGTACCTTCGCCTCCAGCTTCGTCCTCTACCGTATCCACAAGTCGATACAGGATGCCGGCGAGCAGTCGTGGATCTCCAACCTGATCCAGAAATGGACCCCCGATGAGAAGGTCTTTGAGGAGAGAAATGCTATCCACACCGTGGCCATGGAGAAGGCTGCGTACGACCGTCACCTGTTCCAGAGCCAGCGTCCTGCGCAAGCTTATGACTTGAAGCAGCCTGAGTACGTCTACCATGGTTGTCGTGTTGCCGGCCTGATTATTGGTGACTAACGGTGTTGTTTTTTTAGGGTGAGCTTCAATTCCGGTGCCCCGTGGAACGTCTCTGCCGGCTCGCAGGCCAACCTGAGCGCCGTTGCCGCACACTACGACCGCCAGAACCAGAAGGTCGAGGAGTCTCGTGTTGCACGGTTGAAGGACGGCAAGGTTGTGTCTCTATATGATTAAACAAATCCAATACACGGTCTTTGTTTCGATTTTCTCGAATGATACTAAAATGCACGAGGGTGGAGATAGGTTGTACATATACTGGGTTAGCAATTCATTATCAGGTTCCTTTGTTCGATTGTGGATGCCGTTTTATATACAAGGATGTCAGGGGCCAAGGGGCATCAGTCAAGAATTCGCTATTAAGTAGAAGCGAGATGAAACGGACAATAAGAAGCCCTGTCATGTCTTCATTACCTCAGCCTGTGTAACCTCAAGCACTACCCTGCCCACGCCTTCTGACTTGACATCCACCAATTCCTTCACATCCATTTCATCTCCACTAGTATTCCTCAAAACCGCAAGGAACTCATCCACCCCACCCCCAACTCCGAAATAGACCTTCTTTGCCGCAATGAGAGCCTTGCTCTTACTTTCAGTCGTTCCAGACCGCCGTAACAGCTCGAGCAAGGTCTCAGTAAATGCACCCAGCGACAACGGCGAGTAAATCGTCTCACTGGCAAGGACCAGTGTCCTATGGTTTCCACTAGGAGAATTCGAGCAAGCCAAGTCAACAAAAGCAGGCGACCAAGCACCAGAAATGAAGTCGATGGTGATTCCTCGTTTGGCAAGGTCTTTTTGGAATTCTTCCAGGAGTTCCGGGGTGACGTCCAGTTCCTCTTCGTCTTGTCCCGGTTCTTGCTGCTCTGATGATGGGGCGTTCGTTGACGCTGAGTGCTTCTCACGGTGCTGGTTCCAAGTAAGAAGAAGATTGGGTAGTGTAACCAGACGCAGGACAACAGCATTATAGTCCGCAAAAGTAAAGTGAGTCTTTCGCTGTTGGGTCGACGCGGAGAGAAGCCGCGCAAACAGCGCCAGAGATGGTACTGCCGTGCCGGCACCAACCTCAATAATATGACAATCCCCATCGACATCAGCAACAGCACCATCACCCACAACCCGCTTCGCCAAATCCAGCGCACACTCCCACGTCTTGAAGCCGCCTTCGTAGAAGTTTGGCTTTAGATCACCATGCTCCAGGCCAGAGATCAGCTCTTCGTTATCCTGTTCGCTGTCTTCGGCCATGAGCTGGGTGCGGATGTCAAAGACCTCGCGACGGGCAAAAGTCAGATCATCAAGCTTATTGCCCGTATTGAGTTTGAGCTTGTTGTATGATATTTGAGATGGGAGAGTGGGGATCCATGGGCATCGTTAGCAGACTGTAATCATTAAAGATTCGGGATCCAACTCACCCATTCTCCCATTTCGTGTCTCTTCGCCGCTACCGGCTCGGGAAGGTCATTCTCAACCGGTGCAGAAATCGAATTCACCTGGACAGGCTGCTCAACCTCAGAGTCATCAATATCGATATCGTCGCCAGAGAACCCAAAACTAAATGCCATTCTTGCGGATTGATGTTTAAGATGAGGTTAGAGTGCTATCCGATGCTCTATAACGAATCCCGCGGGTATAATTTTTTATCTTCGGCGGGGCAATATCAGATATCTCTTCTTGCCCACGAGGTATTATTGTAGCCAATGTGGATTTCTTCAATTGCTGCAACCACGAGGAATCAATATTCCAACAAATTGGACCAATCAAATTCGACGATGGAATTCTGTTCTGTGTTGGATCTTTTCCTCAAAAAAATTTTGCCGTGCATTATATGGATTACTAAGCACAATGGCTGCATTACTGCATAAAAATCAAACTAAAAAAGTAAAGATATAAAAGAATACAAGATGATGCTCTATTAGGTACGCGTGTGATGCATTATGGCATAATCTGCCTCTATTAAGTTGATGCAGGTTTGCTCGAGTCTATGGATATGATGTCGTATGCTTCCCAGAGAGAATCCTTTCGTGTTTGGTCTATGAGCTGGCAGTGACAGCCTTCTCAACTGCCTGAAGTACATCCGCCCGAAGATCTTCGGCATCCTCAACGCCGGAACTGATACGAATGAGATCGTCATAAACACCGGCGGCCTCGCGCTCTTCCTTGGGAATACCCGCATGAGTCATACTCGCAGGAACTTCGCAAAGACTCTCCACACCTCCAAGACTCTCAGCCAAGGTGTACACCCTAGTAAACTGGCAGAATCGATGAGCGGCCTTTTTACCACCCTTGATGCGGAAGCTCAGCATACCACCACCCATGCCGTTGCGGTGTTGCTTGATAGCAATTGCACGATTGGGGTGGGAATCTAATCCGGGGTAGTTGACGGATATGACGTGAGGTGAGGACTCGAGGGCTTTGGCGACGGCTGTTGCGTTTATCGTGGCCTCGCGAGCACGCAAGTGGAGGGTCTTCAAGCCACGGTGGGCGAGCCAGCAGTCGAAGGGAGAGGGGACGGCACCGATAGCGTTCTGGAGGAATGTAAGGCGTTCTTTAAGTTCGTCGGAGTTGAAGGCTGCGACACCCATCAACACATCCTAATATCATTCAGCAAAGATTCCTTGCATCGTGATTACGGGTAAAGCATACAGAGTGGCCGTTAATATATTTCGTGACGGAATGAACCACAAGATCAGCACCGTGGTCTAATGGGTTCTGCACATAAGGACTCATGAATGTGTTATCCACGACCACTCTGATTCCATATGTATGGGCGACTTCTGCGACTTTCTCAATGTCTACCAAGCCCAGAGTCGGATTCGATGGAGTCTCGATCCAGATCAACTTGGTCTCATTAGGCCGGATCAACTTCTGCACTTCCAACTCGATGCTATGACTGAAAGAGACATCCACACCATGGGCTGAGGCAACCTTGGTGAAATATCTATGCGTGCCTCCATAGACATCAGAAACCGAGATAACGTGTGATCCTGCTGCCAGCGACTGGAGAATTGTAGCGGTAGTGGCAGAACCAGAGGCGAAAGCCAAAGCGTATTTGCCATGCTCGAGCGCTGCGACAGCCTCTTCAAAGTTATCTCTAATGATTATTGTAAGCGTACTGATCTTCATGATTCGATATCCTCATTTAGCTCACCTGTTGGGGTTTGAGCTGCGAGTATATTCGTAACGGCCAACAGGGTTTGCAACGTCTATTTGGGCAAAAGTGGTTGACAAAGAAATCTAAAATTTTGTCAGTCGCAACTATCGAAATATCCGATCAGGGGACAACTCACAGGAGCAATCACTGCGCCTGTTGTAGGATCGTGGGGAGATCCAGCGTGGACAGCCAAGGTCCCAAAACGGGCCTTATCTGATGCTGAGATATGGCCGTTCGCTGAAGAGTGGGCAGTCATTTTGCTTAAGGCCTTGTGATTTGAGTAAATAGAGAAGAGAATCAAAGATTGTGCGAGGTTGATGAGGAATATAAGCAGCTGCAAACAGCTATAAATGTTGTTGATATGATATCACCCCGCTCAACGGTTAATCAGATCTGACAGCGCCGGCAATGTCAATGCTCCAGTGGAAGTAATATCAAGTAGGAAGAGAAAGAAAAAACGAATAGAATATTGGGAAATGTTGATATTTCATTCATTTCCACGCACATCATATCAGGAAACTATGAGCACTCCGGTATTAACCGAGTCCCTTGCTTTACTCCGTACTCCGTATGCCGGACAAAGACGCCGATTACTACGGAGTGAAAATTTGCTACCATGTATGGAGGAGATTGCTTATTTGAAGTATCTGGAACATTATTCCAGCGTCCATAAATCCCATCCAACTCGTTAATGTAATTTGAAACTAAAGAAACGCAAACTACCACCAGGAAATCGGACCCAAACCAGCCATCTGCATCGAGCCCTTAAAAACGGCATTAGCATGGACAGTCCTTCTTGTACAAAGGAAAGGATATATTATCACTTACAATAATCGAATACGGAGGCTTTCTTTCGGTTGCTGCTGTGTCCCCAAGGTCTGGCGCATTGGGAATTTGGTCGTGCCATTCTTCCATCTCCACGCGCAGCCGGACAATTTCTCCTACATCGAAATAGAACGACGAACCGTCCTCGCTGTCCCAGATCCAGACTTGATCTGCGTAGTCGCTGTTCATGCATTAGTTGCATTCTTGTAGGAGAATTATGCGGATGCTCACAATCTGGCGCCCTCTAACAAAAGGTCTGGGGGCACAAAGATGTCGTTGAAGAATTCGACACCAACTGTAGTATGCGCATTAGCTCGAGACTTCTGCATTAACTGACTCAACGGGGACCTACTCTTGATCCCATGCTCCGTAGCACTGGAGATCTTCCCGAGTATGATCTCTCCCTTGAACGGCCGGAACACAATCAAACGAAATTTGACTGTCTAGGGGTTAGATCACGAATATCCCTTGAACAGCGCGACACTCACCATTAACGTTGACCAGACCTGTCCCGTGACCGATAAGACCGTCCGAAGACTCTAATAAGTCGTAGAAGCCGATACACAGGCCGATTTTTTGAATCACCTTGGCACCTATTAGTCCAAGGCAAACCTGCATGGCACTGAGATCATAGACGCACCTTGTTGGCATATTTCTCGTTGATATTGTCTTCAATAGCAACCGCACTATACTTGGAAAAGTCTTCTGGGGAGATCTGGATCAGATCGGAGATGGTAGTCTATGACAGCGATTAGTCCCTGTCTGCACAAGGCTAAAACATGCGACTTACCAGAATGAACATGATGAACTATAGGGGGTACTATGGCCAGCACCAAAGCGATAAAAGATATCCTAGTTGATCTCACACGGCAGACACGATACAACGAGGATTGCATGTCATGTTCGGGTTATCCACAAGAACAACAAAGTCAAATATTAGATATCCATGCTGTATCGCTGTTCAACAATGCAAGTATCCCAAATATCTCTTTTTCTTCAATTTCTCGGCCAATCGCAGCATCCGTTCGATTTTTTGCCCGATCGAGTCAGCAAGTCACATGACCACAATCGTTCTGCGCTCGGAACGGAACAACGCTCGCTGGCCGCAAAGAAGTTGAGATCGAATTTCAAGAAACCCGTCAGAATGACTTGAAGGATGGCGCTCGTCCTGTCATATTTGAAAGGACTACACAAACACTCCCCATCATGAGCTCCCAGGGCTTTTCTTTTCCTCCCCCTCCTCCGCCTCCACCCCGGCAACAGCAGTCACAGCAGCAGCATAACCATGCGCCACAGTACGGACAAAGCTATCGTGGCCAACGGGGTGGACGGGGTGCTGGTGGAAATTCCAGAGGCCATGGAAGAGCTCAGGTGAATAAAGGAGGAGGCAGAGGAGGCCATTATGCAGCACCTTCTCCAGCGTATTCAACGAACCCTGCTCCTCCGTCTGTTAGCTATGCACCGATGAACTACGCCGGTTTCCCGACTCAACCTCTGTCTACGGCGCCTACACCAGCAATTGCAGCACCTCAATACGGTTCCAGTTATCCTCCGACATCGACCGCATTTACGTCCCCGCAGACCTTTTCCCAACCAACCGCAGCGCAAGTCTCTCCATACCAACACCAAACGACGAGCTACGATGCGTACAATCAAGCTATGGGGCAGATGGCACAGGCATATGCGGCAATGCCATACCAGCATGCATCCCCTGGTAGGCCTTGGGGTTATGGGCAAACTGCGCCTACAGGGACGTTCCCTGGAGCCCATCAAGGAAATGCTTGGGGACCGCAACCGTTTAATAATAATGCTTACGGCAACAACATGTCCAACGGCGACAAGCTGATGAAGCATCATAACAAGCGAGACCATCCTTCGGCATTTGGAAAACCACAGTCAATCGCACCTCGAGTTCCCGCACCGCCTCCCGTTCCGAGCTTTGGAAACCCTTTACCATCTAAGCCACCGCCACCTTCGGATGTTACATGGAAGCCCAAGAAAAAGAGAAAGCACAATCAGCTTGGTCTGACCCCAAAGACAGAGGACCACGAATCTAGCGAGGAGGAAGACGATGTAGACGAAGAGTCAAAGCTGGCATCTGGGAGCGGCGGAACCGCTAATGCACCGCTTCGGTTTACCTACAGGGGACGTACGGCAACCCTCAAGACGCCGGAAGAGATTGCAGCATGGATCGCAGAGCGGAAGAAGCGATTCCCAACCCAAGCTAGGGTTGAAGAAAAGAAGAAAGCCATGGAGGAGGCAAAGAAAGCCCGGGAGGAAGCTATGAAACAAAAGAGAGAATCCCGAAAACAAGAAACAACAAAGCGGCCCCAGAAAGATACTCGGGAGCGACAGCAGCAACGTATACCGGGAGATCCGGTTGATGCAGTGGCTAAGGCAACGGAGAAGGCCGATAAGCTACGTCGGAAACTCGAGCGGGAGCAGAAACGGGTTGCCAAAGCCGAAGCGGACGCAGAGCGGGCCCGACTCAAGGTGGAAGAACTACGAAAGGAATCGACAGGTCTCAGTAAAGATGGAGATGTGTTTCAAGAAGCCCAGTCGTCAGCCACCCCGGCGGGACATGTCTCGGGCGAACCAGCCAAACCAGTTCACGATAAGGAAGCTGCCAAAGTCACTGATACGACTGATGATAACGATTGGACATCTTCAAGCGGATCCGACGAGTCCTCGTCGGACTCAGATAGCGATGAAGATGAATATGCTGATAGTGACGGCTCAGCGCCAGAGGAAATGACATCTCGCCGCGAGGGACCGGAAAAAGTACCACCACCGCCCCGTACGAATGTCAGAAAACGAGTATGTCGCCACTTTGCTCGTAACGGACGATGTCTACGAGGAGACGATTGTAACTTTTTGCATGAATTGCCGGAGCGGAAGGCCAAAACGAAGCCAGCAGCGCCGCAGCAGAAGGAGAAAGGCCGGAAAGGACTGTTGCAGATGGTATGTGCTATTGGCACCCTGCATCGTATCACAATACGAGACTTATAACTGATAAATTGGTCACAATTAGCTACTTGATCGTCAAGAAGAGGACGACAATCATCGGATCATGGAGGCGATCATGGCTCTAGGGGAGAACGGATTACTGGATGAACCGACCGTTTCGGAGAATCATAGGCAACCTCCGAATCCTGTCAACGGAAACGCCACAACTGTCTCAGACAAAGATAACGCTGCCACAGCCGCCACTGCTGGTATTGAACCCGGCATTCAAGTCCCAGCAAACCAGGAAGAAATCATAGCCGGTCCAACGCCGACGGCCGACGGAGATCTAGCCTCCGCTGCGGCAATTTCGTGATTATTTTTGGGCATTGTACTTTAATCGCGAACTTACTTTGTACACTATTTAGATACCTTCTCTTTAGAAAAAAACTTTGATGATAGACCGAAGATTCTCCTCGGGCCGTTTTGTGCATTTTCTTTGTGGTTTTTGCGTGTTGCCGTATCTCGGGCTCACGTGGTCCGAGTCCCCCAAGGAAATTAAAATATACACCAAAAAACGGCTAGTAACGCCGATACCGGGATCAGCCCCCTGACAGGCACATTGCCTTATGCGGGGCCCACATGGCTTAATCTTAACAGGACCAGGTGGGTCGTTATCTTAGCAAATGAGCATCCTCATTGGCTAATCCGTCAAAGAAGCACCAAAAGGGTTCGTCTGTTTGGACCCACTAGTCCCATCCGAGACTAGCTCGACTGGTATGGCATGGTATTGCCCAATCAACGGGGGTCGTCCGCCGTGTAGTTTCCCAAAATGAATATTACGACCGGCAGTGCGGACCTTCCAAATTATGTACAACGACCAAAGGCTCCTTTCGTTTTTATATGCTCTTGTCCCCGGTGTTCTTCGTCTCTTTCTCTTCTCCTCTCCATCATCCTTCTATACCGCATCCTTGTTCCTTGTATATTATCTTCGTATACTACTGTCTCATATATCATCCTCTCGATTACCGATTCAATCTTACCTTAACCGTTATCTCCTCTAGCAACACAGCTATTCTCAATCAATATGCGTTCCAACTTCTACTTGGCCATCAGCGCCCTTGCCACTCTCGCGGCTGCTGACAATCCGAACGCTTTCAACATCCCCAACGGTGGCTACAAGTTCGAGGTTGGCGAGCCCACTACCCTCAAGTGGAGCCCTACCACCGATGGCACGGTCTCGTTGAAGCTCCAGTCGGGCGAGGTGTCGACCCCGGAGTCGGGCAGCACCATTGCTTGTGAGTATACCCCATCATTCTTTCCAAGGAGTTTGAAGTTTGTTGACTGGATCTAGCGCACATCGACAACTCGGGAAGCTACACCTGGACTCCGTCCGAGGACATTGAGAACTCGGGCTACACCATTGAGATCATCGACGACTCTGACTCTGGTGAATCCAACTACCTACCTCGCTTCACCGTGTCTGGTGCCACCGCTTCCGCCTCTGCGAGTTCCTCCAGCACCACTTCTTCTACGGCCTCCAGCGCCTCGACCTCGTCGGAGAGCTCTACCTCTGCCTCCGCTTCGACCATGACCACCATGACCAACACCACTAGCTCGCCTTCGGCTACTGCTTCCACCACCACCACCGGTGCCTCTTCCACCGTGTCAAACACCTCTTCTACTTCCTCCGCTGAATCATCTTCCAGCAGCGCTTCTGCCTCGAGCTCTGCGTCTGCTTCTAGCTCCAGCTCCGCCAGCGCTGCCGACGCTACGGCCTCTGATACCAGCGCCGGTATGATCAACCGGGTTTCTGGCGGTATGATGGCCATCGTCTTGGGTGCCATTGCGCTCATGTAAGCCACATACTTATTAAGATATGTTTCGATGCCGTGTTGGGTATATAAAATGGAGGATTTCCTATGATTCTTTTCTTGGTACATAACTTTTTTTTCCCTTGAGGATCGTTCCATTCGATCACTCGATTATACTTCTTTTCTGGGATTGGACAATGTTTGCTTCTATAGTCTTCTCATGGCTACTAGGAAAAAGCGATACCATTGCATTTTTGTGATTCTGTTTCTATTAATAATGTTTGGGATGGAACAGATTAGATTAGTTCAGTGATACCTTCTGTACGTTAGCTAGTTACGCGAATGAGAATTAATGGGATGCCAGTACTGGCATAGATTGCACGGACACATCACTCTCGGAGACCGTTCCCGTAGAAAACTTTTTTGCCCCTGATAATCAAAAAGCTCTGTTGACTTTGATATGACGATCGACAACAATAGCCGAAATGTGGCGGTGAGCCAATCAACATCGGTTTCTCATTATCTGCAGATCCAGGTAAACATTATCAGAGGTTATCAGCTTGATTAAAGGCTATGCCTTGGTTATGAAGTTGTAAAAGATACATCAATTAGGGGATGAACTGGAACTATCAAATTAGTTCAGGGAGAAATTATTATGGACATATTCCCATCTGGCAATATCCTCGAGATGGTATCAACCCGGCTCCATAAACCTAAAATATAGCGCGTAGGGAGTGAGGCCACGGACCCTTGTTACTAATAAATACCCAGAAGTTTTGCATCAATATAGAAGACGGGTACTTGGTAAAGTGATGATCAAAAAGAATAGAATTCTGTAAAGGGCTGGTGCGTAGCCCATTCAACTAAAAACCTGTCTTCTCTGGTTGCCATGTAGATGCTATATAGGATGAAGTATATATACACCTCAACGGTGTCACAAAGCTCCCAGCAATCAGGAAGAGACTGATCATGGCTCGCGGCTTGAGGTCGATTGCGAAATTTCAGGATTATCTCTATTCTCGAGTCTTTTGTACCCGTGCTGAGTATCTTCCAGGATCAGGGAAACCACGTTGCCAATACATCAAAGCGATTGGTCATTGATCATTGAATCCTCCTATCCGGCAATTTACCTAGAACACGCTCCCAGTGGAGCACTCTGCATGTTCGTAAATTCAATAACTGCCTGTAAAGGTCTTAGGACCGTCGTGGCGTTTGCCACCTCAAGTATGTTCGCACGCCTCAATATGATCGATGGTACAGCCTATCCTCATCTGCAGCCACTGATGATGGTAACTGACAGGTTGGTCGAACTATCGAAGTACTGTAGTCAACGTTCATCTCACGAGCTCGCTCGCAGGAGCATAGCGCATATAAGGGATCGTATGCCAATAAAGCAATTCATCTCCAGGAAACTCAAGAATTGTCTTTTGATGCCTTTCAACACCTGCGTTTTTGCAGCAAAGTAACTACGTACCTGCGAGCACTAGGCATCGACTTGGGCCCGTTTTATTCAATGATAGAAATGCATATAGTAGAATCATACTGTAGAGAAGAGACAGATGAGAAAGAGGAAGGGGAGATAGCCAAAGAGGTAAAATTCACATATGTTAAACCCCCAAAACTTCACTCATCATTCACAATGCTCTATTCAGGGGCCCAATTGATTTTTACAGTGGACTTTAGCACTGGGTAGATGAACTAGCATAGCATTATTGCGGAGGATTACCTCGATGCTTCAACAAGTTCTAGGACAGTCCTTCAGAACTATGGTAATATCAATCCAGAACAAACTCATCCACAAAACTGACCCCCAAGATATACACCCGATTGATCCGATTAATGTACTCTGACATGGCTACTCCAGTATGAAGCGGAGCCTCATATAATCGTCCTGTTCTACCACTGTGCCATCCCGGCCCAGGATGCGAATACAGCAGCCACAGACACTGGTACAATGCCCGTGAGCCCATTTTGCACGATTCGTGTTCCGGGCTTTCTCGCAGCACCCGCACTTTCGCGCACAGCAGCCGCCACGTCCGGCACAATTCTGACGCAGCCATTCGCAAGAGTACCACTTCGGGTCTTTTCTGGTTTCTCTGAAGGCTCTGCCGAACAATCCTTCTGGCAAGTTAACTCCAAGTTTTGACTCCGTTTGACAGCAATCCATGTAGTCAGGATTCAACGATTCAAGCTCCCTTTCATAGCACTGGGGCTGCGAGGTAGTAAACTGCCCCTTATCATCCGCACAGAGTGCTAGAAACTTCCACGAAGCCTGTACCTCCCCATTAAGATAGATCTCTCTTCGGACAACCCATCGGGTCTTGATATCTGCTTCGAAAATGCGATGAGAATATGTCAACAAGCTACTTTGCTGGGTTACAGGCATTGCCCCAAAAAGCAGCCACAAGCCACTGTACAACTTGAGCAAGCTCAGCATGTCTAGAATCTTGCAGTTTGATTCGAGTCACAGCATGACTTTGCTTGTGATGCAGGAACTAGGCATTGCGAGGAGATTATTGACTTTGTCTCTGAAGTTGCGCCTGGAGCGCAAGGTATCTGCTAGCTCGCGAGGGTTGCTGGTCGAGTGAAGGCGTTCGTGTCAATCCTCTGGCGTGCGTCTGTGGAATAGCATGTTGTCTGCCATCCTTGGAATGGGATTTGATTTGTATCCGGATCAACAAATATGTTGCCAAGGTGCAGATCTGGATGTGAAATTCTGTTCGATTACTTGTTACACGTCAAGGCGAGGTGCGGTGCCAGATCCATGTAGCGCTTCAGAAGAGACATGTAGTCGCTTGGTGATTCTGGGTTGTCCAATGACCGTTGTGGATCATCTCATCGCCAGATTCCATGATCAGAGCAAAGGCCTTGTTATATTGCCCTTTAACACATTTAACTAGCTTGGTGCCTGTATTGAAATGTCAGATAATAGATAAAGACCTGTCTGCGGTCACCTTACATTTATTCTTGCTGCTGCCAGTGATTTTGATAGCTGCATTTACAAGACTTGCCAGGCGCAATTCGCGACAGCGCATGGCAAGTTTCTCAGGATCTCCGCTCCTAGCCAGTCAGTATATGCGACGATAAAGGATAATAGATGTCATACAGCCACCGATATCGCGGATATTTGTATCGGTCGGCAGGTATGATTTGTCCCTCTGATCCGTCTTCAGTTGTCCTCCAAAGAGGTATTGTCATTTTGAACATATTTCCCTGTTAGCTTGTATTTGGAATACCGGTGTGATTCGAGACAGGTTAATTGTAGTGGAGTAAATCAAGGCGATAAATTCGAGAGGTTATTTTAAACCATGCATTTCCTGAGTCAGCAACGCAGTATGAAGACGCTGTGATACATATAGCCGGTGGAATGTTCGAACAGCCAATGGCGGTATACTTAGGGTTAGCCAAGGAAATTGACTTGCCTAGATTACATTATCTATCATAGTGACTCAAAGAGCGCTGAAGCATATAACGTATCTTTTGTACCAATGGGCACGACTGTTTTGACAGTTTTCTAACCCGCGCGATTAACCGAGAAACGCAACCATGCCCATGCAAGAAGATCGACCATCTATCATGTTTCTCAAGTTTCTAGCAGATAATGCGGCCGATTCGACAAAAGCTTCCAAGACCCGAGGATTAACCTTTAGGAAAGGGTATTACATTTTCTATGGGACTCTTATGGACCCGTCGTTGCTGTCAAAGGTCTTGCAGATATCCGGGTCTCCCAAAATGCGACCTGCTATGGTTGTTGGCTATCACACTAAGCTCTGCGGTCAATATCCTGCGCTATCGGGTGGCCTACCGCTTCACACTGTTCATGGAGTAGCATATGAGGTCCAGTCCCAGGAACAGTTGGATCGTTTGGTCATTTACATGACGGCCACGTATAACACAGTGCCTTGCTTGATTCAATTTCTCGACGGCGATCAGGCTGATGATAATCGTTTTGGGTGATATGTTCATGTGGCGTGGAGATCCTGGAATGCTACAGGGCGGGCAGTTCAACTTGGAAGAATGGTTGCTGAAACAAAGGTCGATGGGCTGAAAAGCGTACCAAACCCGTCCTGTCACGTCACTCGTCTCCATAGTGATTATTGTGTCCAACTGGAGCAGAGAAGTGAGTGTGAACTTAGTTTCACAGTTTACGAGAATGCTCATAATGAATAATGATAGTACAACATATACGTTTCGACTTCCAACCTGCAGGGTCACAATTTTTGCAGCAGCTCAATATTCTTGGTGTAATTTCTCCTTGGAAAATTCGAGAAAGTTACAAATATGACTTGAAGCACTCCTTCTTCTCTATTGTTCCGCGGAAGATGTTGTCGAGTCTCACTGCACATGAGGTTATCATCGTATCATCAATCATATTCCTTATCCTAGTTATGCTGATCTCAAGTGAAAGAACTTTTCATCTTATTCAAACACTAGAGGTAAGCTAACCTTTTTTTATGAAAAGGTCCTTGGATTCATCTCCGGGCTCTTCGACTCGCTGTGCTTCTTCCGTCCAAAGGGCACTTTGCGGCTCAATACGACCGGATTTACCGCAAAGTATAACGGCGATGGTACTTCGTTTTGAGCTGGGTGCCTCATCCGTAGTGAAATAGGTCCACAGACCTCGAATATGGCGTGGAAATCGGTTCAGGTCTCGGAGAGCGCGTATGCACTCGGCCGCGTGAACGAATGATACAATGAACTCCACCCACGGTAGGCACATTTGATCATTGTGGGCGAACGGCCTTGCCGAAACTCAACTGTCGCCTTTCTTCCTTTCGAGAGCTTCAGGTCTTAGGAAAAGAATCCCCGGCCATAATCGTTGATCAGATTTACTAATTCATCGACGTCCTTGCATCCGGTTATTGGCTCGAAGCAGTTTTGCAGAGCTCTACCAAACAGCATTCTATTTGCTTTTCTGTTGCTGGCCACGTAAAGACTACCCCGATGGCATGGATGGACGAGTATCTCAATTGCGCCATTGGAGTGGAGTATAGCTTGCCATATGCTCTTGAGGGTTTTCAGATCTCAACTTGGTCTTTCGGGTGATATGTGGATATGGAGTCCACAGGCACTGCTGGACTTGAAAAATGTTCTAAATTTGTTTGCTCCAAATGCCACGGGGATGGTATCCAAAATGCGGATACGATTTTGACTGGCCCTAGAGTGCAACTAGTCAGTGATGGCAATATATGATAGTGCGATAGCAATACAACAAAAGGCTGTATTTGGTTATAATTCCATCTCCGGCAAACGACAGCTTGAATTGCTGTCAGGCATGTGTTTTGTTGACTGTCCCCTTGGGAGTTCTCTTGCTGTGGCCCTGAATACCATGGATGAAGACAATATCTAGAATGGGATATTCTGGTCTGTAGACCTCAAATCCGAGCTGGTGAGCTTCTGGAGATGCGATCATTTTGTCGAGTCGCTGTCGCATCTTTGATTCCGACAAATTGTTGGAATCTTCTATGAGGCAATTCAGTTAGCTAATTGTTCGAAGTCGGAAGGAAAACAGCACTGCTTTTTCAAAGGCGCCGAGAACGACCATATTGCGAGTCGATTCGTGATAAAAGGACAATATATCTCCCCCTTCATAGATCGCCACAGTGTATCCCCCCAGCCCTCGCGACGCCACTACAACCATCATAAAGATCATTTTTGTCATGACTGGAATCATCATCTGCTTCGGAATTATAGTCTAGAACAGTGTCCACGTCATGCTAATATACTTCCAATTCAGGTATGTATTCGGTCCCGTGTTTTCATGCTTGTGTCTATGTTGTTGCTGACTTATTGCTGTAGATTGTCAATGCGCAAGCTCTCCCCTCGGCATTGTGCAGGACTTGGTGCTAACCACATTAGTGTCTCATCAAAATTGTTTCAGTTGAGGCGGAGACGGTACTTCGTTGGTAGGGGCGCTGGGATTCGATCTGCTTTTTATTCGTTGAGATATGGCGTTCTGTAGGATTAAAGGGTTGTCCATCTGTTCTGGCTGGCATGAAGATGCAAGTTGTCTACGAATTTCACCATCCCTGTGCGTGGAAGATAATGGAAAAGTGGATTTAAGACTTCCATGTTTATGTGATTGCACTCTGCTCTGTATGATGACTCGAGCTACAATACACAAAAAGAACTTGTCATGACGGCCAAAGCTACCTCTTTACTTCCCAAGCGCGTGGCTATCAAAGACATCAACACTTCTACAAACCCGCGTTCAGAGGGCATATACCTCGCCATCTACGATTGGGCTGCGGATGATCGTGGATGCACCCAGAATCCAGTAGACAGATTTAACACTGTTCTATCAATGTGAAGTCATTTCTGGAAAAGAAATGCAGCTTTGATGTAAAACTTTCATGATAGACCATAGTGTCCAGGTCCAGGGCGCTCTGAGTATTCACTGTAGACTCTTTCTCTCTGAATAATACCCACGTCGAGACCACCACAACCATCATCATAATTATCATCACCACCACGACAACAACTCTTGTTATACTAGTCCTATTACTACTTCTTCTACCACTACTGCAACCACTGTGACTCCCATGGCCATTTCAGACGCAGACTTGGCGGAAATTGTCGCGGCGGTCCTTTTCATTCTCACCTTCACGGCGTCCAGAATCGCGGTTATCTCGGCCAGGTACCGGTATGTATCCAGTAATTTCCCTGTAATTCCGAAGCATGTTGTTAGTCCTTGACTGAATGTAATAGATTCCCTCGCTTTGCCTGAGCCTGTTTGACTACCTTCCAACCCGAATGATCTGAGACGCCCCAAGGAGCAGTAAGGAACCTGAATCTCTGATAGTAGGGCTAGGTATCAGATGCTGACTATATTGTGGTGCAATCGTTAAGAGTTCGTTTGAGGAGACCCGGGCCGCCAGTGTTCGGCTATGGAAATACGTACACTCGCTGGAAAGGGGTTGCAATTGGGCGTGTCGGTTGTGCTGTGTTTGTTTTAGGTGAAAATCCAATTAAATTCTGCATTTGAGCTTCATTATACCATATTTTGAGAGTGCAGACAAGTAGACAAAGGAGTGAAGCTATGTAGACTCCTGTACCACACATTCCTAGATAGTACTATTGGTATTCACTATTCATTAATTCGATAGCTTTGGTGCCAAAGGGATTTCTAATGCAACCGACGCCCACTAAGTCATTGGCTGGTACTTAGTTTAGGAGGTTACTTGGCCGGCGAGCATCTCGCAGATTTCGAGGGGGCTGACTCCGAGGGCCCTAACAATGCTTGTAATTTGAATAGAGCAGGATTTTATCCTGACTGGTATCATTTATCGTGAGTGCAGGATGATAGCGGTATTCCTTGATGGGGCTAGGGTCTCGATTGTCGATTGATGACAAGAAAGAGACTAGTGCGTGGCAAACCAAAGACCAACTTATCTATGGGCCATCGTTGAACAATTGAATTTTGTTGTGCCCTGTATTGAGCAAGCATAATGTAGATGGCTTAGTGGATCATTACTCTGAACTCCGTACAGGTCTACGGACATAGGGCTAGCATTCCAAAAAGTGGATCTTCATGATGCCATTAACGACTAACCAAACGCAACAGGTATATCTAGCGCGAAAACCAAACAAGAAATCAAGGCGAAGCTACTACCCACTGGGGAGTAACCTTCTTCAAAAACTTCATAAACTTCCACAGTCCAACAGCATACTCGACATTACCATGCGGATCGACCACTCGTTCCGGGAACGCGATGCCAGCACCGAACAATCCCCGCACAGCCCGACCGCTCTCCGTCATAAACCCACCGGAATCGTGATCAAACTGCGGCTTGTCCAACGCATAACCGTCGATAGACAACTCCGGCAGCGGATCCCGGGTAAACCCGATCGCCTGAACGAGATGCGAGCACGAGGGTAGATGCGCTGCCATCTGCTTCTTCTCCCGGTCAGGACCCCCACTACAATCGATCTTGCTGATGAATCGGCCCGCCTCGGATTTGGACAGGACTTCATCCTCAAGCTGTTGCCGGGCAAAGTCGGCCGCCATACCCTTCAGACCGGTGTTGTCGCGCAGAATCCATCCGTCCATGAACTCTGCGTACCGGAGCGGATGACGAGTGAACCACTTTACGCGGAGCTGGGGATGCGTGGTACGGGCGAGATCGAAGAGGTTGAAGAGAGCGAGGATAGCACTGTGCGAGGCGCCTACGACGGCAACGGTCTGGCTGTGGCAGCGGGGAATGACGGAGACAAGGTCGCTGGGTTTGAGGACAACATCAAGGTCCAGCCTCTGGAGGTTGTCGAGTCCAGCTACGGGAACGGGGAGAGATGTCGGGTGTGATCCAGTGCAGAGGATTAAGCGGGGTGTAATGAGTTGGATCTCATCGGAGGAGCCTGGTCGTTGGACATAGACAGTCCAGTTTGCGTTTCTTGTCTGGTTCGCAGCCACGACTGATCCCCGACATGCGTAGACTTGATCCATCTTGACGATACCGTCGGTGAGGGCGCGCATCATATCAGCGGCATGGTGCAGGTGACAGGTCTTATCTTGGTCGAGTTTGGCCAGCGTAGCGAACGGATTCGGTGTGGGTGTTGAGCTGATAACGTTGCGGAATGGTTGGACGGCTGTCGAGTATGCTTGGAAGAGGGAGACTTTGGTGTTGCTGGGATTGTTAGTTGCTTGCTCGTATTTCGATTCCCGGTGATAACACTCACCTAGGCACCTCGCGATATTGCCTGTTGACACGACCTCCTTGGAACGATGGATCAATCCAGGCGATTTTGCCAGCGAGTTGTCGTTCAAGTAGATTCCCGATAACAGCCAGACCAGCTGGGCCGGCACCTACGACGACTGCAGCGCATTTCTGGGCGGTCATTCTGTAGGCAGAGTATCCGGTGTGTATAAATCGTGTATAATAAAAATAGAATCAGATGAAGAATGGAAAACGAGTAATAACTCAGTAGAAATAGCGAAAGTCGTAAGTGTGACAACAGTGAAGTAAACGGCGGAATCGATCCGGGCTTTATCTCAGCACTGCGACACCGTCAGGGATGAAGACGGAAACACAGGTAGTCACAGAAAGAGTGAAACGGCGTAATTCTCGGAGAAAAGGGACCAACGACGGCACAGCAGGAGAGACGGTGTGCGCATTTCACTCGTCAAGGAAGGAATGCCTCATGCGGTGCATAATCAGCTGACCGGCGTCTTTCCCCCAGAACGCCGTTCACTCGGTGTCCTCAAATGCTTAATGTTATCATTCTGGCACAAGTACGGCGAGTACCGCCTGGACTTCTCAATTCTCCTGATACTTGAATCCCGGCATTGGACAAGAGAAACACGTCACGCCCCACAGGCCCTGGCTTTTCGCTTTCCGTCGGCAAATGGTTAAGTTGAGGGGATTCGCAGTGTCGCGGGCAGGCTTCATTCGCCCGGTGTCGGTGGAAGTTGGGGAGTTGTCATGATGGCAGGTCCACGAGGGAGTGTCGGAATGGACCTAACAGTCTGAATTCGACGACATCTGGAGAAATTCAAGGACATGCGATGAGAGCGAAGAGCGTCTCTTATAGTCAAACCGATTTGTATAGCGGGTCAAGGGGCTTGGCGCAATTGCGTGATTGCGTCTGAAAATGAGGTTATTGGCTTGGGATGTTTTCTTAGTCAGGGCTGAAAATAACTATCCCCGGATTTTCCCAATACGGCATAGAGTACATATCATATCATATCATTAGAAAGCTACACAGTGCTATGTTCATACTGCCCAGAAAACTCGCACGCTTAAGGCTTGGACATGGTTCGCCCATGCGCCAAATCTCGCTCGTGCCCAGACCGAAATCGAATCGCCCGGCCGCATCTCTCGCACCCGTCGTCCATCCAGAGTCGCATGTCCACGGCCCTGAGTCTTTTCAATCTCTTCTGCCTCAGCGGTCCCGGGCTGAATGTCGTCCAAATGATGCCAGGTGATAGTATAGTTTTGGGTTCTCCCTGTGGCAGCCAAGTTGGACTGCAGTTTGTTCCCCTTGGGCATGAAATTTGGTTCGCCTGGTTTTGTTCCGGCTTTTTTACTCTCTTCGTGCTCGTAGTCGATCGAAACGACTTCTGCGTCGAACCAGGTATATGACCCCTGGTATGTACCTCTGCATCCTGGCTCTCCTCCCCAGCCTTGGTCATGACAGCGAAGGGAAAACACGATTTTTCGACAGGGGTGGGCAAGTCGATGCGGGAGGAGCTTGGATAACGACCCGTCTGATGTCTACAGTATTTGTTAGCTTGCTACGCATCAAAACGAGAGATAAAAGGACGCAACGCATACTTTCTCATGATACAGTGGCGCCGTCCTCAGCAGTTCCCGATCCCCATCCTGTCTAATGACAATCTTTCCGTCTATTCTCGCTTCCGTCGATGCCCAGTATTCAGCCGCCTCGATAATCATATCCACAATTTCAGGTGGTATTCCACCCGCCGCAACCTTCCATTGTAGCAGATACCGAACAGTGAGAGTGTCCGAGATACTTGGATAATATGTTGAATCAACGGTATCTTCTGACTCGCTTTCGGAACTTGTCTCAATATTGGGTGCAGGGAATTCCATCTCATCCGAATCCGAAGCTTCTTCCGATTCCACAAATTCGTCTGAGTCAGAACGCTGGTCCGAAGTCTGATCCGGCTGTGGACGTAGAGTATGACGCTGCATTGGAGGCCGCATTTTGTATCCGGGTCTGACGTAGGAGTATGGCGTTAATTATTGATCGATGCAAGGAATGGGCAAACAAGATGGTATCACTAGTTATGTATTGCTGATTTGGTAATTGATTGCTTTTGAATATTTGCAAGCAGTGAGTGCTGTACAGATGGACAAGCGAGGAGTATTTATTTCAGCTGAGCCATATCAGTGGCCCCACTTGAGGCGGTGCGCAAGAGATGTTGAACCATGAACTGCTGAACTGCTCAACCAAAAAAAAAAAAGGAAAATGGTAATAGTAAGATGTGTGATGTTTGTATGCTGCAATTTGTTTACTCTGAAGTATTCTTTGAGACCGGGTGTACATAGTAGAGTGAGGTAGAGGTAGTACCATCAAGTAACTAACGTCATTGATGACTTATCGCTGTTATCAGGTTATCAGGTGGAGATTAGAATATGAACTTTTGCGGTCTATTTACTGCACTGATGCCAAACTCCGCTCCGTTATAAATATACAGGACTATTTCTTCTTTCCCCCTGCTGCCTTATAGGCCGCCGCTCTCTGGCTGCTGCGATTGTTCTTCTTTGCCTTCTGCCCCCGACTCTTCGTCTTCACCTTGATCCGCGCCCCCTCGGTAGCCCGGTGTCCCTCAAACACTAGCGAATTCTGCGCAATAGATCCCTTATCCTTTGCTCTCATCTGCGCCTCACCAGCCTTGCCCAGCAACTTCTTGGCGCGACCCTGCAGCGTCTTGCGCGACTCAGCCAGCTTCTCGTTGCTGGGAGGCTCACGCTTCTTGACGACCTTCTTGGCGCGTGACACACGGAGTTTGCGGGGTAAGAGAGGGGGGAATTTCTTGCCTTCGAGTAGGAGGGCTTCTTCCACGCAGTTTTGGTCGTAGAATTGCACGTAGGCGAAGCCCTTGCCTACTCGTGTGATTGAGTCACGGACGACTCGGACGGATTCGACGTTGCCGCGGGTGTTCTTGTTGGCGCTGGATTTGCCGGTGTGTTGGTTAAAGGTGCGCCAGAGGCCTTCTTCGACATCGGCTGGTTCTTTGTTCTTCTTTTTCTTGTTCTCCTCCTCTTCGGGATCGGTCTCCTTGTCAACAAAATCGAGGTTACCCACGAAAACACAGCGCTTGTGGTCTGTGGCTGCCGGATGGGCGACGTTGTCTACACGTAGGTGTCGGTCGAGGACGACTGTTCCGTTCAGCGCTGCTGGCGCTTTGCGCGCAGCTTGGACTGTGCTGTAGACAACGTAGGCGTTGGTGCTTGGTGTCGTTTCATCCAGCAATTCGCGTCGGGCGAAAGCGGCACGCTTGGGGATCTTGCCTCCGCTGGCAAAAGCTGTAGACCGGAAACGGATCGATTCCACCTTGTGAGAACCTGTAGATTCCGGAAGTGAAGATAAGAATGACTCGAGGTGTCTGGTAAGAGTCTTCTTGGCAGAATGCGATTTGATAGCCTTGGAAGACACATTGCCCAGGAAGACGGTGCGGTTGGACTTTTCAATTTCTTGAGATTCCGCATCGCCACCAGTCTGGATTTCATGGCGGAGAACAGGAGGCTCTCCGTCTTCGCCTGATGCGGACTCGTCCTCGTCTTTCTCTTCCTCGGATTCACCCCCAGATTCCTCCTTATCTTGCTTTTGCCGCTTCGCCTTCTCCTCACGACGCTTGTCATTTGCTTTTTGTTCCTCCTTTGCAAGGCGGCGCATGTAAGATTCTTCGAGATCGTCTGTTGCCGTTCCCCTCTTGCGTTTCCGGCTGGGTGCTTCGGAAGTTTCTACCTCATTCTCTGAAGGTGCCTCCTGCATCTCCTCATCTTCGTCTGCTGATCCATCATCCTGAGCTGGGTCGCTTCCCTCGTCCTCGTCTTCGGCCTGTTCATCCTGAAATTCGGGTTCTTCCTCTTTTCTTTTAGACGCGCTGGTGGTCAAGATGGATGGGACATGAACTGGACCGGCCTAATGATTTAGAGGCATATCAGCAACAATTCCCAATTTGAATATTATAGCAATTGCACTCACACTCTTCTCAAAAAGCGAAGCCACTGTAGTATCCACAGAGGCCTTTCCGACCAAAAAGGGAAACGATGTGGACGGAGCAGCAGCAGATTGCGATTCAGTCGCTGACCACGACTTCGACTGCGACTTGCTCTTTTTGCCCATATTTATGTGTGCTTAATATAAAAATCAAAGATGGTTGTAGTATCGCGTCTCGATCCAGACCAATTAACAAGATTCGGCCCTGTAAATCGCGCGACGTTTGGAGCTTTTGTCGCTTGTCTTTTTTTTTTTTTTTGGCGATGCATCGGTCTTGGCGCGGACAATGACAGCATCACGTGATCTTAATTGAATCCCAGTTTTTTGAGGCAACATTGGATGAATATGCTTTGGAGTACATCATATGAGAAAGAAAAGGAGTCTACAAACACAATCTTGATAGGGCATTTACTATTATTGTACAGAGAGCTCTCGAATTACTCGGCCAAAGGGATGCCGGATTGATAAGTCCTTATCTGAGAGCATTTCGCTGGAGACGATACAGTGGATTGCTGCACGTTCTGCACAGGAATTGATTGCAGATAGGAGCGATATATAGTGCTCTATCCTTTATATATTCCTCTATGCTCTCTTTTATTTGCAGCCAGTGAGATGTGTTCCGAAGTACAGAATGCCCTCTATTGCTTATGACCGGGCGGTGAGCGACGTGCGGCAGAATCCCGCCGTGACGCTTCTTTCGCTCGCTCTGCTTTCGCCCGCTGAAATCCTCCTCTCCCAGACGCCTTTGGACTGTGCTCTTGCTATTTCTGCTGCGCCGCTGCTATTATTTGCTATTCATTGTGTCCATTTGGTCTGCTCTCCCTTACGACTCTTTTTTTTTCCTCCTTTCTCATGCCGACTGTTCTCCCGCAACGCTTCACTTTCGTATTGCCGTCTTCGTGAAGCCCATACCACCCGTCCTCCCTCCGTCCTTCTCGAACCCCTACAGCGACACTCGTCTCGTCTGCGCAGTCTCCAAGTGAGGTTATCCAGAGTTGGAACCAGACACGTCCTCTCATATACAATACTGTTCGTCCTCTTAGGACGCCGCATAACGTGTGGTGGTGGGAAATCGTGCTCGGTCGCGAGCCGCCGTGGTCGAGAGTTTCTGCTGGCGCATTGCTGAACGGTATGTGTTTGATGGTCTACAATCTCCTTGGTGATTCGTCAGATATCCTGGTTCATCGACCAGGGTCAACATGTTACCCGCAAAGGGAGGGAGTGCCTCTGGTTGGCGTCGCAGTCTACCAGGACCCGATCCGGAGCGCTTGCTGATTGATGATGCTCTCGCTGGGGCTTCAAATCTCCGCACCGCCTTCTGGAGACTCTCTCCTTGAGCTACCCTCTGCTTTTATTTTCCAAATTCAGTTGTATTATCGCTTTCATTTACAATATTATACTCAATGGAGCTTGAAGCGACGGTTTTACTGACAATTTCCCCGACTGACCCAGGCTCGGTCTCTTTTTTCCTTTTTCCCCTCCGCCCACTATCCTCGCTTTGACCGCCGGCATTTCCTATTCCTCCTTTACTCCTCTAGACCCTTGAGACAGACGACAGTATAAGGTCGTCATTCGCCCTATTTTTATCTCTTTTGGTTTTTGCAACGCAGCCGTGCGCTTTCGCGTCTGACCCTCCCCCATGGAGGTGGCTGAGAGCAGAGAGCCGACATCGGTTGGTCCATCAGCCAGGACTGGGACCAATGATGCCAATGGCGCGCAAAACCCTTTTCTTGACGATTCGCTTATAGATGACGGTCGTTCAAGTAGTTTGAGTGAACCTGATGATGTCTCGGATCATGAGCTGTCCCCTTACGGATCGCCCAAGCTTAGACCGGTACCCGAGAACGACTCAGAAGCGGAAACGGAACGTGTCGAAGATTCGCCTTATAAAAAGGGAAATAACATCGTTTTGAGTGCCAGTCACGGGCCTAGTCCCAGCAAACTGGCTCACTCCACAACTTATGACGATGCCGAGGAGGATGATGAGCCCGTCGCGGACGACTCCCCGAGCAAGTCGCGCACCAAGAAGAATGGTATCGCTGCAGCTCTTGACGAAACGCCCATTTTGGACGACTCAGAAAGTGGCAAGAAGCGCAAGCGGTTAGGTTCGCTTGACGAGACTGGGACGGACTTTGGCGAAGATGAACCGCTCAAGAAGCGTCGCGGTTCCATTAAGAGTGACCTGAGTGACCCACCTCCGGACGACCTGATTCTATCACCTGTACCAATCGAAGAGCCCCCCAAAAGCAATGAAGACCAAACTCCGGCCGACGACATTCCTGAATCCGATCTGCCATCGATTCCCTCAAAAGCTAAAAAGGGTAAAAAGGGAAAACGTAAAGGGCGGAAAGTCAGAGATGCTGATGAAGAGACTGAAGTTGGTGGTATCGAAGGCGATGACCACTTGGATGATGATGACACTGCCGAACGTGCGGACGAACCAGATGATGCTGAAACCACTGCTAAGCAGGAAGAAGAGTGTAAGTTGACATAGCTCCCTATTCGCACCTATTTTGCTAACTTACTCTACAGCCTCGAAGAAGATGTCGGCGATGGAGTCGCTTGCGACACTGGAAAAGGAGTTCGCGACTCTACGTGACAAGTAAGCAGCCTGGTCCCTGGTGTCCAGAGTCCTTGCTGACCATCTTAGAATCTACGACGAGCGGATATCTAAGCTCAATCGTGAGCTGGAGATGCTTACCGGACCGAATCCCACGCATCCAGAATACCTGCGCCAGCTCGAATGTGTTCAGCGCCATCGCGACGCCAAAATCCATTACGAGCAAACATTATACCGATATCGCATGTCAGCTTTGATGAACAAAAGCTTGGCTGAGCGGGCGCAGATCCATAGCACTTTCTTCCAGCGAGTTCGCGACACCCGCGAGAAGCACGCAAGTTCAATCAGCAAACAGTTCTACGCCATCCAACACGACCGCTTCAAGACTGAGGAGATCAGCCCACATCATTCTATTCCCTTCCCCACACGCCGCTCGCAGCAAATTGCCCACCAGGCTGCCTATAACCAAGAAGTATCTGTTATGGCTGGAGTGGCCAAGTATGTCGGTTTTCCGGCCGCACCGTCGTTAGCAGCAGCGCGACCCTCGGAGATCGACGAAGATATGGAAAAGATGGGGGTGAGTTTATCTTGAATTAGCCCCGGTGTAATCCTGCGAAACTAATTCTAAATCCTTCCAGATCGCCACGGAAACCCGATCCGCGGTGTCACAACCGCAGACGAACTTCCCACGCATGACAGCCATGTCGTCAAATGCCTTTCGTACAGCAGCAGAGGAGGCTTTCCTGGAACACACGCCATGGGCCAATCCGCAACATCCTGTTCATCAACAACAGATGCAGCAAAGGCCCCAGAATCGGGTCTTTGAACAACCACGGGCTCCACCGTTGACCACCCCAGCGGCCCAGAAGCGGGTGGTCGATATTCATGCTCCCAACGGTTCGGCTTCTACAATTGCAGAAAATTCGTCCGCCAACAACACGCCGTATGGTACGGAACAAGAACCACAATCCCACGGTTATAATCCGTTTGGGAATCACGACTATGATGCGGATCGACATTCAGGTTTCCGGTCGCCAAGTGCCTCACCGCTGGATGTGCGGAAGCCTCACCTTCATTGGAACAATGCCTTTGATAGCAGACCGTCACAAGAATTCCGGTCTGATCCTGCATCCCGTAATATGGCCTTCTCCCCGCCATCTGGCCGACTTGGACTTTTCCATTCTGCGGCTACAAAACGAGAGCCGTCACCGCCTATGCATTCAAACCCTATTCACCAACCCAGAGGGATCCCTAGCGGTTCTAGCTCAAATCAGATGACAGCCCGGTAGAGCTGGATCTGTTACATCTCATCGCTTTTTCTTTCAGGGTTTTGATCGTTCATTGGCCGGGCTTGGCTTTTTGTACAAAGGCGTGTAGCGTTTGTTAGCCTGCATGATTGCGAATACCATGGCGGACCAGTTTTTTTCCCACGCTGATGCTTTTCTTTTCTTTTTTTTTTGTCTTCTTTCCATTCTTGGGATGTGTGAATACGGGCGACTTTACTGGGATGCATTGGAGTCTCTCTCCAAGTTTCGATACTCATTTTTCGATTTTCGTTTTTCTCATGATATAGACCATGGTGCCAAAGACTTTTTGTTTGCTTTTACTGGAGTTGAGTTGATTACCATATGGGAGGTTCACTTTTCAATTTAGCTTTAATTTGCTTTTGCTCCATTGTCCTCGTCATTGTCGATCACTTGTCGTTCTGTAAGAACGGGGAGCAGAGGAGTGAAAAGGCGAAGGATATCCAAGTATATAAGAATGGCTAATGTGAATGGATTGGAATAATGGATTTGTTTTCTATGGGCTTTGGGCTGGGTGCTTGGAAATATATCCTATCAACTTGAGCAAATCTTGTACATTATTCAAACAATATCAACCCAGCATATTATTATCTGACCATAAGGTGTTCAATTCTTAGATCAATGATTACGATTACGCTGTATCTACGCTTGTAACTAGAAAACACCACTCGAGATATTTTGATATACAACCCAGACCATAAAACATAAACTGTAAAAAACAAACCTCGAAGAAGAAAAAACAGAACCAAGACGCATCTGGTAGGGGGAATCATCTAAATTCTCATTCTGAAGCAATATTGAAGCAAAAGATAACAAAATATTTCAACCCGACGGATTCGAAGTAGCAGATGCAGAAGCCTCAGTCGTAGCGGCTGGCCGGCTGACGAGAGATGCTTGCTGTTGTTGGTCTGGCTGCGACTGTTCGATAACGTGCGGGCGCCATCTGGCTAGGATCTTTCCTGCGGATGGGCGAGATTCCTCGTCTTTTGAATGGTTAGTTTAGTGAATTGGATTTGATGCATACAGGGGTAAAAACTTACAGGTACGGTAGACATCTTCGAGTGCGTTTAGACAGATTTCTCGTGCAGGTAGACGGAACATGATGAGATACCTGCCAAGTTAGCTATTTGTCAAAAGGAAAAACTAGGGCAAGAGACTTACAACAACGACTGAACACAAAGATTCACGCGCTCCGGATCCTTCGCTAAACTCGCAACCCTTTGAGTGATCGGAATAGTAACCTCGGGGATCTCACTCAAAAACCGGATGAAGATCTTAGTATCTCGCGAGTCAAGATACGGCAGAAACCCATCCAGCAATCGCAACACCCAGTGATCATAGTGCAATGGCACTGTCGGCGCCTCATCGTCGTCCCCTTCGCCGTGCTGGGACGCGGCGAACTTCATCTGAATCCGGTCGTTGTACCATTCCTCATTCAGCCATGTGACGCCGATGCTTACGCGGGATCTGAAGTCTTCGAGGATGTATCGGTAGAGTGTCTCGCGTATTGAGTCTGAGATTGCTGGTTTTCTGTTCTGGCCACCGCTACCTGCCAGTTCGAGGCCAGCTGGTGCTCTTGTAGCAAGTCTGGTGAGGAGTGTGATCCATGCGTCCCGATCGAAAGTACTTCCTGCCAACCGTGCAAAGCCAAGCTGTCGCTGTGGCTTGTTTTGGGCTGGCTTTGAGGCGACTTCCGTCGATGCGAGCATCTCAAATACCCGTCCAACGGCATTGCGACCAATCTCGCCGGCTTCGTCTTCGCTGAGTGGTGGGGGTTGTGGTAATACGAATGGACCGAGGGATACTAAATCGGGTTGTTGGAGATCTGCCACCTCTGTCGACACGGCGTCTGCTTGCTCTGCCGTTT
Organism: Aspergillus chevalieri; assembly: GCF_016861735.1. Classification (NCBI taxonomy): domain Eukaryota; kingdom Fungi; phylum Ascomycota; class Eurotiomycetes; order Eurotiales; family Aspergillaceae; genus Aspergillus; species Aspergillus chevalieri. Next base: position 1,890,911 of record NC_057367.1, on the reverse strand, counting down.
CTGGAACGTCCATGGGTTGGTATTCTGGTTCGTAGTCATCGTCTTCTTCCTCCGCGGCGGGGGCGTTGGCAGCTGCTGATTGTCGTTCGGCTGCTTGTTGTTTGCTGACGGTTTGATATCGGACTCGGACAGCCTGCCATAGTTAGTGGAAATCCGAAAATACCAAGTCTACTAAGTGACATACATCAATAGCCTGAGTCATGACCGACTGGTCAGCACGAGCAAGGAGAGGAACCACGATCTTAACCAGAAGATCAATAGGCAATTGCTTAACATCAAATGACGAGAGCCCGGCATCTTCGGTAATTTTGAAGAGCTGCTGGTAGCTTATCGGGCCCGGTGGCAGAGGAGGAATCTTGAGTAGCGGGGGCATTTGCGCATCGAGTCTGGCCCGTTTGGCGTTATCCAGGCCATCTGTAGGTTCTGCCGGCAATCCGCGCTTTCGCGACGCATCGTCGGCAACTTCTAGGCGTGACTGCATCAGACGTTCAATATGCTGTTGCATCTTACCCGTAAGAGGGTGGTTTGGATTCCTAGCCAGTCATTATCTTTGTTCCGCTTTAAGTAGCTCCAAGATGTCTCACCTCTTGATGATATTGATCAACAATGCTCTCGCTGTCCGCTCCATTGACTTGACACCAACTCTGATGACCGGGGTCAACGGGCCCTGTACTTGTCTTGCGGGATAGAAATTGAGAACGGCATTGACGACTTTGCTGCCGATGGATTGACGGCTCCGAATTAGGACCGCAAGGCAGTTCAGTGTCGCGTTCACAAGGAGGGGATCGCTTGAGTCTTCCTGAAAAACGGAGAGAAGTCGATCAAGCAGACCGGAAGCCTCTGCTTCCAAATGCGGTAGGGCCAGAACGGGGTGGTTTTTGGGAACAATGGCTAGGGAAGTTTCATTTTGTTCAGGGCGCTAAAAGAGACAGTTAATGCGTCTGTAATCCTTTTTCAAGAAGACTGAATAGAACGTACTCTGGGGTCGGAGATTGTGCCGTGAGTCTGGACCTGAACAACCCGCTGAGCAAACTTGATGCAGCAAATCTTAACCGGGTAAGGGTATAAATCCCATTGCCGTAGAATCTCCTGCTTGATCGCAGTCATCCGCTCCCAAGCACCAGTGTCTTCCGGACGGTTTATGCTATGATCCCACGCGTCAGTAACCATAATCCTTACCCCCATCCAAGACATCTACGATCAACTCCCTTAGCTTAGGAAGAAAAAGAACCTACATATGCCTAAAGACCAACGGATACAAACTAGCCGCAGTCTCCACGCTATGCTTCAACACCACTGTATCCCCATCCGGTAACCCCAAGAGATCCTGTATCGTCTGCAGCACGTTGGCCGCCAACTGTTCCTTCTGAGCGGACGCCAGCACGGGACTGGCGAAGGTCTCCGCTAGGAATTCCGCGCCCCATCGTCGCAGTTCTAGTCGCGAATTTGCTCCGATGATAGGTAGGATACCGTTCACGATCTGGGGGTAGAAGGCAGCGTCTCCGAGGACCAGAGTGCGAGCGGCGTTGAGCTGGGCGACTTGACCCGCGAGAGGGTCTGCGGAGGGATCCATGGGTGGGGAGTCGTCGAGGTAATATATTATGGCTGTACGGTAGTCCAGAGTCGGTTCTGAGGGTTGGCGTAGTCGTGGCGGTCGTTCTACGCGGGAGACAGCTCAGGAAACTCGGCGCATGAGCTTCGCGATTGTATGACAGACGCGCAAGGCCCAAATGGTAGAGTAGAAGGAACGGGGAAGAAGGAGAGAAAAAAGATGACGGAATTGGAGCAGAATAGATCAATAACAAAAAAAAAAAAAAAACAAACCAACCAGAAAGCAGAGTAAGAAAAGACTACGAGGGGCTGTGGTCGAGACGAGAACAGCCGGAAGTTGAAGCGATACTGAGAGCATATCACGCTAAACCAGTTTGGGTTAGCGGACTTGGTTTCTATACAGCTCTCCAAACAGGACCAAAAGAGCAGTAGTATTGCCAAGTATAAGAAGCTGTGCAATATGATTATTATTTTACTCTAATACCTGCTCATATTTATGTAGGACAACAGAATTACTCCTGTATAGTACTCTCTATGCTGTCAGACTATCTGCAGCACCGCGCCAAGACCGGCTCCATCTCCGCCGGCCTCTTCCATTCGAATCTCCGACCAAAAAAGACATTCCCTTCTCTCCCTAAGTCTCTCGTTCAGTCCAGATCCATTCGCATTCTGCTCGAAACCAAGAAATAGAGGGAACACTTCCATCTATCCAAAATGCCCGCCGGAATGTAAATCCAACCCATATGCTCACCCATCGCATCCTCATCGCATCCCGCAATTCCGGCCCTGGCTGACTGACTCTCGATCCAATAGTTTCAACTCGACATATTACGGAAAGGACTACCGTGCCGGTGCAGCCCTCCTGCGTGCTCGTCGGCCGTACCTGGTTAAGAATGCGGTGACCGGGCTGGCGCTTTGCGGAATCACGGTTGGTGTTTGTAAGTGGTCCAATTCATCTATGTGGAGGGTTGTTGTGGAAGAGGGGAACGACAGCGAAGAATTGCTTTTATTTGGCTATATGAAAAGTGGAGATAAACAGGAACAGAAGTTGACTATATCGCTTATAGACGTCTACACCCTCCGCGCCGTCGGCCAGGAAGACTTCTCCGATGTCCAGGTCCCCGATACCCCGGCCGAGCCGAAGAAGCAATGATTGCGTTTGAATCTGCGTCTCTTTTGTGAATGAAGCGAGTGCTATTCGGGTGTTCTACGAGATAAATGGTGTAATGGGGTAAAAAGGAGTATATGCGGGCAGTTATGCATTCCTATGATTCTCAATGGGCTTTTTTTGTACGGAGATACAATATCCTCCAGGCTTCGATTTGTCGATTCCGAGGTTAGGAAGTCAACACGAGCCGCTGCTCGAAAGGGCCCCGGTAGCTTGGGGCAAGAAGATGGCTCTCTACCTTGACCGAGATACGAGACACGAGACGATATACCTCCCAGCTCTTTATTTGTTATCTAGATCTGTACAGTATGTGTTGTTGATATTCTATCAAGTTTTCTGTTCCCGGCTTGACTTGACCTATTTCACTACGGGAATTCTGCTACCTTAGCAACTCATTAGACCTGGAGAAAACAATTTTATATATTTGCCTATTCACGAAATGCAATGAAAACCAGGATGAAAATAAAAGGCAAGAAAACCCTCTATACCACCTGAGCTAGTCTTTTTACTCGGTTCTCAGAACACGAGGGCCTCGTCTCTTGGTAGCCCGCTTACGCTTGTGGCCCCGGTCAAAGGCCGCAGCACTCATGTGGTCACGGTCAAAGTTGTCAAGGTCCTTGACCTTGTAGATCCGGATGATCCAGTTCTCACTGGTAAAGGCCTCCTCCATCGTCGACAGCTGGGGCCCTTCAGCGGGAAGTCTCACGCCACGGACACGGTCGATGGCCTGGCCCTGCTGAAAGAGGGAATTGTAGTTGTAGTAGGACATTTTGTACCTGTAGATTGCCGTGGTTAGCAGTTGTTTCACGTATGTCACATAGCGCAGGGATTCTTACATCAAGCTGTTGCGCATGGTAGGAGTAGCCTGGTCATCAACACGATACTCTCCACGAGCCGTGAAGAAGTCACGCTCCTTGACCTCGTCGGGCCAGATACCTTCGGCGATACGGACCATCCACAGGAACTTGTTGAGATCGTCACCAGAGTATCCGAGAAGACCACCGAAAACAACGAGCACATAGTCGACGTCGTGTTCACGGAGGATTGGGTAGCTGACTTCCTCGGGGGAGCTCATAGCCTTTCCAACAGTCGCAATGTGGGTGTTGTTCCAGGTATTGTTGTCCACGAGAGTTGGACGGTCAGCCATACCACCGATCTGATAACCGTAGTCCCACCAAGACGCAATCTTGGCGTTCTGGGGGGTGTTCTGACGCAACCAGTAGTAGGCCTCACGATAGTCGTCAATGAGGAATTGGCTTCCGTCGGGTAGTCGGCTGGCCAGAACGACGGACGGCGACGAGTAGGCGTTCGAGGTGACCCAGGTACAGTGAGCGACGAAAAGAAGAAGGTAGATCACGACAGACGATGTCACGATAGCCTTGGAGGCGTAAGAGTAAATCCCAACAACAGGGGAACGGCCCGAACGGAGAGACTCGGAAGACGACTCAGTTGACTTGGCTTGAGCCTGGCGGGGCGAGATGGTAACATAGTTGTCGATGATTTGGGAGAGGGCCAGTGCAGCCGCAACGCAAACGATGGGAGTCAGAGTTAGCATCAGACGAACCATGACGCCGGCGAAGTAACTGGCGAGGACACCATAGATGACGACGAAGACGTGCTCATCCTTCAGGTCACGGAAACAAATGTAGACTCCGGCGGGGAACAGCCAGATCAGGAAGTTTAGATCGAAGAAGAACGCAGGCCAAGCGGTCGGCTGGTGCTCCGAAACGGACGCAATGATAGGAATATGGATCTTTGCATAGCCGGTATCCCACAGCGAGTAGAAACGACCACTCCATGGCGCAATGACACCGGAAATTGAAAGCAGAGAGAGACCAACAAAACCAACGGCGACGGTGATGATGATCATGCTGGTGAGCAGTTTCTGGAACTGTTTGGTTGGCACATAGCCTCGGATGAATTCAGCGAAAGCCACCAGCTGGAGCAACCCGAAGATACCTGGACATTACATTAGCGTAATTATTCCTCCTGGGCTCAACACCGCATCTTACCAAAGGCAGACATGTGGTCGCTGTTCCGAATCGGCAAGAAACCGACAAACGGAATCTGCATACTCGCCAGAGTTCCCAGAGCATACCATGTGGTATAGCTAATGTAGAGACGAGTGCTGTATCTTCCCATACAAAGAAGGACGAAAATGTGCAGGGGAATCAGGTTGGTGATGAAAACATATCCGCCCCAGGCCGACACCATATATCCGTAGGACAGCGCTGTCAGGGCTCCATACATGATGGAGCCGTTCTTGACCGCCCGGATCCACAGGAAGAAGGTGAAAACGAGCAGGAAAATGGCAATGGCTTCATTATCATAGCTACCGGCGACAGAGCGGGAGATGTATCCGGGGGTAATTCCCATGAAAGCAGCCGCAAGAAGACCTGCGGACGGAGACGAAGACATCTCATTAGTCAACAGGTACATTGCGAAGGCCGTGAGACCGGAGAATGCAGGCGCGAGCAGAACACAGATGTTGCGGATATCGACCGGAAGCGTGAGGAAGCGTAGGAGATGGTAGATCGCGCCGCTGGTCACCATCAGACCGGGGTAGAGGGTGCCACCAGTGACACGTCCCAGGGGATGCCATGTACCTGGATGATTGAAAACAGCAACAATCAGTATAGCCCTCCGTGTGTCCAGGACTCCACTTACGGTCGTCAAACCAATCCCAAAAGCTATGGAAGCCATTCTGAACCAGGTATTTTGTTGCTCGGAAGTTAAACCAGGGGTCGACTAAGACACGGAGATCACATTAGCATTTCCGAGTTCCTCTCCAACGTATGAAGCTGTATTGCGATCGCGATTGCATGATTCGAGGCCATGCTGGTGGTATAGGGAGTAGTCGGATTGGACACGCATACATTCGTGGATGATACTCTCGAAACCTGATAAGCACAGAAACCGTTAGCAACTCGGTCAATTGAATTCGCAATCGAAATCTTTTAGAGCATCTTAATTCCCAGAAACATACGGATAACACTGAACAGACGACTGGACACTGCGGCCGCTGCGATAGTAACTAGAATGATAATGCGCAGAAGGCCGCGTATGTTCTTGCCGGAGCTGCCTTTCAGCAGAACATCAACGGGTGCGTCGGCCATAATGGCCAGGCAAGGAAAAGGAGGACGAGATGCCAATAAGAAACAAACAAAAAAGAATGGCCTCTTCGTCCAATTTGGCCACTCCGATGGGGGGTGAATGAGAGGTTGTCGTAGGGTTAAGATGGTGTTGGTTGCAAGGTGGTCTCAGTTGGAAGGTTGCTCTCTTGGCACCAGGTACGCAACTCTCCGCTCCCCGCACGGATAGCTTCATCTCACTACCATACTTACGCTGAGTGAGTGAGTGCTCACCTTTTGAGATATCATACCTACAAAAAACGATACTTTCTTTATAGGATTTGATAACAATGGATCTACCGCCTCTCACTCAGGAACAGCTCTCGTCGATCCTCACATCCGCTGCGACGCCGTCTGAGCTCTATGACACACTATCGCAGTATGAGGGACAAGCTCTTCTTTTGGCAGACAGCAAAGGGGATCAGGAACTGCTAAGCTTATTCTACTCCTTCTTTTTCTTTTCACACCTTCTTCTTGAAGAGCTGTATGTGGTTATTGTCGTCGAAGCTTGAAAGATAGGTCATCAATGCGCTAATACGATAGCAAACAGTTCCGAAGCCCGCATGTTAACGAAGCGAATCCCGCAGAACCTAGTCGAGAATAACTCTTTATTGCAGAATTGCACAATTCTCCTGCGCGCGGTCTGGCAGAGAAGCCATGAACATGTTTACCGATACCTCAGAGAAATGCCGTGGCCAGAGCCACTCGAGCCGTTAGTGCAAAGATATGAGGGTAAGTCAGCAGTGCCCGGACCGTAACCTTATCGCACTGACTTACACCATCTCTAGTGTATTTTCAAAACAAGACTCTAGAAGAACTCAGTTACACTTACGAGGCGATCAGACCTGAAACGGCTGCAAATTATCTTGGTCTCGATTCTGCCGCTGCACAGCAGGGAAATCCCGATATACTCCAGAAGTTCACGAACTGCGGGTGGAAATGGGATGGAGAAGCTAAGCTGCTACACCCGAAACCAATTGCTCCAGCTCATGGTCCAGATGATCGTCAGGTCAAAGGACTGCGTGAGGTCATGGCGCTCCTGGGAAAGAGTTGAGACGAACATCTGTAGACACAGATACCACATATGTTAAGCATCTTGGACATACCCATCGCATCATGACTCAACATTGTCCACTCTCCCAAATTCTCCAGGAAAATGATTCATGAGGCATGGTTTGAGACCAACAGCATTGGGCACCGGGCATTGGCAGAGCAAAGCAGGCCAGTGAAAGATCAAAGTGGGACAATAAAACAAACACTTGCTTTCTCTGGTTTAACTGTAGTGTACATAAGTACAGCCGCACAACAGCCCAGGGTATGTACAAGATTCAGAGATAATGTCTAGTAATTAAAAGAGAAAAAAGAAAAACATCATTCCTTCTTTTCGCTCGTAAAGACACGACTCTGGGAATTATACCAAACAAATAATACACAACGGGACGAAGCCCGTACCGTACCCTGGAAAGGCACGATCTTTGCACTGAAACGATAATTGCCAACTCTTCCTCATTGCATATTCAACCATCAGTCATCTCCATGATACATTTACTCCCCGAGCTTCGCCTTCAAGTAGGCTTCCAAGTCAAACCGGTTGTCCGCGGGATCCGAAATAACTGCACAGGAGAGAATCAGTTAGCTCGTCTGTCCCCCTCCCCCTCTTCCGGGATTGCGCAAGATGATGGGATGCCGGATCGCATTCGAATTGCCGGACCAGGAAACATACCTCCACTGGCTTGTGTCTGGGGCTCCTGAGGTGTGGTCTTCTTCTTCCATTCTGCCTTAGCCTGCTCAATCAGGGCTGCTTTACGGGCATATTCACGGTCGGCCTCCGCACGCCTAGCCTGAGAGTTGAGCGAAGATTGGTGGTAGACACCGTACGCAAGACCGGCAGCGAGAGCCGAATAGCGGAGAACCTGTAGTTTGCGAAAAGGAGTAAAAACATCTGGTCAGCCCACTACCAATTGCCGGATCCCTGCGGACGGATGAGAGACAAGCAACGCAACTCACATTAACACCCTGCGAAGTGGACATTTTGCGAAGACCCCTGGCTTCCGGAGCGGCAATGAAGAAGACAAATCAAAGATAAAAAGAGCCGGGTCGCTCGTAAGGGGTATTCGACCGGTTCGATAATTGGCAATTCCGGGGCAGAAACACAGTGATCCCAAGAGACGTTCTCGTTAGGGAACGACGAAGTCCCTGTACGCGAGTTTTTCCGGTCCCGTCCGCCGTCTGTTTCGCTGCTGCTTATGTCATCCGCCTGTCCGGAGTGCGGACGCGGGAGTGAACAAACAAGTAGTCCGCTATCTATATCGACTGGGCATTTCTGCATATCTACTCAACATGTCGTCGATGCAACAGCGCAAGGCGGAGATTCTCGCCAAAAGAGCCAAGCTCGCGGAATTGAAGCGACAAAGGGAGTTGCGGCAGCAGGAGTTCAGTTTGAGCAGGGCTAATAGCGGAGAAGCTTCAGAGGTATGGGGTTACTCCTTAGATGGTGTACTTGTACAGGCGTTTCTCGATATAGTCCTAACTATTGTCACTAGGTTGTATCACCCGTACCCAGCCGCTCAGACAGTAGAGCAGAGCTCGATGACTTGATCTCCCGTCTCGTCGACCGCCCCGATGGAACAGATGGCACGTCGCGGAAAGACAGCAGGCCAAATTCGGTGCTGAGCGCCAGTCAGATAAGCGGAGAGAATACAGAGTCTTTTGCCCCGTCCACGCGACCGACTTCTACATCAATTGCCGTTCAAACGGTTTCTGTGGAGGCTTCTGTGGCTGCCCCTGAATTACCACCGGCCCCCACGCCCAGACCAGAAGTCGTCACTTACAGCAAAGGCATACAAACAGATGATCTGGGACCACAATCCGATTCTGAAAGCGAGGTGGAATCGGAAAGCGGTGACCCCCAGGATCCTACGCAGCCCAAGCGCCGAAGTAAGAAAGACCGTCTGCGCGATGAGGAAATCCGGAAGAAGCTTCGCAAGGAAATTGAGGAGGAAATACAGGCCGCTCAGGCATCAGCGGACCAGGATGCCGCTAACCAGTCGTCGCAACTACGATATCCCCTACGTACTTTGGAGGAAGATGAGCTCAAGGCGGTTACCTCTTCTGAAGACTTCCTGGACTTTGTAGACCGATCAGCGAAGGTTATCGAGCGTGCACTTGATGAAGAATACGATGTTCTAGCGGACTATGAATTACGAGGTATTGACGGTGATATGGAGGAGGATGAAGAGCATGGGAAGAGGAGAGGAATAAAGGAGGTTTGCCAGTTCTGGGATGAGCGGTGGAGCAAGAAGCGTATGATTAGCGACCTGAGCTTCTCTCCAAAGGTTTGTGTGAACTGTATCTACCCGTTATTTACACAAACTGACTGTCATAGTTCCCTGAACTGGTCCTGGCCTCTTACACCAAGAATCCTTCAGCCCCTCATGAACCAGACGGTCTCGTCCAAATATGGAACCAACACTTGCACTCACGACCGGAATACGTCTTTCACTCGACATCGGACATATTGACGGCCAAGTTCTCTCCGTTCCACCCTAACCTTATTGTTGGTGGATCTTATTCCGGCCAGGTCCTGCTATGGGATACTCGTTCGTCGCGCGCAGGCGGGGGTGCGCCTGTACAGAAGACTCCGCTCACCGGCTCTGGACACGCCCACCCAGTTTACAGCATCTCGATCGTCGGTACACAAAACGCACACAACATCTTGACTGCATCAACCGACGGAGTTGTCTGCGGCTGGACAGTTGATATGCTCTCCCAACCACAGGAATACCTCGAACTGACATCCATCCCGCCATCCAAAACCGAAGATATCGCACCTACTACCATGTCCTTCCCGCAATCCGATCCAACATTCTTCATCGTCGGTACAGAAGACGGCGGAATCTACCCATGCCACCGCTACGACCGAGCTGGCGCAAAGGCGGGTACAGACCGCCGTCTCGCGTACCGGGGCCATACAGCTCCCATCATGTCAACAGCATTCCACCCCGCTCGGGGCCCCGTCGATCTTGGTGATCTGATGCTGAGTTCGAGTCTGGACTGGAGTGTCAGGTTGTGGCGCGTGCGCCCACCAGCGACCACCGCATCCGCTACTTCCATCGCCGCAGCGACCCAAGTGGTATCTCCTATCCTAGACATCAACCGCGAAGACATTGTCTACGACGCGAAGTGGTCGCCCCACCGCCCTGGTGTCTTCTCCCTCGTCGATGGTGCTGGCCACCTCGAAGTCTGGGACCTCTACACAGATACCGAAGTCCCCGTCGTGCGGGCCACACCATCCACTGGCCGTGCTGGTATCATCACCCGCAGCTTGAACAAGGTTGCATGGGAAGAGCGCGAGGGACGACGCCTGGCAACCGGTGGACTCGACGGTGTCGTTACCGTCTTCGAAGTCGGGAAGGGGCTTAGCGGTACGCCTGAGGATGTATCTTCAGAGGAGTGGACGGGGATGAAGCGGTTGGTTGGGAAGCTGGAGCAGAAGGATAAAGTGGGCTGAATTGCATGCATCTTATCTTTTGTGGCATATATCTTCGTTGGCTGTACATGTCATTTCAAGTAATGTTTTTACCATCATTATTTTTAGCTTAGCATATACCCCTTGGTCATGTACTTGTATCCATCATATCATACACGTCTATCTCGATTGACTTAGGATTCTGTATCTTGTCATTTGATGTGAAAACGTTCAGCAACCTGTTCAGCATAAACCAAGTAATACGTAGTAGGACCTCAATATCGCACCTGGTTCTTTAAATGGCTCCATTGCAAGCATGCCGTCGATATAAGGGTAGACAGCATTGAATGTCAGAATGCGGCAGTCCTCGTTGATGAAGAGGGTCGAGTATCACGTCCTTGGGACTGTTGATTGAGTCAAGAAATTAAATACTTGTCATTCAGAATCGGATTTGCAATTGCGAGGAGCCCTATGAAGAATGGAAGATGATGGACAGCGTTGTATACCCTCAAGCTGTAGAAATATAAGATGAGGAACAGTGATGGTAAGTATGAGGAAGAGGAAATCCATGGCACGGAGATATTACCTTAAACGGATTGGCTGTGTTGTAATTGCAAGGACGATTCGACCAGGCCAGGTGATAATCCATAGCTTGTGAAGAGATAAGCTACGGCAAGATCTTTGTATACTGTTTCGTATTCCGGTTCTTCAAACCAATTAGGATATTTCCATGTAGAGTGATGTGAGTAGATATGTAATCCATAGGTTCATTGCTCGTCATCTTTGAACGGACATCAAAAACATACGCATCGTGACTATTCTATCAATAAGTATACTTGAATGTTGCCTGCAAATTGTTAGTAACAATCATATCACAAGTATCAAATACTATGGAAAGACATACCGTTTCTCCTCTATTTGCCCTGCGATTACACAGAAAAAAGTACACCGTGAACACACCCACAATCCCAATCATAAGAATGTGCGAGCCAACAGACACCCACACAGCAGTCGGATAACGTGGCGCTTCCTGCTGTCTCACGATATAACTCCCCGCCACGCCCCCGAGGCCATTGCACGCCGCCACAGCCGCTGCAACGGTTGCTCGCTTCCATTGACCAACGATATTGTTGGCCATAAATGCGTTCAGCACTGCCCAGTTGGAGACGTATGCTCCGGTTGCGAGGAAGGTGCCGATGTAGCGGACTGTGACTTGAGAGGGGAGGCCCAACATTAGGAAGCCAGCAACGAGACAAAAGGAGTTGAAGATGATGAGAGGACCGCGGATGCAGTAAGCGTCTCCGATTAGGGAGGTGAAGAGGACGGGGATGACGGCCCAGTAGTATGGCTGTTGGGGTTAGCACTATCATTGGCATTTAGGGAAATGAAGGGAATGAGTATACCGGAGTGGAAAGGATAATGGATGCATTGCTGGAAAACTCCATCCCAGACTGCAAGATAATGGGTAGGAAATAGCTCAATGAGGTCGACACCAGATTCAACAGAAAGAACATGACAGAAAACCCATAGAGCTTGGGATCTGCAAAACACACCCAGACCTTGCTCCATGAGAACGGTTCCGCGACGACATCGCCACGATCATGCTGAACCCGCTGAGATGCTATACATGCTTCCCTCTCTGTCAGAAAACGAAAACTGTGATGCGCCTGTTCCGGAAAGTCAATCATCCACCAATACGTGCCGATACCAATCACACAGGCGATAAGGCCTTGGACGAGAAACATCCAGCGCCAACCTTCCAGCCCACCCTTCCTGTGGAGATGATTGAGTGCGTAATTGACAATGTTGCCCGTAGCCAAACCGAGAACTTCTCCGGATTGCATCGCAGCAAAGCGAAGCTGCTGCTCGCGTCGGGTGTACCACACGCTGACGAGATAGGTCATAGAGGGATAGATTCCCGACATGGCAACTCCCAGCAGCACGCGCAGAGCAATCATTTGACCCCATGTGTGAATAAAGGCTGTGCAAAGAGTAATCACACCAAAACAGAACGTGGTGGACGCGAGCCAGAGACGCGGCCCGACAAATCGCACGGCCACAGTGCTGGGAAGCTTAAAGATCACATTGACGATGGTAAAGATGAAGATGGAGACGGAGTATCGTGTGCCGTGAAGATCCAAGTCGTCGAACATGGTGGTGACCGAGGCTGAAGAGAGGATGCCTGAGTCGAGCAGATTCAGACAGCACAAGGTACCTGCGATTGTACAGAGACGAATGTCGATTTTGAGCCGAACCTTTTTCTCTAAACTCGTGAATTCCTCTGGTTGGAGTCTACTGTAGGCGTCGTTGCTGATAATTGTCGCGTTCCTGTTTCCCACCGACTCCTCGAAGGGATGGTCTTTTCCGGCGGCGGTATCGACATGAGACCCAACGGTATCAATCATCCTTCTTGGATTGGTGAGCTTGAAGAGGAATCCTCATGAAATTGAATAGCAAGGCTGAGACCTTAAAAAAGAAGACTCGAGGGATGCACGCTGGCATTATCACTAATCAGTGTGCATGCATTGATAGACCGGCAAGCTGCAACATTCTGACCGCAGAGATTTCGAGTTGACTATCACAGTGGGCCAGCTGAAAAAGCAAGATAAACTCAAAGTCGATGCTCGAGGAATCAATAATAGCCAAATAGCCCGGTGGGCTACTTAGCCCGCGCAGATCCTTGGGCTGACCTGGTCGGAGTATTATTACTATCAGCTATCAGCACCCGAACAGTACAAAATACAGAGCACACAATTGTGATAGTGATAGAACAGCTGTTGAAAACTTTGCTCAGTTTGTATAGCTTCACTTTTCCCGTTTGGGGAATTCTCGGCGCCAACATTGCATGCCATCGCACTTGTACTTGTAATAAGATAGCAAATACTCTTGTCTTCACTGGTGATTATGTATGGTCTGTTATTCTCAATAGAACAGGTCATTTGTATATCTGTAGGTGAGATAAGTTATATCTGCTTCTCTGTACATAATACCCCGTACATAGTATGGAGGACAGGCAAAGAATCGGTGTTTGCCACAGTCCTTTAAAAGAACAGCAACTCAATCTCCATTTCTCCTTTGGGTGCCCCAACTCGACCCCGCAAAAAGCGCCATTGACCCACGCCGGGCGAAAGGAGAGGCGTCAAGAGTACGGAGCAGTGCTCTGGGGTAACAGTTAAAGGGTGAGGGTTCCCTGCTGCTGCTTCTCTTTTTGTTCTTTCTGCTCTGTTGTTGTCATTGGAATAGTCCATACTACTTACTACGTACTACTGATCCATACAAAGACCCATTTGGTCCCACCGCTGATAACGATAAACAAACGCACCTTCTGAACTGCCAACAAAGACTCTTTGACCACCCTCTTTTTTTATACCCCTTCATCTAACTGCTTCAACTGAGTATACTGAATCAAACAACATGGTCGAACTTATACACCCCCCCGATCCCCGCACATTACTGCCTCCCATCCTGGCATGCCTCCCCACCGCATTCGTATCGCCACGTCCTCCTCCAGCTCTCCTCCCTCTTTTGTCCCCGATTCTGCGCCAACGAGTCCAGTTCCTCACTTCTGTTTCGGTTTCCCCAAGTGATTCATGGCTCCGGTTACTTTCGTGGAAATCAGAGAAAGGAGAGGAACTTCAGGCTCTCGTGGACGGCACAAATTTCGAGCCCCACCCTGTTTCGGGGGAAATCGAGCTGCCCGATGAACTGCCCGTGAGCTACAAACGGATTGACGAAGAGACGCTCCATGCACAGGTCGCGCTTCCCGAGTACTGCTTAAAGGCTATCTACCTCTGGTGCGCGCCTGATCAAGAGAATGAAGGACCAGGCTGGCGACTGGCCGAATTGTTACCCCGAGAAGGAGCGGCGGAGGATGAGGAGACATGGTCCACTTCGATTGGGGAGGCGAATGCGCAGTCCAAGGAGAGGTTGATGGAGGATGCACTGCGGGCTGCGGAGAATGACGAACGTGCCAAGCAAAACGGCCAAGGACAGCAAGAGCAAGAAGAGGACGAAGATGATGCTGCATACTGGGCCCAGTACGATGCGACACCGGGACGAACCCCGGCCGTCAAGACACCAGCACCGAACCCCATCTCTTCCCTGGAACAACAAAATGCATCTGAAGCATCGTATTTCTCTCGATATGGCGATGTGCAGCCAGCTATGGATAACCATGACCCTGAGGAGGAACAACCCGAGGTGGGGCCGACCTCACTTAATGGGGACCTGCTGGCCAGTCTCCTGCAAAGGCAGGTTAATGGGTCCGATACTACAGACTCTGCGCGGACCAACGGCTACGCACCAGGAGCAGCCAACGAGGAAAGTGCCATGTCACTCAATCACCCACGTCCGTCGTCCGACTCGTCTGTCAGCTCTGATGCAGTAGCGAAGTTGGAATTGGAAGCAGAGAACCGGTCTGCGTGTGAAGTAGGGGTCAAACAGCACATCACCTCCAACGTCAAGAGCCTGTTCCGGCTAGCCAAGAGCACCGGGATCTCTCGAACGGAGTTTCAGTCTTTGGTTAAAACGGAATTGGACTTGCTGGACGTGACTGATGCTGACGAGTAACGACTTTCTGTTGTTTTTACTTCGAGTTTGAGCTTGTTTGTTGATTCCAGAGCGTGTCTTGGACGGAGTCTAGGCATAGATATATAGTATGGCTTGGGAGTTGGGTTGCTATCAATTGAACTATATACATACAGAATAAATTCCAGTGCATTTATATATGTTTCTTCACATGAAACTCCAAATTGGTGTATACTCCTATATCGGTCCTCTGCCTTTTCCGTTCCGCTGAAGCCAAAACATCCGCCCAAAAACGACACGCAATCCGCATCGCAACCAGCTCCTCACCGTCGCCCCTCCTTTTCGCTTTTGCTCATGTTCATTTCTTGATTCCTTTTGTTGAATTGCTTCCTGTAAGTGTGCTGTCCTGGTCCGTGATGGTGTTAGTGCCTCTTGCTGTCCTAAACTAACGCCCCTGTTACTTCCGCAGTTCTTCTTCTACTCCTGGTCGCTCTCTTGATTTCTTGATTATACAATTTTCTTTCAACATGTCTGGCACTTCGCCGTCTCTCCGTAAAAGAGGCGGAAAGAAGGAGGCTGACTATGCTTCGGACGATGCTTCTTCGCCGTTACTTGCTGGTCAAGGGGGCTCAGTGGCTCCTAAGCGTCAGTCGGAATGGAGCTATAGGCTGGCCATGGCCATTCTGACTGTGCTGGCATTTGTCACTCGATTCTGGGGCATCTCTTACCCCGATGAAGTTATTTTCGATGAGGTGCACTTCGGAAAGGTAAGTTCCAACGCCTACTTCGAGAGAGACACAGGAGATCTGACTTCGGTTGCTTTGTTTAAGTTCGCCTCGTACTACCTCCAACGCACCTACTTCTTCGATGTCCACCCTCCGTTCGGTAAACTTCTCTTCGCTTTTATGGGATGGATGATCGGATATGACGGCCACTTCCTGTTCGAGAACATCGGCGAATCGTACATTGAGAACAAGGTCCCCTATGTGGCTCTCCGTGCCATGCCCGCGACTCTCGGTGCCCTCACCGTGCCGGTGGTGTTCCAGATCATGTGGGAGTCGGGATATTCGCTGCCTGCTTGCGTGTTGTCGGCCGGCCTGGTTCTGTTTGACAATGCACACATTGGTGAGGACCGTTTGATTCTCATGGACTCAACCCTGGTCATCGCCATGGCCCTGAGCATTCTGTGCTACATCCGTTTCTACAAGTTGCGTCATGATCCGTTTACTCGGAAGTGGTGGAAATGGCTCCTGTTGACCGGTGTGTCGCTGAGCTGCGTCATCTCGACCAAGTACGTTGGTGTCTTCACCTTCATCACCATTGGTGCCGCGGTCGTTGTCGACTTGTGGAACTTGTTGGACATCAGACGTCCACGGGGTGCCCTCTCCATGTTCCAATGGGGCAAGCATTTTGTGGCCCGTTTCTTCAGTTTGGTTATCCTGCCCCTGTTCTTCTATCTCTTCTGGTTCCAGGTCCACTTCACGATCCTTAACCGCTCCGGCCCGGGCGATGATTTCATGACGCCAGAGTTCCAGGAAACGTTGAGTGACAATGCGATGGCCGCGCAGTCCGTTGGCATCCAGTACTTCGACAGTATCACGATCAAGCACAAGGACACCAAGACCCTCCTTCATAGCCACTGGGAGCGGTATCCTCTGCGCTACGACGACGGACGGATTTCGAGCCAGGGCCAGCAGGTCACCGGATATCCTTTCAATGACACGAACAACCACTGGCAGATTCTGCCTACTGTGCCTTTGGCCGATGGCGAGGTTCATTCGGTGAAGAACGGCGACATTATCCAGCTGCGTCATTTAGGAACGAACTCCATTCTTCTGACCCACGATGTAGCCTCGCCTTTCTACCCGACCAACCAGGAGTTCACCACCGTCACGCAGGAATTGGCCGATGGCGAGAGACACAACGACACGCTGTTTGAGATCAAGATCGAAAACGGCAAGGCCCAGCAGGACTTCCGAACTCTGTCGAGTCACTTCAAGCTGATCCATGTTCCCACCCGCGTGGCCATGTGGACGCACACGACACCCTTGCCGGACTGGGGTTTTAAGCAAGCCGAAATCAACGGAAACAAGAACATCCTGCAGTCCAGCAACCTGTGGTACGTAGACAGCATTGAGTCGCTGCCGGCAGACAGTCCTCGTCTGTCCAAGGAAGAGCGCAAGGTCAAGCAGCTGCCCTTCCTCCGGAAGTATCTAGAATTGCAGCGGGCCATGTTCTTGCACAACAATGCCTTGACCAGCAGCCACCCGTACGCCAGTGAGCCCTTCCAGTGGCCATTCCTCCTGCGCGGTGTCAGCTTCTGGACCAAGGAAAGCACCCGGGAGCAGATCTACTTCCTTGGTAACCCCATTGGATGGTGGATTGCTAGCAGTTTGTTGGCTGTTTTTGCTGGTATCATTGGTGCAGACCAGTTGTCTCTTCGACGCGGAGTCGATGCTTTGGAAGAGAGTATGTTTCCTTTCATCCTTTCCCGATAGTCTCGAAACTAACATGAACAGTCTGGGGCCCTGGTACCCGCTCTCGTGTGTACAACAGCACTGGTTTCTTCTACCTCTGCTGGGCAGCTCACTACTTCCCCTTCTGGCTCATGGGCCGCCAGCGTTTCCTGCACCACTACCTTCCCGCCCACCTGGCCTCTGCTCTGGTGGCCGGTGCCCTGGTTGAATTCATCTTCAACCTCCAGCCGATCTCCGTTAATCAGACTACCACCGAGGCGACTGATGACCCATCTGGCAAGTCTCGCACCGCTGCTCCTCGCCGCTTCGTGCAGGCCTCGGAACGCATGGGCACGAAGTCCATTGTCGCAGGATGGATCGCTACTTTGGTTATTCTTGGCGCTACGATCTATGGATTCTGGTTCTTTGCGCCCTTGACCTATGGCACTCCCGGCTTGGATGTCACAGGCGTGAACGCTCGCCGCTGGCTGGGATATGACTTGCACTTTGCCAAGTAATTGGTTTCATAGTTTGTTTGTTGCGTGTTTGGATTGTCTGGTGTCATTGTTGGTGATGAGTACGAAGTGCTCGGGGTTGTATGCGAGTTGTAAGATAGACAAGCTACTCTTTTTTGCGCTTTGAATGTTCGTTAGGATGAGAATATATCATAGATATACGGTAAGGTAGGAGCATAGTATAACCAGGGTTGTTTTACATTGTTCAACTGTGTAGCCATATTCGCTATCAATAACAATTCAGAAGCATTATATTCAGTACACATACTGTACATACATACGTAACGTATCGAAGTAAAAATCTACCTCACTCCAAGGAAGCCACTCAGACAGTCTTAAACTCAAACTCCCCCTCAATTCTCACATCCCTTGAACTCGCCCCAACCCTAACCCCATACTTCCCACCAACAACCCCCCACTTCTGCGCCCCAACATCCCAATAAGAAATATCCCTCCGTCTCAACCCAAACTTTACTTCCACACTTTCCCCCTTCTCAACCTCCACCCTCTCAAATCCCCTCAACTGCCGAACAGGCTGCTTCGCAGCCTCGGGATACTCAATATACAACTGCGGCACCTCAGCACCAGCGCGGGAGCCAGTGTTTTTGATGGTCAGGGTGATGTTGGCGATAGTATCCCAGAGGTCTGTGGGGCCGCCGACGGAGAGGGTACCGGTTGGGTATGCAGGTAGATAGGTGGGAGGGGAGATGTGGAGGGAGGAGTAGTTGAAGGTTGTGTAGGAGAGGCCGTGGCCGAAGGGGTAGCGGGGGGTTTTGTTGTAGGCGTCAAAGTAGCGGTAGTCGATGTAGTTTCCTGCTGTGGTTAGTACCTAGTAGAAGATGGTTTTTATAGAGAGGGGGAAGTACCTTCGGTAAAGTTGCACTGTGCAGTGTAGCAAAGATCAACGTTGTAGTCACTCTCGTTCTTGGCGATGGTGTAGATGAGACGGCCGCTGGGGTTCACGTCGCCGTAGAGAACGTCCACAATCGAGTTACCGGATTCTTGGCCCAGGAGGGAGCCGTACACGACGGCCGTGACGTTGTCGTTTTCAATCCACTGGTCGACGAGACGCGCTCCGACGGTGTTGATCACGACGACGGTGTTGTTGCAGTTCTCAGCAACGGACTTTACCAGGTTATCTTGGTCGACGTTGTACAGTTCCGTGCGGTCTGCGCCTTCGCCGGCTAGTGCATTCAGGAAGACGATACAGACGCCCATGTTCTCGGCGTATGTGGAGATGGATAGTGTCACAGCCGTGCTGTCTGAGCCCTGCATGACCAAAGTGGAACCGCTACCACCACTGTATGTGTCGTTGAGGATCCAGCGGATCATGGTACCATCCTCGGCCGCCTTGCTGGTAAGCGCGTGCTGCGGGGTGATGAGGTAGGGGTACGAGCTCTGTCCGGATCCCGTGTCAGTGGCCAGATGGCCCTGGTATGTAGGGCCGGAGCCCTCGACGCTGAACTCGGTGTTCGGGCCTGCGGTGGCGGGGCCGGCGTGTGCACCGAAGATGGCCATTGTGTGCGGTTTGTTCAGGGGCAGGGCGTTGTTGGTGTTCTTTAGCAGGACGAGGGATTTGGCGCCGTTGGCGCGGATGAGTTTGGAATGGTTTGCGCGGACGTCAACGTAGGCATCTTTGTCGGCAGTAGCGGGCTGGGTGTCGTTGTCGAGGTTGACCTGGTAGTAGGCTATAAGGTTTCGGATGGCCATGTCGTTCAGTTGAGCTTGTGGAAGGCTGCCGTTCGAGAGGAACTGCTTCATGGTCGATGTGCTCCAGAGGCTGCTGGACCCGTAGTCTAGGCCGTTGACTGCGCTAGCCAAGGCGTGCTGCTGTGCCATGGTGTCTGGGAAAACCATACCGGGGAATCCGAGTTCGGTCTTGAGTAGCCTACGCAGGATGTCCGAGTTTTCGCAGGACAGTGTGTTGTTGACCTTGGTCATGGCGCACATGACAGCTCCCAGTCCGTTCTTGACACCATCGTAGAATGACCACAGATACGTCTCGTGCAAGGTCTTGTCGTCAGCGTTCGACGAGTAGGGAGCCGAGCTAGAGCTGGAGTTAGAGTCCCCAGACGCACGCTTCGATGGTGGCATGGAGCTAGACGAGGAGTTCGATGCTCCCATTCCGCCAGGAGCACCACCAGCACCACCAGGGCCGCCGCCCCCGGACGTGCGGTTCGTTTCTTGCTCATTGAGGATGTAGTGCTTGGCACCGGCAATCACACCAGTATCAACGTACGCCTTAGTACTCAGCCCAGTAACAATACCGTTCAGATACGGATCCGGACCAAAAGTCTCAACCAAGCGACCGCCCCAGACAGTCCTTCCCATCGGCTGCGTGGTAGGCCCATTGACAACCTGAATACCCTTGAGATAGAACTCGGTAGCCACGGCGCGGGCCTGGTCGTACATAGCCTCCCTGTCCCAAGTCATAGCCAGAGCCGAGCTTTGACTGAATGCAGAGGCGTAGAAGTAGTCCTGCAGACCCATGGAGCCATCAAGGAACTGGAGTGCCTTGAAGGTGTCGTCGGTGGTGTTAACATCGTTACCGGTGATTAGCTGGATTTTCTGGGCGGTGCTGAGCTGAGAGACGAAGTGGGAGGCTTTTCGATAGGCTTCTTGCCATTCACCAAGGGAGACTGCAATCATCAGTGCGAATGCTCATCCAGGCTCTCGTGGTGTAGACCTACCTCCATCAGCCTTCAGGAGACCCTCTGAGGAGTTTGTCGACGCGAGAGCCGAACCCAAAAGAGTCGACAGAAGAGCAAATGAGTGAAGTTTCATCTTTGCGACCACATGAACATGAAAATCGAGGGTCGAAGGAGTGGTAGAGAAGCTATTTATTCCCCTATACCATCCAGCCGAAAAAAAACCGTCCCTTCAAGGCTGACGGGGCTTGGGAGGGTTGACGTATGCGCTCCATTTTAGCAGCGTTCTTGAACCAAGCTAAAACCAAACTAAATTGCCTGGGGCCCACGGTTTGAGGCAACTAAGGGCTCTATCGGTATCGTTAGGACTTCGGAGAAGCCAAAGTTGGTCCACGCGTCCGGGCAGTGGAGACGGAGAGATTGTAGAGGATTGCAGGGCTAAGCCCTGGTAACGCATCACCATGAATAGATATTGAATGACAGCAGAGCTATAAAGCAGTCTGAGGGTGGTAGATGTGGTCGTAGTTGTTGAAATTGGAGTATAGAAAGAGTTGAGGCTGAAGTGATATCCCGTGGCAGATGCTTTATCTGATCTTCTGCACGGAATAATAAAGTCGGAATCAGAGGCAAGAGTGACTTCCCGTCCTTCCGGAACCGGACATCTAATCAATCACTGCTCTGTCCACTATTTGGATCGTCGTCGAGTTCAACTCTCCGGTTCTAGCCGTTTCGTCTCGAAACGAACATCTCGGCTTATCCGCTCGGGATATCCGACTATCCTTGGAGGACTGAGGCTTGACCACAACCTGGACGCTCCTTATTGTCGGAGATATACAGAGTACATCTGGGTTTGATTAATTCTGGATCGTTCTGATTGGAATTTTACGCTCCACCACTATGGTTGTTGTGCACGAAAATGAAACTGCATGGATGCCTCAAGATCTTGGCTATCATTAATTGAACTAAACTGCAAATTGCAACAGAAGGCTATATCGTTATCAAATCACACAAATAGATAATCATGACTAGAACACAGACCAAACGCCATTATTTATATATATATATATATATCGCGAACAAATCGATTACCATGCCATCCGCTTGCCAATCTCACTCTCCCACCCACGCACTCTCTCAAATCCGTTCGATGAGGTCTGGAAGTCAAGCATAGCCTGATAAACCTGCTCCTGGCTGTTCAGCACGAAAGGACCGTACTGAACCACCTTTTGGTCGAGCGGTTGACCAGCCACAAGGAAAATGCGAGAGTCGGACTCCGCATTGTCAGGAACAGACATTTCCACATAACCGCCATCCTGCTCAAAGACAACATTGTGGTACTCCTTGATCAGTTTAGTCGAGTCGTTAGAGCCAAAGACCGTGGTGCCGCCCAGGGTGTACGCGAATGCGTTCCAACCCTGGGGCAGAGGCTGGGTGATCTTGCCGCCGGGCTTGATGTTGACATCAAGGATCCAAACAGGAGTGTACGCGAGGTCACGAACGGAGTCAACACCGTGCGATTGACCCGAGATCACCTTAACAGTAACCCGGCCATCATCGATAGTAACAGATGGAATCTCACTAGCGCGCAGATCGCGGTACCGCGGCTCGCACATCTTCAACTTCGCCGGAAGATCGACCCAAAGCTGCATACCCACGTTGGGGCTACCATCGGGGTTCTCATGGGGCATCTCCGCGTGCATGATACCTTTTCCTGCGGTCATGAATTGCAAGTCGCCGGGGCCAATGGTGCCCTTGTTCCCTGCGAAATCTTCGTGGTCAACACCGCCAGAGAGAAGGTAGGTAATGGTCTCTTGACCGCGGTGCGGATGGTCGGGGAAACCGGCGCCCTTGCCAATGGTGAAGTGGTCGAGCATGAGGAAGGGACTGAAGTTGCGGAGCTTCATGGTGCCGATAGAGCGGCGCACACGGGCGCCTGCACCTTCGCCTTGTTCAATGGCAAGGAAAGCCTGACGGATCGCACGGGGAAGAGCCATTTCGGTGACTGGGTGGACGATAGGTGTGTACTCGGTGTTCGGTGGAGTAATTGTGGAGTTGGTGTTAAAGTACTGCGACAAGGTAGCTGGGACTCGTTCCTGAATATAATAAACTAAATCCTTGATCTGATCCGGTTCGTAGGTATAAGAAAGGAGAATTGCTAGGATGCAAATTGAGAATGAGAGAAGCAGTTTCATCGACCCGGATGGGGGCTATTTATACAGAAATGGCACGGTAGCAGGGAAAACAGGAGAAAATTCATGAGTCTGGGGGAAGCAGAATTTAAAAGCAAGCTGTCAGCGTTAGTCACAGTCCTCTAATCCTTATAAGCCATTGTTCATGCTTGCAATTGTCGCATCGCAATTGGCCGTCTCAGGATTTCCAATCCATCACTAACCTTCGATCTGTGGAGTGCGCCGCTGATCCACCGTTTTGTCAGACTTCTGTCAGCACCGCAAAGGGTAAACCTTACTCCGAAGTATGTCTGCCTGAAAGGTAAGGTATGAATTGGCCTAACTGGTTAACTAACTAACCGGCATAACTATTGAACACAGTTATTCTGGGGCTCATACCTTTGTATATGTATGGAGTACATTGCCGAATGTGAGACTCTAATACAACCGGAGGTGCACAGAGACAGCTAAAAATTCTTGTAGCTGTTCATCAAGCATATCCCTGGAGACCTAGTTTCCGTACGGAGTAGATACACTTATTGATGACCCTAGAGCTTATGTACAGCATATTTGAATGCATTTTTAAGTTGATATATAGTCGTTGCCCTGCTTAATATAATCAATTATATTGCTATGTCTTGTATACTTGCACGTGCAGTATCATCGCCGGCGCTCGGTCCGATATTCACAGCTGGCCTGTAATCTCCCTGCATCTCCATCCTTTCCCCAGGAAATCGTTGTCGCTTTGACGAATTTGGTAATTGATTTAAAGATATTTTCTATTTCCGAACACTCTAAACAAAAAAGAATTTCCAGTGTGGACATTGCGCATCACTGAGAGCTCCGACTTCACCGCGGGGAAGCTCTTCTATCAGCGTCGGATACCATCGCTGTGACAGCTCCGGACGACGAGAGAAACCGAGGAACGAATTGATACTTGATTTTATTTGAAAGCATGACACGACGCACACGGTTATTCACGCCTTTACTGGCGCTGACACATGCCACGTCTGGCGCGTGGGCTGGCAAGAAAATGTTCAACATCCACGATGACTTACTAGCACATCCCCAGGTAGGCTCTCAAAGGATCGAACGTATAGATGGCTTCCTAGTGGGCTTTGCTAACCGTGTTGTGTCCGTATAGTACCAAGTCCGATTCCCAGACGACTACGTTCTCGAGTCACAAGCAGATGAACTGCTAAGAGCACAGCACGCTTCAGCATACGCCGGCGCAAATGTCGAACAGAAACAAGCACAAGTCTACATGTCGGGCTCGAATAAAGCAAATCGCGACGGTGAAGATGGCGAAGCCCCGGAATTCTCCTACGAAGCGATGAACCTCGACGGACAGCGATTCCTTTGCGAAATACCACGGGTGGACCTTGACAATCGTAACCAGACCAAAGCGAACGAGCCGAACGAAGACGAAGAAAAAAGGGAATTGGCACGCGCAACAGATCGTGGGTTAGAGCTGCTCCGCGAATTGGAAGGGAAATGCATGTACTACGTTTCTGGATGGTGGTCCTATTCGCTTTGCTACAAGAGGCAGATCAAGCAGTTCCATGCTCTGCCGGCTGGAGGTGGCATCCCTAGCTACCCACCTATGGAGGACCCAACGACTCATTCATTCGTCCTGGGTAGATTCCCCCGGAAAGATGACCGGAGTGATATCGACGAAGAACCGATGCAGAAGAGAACGGCAACGGACGTGGCGGAGCTCCAGACGAAAGGAGGGTCGCGGTACCTGGTCCAGAAGCTCGAAGGTGGGACTGTTTGCGATCTAACAGGCAAGAGCCGGAAGATTGAGATCCAGTTCCATTGCCACCCCCAGTCAACAGACCGGATCGGATGGATCAAGGAGCTCACTACCTGCTCCTACCTAATGGTCGTCTATACCCCGCGTCTGTGCAATGATGTCGCGTTCCTGCCCCCACAACAGGATGAAGTCTATCCGGTCGATTGCCACGAGATTCTAGCTCACAAAGAAGTTGCTGACTGGGAAGCAATGAGAGAGTACCAATTATCCCAGAAGCTAGTGGAATCGGGAATCCCGTTATCCGATATTCCTATCGTCGGAGATATCGAGGTTGGCGCCCAGAAGTTGGTCGGGGCAGAAGGCAAACGAATCGAAAAGGGGCGAGTGGCGTCCGTCGGCGAAGAGAAAGTGGACATAGTGGCCAAGCGCGAGAACGGCAAAGTGCAGGTGTTGTCCAAAAATGAGCTCAAAAAGTATGACCTGGATCCGGACAAAATTGAAACGCTGAAGAGACACCTGGAAAAGGAGGCCAAAGGCCGAGACTGGACCTTGGAAATGGTCGAGGTCAATGGTGAGCGTGGGTTACGCGGGGTTATCGAGTCGGATGAGGAAGAAGAAGATGGCTCTGCACAGGTGCCCGACGAGTCTGAACAGATTGAGACTCCTGCTGCGAAGGACGACGAGAAGAGTCAGAAGGGTCAGAAGCAGCCTGAACCCGAGCCTGCTGCTGAAGTCGGGAACTCCAACGAACCGGAAGATTCGCCTGGAGAAGCAGAACAAGGCAGTGAGGAAGTTTTCTTTAGAGATGAGCTATGATCTTCATCGATTATTTAGGTGTTATTGTATTTTGTTCTCAGCAATTCTTAACATACTTCTGTATACATAGAGTCGATGTACTTCGCTTTTTGTGCCAGACACATAAGATATCACTTCTTTGCATCCTTGATTAAGATGTTATAGCAATATTCATCCAAGGTACTCCGTACTATATAGTAGGTTGCATTGTTTATGTTTCTAGAAACATTCTCTTGTGGCGGCTGCCAGTGCATACTTGGCTGCTTCGGAGTGACCCTATTCAAAACAGACGCATTGAACTATTCTGCAACTATTCAACTCTTCTGTTCTTTGCAATTGTTTGTCCTTTTGGTACAGTGTAGTTAATATAATTCTGTCTCAGTTGGGCGCAAGTAACGTGACCGCCCCTCAACGCTCTGCCTCCGAACTGACGACGACGATCGACTCTCCAGAGCCACACCCAACCTCATCTCTCTCCTTCTCTCCCCATACGGTGGACTTACCACTTCTTCCCTCCTCTTTTCTTCTCTTTCTTCTTCTTATCTCTTTAATTCCCTCCAGCCTGTTTCTCCCCTCAGGCTCTCTCCCTCCCTCCCAACCACTCCCCCGTTACTCCTGTCGCATTCGTCCGGTTAGCCCCCGTCCCCGTCGGTTTCCCCCGACCGATTCTCCCAAGCAAACGTACCTCTAACTAGCCCGACAAGAGGACACACGACTTACCTTTACACGATCGCTGCACCTCGCAGCAATAGCAGCAACGATACCCCCAGCGACGCGACTATAGATTCATCGCCAGTATGGGATTCCTCGGTGTATACACGGCTGTGTACGATTATCACCCCCAAGCAGAGGGGGAACTCGAGCTTCGTGAAGGAGATTTGCTCTACTTGCTCGAGAGCAGTGCTGAAGATGACTGGTGGAAAGCGAAGAAGAAGGCGGACAGAGAAGATGAGGACGAACCGGAGGGTCTCGTGCCCAATAACTATGTTGAAGAGGTAAGGTTGATTTGCTGCAACCACGCCCCTTATTTTGTGCGATTTGCGACAGGATGGGAGCATAGCATGGAGTTGCTTTCTCTTCGAACGTCATCGATTGCTTTCCTTTTTCCGGGGTATTGTCATGCGAACTGCAGTTGTCAAATGGTTCCTGTGCGGGGACCGCTCGGGAAGGAAGGAATCAACGAGATAACCCCTGGGTATCTATATGGACTACAGGATGCTAATTTCTTCTGCTCCCGTTATCTAGGCTCAACCCGTTCATGTAGCAAAGGCGCTCTACGATTACACACGCCAAACAGACGAAGAAGTGTCGTTTTCGGAAGAAACGGAGCTGGTTGTATACGACACTTCAGATCCAGACTGGACGTTAGTCGGCGTCAATGCAGATTACGGATTTGCCCCCGCAAATTACATTGAAATTGTGGCAGATCACGGCGCCGCTGCCGAGACATCAGAGCCTGCTGCTGGGTACGCTGCTGAGCCGCCAGCTCCCGCGCTTCCTCAGCGCCCGCCCGTGCCCCCGACAGCGGCAGAGCCAGAAGAAGAACCTCCTGCCCAGCCACCAAGGTCTCCTGTCGATACGGCCCAGAATCCAGCAGCCGCAGCCATCGCCGATATTATTCATAAGCAGAATGCGTCGCCTGTTGAGGAACATGAACCTCCTACTCCTCGCGCCATACCTCCTCCACCCCAACCGACATATGAGCCCGAGGATAACTACCGCAATGAACCGTCTCCTCCTCCCCCGAGTCTGCCGCAGCGGCCTCCGTCGCAGCAAGTCTCACCGCCGGTCCGGCAGCGTTCGCCCCCAGCAGCTCTGCCCAGCCGCCCACAGATTGTGGCAATCAAAGATGACGACCAGGAGGGACATGTGAAGGAGTCTCCCCCGTACAACCGTGTTGGACAACCCGCTCCGCGTTCCCCTTCGGGATATCATATGTACAACATTAATGAAATGGTCGAGGCTATGGGTAAAAGAAAGAAGATGCCAACGACACTGGGTATCAATGTTGCTACGGGAACCATCTTCATCTCGCCGGAAGGAGATGGGGAGCACCAGGAATGGACAGCAGAGAAGCTCTCTCACTACTCAATTGAAGGGAAGCACGTTTTCGTCGATCTGGTTCGCCCCAGTAGAAGCATCGACTTCCACGCCGGAGCCAAGGATACCGCTCGTGAAATTGTCGCTGCTCTCGGCGAGATCTGCGGTGCCTATCGGGCCGAGGGGTTGAAGGAAGTTATCGCCGCTAGCACCGGTGGCGGTGGAAATAAGAAGGGTCAAATTTCGTACGACTTCATGGCGCAGGGCGATGATGAGGTGACCGTGGCTGAGGGCGATGAAGTCGTCATCCTTGATGACACGAAATCGGAAGAGTGGTGGATGGTACGTCGCGTGAAGAACGGCAAGGAAGGCGTTGTCCCTAGCAGCTATATTGAGGTTACCGGCTATGTCTCCAAGGAGCCAACCGGAATTGAGTCGGGGCTGTCGACCGTGGAGAAGAACCGCCTGGAAGAGTCCCGACTGGCCAAGGAAGCCCTGAGAAATGCGCGAACCGACTCTATTGACTCCAAGGGCTCGGATCGTCAGAAGCGCGAAAACAAGGCTGGCAGCAGACCGAAGCCCGATTCGAGTAAGGTGCGGCGATGGACGGACCGTACGAAGACCTTCACTGTGGATGCGCAGTTCATCGGACTGCGGGAAGGGAATATTCACCTGCACAAAACGAACGGTATCAAGATTGCGGTCCCTATCCCGAAGATGTCGGTTGAAGATTTGGAATATGTCGAAAAGGCTACCGGTGTGTCTCTGGACGAAGACAAGCCGCTCTCTGATGTTCGTCGTCGCAGCAACTCTCGTGCGGAAGCCGATACCAGAAAGGCCGGCGCGTCGTTCCAGCAGTCTGATTATGACTGGTTCGACTTCTTTTTGAAAGCGGGTGTTGGGCCTCACCAGTGCGAGAGATACGCCCAGAACTTTATCCGGGATTCTATGGACGAAAGTGTGCTTCCAGATATCACACCTGAGAATCTCCGTACTCTGGGTCTTAAGGAAGGTGATATTCTCCGAGTGATGCGCTACCTGGACACCACCCTTGGTCGAACCGGCTCCAAGTCCAAGGCAAGGAACGTCAGCTTTGGTGGCGAGGAGATCATTGGCAACGGCGAGGACGGTGGTCCGAGTGGCCTCTTCTCCGGCCCTGGTGGTGCTCTACACAACAACACTCGGAAGGGCAGACCGGCTCCAGCCGTCCAGACAGGTGATGTTGTTGATCCCAAGGTGTTTGAGCAGAAGGATGGGACCAAACCACAGGAACAAGTCGAGACCTCCTCGACCCCGGCTGCATCCGAGAAGCCTGTCGAAGGTGGATTCGAAGATGATGCTTGGGAGGTCAAGCATCCTAAACAACCTGCTACATCTGCTCCTGCTGCTGCTACTGCTCCTGCGACAGCTGCCGCTACTTCACCAACGGCTCCCGCCACGACATCACCGCCTCCTGCTCCAGGCCCAACGCCGCAGCAACTTACAGGCGCATTGGCGGATCTATCTATCCTTCACCCGCCTCTCCAACCCCAGCCTACGGCAGCTCCCCAGCCGCAGCCTGCGGCACCGATTGTGCAGCCCCAACCGACTGCGCAGCCCTCGCCAGTCTCACCTCAGCAGCCACAACAAACCGGTGCCAGTCCAAACTTCTTCGCTCAATTGGCCCAGCAACCCACTGGCCTTCAGCAGCCGTCGCGTCAACGTCCGCAGCCGCCTCAGACTGTTGGACAGAGTTCGCTTCTCCCTCCCCCTCCACCCCGGCCTCTGTCGGCACCTCAGAACTTCTCTCAGCAGCCTACTGGATTTGGCGCAACTCCGTTGCAACCGCAGTTGACCGGTATCCCTCAAACTGGACCACAGCTTGCCCCTCCGGGGCAGAGTCTGGCCGAACTGAGCCAGCAGCGTTTCCAGCCACAACCAACAGGCTTCCAGCCACAACCAACAGGATTGCAGCCGCAGCCCACAGGGTTCCAGCCGCAGTCTCAATTTGGAATTCAACAGCAGCAGCAGTTGCAAGCTCAGCAACCGGGTCAGTTCGGGTTCCAAGCCTTGGCACCGCAACCAGCGGGCTTCGGGGGCTTCCAGCCGCAGCCGCAGCAGCCGATGGCGACCGGCATCAATTCTATGCTCCCCCCCGCATTGCAACCTCAGCCCACTGGCTTGCAGCCTCAGCCTACTGGTCTAAGCGGTTTTGGGGGCATGTCTTACAACACCTCTTCTCCGCCAGTGCCTCCGATTCCACAGCAGCCCACTGCTGCGCCTTTGCAGCCGCAAAAGACCGGGCCTCCTCCCTCTGTCCGCTTCGGTGTTAAGCCCGGGGAAACCAAGAAGCTTGCTCCACAGCCTACGGGAATGAAGGCCAATCTTGCGCAAGCTAGTAAGTTTACCTTGTTCCATTTGCCCCCCCCCCCAACAGGCCAGGATACTAACGTGTCTACAGCACCCACGAACCCGTTCGGTTTCTAAACTGGTCGGCATATATAATATCTGCTCTTACGGTACATGGCTCTTTCTGGTATACAATTTTATTTTCTTTTCTCATTGGGTGGATGATACCTTTTTCTTCTTGTCCATTTTGCTTTTACTACCTTTAACGCTGTCATGCGTACTATGTATGCCATGGCCAGATCTACTCCACGCAGTGATTTCTGAAGCAGTGCCTTGTTCCTCTCATAGCTTCAGCGACTAGAGCACGTTTCCTTTTCGAATACGTTACGACACGTAATTCTGGCAGAAAAGGTCCATTCCCAGCTTTGTTTCACTCCTTCAAATGTATTAATTTCCTTTTCCTCGTTTATTATTGGAGCTATCAACTAGAGGCTGCTAATGTGCTGTTCTTTACTTGTCCTCTGTGATAATGTTGCTTCTAATCTGTTGCATTTAAACTGGTTTTGCTTTCTCCACGTTCCTTCTCTTACTTTCTCTCTTTCTCTACATTGCTTTAGTACTGCCGTGGTCCTTTCGCTTCTTTTCTTCTTCTTTTCCTTGTTTTGGCTCTTTTATTATCAATCTGTGGAACATGTATGTATGGTACATAGGTCTTGTCAGACAAAATACATTATTACTATTGATTTATCTGTACATAGCAATGTCACGATGCTAATCTCCGCGTCAGCAATCGGCTCTACCGGTATGCATTGTCAGCTCCAGCCTCGCACTTGCAATTATTTCTCTCTTGAAGCAGCACCTGCTTTACGCGAAGGTAATCCCAACCCTTAATATGACAAAACTTTACCCCCCTGCTCACCAATAGTAGAAGCCAGAAATCGTGTTCTGATCAGAAATCATGACATATGCACATTACACATATATCTATGTCTACATACAGCCGATTAATCCAGCGATTCAAAACGCCTTGCATCCATCGGAATGCCGACAAATGGCCTCATATTACAACGCTTATTCCAATGCCAAGCTCGGGGTTGCTCTCTCACGGGAATGTGGACTCACTACAGGGATACATCATAGCGGATTCTCAGCTACGAGTTCTCAGCTCCGACTCTAGCTATACTAGCGGTCAACAAAAACAATAGTATCATGCGTCGACAGGACAGCATTGCGCACGCACTCAATTCGAATGGAGTCATGAATCGGCAATTTGCCAATTATTTGTGATCTACTAAGATCTACGACTACCTGCGTTATTGAGCGGAGAAATGCGAGGTGTCTGATATATATATAGTTGTGAAGGGCCGGCGGTCGATAGAGATGGGAATCATGCTGCGATATTCAGGAAACGAGACTAGACGCTATGGAAAGCAGACCTCTTATTGCGGAACTTCGTGGTCAGGATACTCTCCTGTTCCATGATCTTGAACATTGCATAGAGGGAGCATCATTAGCTCTTCCCGGAATTCATTACCTACCAGACGGAGCAGACAACAATGGCTTTGACACCAAGCACACCAAGGCGTTCAATAGAGGACACAATGCTACCGTGAAAGCTACAGATTTTTTCAATCGCTATGGAAAGAACGCAACAACTTCAATACAAGCGGCTAACAGCGGGTTAATCACCGGGCCACCACCAGATGCAGAACACAGCGACAGCATCCACAGCGCTGTCCACTGGTTTGAGAAGATTCAATTTCACACCAACTTGACATCTACGCAATACCTGCATTTTTCAAACCCGAGTCTTCTATCCCAGGATGTGTCCACCTCCAGCATCAACATCATCTCCGGCATATGTCTTTTCTCCGGGAGAGTTCTCGCATCCAGCATTCCGAGCAATGAGCATGGGCTCAATAACTCCGCTCTAGAACATGCAGAACCAACCCTGTACGAGCTGGAAAACATCGCACGCATAGCCCCGGCTATTGCAGATGTGGCAGCCCTACTCAACACGAAGCACGGGCATTTCTGTCGTGAATCCAACGTTCCGCTGAAGATTTCACTTGATATTCCCAATTTTCACTACTACTATACAGTTGAGAAGCGTCTGAGAGACGGGCTATGCACGTTCCCAGAGGCTCTACAGTGGATGGACGCGGTTGAGAAACGGCATTACCAGGTTAGCTGTGTGTTTAGACGATATACTCAACATGAGCTGGTACGCCGTGGATGCCACGGGACACACACTCAGGTATCTTCATCCGGAACCGCGGGGTTTGTGTGTGATATGCTCCGGCAATCGCTGAGAGAGGGAACGCTTCTATCATTGGATGCTGCATTGCAGCGGATAAGCGCCTACGACCGATATGGACCAGGTTCTCGGATATTTTGCCAGAGAAAGACAAACCCCGTGACTTCCAGGGCCTGGGACACATCTTCGTGTGTATGTGTAAGTGTCGAAGGGCGCTTGCTACCATTGTGAACGTGAATGGACGAGGAGGTCAGAATGATAATGTGCTATCAGAAGCTGGACCTTCTAAGAGTAGGATAGATTCATTTGGTGTAATGGGTATGCTTTATGGAGGGGATGTGGCTGCTGTGCTACGGAAAATTTGTATGGAGGAGGGGTTGATCTCCTAGAAATCTGTAGACCTATACAATAATGGCAGGGTAATGAGTAAATGCCACTAATCAATCGTGATGAGCTTCTTCTTATGCGCCAGCAAGCCCACGTTAGTCTTCTCGACAATCGAGATTGTTCTAAACTTTCTTTGTGGTGATGGGCTCTTCATCCTTATCCAAGATCTCGTTATACTTCCCGATCTTGAACGTGCCTCCTTCATAGAATGTCTTGATCTTGATCGCAAGAGCATCAGGCAGACACGATGAGTCGGCGACCTGAGGTGGTCGGCTATACCTGCATTTATCCGACCGATGAGGCTACGCATAGTAACGACTTGTTGTTGCTGTAACCCGGTGAGTGCTCCAAGGTATGATCTGCCTTCCTCCAAGTGAATAAGTGCACTTACATCCATGATACGCCAAAGGCCGGTTGCCCACACTGGGTGACTATATCAACCATAATTCCATCAATTGCTGTATGACTGACATAGCTTCAACACATCAAAGAAACTGCAGAAGAATTCCAGGCAGCTGCAATCGCCCAGAGGGTTGAGTCTCCATTTTGGTGGTTCGACCGTATGTAGCAATATGTCACGGACACTTTTTTCTTTTCCTTCTTTGTCGCTTTATAGATTGTATCTCTTCGTCTGGCAGGAATGTCTCCAAGGTGCGCCAAAAAACCAATGTGTTGCTATGAACATACATCAAGGGGGAGTGGATTGCCTCCCTTATAATACAAGTAACATTTCTTTGGCGTGTGTAGTTTCCAC
Source organism: Aspergillus chevalieri (assembly GCF_016861735.1). Classification (NCBI taxonomy): domain Eukaryota; kingdom Fungi; phylum Ascomycota; class Eurotiomycetes; order Eurotiales; family Aspergillaceae; genus Aspergillus; species Aspergillus chevalieri. Next base: position 1,857,962 of record NC_057367.1, on the reverse strand, counting down.
TGAAGCAGGACCTCATATAATGAAGGTCTGGCGGCGGGATTATATGCCGTGATAGTAATATTGTCACCAAACAGATCGGAGAGTGATAATTTCCGGCATTCGCGTTTGGCCTTGTCTGATGCTTGAAAGAGCACTGGAGGGAGAAATCGCTATTTAAGCCCAGATTACTTGGTATGTCAAGGGTGATTTTCGCTTCAAGGCCCTTTATCTTACTCGGACACAAGCTGCTTAACCTCGTCTTTTTTCCCAAAATGTGTCGAGTGTCTTCTAAAATTTCAATACCTTCACCGGCGTTGCATTGCTGCAAGCCATGGCTACGATATGCTTTTACCGAGGTATAATGCGTGGCCTTCTCGTATATTGTCTCGGGTGCAGCACTAGATAGTTAACTAGCTATAGCCGTGGGTATAGGAACAAAAAAGAATTGTATCCTACGGCTCGCCCAGGCAGGCACCCTATTAGCTCGCCATGTCAGCATATGAAGTTGCGGTCAAAGTACCATGGCAACTTACAAGTGCATACTTTGATGACTGTCAACGGGCCGGTAGCACTATTAAATCAACCATGTGCGAATGCTGGGTCTTTCTTGAACGTCTATGCGACATTTCCAAGTTTGTATATATTTCTCAACCACAGGAATGTCATTTGCAAAGTCGGGTGCTGCCCTCTGAGTCTCGACTTTATGTTTTAGGGCTTTCATGATTTTACCCATAGAGAGTGCTTGGGATCTTGGACTTCCGAGTCAGAGTCCATCGCGTATGTGGTACATGTAGTTGGTTATTTGGCTTAACTGACTAGTGAAGATGGAAAGGAATCGTCGTTGTGGCTTGCGGATTTCGCAAGGCGGGTTGGGGGCTCCATACCCATTGCCTATTCAGCACTCGTTCATTCACTTGTCTGGACGAATTACAAATGGTATGTACGTATAGAATATATCGAACAAGAATAAGAAACAATACAAATGCATCCTCGACGCCAAACAGCTAGATATCACGCAGGGAATCACAACCGCATAGGTATTCACAGTCATCATAGTCATGCACAAAAGCAAATAAGGTATAGGGATTGGGGGGGAAAGAGAGAAGAGAAAGAAGGATAAAAGGAGGAAAAAAAAAGCTAAATCAAGCATCCTCCCAAATCCCAAAGACAGGAAGATCCTCCGCCATATACAGCAGACCATTATCCGGGAAGATAACATCAGAGATAGGCGTATGGCCGTCTTGTTCCACTCTTGTTGGAGCAGTCACGTCAGTCGCAAGCTGCCCGGATGAGGATGACAATGGTGGCGGGGGTTGCAATGGTGGAATAGTGCCGCCGGGCGAACAGCCCACGGGAATACCAGTTGTGGTGAGCGCTGAGATCGTGGCGGGATCATAGGGGAGACCACCCGAAGGACCCTCACCACCGCAGAGAGTGTCCCAAACGTCATTGCTAGTGGGATGGTTATGGGGCGTAGCAGTGGGAGTGGCGGTAGTAGTAGGCATGTCGGGCGGGTGTTGTTGGGACAGGAAAGAGGAACTTCGAGAAATATTATTATCCGGAGTTAGAGGAGATGGGGCGGCGGGTTCAGGCCCAACTTGGCCGAATAGCTGATCGACCTGTTTACTGCGACGTTCCATCCATTGACGATTCCGTCGCCGGACGTACTCGGCTACCGCTCCTCGGAGGTAAATGATGATCTGGGAGAAACGACAGGCATGGGGGTCATGAGGAGTGAAAAGCTCCAGGAACTTCTGGGCCTTGTCCATACCCTCTTCGAGCGGGAGGAGGTTGTCGTAGTCTGCAAAGAAAGCTGCACCAAGGACGATGGCCGAATTGAAGACAGAGTTGATCAGGAATGGTAGCCGGCGTGGCAGGGATGTAAACTTGGCGAGGTCGTCGACGATATCGAGCCCTCGCAACGCCGAGTAAACGCATGCGTCAGCAAAAAGTGCGATGCGAGAGTTGCTGGAACGAGACTCGGTTGGGCCAGCTTTACTTTTCACATATTGTGACACGCGGTAGATGAGAAACGGCCGAGTTAAGAGAATTATCGACCAATAATAAGAACCAAAGACATGGGCTGCTGCCAAAGTGCCATCGAGTGTCTTGGAATCCAGTCGCTCTGTCTGCATTCGAAGGAAGACAGGCAAACTTCGAACCCATGCACGGTGTTGATTGGAAATCGTTTCAGCTACATGGATCGAAACAACTTGTTTCATGTACACATCGGTGAGGATCCGTTCGAAAATACGCGACAAAGTGACGACAGCCACAGAAAGCTGCTCTTGTGGAGTTTGTTGTTGCTGCTGTTCCGCTGACGGCATAGCATCTTCTCGGGGGTCATGGTCAATGTCCGACGTCGCCAGAGGACGCCCTAATGAGGCACTAAGGAATAGATCCATCATTCGCAAGCTCTTCCACACACGCTCGCGAGCCCGACGTTCTCTATCGCAGAACAATGCATTCGCATCTTTTCGGTGGATCCCGACTGCATATGCAGCTCGTAGTGCGGTTCCGAGGTTCATGAACGCGCCATTGCGCCGACATGCACCAAGCATATACATTGAAATCAACACATATGACTGAATGGTGTAAAGACTTGGGGTTTCAGTAAAAGCGGAAAACGCCAATTGCCGCCCACTAACAAAATACTGCTCTGCAAGGGTCTGGTTGGTAGTGGACACTTGTGACCCAATTGCAAGAACCAGATAAAAGATCGAACTGACAGTATCCTCGTCACCCCTTGGATTCTCAATCCAATTTGCCAAACGCGGATGGAACTCATGAAGATCGAACAAATCTAACAACGGACTGGTCGCCAGGACAAACTGACCAGCCAGTCGCTGAGCCTCTTCATTCTTCGGTGGTTCCATCAGTGGCCCCGCCTGCATACTGGGATTACTTTGGAAGGCCTCCAGCATCGAGTGTCGCGAATTATCCTCCGTAAACTCACACCGACCGATCGATGCTGACACGATCCGTCGAACACTCTGCAAGAAAGACAAACTAGCCGAGTCCCCGATGTACATAAATTTCCCCTGTCCATCACGCAAAAGTCGCGCCACCTTCGGCACCGGGGCTGTCCCATCCTTGTCATCCCGCGGTTGATGTTGTTCTATATTCGCGCTGCGATCCTCGAGCGAATTCAGCAGGTGGTCCATTGCCGTTTGCCGCTGTGGCGTAGAAACCATATGTTCACTAAGTAGCATGGCCTCTTTCGTGCCGTTGGGTCTAAGCATTCGCGCTGGTTTATCTGAGAAGTGGCATTCTGATTCCTTGCGCCGCTGCATGCAGATCGTACATGGTTGCTCCCCGTTGCACTTCTGTTTCCTCCGTTTACAGCTGTCGCACGCTCGTCTGCACCGGAGGCGCGCGCCGGGAGTTGTACTCGTACCCGCGCGAGGCATAGCGCTTTCTTTGTTATTTCCTTTTCTTCGTCTCCAGTCAGAGTATGAAGCTCCGGCCGAAACGCATCGGTGGGTGGGTTTGTGGTTCGTTCGGGGTTAATGGGGGGTTCGCGATTGGCCAGCGTGTGCGCCGAGGACTACCGGGACGAGGCGGGGGATGTGCAGGACATGACTGATTTATCAGATGTAGAGGACGGAAATATGCGCCTGGTGCCGCGAAATAACGGAAATAATGCAGGAAATGGCACGAGGGAGGCGAGAGGGACAGAAAGCCAAGCTCTCCAACTGTTCCCCGGATCTGGTGCGGAGCAAGTGTGCTGACTAATTATTTCATTGATGCCTGTAGGCCTTATCTCGATGCCCTAACGCCGATAGTAACTACGGCATAGTATGGAAGGAGTATTGTCCATTATAGATCTGGATTACGAACGAAGTAGAAATAATGTATAGATAGCACGATTTGTCAAAAGCAAACATGCACGATGGTACATTACTGTATTCGCTTTCTCAATGTTCTCAAATAACACTTCGTGTCCATTATCTTCCACGATAAAATCCGCCGTTCTTGCGGCGATTGTGTTTAATCATTTTGGGAATGATTAAAACAATATCCAGGTTCTCTTGGCCTGGTTATTAGTGTCGGTAACTTAGATGATTACCTAAGGATTTGCTGCATTTTCAGTCACACTTCAGTTTGCGTTGGGTTGGGAACAGAAGAACATTATATCTTGATTTCTCTTGGGACTCTTTCTTGTCGCTCACTTTGCTTGCATCCGCACTGAACCTGTGATGAGACTTTTAGCCGTGTTCTTGCTGTACGAGATGGCTCCAACCCCGCCACCTGAGATGCATATCTCATCACCTGGGTCTCTTCTTCATACGTACTTGACTTTCTAGACAGCTCGAAGGCTTTCCCTTTCCGTTTTAGTGCTCAGCCCTCGCCGCTTGTTGCTCACTGCGTAGACCTGAGCACGCTCTGAGCAGCCTGAGCTGATCACTGAGTAGGGGCTGAGCAGAGGGGTGAGTAGCCTGACTAAGGTAGCCTCAATAAAACGCACCACGCTAGAGTTTCACCTGTCTCCACTTTTCTTCGCAGCACTTTTGACCGTCGCCCCCTTTGACCCCCCTCAACAAGGCGATGACATCATCAATGGAACGGGAAATTGAGGTCATCATTCCTTCTGCTCCGCTTCTTACCATGCCAACTTCTCCCCAGAGATAGTGGGGTAAACTAAGCTCCCATGAAGATTCAATTCGCTCCAGAGATTACCCTATGTCTGGGGAGTGTGCTCCTAGCTCTCAAGAACAGGAGCAGCCATCTTGAGATCCAGGCCACGGCTCCTAGGAGTCTGAAAAATCCCGGGAGCAAGCAAGGCTGTGCGGAAAATACTAAGGGCATAGAACCAATTGTCACAAAGGCTTACTGCTTAGGATGACAACAGTAAATGATCCCTACTGACAAAGTGTTATAAAAGTGTTTTTGCCCATCAGCCAACCGTAGCATCATATTCCTTCCTTGCAACCGTGCTTTGTCTGTGGTCTCATACTATTCAAATACTTACTATTCATTGTAAGTCTGTGATAACTCTGTTATGGGCTAAACCCGCAGTGCTATTGACTAGCTATCACACAAGAGATTTCGTTGAAGAAGAGAAGAACGGATGTCCGCTCGGACAGCTAATATACATGTGTGCGCCGTGCAGCTCCCCTTACTAATCATCTCGCTTATGCGACAGGCGCAGCCTGTGACAGACAGATCCAAGTCTTTCATTCAATGACATTGGGTAAAAGTCCAACCTCTACCTCAGCAGGTGACTAGGTCACGGACAAAAAGACAATGAGCCATTCTGAGCTTAGATATCGGAGTTGTATTGTCACGGTGCCAGCCCGCCATCTATGCACGTGATCTATCACATGATCCACAGAGATATCTGTCTGCGCCGACGCTGATCCTGTTGCAGCTGTTCGAGCTGCGTCTTGTCTATGAACCTGTAGATAGCCTGACCTGTAGCTTATCCTGTCGTCAATCCCTAATATATATCTGTACCTGATCCGCACCCTGACAGAACAACTGATTTGACTCTTGGATTCTAGCCTGGTCAATGGGGAGAACTACATGAGGTTTGTGACTCCTGTTTGTGACGGTTCAACGCTTCAACACCGCTTGGTGGCTGATATCGACAAACGCCGCCATCCGAGCAGGCAAATGAAAAGCACTTAGCGCAGCCACACAGTCCATGGATAAAACCCCTTTTCGCCCTGTAGGTAGATTCTTCTTCTTTTCTTTCCTCAGATTCGATATTCTCGTCGATGGCTACAATAGTTTAGATAGGAATACCAGTTCATCATTATCTACTATTCCGAGCCCGTGACACTTAGAAAGAAATGCCTTTTATCAGTTTTCTGTTACTTGTGCAAACGCTGTTCGATTCTTATCCCTCAGCGTTTGATCCTGACTGACTGTCCATAATCAAGTGGAACATTTGTCAAGTCCTCATTTGTGTCGTCATTGGGGTCATCACTTAAGTCTGGAAGGCGTTCAAGACTGCGTGGGTTGTAGCCCTTTAAGAACATGATGAACTGCTGTTAGGGGCTTTCGCAGGTCAAGTCTCTGGTATAGTGATATCAGTTGATGCTGATCTTTCAGCAGCTATGTCATCTGAATCTGGATGAAAAGATACATCAGAAGTACGACCTTCTGCAGTGGAATGTTGTTTCCCTTCGAGCGGTGGCATTGCCTCTGGGTATGTTGTAGGCTTGTAGCGTTGTGTAATAGAAGCTGTAGGGATGATGTAATGCTGGGGGGTATACCTTAGGCGTTTATGACTATTTCGGTGAATCGACTATGTATCGCTATCGTGGTGCTAGGTAAAGAAATGGTATAAATATATCCTGATTCGGAAGGGAGTTTTGGAAGGAAGAAAAATTTGGGAGGGGACAAGGTCAGAACAGCGAGGAAGTGCTGTTTATACTGGGGAGGCTGGGCGCCCGACCAGCAAAAACTCCACACTTTGCCCACAACATTCATCACAGATTGACCCCAGCTAGCCGGAGGTGCTGATAGAGTAATATCCTTCTTGTCCTGAGCTCCTTCCTGCTGTTCCTGATGACTGCGCTTGCGGCCGTTTCCAGTGTGACTGGATAAAAGATCGACACTGGCATCGACAGGAGGAGCTAGAGGTAGTTCTCCATGAATGTCTGGGTGATCATATTCTATTCCAGCGACATTCTCATCCCGACCCAACCAGGACGAGCGATAGAGATGATCGTCACCATCATGAGTGGCAGCGGCGGAGAAGTCATGAAGAGAACAGCGTTTATCGGAACTTCCGGTGCAGGATCGTTTGCAAGAACTCGTAGAAATAGTCTGGAAGAGGGAAGACGAAGCAGAAGTGGTAGAGGGAGTCTGGTAGAGCTGGGAATGAGCGTCAGCCAGATCAAGCTTTGGTGGAGCGGGGTAGTGATGGACGGGGGAGCTGTAGAGAGAAGAGGCACGAGAACTAGGCATAATGAAGAGTAATATTATCTAGAAGAATTAATGATCTAGATGGCTAAAAATCCTCTTCCATGATAAAAAGTGAATGATGGAAAGTACTATTTTGCCTAAGAACATGAACCACCCTCGAAGGACTCACGACCAGGGACATATGTATATATTTACTGGAATAACCCTATCACAGCCCCGAGTACAGAATAACTATAATAGTACCCTCCTCCATTTGCGCAGAAAAGAGAAAACAGAAAGGAAGACAAAAACAGCTACAGAAAGTAACATGCAGGCAAAGTTCAGAGAACGCTACACAGTGGGGAGCTGCCTGACAAGTCTGTGTTTTTTCTCGGCAATATAGAGACTGCCATTTCCAGGAGCAGTGCCAAAGTACAAAAAGTTTCGCATTCCCTGGCCTGACAAACGCTCGGTGCCTGCAAATAACGGGGCCCGAACTGCATGCTCAACGAACCAATCAGACACAGGGTTACCATCGACGTCAAGGAGCTGCATTTCAACCATTACTATCGGTCTTTGCACAGTTCCATTAGCGGTCAGCAGGTCAGTAAGCCCAAGATTTCCTGCATAGTAGGGGGTGTGGCCAAGAGCGAGCAAATCATATGGGTCCAAGCTTAGGAAGGACGATCCTGTGTCGTTAATGAAGGTAATCATGCGGACTAAGTTTGGATCTCCGCCAAATGGGGGAAGGAGTCGGACGAGTGCAGCCATCTTGTCAGATTTAGCATGTTTATATTCATACAGAAATATCGGTACCAACCATGTGAGTACCAGTACCGTTGGCGTAATACGACGTGTAGTGTGCAAGCTGAGTCCCTAGCGCCTTGAAGATTCAGCTTGCTGATCTCTGTTACCTTCATGGCCTTCATATACCTCTGGCTGGCTATTCTCTTCCAATACCTGAGGCTGCTTGCTTGTTTCCAAAGCCTTAGGCTGCGGAGGTACAGGCGCGGTGCTTCCAAGTTGAGTTCCCAAGCCCTGTCCAGAAATTATTAGATAAATATATAAGTATTTGGTGAAAGAGAATTGAAAATGCAATGTACCTCTGCCCACTTTGGCGCCATCATCAAGTCCTTTGGAATAGCATCCATGGGTACAACTTGTCCTTCGACGAAAAGAGTATATCCGTACCCATATTCAAGTTGCCCTGTCTTGTACATGTGAAGTGCGGCGTGGATATTGACATGCTGGTGGCTCAGGCTCTCATCTTGAAGGTAGGCTTCTAGTTGCTGGATCCTTCTTGAGACTGGGAAGGCCTTTTTGAATGATTGTCTGGATTGTTCAAACAAAGCTTGAATTTCTTTCTTTCTATCCATTTTGTACTTGAGCTAGGAATGCGTTGTTGGAAGTGGCGATATTCAGGCTGCGACTGACATAGGACAAACAAATCTTAATGACCAATTAGCCAGGGAGACTAGAGAAACTGGGAGTAGCTATGATAAGGGTGATATGGAATAGATATGTACTATGTTCTCTGGAGTAGTAGGAAGAAAGAAAAAAGGGATGGTGGAAAAGTGGGGATTTATGCCTCTATATGTACTCTTTTGCGCCACCCGCGACCGCCTTCTTAAAATGCGGAATTATATTCGGACCGAGACTAACAAGGCTTTGGAAGGCCTCACTATAGTCTTACGCCGCCAAATACAACGCAGTGGTCTTTGCAGGCAGTTAGGACAATATGTCTTGGAGATAGTGCTAGCGGCTATTGATAGAGCACACACAAGCAAGCTCACAATAAGCTTCCAATGGATACCCTCACATAGTGGCATAAAGGGGAATGAAAGGGCAGACAAGGCAGCAAAAGAAGTGACAGGATGGCAACAGTCCCATGGGCATCGAGGCAGGATGGGAGAAGCCATGACCGCAGCAACAGCCCCCCGACCAGTCCAGCAGAGGCTTCTCCGAACAGCAGTAGAATCCAGAATTCGGGAAGCAATAAACACGCAGTGGGAACATGACTGGCAGACAAGCCCACATGGACGGCAGTGTATGAGCTGATACCGGCCCCAACCAGACAAGTCCTGAAGATGCATTGGGGTCTCCACCGGGCACTCAGCACAATCATCATACAGATGCGCACAGGAAAGATAGGGCTCTGACACTACCTCTACCAGCGTGGGGTGCTGGATGTACCAGACGGGGACTGCCACTGTGGGAGGGCCACCCAGACAGTGCGGCACGTACTCCTGGCGTGCCCTGTCTTCAAGGATCTTCAAGAGCAGTTCCTGGGAAGACCAGGTGGAGGACTAGAAGGAGGAGGGAATCTGAGGATGATCCTGAACACGCCTAAGCTCGCAATCCGTGCAGCTAAATCCATGTTGCAAACTAGGCTCCTTGGGCAATTCGGGGCCGTAGATGAGGAGGAAATAGGTTAGGCAGAGCACTGAGGTCATGGGGTACATAGCAACCAAAGAGGGCCCGGGGAGCCCCGGATTCTCACGAATCTGAGCGGACCCGAGCCCTCAAGGCAAGCATACACACAGTTGTAAATAGGTATCAACAATTGCCCCGGCGGCTTACAGCCGGAGGGGCGGTTCCCGCATAGCCGATTGGCTGGGACGGGTATGAGTAAATCTGAATCCGAATCACTATAGTCAAGAATACATGCACTCCTATCAACTCCCATACACCCACGCCCTTCCACCAAGCCCTACTGGTAGCCCTTCCCAAGCCAGGGAAGAAGGACTACAGTAGCCCACGCTCATACAGACTGATTGCACTCCTCTCCACCCTGGGGAAAGGGCTGGAACGCTTGATGGCCCGCAGATTTGCCTGGATAGCCATCAAACACAAGGTCCTCCACCCCCAACAGTTTGGGGCTCTCCCCTGTCGCTCAGCTACCGACCTGGCAGCAGCACTGGTGCATGACATAGAGGAAGCATGGGCCCGCGGCCCTTTTGCCTCTATGTTGACTTTGGATATCAAAGGCGCATTCGACGCGGTCCTACGAGGCAGATTAATCCAGCGACTCCACAGTCAAGGGTGGCCCCCTACAGTGCTCCACTGGGTATCAAGCTTCACCCAGGACCGAACAGCAGCTATACGACTGGATGGACACCAGAGCCCAACTTTTACAGTCTCAGCAGGCCTGCCGCAGGGCTCTCCAGTTTCGCCAATCCTGTTCATGCTGTATATTGAGCCCATTTTCAAGCTAGGGCCAGCGCTAGCCCGTAGAGGCCGGTTTGGATATGCAGATGACATCTGCCAACTGGTTGCCAGCAAATCCCTGGAAGAAAACACCACTAAACTGCAAAGCATCACTGGTGACTTGATGGCATGGGGCCACAGAGAGGGACTCACTTTTAATCTAGCTAAAACAGAACTCCAACACTATGCCAAAGGTCAGAAGGGAAATAACCCCATCTGCACAATCCACACCCCAGAGGGTACAGTGGAGATCAAGCCTCCCCCACCCAATGGGGCCACACGCTGGCTAGGAATCTGGTTTGACCGGAAACTGAATTTCAAAGCACATGCCCGTACATTAGCAGGCAAGGCCAAGCAGGCAGCAGGAGGCATCCAGGCCCTGGCCAATACTGTACGAGGGGTCAAAGCACCCCTACTGCGACAGGCAACAATAGCCTGTGTGCTCTCTGTCCTATGCTATGGAGCAGAGGCATGGTGGCCAGGGATGAATAGACTGGCACAGGACAGCCTAGGCAGACAAAAGCCCATCTCCAACAGGGTGTCTATCCAACTAGCCTGTCTGGACTGGGTGCTCCGCAACGCGCTGCTACGAGTCCTCCCAGTCTATAAGACCACCCAAACAGCTGCGCTGCACCGGGAAGCAGCCATCCCACCAATGGAACTACTCCTCAATCAAAGATGTCGCGGACTGGCAATCAGAGTGCACAAACTAGACACCCGACATCCTCTACACCGCCGGGCCACGCACCAGAGAAACTTCCACACCAACACCCGCCTGCTCCGGGCCATTGATCCAATAAATTTTCACATCATTGAACAGATCGACACGCCGCTGACAAGCCCCTGGGACACAAATCTGATGCCCAAAGAGCAGCCAACTGTAACTGATAAGGCACAGGCCAAGGAGGATGTTATGGGCTAAGCCCGTAGTGCTAATGACTAGCTATCTCACAAAAGATTTCGTTGAAGAACAGGAGAACAGATGTCCAATCGGACAGCTTTATATACAAATGTACGCCGTGCGGGGTAGGTAGTCTGGTAACCCCTCCGATCATCTCTCCGAATAAAATATCATTTATTCTACAGGCGCAGCCTGTGACAGAGGACTTCCAGAGGTGGCTCACTTCCATCCCACCGCGATCAATGGTTGTCTATACAGATGGATCAAAAGGGAAAGACAGCAATGCTGCAGGTGCTGGCTGGGTGGGCTACTGGGGCACCTGCAAAACCAAGATCTTCAGTGGACATGCAAAGCTCCCCAACCATGAGGTCTTTGATGCAGAGGCCAGAGGTGCCCTACTTGGTCTACAGACTGCCCTCAAGGACCCCAATGCCCAGCACTCCACAAACCTATACATCTGTTTGGACAACCTGGATTGATGCCTCACCCTATAGCGAAGTCCTCTCTGATTCCTGTATTTATGCTCCGGGACAAAAGCACCAATCCTTGCTCCGGTAAAAAGATACACTTGTAGTGCAAATAAGATGAAGATCTTGAGAAGTCCATGGATAAAGATCGGGCTGTCACGCGTCCACAGTGAAGAAGTAGTGTTTTGAAAGTCATCTCTAGTAAAGTTGAATTTTTGTTTCTTGACATCTTCGATAACTTTATTCACTGTCAGGGCTTTTTTAATCCACTGGAGCTGCATTAGCAAGGGCAATATGTAGAATGAAAACATGCATACTGAGTATATCTCGCTCCGATCTTCTTGTACAATTTTGCTTGTCGTGGCATTCTCAAAACTGCTGAAAAACCTTTCAGCAAATGCATATGTACTTCTAACTGTGGGCTTCTTATTCTTACTGACCCTCCCACAGCCCGCAGACGAGTCGATGTACCAGCAGATGAAGTCTTTGATGCAGACAGTATCTGGAGCAGGAGCGCCAGGCTTAAGTTCATAATCAGGTGGCTGGTACTCCTCTTCTCTGAGAAACCTGATACAATGTGAGTGAAACATTCAGACTTTATGAGTTGTTAGTGGCAAAACCCACTCTGTAAAAAGAACAACATGTTGGTGGTGTAGTCCCTTTGTTTGATTTACGCGGTTGTATTCCCCCCGTTTAGCGTCTTCTTCTTCATGGGCTCTTGAAATATAGCCACTTTCCAGACGACGCTCACGCCGCTTTTCTGAGCATCCTCACCGCACCAAAAGGATCTTCTGCCCATGGTCAGCGAATAATAAAGGGACAACAATGGTATAAAAGAGAAGGCAATGGTAGCAGAGGCAGGGGTGACAAGGCCAAAATAGGGGAGGGAATGTTTAGTGTAATCATGAACTCTCCTGGACCACAAAGCATTCAGAGTGGGAGGGACAGACATGTACTTATTTATAGCTTCATCAAAATCTAGATGCCCAGTTCATTTATTACGGTCAACAGATTTGTACATTTGTTCCAGACAGTTTTCCACTCAGGCAAGATTTGGAGCCCATCAGATTTGGCTTGCGTCATTCAGGACGGACTCCAAGAACGGGCATGGGTAATTGGGATGGTGAAGATGGCACTATGATCAAACTACTTGCGCAAAATAAAGAGGGGTGGGCAACTCAGGGTGCACGTGACTGATCACTGAGCACGCCCTGAGTAGGCACTGAGTAGGCACTGAGTAGGCCCTGAGTGCTCACTGAGTACCGACCTGTGACAGAAAATACTCACTGAGCAAGCCCCTGAGCATCCTCGCAAAAGCGGCGGCATCCGGAAGGGGAAAGTCACGGTCGCTCTAGAAAATCAAGTTCGTATAGGTGCATATATACAAATATGACCGAAAACTGCTCTCACGTAAACTTTGGTCCGAGAAATATGTGGACGTTGGTATCAGTCCGACTTGAGTACCATTATTATAATATGGAAAAAATTGATAGCCGATTGCTGGTTACTTTCAATATTGAGGTCGGATTGGGGGGGGCGTGAGAAGATGATTCTCAAGTCTTATTAGATATCAACGTATGTAGAGAATTCTGACCATCATAAGCCATCTGTCCGTAGCAATTGCTTTAAATTCTAACGCTTTGATCAGAATAAACCTTGTCTAACTTTTCTCCAGGACAAAATAGGCCATCTGGAGTCGCCGGTTACCGCAAAACTTTCATTCTTTTGCTCTCAATTCATCAATAATTAGCACTCTCCATTCAGATATCTTGCTACTTAGCGATGCGCACACAACAACATAACCCAGGAATTGATTTTTTTCAGAACCTTTTCGATTGGGATGAAGTATGTGTTGTTCTTTCTCTCAGAAAAGCCACTCGACTACCTTTTCTAGCACCTCCAAGTCTTGTTTCAAGCCTCCAAACGCAGCCCGTTTGTGCGGCCACATTTGTATCGCCTTCATACATCTCTAGGGCTGTGGTCATATTCATCGATGAATTGTCGGTGCGAACTAATATGAATGGATGACCAGTTTACTCTGTCGCCTTTCGAATAATCTTGCTTTCGCGTTCCTTCCAGTCCACTTCTTGCCACTACCTCTTCGAGGTATTGTTTGCGATTTCCCGTGGCTCTTACGGACTGATTTAATCGAATTAATGACGTGATTCAGTGTTATCAGTTTATCAGCGTAAGAGGCGCGTTAGGGAGGGCCTAAGTCCCTCCCGTTTTTGGTCGAGCACTCGGAAGCCGCTCTGCATATCAGTTCAACAGCCATGTCATGGTCACTCAGCTTCAATACATCGACTTAACGCTCATGATTATAAGCCAATCAAACGTTTTCACTTTCTGCATTCCCCCAGGTTTTCGGGTTTTCTCTCACTGGGTTTGCTTACCAATCCCTACTCCATGGGGAAGCTAAAAGCCAAAGCACAAGAGCATCGAATGGCTTAGGATGAGCCTATGCGCGTTGGGTCCAATAGTTTTCTGACTGGTCTCCAAGCCCATCGTGCGAGATCTTTTGGAGCTATAATCAGTATTCATTTTTGAAAAGGGCGATGTTCACGAGAATACCAACTAAATTGGACTTGTTTTTCGTTGCCATATGCTATATCGATGCTATGTAGGACAAAGTCCAACAATAGAGAATGAGTTTGAAGAGATGGAAGATGGAAATGAGGAATAGAAAAAATAGGACGGAGGATTGTTAAACGGTGAATACTACTAGGCGTCATTGGTCATCCTGGGTCTCTGATGTTGGTGAATGTAGTCTACAGCGGGTAAAATCGTGACCTGAATATTGAGTGGAAATAATAACTTCATTTATATCGCTATAAACATCAATCATAGAGGATATATGTTAGATCCTCCTTCATTACTCCGGCCGGAACGAAACAATTTTGCCCCAAGTATCAGCAGTACCCCAGATACCATGACGTAGGCAAGAAAGCTGCACAATCTGGCTATGGTCCACGAAGAGGTTGACGTCAATACCAAACTCCCGAATGTACCAGTTGTATACTTTAGGGTCAGCAGCCTCGAACATAACGCGCTCTTGAGGGAGTTCCTTCATGATGCGGGAGACGACGTCGGTGCGCCAGGAGTCCACGTTCTCGGTGATACCCTCGGACTCGATCATTAAGCGCTCAACGCCTGCATTGAGGAACTTGTGGCCGAGGTTTACGAGCTTGCCGGGGTCAGAGGTGCCGATAGCTTCCAGGCCGGAGGCTGGGGTGTCACCGCCGGCACCGAATTGGATGCCTAGTTCGGGTTTCGCTTTGAGTTTGTATGAGTGGACCTTGTCAACGAGGCGGAGCCAGTCGTCGTCGGGGAAGGAAAGGAAGCCGGATGAGAGTTCAATCACGTCAAAGCTAGTGATGTTAGATGGCATTCGGATTCAGGGAAGATGGGTAGACTTACCCCAAGTCCTTGCACTTGGTAAGGTACTTGTCAAAGACCGAGTTGGCATCTGGGTGTGTGAGGAGGTGCTCGGCCCATCCACCCTGTATAAGGTCAGCAGATGTTCATTTGAGGGTGTAAGTTCTTGCACATACGGTTGAGACGTAAACACCATACTGGTGAGCCAGGTCAATCAATTCCCGCAATGGCTTCTCCTGGAAGAGCGAGAAAGAGCCTATGTCTGTCAGTCTCCATCCAGCGCTTGACCATTGATTATGGATTCACTGACCTCCTGCAAACTTCAGACCATCAACGTGTGTACCCATCGTCTCTAGAACATCGGCCAGATAACGCTTGCCCATCACCTATAGAAAGATATCTGTTAGCTCAACGTTGGACAACTAGATATGTTGCCCGACATACCGAGTAGTATGGTCCTCTGATTTCCGTAACACCAGTGCTTCTCGGTTTAGCGGGACGAGGGTTCGAGCGGGCAAAGCCAAAGCCATTGGCCTTGTCCTGTAACAGGGTAACATCCTTTTGCATTTCTGAAGAGGGCGTAGTAGAGAAACCTCTGGCTGGTGCAACCGAGGCAGCCTTGAAAAGCTGGCGCGAGGCCAGGCCCAAGAGATTCTTGGAAGTAGCAAGCCGGGGTGTGGATAACATTGTGATGTGCCTTTTCGTGAAATGAATCTGGATGAAAAGCTGAAGAAGGAACCTCCTGCTATATATCAAGATGGAAAAGCTCCAGCACCTTTAAGGAAGTTCGGTAGACTACCACCCATCATGGCGTGAATACCAGATTGACGTCAAAGATAGCTCATCTTCCATACCGTTCAAAGTAAGTATACTCAGCTACTCAGAAAGGTGGTTTCGCAGGATGAAGTCAACGCCGTGCGGATGACGTCACTTGTCATTCTGTCTCTGTATATGCAGTCTACGCTCTTATAATCCATTCAGTATAGATGCAGGCCTTGATAAAGATTTTTCCTGTTCTATGAACGTGTCTATGTTCCATGTTAAAGAGTGCAAGTGAGAACAGTTCGATATATGGGGTCCCGAGGGTCCGCCATCGGGTGATTGTAGATCAAGCATACTGTCCGGTCCGGAAGCATCTGACATGCGATTATCGGAGGTATAAAGGTCCTGTGAGCTCCATAGAGGGATACACAGCATGTCAGGACATAGTTGGACATATTAGAGAATGGCAGTTATGTTATGTTACCATGGGACATCATCTGTAGACCGACCCAGATACAGCCACTTGCGGTACTCTATACGAAGCACACAAGAAGAAGCCGAGGATGTCTCACTGCCATATATTCTGATCATCAAAAAAAAAATTTGCTTCTGACAGATATATTGGTTAGAGTCCGGATAGAATATTGCTCCGTGGACACGGACAACGGAATGGGATCTCCGGTCCCGAGATACATCGGGAAATAGAGACACCGAATGCCGACGATTGTGCGGAATTATGAGCAGCACAAGAGCATAAGCCATAGGGCAGAGATGGATGCGGGAAGATCGTGATCGGCCATGTCAGCCTCCGAGGGTCTACGGAGTATACGGGACGATTATTGCTCCGAAAATAAGACACACGTGAGAGCCTTCCCGGTTGAGATGTATTTGTCGCTTGTTGGGTAGTGTATTATGCAGTAAGAAAACAAAATGCTTGCTCACACTCATACCCACACGGCGCACCTTCCCGTCAAGACCAATAGCTCCTTCTCCGGCGCAATGCTTACTGGCTGGGCGCTACTGGGCTATCCTTTCAGCTCTTATATCAGGCATAAGTATAATTGAAAAAAAAAAATGAATAATGTCTGACATTGTTCCAACCCGGGCAAACAAGTCATCCCCTTTCTTACTCTCTTACTTCCTTTCGCGCTATCTTCGTTCAACATAATCGTTGTTTCCCGGTTTTGATCGCTTTTTGTTCGTTTGCTCTCTTAGCTCTTCTCCTCTATTTACTTTATGTTCCGCTTGAAATAAACAGTATCTTCCACCCGCATATCCACCACTATGGGAGTAGGCGCCGTCTTGGAGCCGCTGGTGGTCATCGTCCTCCTATTTGGAGGAACCTGGATCAATCGATCCAAACGCTTTCGCACACGCAGAACAACGCGCTGGCAAAAAGACAACACCTCCTCTCGGTCGTCCTCCCCTGACTCTTTAGAATCGGGCCAGGCTGGTTACGCAGACTCGGATCAAGACAGTCTGCTGGGTTCACCAACCGCTTGGTCCCCTTCTTTACTGCATCCACCGGAAGACCGATGGCGCAAACGTCAGATTCGTTTCTTCACGGCTACTTTCAATATCACCACCCCGAATACCGTCGTTTTCCAGGATCGTCTGCTTAGTCGCGTCCTTCAAAAGTTTCCGTTCTTGGTTGAAGTTTGGTACTGGGCTTTGGTATACTGGGTATGGTTTTCCCC
Organism: Aspergillus chevalieri; assembly: GCF_016861735.1. Lineage (NCBI taxonomy): Eukaryota > Fungi > Ascomycota > Eurotiomycetes > Eurotiales > Aspergillaceae > Aspergillus > Aspergillus chevalieri. Next base: position 1,840,719 of record NC_057367.1, on the reverse strand, counting down.
TGTCCCTGTTGCCGTCGGAACAAAGCTAATGACACCCATTGAACCAGACATACCAACTAGCTCGAGCATTTACCGCACTGACCCTTAAAAATGATACCGTTGACGTCGCAAGGAAGCATGCGTTGCAATTGATCAAGATCGAGGAGAAGATTGGCATCTTCAGGGAGACATCAATTCAGGGATTCTTCCTCCGGCATCCTGCCTTGTTGACTTGGATCAATTGGACGTATTCATTCATCCATATCCCCGGTACTATCGCCTTCCTCGTCTTCCTATACTATTACACTACGGCACGCAATCGCATCGATGAACCACAAGAAGGGAAGCCATGGGACGAGGCATCTGAATCTTCAGCAGGCCCACGTCTCTACCAGGCGAGGAGACGAACGTTGGCAGTTTGCAACCTTTTTGCCTTTGTGGTGTTCACCTTCTGGCCGTGCATGCCCCCTCGTCTGCTGAGTGATCAAAGCGTTGAAGGTCCCGATGGAGAACTCGGGCGCAGCTATGGCTTTGTTGATACTGTACATGGAGCGAATGGGGCTGGCAGTGTCTGGACTGAAAATCGGTTCTGCAACCAATACGGTATGTACTGGTTACTCCTAGTTCTAATCCAACGAAACTGACAGTTTGTTCCAGCCGCCATGCCATCATTGCACTTTGGATATTCCCTCATGATAGGACTCACGATCATGACTATTCCGCTTCCACACCGGCATCGCCGGGCCCTTGCTGGTTCAAGCTCGTGCGCACGAATCTTCCGAGTCTCGTGGAGTCGCTTAGTATGTTGCCTCGTGGGCTTCGCATATCCGTTTCTGATCTTAGTCGCCATTGTCGCGACTGCCAACCACTTCATCCTGGATGCCGTAGCGGGAGCGATGATATGCGCATTGGGGTGGTCATTCAATGGGATCTTACTCAACTTGCTTCCTCTGGAAGACTACTTTCTTTGGCTGGTCCGGATACACAAGCCGGAACCTTCCGTTGTCGGCTCTCTCAAGGATGCAGAGGACTGGGACGATAACACGCCCGATGCTACTCTTCCGTCATGAGCGACTTTCTTCTATGCCTCCTCACCTTCTGGCTTCTCTGCCTCTGGACTTCTTAACCCTTTCTTCTTCTTTTCCCTTTTATTTTGGATTTCGATCGCCTTTTGTATATTCTTTGACCGATCCGGTTGGGTTTGCATTTGCATGCAGTATCATTCTCCTGTGCAAGGGGACACTACATTTCAGATATCCATATCCTATTTTTAATGTTGATTAGAAGCATTCTATGTGTACATAGACTTCTGTTCATACCCCGACTTCTTGGACAATATCAATACATTTGGCCCTGGCAAAAAATCGAACGAGTTGAAGCCAGCTCAGCCATGGGGGCACTTACTTCCAGGTATATGTAGACTTTTTATAGAGTTGTTAAGCGCTTGTTGTACTCCTCTTGCCAGCAGTTTGGAGGATTGAAAAGCAATGATCCACGTAGGGAGGAATGCCCTTATATTTCAGTAGTCAATGATTTTCATGGCTTTGAGCGGTGATTGTCTGGATAGCGTGATGTTGTATGGGCTGTCGTGTTCTGGTCGGAGTTCGTTTCTCCCACTCTGCCCAGCTTCCCCCCTCTTAACGATCCCCTAAACCAAACCATCCACTCTTTTTCCATCCTTCCATTTACCATCAAATATTGTATTGATATTGTATCATTAGCCAGAAGCGACATACGGGAATACTTGATCCTATCTTCCGTGTCTTAGTCTCCAGACGCTCTCAACAGGCGTCGGAGTATAATAGAGGGCTTGTCCGGTCTCCTCTATCTAGTGTCTGTCAGTCTCCTTCTGCTTGTTAGATGGAATTTCTCTAAACAAGACCATACAGATTGATTGGATTATCTCGGGGTATCATTATCTCCTCAGATTGCTACATTTGCATCTACTGCTCGACCGCCATATTGCTGCGAGCCAAGGAAGAGTCTCTAGCTGCGTTACGTCTTCTCTATGGACCCTACTCTAGCAGTGTCAACTCATTGAGATCTATCAGAACGGTGACCTTTCGATAGCAACAGCGACCTTGCGCTTGTTGTCTTCGCGTTCGGGTGGTCATTGGCGCGTCATTTTCGAATCGCCCATCGCGCGTTTCTACGAGCTTCTCTGACCAGGATTCGATTTCTCGCGACTTGACGATTCTTCTTTGGTCAATACCTGTCTTCTATCGATCGAAACTTGGATGACTGTCTCTTGTGCTCGTTCTCTGTGTCTCTACGTTGCACCATCGTGTTTACGGGCTTATCGCGCCACCAAGTGAGAGGACTGCTGCACAGGGGTACTTGACCTGTCCATCGGATCGAAAAAGAATACGAGCGACGCGTCGAGAAGGATTATCAGCGACAGGATTGCCGTCGTCTTTTTTTTTTTTTTTTGAATTTTGCCGTGAACTTTGGCATCTCGGGGAGTTGCGTCATTTGCGGTTCTGCGTCCCCCCAGAAAAACGACAGTGCACGCGTTGGTCGCCGCCCTCCCGTCGTCGCGCCCGTCTCCACCACTTACCTTTCCTCTTCCTCTTCTCTCCCACGGACTTCCGTCTCCTTCCAACTCTCCAACCTTCACCCACCCAATTGACGTCTCGTCTTCTTTCCATCTCTTGCATCGCCAGTCCCGTTGCGCATCATGGCTGAGGACACTCCCACCGCCTCCGCCCCTGCTGGAGAGCAGGTCGCTGAGCAGCGCGCGCCCGACACTGAGACCAAGCCTACTGAGCAACCAGCTGCTGAAGCGCCTCAGGAGAAAGAGGCGGAGAAGGCTGCTGAGCCCGAGAAGGAAAAGCCATCTGGTAATTATCCCTTGATGGATCATCTTTTTCGTTCTATTTTTGTGGCCCTGGTTTCACCATTCCTACTCCACCTTACCGTCATCCATCCCCTTCGTACTTAACGTCGCTAACTCGGTTTGTTTCGTCATTAGCAGAGAACGATGTGAAGCCCTCAGAGGGGAAGGAGGAACCCGCTGAGGAGAAGAAGGGGCCTGCTGAGACCTCAGCTGAACAACCCAGCGCGTCTGCAGAGGCTACCGACGCGAAGGAATCGCAAGAGGCCGCCGCTACTGCTGCTAAAACTGAAGCTGCTCCTCAACCTGAAGCCAACGGAACGCCTGCGTCGACCAAGAAGAGTGCGAAGCGCAAGTCTGGCGGTATCCCGGAACACAAGTCCAAGCCGAACAGAAGGAAGTCGATCGCCAACCAGGTGCAAGCGAAGCCTGGCGAGTACTATTTGGCGCGTCTTCGGAGTTTCCCTCCATGGCCATCCATCGTCTGTGATGAGGATATACTCCCCCAGAGTCTGCAAGAGTCGCGTCCAGTGAGCGCCTATCGGGCTGATGGAACTATCCGTGATGAATACGCCGAGGGTGGCAAGCGCGCTCATGAAAGGACCTACCCCGTGATGTTCTTCCAGACCAACGAATTGTACGTTGATTTATGATTGTTCCTAGGGATAAAAGCTAACGAATGAATAGTGCTTGGATTCAGAACACAGCCCTCACCCCCACTGATCCCGAGACATGCAAGAACGTCAGCGAAAAGGGCAAGTCCAAGCAGCTCCTGTCCGCTTACCACGTGGCTGCAGAGGGCCACGGCCTAGAACACTTCAAGACCATTCTAGCGGATCATGACGCTGCGCTGCAGCAGGAGATTGAGGAGCAGGAGGCCCGGGCCGCTGCAAAGGCTGAAAAGCAAGCGAAGAAGAACAAGCGAAAGAGCATGGACATTGTTGATGATGGCGCTGAAGATATCGAGATGGAGGATGCAGATGATACGAAGAAACCCAAGAGCTCGAAGAAGCGCAAGAAGGATGCTGGAGACGAGGAAGAGAAGGTAAGTTTACTTGGCATTTTAGGCTAGTTCCGCAAGCTTACATGTGTTCTCAAACAGCCTGCAAAGACGCCCAAAACCACCACCAAGTTGAAGCTGACAACACCCAAGACGCCTACTGAGGGTACCGGAAAGAAGGCGACTGGCGCCAGCAAGTCCAAACAATCTGCCAAGAAGGGCAGGAAGGCGGCGGGCAGTGACGAGGATGCGGAGGAGACGGGTGCTGAGGCCAAGGAGCCCGAGAAGCCAATTGACCCGCAAGAACTCAAGAACAAGAGAGAAAAAGAGGGTATGCAAATATTTTGTTTCGAGTGGATTAGACAACAGCTAATCTTGGCAGTTCTGTACATCCGCCACAAGCTTCAAAAGGGCTTCATCTCTCGCGACTCACCGCCCAACGCGGAGGAAATGACGGCCATGTCGAACTACATTTCCAAGCTGGAGAGTTACGGCGATCTGGAGGTTGCCATTATCCGCGTCACCAAAATCAACAAGGTTCTGAAGATGATTGTCAAGCTCAACTCCCTCCCTAGGGATGAAGAACTCCAGATCCGGCAACGTGCGATGACGCTGCTGTCCAAGTGGAGACATGACCTTGAGGAGGTGCCTACCCCCGGCGACAAGGAAGACAAGGCCAAGGCCAACGGCCATACCAAGGAAGACAGCGTTGACACGCCTACTAAGGAAGAAGAGAAGAAGCTCAACGAAGAGTCCAACGAGCACGTGGATGAGCCTATGCCTGATGTTGATGCTGCGGAGAAGCCCAAGGACTCGGAAGAAAAGCCTAAAGAGGCTGAAGCCCCTAAGGAGGGCGAAGTAAAGGGGGAAGAGAAGGCTGAAAAGGCGGAAGAGAAAACCGAGGAAAAGCCCGAAGAGAAGAAGACTGAGGACAAACCCGAGGAAAAGGCTGAAGAGAAGGCTGAGACTGAAAAGGCACCAGGGGCTGAAGCAAAAGACCAGCCCGCCTCAACAGACAAGCTAGCAGAGGAGCAGCCAGAAAAGCAGGGTGAAAAGACCGAAGAAAAGAAGGCTGAAGAGAAGGCTGCTGAGGCGGCATAAGCATGTCGCTTTACTGTTTAGTGATATGGCTATGCTAATTGTGATGCTCCGGGATTTTCTTTTATTTAGCTAGTGATGGTATTTTTTTCAATAGCTTGTGATGCGTTGAGTCTGGGTAGTTTGAACACCATTCTATGCTTTTTTTCTTGTGGTTATTTAATTCCTTTGGGTTGAATCAAAAGGTTAGATCCTTTTTAGTAGAGAACAAGGCATAGCCAAGTCAAGATGATGCATAAAACTGTCTATCAATATGGTCTATAATAATGCTCTATCTATTACCAAGAATGTTAATGTGCTGTATACCAATGCCAATTCCCAATGTCCGGTGAGAATGAATCCAATGACCGCCACAAGAGGTAGTGTTGATATATAGAGTGCCAGTGGGTCCAATATGTTCCTGCCATGTATGTATGTATGAATACGCCCATGCGTATATAAGGATGCAGATGAGAACAAAAGAAACGGGTTTAAATATCCGAGCGCCAGGAATTCCTTCCCAGAAGCACTCTAGGAATCAGCATGCTGCTGCTGCTGCCGCCCCTCCTCAACAGCAACAACAACCAAAACACAAATATCATCGACCTTGCCGCCGCGATAATGATCATACGGATAATACCGCTGGTACTCCTTCGCAAACGGCCCATCCCGCCTCCGGTCAACACTAGCGACCTTCGCATTCCCCGCGATACTAGCAGCCAGGAATGAAGACAGCGTATACGGTTCCATCGCAGGGCGCTCGTCCTCGCCCTCTGCGCCAGCTGGGAGGAGGTGCGTTAATCCGCCCCGTTTCGTAAGCTGCTCGAGGTCGTCGGAGACCTTGATGCTGTAGTCCGGAGCGGAGCCCGTCCATGCGCCTGCGAGGATCATCTGGCGGTTGATGATTTTTAGGATGTCTTGGTTGTTGAGGTTATCGAAGACGCCATCTGTGGCGAGCATGAGGACGTCGCCATGTTGCATGTGCAGGTTTGTGATTGCTGCGTCGCGCGGGGTATCTTGAAGATATGCGCCGCCGAAGATGGCTGCCTGGGCACGCATGCGCTGCGGGATAACGCTGAGTTGGTAGGGTGTGTTGAAGCCATGGGTTTGGGAGGGTGTGTAGTGGTGGACCGCGGCGCGGCGAAGGAGGACTGAGCCTGAGTCGCCTAGGTTGGCTAGCTCGATGCGGCCGTCGGGGAGGGCTACCCCGACGTGGGCGGTGCTGGCGCCGGCGGGGATGGTTTTGTCGTCGATGACCCGGTCATAGCCCATTTCCAAGATCTGTCTGGGGCGCAGCTTCTCTGCTGGGGAGGTCCATGAGAGTGCTGATTCGGCCATGTACCCGCATAGGCCGTGGGAGAAGTCGCCTGGGTCGACGCGGTGTTCTTCCCAGCCGCCTACGCCGTCTGCCACGGCGAAAGCCAATGCGCCATTTGTGTTTTTCTCGGCTTGTTGGGCTTGGCCGATCTTGCTGACGAAGAAGGCGTCTGCGCCGCTATCCGGACGTCTTTTCCGTCTCTGATAGGGGCTCTTCTCAGTTGTCAAGCCCAGACTATCCTGCACAGCGGGGTCGAAATTGTATGCATTTCGAATGGGATGAAAACGATGACCTTTCCCGGACGACGAGACCGCAACATTGTAATTAATTCGCGAGGGAGAAGCCGGATTTGAAGCGCGCAGATGCGTCGAATGGAAGAATCGTAATCGCCGGGCCGGGACCGATGTCGATGTCGATACTGCAGATATTAATCTCTCTCTGGCGCCGGCGCGTAGGCTACTGCAAGAAGCACTGCAGCACGCTCTAGCGAGACTTGGCGAATTCAGGATCATCACTATTTGTCCGTCCCGTGTCCGTTTCTTTTTTTATGTCTGACCCTTGTCCTGTACCAACACCGATACCGATAACGATAGGAGGGCTCGAAGGGCGACGGCGGCGGTGGAGGACTGCAGGGGCATTGAGAAGATGGACAGACGCGGAATCACCAACCAGGGCATGAGGTTGGATTTGTTAGGGTTTCGAGAGAGGAGAGCGAATGGACGAATGTGTTGGGAGGGAGTGTGCGAAAGCCCAACTGCTAGTCGATAAGGATTGTCGAGTTTATCGCGTTGACCGCCTTGGCAAAGTTTTTGAGCACTTACGATAGAAGTAGCTTACTGTACAAGTAGAGAGAACAGTACTGAATGAATAGTAGTAATAGGATCTCTATACACAGTTTTCGTCCTTGATATAATCACCTCGTAAATGTCGTAGACGCTGAAATCAATGGCACTAAGCCACGTGATTGATGCCTCAGGCGGTGATTAAGTTTACCTCTGCAGTTATCATGGACAGACAACAACGCCTTACCTACACCACTATTCCCTGCCCTTTGAAAGGGGTCCAGCAGCCATTAAGCAGGTCGAACGAGCTATACAACTGCTGGAAACAACACTGCAAGAATAAAGAAAATATTCTCTGACTGTTGGAGCCTGCCCAAACCCGCGACAAGATGATGCACCCCGCGAGACAGGCCTACGTCGAGGAGGCAGAGGTAAGTTTCCCTTATTCATTCAAGATTCTCTCTGTTCTCGCCATCTATATATCAGTCAGAGCGCGTACTAACAAACACATAGGACGACGGCATCAACCTGGCCGACCTCCGTAAGTACCAAATAATCCCAACACGCGCTCTTACTAACAACTGCAACAGCCGTTGACCGCGATTATGAACTCCCTCCATCAGCAGCGGGCATTCCCGCCGAACGAGCCTCCGCGATCCTGTCCCAATTCGAACGAAAACGCAGAGCAGCCGCCATGGCCGTCCCGACAGACGACAACCGGGTGCGTATACGGTTACGAGAGCTAGGCGAGCCGATCACACTGTTTGGAGAACGCCCCGTTGATCGAAGAGACCGATTGCGTGAGCTGTTGACGGATTTGTCGGATCAGCAGCAGGCCGCGGCCGTCGAGGCGGGTATGGACATCACAATGGCGGAGGCGGAGGACGAGGAAGAAGAGGAAGGGGACCAGCAAGAGGAGTTTTATACGGATGGAGGGGATGCGTTGCTTGAGGCACGGAAGGATATGGCAAAGTTCTCGCTGCCGCGGGCGAAGGCGCGCGTTGCACGACAACGAGAGGAGTCGACTATACCGCTGCGAACGCATATTAAGCATCGCAAGGCAATCAAGGAGAAGATCCAGGGGTTCGACTTGTACGGGTCGCAGATTGCAGGTGACCGGCCGGTCAGTATATGTCGATTTGCGCCGGATGGACAGACAATTGCTACAGGGAATTGGTCTGGTGCAATCCGCCTAATGAGCGTGCCCAACCTCGAGGAGAAAGGGAATCGGAAAGGACACACGGATCGGGTTGGTGGTTTGGCATGGTTTCCGGGTGCGACACTGCCTACGTCCAATGTGTCTGAATCATCGGTCAACATGGTCTCTGGCGGAGGTGAAGGAAACGTGGCACTGTGGTCACTGGACCAGGAACAACCGTTGGCGACTTTGTCCGGGCACTCGGGCCGTGTATGCCGGACCGAATTCCATCCCTCGGGGCGATATGTCGCATCTGCCTCGTACGACACGACATGGCGACTATGGGATGTGGAGACGACACAGGAACTACTACTACAAGAGGGTCATTCGCGGGAAGTATACACGGTAGCATTCAACAACGACGGATCACTGCTTGCCAGCGGTGGTCTCGACAGTATCGGCCGTATCTGGGATCTGCGGACAGGACGGACGGTGATGATTCTCGAGGGCCACATTCGAGACATCTTCGGCCTCGACTGGGGAGTAGACGGGTACCGGGTGCTGTCCGGCTCCGCAGACGGATGGGTAAAATGCTGGGATCTGCGTCAGGTCAAAAATATCGGAGGTATCGGAGCACACAAGAGTATCGTGTCGGATCTGCGATGGTACAAGGGCGCTGAATCCACGGGCTATCTGCCAACGACTGAGGGCGGAATGGACGTTGACACTCCCACATTGACGACGAAGGAACCAGAAACAGTGCAGCCGAAGAAGTCAGGAACGTTCTTTGTAACGAGTGGATTCGACAAGAATGTCAATGTGTTTAGCGCGGATGACTGGTCGTTGGTGAAGACTCTGAGCGGACATGCGGGCAATGTTCTCAGTACGGATATCAGCGACGATGCACAGTGGATTGCTAGTTGTGGACATGACCGGACGGTGAAGCTGTGGGGGATTGAATAGTCCTGTATACCTTTTCTCAATTAATTGAAAAATTCGATGCCCAAAATATACCCTGTATAGCTAACTAGCTAAATGACATCATCCTTACTAAGCAGAAAATGGCCTCGAACATCCATCTCTGACCTGACAGGAACTCCCTCGCACTGTCAACAATCGATCCGACCACAATGGCTGCCCTACGAACAACCCTCCAACGGCTCCGCCCGGGGTCGTCACCGCTACCCCAATCATTCGCAAACCGCGCATATCAACCCGCGCTCCGCCCATTCATAACAACCCCCCGAACCCTCAACAGCAACACCGAAGACGACATCCCCAACATCAACATCACAAACTACTACACTCTCTTCCCCTCAACCCTCCCCAATGGCCCCCCTCCAGCTACCAAGTTCGATATTCCCCTCCGCACCCTCCGTGCCGAATTTCTCTCTCTCCAAAACCGCACTCACCCGGACAAATTCCCTCCCGGCGCACCCAAACAAAAAGCCGAAGCGCTCTCCGCACTACTTAACGAAGCCTATCGCACACTCTCCGACCCGCTCACACGCGCACAGTACCTCCTCCGCATCCAGCACGGCATCGACGTGACAGCCGAAGAATCCGCGGCAACAGATAAACAAGCGCTCGATCCCGAGACGTTGATGGCTGTTATGGAGGTTCAGGAGAAAATTGAGGAACTTGCGGAGGAAGAGGGCTCGGGCGAAGAGGCGCAGAAGGTTATTGAGGATATGAAGGGGGAGAATAGGGAGAGGGTTGAGGAGGGGGTTAAGGTGCTTGGGGAGATGGTTGAGAAGGGGGATGTGGAGGGAATGAGGAGGGAGTGTGTGCGGTTGAGGTTTTGGTATAGTGTTGGGGAAGGGTTAAAGGAGTGGACACCGGGTGTTAGGGAGATTCGGTTAGTTCATTGAGTTGTGTTTATGTATAGGGCATGGGGGATGATGGTTGTGTATGATGTATGCTCACTCTACTCATTGTATATTATCGGATGCTACAAGCTAGACTTGGATACTGATTGTTGCGAAGGGTACATGACTGTAAATGCGGGATATATACCTGATGGGCATAAAGCCCAAGATGCTCTATATATATATATATATACGACTCCTGCCACGAGCAACATAGAGAAGAAAGCACCATCGTGCTAATAAAGAACATTGTAAGCAACCTACATTAATAGAGCCATATGTGGCCAGTTAAACATATATGTATCTGTATGTCACGATTCACTACATATGGTAGAGTTAGGTATTTGTTACACTTTTACCTAATCGGTCTGGCAAGAGCCTTCATTTCGTGAAAATATAGCAATGAACTGAAAAGATGCTATGATCCCTTCGAGCATTATACATCAAGTACAAAATGAGAATGTTACAGCTTACTGGAGACAGCAGCACCAAACGTACAAAAAGAACTTGATAGAATCGAGCCACAATGTATTGATTTGATAGCATTGGTTGAAAAGTTGAAGAAGAAGAAGAAGAAGAAGAAGAAGAAGAAGAAGTTAACTGTATTCCTCTTCATAAACGCAAAAAAATGTCTTCGCTTAGACAAGATATAGCCCAATAGTCAACAGTGAGTTCTGGAATAGGGCTCTACGCTCCAGGGAATACAAATCCTACATATTACGCCATTGAAGTAGGTAACTCACCGTACACAATACAACCAGCGGAAGCCGTATAGGCCCTAGAGCGCACTCCTGGATGCATAGTCGGCATTTAACACTCCCACAAACATTCCGTCATACCATCATGAACTGCCGAAATCAACCGTTTCGTCACTTTGCCTGCCAGTCTCGACGTATCAATACAATTGCGTGTGACAAGGACTCCTAGAGTACTGGACAACCAAAATACCCTGTAGCCAAGTTCTGCACGACCAAAACAAGCAGGCAACGCTGAAAAATCTTCCAGGATCGACGGAGGTCCGGATAATCATCGGGAATTGGTATCGCTCGTAGCGCCAGCCAAGTTCTGCAAGACGGAAATGGAAGGTGATGGTAGTGGGAGAGAAGGATCTGCTATGAGTGTTTACACCGTACTTTCCTGTATGGAGTACTACTGCCCGTTTCGCCACGAGAACGGAAGGAGGAAGTAGTAAACGAGTGATACGGACAGAATCTTCACGGTCTGAACAGACTCTCGGCAGCTTAATCAGTGGAGACTAGAGCATTGATGGCAGCATTGTATATTCAATGTCTTTGTCATTGGTTTTTGGTGAGGGGGTAGTATTCACCGTGGGAGCGAAGATGCAGATGGCAGGTATCTGAGTGATTTATTCGAGCCGGGAGCTGAATGCTACCTTGCACATCCCGAGAAGCGCGGGAGTTGGATATGCAGCATTAGTAGCCGAGCAAATCAATCTGCATCAAGTATTGTCTCCGAAAGACATGCAGTGACAATCACAGTTTAGAAAGTCTGGAAGGCAGGAAAATGAAACCGTGACCAACCTGATACTCCCACAGGACCCCGTGCACCTGTTTCTGTCACTAAGTTTGTTGACACCCACACCTGGACCCTGCACTGGGCGCCCGAAGGTGCAGCAGTGTCGGGTTGAAACGACAGAGTTAGGACCGGTCTCGACCGGAGATGGAAAGGACGAAGAGGAAACAACGATCATCCGGGAGAAGACGTTGACCACAAAGGAATGAATTTCATTCGTTCGTGCCCGGCGGTTGCTGAAGTGATGTGGGATGGATGCAGAAACCAATAGACAGGACAATGTCGCAGCGCTGAACGAGAGTTGGAGGGCGGATGCATCCAATTCATTCCAATACAAACCCCCGCTCGTATGTCACGGTCACTTCCACGCCAAGGTATGTCCGCAAGAGAATCCCGGCCACTCGTCAATTGCTGCAGTATCGGACATTGCCAAGAACGTGAGCGATACGCACCTTTTCCGGATGAAATAATAATCTCTCGCCCTATAGCAACGAACACACCGGCTGAAACCGACATTCGGGAGCGGACAAAATACGACCAATCCCGGGAGCTTGTGTTATGTACCTGTAGCGAAGTTACAGAATGTTGCCGAGTGGGAGTCGGTGGTGTTTCGGGAGGGTAAGAAAGGGGCGTGCCCGGATGGCCCGTGGTGATTTGCTCAGAGGTCAGGGTCTAGGACCCGGAAGCCCCGGGGTTGCTAAGAATCGGGAAGCGAAGTGAAGGGGGACCACACGAACCACCGGCGGGCCGTGAAGAAAATCTTTCGGAGGTCGTTTCTGGTTGCAATACACGCGGGTGGGTGATTTGATATCATTGGTATGTAAGATGAGGACGGAGTGTAATGCATATACCCTAGACCATACGGAACAAAGCATACACAGCCGTATACAGCGCCAATGCAATTGACGCTGGACATGTATCTGCCTGACCCCTCGTGCCCAGACAGCCAACGGGACGAGAAAATAGATTAGTGATAGACATGACTAGTAGCAAGAGATAACGAGGATTCCATCCTCGCCCAGAGTCTTGTCGCAGTGGGATTGTGGCTTTTAGAGGCAGCATTCCTAATTCCAAGATTGGGAGGAGAAAAAAGGCGCCCAATAGACTTTGCTTGGCTTGGCACTTGGCATTAGTAGCTCGCATCATAATAGTATACAGCTTAAAAGGGATATACAGAAGAGATAACAGGGGTATACAGTGTATGTTTCCGATGTTGTGTATGAGAGAGAGAGATGTTGATGTTGTGATCCTGCCCTATCCTATACAGTTAGGATATTCACAAAATCCCCGAGCCCTGTGCAAGTATTGAAGTTATACATCTTTCATAAATGGAATGTATATTCGTGATCGGCGGAAGCCAAAATAGATCCGCCCGCCAAGTCGCCAAGATATCCACTGCGTCGCCACGTCTTGGTGCCGATCGCCCCTATCGGTCCGTACGGAGAACGGAGTACCAAGTAGGAAACGGGGTCTAGTATGAAGAGTATAGACTTACTATGGAGAGACATGGCATGGACATACAACCATAGAGATGGAGACAGTTTGTGTCAGTAAGGGTTCGAGATAGTAACACAGTGCAGGTACTGCATACAGTCACACAGCACACCCAGGCAGCTTTATTCTCAGTGGCAGTACAGAGTACATACTACTTGCGTCGCCCCCCTGATGTGCATCTTGGCCGTTTCTGTATCTTGGCTTCCGGAGGTGCAAGATAACGATCCATGGATGTTTGCCCGAACTTCCCGTTGTATAAGTATCGGCCCCTATCCCGAGCCCTATTCTGGTCTGTTCGGTATCATTCATTCATTTCTTTTCTATACCCATTCAATTATAACCAATATACATTCTCTATCTCTATATCTTTCCTATTCTATACTCAATTCTATACTTCGTTCTATACATCAAAGCCGCCGCAATGTTTACCCCACCCTCCTCTTCCCAATCCGAATCCATCATGCTCAAAGGAGACCCTCCCCTCCGCTTTTCTGACCGTCTGCACCACTTCACCTGGGCCTGGTACACCCTCACAATGAGTACTGGTGGTCTAGCAGTCCTCATCATTAACCAACCGAACACCTTCTCCGGCATCCGCGAGATCGGTCTGGCAGTCTACATCTTCAACCTCATCCTCTTCGGCCTCGTATGCTCCCTCATGGCCGCACGCTTCGTCCTCCACGGCAACCTCCTCGACTCTCTCCGCCACGACAGAGAAGGCCTCTTCTTCCCAACTTTCTGGCTCTCCATCGCAACCATCATCTGCGGCCTAGACAAGTACTTCGGTGACGAACCAGGTGCATCCTTCACCCGCGCCCTTGAGGTCCTCTTCTGGATCTATTGCGCTTGCACCCTCCTCGTCGCAGTCATTCAATACTCCTTCGTCTTCACCTCGCACTCCTACGGCCTGCAAACAATGATGCCTTCTTGGATCCTCCCCGCTTTCCCCGTCATGCTAAGCGGTACAATTGCTTCTGTCATCGCCGCGAATCAGCCCCCGCGCTCCGCTATCCCCATCATCACTGCCGGCGTCACATTCCAGGGTCTCGGCTTCTCCATCAGCTTCATGATGTACGCGCACTACGTCGGCCGCCTGATGCAATCCGGCCTCCCCAACCGCGAACACCGCCCCGGAATGTTTATCTGCGTCGGCCCACCAGCCTTCACAGCCCTTGCACTCATCGGCATGGCGCAAGGCCTTCCAGAACAATTCGACCTCCTCAACGACGGCGACGATCTCGCACTAGACGGCCGCGTACTGCAACTTCTCGCCATCGCGGCGGGTGCATTCCTCTGGGCGCTTAGTCTGTGGTTCTTCTGCATTGCTGTTATCGCAGTTATCCGTGAACGACCCACTGCGTTCCACCTGAGCTGGTGGGCGATGGTCTTCCCGAACACGGGGTTTACGTTGGCTACGATTAGTCTGGGGAATGCGTTTAACTCGCCCGGTGTGCTTGGTGTGGGGTCTGCGATGACGATTGGGATTGTGTGCATGTACATCTTTGTGTTTGGGGGGCATGTGCGCGCTGTGTTGAAGAAGGATATTATGTATCCTGGGAAGGATGAAGATGTTTCTGAGTAATTTCTGTTTTTCTTTACCGGTTTTGGTTTAGAAAAAGTGATTCCTAGGCGTTTGGGACGGTGTTCGTTTGTTTCGCATTGGTTTGATTTGATACCATAGCAGGCGCTTCTTTCATTTTCTTCGTTTCGTTTCTTTTTGTGACCTTCGATACAGTCATTCCCTGCCATTTTTCCTTGTTCTGTTTTACTTTCTGATATCGACTTGACTAACCCCTTTTCTTGTCTACTTTCTTTGTTATTAGAATTACTAGACTGTACATAGCCTTGCATTTTCCCATTGAATACATACGCAATCTAAATTGAAGCCTTGAATAATTGGCGCAATCCATGTAAGCATATGATACCCCGCAAGTACAATAATACCCCTGATTCCGGAGACTCGGTGATATTTGCTTATCGTAGCACGGACTGGAGTACATACGATATCATACGTAACAAACCACGAACTCAACCAGACTTATGATGTATTTGTAAATATCCATTATACTCTATTAAAATCTATAGATAATGCAGAAACAGGCACATGCGTACTTGCCCAATTCCATAAAAAGACGCATCCACGCCAAGACCAAGAGGCAGAAAGAAACCATGATAAACACAGCCTCGCCATTCCTTCCGGACTTCTGCAATGCGATGCAATGCAATGCCATGAATAATAGAAGGAAATAGAACAACCATGATCGACATTGAATAATTCTGCCTGTTTTCTATCTCTGTATCCACATATGATGGCGTTGTTCTGGGCAAAAACGCGTCGATGCATGTAGCGCGCTCTGATTGGTCGGTCATTCCTTGTCAGCCCTAACTATTAATATTTCCGGTTTTGGGTCTTGGCGGCATGTGCAGAGAACCAAATCTCGGAGTCATCCGGATGTACTCTATTATAGACTCAGAATACATCAGCCAAGATTTATACTCTACTGTTTGCAGAATTTCTACGACATGGTACATGGTGGAGAAAGAATAATCAATTCGTATCCCCCATTTGACGAGTGCCAAGGGAATCTCCTTTCCGACAAAACCTTGGCCAGGACACGCAACTACATACAGAATACCTGTTACTCGAACAATACCCCCCAGCACCTCAGCTTCATTGCCAAGGTAGTTGAATTATGCCGCCATTGGAGTGTCGATGGCTCATTTGCAATTGGTCGTGCTCGTGTCGTTCAAGAACAAGTCTGAAGGTGCGTATATAAGGTTGATTCAGATTGATCTAGACCGATTAAGTATTACCAGGCAGTCTTGGTAAGAGAAGTACGCAGGCAGTTCTAAAAGGAAGCTGGTCTGTGGTGCGGACGATTGTTTTTAGCCAGCCTAGTCCAGTTAGTATCTGCGGCTGACTGGAGGTTGCAAGGGTACGTACAAGTTCTGTCACTTACTGGGCCTGCCGCGGTGCAGACTAAAGCTCAGTGAGGGGAGATCGCATTCGAAACGGCCGAACGCTATCAGAGGCGGTATATGCGACTGGAGATGCAGATGGATGCTTCCAATCTGACATGCAACACATTAGAATCTACCAAGGAAAACATTTGATGCTGATGGGTCATACTCGCTTCGTTGCTTGACTGGGCTGCTTGCGGGAAGACCATTGCTTTTAGCCAGCCTATTATTGACAGTTAGCACAATGATCGGTAAAGTCGTCAATGTGACAGACCCTCACAAATTCTGTCGCTCACTGGGCCTGTCTGCAGTACAGGCAAGGAAGCAGAATGTTGAGATGGGTCAATGAGATATCGAAACGAGGATCGGATGCTCATAACCAGCCTTGTTGGGTTAGAAAGCACTTTTTTCGACAGCAGTGAGACTCCTTACTGGGATGTCACTCAGCTGGAGCGCCCGAGTGGACAATTTTTTTTTTTGAGTCAGCCTAATATCAGTTAGTCTTAGTAGGATAAGGTAGATGGGATATTATACTCACAAGCTATGTCACTCACTGGTTCTATCCATGGTGCAGACAATGAAGGAGGAGGAAGATTTCAAACAGGTACGATGGCGTCATGACATCGACAGAAGCCTTGAAGTATGAGCATCAACGATGAACTGGAACAGTACAAAGAGACATACAAGTGCTTCGAAGAAGCTGAACCGCCTGCTGTGCGGATGATTGTTTTTAGCCAGCCTTGCTATCGTCAGTATGAGTGAATATCGCATGACAAGACCGGGGGCGCATACAAGTTTTGTCACTTACTGGGCCTGTCCGCAGTGCAGGCAAGGAAGACGAGAAAGAGGAGGTAGACTAGCTATAAATCATAAGCAGTAAGAACAGGGAGGAACTTCCCTGAGACGGGCCCACTTTTGTCACGTCAAAACGTGCTGGGCCCGGTGCTCATGGCCAGCCTGCCACTGTCAGTACCGACATATGTACTATGGAAACTACGAAAATGACTCACCAGCGCTGTCACTAAGCTGGGCTTCAGGCGGTGCGGGCGAAGTGTTTTTAGCCAGCCTTTTATCATCAGTATTAGGAGAGAGCACTGTGGCGACACTGGAATGAAAGGAAGTACTCACAAGTTCTGTCACTTACTGGGCCTGCCCGCGGGGCCTTCCCATGAGCAGGAGAGTCATACCAAATCCAGAAGGATGTGGTAGAGTGAGGAAGGAGCGAAGGAGACGAGGAGATGGGAGGTCGAGGGAGCGAAGAAGAGGAAGGAACGAACGAGTGTAGGCAGTTACCTGACGACAAGTAAGTCGCAGGAAGATAAAAGAAGGGAAGGGACGATGATAAAAAGATACTCAGACCGTCGTTGCCGTGGAGTGACAAGACGGTGTCTGCTGCAAGAACTGGCAGGTGCGAGGTAGTTGTAGGAGGAAAGAATTCGGGCGAGCGAGGGGAAGCGACGAGGGGTATTTATAGCTGGAGCCTTGGGGGGGGGGACGCAAATCGCGCTAGTGAAAAGCGAGACGAAGCAGGTAGGAGGCCTTAGAATGTCGTGATGGGTGCCTGGGCGAGTTGGTCGCTCCTGCCGAAAAAGGCAAGTAGTAGGGCCGGCAGGGCGGTCGCGGGTAGGCCGGGGGTGGCCGGACGTAGGACACCAGCTTAGAATCCTTGAAGCTTCAAACGTCGAGGAACAAAATATTCGTCTCATGCAGTCGAGATATGTTGTCCATAGGGCTGAAACTGATCAAAACTCATGACAGCGGGAGGTACACACGATCAGCAGGGTCTGAAGGGTAAATCGCGGCGCCACGGCAGTTTTACTCTCGATCGAGGGCAGAGAGGCTCCATAGACTAACAAAGACTGGTCAGTAGCAACAGGAAACACACGTTCATCATTCACGCCAGGTCGACTGTCCTTTTCCTTTCTCCGTGCCAATCCATGTCCCTTCCTCTCCGTGACGGTCCAACGACATGAAACACATTTACCAACGTAACGGACCAAACGAACGAAGCTAGATGAAGCAAGAGGAAAAGAGGGTTGAAAAGGAAATAAAATGTATTAAGGTTGGTTATATACAAGAAAAAGGATTCCATAAACGGGAGACAAGTTGTACTGACGGCGGTTCAGCCTTTTTGTACACAGGTAGTCCGTCGGGCATGAGCATAGGCATTAGCATTCCAATGCCGACCGCAAGCC
This sequence comes from Aspergillus chevalieri, assembly GCF_016861735.1. Lineage (NCBI taxonomy): Eukaryota > Fungi > Ascomycota > Eurotiomycetes > Eurotiales > Aspergillaceae > Aspergillus > Aspergillus chevalieri. The sequence goes on along the minus strand of NC_057367.1, from coordinate 1,822,541 downwards.
AGGTATCGGATGAGATGGCAATGGGCCAGTCCACAATCACTGCGCCCTTACGCAGCCCCTTCGACTCCCTGCAGATAACCATAACATCCGACAGGCCGGTATCAAGTTCAGCGGTGAGGCCACGACAAGTTGGTGGTTTGATCCCCGACCACGTGTTGAGGCCCGACACAAGTTGGCGGGTCCGGGGTAGTACGAAGTGCATGACATCCAATCGCGAGGCGACTACGCCGAGAGGGTATCAGTGACGTGGTTTGAAAAAAGAAATATAACAGCTGCCTGTCAGGTCGGAATAGCAGATGCAAAGAATCGTTGGCCGGTCTGCTAACTTGTTGGTTTCACGTGAAATAGTAAATTCCTCGACACGGTCCTCGATATGAATACCGAAGCACGGAGAGCAAGGCTGCATGGACCGTGCAGTGGTAGCCGTGGCAGAAGGGTTTCTTTTGGCGTGGTGGCATTCAAGCAACCTTACGTCCAACATTACCGATACCGCGTCCAACAACACTGACAATAACGTCGCCATGTTCATTTTCCCCTGCAGCATCACGGAGACCCCAGCCTGGTGCGCCGAACTTGGCCAGATCCCTCGCGAGTTGAACAGTATTCTCGTCAGCAATCACATCCCGACCGACTTGAATCCGGCCAACATCCTCAGATCCCATCGTCATGAGAGTCAACATGGTTGCGACGGCTGGGGGTGCGACGCAGCCGCCCTTGGAGACAGTTTCGAGTAGCTGATAAGCACACTGCTTTCCGATGTCCTCCGGCGGTTGACCACCCTCAGGTGGAGATGCCACATCGGCAGAAAATAAGCATCCAGTCGACGACTCTGCGACTAGCGACAATCCAAATCCAAGACCGATCTTCTTCTTTGCGGTGGGGTTGTTTCGCTCGGGTGCAGGCACCAGCGGAGCAGGCGACATGTCAGAGAAGACGTAGGTGTCGGGGCAGAGACGGTTCAAAACCCCACGGGCGGTTTCAATCATTCTGGCGTTGTTCGAGCCAGAAACACCGACGGAATAGGCTACACCACGGATACGCTTGATTCTGCCGCCATTTAACAGATGCAGAGTCTTGGGAAGACGAACTTGGTGACCGAAAACCAGCTGCACTTCTCCACCACCACCCTTGCCATTCGGACCGGGGTTCGACCTGCGCAAAACACGGAGCTCAATGTTGTTGAAGATTCCGAACTGGTTGTAAAGCGGAAGGATGGCGGTTCGAACGCTGTCAACCGACATGTCGCCCGTCGGGGTGGAAGAAGTAATCACTCCGGGACCGGTGAAAATGACCTTCAATGGTGCCTTGGAGAACGGAGCCAGCAGACATAGAGGAATCAAGTAATAACTCAAGCCACGAGTACATCCTGCCGGCAGCTCATGCTTGATTACACCTCCACTGCTTGTTCCAGCACCAGCAGCGCTTCCTGTAATCAAACCCGGTTTGTAGACGATGATGGTACCGGTGTACGAAATTTCCATTTGTGAGCCATTGGTCACGGACTCGAGAAGACGGAGGAAAGAAATCTCGTGCTGCGCCAATCCAGGGTTCGTAGGTGACGAGGAACGAATTTGGGAGATATGGACCGTACGGCCTGTCAATGTCGAGAGGACGAGACGGTATGGGAAGTTTTTATGGCCGGTAAACCGGAGCGGGGGTTGGGAGGTCGTCATCTTTGCTGTGCTAGAGACAGATCTTCAGAATAGAATCGAATTCCCCTCCGTATTTTCCTTGAAGAATCGCGCCTTCCAGAGCTCCAAATAAAAAAAATGGAAAAACCATGTCGAAAAATTGTCGGAGAATGGTTCTTCCTGTACCCGCACGGGCCTTAAGTCCGGCCTTATCTCCATATGGCACGTGACATCACTTGGGTTTCAGCTCGAGTCAATGACTGCGGAGTACTGTCGTTACTGAAGAGAGAAGGAAAAGGACCTTGACAGAAAAGAAGAGTTCCAGATGCAAAGATGCTCCCTCCTGCGCTGAATCTCCCGAAATGGTAACCAATCCCCTAGTTAAGTCGATTCCCCCTGTCCTCTTGCCCCTCCCCCGCCGCAATTATCCAGGTTTACATACTGTGAATCATACTAGCTAGCGACCTTCTAACGATGATTTCCCTGTAGGCTCGAAGCTAATTCTCACCTCCTCCAACCTCCGGTAAACAACTACTGCGTCTACCACCCCACCACCCCGGGAACCGCCGGCTACACAGTAATGGTAGTCGGCGGCCCCAACGCCCGCACCGACTACCACATCAACAGCACCCCCGAATTCTTCTACCAATACCGCGGCTCCATGCTCCTCAAAACAATTGACACCTCGACCACCCCGCCGACCCCACAGGACATCCCCATCCACGAAGGCTCAATCTTCCTCCTCCCACCGAATACCCCGCACTGTCCCGTCCGATTCAGGGATACGATCGGTGTTGTGCTGGAGGCGCCGCGGCCAGAGGGTGCACTGGATACGATGCGGTGGTATTGTCGGGGGTGTGGGGAGATTGTTTGGGAGAAGAGCTTTTTGTGTACGGACTTGGGGACGCAGGTTAAGGCTGTTGTGCAGGAGTTTGAGGGGGATGAGGAGAAGAGGAAGTGTAAGGGGTGTGGGAAGGTTGCGGATGTGAGGTATGTGGAGGGGGAGGTTGTGCAGCCGGGGAGGTTTCCGGAGTAGATGTTTTCTTTCTTCGTTCTGTATAGTGAGATATGGGATGGAGAATGTGTTACGAGTATGATATTGATGCCCGCGGAGCAATGCATATTAAGATTTAAGATTAGGATGGCCTTGCGTACAGTTATAGTAGTAGGGATGGGATAGTAGGAATGGGACAAAGAAGGATTATGATGAAAGGGGAGAAAGATAAATGTTGTACAAACATTCAAAAAGCGTAGGAGATTGAGAGAAAGGAAACTGTATTAACACAACATAGCAGTTGAAAACCTCCAACTGGCAGAGAAAGAGGGAATAACAGGAAAAGACATCCTGAAGATGAAGAAAAGACCGAAAAGGAACAATAGAGAAATGGAAAAGGAAAAGGAAAAGAAAGAAAGGAATAAAGCCGCCCCAGGAAATAACCATCTCAAACCAATGCAAAGAGCGCATCAATGCGTCGAAAAATAAGGCAGCATTCTAATGCCTTATGCATGTCCGTGTCTAGTCATCAAAAGGACAATCGATACTTTCGTGTCCATCTCGCTCACAAAGAGCGCACCACTTCGACCCATCAATCACCCCGGACGACTTGCCTGCAACCGGTGGCAGGGACGAAGTCGCTCCGCTGCTAATCCCCTTCAATCCTTCCAGAACAGCGTCGCGGCCGGTTTTCTGGGATCCGGTGGGTTCACCATGGCTGGTCATGCTGTTTGAAAGGCTGGAATTCCCTGAATCCTCTGCACCAGACGATTCCGGTGTAGGCTTGTTCTGATTCTTGGGTGACTCTTCGTTGTCGGAGGGTTGTTCTTTCGAGGCTGGGTTCTTTTTGGCGTTGTTACCGAACATGCTGGTGCAACTCAGGATGTCGTGACCGTTGGCCTCGCAGATCTCGCACCACAACGCGCTGCCGTCATCTGATTGGCCATCAGTATCGGACTCGTGCATGGTCTCCAACTGACGGCTGGAGCTCTCAGAAGCCGTGCGGTGGTGGGCGTAGAAGGGATGCTGGCCGCCGTGATCTTGGGACTCATTGGGCACCACTGTGCGGTCAGAAAGACGATGAGCGTGGTTGACAGTGTTTGCAACTCCGATATTTCCAGTGGAACTGGAAGGTTTGTGCTGTGTTTTGGGCGCGGCCGTGATCGTACCACTACGAGCACGGCTGTTGTCATCAAGCTGCAGTTGATGGAGCTCGCGCTCCAATTCTTCGATCCGGGAGGTCTTCTTATCGTCGATGTCCTCGAGTTCCTGAAGACGCTGTTCCAGGGTCGCGAGATGCGCCGGATCCTGGGATGCACCGCCATTGAGTTGCAAAGCTGACAGGTTGGGATCGCCTCTGCTCAACGAGTGGATGATGGCTTTAAGACCGCGAATCTCGTCATCCTTCTGGTCCAGTTCCTTGGAAGGCAAAGATCCATCTGCTGGCGATTGCGCACTGTGCGTTCCTGAAGAGTTTCCACGTTCCTTGTCCAGCTCGAGCTTGGTCCGTTCCACCTCGCCGCGCAAGAATTCAACCTCGGCCCTTGCTTCGGCCTCCCCACGCCTTGCGTCCTCAAGACCCTCCTCCAATTCAGACACCAGTTCTTCCAGCTGCTTCAGCTGCTGTGCAACAGCTTCAACGTCTTCATCCCGTTCCTGCAGTTCTCTGTTTTGTTGCAGTAATTCTTCGAGACGCTGCTCGTAGACCCGCTCTGTCTCAGAAGCGGCAATTTCCAATGTGTCAAGGGTGCTGCGGAAATCTGCCCGGTGTAGATCGAATTCTTGTGTCAATTGCGCGATCCTCTCGTTCTTCTCGCGCAGTTGGCTACGGATCGAGTGACCATCCGATCCTTCCAATTCTTCCAAGGTGCTTTGGAAGTCAGACAGCAGACCCGCCTGCTCACCAAGCTGCTTGTCTCGCTCCAGTAATTGTTTCTCCAAGCTCTTCACATTGTCCTTCAGATCTTGTATTTCCGTAGACATGGAATCCCTTTGGTGAATATCCGAGGTTCTTACAGAGACAGAAGAGACATCGTCTTCCGTACTGAGGCGAGAGGGCGGTCTTTCGGACATCCGCGACGGGGTTTTGATCGGGCTGCGGGGGAAGCCATTGGGACTGGGAGCAGGGCGTGCCGTGCCTGAGGGTGTGCGCAGTCCGCTAAGACTCAACTTGGCCGGGCTCTGGGTTGGTCTCTGCGGTGATTCTGGACGAGGCAAAGAAGGACGCCTCACCTGTGGTCGACGCGCAGCGGGACTGGGACCGACAGACTTGCTGAAGTTGACGGCGGGCCGTGCTGGTGTTGGCGGGACGCCGCCCGCTACACTGGCAGAGAAGGCTCGTTTGGTGACATATTTGCTATTGTTCATCGGCACGAAGATCCCAGATCCTGGACTGGTCGTTGAGAAGTATTTTCTGCCTTCCACATCGCCGCTATTCTTCCCCCGTCTGGCATGTTCCGACGCCAGTTCGATTCCAGCAAACTTGCCTGGTTTACCGGCCACTGTTCCCAAGTATTTAACCGTTCCATACATTCCCCCGGGGACGTTCACCACGTCCCCGACCTGGACATCGTCCAGAGGCGCCATCGGATTTGCTTTTGCTCGGACGTAGGCGTTGCTATCGGACGACAGACAGGGGGGAGGGGGGTATTCCGGGTTCAGGGATTCCGCAGGGGAGGGGATACAATAGCGGCGAACGAAGCGAGCGGAGCTGTCGTCGAGTTTAGAATCGGACTTCGTATAAGGAGAGATCTATCAGATCAATAATCGGTTAAATTGAGTAAAATTGATCTCGAGCTGAGAAAAGAAAGGGGAGAGGTGTAGTAGTGTTAGGTCATGGTTAGCAGTAGTGGTGGACGCTGTCGGTATTATCTTTTCTCCAGCGTCTGTTGGGCAGAAGCCAAAAAAAAAAAAAAAAAGGCCCGACAGAAAGGGGAAGAAAGAACAGACGGACAGAAAGACAGAGATAGCTTCAGATATACTGAGATTGCTCTCCAATTCAGGCCAATCCCTACTAACAATAATCTACCCTGGTCTATTTGTATCTCTCACGAACCATGGGTTTGCCATTCCCGCCCGCTCCACCGGCGAGCATCAGACAACATCGTCTTCCTCTCTTCCTCCGCCAACCTCTCCTCTGTCATCCCCAGCTTCATCTCATCTCTTTGCTCTGTTTCGTCGCATTAGATCTTATTCTTTACTGTTTTGAGGTGTAACATCCTGGTGCCTTGCATTCCAGCCTCTTCTTCTTGCCTTGAGGACACTTGTCTCGGCTCACGGCCCCCATTGCGATCCTGCCCTGCCACGACCAGACCATCTGTCGACCACGTCCAATTAGCCTCAGCATTGTCTGCCAGACAAGCCATAGACAGTCGAAACACTGTCGCGCGGTGGAGTCCTACCCGTTACTGACGCTGACGCCACGATTCCACGCCTCTCACTACGTATCCTCTCCATACGCCGCACTCCGTACATCACCCCGGTTCCTCCGTCACCGTTTCATCTGATCGCCCCTTACCATCTCCTGTCGTTGCATGGACTTCGAACATGGCGCAATACTTTTTCGACCTCCTTTACAACTTTACAGACTGCATGTGCTGCTTTCCCAGCACGCCGCAGCTGAAGATCAACAATCGCAGCTTCAAGTTGCTACGTCTCCTGGGTGAAGTATGTCTTATTCCGCTAATCCAGGGATCACCTCGGAAAGTGCGCTGACGCGAGACGAGTCGTTTAGGGTGGTTTCTCTTACGTGTACCTCGTCCAGGATAAGTCGACGTCGGAACTCTTTGCGCTGAAGAAAATCCGTTGCCCGTTCGGCCAGGAATCCGTCTCCCAGGCGTTGAAGGAAGTGGAGGCATACAACCTATTCGCAAAACAGAAGAATATCATCCATTCGATAGACCATTGCGTGTCGACCGAAGCTGGCTCGAAATTTCGCTCCGACGGCGGCGACGCGGGATCCAAGACGGTCTACATCCTCCTACCATACTACCAGCGCGGAAACCTTCAAGATGCTATCAACGCGAACCTCGTCAACCACACTACGTTCCCGGAAAAGAGACTCATGGCCCTGATGCTGGGTGTAGCCAATGCGCTCAAGGCTATGCATCAGTATCGCGTAAAGAGCAACGCCGGAACAACGCGCAAGGCCAAGGCGGTTCGGAGAGAGGGCGAAGGAGCTGATGCGGAATTGTCGATGCGCATGGAAGCCCCCAAGCGCCGGGCTAGTCAGAGAGTGGATGATGAGGAGGAAGAGAATGAGCCGTTGATGGACGATGAGGTCACCAGAAGCCAAGAAGGGGTGCAAGATGGTGATCTGCGTCCATACGCTCACAGAGACGTGAAACCTGGTGAGTTGGCAGGCTGTAACCAACCAGTTCCAAACGTCTAGAGAATACTAACGGGCTATTCGCGATTTAGGCAACATCATGATTAGCGAAGACGGCCACAGTCCAGTTCTCATGGATCTGGGATCCTTAGCCCCTAGTCCCATTCCAATTACCTCCCGTTCTCTCGCATTGGCCGTCCAGGATACAGCCGCAGAACACAGCACAATGCCCTACCGAGCCCCTGAGCTATTCGACGTCAAGACCGGATCTGTCATCGATACAAAAGCAGACATTTGGTCGTTCGGGTGCACGTTATACGCGTGCTTGGTCGGAAAGAGTCCTTTTGAAGCCCGCAGCGAGGAAACTGGTGGAAGTCTGAGCATGTGTGTGCTCGGTGGTGACTGGCGCTTCCCTGATGAGAAGTCAGCTTCCAAGGGAAAGGGCAAAGCTGGGGGCGAACAACAGGGCGAGGGCGCGAGTTCGAGTGGAGCAAGCTCGATCAGTGCGCAGGTCAAAGATGTTGTTCGCAAATGCCTGGAAGTTGAGCCGGCAGACAGGCCTGATATTGACGAACTCATTCAGATCTTGAAGGATGTTATCCAAAATCTCTCGGATGATGCTGGATCTTCGTGAGCGATTATCTACATCCAGTGTCTGGTCTGGTGTGATTGTCTCACCCGGAACCACGCGTGTTGCCTTTGATGCTACTGAATTGTACGATATGGATTGAAGACTGGGTATCTTCTGAACCACTGGAAACAAGGGACTTCTATTTCTCCTTCCATCTGTTTTTTTTTTTTTTTTCAGCATTTCCCTGCATCGTCAGGGTACTTTATGTACTCTTCATGTCTTGAGTTTGATACCATAATCTCAGTTGGAGACAGGTCTCTAATACATTTTTTGAATTTGAATCTCTATTACCTTTTACTCCAAGACGTTCCTCTTTCTCAATTCAATCAAGAACATGTTTTCAGATGGTGGACTAGAGATCCGACGCATCTGAAGTTCCGTACTTCGGACTTGCTCATAATGACGAAAGGCATCCCAATCAATATAACCAAAGCGTTTCTACTGACTGTATAGAGCATCCTTTGCAGTTATTGCAGCATTTGTTTTCCAGGGTCATCACGCCAACTAGCAGAATGGGCGGACCAAACTTCGGTCCCGACACAAAGGGCAGCGAGGTCATTGATGCCTTCCCACACAGCGTCCAAAAGAAAACATGTACGCCCACCACAACACAATCAAATGCGCCGTAAAGAAAATTGATTAACACTCCATGAGCAGTCATCCTAACCGGCATGGGCACTTCCGACCTCTCCACCACAACTGCCGAAACCCTCGCCTCCGGCGACGCCGCAGCGCTAATCCTCATCGGCTCCTCCAACCGCGCTATCCAACCCGTCTACGAAACAATAAACACCAAATACCCTCGCGTCAAAGTAATCTTCATAACAGCCGACATGAGCAGGCTCTCCTCCGTGCGCGGCGCCGCGGATGTTATCCGGAAACTGGAGGTCACGTTGGACGGCATTATATGTTTTCCGACGGTTATAGCGGGGGAGTGGGCTGTTACGGGGGATGGGGTGGAGAGGCATTTTGGGGTTAATTATTTGAGTCATTTTGTGCTTGTTAATCGGTTGAGGGGGGTTATGCCGGATGACGGAAGGGTTGTTGTTGTGGGGAGTAGTATTAGGCCTGATGCAGGGGCGTGGGGGTTTGAGGATGTTAATTTTGATGTGAGTTCTCTTGTTCTTTCTTTAACCTGGTTGGGGTTTGGCAGGGAAAGTGCTGATGCGATAAGAATGGGAAAACGTATCATCCGTTAGATGGGTATGCGCAGTCGACGTTTGCCAATGTGCAGTTTGTCAAGTGTCTGGCGAGCCCTGATGAGGGTCGATCAATGATTGCGTTTTGTGTTAATCCTGGGAGTGAGTAGCATACCCTACACTATGCATAAATTGAATGTTAACATGTCCGACAGACACCAAAACGAATCTCCATACATCAGTCTCACCAGAGCAAGTTGCTTCATGGCTCCAACGGAAAAAGGAGGGTATGCATATTAGTTCACCACTCAATATGCTATATGAGACGATGCTAAAACGGAATAGTCAAAGAAGATCTCCCCCTCCTGTTACAACAAGCACCGAAGTCCCTCTCGCAGGGCTGCGCGACTGTTTTAAGAGCGCTACTAGATCCAGGTCTTAAGAGTAAGTCACGTCTCCATCTAGCTCAATATAGATGACTGATATGTCGAAGGCCAATCCGGCGCATTCTTGGACAACTGCCAAGTTAGATCTCTGCCGAAAATTGATTTTCCGGCTGGGGAGGAGAGTTCGAGGCAATTGTGGAGGAAAAGTAGGGAGTTGGCGAAGGAGGATTGTAATAGCTTTGCTTGAGTGGTGTATCTGGTGGATTAAGGTCTGGATGGAGGAACGATTCTACATGATGCTCGGAAGTGGATATGAGTCTATTCAGAAGCTTTATATAATGCTCAACTCATATTCTTGTTTTGAATAGTTATGAATATGATATGGTTCATGGCACAAGGTTGCATGTTCAATCAAGATTACTTTTTTCTTTCTGGTCCATTGATCATGTGATAATGTAGCCAATTCTATTCCTGGCGGGGTTCATGTGGATATGGTGAAATTACTTTCAGAGAAGGGCCTTGGTTTTAACTTGATTGGTGATAACAATACCGCTTTATTGCTTGCTTGTTGTACATGGGGGACTTTAATAATCGCGCGTGTTGGATCATGGCGAGTTTACTGCTATTGGGGCAGTCGTTGAATTGCTCCTGAAGTGACATTGAGCCAGATGAATTGATAGTCATGCTTCTGCCTCCATTTCGGTACCTGGCAATCATGCTTGATAAATTGTTGTGCGTTTTGCTCGTAGTAAATTAGTTGACGCTTGTGAATTAGTAGAGTGTCTACTTAGGGCTCCCTCCCGTAGATATATATTTTCTCTTGAGGAACGGCGATAAAATGATTAAATGACTCAATTCGACCTAATAACCTGTGTATGAATTCAATCAAATAACAAATTCGAGACTACAGAATAAAGAGACCTCCATGCCAGGTCCGGCATACCGAGATCCAAGAGGTGCAACGTAAATCATGCCGATCCGGAGGGACCTTTGGCACCCCGCTCGGTGTACTCAGCTGTCTCTCCTCCCCAGCCTCCATTCCTCTTCATCCTTCTTCCTCTCATCGACTTCTCTTGTTCCCATCTCTTCTCACTTGATTTTTCTATTGTTTGTCGCCTTTTTCATCAAATACTGCCACCTGTATAACAACAGCTTGTCCTCTTGGCTCATCCCTAGCTCTATCTTATCGGTCGAGCTCTTATCACCGCTTCTCCGGATTGATATGACCATTAGGCCCATGAAGTTCAGTCCCGAGTAAGTCGTTAAACACAAATATCTGTCTGCTTTATATAATCTCTGACCGTCCAGGGTCCTCCTCGGAGCGCCCCGTCGCTCTGGCGCCGTCCCCAACGCTACGGGTACACTGGCTGTGTACACCCAGACGACCTACTCCTTCGAATCCCACTCGAAGACGAACGAGATTCGCGTGATAGATATCGCTACCGGTCGCTCAGCCCTCATTACAAACGACCCCGGATCTAGTAATCCGCAATGGTTGGGTGATGGTGACCAGCTGGTCTGGTTGAAGGCCAAAACAAACGGGAACACGGCGTTTATCATCGGGGATGCTCGCGAGGCAGACAAGACATACACGGCGGGAACTGTCCCCGGCCCTGTATCCGATCTCAAAGTTACAGTGATTGAGTCGGGAAAGATTGGATTTGCGGTGACGGGCAAAGCTAATCCGGATGGATCGCTGTTTAACCCGCACGATGCTAAGAAGCCACTCAGCTCTGGAAGATTGTATACTTCGCTTTTCGTAAGGCATTGGGATACGTGGATTGAGCCGCAGCGGAACACTATCTGGTATGGTCTGCTTCAGCAAGCGCCGCTTACCCCGGCCAACAGACATGCTGGCAAGTATTCTGTCTCTGGTCTGACGAACTTGATCGCTGTTTCTGGGTTGGCTGGTGTCGAGTCGCCTATCCCGCCTATGGGAGGCGCGGGCGACTTTGACATCAGCCCATCGGCTATTGTCTTTGTTGCCAAAGATCCGGATCTAAACCCGGCACTACACACTTCATGCTCGTGCTATTATAGCCCGATGTTCTCGTGGACCAGTATGGATACGAACATGTCACAAGCCAAGACCTGCAAGGTGCAGGCACTTCAGGGCGCCATGTCATCTCCTGTTCTCTCGTCGGATGGTAGCTCGATTGCCCTTCTTACGATGCGTGAGGATGGCTACGAGTCTGATAAGAACCGCATACTATACGTCCCTAACCCATGGAGCGGTGAGATGATCGAAGTATTCCAATCGGCTGACGGCGAGGGGCTATGGGATCTCAGTCCGTCTGGGGTTTCGTTTGCTCATGACGACAAGTCTTTGCTTGTCCAAGTCGAGGAGAAGGGCCGTGGCGTTCTGTATCAGCTTCCTCTTGAGAACATCAAACAAGCCACACCCGATTCGCTCAAGAAGCTTACGCATTCGGGATCCGTTACTGAGGTGCATCCTGTGGCGGCAAACTCGCCTAAGTTGCTGATTTCAAGCACCAGCTTCGTTGACAACAGCTTGTGGACTCTTCTTGATCCTAGCTCCCCTAACGATGTGCAAATTGTTTCTTCTATCGGTCGTGGAGGCACTGCTTTCGGTCTTTTGCCATCGCAGGTGGACGAAATATGGTTCAAAGGAGGAGAGGACCATCCCGTTCACGCGTGGGTGGTAAAGCCATCCGACTTTAACCCCAGTGAGAAATATCCCTTGGCGTATCTGTTGCATGGTGGTCCACAAGGAGCGTGGGTTGACCAGTGGAGCACCCGCTGGAATCCTGCTGTTTTTGCAGAGCAAGGATATGTCGTCATTACCCCGAACCCAAGGGGCAGTACTGGCTACGGTCAGCCGTTTACTGATGCCATCCGCAACTCCTGGGGCGGCCTCCCCTACGAAGATATCGAGAAGGGATTCGAGTATATCGAAAATAACCTAGACTATGTTGACACCAACAGAGCCGTTGCACTGGGAGCGTCGTATGGTGGATACATGGTGAACTGGATCCAGGGCCACCCTCTCGGCCGCAAATTCAAAGCTCTGGTAACCCACGACGGAGTGTTTAGCATGACATCCCAACTTGCCAGTGAAGAGCTCTATTTCCCGATTCACGACATGGCCGGCCCGCTCTGGAAGGTCCCCGAGAACTGGGACCGATGGGATCCCTCCCGGTTTACTGCAAACTGGCAGACTCCACACCTTGTTATTCACAACGAACTGGACTACCGTCTTACCATTGCCGAGGGTCTAGCTGCGTTCAACGTCCTGCAGGCGAGAGGTGTCGAAAGTGCATTCTTGTCTTTCCCGGATGAGAACCATTGGATGTTGAACCCTGAGAACGCGCTTGTATGGCACAAGACGGTGCTCAACTGGATTAACAAGTACGTTGGTTTGCCTCCGCTCCCTGGTACGTCTTTCGAAATGTTCGAGTCGAGCAAGGGGGCGCCATTGGAGAAGCAAGCCGCGGGGATGTCCTTGTCGTAGTTGACTCGGGCTTTATTTGCGGACACCTTGGTTGCTTTATGATGCGGATATTTCAGTCATGTAGCTACGAGATAATGCATGGGATGTTATTTCCTTTTATCTTCGAACTGCCTTCTGTTTTGTTTTCCCTTCTGGAACAAAGGAGGCCAATCTTTGAACAGTGCGTGCCGTTGATGTATCTTTGTTGTTGAAACTCGATCACAAAGACTCATAGAGCTGAACACAAAGAGTTCTATTTTGATCCGTTTCATCTTCCCGTCGGACCACAATCCATTGTCATTGACATGGCCAGAGTGGATATAAATAACTTAACCAGCCTCTCCAAATCCCCTTTTAAACACATCGTTTCAGTCGAACTCAATTAATCTGAGCGTGCTTCATACAGGCTGAGTCTCCTACCCTTCTGCTTCAACACAAACTAACGGATTCCTACAAATCCTCCAATATCGGTAAAACAATGTCCAACCAAAACCACCGTTCCTCTCGCTCACCACCCCGTCTGCGAATCAACCCACCCTCACCACAATCCTTCTACGCGCCCTCTCCGATCTTCACTCCGTCCACCCTCACTTCCTCAAGTACTTCAATTAGAACCCCAAAAGCATCCACAACGGCCAGCACCACTCCCACTACCAGTAATATCAACAATACAATAACCTTGGACACCGTGATTGCTCACCTGCGCACCCCCCTCCACCCTCTCGTCTCCGCCACAACCGGCCTCCAACACCCGTTTTTCCCGAAAAGCCTCCTCTCCTACCACCTCCTCACCTCGTCACAACTTGATGAATTAGCAAGACACTACCATCAAGTCACTCCACCCGTTCTGGGGACGTTCAGCTACCCGGTGACGATTCCTGCTTGGGTGCCTCCCCGTGCAAATGGAAAACGGTCCCGATACGGGAGTGAAGAGTTAATGGACGTAGACCTGAAAACGAAGAGACGACGGTTTGGAAGGTTTATCGGGCTACGAGGATGTGAGTCTCCCATTCAGCTCCAGATTGAGGTAGACGGCGAGAGTGGGAATGAATATGGGTATGAGGACGCGGTGGAAGAGGCAATGGCGAGGATTGAGAGCGAGTGGGAGGAGGCGTTGCAGAGGGCTGCGAGGGAGGATGGGGATGGGCTTAGGATAAAGTGGTGATTTTCCATCATATTATATCTATGGTTCCGGTATTAGGTTGGTGTTATTGGTTATTGCTATAGAATGGTTGCATAAATAAATCTCAATATATTACTCAGTGGACCATTCCCTTCTCCCTGTTCTCGACGACAATGTTCCAGTATCGTTCACGATTATGTTCTCTGAATGTCTTTCCCCATTTCATCATAATAAGGAAGACGGCAGAGCATGCCATACCGATAAACGCTGCCGATATAAAGCAGTTCTGGTATCCAAGGTTATCAACCCACGGCGTAATCCTACATCATTAGCTTCCACGGACAACTAGGAAAGAAAAAAGGTGCATACCCATATCCAATTGCAAACGACATCGTGTTCCTCACCAACATCACACTCGCCATCGCATCACCACTCAACTCCTTATAACTGTCGACAAGATAGTTAACACTAATTGTAATGCCACTCGTATTCACAAACGCAAGCAGGAACATTGCGACGACGAGACCGAACCAGTGCACATCGTGGGCGGCTCCGACGCCCCAGAGAATTAGAGCACCTGGAAGGATAAAGAGACATGCTGCGAAGGGCCAGAGACGCTGTTCCGCTTCCATTATGCCGTTGTTGCGGCGGGCAAGTATTATGGTGAGCCAGTCGCTGAAGCGGCCAGTGAAGATGGAGCTATATGCGATGGTTAGTAGAGATGCTTGGACTAGGTTGTCGTCGGACTTACGCCGAGATGGCACCGAGACAGCAGGAAACGTAGCTGAGGCCGACCATGGCCGTACTGCAATTGTTAGTTAATGTCTTATCGTTGGGATGATGATCAAACCTGAATTTATATGGTGCAGATCCGAGGATAATGGATGCGGTACCGTTCATAACATTAAACCAAATCAAGTATGAGCCGTAGGAGAATCTTGCTCTGTTAGCTCTCAAACCCCCCTCATTGGTTGATGCATATCTCACCCTGCATAGAACACCACTGGCCACGAGAGATAGTATAACGTCTGGTATAATCTCCTGAGCATATTATTCCTGCTCTGTCGGGGCCCTAGCAGGGAAAGCTTCTGCACATATGTCTTCTTCGGGTACATTGTTCCGGGAACCGGTACATCAGAGCTATCCGGTGCCTTCTCTTTATTCACTCGCTCAATATCCGCAGTGAAAGGCTCAGCATCACTGCCAGCAGTATTGTTCGAAAGACCACGCGCGTAATTTGTCTCTTCCATGAAGAAGAATAGGAAGACAATTGCACCGGCACAGAAGATACTGGGCCAGTAGAAGACCCATTTCCAACCATGGTACTCGGAAATGAAGCCGCATATGACGGGTGCGAAATAGTTGCTTCCAGCTAGGAAACAAGCATAGAGGCCCATGTATGTTCCGCGTTCATGTGTGAAGTACTATGAGTGTGAGAGATTTTTCTTGGCTGTTATACAAGGATGGACTCACCACATCCGTGACAGAGACTTCAGGAAGCGCTTCGATTGGGGCAACGAAAAAGCCAGCCAAAATGCTTCTTGCTGCCCACTGTCCACTTGAGTGTATATACGGACTTTCTTGATTAGCCGCTTGATTCCCTGATACCGTTTGATCACTTACCCCCACATCAACATTCCCTGGGTATTGAGGTTAGACATACAACTCCAAAATAGACTCGATGGAGTGACAGCTTACTAAAGTCCCCATCAAAGAAATCAAGTATGTCAACCTCTTGCCATATTGCATGGCGAACGGCTGCCAGAACAGGAGGCCCCATCCTGCTAACAGGAAGAGATAGCCCGTTCCCTCGTTGATGGTACTCACTGACACCCCTGTATTCTCAGACAGCGGAACCAGGACGGAGTATACAACAGAAGTTGAAATTCCGGCAAATAGAGTGTATCTTTAGATATCAGCGGCAGTCCTATAGAACATTGGGTGGATGCAGTAACTCACGTGCTAACACAAATAGTAGACAACAGCTTCCGCCGTGGCGACCAATTTAGCGGATCATCCGGATCGCTCGAAGGCGTCGGAATCAAAACAATGTCGCTGTTCCCGTTGGCATGTTGGGCGGACATAACATGGTCCAAATCCAACAAGGTGACAGTGCCCGGAACAGCACTTCTATCCACATTTGGCGTCATATTGTTATTTAAACTTGTGCAACTATTAGAGTCCATATAGCCGGCCCCGAGGAAATGTAGGAGAGTGTCATGACGAAGCGGACGAAAGTGGCGTCTTTATGTTACACAAAGGGATGCGATATGCAAGATACCTTATCACACCGATAAAAGCACTGATCCCAGGGGGGACGCTCATTGGGCATGATTTAACAACGAATCTGTCTTGATTCCCCTCGTATCGTTAGTTATAGCCGAGGTTTTGTGCCGCTGTTTTGGAGATGTCTGGGATGAGGGGTTGTATGGTGGAAAGTGTGGGGATTCATGGAGTGGATATAGATGGCAACTACCACCGCTGATAAGTTTAGTTCAAGGATAGATAGACACCGTGGCGAGAGAATAATCTGTTGGTTAGACGTTCATAGGTTGAGAGTTTGTGAAGATATCCGGTTAAGTGGTTTTGATTATTATATATCGTCATGGGGTTATCCTTGCATTGCCTTTCTTTTATTTTTGTATGGAGTGCTGACAGTTCCCATAGGGTGGCATCATTATCGACAAAGGGACTATCTCAATGATAGACAAATCGGAAATATCCCAATCCGGTAAGTCCATCAACAACATAGATCATTCCTCTCGCAAACCCTTCTCATCATCCCATGACTTTATCCCAATCGCCAGAGAATGCAAAGTCTCCCCAGCCATATCCACGCTCATCGAAAAACTATCAAACGGCTCCCCAACCCGGAACACCCTCACATACCGTTTACCAGGCCAGTTCTCCAACTCAATAGAGCACCCGAATCGAGTATTGCATCCCAACTCTCTAGCTACACGCTTATGATACCGAATAGCTTCCCAGACATTCTGTGGTTTTATATCATGCACGGGACAAATCGAGCACCCTAGACCGGCTTTTCGTTTATTGAAACCGTCCTGCATAAAACCTTGGGCAAGGCCCAGCGCTTCCTCAGTGTCGTTGTCGGAAATCGCTGAATTGATGTACAGAGCGAAATGGACTTCCGGGTCCCAAGTAAATGGGGAGCGGGAGCTGGAAATGTATTCCTCCCAATCGGTGTTGGCGATGCTCATAGAAGTGATGTTAATTGCTGCTTCTGAGGCGGGCATTCGAAGTCCTACATTTTGTCAGATAGCAAACATGCGCCAGTGGCTTTGTGACTTACCGTCAATGCTCCCCTTGAAGTCCTTATTAATAACTAAAACGCCATCGTCTGTTTTCCACTCGGGCCGGTCCACGATGATGAGATACTCCTGGAGCCAATAGTCGCCATCCAGCTTATCAGCATGAATAATTGCGTCAAAGGTATTCTCTAGCGTGTCTGCATCAGGGACCTTTTCTGCCATAGGGCCTGCTTCCGCGAAGGTCTTGAAGATCTCTCTCTCATCATCGTCGCTGTGGGCGATCATAATGTATAAGGGGATTTTTCCGGTGGACATCTTGACAGTAGTACCATATGGGACCCACTCAGCATGAAAAAAACAAAGAAGATGAGTCTTATGCTGATAGTTTATACATACCATTGTTGATGATGTCATAGCAAACAATGAGCCTTCATGTACAATATTGTCGAATTACATTCTGTTTGTCCCTTTGTCACATCACAGTGTCATGCATAATGTAGTATCGGAGCGTTGTATCTGCAGCTTATTAGGCATGTTTATTTTTTTCGACGTTTCATGTCGGCGCTTAGACTTGGCAGCGAGAGTTGATCTGGATAGCCCTCAACGAGAGCGTTCAAGATGAGGGCATTCTGTATCCCGTACAATGGGTAACGGTCTCCACAACTAGATCATTTACTAAAGAAAACCGCTGCCATTACCTCATGACTTAGACCAAGCCCTATTCCATTACATACATGATACTGTCAGCTTATAATCGTCCAATGCAAGTCATATGTACGCTCGTATCTGCCAGTAAGCAGCTTATACAGCCCTAGCTCATTCCAAATCACTGCCCGTCAACCCACCAATGGCCGCTTCTTACTCAGATCCAGACCATGTCCGGAACCACGTCTGACTGCATGAACTCCTTCGGAATTCGCGCAGGGTCATTCAGTGTCCTATTGGAGTATTTGCTCTATGTTGGGAATAAGCAATTATAGACATGTCCAGTCAGCCACGAGATAATGTCGGGCTTGGGCGGTCATGAATGAGGGTGAGATGTGGCTTATAGACCTCTAGGGCAGAAGGTGTTAAATAGGGGTTCTTCCTCAGGTGTATTGGCTTTGACCTGAAAACAGAGGATTCTAGTTGTCAACTTCTTCTCGAGTTATTTTGCTTAGCCATCAGCACTATGCGCCAGTTCATCTTTTTTCTTGCTTTATTCGGGGCCCTCGTTGGCGAAATATTCGCCCAACAGGAAGTCGTCTTCGACTGTTCCCAGATGCCCTGTATGCCACCTACCCTTACGACCCCTGCACAAGGTCATCCATCAAGCACTAACACCCAACAGCCGTCTGCACAAACATGTGTTGGGGCATCTACTGCGCCTTCGGCAACCACAACTCCGAAGCCCTCCTCACCTACGACGCCCCAGATGAAGAGACCGCTAGGCAGCGCCGTATAAGCGCTGGTTGCAACCCCAGCGGAAACCGCTGCGGAGGAGGTCCGCCTGACGCAAACAGCTGCGACGAGTACCCGTTCGCGACGACGCGGGAGGCTGATCAGGTTGCGCAGGTTAATAGATGTGTTCCGCAGACTGAGAATTCACGTGAGTATCTTCAGCTCACGGGGATAACTTGTGTAGGGCTGTGTCATGCTGATATGTTGTTGTAATGTAGATCAAGGTCAACGCCTCCAAGAGCTCTACAGCCGCCTCAACGCCCCCGAGCAATTCATAATCGGACTCACGCACACCGACGCAGCCGGAGTGCAGTTCTGCAACTACAATGACGCCTGCGAGAACGACGGAATGATCTACCAAGAGGACGACGTTGCGCCGAATCCCCCGAATAATGCTGCTGTCAGGTTGAAGTACCGGTACTTGCTAGAGAGTGGGGTGGAGTATATCTCGCACGTTGACTCACCGGCTGGGAAGATGGTTAAGCGACTTGTTGCTGTTGAAGGCAATGAGACTGAGGCTACTGATGGCGAGGAAGATCCAGATGGGTGGGTGTGGGTTGAGGATTATATCTACCGCCGACTTGCACAAGACGGGGATGAGGAGGATCCTGACTGGGTACCTGACTATATCTATCGTCAAGATGCACAGGATGAGACGAAGGCTGATACCGGGAAGGACGGAGAGGATCCGGACTGGGTGGTAGATTATATCTACCGGCGACAGGAGAATGAGACTGAGACTGAGGCTCTTGATGGGGAGGGAGAAGAGGAGGGTCCAGATTGGGTGGCTGATTATATCTACCGTCGGCGTGCGCAGGTTAAGGAGAGTGATGACGATACTGTTCATGAGAAAGATCAGGATTGGGTTCCGGATTATATCTATCGGCGTGATGCGAAGGCCGAGCAGAGTGAGGCTCCAACTGGGACTGATGATAGTGATGAGGATCCGTCAAAGTGGCAGTGGGTTGAACAATACATTTATCGGCGGGATGCGCAGGAAGAGGAGGATGAGACTGGGGTTGTTGATGGAGAAGGGAAAGGGGAAGATCCAGATTGGGTGGTTGATTATATCTACCGGCGACATGCACAAAAGGATGAGACAAGGACTAACCTTGGGCCTGTTAGTGGAGAGGAAGGGCTGAAAGAGGAAGAGGATTCAGATTGGGTGGTAGATTATATCTATCGACGGCAGGCTGGGGATGGGACGGAGACCGTTGATGGGGAAGGGGAAGGGGAAGGAGAGGATCCAGACTGGATAGTGGACTATATCTATCGGCGACAGGGTGAAGGTGATGAGAAAAGACCAGTTGATGAGAAGGGGCAGGGGGAGGAGTCTGACTGGGTAGTCGATTATATCTATCGGCGAGATTGAGGTTGAGTTTTGGTGATCGGTTTGGACATGACGGTTGTGATTAACGATACTAGCCTGATATACATATTTCCTTGGATGAAGCCAGTGTGGCGGGTGAATATAAGCATGGCATTCTGTTTACATAGTCGGTAGATGCATTTCCCCCCAAAAGCTGTCACATAAGGAAAAGGCCGCTAAGAAAAAGGAAGCATCATCATATATGCTTTTAACATTAAGAATATAGAAACTAGTTACACAGAGGAAATCTTCATGCAAAGAGAAAACAACATATAAAGACCAATGGCTTACTCCTCCTCTTCCTCACTCTCGTCCTCTTCCATCCCCTCAGCCGCCGTAACAGTAAACGTGGGCGCCTGATCAACACCCACATAACTATCACTCATCAAGTACAGCGTCAACTCATGCTCACCCGGCGAAGGCACCACATATTCCAAACGCAGCTCCAACTTCCGTCCAATAGTAACCCGCTTGATGGCCAGCAGACTCTTAGTCTTCTCCTCACCAACAACCAGCCACCAGTTCTCCATCTTGCGGTTGGAGTAGAAGGGGGCGTGGACGGTTGCGTCGGGTTCTTCGTCTTCTTCGACTTCACGCTCGACCTTGACCTTGAGGTACGCAGGTTCGCCGGAGGTGACGTTCTCGGGGTCTTCGACTTGGAAGTCGAGGTCGAGGTTGGGGTACTTGTCGTTAGTGAAGGCAGCGGCTTGGGCGAGTTGCTTGTTGTCGAGACCCAGGCGCTTGACCAGCGAGGCGTAGTCCTTGTTCTCGGAGGGGTCCATTGCTTCCATGAACTCGAAGATATCGTTGATACTGGGGGGAGGTAAGTTAGCATTGTGCATAGAATCACTGGAATGGAGAGTAAGAGGAACATACCCAAACTCATTAGCCACCTTGACAACCTCGGGACCAAAGTGAGGAATCTGTTTAAGTGGGCTATCCCGATCCCACATAGCCTGGACAACCATCTGCGACATCTCCATAGCGTTCATTGCGTTGAGATGACCCTCAGACGAAAGAACATCAACACATGCACTGAGCAGGTTGAGGATCTTGTTCACGATAACCTCCTGATCCTTGGCAAGATCAATAGGCAACTGCATGCGGGAGAAATGCGCTTGGAGCAAAACGAAGGCCTTGAAGTGCGGCGAGTCGTACGAAACCTGGGACATCTTCACTGGAACTCGGTCGTACACACGACGCAGGATATGGTTCTCGTGACGACGCATCTGGATCGACTCGAACTCCGTCGCGGACGTGACAATCTCCAGGATGCCCTTGAGCTTTGTGCGGGCCGACAGCGAAAGGAGGAAGGTCTGCATGGTGATGAACGAGATGTTGTAGTACGCTCCGATCATGGCGGCGTTCAGTGGCGAGACGCTGTCGTCTTCTTCATCCAAGTCGATGATCTTGGCCTCGGACAGTTCCTTCAAGGTGTTCTCGACCAGCTCCGACATGAATGTGCTCAGACCCACGTGGCTGACATCGCTGAGACCGTAGAAACTTGGGTTGGCAAGGAGACGGCGGTAGAAGTAGGTGTAGGTCATCCAGTCGATCGCGTCCTGAGTGGAAGCAATAGCCTTTGTGCTGACTTCCGTGACGAACGCATCATGCAGATAGATCTGCAGATGACTCTCCACGGGAAGCGCTTCGTTGAGGAACTTCTTGTAGTAGTCACGCTTCACACCCGGAAGCATCAACACACCCCGACCAATCTTGTCCTCACCGGGACGAGATGCCTTTCCGAACATCTGGAGGATCTCGCTAATCGGGTAGTCGATGTAACGGTGCTCCCGGCCCTCAAAGAACTGAGTGTTCATCACAATAACCAAATGGGCAGTCAGGTCTAGCTCCCAGCAGACGTCGCGCGAGGCGAGAAGCACCTGGATAGCACCAATGGCGAACAGATGCGACACGATCTTCTTGTCGGTCGGGGTGAGAGCCTCATGGTAGTAACCGATGCCATGAGAAAGCGACTCCGCCAGAGTCCGTTCGTTAATCCGGTTGAGAAGGGGAGCCAATTCGTTGACATCGGCGTTCAGGAACCTGTCCTCATCTTCATCGGCAGCACAAGCGCCTAGGAGGTCCATCGCGCTAGACCTTGTCTGCTTACGGTTTGGCACAAAGACCAGCGCAGGCTTGTTGGGTGACAGTTGCAAGATCGACTGGTATGCTGGCTTTGCCATATTGAGCATGAGTGAGGGGAAGTGAGGGATGTTGAACGATTGAATGTGGAGCTCCAGCGGCACTGGTCGAGCGTGCGGGCTGAAGTTGTAGATCGTGTGCTTGCTGGCACCGATCCACTCTCCAATGTCGCGAGCGTTGGAGAGAGGCACACTCAGACCGATGAGACGCATGCCGTTCTCAATCTGGACAGCAATCGAGTGCATACGGGAGACAACCACTTCGTACACGTATCCGCCGTAGCCACCAAGCATATGCAGTTCGTCGGCGATGAACAACTGCACGGTCTGCACGTTCTTTCGTCGCCGCCATTGTCTCGACAAGACATCCCACTGGGTAGGAGTCGCCAGAACCAAGTCCGCTTGCTCCAGGAGCTTGAGATCAGCCGTGGTCTCTCCAGTCAGCTTGACAACGTTCTTGCCACCTGCAACGCTGCTGAATCGCTTCTCCCAGTCCGCGTATCGCAGGTCCACCAGTTCTTGGAACGGGGCAACGTAAACCACCCGGCCAGCGTCTTCTTGGTTCCAGTGACGAAGCAATGCGAGCTCAGCGCAAACAGTCTTACCACTTCCGGTAGGAGAACCGATAAAGACATTGTCGTCCGAATCGAAGAGCGACTTGAACGTCTGGGTCTGAATCTTGTTGAAGTACTGCCAGTCAGGATACAGCTTCTGGTAGTCTTCGCGCTTCAGTGCCTTGACGGGAGCTCGCTGCATGTCCAGGAGGGGAGTGTGAGGCGGGAATCGTTCAGGGAGGATGAGTTTCTGGAAGGACACAGCAATCTTGGTCTCTGCGTGCATCCACCGGTCAGAAACCAGGGTGATGAAGTAGTTGGGTGGCATCGGCTCGGTAATCGGCACTGTGAACTCGACGAGGTGCTCGTTCATTTCGGATTGGGCGTAGTCCTTCCGGAGAACGAACTGGTCGTGGAACAGAATATCCTCGCCATCGCAGTCCTCGACCAGAATCCAGAAGTCCTGGGCATGTCCATGGATAGCTTCATCCCAGACGAAGTTGGGAGTGATTGTCAACTCAACGCGCAGCATCGAGCGAGTGATAGGCTGCACCTGCGCCTGGACCTCCAGACGGGGGAACTTGGAGACAAGGTCGCAGACGACCCGTCCCGCCTTGGGCATGCCGAGAAGTTCACCCATACGCGGAGGGTCGAGGTCGAAGTAGCTGGCCCACGGCACGTCAATACGTTCGGCCTTCTGCAAGACATCCCTCGGGCAGTTGGGAAACTGGCGGAGAGGCGACATTGTTGGCCACATGCGCTTTTCAGCCATCTTGCAAAGATCGAGAGCATTCTTGGCCACTGAAGACCAACCCTTCTTCAAGGCAATCTCGAAAACTGCCCGGATGATACGACCAGCAGACTGTGTAACGTAGACCATGTCTGCCATCAGCGCGAGACCCTCCAGCTTGAGTCTGGAAATGTAGGCCTGCAGAAGGACGTTGACCTTCGAGTGAGGCTCATCAATGCCCTCCTTAACGGGAATGGGGACACGGCCAAGCAACTTGGCCAATTCAAGTTTCTCATCTTGACGGACGGGGATGTACTTGAACTCATCACTGAGAGCGAAGATGCGGAAAAGTTCGATATTGGAAATGGAGGGTTGGATGTGCTGAGAGTACGTCAACATGGAATTGTGGCCGATGTAGTAATGTGACGAAATCCGACCAAGCTCTGTGGGTTGCAGACGTCCAGTCTTCTTCTCGTATTTGACCAGACCGGCTCTCTCCAGGATAACAGCAGCAGAGTGAACAAGATCAACACGCTTCTGGACCAACGCGTCGTCATTCTCGTAATCGGCACCGACACTGTACAAACCGGGCGAACGAAGCATCCGGACGAACAAGTAAGTGTAACCAAGCCATTGAACACCCTCGTCACGGTCACGAATATTCCCGAGAACGATCTCAGCGTTCATGTTGTCCGCCAGCTTGCTCATCAATTGACTCTCAATGGGCAGTTGCTGGTTCATAAGGGAAAGGTAGTACTGGATTTCCGACTGAGCGGTAATGATAATACCCTCACCGAATGTATCGTACTGCGGCCGACCAGCACGTCCCAGCATCTGCAGAACATCCTGAGGGCTCAACTCAACCCAGCTACCCTTTTCAGGCGAGTAGATCTGAGTTCCCTTAATGATGACAGTGTGTGCGGGAAGGTTAACACCCCAGGCAAGAGTGGCGGTACAGACAAGGACTTGGATGCTGCCATCGGCAAAGAGCGCCTGAACGGAGTCACGGTCTGCAAGACTCAGACCAGCATGGTGAATACCAAGTCCGTAGGGCAGGAGATCCTTAAGGGATGCGTCGTCAACAGACTCGGCTTCCTCAGACAAGATAGCTCGGCTAGCAGCATCACTCCGGAGAATCTGGCCGATGGTCTCCATCTCCAGAGCCTTGTCACGAATGTACTTGGCCGTCTTGGCAGTCTCCTTACGAGAGTGCACGAAGATCAACATCTGGTTCCTGCGCTGTCCGACTTGCTCGAGAACCTTGTTGTAGCAAATGTCGTTCATTGTCTTCAGCTGCTTGATGGCCTTCTTGTCAGTGACACCAATGAACTCCTGCTTCAACGGACAAGGTCTGTAAGAGCCATCGAAGTGGAACATTCCCTTAAGGGGATCCACGCGCAAGAAGCTTGCCACATCACGGTAGTTCGGGAGTGTGGCACTGAGACCGACGACACGAACAGGGTCTCCAGTTGCCTCCACCTTGCGAATAGTTCTGCTCACGATGCTTTCAATGACAGGACCACGCTCGTCGTGAAGAAGGTGAATTTCGTCGATGATGACAAGACGGACAAGGTTGGTATAGCTGGTTTCTGACCCCTTTCTCGTGATGACGTCGAATTTCTCGGGGGTGGTGACGATGATCTGGGTATCCGCAATCTGCTGCTTCGTCAACTGGCGATCACCAGTGAGTTCTGCCACCCGGATGCCGTAGGGTTCAAGCCGCTTTCCAAGGTTGCCCACTTGTTCTTGGACAAGGGCCTTCAGAGGAGAGATGTAGACGATTTTGAAGTCGTCAAGCATGATTTCGCCAGTCTCCGGGTTGCGGTTCTTGCCGATTTCGCGCAAGATAGTGAGCATAGCGACGTTCGTCTTTCCTGACCCAGTCGGTGCACAGACAAGCATGTTGCCATCATCCTTGAATGCCGTCGGATAACAGATGGTCTGGATGCGGTTGAGCTCCTTCGAGCTACCGAATCCGACGCGTGCCCACTCAGGGAGTTCCGAAGTCGGGGTGTTCTTCTCCCCGGGTTCTCTCTTAGCCTTTGGCGGCGGAACGTGGATTTCTTCGTACCCCTTGAATGTTCGCTTGGTGGAGCCCTGAGGCAGCTTAACGTTCGGGTTGGTCATCAAGTGGTTACCCTGGTGGAAGACGAGGTTCTCCAAGTTGATAAGCCTCTTTGGTTGCAAAGGCCCTGTGAGTTCTTCTGCTTTCTCCTCCGGTGCACCACTCGGGACATCGACGTCCATCAGATCAAGCTTGATCCTCTTCTCGGGTCGACCAGCGCCCTCCTCGCGGGCAGGCTTGCCCCGGATCTCATCCAAAATAGCACGGTGCCCTGATCCAACCATTTCACTTTCAATCTCATTCCGAGCGTCTGCGTCTTCAGCGACCCTCCTCCAGCGGGTGACCCAAACGACCTTATCACGGTTCGTCACAAGTTTGCCGACGAGTTCAGGGTTCTCGTAGTCGAATAGCTCCATCAAGTCGTTTTCGACATCACGAAGCGGTCGCTCTGCGCCGTCCTCGCCTTGGCCACCGAGAATCTCGAGCGCATCCCGAGCCTTCTCTTGCTGAATATGGGCATCCGAGTATATACCACCGATCTGGCGCTGAAGCCAGTATGCGTCAATTTCGCGGGCGGGTATAGTCATCGTCTTTTCGCGTGTCTTCTCATCGCGGCCAGCGCCACCGTCAATGACCATCTCCTCTGCCTCACCATCAAGACCTTCGAGGTCGGGTCTCTCTGCGGCCTCTTCACCCTCCGGTTTCTCCTCTTCTGCTTCGTCTGTTAATTCGTCCTCATCGCGAACTTCGGTGCCCATCCGGTCCTCGTCTTCATCCTCCTCGTCGAAGACGACAGCGACACCCTGGCGTTCATCCAGTTCACCGCCAGCTTCGCCTTCCTGATCACCTTCCATCTCTTCATCCTCATCTTGAGCATCGTAATCCGTAATCTTCTTGCCCAGGTTGACCAACTCGTTGAACTCCTTTGGATTCATCGAGCTCCCCAGCAAGTCGTCAATTTCTTTCTTCTTATCGAAATCCTTCATATCCTCATCCTTGAGATATTCCAACACAGCATCCGCTGCACTCCTGACAACCTCATGCGGAACATCACCCAAATGGCTGGCGGTCATAGTAAGGATGAGATCGTACGTCGCACGCGTAGCCGGTGTCCGTGGGCGGTACTTCAGACCCTCGACAAGCGCATCAGCCGCTGAGAGAATCCCTTGCCCCCGTAACTGAGCTGGTTGTCCCTTCTGTAGCTTTCTCTGTTCTCGTGCAAGCACGTCCTCGCCTTCCCGAATTGCGCCTCGCTCGATATCGACGGGCCCGGTGGCCTTCTTCTTTGTCTGCGGGACGTCGTCACGCGCTACTCGCGAGCCCATTTCTCGAATACCGATGCGGCCGGCGAGGGATTCCGGGTCTCCGGTGGGTTCATCCTGGATGCGGGAAACGAAACGGCGGTCCGCCTGGAGGACCAGGTTGGACATCGCCGAGTACTTGTACTGCGAGATATTATTTGGGTCCGCCATTGTGAAGGAGTGATATCTGTATTAACGACGGGTAAGAAGGGGTATATAGGTGGAATAAATGGCGACACAAAAAGTCGGCCGGGCTCGTGGGAGCTCAGAATCAACCGGCGCGTCCAGACACCTGCGACAGAAACGAGAAATGAATTCTGCGGCGTTAAGATGATTCGTTCAGATGTCTTCACAAACCTGAAGCATCGCAATAGTAAGGTCGAATAAAAGAAGGCAAGCTCGCTCGTTCTGTCGTGGGGTGCAAGCTGCCGTAGTTGATGTTGAGGTGTTGCTTGAAGAGTTGGTGAAGGGAGTTTGACGAAGTCGGAAGATTTCAGTGGCGACCCGAGAGGGAAGGTTTGGCGAGGTCTACCATCGCCGCATCCAAGGAACGCTCTTTTATTATTATGAACATAACAACAACTAAGAGAGGTCAATAATAATAAAACATGCGCATGCATGGGTTTCCCTCGTTAATCCAGTCCTCTCGTCGCTCTTTGGTTGCTCGCAGGAGCTATATGCTACATCCACACTGGTGCAATACCCATCGGAATATCTGCCACCATGCCCGCCGTCCTGCCCTACGCGTCATTGGAGCTTCAATTCCAGCTCAGCTCGAGCAGATAAGGGGCAAAAAGACACAATCTAGTCTCAAACTAAAAGATTTACCTCAGGGTGCTTTGAAGCTCGAACCCTACAATGATGCCCCGGAAGATGATACACCTCAATATCCGACAGTGATCCAAGGACACCGGAATAACATGCAGAAATTCAAGAACTGTGTGCTGTTGACCAGAGTCGGGAGTTTTTACGAGGTATGAGATGATTATTGACGATTTCTGGCTGGGGATTGGCTCTATTAGTTTTTAAAGTTTTTCAAGTGTCTAACATGTCTTCTAGTTATACTTCGAACAAGCAGAAGAGCTCGCTCCGTTACTCAACATCAAGCTTAGTCTTAAAAAGACCAACGCTGGTCCAGTTCCCATGGCAGGCTTCCCATTATACCAGGTCGATCGGTTTCTGAAAGTCCTAGTCCAAGATCTCAACAAATACGTTGCTATTAGTGAAGAGTTCGCCAACACCGCAGAAGAAAAAGCACGCTCTAAAGGCCTGATGTTTGACCGGAGAGTTGCCAGAGTCATCACACCCGGCACTCTTATTGATGAGAAGTTCATGGATCCAACTCAGAACAACTTCTTACTGGCTATCTATATGGATATCTCCTCGCTGAAGGCGCATATAGAAGATCAGGCCGTTGAGGACAGCGATGTATCCTCTCATCAACACGTCTTAGCCTCCCCTTCTCAACCCGTAGGCCTGGCCTGGCTGGATCTCTCCACGGGCGAATTTCTCACCCAGTTCACGACAGCACAAATGCTTCCCTCGGCCATCGCGCGTATTGGAGCTCGCGAGATACTTGTGGACCAAACTGCTCAGGATCTTATCGGGCATGAGCTACAGTCATTGGTCGGACAGGATCATCGTTTATTGACTTTCTTCCCATTTTCCGGAGATGTCGTACCCATGTCGGACTGGGGCTCGATGCTCGAAAGACCCGTCCCAACGGCCACTATTGATACGTTCACGCCCGAGGAGACTGCTGCAGGTTACAACCTCTTGGAGTACATCCAAGTTCAGCTGCAGGGTTCGAACATGCAACTTCAACCACCACGTCGTCGACATTTGAATGAATCCATGAGCATTGACCGGAATAGTTTGAGGGGGCTAGAAATTCTCGAGACAGCCCGCGATGGTTTCGGGAAAGGCAGTCTTCTTCACGCAGTCAGACGGACCAGCACAAAGAGCGGCGCCCGTCTGCTGAGAGACCGTCTGAGTATGCACTTCCCAGAAATCCACTAGGGAATGAATTGCTAATAGTGTCATAGCATCCCCATCTACCTCACTAGAGGTCATCAACGAACGCCTTGACCTGGTGTCGATCTTCGTCGAAGATACGGGACTACGGGAGAGCATTACGCAATTACTGAAACGTAGCTACGATGCCCAGCGCCTGGTTCAAAAATTCACACTGGGGCGTGGTGACGCAGATGACCTGATCTGCCTTTCAAGAGCCATCCAGGCCTCGAGGGAGATTCGACAGGTGTTGTCGGTAAAGGATGGCGATGGATCTGATGCTGGAGTTAAGGGCAGTCTCAAAACGATGATCGACCGGCTTCACCTCGACGGACCTACGATCCTTGCGGATCAAATCCTCGCAGCCATCGACGAAGAGGGTCTCATGCAGAAGCAGCGCATGGAAGACGCGACGGCAGCGGAGGCAGCGATGCTGGCACAAGAAGTAACGGCGACAGAGGGATTACCAGAAGACATCGAAACGTTACCAAAGAAGGTGAAGGGAAAGAAAAATACCGCCACCGCAGCGGAGGAACAAACCGTCGATACGTGGATCATGAGACGCGAGGCAAGTCCAGCTTTGCGCGGACTCCACGAGGAGCTAGATCGACTGCACGATGAAAAGTCGCGGTTAACAACGTGGCTTCGCGATTCTGTTGGATCGCCCCATATATCACTCAGGTGGTCAGCCGGACTGGGCCACATTTGCCATGTCAGGAATGCCAGAATTACGCAGGCATCGCTCGAGGAGCTAGGAGTAACGCGAAGCGTATATTCAACCAAGAGCACCCGATCATTTTACCTGCCAGCATGGACAGATCTTGGCGGTAAAATGGACCAAATAAAGGTTCAAATCCGGCAGGAAGAACATGTGATATTCGAACGACTGCGGCGGGGCGTGATCCTGAATCTGGTAAAGATCCGGCATAACGCGGCCGTTATGGACGAGCTCGACGTGGCTTGTTCATTCGCCAGCCTTGCTCAAGAACAGAACCTGGTCCGTCCGATATTGAATATGGGCACGGCGCATCGGATCGTGGGTGGTCGACATCCAACAGTCAAGCTGGGACTCGAGGAACAGGGTCGGCCGTTTGTGAGCAACGACTGCTTTTTAGGCGATGACGCGGAACGAATCTGGCTCATCACAGGTCCTAATATGGGAGGAAAGAGCACCTTCCTTCGTCAGAACGCTTTGATCACGATTCTGGCACAGGTTGGCTCCTTTGTACCAGCGGCGTATGCAGAACTCGGGATTGTCGACCAGATATTCAGTCGGATTGGTGCAGCTGATGACCTCTTCCGCGATCAATCGACGTTCATGGTCGAGATGTTAGAAACGACAGCCATTCTAACACAAGCGACACCGCGCTCTTTCGTGATCATGGACGAGGTTGGCCGAGGAACAACACCCGAAGATGGCACGGCGGTGAGTTACGTGTGCCTGCATCATTTGCATTATCGAAATCGATGCCGGACGCTATTTGCAACGCACTTCCACGCTCTGGCGAAGAAGACACGTGATTTTGATGCACTAGGACGGTACTGTACCGATGTCAAGGAAACGGCATCTGGATCGTTCTCTTTCGTCCACCGACTGCGGAAGGGGGTTAATCGCGAGTCGCACGCGTTGAGAGTAGCGAAATTGGCGGGATTGCCCCAAGAAACCATAGAAATGGCCAGGGAGTACCGGGATGAGTTGCGGGATGGAAAAGATGGTGAAACAATCCTTGATTGATATGTTAATACGAGTTAAGATGCACGTTATCTGTACATAGAGTATACCCCTACCTATAACGAATTTTTTATAGCTTCTCCAATCTATTGCCCTCATTGCTGTCCACCTCCACCTCAATACCCTCTTCAAAAGCCACTTCCTGGCAATCCTCCTCCGCAACCCCATTCGCAAACTGCACAACCACAAAATCCACCCGTCTCTTTCCCAACACCACCATCGGGGCGTGCCACGTCCCAGCCCCATACGTCACCGCCTGTCCACGACGAGCAACGAACGCCTTGACTTTGCTGAGATCCGGGGGGTCCGTTATAGTGACTGACTCTGCGATCCTAGTCGTTGGGTTTTTGACAATAGCGGCTGCGGTCTGACCTTTGAGAGTCGGAGCGACGATAACGAGGTAAAGCGGTTCATTGGCAATATGTTGGTCTTCACCAACAGAATTGAGGGGCGTGAACGTCTGAGTGGTGTAAGGGTGTCTCTCTAGGATTCTGACATCGAAGAGAGCCGCATTCGAGGTGTGTCGCAATTCCCGCGGAAAACAGCAAAACATACTCATCCGTGCGGATGAGGGCTGCCCACTGGGAGAACCCGAATACTCATTTTGCAACGGAGAAACGGGGCTGTATTTGATAGCAGTGGATTGATTTGCTAGCACAGGTGTGGGTGTCCCATGCTGTTGCTGGAGAGAAGAAAGCGAAGGAGGACTGACGAGATCATGGGGAAGCGGCGAGATGATCGCGGAGCCGAAGGGTGCGAAGGAGTCCGGAGTAAGTGGTTTGGGGCTTAGACGGAGGGGTGATGGAGCAGGAGTGAGAATTGAAGTCGCCATAGTCAGAGGTGTCGTTTTGTTGTTATTTTCATTGTTGTTGCTGTGGTTGTCGTCGTTGTGAGGCGGTGAGAATAAGCAACGATAGTCGTTCGCTCAATTGGTGGACGGAGGGCTGGGTGGCAAAAAACGATGCAAACAACCTGGCCACGTGTAGATAGCCAATTGTAATGACGTGGGGCCGTTGAGGGAAAGTAAATTTTGACATGTACTTGTGCCTCCACTTTTTCACGCGCCGCTTCTCAGGGCAGGCCTGCGGCGGGTCCTGCGGCGGGGGCAGGCCTGAGAAGCGGCGCGTGAAAAAGTGGAGGCACAAGTAAGTTATCTTTTGGGACTTTGTACCCCTGTACATACTACTACAGAAGTACAAGGCTTCCAGACTTCTAGCGTAAACGCACATCACACGAAGATGCAAAGTACCCATATCAGTACTTCTCTCGGAAAATGAATTCTGTTCCCCGTTATCGTTATTCATTCCTAAGTTGGCTAGCTGGGTTTCGTCGCAAGATGTAGATTTGCCATGGCAATGCATACAGGATTGAGGTTCAAATGCAAATGCAAGCTGGATCAGCAGACCCTGGGCTAAGTCGTGAATTCTTCCTTTATCATCTCTATATTCCCTTGACAGACACCTTGTCCTATTCCTTCGTATAAGAATGCCGTCCGCCCTTTTCCTTTTCAACCAGAAATCCTCCTTTTTTTTAATGGTCCTCTTAAATCCACTACCCATCTAAATTATATACTGGCTCGGCTTGTACTCTATACTAGCTCTATCCTCTATCTACTTTCCCAGTTACCCCCCCCCCTTCTACTTGACCATGGCCAACACGCCCAATGCCAGAGAGACTCAGGCGCAATCCTCTCAGTCGACAGTAGCCGATCTGGCCTCCAACAGATCCACAGTTAATCCATCGAGCACTAGCCTGACCTCTGAGGCACCGTCCAAAGGATTGACTGCGCGGGCTGATGACCAGACTTCTTCTCCGAAGAGGTAATCATTGTCTATTGCCTTGTGTCCTTCAACTCCGAAACCTCGTTCTAACCTATCTTAGTTACGAAAATTGTCATTTATCGGCCGCTGACCGCGCGCAAGAGCTTGCTAGAATTGGTTCCTGGGTGGCTTTTACAACAGAATGCCTTGAAAGTGTCAGAGAAGTAGAGGATATACTCAGCGGCGAGCTTGAGTTGAGTTAGCGAGTATGCGAGATTCTTCCTCGCTGTGCCTGTATCCGTGTCTTGTGTTTACATTTTCACCCGTCAGCCTCTATCTTCCTTCTCTTGTTGCCTGTTATCATTACCGTTTGACTCGTTCGTTTCTGCGCGAAAATTTGGGAAACATTAGGTTGCAGCATAACCATAATGTTAAAACCAAGATTGGTGACGTAACCAATTTTTCCGGATGGGTCTCCGAGTTCTCAGCAACAAACGCGCACCTACAAGGCTACGACCATGAATGGTACAATATCTCCCACTGATTTCCTTCTTCTTGGCGCCGGCGGCATTGAAGGGAAAGTAAACGAGTTTTACCCTATAACTCATCAATCTCTCTCTTTCTCTCTCTCTCTCTTTTTTTTTTTTTTTTGTCTGCTTTGTCTTCCCGTCGAATGTGTACTTCGTACCGTGCAATAAGTTTCAGGACGACAGGAGCACCCGTGGTAACTTGCTACTATATCAACTCTATATCTTGTGGTGCATTTTCCGAGAATCATGTTTATGCATTAGTCCGTCATTTAGGATATCAGAATATGCTGGTAATAATCTTGTGGTTAGCCCCACTAATCAAAGTATTGCCCATTTACCCTCATTGCACAGAGTCTGGGAGAGTTGGGCTTCTAAGCATTGACGTGGAAGCATTCGAGATGCGCATTCCTTCATCTATCGCTTAAATGAGACTGCAATACTCTCATTTGTCATTTGGACCCACTAGTTAGGAGAGTGACTGAGGCTGTGTATTTGTACGCCGGAGAAAGCAATGGACATCAGGCTCATTCCATTCATTGGTGCTGAAAAGATGAAAGTGGACCAGATGCGAGGTCCTACAATGACAATGGTGGCTGACTGCGATACGTTGATGTTTATATGTACATGAAGTAGTCGGAGCATCCTACAACCTGAGTATTATAAAAGGCGCTCTACCATCATGGGCTGTTCTCGAATTGAAGTAAAGAAGCCAGAGAGCTATATGCTCTGGTCTTCAATTCTTTCTTCTTTTCTTTTAGTTTTTTGTTTTCTCTCTCTTTTGTATCGCATCTCTCTAGAGTCCTTACACAGCTTCGACTCTGGTCACACTAGTCCTAATAAGGAATAGTCCCGGAGATTAGCGTTTTTGTTCCTCGGGCGGAGATAAACACTTTATTTTCATACTCAGCGAAACTGGTTACATGTTGTTACTGGATTTATCTTGATCAGATCCATTAATTCTAGTCTGCACTGGATCCCTAAGTATCCATATAAGTTGGTGAATCATTATGTACACGTTCTTGAAAGGATTTTGCTAGTGTCGACCGCCAACAGACCAATAATGTGGCTGCGGTATAAGCAAAATCGTATATTAATTCTATACAATCCACCGTGGCTGGTTTATCAGTCTATGTGACTTGTGACTGTAATTATTTGCTGAGACCATTGATACACGTTGTATCCGGTACCTATGCATACCTCTACCTGTCTACTGATGGTTGCTTTTAGCGAATGTCAGAAAATTTGCTTAGCCGCAGAAGAGTCGAGTAATGCGTAAAGACAAGGCTGTGGTTATATATAGCAAAGACCCCTAATCTGATACTGCTATTTTCCAATCAAAACCCAGATTTCTTCGTTGCTGACCTGCCACGTATGTGGGCGTATTCATGGTACATAAATTACCACACTTTAATTTCCATTTTACCAATAAAGCGGATGCAACTGGGCGCGCGGTATTGTTACTGTATTGTCGCTGTTAACTAGGAACCGTATCCAACATCATGGCGAGCTTATTGATCCTGCGAGGCCATGCTATAAGAAAGTAGTTCTTCGGATTATGCTGTACCTTTCTCAACTCATTGATTCTCTGCTTTCATATCCTTCACTCTATAACCTCGCGGAGTTCTCAGATTATCCACTTCGAAGTTCATCTTTTATCTACAGCCCTAAGCCCGTTATCGCGCCCATGGCAACCACAACTCAGACCAAAGAACACCAACCTCAACATTCGCACTCTGATGCAACAAATTCAATTTTCAGTCACTATCAAGCTGGATCAGTGAATAGCCACAGCTCCAATCTGTCAGGTGTATCGAATGTCCTGATTAATGACAAGAACCCTTCGCCTGAGAAGTAAATATTTCCTTCTCCTCTACTTTAACTGTCATTTAAGTTTAATTTGATGAATCGTTGATAGGAAAAGCAATCCATCCAAATTCAGCCAAGCCGAAGATCTTTCCGGGGTCGGCTCTTGGGTTAAATCGACCCCAACCCTAGAAGCACCCGCTGGAGAATTTATTTTGGGCTAGATGCTTCAATCGTGTTGTGGCCCCGAAGAATGTACCACGGAATAAGTTCGGGATGGACGGGAGCGCCCGAAGGTGTTATGTTCAGCTGGAGTGCCAAGCGAAACTGGTTTTATCTGAATATCATATACTGAGTTATCAAACAACGTTCTTCTTCCATTACTTTTTTGGGATAGAAATATACTTGGACTCATTCTCCGCAGATACAGACCACCCTGCGTGATTTCAGGAAAGAGCGACCCCAGGCACTGATTTGACCACCGGCCAAAATTGTACCTGACAATTCCGCACTCGTCTCTCTCAGAACTTTTCATCCCCAACTCCTATTTACTCGTCTCACTCTTTCATCCGAATATTCTATCCATCCATCCACCTTACGCATAACGATATACTTACACCACCTGCTCCGATCACTACTCACTACCACGATCAGCCATGGAAGGCACGAACCAAGCCACCAAACGCCCTCGACCATTCTCTTCCGACTCAGTCTCGAATATGCACCAGTCAAAGCACCACCAACCGATTCCCTTCGGCCCGAAAATGAACATGAAGCAGTCCAACCATCCACTCTCCTTCAATCAGAGCGCGAGCATGCACCAGGCCAACCAGCCGCTCTCCTTCGACGGAAGCTCGAACATCGACGCGACCAACTTCCAACTTTCCTCCTCTGATCCAAGCTCCTACTTGAACAATTCCAACTCCAACCAGCAACTGCGCAGCACGTCTTATGGCAGCCAGAGCTCCCCTCCCTCTGATGGATACGCTGTGCCGGTTGGTGGACACCAGAATTCGTTGGATAAAGCGTAATTCATACCACTTTTTTTTTCTTTTAAGACTCTTTCTCGCTTTGATAACCATTTATAGACAGGGTAATATGGTCTACGCTGGCATTCAACGGTCGGGAGAAGACGTCGCTGGAGTGGGTGGCTGGATCGGCCCGAACACGCAACGCCTCATGTACCTCATCGAATCAGGGTATCCAATTGATCCGGAGATGAAAATTGAATAGGGGTATGACGAGCTTTATTCCTGGTTTTCTTTGACTTACTTCTTTTGCTTACCTTTCCATATTTTGAAGCCGTTACGCTACTTTCACTTTGTCGTCTTCTCCCGTCATCCATGACAGGGAGTTAAGCTTCCCGTTGACAGAAAATCGGTTATGTATTGGCAAATGATGGTTCACAAAGCATATGTATGGGGTATGTCAGATCCCGTTCCACTCTACGGCCCGCGGCGGACACTAAACCACGATAGGGAAGATCCCATGCCGGTGGCCCCACAACTTTTTCGGAATATGGCTGAGTCCATACCTATTTGTATCACTCCCGAAATCACATTGCATATCCATGTCCGTTGGCTTTTGGTCCGGTTTTCGAGAAGTTGGGAAACGTTTCGGATGTTATCCTGTATTACATACACTGTTATCCCCTTCGTACCGTTGTTTGATGGCTTGTGTTGTTTTTCGTTATTTTTATCCATGGTACTGGCGTTCGTTTTCTTGCATACATAGGTTCCTGTCCAATCAAGATGAATTGGAATTTCTGTCCTTGTCAGGTACTTTTGTGTGCAGAAATGCAATCCCCGGATTTGCTTCCCGGCTTTTTTGATAATACTCTGTACTACCTCTCGGTCCAATCGACAACCTGAAAAGACACGTGGTTGTCAACCGCTGCACAGGTACATGATAGCCCATGTATTGGCTATTGAGTACTAGGAGTAGGTCGCCCATGCGCTCATTCCATGTTGGATACGATACTCGTAACACAGATCATATTGCATCGTAGTAGTAATCGATAGCTAACTATAGGATTGGTATCTGGTGTTTTTGATATCTTGTATACCATAGCCGGCCGTAATTTCTAGAGCCCGAAAATGTCGTAATACGACCAGGTTGTCCACGGGTGAATCCCTTACACCGGAACGATCAGGATAAACCTGTACGTGTATTGCGTATCGATGAGAAATGTTATCAATTCCAAAAAATATACTTAGCTCATGTGACCGTACGCGTTAAAAGGATGAATACTAACGATATTAATAACCATCAACACAGCCCAGTCGGCCGAGATACGCTATATACACTAAGGATAAACAAAAACAAACAATAATCACCAATCTATACGCCAGAAGAGCCAACCCATCGCCAATCTATTTATTGTGTATTAAGAAATTCCGGAACGAGTTCCAGTGGTCCGAGTCCGCGTAGCTGCCACACATCAGTACAAACATGGCACCCACAAGCCAAGGTAAGAAGACATACATATAAACCATACTGCTCCTCAGGCTCGAAACCAGCGTCTCCGGATACCAGCGGAAGATGTACATGACAGAAGCCCAGCTGAGACTTGCAAAGACCGGCCATGCATTGTCTTTGATCTGGGAACGAGCTTCGGGTGTGATGAGATGTGAGAACGGGTGCATGTTAGGTTCGACGGAGAGTTTGGCGAGGGAGAGGGCCACGCGGGCGAAAACGTAGATGACGATCTGGTCCCGTTAACTCCTGATACTTCTTTCTTTTCAAGGAAGTGTGGCATACCTGCTGGGTGACACTGGTCTGGTGCCGGCCAAAAACAGCGTATCCTCCCAGCAATCCGGCGAAGAAGCTATCGTAGCGGTTCTCCTTGCTGACACTGGATGTGTTTAGATTCCGCAGTGCGAGCATGGAGCTCTTGTATATGAGGGCGAAGGTCGCGAGGTTGCTGGCGTGCGTTTTCGTGGCTTTCAGGACGAGCTTGGCCTTTTCGCGGAGGCTGTGGATTGATCAGTATAGGGGTAATCGAGTCGATGGGAGGCTGTCTTACGTTCCGGAGCGGAAAAGAAATATCATCCTGCAGAGAGACATCCGTCAGCGTTATTCAGAATAAACAGCCCAGGAAGACTTCTCATACACCAAAGCGTGCGGAAACCGCACTTTCGACCCGTAGACGACACCATTCCGAACACCCTTGAGCAGAGACAGCAAAGGCGCAAGATCAGGATCCAGAACAATAGCATCCAGACGAGACTAGACACAAATCAGCCACCGGACCCCAAGTATACCCTCACCCAGCAATAAAGAATCCTTACCATCAGCGCCTTCATAATCTCGGGACCTCGGCTCATTATGAAAACGAAAGGCTGGCCGTTGCCGCTTGATTTATCTGTATCGGGACAAATCGCAAGAACATGGGATAATAGCAAACCCAGCGATCGTGATTTTCAACTCTTCAGCCGTCAATCTGCGTCTCCTCTTGTTAGCGATAAGATGGAGGAGAGAGCAGAGCGGTCACTTTTGTTCGGCGCCGCGGAAGAGTTGCCTCGGCATGTGAAGCATGCCGAGTGCGACGTCATGGTCACGTGACATATGGTCTGGGGAGCACTCTTCGGGGATTACTTGTCCTTTTTACAGGGGACGATTGACGTGTAGGGAACAAGGCAGGAAGAAGAGAAGATAAACTCGAGGGACACTGTATTGCTCTAACGACACTCGATGCCAAGAATCTCAGCTGCCGATCTGCGGATGATGGATCAACTCCCGTCAACATGTCGTGTTGCAGCCGCCAACTCGTCCCATCTTCCCTGCCTGACGAGACATGATAATAAAACAAAATGCCCGGTGCTCGCTTAACAGAAGACCAAAGGCGACAGAAAACAGCAGCTCTCTTCCGCCGCGAACCATATGCTCAGATATGTCAGGTCCATGGAGTCTCACATGGAACTGCGACGCATGGCGCATAGCCTGAGTACATACGGGATTTCAACGCCGCCTCGAACAGAGCCCCCAAAGCCAATGGGGCGATTGCGGTCATTTCATGATCAATTTCTGGAAGTATGTAGCTTGCTTTCATATGGTTGTCGCTGAGGGGAAAGGAAGGGCCAATCGCGAATGTGGACTCGCTTTGCAAATCATCACAAAACAAAACGAGTAGACTTGCTCAATAGAAAAACAGCCCGAATACTAATAGCCCCAGGACCTCCGCACCTACGTCGAAACGCACCCATAGCCTTCCTCGCGGACATTCAAAACCACTTCATGACCGCCCACAACACCAAAAACAGCAAATCGAACTTCTCCCGCCGTCTCCAGGAGACGGGCTACCAGCGCAGCATCATCGGCCGCGGCCATACGTCTACAGAAAAGCGAATTCTACCTGATATATCGCCCGAGGACTGGGAACGGTTGTTGCGGGATCCGGCTGCGAAGGAGGCGATGACGGCGGGGTGGGGAACTGTGTATGCTTGGTTGAAGAGTTCTGTGCCGGTGAGGAGGAAGATTACGGAGGCACAGAGAGCGAAACGGAAGCCAAGAAGTCAGGAGAATGGTATTGAGGAAAAGGACGTGGTGGTTGGGGATGAGTCGTTGGATGAGAGTGATGTTAGAGACGCTTCACCTGGTAATGATGTTGAGAATGGAGATGCGCCGGCTGCACAACTTCCATCTGCATACCCTCCATCTGGAGGGACTACGGTTCACCCCCAGCTACCTAGTTTCCAAACGTTACTTGCACCCTCGGTAGGCCCGGTCGGTCAACCGACAACGAGAACATAGTTCTTCCACTTGGCAATAAACAATCCATAGTCATCTGTAATGTATATAGGTTCGAAATCAGAGTATAAGTGTAATAAATGCATACTTTTATCTGTACAAAAACAGACAGCTTATTCAAACGAACTTGCTCAGCACAAGTCAAAAATCACCAATCCAACCGGAAACGCCACGTGCGAAACAGAAGAAATGCATGATTAACCACAAATGTTATGTCCTTATTCCGTCCGTGTCCTCTTGCGACCCTCATCCTCCGAAACCTCATCAACATCCATCATATCCTCATCCTCATCCGACTCAACACCAGCACGGCGCTTCAATCCCTTCATCTTCCTAGTCTGCAAGCCACCCAGGTCCTGCTTGGCCAAGTGCACACGACCGACCTTATCACCAATCGCATCCATGCCAATGTTCTTCTTCAACTTAACCTCTTCATTCGGCCTCTTGCCCTGCTTCATGGCCTCCTTCATGACATCCCGCGGCGCCTCCTGCAAACGACCAATCTTGAAGTCCAGCTTAGGACCTATCTCATCCAGCTCAACGCGAGGAAGCTTGTGACCACTACGCTTAGTCCGCAGCTTATACCACCGCAGGTGAATAACAGGCGCAAGACCCTGCGCCGGCTCCTCAGCAGCAACCATAAGCGCATACTGCAACCCCTCAACATCGATCTTGTCGCTCTCCTCGCCCTTGAACATATCAGTGAACATGCTCTTGAGCATAACATGCGCCATCGAAGTCTCGTCATCCCACGGACTCCCCGCAAAAATCAGCATCGGCCGTAACCCAACCCCGATCTGCATCACGAGATTATTCATCGCAGGAACCGCATCCTCACCACTCTCGCCGGGGAGCAGCATCATCTCGCACATGTCAAGCGTCTTCGAGTCGAACACGCGCATGAGTGTGATGCAGTTGGGTCGTTTCTTGGAGCTGCTGCCGAACACGACCACTCCGGCTTCGTTCTTGTTGGCCAGGAACTCGAGGCTCTCGGTGCTTTCGAAAGGGCGGATGTTCTCATTCTTCTTGTGGAAAAGGACGGAGTTCGGTTTTGTGAGGGAGTGAAAGGTCTTGAGGATTGTGTGCACGGGGGTTGGGCACTTTGAGCCGTGGAGGAGGAGGGTGCGTTTGGGGCCTTCGACGAGTTGGGGCTCTTTGGCTTTGAGGAGGCGTGCTGTGCGCGGGTTTTTGGGTTTGCTGTTTTAATTAGTATATTTCATTGTAAACTTGGCAATATTTGTGATTTACATACACTTCTCTCAACATCGATGCCATTTTGACTGGGAGATGTTGGTTTTTGTCGTCGCAGACGTTGACTTTGGATAAAAAAAAAAAGGCGGAGCGAAAAGTTTTGGAGGTCGGTCTTGGCGCTCTTATCGATAAGCTTAAGTCCAGCCTCCATCAATCCAGAAATAATTGATAATTCTAGACATATATTTCTTTTCCCTGATACTACATAATCGTGCAGTTCGTCTTCAGAATCCTCATATTTCATGATAGGCTTGAATGCACTGGCCCTATGCGGCTACCTGGACTCGGTGGTATGTCGCACGTGACTACTGATAGATCTAAAAGCGAATATCTGTGTATGTACATCGGTTGAGGCTTGTGGAAATACATGATGTTCGACATTTGACAAGCCCCTCAACCCTCAGGTCCTTCAGTAAGAAAGGGTTGATTGAGTACTGGTTGGCATTCGCCTTCGAGGGTCTTTCTGCAGCATCAACAAAAGGAACGATGCGAGATGCTGAATATTCTCAGCGCGCAAGTTAGATGGTAGCCTGTCCATCAGGTGCTTCATGAAGCACTCGTGCGTTTGAACGTCTTTATCAAGAAAATTGATCTACAAGGAATGTACTCTTGGTCAATCTGTTCGGCTGTGAGGCCAAAGGACCCTACTGGAAACAATGGCTCATTTGTCGCCAACTCAAATAGCTTTACTACGGCTTTAGAGAGGTGAAACAGGTTTCAGGATGGAGGCGTCAGCATACCAAACAACGCAAAGCCCAGATATAAATACCAGCATCCCAAGTCTTTCGGTAGATCAGCTCAGATGCACGGAAGGCTATCGGCATCACAGGCCACTGGTTGGATTGACCACCCATCGCGACCAGTATAGCATGTTAGATTCTTTTACTAAAATTAGAGCGGGTACATCATACCTCCGCCCACATCGCCAATCTTGACCAGGAGCATGGAGAAGTCTGCATCATTTAGTTGCCCCCGACGTCTCTGTGAAGCCATCAAATACTCCGGGGTGCTATCATTTACCTTCGTTTCCTCTAGCCACCTGATAAGGACTGAACTCAGGGGGCTGCAAAAATGCCTCGCCGTGCGCAGCTCTGGTGACTGAAAACACGATATTTGCAGGTTATAAATCTGCATCAAGTCAGTATAATGCCAATTATAATACCCTGGAGGGCCAACCTACCGCAATGAACGATGTCTAGTGTATGAAGGAGGTCGAGGCCCCAGGAGACTTGTTTGGAAACAGCTTGTATGCAGCCCACTTTGTGCGGCTTCCCAGTGACAATCATCGCTGCAGCATCAGTGATCATAACAGGGAGCACAAGGCGCAAGTGAGTTCCATCTGGGCCATCATGCTCAAAGTAGGCCAGTAATTCGATAACATGCGCTTTTCCAAGATGATTAAGGCCTCGGACTGACTCCGACAAATGGATGAGTTTAGAGAGTTCGTTTTCGTCTTTGGAGATATCTACGTTTAGTATTTTCAATGCGACTTGTCGCCGGTGCCTTAAATGTATTAATTAGTCCTCTTGGGGGGAGAGACAACCTGCTGAAAAGGAAACCCACAATTGATCATTTGCAAACCATACTGTTGAGAATTGACCAAATGCCAACTTTCCAATAATCTCGTACCTGTGATTGAATACATCGTGGAGGGTACTGGATGGTAGCCTCCCCGGCGGTACTCCTCAACAGGCTCGACATTGTCGTATATTCTCTCGAAACGCCGCATTCCAATTTATCGGGGAGTTGTCCAGTTAAAGAAAATATCTAGACCATGTTGTTCATGTCCAAAGAAGCCATGGCAGGTTCTCAGGAATAACGACTGACTAAGCACGTTAACTCTCAGCGATGGCGCTGCTACGGCGTTGTACCTAATAAGTAGGCATATACAGCAATGAAACTGAGATTCATAAACCTAATCAACAAACCTTACAAAACTGTCCAGAAAACCTATTCCAAGCGCAATCTCTCAAACTCCTTAATCTGCTCCTCCAACCGCGCAGACTCACTCTCTGCATCCTTCAGCTTCTTCTCCTCAGCCTCCCGCACCTCAGGCTTCGCCTTCTCCTTCCACCCAGCACCGTTGACAAGGGTCTGCTGGCGGCGCACAGCATCACGCGACTTCTCCAGGCTAGCCTTAGCCTTCTCCTCCTGCTCGAGAGCAACCTCCTTGGAGACACGGAGGTAGACGGCAGCCTCAGCACCAACGGCAGAGACAACGCAGCCGCTGGGACGAGTGGTGTCCTCGGGACCGCGGACGCTCAGTTCACCTAGGTTCTTACCACCAAGGGACTTGACAATGGCGAGTTCGTCAGAGATTGTCTTGTAGCTGGTGGCATCGTAGGTCTGGACAATGATGTCGCCCTTGGTCTTGACTTCGTACTGGGCGAGAATGGAGCGGATGGCCTTGGAGGTGTTCAGGATGAGCTCGTAGGCGGCGGCGGCGGCCGGGTCGTCGAACTCGGGTCTGTACTCGGGGAAGCGGGCCTTCATAATCGAGATGGTGTGGTCGCCGGGGCGGCGGGGGAGACGCTGCCAGAGGTTCTCGGTGACGAAGGGCATGATGGGGTGGATCATGGTCAGGGCACCCTCGAGAGCGGTGTAGAGGGTCTCCTTGGCCGACTGCTGCACCTCGGCGGGAAGTTCAGGAGCCAAAAGGGACTTGGAGTTTTCGATGAAGACGTCGCACAGCTGGCTGTACCAGTACTGGTAAGCGGTGGTGGCGGCGACGTTGAACTCACGCTGCTCGAGAGCCTGGTCGACCTCCTTGGCGGCGGTGTTGAACTTGTGCAAGATCCAGCGCTCTGCGAGAGATTCCCTGCCAGTCTTTGCGACAGTAGCCTGAGGTCTGAAGTCCTCGCCCAGCTTGCCAAGCACGTACTTGGTGGCCTGATAGATTTTGTTACAGAAACGACGGTATCCGTGGATGACCTGAATGTCGAACGCAATGTCACCACCACCAGTGGTGTAAGCAACGAGAGCAAAACGCAGAGCATCAGCACCACATTCAGGAATACCCTTGGGGAATGCCTTCTTCTGGTACTTGGTGGCAGTGGCAACCTCCTTATCGGCAAGGTTACCAGTGAGAAGCTTGGCGTGGAGCTTCTCGAGCTGGATACCCTCCATAACATCAAGAGGGTCAACGACGTTACCAAGAGACTTGGACATCTTACGGCCCTCCGAATCTCTGATCAGGGAGTGGCAGTACACCTCCTTGAAGGGAACCTTGCCAGTCATCTTGATACCAAGCATGATCATTCTGGCAACCCAGAAGAAGAGGATATCCCAACCGGTCTCCAGAACGGAGGTGGGGTACAGGGTCTCCAAGTCGTGAGTCTGCTTAGGCCAGCCAAGGGTAGAGAAAGGCCACAAGCCAGATGAGAACCAGGTGTCAAGGACGTCAGGATCGCGAGCAAGGGTAAACTTCTTTCCGGGGAACTTGGCAGCGGCCTTCTGCTTAGCCTCCTCCTCAGAGCGGCCAGTAACCCAGTAATCACCATCGCTGTCATCAACATCCTGGCCCTCAATCTGGACAAGGTAAGCCGGAGCCTGGTGACCCCACCAAAGTTGCCGCGACAGACACCAGTCGTTGATGTTTCTCATCCAGCGGAAGTAGCTCTTCTCAGCAGTTTCGGGGCGGATGACAATGTCGCCATCCTCAACGGCCTTGATGGCCGGCTCTGCGAGGCTCTGCATCTTCATCCACCACTGCGGCTTCAGGATAGGCTCGATGACATCGTTCGACTTGGCACAACGGGGAATCTTCATGGGATTGTGCTCCCACTTGACGTACAAGCCCTGCTCCTTCAGGAGGTCGATGACCTTGTAACG
Source organism: Aspergillus chevalieri (assembly GCF_016861735.1). Lineage (NCBI taxonomy): Eukaryota > Fungi > Ascomycota > Eurotiomycetes > Eurotiales > Aspergillaceae > Aspergillus > Aspergillus chevalieri. The sequence continues at coordinate 1,778,318 of NC_057367.1, read as the reverse complement.
GGCGTCGAACCGTTTCATACCAGCGAAGATGCCGGCCTTATTATTGTAGGTACCGTCGTCGTTCATGACGGAGATGAATTTAAGGTTGTGGGCCTTCCCGCGGTTGAAATCGTTGAAGTCGTGGGCGGGGGTGATTTTCACGGCACCAGTACCGAACTCGGGGTCAACTTCCTCGTCGGCAACAATGGGAAGGAGACGGTCGACGAAGGGGTGACGGGCGTGCTTGCCAATCAAGTGCTGGTAGCGCTTGTCGGTAGGGTGGACAGCAATACCAGTGTCACCGATCATGGTCTCAGGACGAGTGGTAGCGATCTCAATTCTCTCCTTGGTGCCATCAATTTCGTAGCAGAAGTGAGTCAAGACACCGAACTCGACTTTTCTCTCGTAGCCGGGGACATCAAGGAGCGTACGGCCCTCGACCTCCTTGTTCTCGACTTCCAGGTTGGACAGAGAGGTGTTCAAAGCAACACACCAGTTGACCAGACGGTTGGCACGGTAGATGATACCCTCTTCGTGAAGGCGGACGAAGGTCTCGGTGACAGCTGCGGACAGATTCTCGTCCATGGTGAAAGCCTCACGGCTCCAGTCGAAGGAACCACCGACTCTGCGCAGAGCATTCTTGATGTTCGCGTGGTACTCGTGCTTCCAGTCCCAGACGCGCTTCGTAAACTCCTCACGGCCCAGGTCGTGACGGGTCTTCTGTTCCTTCTTCCACAACATCTTCTCAACAACACTCTGGGTCGAAATACCGGCGTGGTCCATACCCGGCAGCCACAGCGTCGTCTTACCCTTCATCCGCTGCCAACGGATCATAGTATCTTGCAAGGCGTTTGTGAGGGCATGGCCCATGTGTAGGGAGCCGGTAACGTTGGGAGGAGGAATAGGAATGACGAAGTTACCCGCCGGCAGGACTCCGCCGTCGGCGCCGAACTCGGGCTTGAAAAGATCACGGCTCTCCCACCACTCATACCGGCCGGACTCGATAGCACGGGGATCGTAGGCATCGGTAGTCTTGTCCTTCTCGGGCTTCGGAGCCTTCTTCTCAGCCTTGGGGGCAGCGGGTTTGGCGGAGGCAGCCTTGGCCTGCTTCTCTGCGAATTTCTTCGCCTTTTCGGCCTTCTTGCGCTCACGTTCCACTATATTAAATCACCATTGTCAACGGATGTCCATCATAGCCAACAATCCCAGATATCCGAATACGTACACTCCTTCTCGCTCTTCACCTTCGGAGCTGCGGCGGCATCCTGTGCGGCCTGGGGGTCCTTTGTCGCATCGCTGAGGTTCTGGTTTCTGGTCTGTTCTTCGGCTTGAGGTGCGGGGTCCTTCATGGGAGCCGGTGGCTCACCAACTGCAAGCAATACAGAGACTGTTAGCGATTTGCAATCCTCATAGCAAACAGACATGAGTCACCCGTTAACCGGGTCCGATAAGCACTTACCTGGATTGGGGGCAGACATTCTGGAATATGAACGATATAATAACGTTGGAGGAGTGAATCTCCTAGGCGCCGCTCGCGCCACTAGCTGCCGGATAAGTATCTTGGACACCGGAGACACCAAACGCGCGTGAAAGCACTCGGAGGGGTGGAGGGGTTCTGGTTGTGCGGGCGCTTTTTTTTTGCAGCGGAAGTCTGGGACGAATCGGAGCGGGCCCTGGTGGGGTTCAGGAAGTGCCCATGGAGCGGTACTTCTATGTAACTGGGCTTGAATTGATCGCAATTGAGCGATGTTTTCTTTGGATTCTTCTTCGTGACTTTTTTTTTTTTTTTCGGGCGTCAGCCAGAGAAAAGGAATGATCTGGGTCACGTGACATGGACGCATCGAGCATACACTACATACAGTATGAACGAAAATAACTGAAACAATTGCAATTCGGTCGGATATATCATGAGCACCATCTAACATCTCATTCCTACGGCTTTTCAGACTAATGCAAACGCGCAGAAAAGTAAGAATGAGCAAAGGAATAAAGGGGATTCTAAGTCACCAATCCAGAGATTACGAAAATGAGAATATCAAAAACAAAGAAAAGAGGCGTAGTTGCCATATTTGCATGTAGGTGGTTACATAGAGCAGAACAAGAAAGAAAATGTTTATCCCACTCCGAAAACATCGTCAGATAGTTAGATAGATTTCACTCGCTGAATACGCCAAAGAGTATTGAGGTGAGATATGGGCCAAATACCCAACAGATTAGGTGTATATCATCTGTCATCAGCGTCGTCTCCGCTCCGAATTCCTTGCCTCACCACTTTCACTGCAGTTCAGTTCACGTCCAGCACGACGCTGAACGGTACACCACTCCCCTCTGTCGTCTTAATATCCCCCTCCTTCTATCCACCTCTATCCATCCATTTCAAGAGAACCAACTCGAAAAGCATTTGAGCAAACTGGCCATAATCAGAACGTCATTATCTGCCACTGACTACAGCGGCCGCTGAGACAGGAACCGGAGCGATTGCATGGTTGAAATAGTTAGAAAATTCGAGTCGTAGTAGCCAGCTTCATTTCTTTAGGATGTTGTGTTGTTCCGCCCCGACTGCTCTGCTGCGCGAACAGGCGCAAAGTACGGGTGGGCCATGGCCTCCTGGGCAGTAAGCCGTTCCTACAAGATTGTTAGCACTTGCGAATGACGAAATAACAAAGGACAATGGCTTACAGCATGGTCGTATCGTAAAAGTTTGTCCAGGAAATCAATTGCTTCGTCGCTGACGAATCGTTGGTTCTCAGCATTGACGAATGAGCGCCACGGCTTCCGGGGGAAGCGTGTAAGGATCTCGTCGTACTGCGGATCCAATTCAATGTCATACTTGTCCAAGTATTCAAAGAGTTCCTCGGTTCCCAAAACCTTGGCGATCTTAACCAATTGATCGGAGTTGCTGTTTCCGTGAAAGAATGGCTCCTTGCGGAAAATCATGGATGCAAACATGGCGCCCAGCGACCACATATCGAGCGAATAATCGTATTCCTGGAAGTCGACAAGCAGTTCCGGGCCCTTGAAGTATCGCGACGCAACCCGAACGTTGTACTCTGTGCCCTTGTGGTAGAATTCGGCAAGACCCCAATCGATCAGACGAAGCTTAGAGAATGTCAGTGCACGCAATCACAAGGCACCCGGAGTCCAAACAAACCTTCTTCTTGTCATGGTCAATCATAACGTTGTGTGGCTTGACATCACGGTGCATGATTCCCTTGCTGTGGCAGAAGTCTAGCGCTTTCAAGAGTTCGTAGACATAGAAGCGGACGTCGTAGTCGGTGAACCGGGGGTACAGCGTGCGGAAGTCCGTGTTGTTCACGTATTCAAAAACCAAACTTGGCGTTTTGCTCTGGCTATCGCGAACGACATCAAGCAGGGCTACCACGTTGGGACCACCCGCCAGGTTCTGAAGAATCTTGATCTCACGCTTAATCTTCTTCTTCTTGACCGGCTTGAGGACCTTAATGACACACTTCTGGTAGTTGACGACATTGATGCCCTCGAACACTTCGGAATATTTTCCCCGACCTATCAATCGACGCCATTAGCATTAGTTTCGCATTGCAAGTCAAAGAGATTCCACATTCCAGCCATTCTTCGATGCGAAGCAAGGCGCAAAGTACGAAAAGCTTACCAATCTTGCGGACTACTTCGTAGTTTTCCAACACACCCCATGAAATGTTCACACTGTCATAATCCCAGTAGGATCGGGGCATACGCTCATTGACGTCTGCATAAACGCGCGCCATTGTGAATGGCGGCTGCTCACAAGCAGATTTCCGAAACGGTCCACAATCGTTTGATATATTAGGAGAGGAAGCTGTGGCGGGGTACGAAGCGCACGTAACAAAAAGAGAGGGCGGCGACAAGGAGATGAGGAAAAATTGAGGTCAGAGGACAGATAACAGCAGCTGCAAGACCAAGAGCAAATGAGCCTTGCCTTGTCCAAACCGCGCAGCCGTTGCTATCGTCCAAAGCGAGCAAAAAGGAAGCAGAAGATGGGGAGACACAGACAAACACAGTTGGCAATTCTTGGTGATGACCGAGACTTTGCAGGCATTCGTTCGTTCCGCTCAGGCAGTCACGGGACCGCTTGTTGTGGGGAGATTCCGCCGGCTCGGAGTTGCATTGATCCGGCGCGATTTTTCGATTGCCTTTCTGGGATAGCTGTGAGCTACACATCCAGGACAGGTCGAGAGGCTCACAAACCATTTAAAACAACTAAGATGTTCTACGATCTCAACGTTCCATACAACTCGGATGATCCTGAGATCTCGCACACCTTGAATTTCCTGGCGGAGAGTACGTCACTTGCCCGCGTTCCTACTGCCGATTCTCCGGCATTCAAGACCACATGAGAAGCTGACTTGACTGCTCTTAGTCGGTTACACAACCGTCGCGCTCTCTCAGACGATCAGTGGAAAACTCCCTCCGAACTTAGCACCCCCAACCGTGCCCGTAAATGCTCCGAAATCACTAAAGCTACTCACTCGTCTCAACCTCATCCTCGCCGATCCCTCCCAGAACCAGCGTCTTACCAGCCTGACACAAGCATATGACCTAGTCGCGCTACGTCCCACGAACGAGAAGTCACTACTGAACGCCTGTACCAACCTGGAATGCGATCTGATCTCCCTGGACTTTTCCGAGCGAATCCCATTCCATTTCAAATTCAAGATGTTGTCTGCTGCCATTGAGCGCGGTATTCGATTCGAGATTTGCTACGGATCTGGAATCACGGGCAGTGGAATTGACGCACGACGGAATCTCATCGGGAATGCTATGTCGCTTATCCGGGCCACGCGCGGAAGGGGGATCATTATATCAAGTGAGGCTAAGAGGGCACTGGGTGTGCGCGCGCCTTGGGATGTTATTAACCTGGCATGCGTCTGGGGTCTGTCACAGGAGCGTGGCAAGGAGGCAATCTGCGAAGAGACAAGGAAGGTGACCGCTCTGGCGAAGCTCAAGCGAACCAGCTGGCGTGGGGCCATTGATGTCGTCTACGGCGGGGAGAAGCCTAAGGTCGAAGAAGGCCAGTCGAAGAAGAAGGGAGCGGCTAAAAAAGGCGCACCTCAAACAGAGACAAATGCAGACAGTCTGAAGAGGAAGGCGGAGCCAGCAGCTGAAGAGGCTGAGAAGTCGTTGTCGAAACGGGAGCAAAAGCGCAGGGCAAAGAAAGTGCGATTAGGTGGCTCAGGAGATGGTGCTGCGGACGACAAAACTGCCAGCTAGCTGATGACAGGCCATGGGGTTACGTCGTTAAATCAAACAAAAAGCCGCAAGTGATGCGAATCGCGCATGAGTGCGCCTGAACTAAATGCAGAGCATAGCTACTTCGGGTCACGCGCTCATTGCCATTTTTATGCTCCTGCGTCCACTCAGGGATGCATCAATCTGCAATTGCCCTGGTCCAAATGTTTTGATCATAACTGTCGAGTGATAGTGTGCAGCGGACCAAGGATGATGATGCTGTTCAGGTTTTGGCGTGGATATCTGATTGCCATCCAGCGTCCCGGTCACTCGACCAAACGGTAACTGATGGGGGTCATGAATCGACGTCGGTCAGTATATCATTTGTATCTGTTTACAATAATTATCTTATGGCATGTATTCGGAAAGCGATGACCATAGTATAGGGGGTTGAATGTGTACAAATCACACGAGCTTATGGATCTAATCAAATAACTCTTGAATTGATAGCCAAGTCCACATTCTTGAATGCATGGTGTATACTAACCCGTACCTAATACGCATCTGCATCAAAACTGGTCATCTGATAACCTTCTTTGATTTAAGATATTGACTTGGCTCACTATCCCTGTTGGAGATCATATATTAACTATATCATTCCCACGCGTGTGGTTACGGGCCATGTGATATGGTCAGGCGGAGGATATATCTATCCGCAAAGTTGCACAATATGCACAATAATTGTTCTCATCACATCTGCGCTCTTGATCTATTGGATCCAAACCTCCAAGGTGATATTCGACCGCTACTTCTTTTTTTTTTTTTTTGCCGTAATGCCATTGAATCGGTATTCCGGCACAACCAGGGCCCTAGTCCGATCCAATTGTACTATGTCACTGACGGCTACAGCTACGCAGCAGTAAGACGAATCGAATCGAATGTATATTAATGAACAAATAGAAAGGTTTGTGCCTGTCCATCCATGACAGTGTACACTTAACGACAACAACCGACTTAGACATATAACTGCCCGGGACGAGGAGTAGTCAGCTTGTCAGACGTAAAGCTGCAATGACCATAACCTTCTCCATTGTCATCAGATTCTCGTTCCATATGATCCAATAGATGGATACGGCCTCCTCATCTTGCTCATGACGTATAATCAAGTTCTTCCTTGTATGTAGACTGGATTCGGATTGAGATACAGTAAGATTCTCATCCTGTTACTCTTGGTTGACACTCGACACCTCCCTCTCAGTACTGTGGATGCTCGTTTGCAGACTAGATTCAGACTGTGATGCGGCTTGTTCGGTTGCTTGAGTCGGAATAGTGTCGTGTTCGGAAGGTACTTGGACCTCGCCCCATTGAACGGATCTGAGGTTCATGCCCTTTGACATGCAGCGCTTATTGCGGTGCTACAACTTCCAGCGAGGGGTATGTTCAATTTAAAACGCCTCATTCCCAGACACAGGATTGTGAGAATGATCAGACCAGCCGAGAGAGATAGCAAAAATGATAGCAATTAGCGAGTATCCACAGGAGAAAGCCCGATAGTTAGCTTCCACCTTTCCACGAATATTGAACGGAACAATGGCCACAAAAAAAAATACTCCAGGAGACCAGCCAATGCAAGACTGCAGATGTAATTAGAAGTGGGACGCTGTATCGGTACGGGGGAATGGGAGAGTAAGGGAGTAAGTCGAATGCTGCTCCTCCTTTGGCCATGACACACGCAAGGGCTTCCGTTGCAAGCTGTAGATATCGTATTCATGAGCAAGAAGCATTTTTGTCAAGATATTGTTATAGAGAAAATAGGATATTGAAATATTAACCGAGGGATATTTGCAAGGAAAACCAGTCTGAAATAGCTTTCACCCAAAAATTGACCGATCTTAGTGCGCACTGTAGCAGACCCAAAGCCCAAGTTCCAGAGATATTTGATCCAATGTTGATACCTTCTATCGGAAAAGTCCTTGAAGGCTAAAGAAAGAAGATAGCTGGACATTGAAATGATTGACAAACTCCTGTAGGGGTCAGAACTCTTCTGGTAAGGTAGCATTTCAGATTGTCGGGCATACATACAGAATGACCATCGTCATCCAATATATAGGGCTGACATCTTGGGCCTATCATTTTATTCTCGGAAGGAGAGCCATGTCGTTATTTTCAGAAAAGGAAATCTTATATGAGAATCGCCATGATTGTCTGGGATTGATTCTCGAGACTGATAAAAGACATTATCCTTGTGTCGTAACAGCAGGTCTGGGGAGAAATGAAGATACAACATCCCCAACAATCAGGAATATATTTCTCCTATTGCTGTGAATCGTCAAGCACATGCATATCACCTTGACAATGTTGCAGAATATGACAATGAGACAAATGGGAAAACTGAAGTAAAGCTGGCAACTCTCATCGACTTTTCACTTAAAAAGTAGCTAAATGGAATGGGAGGTTCTTCAGCCGAAGAGTGATGATGCTCGAAAGACTTATAACAGTTGTAAGATGCATATACTGCCTTAGATGTAGGCGGATAGGCGCGTTCATTTTCCTCGTTCAGGGAAAATGTTGCCAATAACGCTGGTGCAGCCAAAGGAGCTGCTTCCTTAAATGTTCTGCTGACGAGCTCTTGTGGATCCTTTGGTGTACATGTCGATTCATCGCACATCCAACCATAAGAATCAGGCCGGACATGGTATATTCCGTTGGATGTTGTCCTGTTTCCGCCTATAGCAGCGAATCATTAGCTGTGAGATCCTTGCTGACAAGGATCAAAGTCCTTCCATTCGTGACAAATCCTTGCGTAGGTATCAATGCATTTCCGTTTGGCAAGGTTCTGAAAATTGCGGAACCTAGAGTGAAATTCTGATACGTTCATATTAATGCGCTGCTCAAAGCAATTCGTATGACGCGAATCTCTATCGTAATCGAGGTCACTTGACATGAGAATGATGCATACTTATTTGTTGCTAGTGAAGAGAACACAGCAGAGTTGTATCTGTTTTACATTGTTAGAACCAAGTCGCTATTAGGATAAGAGGAAGCGTGGATCCAAACATTAGATGAGTTGGCAAAGAAGTAACAAGTAGTATAGGCCAAAGTATGCGCTGCTTCATACCAATGGATGTGAGGTTCTTCAAACTGGATACGCCAACGTCAAGCCATTTGCCTTGAGCACGCACAATATCGACTTCATCCCGAGACAGGGAACTCAGGTATTGCATGCGATAGTTGCTTGCTGCCAACATGAGTGTGCTGAGTAAGTTTATCAGACAATGCAGGCCACGGGTCCAGTTTTTTGAAATAGAGCATTTTACTTGGTAGAGAATGGTGGAAATGGATTCTTGTCCTTGAGGCTTTGAATAGGATATGGCGGCAGCAATGATTGTGAGGACGACATTCAGAAAGAAGATGATAGAGGCACCACAAACACAAAGAACGACACCTATGATCTACTCTTTTTGGTTTTCTTGGTTTTGCTTGATTCGATTTTGGAGACTCCGGGGTAGGCAGGAGACTAGTTTCGTTGTCACGGATGACTCTTTGAAGGCTTGCTCACGTAACCTACGAAGTTCATCAGCATCGGATATGGCACTTTGCACGTTAATCTCAGAAACCTGTCTAGTTCAATGTCGTCTGTGTTGCTGCCACTTCGCACCTGATGATACCTGATTTGACCAAAGGGCCAATACCAATGTCGCTTTGTCGGTTCCTCCATAGTGTCTAAGAACGGGTTCGCGATGATCCGAAAGCTCACAGCTATACCATAATATGCTGTTGAATGAGTCGCGGCATCCCCTAAATATGCGGAGAGAGCAATAAAAAAGCAACATACTCTACAGCAACCGAGGCCTCAGTCTCGCAAAACGCAGCTTTGCGATCTCGATGGACCTCCGTGAATTGGCAAAGATCAATAAAGGGAATGAATTCTGTCCCGTATAGCACAGCAAACCAATTCGCTTCATGCGATTATGGAAATAGTCCACGAATGATCTATTCCTTCCTACAGTCCCGTGCTTAGTTCTACTACCCTTCTAAGTTTCGTAAGCGCCATCTAAGTGTACGAAGATCTGCAACGATCGACATGTCAGAATGAAAGTGCTTGAGGCTCACGGCGTGTTGTATCTGGGCGCAGGATGTTGCTGCTCGATCAGGGGAAGAGGCTGTATGAAGTATTAGTCGTGGTCTATGAGATATTTTAATGCGTCCTGTTTGTATGGCACTTCATAATCTTGGTAAGGTCAATAGATGATCATGGTACAGGGTCATGGGGAGGAATGAGAAGGAGGGTGAAGAGAAAGCAAATGAAAGTAGCAAAAATCCATTTTATCCATTTATTATCCTGCCCATATTATGCATCTAGACTTTAAGTCCTTGCAAACCAATTTTTATGACGTCCTCTAATCACAACAAAAAACTTCCACCTTCAGTGACCTCACGATGTGAGATCACGGGGTATTAAACCTTCTCATAGCCGTAGCCGTAGCATAGCGTTCACCATATTCGTAAGAATTCGAGAAAAGAGCATTCAGCACAACGCCGAATTGGACTGAATTGGGTATGGATGTAAGAGAAAAGAAAAGTAGACTCAGACAAGGGAAGAGGAGAGAGTAGAGGATATGTAGAAGAAAGAACGGAGAGGAAGAAGAAAAGAAGAGACGAATCAAGAGGAGAAAGTAAAGACAAGAACGCAAGAGAGAAGATAAGCGAAGAAGAGCCGAAAGGAAGAAATATGAGAGGAAAAGAAGAGAAAAACCGACACCGATAACACCCAGAAGATAAACCTAAAATATCGACAAGAATATTCAAGATCTCATCATCATCGAAAGGAAATGATCTAGTCGTCTTAGCACGCACTGCACCCTTATTCAGCCTCGATAAGCACCTTCAGGTTGCTGTCCATCCAATCAACGGTGGCGGCAGACAAAAGCGCAATAGTCCATTCACCATCCGAGTGTACAGAGGTAATCCCATCAGGAACAAACACCTTGACCTTCCATCCAACGGACGAGTGCATAGCACCATCGTGCTTGGGCTCGGAGAGATGAGCGGGCAACTGGTCGCCGAAGCGACGGGTCACGACATGCTTCAAAGTACCCAAATCGGGGCATTGGTCTGCGGAGAGGTCGAAGCGAGGAAGGACACGCTTGCCGTTTTGAAGAACATTGACGTTCAACATAGGAGTGTGAGACGCCGAGTTGGAGGAGTTGGTGGCATTGGTGGCATGGCTATGTTGCTGGTAGTAGGGCGAGTGAGAAGCAGGTTGCTGGCCATAAACAGGCGCATGAACACCATGTTTGGCAGCGAGGTTGTCACGGATGATACGCGAGATGTCACGAGTGATACCGCTGGCACTGTTGAAGAATTAGTCTGTACTCTGCGAAAAGACAAGGGAGAAAAGGTAAAAAAAAAAAAACATACAATTCGTTCTTGGCAGGAGTATAGCGATTCCCACCAACACGCCAGCGAAGAGCAGCCATGGCATCAGCTTCCAAAATACGATGGATATTCTCATCTTCACAAGGCTTGGGGCAGTCGAAGTCACCCTGGTGGAAAACCTGATAGTGGCTATCGACCGCAGCAACCAATCCGCGCCAGTCGGGCTGCTGGAGACCAGAGAGACCCCACAGGCTGTCAAGTTCGTAATCCTGATTGTACATGTCGTAAGACCTAGCGACCGCTTCCCAGTCCGTTGGATATCCATCAAGAAGAAGGTCGGTCAAACCGAGCTGCGTATCAGACTGCCCCATTTGAGGCTGAGGGTTCGGCATGGGAGGAGCAGGTGGAAACTCTTCGGGGATGGTGTGATGCTGGGCATGCATCTGAAACTGCTCGTCGTACCTCGGGGGACTAGCACTGTTGGCATTGGGGAGGCTCTCGTCCGTCTTTCTTCTTCTGCGTTCGTCGGGACCGCCACCCTTTCTCGTTTCGACGGCATACTTGCGCTGACGCTCGTTCGTCACCATGCGTCGCAGCAGGGGGATAATCAACGCAATAATCTTCTGCTGATCACGAGGCCACACGTGAGCCCGGTGAGTAATTCCCTCATTGATAGCATGCTCTCCAAAAAACCGCTCGCCGTGACCCTCCGCTTCTAGAAAGTGACGAACGCAGTTCCAGAGTCGAAGTTTGACCATTTCAGAGTCTCCCTTGCCACGCTGGCCCACGCATTCCCGTCTCTCAGGATGCTCATCGTCAAGCATATAGTTCTTCGCGGCAGCCTGGAGCTGTAAAAAGTTCTCCGGCGAGAGCTCAAGCGATGTGAACATTTTCGCCATAGGTGGACGAGTATGTTTCTTGTTACTCGATGGTTGACGGAAGAGCGCAGCGGCAGAATGCAGACCAACAGCACGAGCATCAGACAACGACTGAGCAGGCACAGGACGAATGTCCAAGCCATCGCCCTCGTACTGCTGCGGATGAGGACTATGCTGCTGATTATGCTGCTGATAATGGCCAGCACCAAGACCCATGCCAGAACTAGCAGCAGCCAGAGCGGGATCGAGAGTATCTTCGTTACGCTTCCGCTTCTTCGACACAGTTCTCGACAGTCCAGACGGCGGGGCGTGGTCACCAGAGCCCTTCAGCTGCCTATTAGCAGTCAAGCTCGCTCCGAAGCTCGGATCCCCGAAGCTATCCTCGTCAATATGAATCTCGGGTCCATAGCCGTCTAGATGGTGCTGGTTTCCAGCAGCAGCAGCGACAGCCGCCGCAGTGGTCCAGTCAGAGACGTCTTGACCAGCGGCCGCGGTAGCAGCTTCGACCAAGCCCGCCAGCTGATTCTCGTTCGGAGCATAGCCAGCAGACAAATGGGAGTTTGGATCGATGCTGGAGGAATGTGCGGGCTGAGTGGTGGAGATCTCAGCGGAGGACGAGGGAGGGTGCTGGTGATTGGAACCAGGCGTCGAGGTCATGGCAGGATGTCGAAGCTAGCCAGTCAATGGCTGCGCTAGATCGTAGGCGGATTTGTAATGAGAAAATTAGGGTAAAAAAGCTCGGGGTCTACAGAGTGGGTTTGAATCGTTGGCAAGAGGAAAAGTGAGATTTTTTGCTCCAATTGCACAGGAACAACAGGTCTCATATAAAGAGGGGAGCTCACTTAAGAAACAGAATTGAACAAAGAGAAAGATCAGATTATCATTCACAGGCGTAAAGGTAGAGCTGCAACTGAACTGGGGTGAATGACTAGCAGTCCTGCTGCGCTCGTGAATTACCGGTCGTTGCAACGCTCAGCAAGGGAATAATTGCTCGACGCCACTTGCCCACGCAGTGGCAGCGGTGCGCGAAAGGTTTTGGAGAAAAAACTGAGAAAAGAGGACGTTGAACGCCTCAATATTCAGAGGCGCTCGACGCGAGTCGCGATAGATCGACGATACTCGAAAAGCGATATGTAGATAGCCAGTAGTGGGCACGTATGACGCTGTTTGCGTGGTTTGAAGACGAAGCAGACAGTGCAAACTCTGTGTCGGGTCAATGTTTTCCCGGTTGCTACGGTCGGGTGGGCAAGAAAGTCCGAACACATGATTCTTCTGCCTGAAAAACCGGGTATCTATTCAGGACAAAGATACTACAGAGAAACAAGGGAGAGGACACTCATACTTCATATACTGCCAACAAATACGAATAAACCCAATTCCAGCTGGGGATCATGCATGACTTCTTCTCTAGTCTTGGGAGCCTGCCAAAACAAACAAAAATATGCAAACAGGTGGCGGACAATATACACACTCGAAGAAACGCCAATTCGTCCACCTAAACAGACCAAAATTCGATAAACCAGCCCAAGATAAATGGCAGAACTCCACAATTACAAATGACATCAATATAAGGAAAATCGTTTGCGGATAAGCGATAGCGGCAAGGCAAAACCTTTGCTTGCCTATGTGATATCGGAAAGAAGACGGTTCTCAAAAGCCGTCGCCCTCCTTCCACGGCCGTCCAAGTTCCAATGCCCTCATTTTCGGATCCTCGCCACGCTTCGTAGCGTTCGTCAAAGTATCACTGAGAAGCTGCTCAATGCCAGAAATCTTATCCAGTAATTCAACATCTTTCCCTGGATCGGGAATAGACAAGTGGCTCGTCTCCGACAAAGAGCCACTAAACCGTTCAGCCTCGATAACCCGCGCATCTCCTTCCCAGAGATTGAATTCCTGCTCGAGATCACCCTTCTGACCTTGAAGGTTCCTGTACTCTTGGTACTCATCGTCACCACCGAAGCAAATACCGTAGCCGTCGCAGAAGCAAACGTGTTCCTTGGGACAGGCTACATTTTCGCCGGTGAAGACCACGTGCCAGAGATACTCCCAAACTCGTCCTGAGATATAGTCGCTGAGTTCGGTCCGCAATACCCAGTCACGGTAGTAGACGAAGCGCGCTTTCGGGATGGAGAGAATCCGCTCCCGGGAAACGGCAAATTGAGCACAGCAGGGTTGAGCCAGGACATCCGGGACAGGGTCGTCGGGGAAGATCTCGCCCCAAGACCGCGCGAGCATAGTTTCTTCCTGCTTCTCAGAATTCTCCTCCAGTGCGCCGGGATGCATCCAGTCCGGACATCCGGGGCCCCATCCGCAGCGCAGGTTCATGTACCCTTCTCTCGCGATGCGAGCGGGGTTAAGACGCCGGAGCATATCGGCCGCATTACCCTCAAACAGATCCTCGTTATGCCATGCGAACTGGTGCGAATGCATAAACGCCACAACATCCGTCAAATTATCATAGTGCTCGATGATGTAACTCAGGTACACCATAACCTCATGTCCCTTATTCTTCGGCGGATGAAGCGGTGCAGACGGATCATCCACGACATACACAGCAGATTCCCACTCCGGAAGCTCTTCCGCGATCCAATCTGTATCTTCCTCGCTGGTCCTCGGCACAACTAACGTCTTCGTGTACTTCGAACCCGGAGCCTTCGGAATACCGGGCACGTACTGCGGACGAGGCGCAAATGGTTTCTTCGCCGGACCATCCTTGTCCGCTGTCGTAGTAGTAGAAGTAGAGGCATTCCCGGTCCCCTCTGAACCAGCAGAGGGCACTGAGACCAGATCCCCTAACCCGACAACCTGTGGCACTTCATCCCATGACTTCGTAAGACCGCGGATCGAGTACAGGAAGCAAAGGAAGAAGGCGAGGCCGAGAAGAGGGACCGCTCGTCGGAGAGGAAACATCGGATAAGATATAGATTAAATATAGCTCGCATACGACATAGAGTATGGAGAGGAAAGATAGTAAGGAGAAGATCTCTGTCGAAGGAATATATAATTAGCTTTGAGATCTCTAGATCGCCCCATGAGACATCTGTGCGCCTGTTTCCCTGGGCGCCAGCAATGGATAGCGCGGTTTATGATAGCGATGAGGAGGCGAATGCGGATTGCGCAGCCTTATGGAGACCACCATCAGAAGCAAAGAAGCAAAGATCACGCAACCTACATTATCTCATTCAAAAATAATGATAATAAAAAGTCGATATAGAATCGTAAGAATCAATATATTCCCCTATCAATTCACGCACCACCGTTGTCGGTGGAGTCGCAGTTGCTGCAACCAGCCACGCTCTCGGGAGACGGGTGCGGAGGCAAGAGGAGCAAGAGAGCGCCGGGATTAACGATGCAAAGAGCAAATATAAGAGATACACAAAACAATCAATCATGCACTGAAAAGAAAGACAGAAAACCCATCACACATTCTCCGTGCTTTTTGTAAGTCGTCTGTCCGATCCTTCGCCCAGTTATCGCCGCCGTCTTCGTCTCGTCTCCGTCCGTGGTCGCTCAAGTGGAGCCCCGTGTCTGGCCCTGTCGTAAGCCTTGTGGGAAAGAAGATCCAGGATGACGAACGCACACAGAGGCGATGCCGGAGCAATTGTCTCGTTTATATAGCTGTCGAAGGCGCTGCTGGGCTCATGGTGGCCTTTGAGAGACCATCCCGTATATATTCCCAGGAAATAGTCTGTGGTTGTATGTGGTGTATTATTTACTGTTCCTGATCACGGTTCGGTACCACGTAGTATTCCTGCCATGATGACATACGGGATGTAGCATCTGGAACAGCAGGGCATATCACTCTAAAGTCATACAGGTACCTTCTTATTATTCTTTTCGCCGTATAGAAAGGTCACCATTACTTTGTCGCTGTGACTGCTAACATGGTTATCGTCCGAGACACGCTGCTATTTATAGACGATCAGGACGTGAAGTCCCAATATTTGCTGATCTTCTGCAAAGACCAATTTTGGATTCTGTTTGCCTAGCTGTGGACAGGAACCCTTTGCCTTTGAATTTGAGTTGGGGTTGAGAGACATGGGCACATAACTCGTCTGAACTTAAATTACTGTTGCATGCAGGATGGAGAACGTGCAGGTATATATCTCGACACGTGCATGCCAGGAACACCGCTGTTCTTTTCATGACGGGAACAGGGGAGAGAATGGCTCTGTACAAAAAATCCATGCTGACAGAAGCATGGGAACCGTCTATTATCATGAATATAGAGGCAAAGGTTTTCAACAGCACTATGAGACATGGTAGTAAATGGTAGTATAATAGTAACACAGAAACTCGGGTATGATTCGGAATCGCTTGAAAGAAAAGAAACAGTTAACAAAACGCCAGCACTTATTTCCCAGTCTGTAAGAGGGAATGCCCCAAAAAGAATAGAGAGATCGAGAAGGATACTGAAAATATCATGTCTCATCGTCGTCCGCATCCTCTACCGTCACTGCTCGCCCTTTCCCTTTGGACGATGTAGACGACGTTTCATCCACATTCGAAGGGCTCGCTTCTTGCTCACCCTCATCAGCTGCGGTTGACAGACCTTGGACCTTTTCAGTCGGCTGGTATGAAGTCACGCCGTTCCTATCGTTGGCTGGCGATTCGGCAGGATGGCTATCTGGTTCCGCAGTCAACCCAGGCGACCAGTTGGGCAGGCTTTGGGTAGTAGCATTGTTAGATGCTTCGGTGTCCTCGTCCCTTCCGCCTTCACTCTCCAGGTTCGACGAAGGAGGCTCAGAAACAACTGGGACATGCAACGTTGAGGAAGAGGGTTCTGGCGAAGTATTTGTGGCCGGTTCTGGTGCACTGTGTGGGGTCGCATCGGTATTTCTCTGCTCTCTCTGTTCGCCTGATGGCTGCGCAGCAGAATGAAGAGGAATTAAAGACCAACCCTGAGGTAGGGTAAGGCCATCAGGGAGTCGTGCGTCTCCAGCAGTCATTGGAGTTGCCCGGGGACTCGAAATGAACTGATGACGTGAAGTCACAGTTGAAGGCAAAGTTGACGGTGAGGTAAATGGAGGGGGATTTTGAGAAAAGGCGGGGTTTAAGCCCGGCGTAGTCGCTTGTTGATTTCGAAGCCGCTGCAATTCGGCTTGCAACAATCGTACGACCTGCAATTGGTGTGCTGACAGGCGAAGCTGATCGATTTCATGTATGATCTGTTGCTCCATATGCTGCAACTGGCTTTGCATGTCCTGAAACCTAGGTGTGGCGGAGAACAAGGGCTGAGTGATGGGTGTAGGTGTCTGTGCGGCGACTGGCGTAGGGGCCTGCGCGGGAGCTGGTGCGGGAACTGCGCCAGCTGGAGGTCTTCCAAAACCAAAACCAAAGCCAACCTGTCTTGCACCAGGAGGGATATTTGCTGCCGGCTGCATTGCGGCATTGCCATGGTGTATTTGTTGCTGGAGGTTATGGAAGACATCTCCCCGGCCAGCACCAAACCCGATCCGGAATGGCCCAAACTGATAAATACGGGCTCTGGGCAATCCGCCTGCTCCATTGCCTTGGTTTCCCCCAGGAATGTTTTGCTGGGGGGCATCCTCACCAGCCTGACCGCGGTTGCGAGGCACGACAACCGGGCGTCGGCAGGTTGGGCAATTTTGCTGCCGTTCCAGCCAGCTCCGGAGACAGGCAAAATGCAAGATATGTCCGCATGGAAGTTTCTTTGGACGCAGCCGTTCAGGAACCCGTCGCGCGCCAGGTCTGCCCGGCTGGTCTGGCTGCCATGGTATCATCTCTTCGCGGCAAATGATGCAAACATCTTCTCCTGTGACCTCCTCTGTTGTCGCATCTGGATACCGTTCGTTCATATCCCGGGTGGCGTTGCGATAACGAATGAAATCCATGATCCGTCGACCAAAGGAGCGAATCGTGAGAACCACATCACGGAGGATATGAATAGGCAACCCGTAGAAAGTGAAGAGTATGGCGAAAAACGTGAGGTACACGATCAACTTGAAGAAATCGGTAACCAAATCAAGGTAGAAGACCCAGCGTCCTTTCTCTTCCCATCCCGGAATATCTAGTTCCATCTCATCGATGTCGTTGTCGTCGGGCAAATTGGTCACGTTTTCTCCTGTTTGAGCTTCCTGCTGAGTGGCTTCTTCTCTGGCAGCACGAAGCTCTGCACGTCGTTCCTCAATCCTCGCGAATTTCTGTTGCTGCGTGACGTAGATTTCCACCAACGAAATGCCGTACCTAGCCGCAGTCGAACACGATAGAATACTCAAGATGGCGAACTCGAAACCGAACATGACCATCATATCTGGACGAGCCTGCTCGAGCACGGTATGGACACAGTATCGCAGCATAAACGAGTTGAAGAGAACCGACAAGACGAGAGAGGCCGTCAGCCGGGTATGGAATACGCGGGGATTCGCCGGTGGTTGCTGCTCCAAATACTCCACGCGACCTTCACCAATCCATCCCCAAACCTTTCCGACGAGCAGACAGATGAACATCACCAAGAACCAGCCCCCCAGCTCTCCCCGGAATATTGTCATGGCGAGACATGTCTCCGTCACGGCAAACCACGCCTTTTCGTAGAGCTGTTCGGTTTCAATCGGTCGCAAGGGTCCGTAGAGGAGTCGCTGAAGCCAGTAAAGGAGGAAACCAACGATCAAGAGGCAGAGGTTCGTCAAGATCTGAGTAAGACATGGTCAGAATAAGATTCCCGGTGGTGGAAAAACGGCAAAGTTGGGGAACACCTACCATGAGATTGGCGCTGCTCTGTGACAGATAGACACAGGCAGAGTAGAAATTTGACCGCTGATGCAAGGCCTTAACAAAGACACCAGCCGCCAGAGCCACAGAGGCCTGCGACGAAGTCAGTATCCCATTGAGACCCTAATGAATTATACAGGGGGAGGGGATCAACTTACCCCAGTATACGCGGCTAACCTCATGATCGGAGACTGGAAGACGTGGGCAAAAAGCCCAATGTCATTGACAAAGGGAAGGTTAAAGAGCCAGCGATTGTGTCCAGAGCACCTTCATGAAGCTGGACAGAAAGGATCAATAGAATGCAGACAAGGACTGAACCAAGACAGGATCGCGTGTTCGAATGGTCGTTCTGGACAGCTATGTCTCTAGCTAAACTCGGCCATCTTACGTCAGCGGATAAACGCTCGGCTATTGTTCTTCCCCGCGAGGAATTTTCAACAATAAGAATGGACTGAGTGAATGCTCCAGAAGCCAAAGAGATCGTTCTGTGAAAGTCGGATGACACCCGGGGAGGGTTCAACGGCTTGCAATCGTACAGTAGACATACTACTCTGAGCTTGTCCGTTGTTGTTCAGCCAAGTCAGCGCTCCGCCGGCTGAACAAAAATAAGCCTCCGCATTCCTGTTCTATAGCAAAGTACACTCGCCGGAAGACCTCTTCACAGATTTTTGAGGTCCAGATAGGTCAGATCGTCGGCCGCTTTAGGTCTTTCCCGCAACCCAAGTGACTGCCGTACGGCAAAGTGCGGCCGCCGTCCTCATGCGGCTGCAGAAGCTCCACTGTCCACAACAATGCTTTGTCTTAAATCTCCTTCTTACATTGGTGACGCTCGGAGGCTCAGTAAGAACTAGTTCGTCGTTGCTCAGAATTGACAAGGGGGAGGCCTCTCTTGACAAATACTGAGTTTCGCTGCTTCTGGGTGAGCAGGTATTGCATGACATGACAAGTCATGACAATTGAAAACAGGATATGTGGCGACCATGACAACGAACGATTACTTTCTAATAGTAACTATTCCGTACAGGTCTTCCGATTGTATACGAGACAGAAGCCACCACTGATTGATAAAGCGGCAATGACATCAATACCGATAGCGGCAAGCGCTGATAAGATGAAATTGTGTAGACAGCTCCGTTACTTTGAGCATTCAATGTTAACTATTCCCACAAAGCAGTCGATATAATACTAGTCTAGAGCTTTATTTCGTATTTCGTACCTCCTAATGCTAGCAGCCATCGTTCAGGCGATTGTCGATCCTGGCAGTCATGTGACCGACGACGTGTGTTAAGCATCAGCTGCGCCGATAACTCGAAATCTTTGATATAACTCCGGAGCTGAGCTCTGCCGTCAAGACACATTTCTAATCCACGAGCACAAGAATACTCAAGTCATTCAGAATTGGATATGATCCGGATGCAGTAATGGCTTCGCAACGGATCTTGTTCACCGCGTCCCGGCTCCAGACATTGACCTACTTGCTCGCCGTCTGCCCATTCTCCATCGCGTTTCTGGTGTTCATCAATTCATCAATTTCATTTGTGGTAACTGACCTAATTGGACTCCATAATGGCGAAGGCGATGTGGTTGGGACCTTGGGCTTTGCCGATGAGCTGCTCGCACTAGCAGCATGCCCGATATGGGGTGTTCTGTCCGATCGTATCGGTGTCCGCCATGTAAGTACATATTCACATTAATATTAAGATTGTAATCTCACATATTTATTGTGCTAGGTGTGCGTCGCTGGATATGCAATCGTAGCTCTCGCGTTGGTTGTGTTTGTCCAGGCAAAGAACATTTACCCACAGCTACTTCTAGGCAGGCTACTGTTTAGCGTCGGAGGCTCTGCGGTCTCGACAATGGTTACTGCCGTCCTACCAGTCGTCACTGGTAGTACTAGCAGGACGCAGGAGTACCAGAGATCGCTGTCTTCTGATTCAACACTTACACCTGACCAGCCAACGAGCCTCGATGTTACAAGACGACCGAATGAATCGAGGGCCGTCACAGGCTCGCCATCTTCTCGACTGGCAGGTTTTGTGGGTACCTGCGCTGGATGCGGTGCCCTCGTGTCTCTGGTCCTCTTTCTTCCTCTCCCAGAACGCTTTCAGAAATCAGGTCTGTCTCCACCTGAGGCCATACGAAGTAGCTACTACGCCGTCGCCGCTGTAGCCGTTTCAATCAGCATTTGTTGTCTTTTTGGCTTGAAGAACTTGTCCGGAGAAGAGGAAAAGGGATGGAAATCATTTTTGTCGGCTTTCCGACATCAATCGCCCGAGGCTGGACAGCAGGGATACCAAAACGATACTCTCTCTCCACTATCTTACTGGAGACAACTGAGCACTGCAGTTGCTTTAGGCTTTCAAGACCAAGAAATACTCCTGGGTTATGTCGGCGGCTTCGTCGCACGGGCTTCGTCAGTGGGGATATCGCTCTTCATTCCCCTCTTTGTCAATCACTATTACCGAGCGGCAGGTCTTTGCAATAGCCGTCCTTCCAAGGAGATCTCCGCATCTGACATGGGCGACATCAAGAAGTCGTGCTCAGAGGCCTATATATTGGCGTCGATCTTGACCGGAGTTTCGCAGCTAGTCGCATTGATGGCTGCTCCCGCATTTGGCTTCCTATCCGAGAAGTCACGGCGTTATCATTTGCCCCTTCTCTCTTCCGCGTTGTCAGGTATTGTTGGTTACTTGGCATTTGCATTGATGCCCAGTCCTCAATTCAAAGGTGATGACGGCAACGCGGGAGTGTTCGTCTTGATGGCTTTGATCGGTATCAGCCAGATTGGGGCTATTGTTTGCAGCTTGGCTGTCTTGAGTAATGGGATTCTGAGAATCAGTGCTGGAGAAAAGGTCCCCGGACAGGACTATGAGCAGGAACGCGACCAACAGCCAGTCGACGAGGCGGACAGAGACCCCAATGAGGTTCAGCCCTTGCTGGTAGGATCTGGGGAACAAAATGGTCAACAGCAATATTCTCAACTCAAAGGGTCGATTGCTGGCGTGTATTCACTTTACGGTGGAGCTGGTATCCTTTTGCTCACCAAGCTTGGTGGGTATCTCTTTGATACTCTGGACTCGGGGTCTCCGTTCTATCTCATGGCTGCATTCAACGCCGTCCTATTCGTGGCGGGGATAATTTGTGGTTTGGTCAACAAGGCGAGGTCGACCCAAGGTCAAGTGGCTCCTTGATACTCGACATACACTATTAGGTCACCTTGACTGAATTTGGTTGATAACAAATACACTTGCCATTATGACTGATGAAATATTTGGACTACTTAAATTACCTCTGAATCTATTTACCCTTCTTACTCACTTCTTTACCCGGCCTAACCGGCAACCCAGCCGCCCGATACATAGAATCAATACTCTCCATCTGCCAAACGCTATCTTGATTCGCGACCCAAAAAGTCGGCGTCTTCCCCTTAACTGCATCCACAAATGCCTCCAACTGCCACCGATACGTACTCCAGTAATGATTACCACCTTTCTCCCCAGTACTCGTAGTCACCTTTCCCCAAAGCGGTCCACCGGAGTACTGCTTGAGGGTCTTTGTCTCGCCAGTCGTCTTTTCCACGATAGAGATGTAGTGGTATAAGTGCGGCATCATCGCGTTGTAGAAGAGGATGATTGCTTTCTCAGTCTCGACTTCAATGGAGGGTAGTTCCCAGAAGCGAGGGATTACATAGCCGAACTTGTGGCGCGCCATGTCTGTATAAATTCGACTGTGGACGTCGCCGCCGTTTGGCGCTTCGAAGTCGAGATGTGCGTACATTGCTTCGTCGACGCGAGGATCGCCTCTTGAGGGACGCACGCTGACGGAGACGATTTGCTTGGGTGTTGACGCGTGAAGCGCATAGCGAGTAAAGGAGAGAGCGTATGTCATGTCCATCAATGACCCGCCTGTACTTATTAGCTTTGTTCACAATTATGAGATGGGAATGAGGGGATGTATACCCCCCAGGTCGAACTTCCACCGGATATCACTACCCGGAACAGCAGGACTAGCAGTCATAACCGCATTAGTCCGGAGAATGTTCCCGTACTTCTTCGAATCCAACAACTGGCGCCACGCATGCGCTGCAGGATGGAATTGCCAATGGAACTAGTCAAGTCAGCGCTCCATCCCAACCGCATACTAAATGAAACAACGTACAGCCTCCTCAAGAACCAACCCCCTATCCTTCGCCAACTCCATTAACTCTTTCGCCTCTGCCGCATTAGACGTAAACGGCTTCTCGCAAAGCACATGTTTCCCCGCCTTCAACGACTTGGCCGCCCACTCATAATGCAATCCGTTGGGCGTGGAAATATATACAAAGTCAATCTCGGGATCGTCGAGCAGATCTTCGTAGGAGCCGTAGGCTTTGGTGAATTTGTATTGCTCTTTGGCTTTTTGAGCTGTGGAGATGTCACGCGAGGCGATTGCGTAGAGGATTACGGAGGGGTGCGATTCGGCAGGGTGGATTACTTGAGTGACAATCAATATGTGGGTTGTATTAGTAGTTAATGAGGCGATGAGAAACTCACGTGCAGCAGCGTTAATTTGCGCTGAGGAGATTACTCCCACTTTCAGCGCTTCGGGGGATTTGCTCGGTGTCGGGTGGAGGCGGGTGTAAATGTATTGGTGGAGGAATGTAAATGCTTGGACGATGAGGGCCATGTTTCTTTTGTGGAAATATACACTATATTATACAGAACTTACATTTGAAATTTGAAATTCTATAGAAATAGATATGGCGACTGGGGTAGTTATAGGGTATCATTTTGGTGTTAACATCATGACGTTAAGACATCGTCAGTTGCCTCTCGAGGTATTTTGGTTTCCATTTCCTTACCAGGTAAGTTTACCAAGATGTAGGAGGTTGAGTACTCTAGCCTACTTGCATAGAATTTAATGACTTGCCATTCGGAAATGCATCATCAATTACTGGGCGCATTCTTAAATTAAGCAATACCAGACCGTTGGCGAGCAAATGCATTTTATTCACCGGCTGAATTTCGACTTTATGGACACAACACAGTCCATGACACCAGCTGCAAATGAAGCTCTATACCGCCCTCCTGGATTCTTATAGTCACTCTGCAACTTCTTCAAAGCACTGTAATCTTGCCTACCCCTTTGACTATGCCAAATCCAGTCTGTCAATGGTTTGAACCGTGGAGAAACAATCTCAGACAGACCATCCATACCCCCATAACAACACCCTGAGTGAGCAAGTGCTGATAATTGGTCCATATGATGAGCCCATGAAGCCGTCTTGAGCTCGGTATTTTGCAAAAGAACATGCATTTCCGACTCTACCAGACTCTCGAAGGTCGGCACCAAGCAGTTTCTTAGGTCTGTTGGGACGCGACATATGGCGATGGCTTTTGGGAGTGCAGACAGTGGTGCGAATCGTGTATCTTGTGTTGGATCGGTCCAGCTTGGAATTGGCGCAAGGCCTGCAAATTCAGCCGAATAGATTATGATCCACGGGCGTACAAAATTGGGCTCGGAATTTGCATCTGTTTGTCGCAGTGGGAGTTCATATATAGGCGCGCCATGGTGGAATTTGCGACGGTCGCGGTACTGAGTGGGTGAAGAATATTGTCCGCGCCAGCTAGTAAAATCCATATCAGGTGGTCTTGGGCTCTCATCGGGGATTGAGGGAAGGAAGCCATTTGATGTGAGGATGGTAAAGGCGCGCTCTTGATCCGCGTCATTCACGATTAATTCAATATCCTACAGCTTATTAGCAACTGCCAGGTATGAACTGAGTAGACGAACCAAAGGAACGAGCTCCCCGTCGTATAGAGCTGATGCATGAAGTCCCCATAGGGCTGCTGGTACTCCATTTTGTGAAAGACTGGTAGCTAGTATTGCTGCTGACTCGACGCCAGAAGTATTAATATCTCGAATTCTTTGTCGTGAAGAAAACATCATAACAACTGGTCAGACAAATCAGCACTCCGTGGTAAGCAGAAGGGATTACCCGAGGCGGTAATGTGGGGCGGTGGGATTAACCTGGCATATGGCAGCTCCACTTGGCCCGATCTAACCGGCAACCTTATTGTATCTCAACAACATCTCTTCATCTAGCGAAGGAAAGAGTCGCAGGCATGGGGATTTTTTCACAATTTCAAAATATAGCGCTTGGATGGTGGTACAACATCCCTCTGCCAACAGGCGAGACTGATGCAACACCAATTCCGCAGTGCTAGCATGGCTTTGACCAAGCATCAGACAAATGGATTCCACTCAACCCCACCGCTTCCCCTACCACGGATCGAAACCCCAGGGACTACAGTAATCTAGCAGGCGGCTCGGAATTTGGGCTGATTACGTGGAATATCGACGCCAGTTCCCCCGCGCCTGAGACCCGAATCTCTGCCCTCTCACACATACAGAACCTGACCACACCACCGGACATCGTTTTCCTACAAGAAGTATCCTGACCTGCACTACGGACTATACTATATACACTATGAATTCGGAAACAGTGGTATTCAAACGAAGCGGACGATACAAATTGGGATAGCAAGCCTTTGTGAGCATGGCACTCGTGTCAAGAGCACGGTTCTGCAACCCAAGATCTGCTGCTAAGCATATGGCTACTATTGGTCCATTTGGCGGGTGAAATATCCTAGCCGCTTTGGGCGTGATGCTCTTTGCTGCGATATTCTCTTGCTTTCACTTGATATGACGCAGGATGTCTCCCATATTCGGTTGATCAACGTGCACCTGGACTCTCTTCCTGTGTCTCCCTCTCTGCATCCTCAACAGCTCCCTATAATGGCCTCTTATCTACGTGCTGCGGGCCATATCTTGGTGGCCGGTGATTTCAATCCTGTTCTACCAGAGGACCAGACGCTGGCCAGTGCGAATAGTCTCATTGATGCATGGACCGAGCTGTGTCCAAATGAAGATGGAATTACTTGGGGGCTTGATACTGACATACCTTTCCCCCCAGAGCGAATGGACAAGGTTGCGCTGATTGGAATAAAGCCTTTTCATGTCCAGGTCATTCGACCAAGTACATTTGCTACAGGCGCTTTAAGCGGCGTGGATGGTGAGCAGGTTGGCCTTGGAAAAGAAGGAGGGAGGGAGAGACACGAAGGAAGTCTTCAGATACCATGGAGTGATCATTCTGGGCTTTTATGTGGTTTTCGACTATGAGCTATACAGATAATCGATAAGGCAAACTTGGTTGCCTTCTACAATGTCAAATAAGTATCTTCATTATGAGATTAACTTTTCCTATAGGAGAAAGCATCTGAAATTATTCAGATAATACCCCACAGGCGAGTCAAAGTCCTGAGCAAAAGCAAATCAGCATCAAGTTTCCATGGTTGACGCTATAATGACTACAGATAAGTCACAAGTAGGTCCATGTCTTCCTGGACCATTCATTCCCCCTGGTCTTTTCAAAAAGGCTTCGCGAATCCACCCAAAGAAGAAGAGCGGAAGGACGTAGCCAAGAGCAATAACCAGAGTCTTCCCAGCTTGCCTCAAGAAGCCATCAGCAGCGGAAGAAGCAAATTTTGCAATGGTTGACAAGCATGAATTTGCACCGGTATCATGTCTCTTGAAACTCTCTTGCAAATGCTTAAACTCAACAAAATCTCCACCCATTTTTCGAGACCGCCAAATCCAGTTCGCCTACAGCACAAAGTGAGAATCAATGATTGCCCGGTAAACCTTCTAGCCCCTAGGATAATAACGAGACCGACTAAGTGCTGTCAGCTGAGCCATATGCGGTCCCCATGTAATCGTATGATAGGAAGGCTCATGTAGAATGACGTGCATCTCCGACTCGACTAGGTGCGGAAAACTTGGTATCAGGCAACTTGATAGTTCGGAGGGGTTTTATTCCATCTCTACCAGACAATGATGGATAGTCGCTGCAGGCCCCTATAAGCTTCACTGACTTACGACAGGAATACTTCTCGTCCGGCCGATATCACGATCGCCGTAAATTCCGCCACGGAGCTCCCATCTACAAAGTTCCGCCTCAACCACCCGACTCTGATTCTGAATATGGCTTCTGTACACGCATATTAATCATCCTCTGCTTTACCGAGTTTGCTGGTCTTGCACCGCTTCCAGCGCCAATAGAGGATATAAGATCCTTCCCTTCTACATATAATTCACGAAATCCACTGTATGTTCCATTGGCCACACTATCGGCGGTTGCAAGAGAAGACCATTTCCATGTGATGTAAGGATCGTGAAGGCACGCTTTCGGTCCTTTTCACACACAAGTTCGATGTCCTGCAAGTAGAGATGCATCAGCATTTATTCATAGTCACGGAACGAAAAACAGGAAAAGACGAGATACTGAAGGAACAAGATTTCCACCATACAGGTTTGCCGCATTTAGGCCCCAAAGCGCCGCAGGTACCCCAGCCTGCGAAAGGGTGCTGGCGATGAGTGCTGCGGATTCAACGTCGAGTTCTTTGATATCAGTGAGTTTAATCGGAATCAGAGGCACATCAAGGGTATATTGCAATATCAGTAAGTGTAAATGTCGGTTGCAGTCGCTTTTGGGGTGATAAAAAGTGTATACACACCAACCATGAGGCAAGCATACCCTAGGCGACCACCAAGAAATGGACTATAGAAGAAACAGTTGTCCTCTAACATAGGCACAAATGAAACAAGAATGACGTTTTTCAATTGCTTCGATCTTTTTTATGAATACGTTTCGCATTTTACTCCAACTACCACGGGAGTTCCACAGGAGACAAGACAATACTGCTAGTGAAGTGATATAATCAATTATAAAGAACACCAATGGCTACAATCTATCGTTTTCCTTGAATAGGACAATAGCGAATGGCTAAAGAAAAGGTGCTCTAAATCCAAACTTATAGGTCTATTGAGAGTTTATTCCATTCTATTCACATGCTTCGAACCATCAACAATAATGGAAAAGACCGCAGGAGACCAACTCAGCATTCATGTCTCATGAAGGGCTTGACTGAATCGGTAGCCAAGCCTAATTCCCGCGAAATGTTTAGGTGCTCGAGATCCTCTCCTTCAAAGTAACCCAAAGCGCCGGTTTATCCCAAAGAAAATATGACTCCTGGTCAATCCAGTCGGTACATTCAGACCGCAGCTCGACGTTGAAGTTGTACAGCAATTTACAGAGAATAAGACGGACTTCGCTGTATGCAAGACTGCGACACCTATTAGCATATTGCGGATCATTGCGAGGACATGTGTGACAAACTTCTTGCCCGGACAATTTCTAGGCCCAAGGCTAAATGGCTGAAGAGCAGTCCTCTTGTCATCGTCGAAGCGAGGATCTATTCCTAGCCATCGTTCAGGGATGAAGTCGTCGGGACAGGCAAAGTTGGATGAGGAATGGAAAGAAGCGTATTGATGGCATGCAACGATGGTCTGGTTGGTCAGCTTCATACAGCCAGACAGAAATGGGGCGACAGCATACATTTTCGGGAACAAAGTATTCATCGATTGTGGCGCCCCCTTTTGGAACGATGCGGCGTAACCCAGCTGCAACGGGTGGATATAATCGTAGTGTCTCTTCAATTACCGCGGCCAAATATGGGAGTTTTGAGGTTTTGCTCATCGTGATATCTTGATCACCGGTGAGAAAGGAGCGGACCTCCTTTGTGAGCTTTTTCAAGGCGGTTGGGTGTCGACAGATGTAATAGACACATCCGGAAAGGAGTGTAGCCGATGTTTCACTACCGGCCAAGATCAACCTGTTTTTGAAGTAAGCAATCAAACACGAATTAACGAGAGTGTATCGAGTAACGCACATCAAAGCATTCGAATGCACCTCATCCCGACTCATAATCTTCTCAGAACCGCGATAAACACCCGGCTCCTCACTCAACCCGCCTTTTAAAATCGCAGACATAAAATCCGGCCTGCTAGTCTTATTCGCCAGGCGACGATCGGCTTTCATGGCACTCAGATTGAAATGATCGAAAGCTTTCTGCATCAACCTCTGCGGGATCATCTTCACCAACAACTTCTGCGCCCAGGGAAACTGCCCAGCAACAATGAGATAGGAGCCCTGCTTGATGGACTTGAAAATGACCCCGATCCACGGATGCAATTCGCTATCCTGAAGACAGTTAAACGATTCCCCAAACGTAAGCTCACCAGTGATATCAAACGTAGCGAAATTCATCCACTCCTTAATATCGACCTTCGCTTCTCCACTCCCCTTCTCAACCTCACCAGTCAACCGCTCGATAAGCGTATTCACAAACCCCATAATGAGACCTTCCTGCTCTCTCAGCGCCCGATCTGAGAATCCATACGATAGCAGCCGCCGCTGCCTCGCATGAACATCATCCTCCACCGCGACAGAAACAGGTTCCACCCCGTTAACCGGTAAGGGATAGTAACTCCGGGCTTTGGGAAAACACTTCCCAGAACGATTGTTATAGATGTCGCGGAAGGCCTGGGGTGTGTTAAATGCCAATTCATTCGGCCCAATCCGCACTGCTGGACCGTAGCGCTCGTGTAGCGCGGTGACGTCTAAATGCGAAAAGCCACGCAGCATCGACAGCTGCGCTGGAATGCGCGAGACTTTCCATAGCAGTGGTCCTGGAAAGCGCTTCAGACGCGTCCAGTAGAGGTTGTAGATAATTGTGTAGGAAATCCAGATTAGGCCCTGTAGTACGGAATAGTTTAGCAACAACTCATGGACCTTGGTGGCGGAACGGTATACTTACCAGAATCCCTGCTAGGTTGATACACCAAGACTTAACGCCAAAAGCAACGCCCACCGTTGAAATGTCCATGCTGACCGATGTATGTCACACTAGTATTTGTGTAAGAAAGCAATTCAAGTCACTTGCAGAAATGGCATGCAGCAGCGTCCGGATATCCCACCATGGCCTGTGGTTTTCTTTTCCTGGTCGTCGTTCTTTCAGTACTGGTCGATCATGCTGTCTGGAAGATCATCGACTAGTAACTGGCCTCGCCTTTTTCTCTTTCTTTATTCCTTTTTATCTCTTTGATCATCTGAGTCAGATGAAGTGAGGAATGAAGGATGGGATATGTCACTGCGGTCGGGTTGGGCGAGTTGCGGTGTTTACTCGGGGATTATAAGCATACAAGTACAAGACAACGCAGAGATGGGCTTAGCAGTCGGCGAATGACGCATACGTCAAAAGCATACGAAGACAGCGAATAACCGCAGATAAAGTAAAAAACAGATCGTAGAATTGTACCGGCAGAGTGTGGCTTTTTGAGCAGAACTGGCGGCTAAGCACCAGTCAAAATTACACGCGGCGATGATCGTCGGTCAATCTTTATTTTAAGAAAATGCCCACTTTTTCAGGAACAAATAATTTATTTTCTTTCTTTCTTCATCATCTCATAAGCCATGGTTTTCATATCTGTCATCATCTATCTAGTCTACTCTGTTGGGTCCGAATTACATCCGCGCGTATTTACCCTTACCCCCAGCCCCTGCATTCTGGTCAGCGGGCGGCCGGACTTCCAGTCCAGCACGAATAATGTTTGTCCGGAGCAGTCGCAAATGAGCTTCCCGCGTGTAGCTTTCCAAGCTTTCCAATGCTGCCGCTTGCACTTCCGTGCGCAGGTCGGTCTGGTTGGAGACAAGGACCATCTTCTCCAGGTCAATGCGCCCGTCCAGCGTGCCGTCCTCAATAAGCCGGATCAGCTCCTTGACAAAAGAGGAGTTAGCTTCTGTAGGTAACGGCTCGCCCGCGACGGCTGCGGGGGCGAAGATCTTGGCCATAGAGTCGAGAGTCACACGGTTGAACGGGACGACATATTGTTGTATGGACTTTGTTCGGATGCGCGAGATCAATAAGTTGATATGTCGCTGCAGGTGAATGTCCAGGAGATAGTCGGCCCGGTAGGCTTCGAGAATCTCAAGACATGGCCTGAATTTGGAGTTGCAAAAGAACGATATGGCACGGCGAATGTGGGGTTCTAATTCCAGAAAATTACGGAACGAGGTGTTATCAAGCACTTTGCGCTGGAGTTCATTTCGGTCCATGGAAGCAAGTGCGCACAGTCCGCCATACACAGCCACATCGTTGGGGGAAATGACCTCGTTATATGAGTCCCCTAGAGTCGATTCGGTAGACAGGAAACTGTTTGCCGCATCCAAATACGCATCCAAGTGTAGTTGAGACAGCCCGAGTGCAGCGGACATCTTGGGCTTGTTCTTCGTCTGTTCCTCCGGCTTTGATTGCAGGTTGCGCAGTCGCTGCACGTTCGACTGCACGCTCAGCCAATCCCCTCGTTCGATCGCCACGTTAGTTATTTTGAGCAACATTGAAGCAATGTGAGTAGGCGTCGTGCAGTAGTCTCTCATCCGAGTGTATGCTTTTGAGGCAGATACTTGATCACCGATTTGATGATAGTGCTGGCCCAAATCCTCATTGCCCATCTGTACCAAGGTTAGCACCAACAGATTCAGACGCAGGGAGCAACCACCCATACCCTAATGCTCTCCTTGATCAAATTATTCTTATACCCTTTAAGCTCGTGTTCCAATCGGTCCGTTTCAACCTTGACGACTTTATGCATATGCTCGACCCAGTCGATGTCGCGTTTCGCTTCGCTTTCACCCGGCGCAACCTGCGCGAGTGCTGTAACTGCCCGTTCATATCTCGAAATATCCTTGCCCGACTTGGCCTCGGAGACAGCGGCTTTGAGGGCTTCTGTGGAAAGATGCGTGGAACATGTGCCGATGAGATACAGGCGATCGAACCTAGTCCTGCCTTTTAGATCGGGAGGTGTCAGCTCTTTGCAGCACCACCGCCTCAGAAAAGTATATGTCACATACCAGTGTAGTTCGAAATGTACGACTCAAGTTCAAATTTGGGCGGATCTGAAAGAGAAGCCGTCAGTCTTCCTTTCTATCCCCAACCCGCAACACCCAATACTGAACATACCGTCGACCTTGACGTAAGGCATAACATCGGATAAGATTCGACCTTGACTATCGAAGCCAGCGGCTTTCTGCCCCAGGCTAGCTCCCGATTGTGACGCCTCGAAAGCGTCCGGTAATGTGGAATCCATCTCGTATGCTCGGGCACGTCCGACAGTCGATCCAAGTGGATATGAGATGAGAGCGCCAGTGTAGGTTAAAATATATCACAGAAGCCAGGCTAAAATTAGTTTGTTTCTTAGTCGTCACCAAAATCCCGTCGAATGGTTATCAACACGTCAGAACCCCTCGTCAACGAGGCAGTTTTGTCGTTCCTTGGCGGGTTTCAGTGCTAGGGGGATGGTATCTCAAGCTCCGTTTAATTTTATTCTGATAAATGGTCTCTGGAAAAAGCGACAGGCTCAAAAACACAATGCTATGGGAGGATGTTGGAGTGGAGAGCGGACAAGCAAGCAGTCATCATCAGGATTTAGCCCGATCAATCTTTATTTCAGCTCACCGCCCTCCTCACCGCCAGCGGGCATTCATCACCGTAGCAAACAGAACCCTAACATATATTAATTTGCAAGTCGGGGATACCCCTGTTACGCAAGCCGACTTCAGGGGAAACCAGTGAGAAAATGGATTTTACGTATCGAATGTCAATGGCTAAGCTACTTTCAATCCTTTTCGTCTCCGATCTGGCATCCGGGTTCTGGTCTGCCATTGTATATAACTTGTTCTCAAATTTTGTTTTGCTTGCTTTCGTAATACCTCAATCTCCAATATAAGAATAGTACCGTTCGGAGTCGATTCCTTGATAATATAATTTACGTACTATTCTCAATCTAAATACTGCTTTTCATTAAGTATATATGTCAATAAGAATCGAAATCGTAGTCATGTTCTAGTCGCCACGCGCGGGCCCGGGAATTTGAGAAAGATCAATATTGCAGCTAGATATACTTGCTCGGTCGTGTCAAATCGTCGAGAAAATCTCATCATATTCCAATCACATCCGCCGAGTTATACTCTGTACCTGTGGATCCTGGCCCTTTGGCGTCGGCGTGATGGAGTACTCTGTTGGAGATAGGGCGCTATAACTTGTGAGTCAATTATCGTCACCAAAGGAGAAGAAGTATATATTTGGCTATAATATAGAGATACTTACTACGCTATGTCCGTGTATCTCGGGCAACTAAGGCCGGCGTCAGTTATTTCAATATGGCAAGAAAAGAGAGCATAGGATGTGCGTACCCGACTGGAGAATTCCTAGACTTTTTATAAGCGAATGTTTTAAAGGCAGTATGTTAGTAGTGATGTAAGCTCACTGAGGACTGAAACTCGGCCTCCCTATTTGCAAACTCTGGATTTGACCCATTTACCGGGAATAGCTTACTGGGGTGAAGCTTTGATGAGCGCAAAAGACGACGCATCAATGGAAGCCACTTCAGTACCTCTGAGAACCATTGATGGATGCTCTGAAGAAAGACCAAGACAAACTCACTCGGCAGTCTGCTGGAAGTACGGAGAGGTGCGATCGCTAATCTTAATATCGACATCGGACTCCGCATCCTATAGGAGAGAAGATATATCAGCATTACTCGCGGACAAAGAAATATTCCAGAGTACTTACCAACTTCAACACTTCACCCGCTCAATTTCATAGTATGCAGCACCCCAGTATCTGTCCGATGCCTCGAAACGACCCTTCCTTCGACGATACAACCGGGCTCGCTGATGATTACGCATCGAAAGCGGCGAGAGGTGAATAATTGCAGGGCTCATCTATTGCGGTTGACTTACCACAATATGACCCTGTTAGAAAGCATTAGCACAGGTCTGGAGAGAATCGCGACAAAGGACACACCACCGTCTTAAGCCCTTCACGGAGGGGACAGCGAAGCATAAGGTGACCGATTTCATCGCAGAAGTAGCAGGTCCTCCAATCCTAGACCAGGTTATTTAATTCGGCCCTCAAGCTGCGCCTCGCTGCATGTGGGAAAGCAATTGTTCAGTACATACAAACAGACGGACCATGATGAGGGAAGAGGATTAGGGCAAGTAAGCCACTGTAAGTCAGAGTAAATATCGATGGAGTCAGGTTGGATGGATGACCTTGAGGATGGACGGAGGAGAAGGTAGAATGGTTGTGGGAAGGATATACAGCTGACATGGGCGCCGACACTCAGAGCTACAGCACAGTGAATGATTCTTATGTCCCTCAGAAATTATTACCTACTACCTGGCAATTCACACCATGGCAGAAGAAAGATTCCTAAATGTAATACATTAGGTTACCTTTTACCAGTGCTATGTATTCAAGGAGACCCTGGTATGTGACGCTAAAGAACACTAATTGAGGTTATTCGTTCGGGCTTTCGGCAGCATATCGACCGGCTCCGATCTATTGATAATAAGACGAATGAGCAACCCATGGGGAAAGGCTGTTGGTACCTTGTTCTCGTGGCTCAATCTTAGGACTTGGTCTATTTCCAGAAGGCTAAACCCTGTTGCTGAATGGACATTGACCTCGCAGCATGATTGCTTGACTGCATCCAACATAGCGCCTACAGACAGGTTTCTTTCCCGCCTTCATGGGCGATTCAACAATCATATCCGACGATGAGACCTTCCAAGTGCTCAATGACAGGGTAAAGCAGATATTCTGAATGATAAAGCACGCTTACAATAAACAATCATGCACTCTGTTTCATTACTCTGAATTCAATGACTCTTATAGTAAATACCTGTGGGGAAAAGACCTACTGGCTTCCGGGAACGGTGTTCCTTGATGAATCTTAGCCTCTTGCTCAAGGTTGAGCATGGGGCTCTGGAGAGCGCATGTCTCGGCGAGGTGAAGCAATTGTTGTGCTCGTAGGCTTGGTACCTTATCCCAAAGGGGAAGTATTACTCCAGCCACCACCGCCACATCACATGAACAGCCACATTCCCCAGATAAGCTGTCAGTCGATTTTCCGGAAGCCCATGTAAAACGATCGAAATTGATTGACTTAGATACTTTTATTGCCGAGAAGTATCAGTCCTTATCCTTGCCGTCTCATCTGGAACTATCGACACGGTTCCTCGTGGGACGCTCCACTGCCAGGTATACACGTCGTCATCGCTCCACCCACACCATTCAGCTATCGAACACCCATCAACGCTTATCGAGTCGCTCGTATCCGCCACGCTAACCCAACTGCACTTCTTGCAGGAACCGCTTCCAACGCATTTACCAGCAACTGTCTAATGGATGGAGCCAGCGCATGAGGAGTCCGGTCCGAAATTTCGGCCGCAACCACTCCGCTCCGTCTCCCCTACACCCTCCGATATCACGAACGGCGACCACGACCACGACCACGTCACCAGCAGCGACAACACTGTCGCCAACAATGACACCTCCACAATGCCCGATTCCGTCCTAGCGACCTCATTGAATAGTGGCGTCAGCATCAGTAATGGCACCGTTCTCCCACAACCAGACAAGACACCTCCGCCGACGACCAGGGACCGCAGCGTGTCTGGAGTAGTTCCGCCATATTGGACTCATTCTCGGAATCCATCGCGGACGTCGCAAATGTCGGTCGAGCAGCCGCTAGGGATTACATTGGAGGACCATACGGCGGATCCAGATTCGGAGACGAGTCGCGGGCTATGGGCGCAGAGTGTCTCTGTCGAGGATCATGCGGTTGTGCAGGGGAAGAGCGGAGTTGGGGCTTATGTGGTATGGAGCTGTAGGATACAGACTCTAGATGTGCGCAATTCACTGTCCGAGAATTGCTTTCCGTTTGCTGACTATGATCTGCTTATAGGGAGGCCCGATTGTCATTCGCATGAGGTAGGTC
This sequence comes from Aspergillus chevalieri, assembly GCF_016861735.1. Lineage (NCBI taxonomy): Eukaryota > Fungi > Ascomycota > Eurotiomycetes > Eurotiales > Aspergillaceae > Aspergillus > Aspergillus chevalieri. Next base: position 1,743,441 of record NC_057367.1, on the reverse strand, counting down.
GCATACAACAACCTCCTCCGGACTCGCGCTGATTGCTTGGACTTAGATACTCGGAATTCGATACCTTACGGCGGCAGCTATTACAGTCGTTCCCACATGCAAAGAATGCACTACCCGCTCTACCACCAAAGAGCGTCCTATGTACGTCCGTTAACCTGTCATGTCTTGTACAGCGGCTGACCAACAATAGTTCGGTTTCGACCGGCATTCCTCGAGTCTCGCCGCATTGGACTAGAATATTTCCTCAAGTGAGTACATGGGCCAAGTCTTGCTTTGCATCTTATATTCTGACGCGACCACAGCTGCGTCCTTCTGAATCCGGAATTCTCTGGTTCCCCAATCGTCAAGGACTTTCTCTTCGGTCGAGTGGGGTAGATTGAACATATATTTGAGAGGTCCTGTATCATGATGCTACGTTATATTGTCTGTCATTGTTATAATATCGCATGGGAGTGATTGGAGCAAGTGTTTGGGGATTCGTTCGCTTTATCGTTGATAGATAATGTTTTATCATCTGTGGTCTTTAGTATGCTCCGAAAGAGCATTTCACGTTCAAAATTGTGGAAAATACAGACATCAATTTGATCCTTTATGTGGCACTCTACCATGTTTACTCCTCGCCCTTTCTGGCCATTGCAGCTACATACGGAGCCTGGTCCCGCTCCTCTCTCGCCTTTTGCATACTCCTCGAATACTCTTTTCCAGCCACAATCCACCACACAACCTCAATCACCAGAAACCCTCCAACGCAAGCGCAGGTATAGTTCATATTCGACGCTATTCATCATCAGCACCAACCTCACCCGCACATGAAAGGAAATAGTAGGATGAACATACCAGTAACAGGCATATAATACGGAAACGAAAAAAAAACAATCGCAAACACCAACCACGCAACGGTAACGATATTCACCGCCATCCCGACTATATACGGAAGGGAAAACGGTCCGCGGTGCATCGTCTTCCGACAACGGAGGACATTTGTTAGGATTGGGATGAGGTAGGCGATGTTGTTTATTGTTCTGGTTTGTTAGCTTATAGTTCTATGAAAAGGAAGAGGGGAAAGGGAAGAATACACTGCGGAACTCATCATGGCGTTGAAGGCTGTGCTTGATCCGAGGTAGATGCAGCCTAATAGGGCCATTATGGTGGTTACTGCTAGTTGGGAGTTGAATGGGGAGCCGAATTTGGGGTTTACTTTGGCCCAGCTAAATTTGTTAGCGAGCATAGCGAGGCACAAGGTTCAGGTTCGAGTTCTCACATTTCGGAGAATGGAAGCCCTCTATCCCGAGCAAAGGCCCAGAAGACCCTTCCTGTACCTATCAAGACATAAGCAAAGCACAATTCGTGAATAACTCGGGGTCAGCTTACTGAGCTGCGACCCAATCATACACGGTCCTAATGCAATCCAGAGCAGGAATACCAATGCAAACGTTCCACTACGACTTTGAGTTGCCTGGCGAAAGATTTCGGCTAAAGGCAGTCCTGTTGGAGAGTTTGCGAGGCTCTTATAGTCTTGCACGGAGAACATAAGACTGAGGAGGTAGGACAGACCGGTTATGAATGCTATGGAGATTGACGAGGCTGCAAACATTAGTGTTTTTGCGTGATGACAGTATTGTGCTTGTCTTACCAAGTGCAATTGGTGCGTTTCGCCCGGGCTATTGGAAAGACGGTCTGTCTTAATGTCCAGATAAAGTAGTCGTATTGGGCACTTACATTTGGTATTTCCTCGGTCACATGCTACAGCCACAGTAGAATTAGCACAGGTTCTAAGATAGTAGACAGAGAACATACCGTAATTCCATCCAGGCCTCCTAGAGAGTATAACGGATTGACGAGCCCCGTGATGAAGCAGATCACGTTATTCTCCCATCCTGTGTTATTTATCCAAGTCTTGAAGACGAACTCGGTGTCATTGTGAGTTGGAGCCGACGCAGCAACAGTCACCATGATAACAAACCATGCTAGCTGTAGGTAGCACACTGAATCATGGCCAAGTGATTAGTATCCGGATCGATTTGAATGACAGATTGAGATTCCATCTCACAAGAGAACTTATTGATTAACGGAATGAATCGATTTCCGAACATGACAATGCTTGACGTGAGGATATTCAGTCCTTGATACGCGACGAACGTCATCCATGGTTGTATGACGAGATCTGTTTCGTACAATGCTATAAGAGACATGAAGTTTGTCGCATATATCAGGTTCGTGGATGCAGTTGTGAATATCCCTTAACAGTATTAGCCCTCTATAAAGGGATGTCAACCGAAGTGGAACTCACACCCAAATACCGTGCTCCAACCAGTTGCGAAACTCAAGATGCTATTGTAGCGTTTTGGTGCGATAGCTGCGATCCAGTGGTACATTCCACCCTCGACAGGATATGCAGATACGAATTCTGCCAATGATGTTGCAAGGAAGGCTTGAAGGACGAAGACAAGAATGAATCCGTAAATCACTAGAGCAGTCAGTCTACTCACTTCTTTCAGCACAGTGATGCTTCCTACATGGCCCAGGACCGCCAGCATCAATTGCAGTGATTAGACCGAGTCCAAGCCCTGGAAAATGTCAGGTTTGTTGCGTATAGTATACCGCGTCAACCTACCGGTCCAAGAAATTGTACAATTGGCAGCGAGACCAATCAAGCTCCATACCGAAAAGTGACGCTTCAACTCCTGCTTGTGCCCTATACTTGAACTATTAAGTGACTATTCTGAAAGGAAACTCCAGTCCACTTACCCATCTGTGCTAACCGTAGCTCATCCGCATTTCGAAATGTCCTATTTTCTGCTTCATCGTTTGCCATCGAAAAAACATCTTGAGTCACACTCTTAGTTTCCATCTTCTCAGACCAGTATAATTATTTCGTACTCTCCAGTGGGTTACTAGGTAATGGAACACACGGTTTATATGAACCCTTATCACCCATACCGCCATTATCTGATGAAGCAGTCCCTCGCATTAGGAATGTTCTAGATATTATCCGGGAGGGGTTGAATCGGAAAGCATTGTGATAAAACAGACTGGGGTGGAGTGTCAGACTGATTGGTTATCTATGCTGGGACACGCCTGTCTCGTGGCTGCATGAGATAATCATCGATAGGAATGCCTTACCCCACAGAGAGAAGCGGGGTTTTCGAAAATAAAATCGACGGCTGGACTTGCTCTGTATATATAGCGTTTCATGCCATCTGGTTTGGGCATTCGTTCAAGATGGTGCACCCCCTATATATTTGATTCTGATCCCACGAAACATTCACATTGCGTATATTTGATTATATCAGTATCGTGACATTAATGATTAGGTCTATATAAATATATTCAGCATCATGAACCTGTCCTGTATATCTGCAGGCTTGCCTCATAAAAGCCATCCACATATCTATCCACAAGAGAACCCATATATCCAGATGCAGCAAGAGCATAATTACAAGACACCAAAAATCTATAGACAAAAAAGAGATCGTATAAAACCGAACCCTGCCGGTATAGGAGGTTCGAGGCTTGTGTGCGCTGAGCGGTTGGACATGTCAGGATTGGTTTGGTATGAAAATTAGGATGAAGACTCAGATTCTGTCGAGCATTTCTTGACAACTGAAAGAGTCCTGGTTATGAACTTGCTGACGCAGGACGAGAATCAATGATTCTTCAATCCGGGTTCCTCCGATCTAAGTTCTGCAAGTTCGTGGTACGCTCTCTCCCTGGCGGCAGACTTATCCTTCCGGATCGTTAAACAGTTGATTCCTAGAAACGTAGTAATCCTGTTGATGACCAAGAACGCCCAGTACATGTACAAGACAAAGGCGAATAAGAGATAAGCACGGAGGTAAAACACCTCCATCCACGCACCGATCGCGGGAAGGCCAATCAGTGGCAAGTTAACGAGAACAGCACCGCCAACGAGCGGAGTAAGGAGCACCGTCCAGAATGGGAACGGCTGGCGCAGCAAGTGGGCGAGGATAATCTTGGTGGTCATACGCCCAAAGACAAATGAGATTGTTGTGCAGTACAGAACCAACCGGTCGTCGGCCAACAGCGAAGAGTATGGCGAGAATAGCCAAGCAATGTTGCAGACAGTAAACACGACCATCGGGAGAATTTCCTTGAAAAGAGGCTTCAGAGGCAGATTCTGCTTCTTCCGAGCATCAATCACATTACAAATGCAGCCTGGAAGGTGCCCCAGGAAGAAACCGGCGAGTAGGATTGGAATCCAAAGGTCCTTCACGGAGTTGTTTCCAAAGATTTGCGGATAAGGCAGTAGGTCGGTGATGGGACGGGACCAAATTTGGGGGCCATAGATTCCAGAAGCAATCATGATCGCGATGGCGATAAGGAGACCTTCAGTAGGTCCGTTGAAGTAGCCCAGATACAGCGTATGTGTGTGATAGGTTTCCCACGTCGAAAAGTACATCGCCAAGCAAGGAACTAGGGCCGTCCATGCACCAAGTTGTGTTGAGCCGAAGCCCATTGCCGCAGTTTCCAACAGACTGGCCATGGTGCAATTGAGCGAGTCAATTCCGTGGCTGTATGCTGTTAGCGTGTTGTGCAACAATAGTGTGGCGAGTATAAACTAACTCGAAAAGCTCTCCCAAACCGCTAGATGTACCTGTCCGGCGTGCTTGTTTACCATCGACATTGTCCAAAGTGGAATACATCCACATGCCTAGTGCAAAGCTGTAATATAGCCAGGAAGGACCCTTAAAACCGCGGAAAGCTCAGCATATAGTCCCAGAAATATCCGGGTCGGAAGATTATCCTTACCGGTCCCACAAGGTCGGGCGTATAGATTTCAATAAGGAGCACGTTTCCGATAATGAAGAAGAACCCCAGAAGAGTAACCATGTTAGGAGCCAACCAAAGCGGCAGCACTTCGACGAATGCATTCCACTGGACACCAATTTATTAGCATCGAAGACGTAGTGTGGATTGCGCGTTTATGAACGCCATACATAGTGTCTCAACACATATCTCGAGATGAACGACTTGTCCACGCTGGAGTATTTATAGCTCTTGAGAGGCATAAGGGCATCGTCCGAAAGCGAATCTTGGGCCGCTACAAGGCACAAAACAGTCAGTTTCGACAGCATAGCCTCCTGAGGCTCTTGGGCGACTGACCTTGGACCTTCCTAAATAACCTGCTCATTTTCCTACCGCTGGGTATGTCCAGTCCGTATAACCGCGAAATCTGAAGGTCGTAGAGTGCAGGGTGTTTCAATCGCAGACTCAGTTCATCGCAGGAGAAAGAGACCGAATTCACGGGAAACCAATGGTACGTCGTCGATGAGAGCTCTGACAGCCGTAAATAAAACAACAACAAAACCCAACCTGAAGAAGGCGTGAACAACAGAAGAGCGCAAAAACTGCCGGTTGAAGTCCGAAAGGAGTCCGCTGTCCTCGGCGATCGCGGGTCACGTGTCGTCCTGCGAAGCTCCGCAAGCTTTCGCCGCATGGAGACGCGACAAACCCAACGAAGAGTGAATGTTGGACTCTGACCTTTAATCACTATCATCAAGTCGAATTTTTACCCAGGGAAAGGACAATAAAGACTCTCTATTGCTCCTACCATTTTGACGAAAGTTCCCAACTCTGGTCGTTTGTTCCATCTCCCCGCGCCGTCGACAGTCCAAGCTTTTCCAGGCGCCATCTTCTACTCGTCTTACGATTGCGACCCGTCCTTCCTGCATCGATACGAAGCGATATAGAGTGGTATTATGGTTGCTCAGTGAGCCCGGACATGACGGTGGATGGTTCGCGCAGCGCTCACAGCGCAGTCTACGACTGAGTATCTTGCGCGATGCCAGGCGTCGTTGAGACATCAGCCGGGCCCATCTGGCCAGGGTTGGGCTACTCCATCGCACACCAGAAAGTTGAACTGGAGGTAGATTTCGCAAATCGAAGTCTCAAGGGCAAGACAGAGATTACCATCCACCCGCACTATAAGGATTTGAGAGTTATTGGGTTGAACTTTCGTCAAGGAGAGGTGAAAAGGTTGACAGTCAACGGAAAGACGCCCGCGATCAAACATACGGATCCCTATGACTCGCTCCAACTGTACGGCTCTCACTACCACGGACGCCTGACGTCTAAGATAGATGAGCTCTTGCATACTCCGCCGCAGCCCGACCTGCTCGTTAGCATCCCGAAGAATGTCCGCATCGACGAGCTTGATCCCTTTTCGATCGAAGCGCAAAACCAGATGGCCCTAAGGGCAACTGGTGCCTCCGACGACCAAGAAGGACCTTTAAGCTCAAAGGCTGCCGAAACAGTGCTTCCGAGATTTACAGCTCTGACTGTCTATGTGGAATTCGTGATCGACCAAATACGAGATGGTTTGCAGTTTGTGGGCGTGGGGAATGGTGACAGGCGCTATCCGCACGCGTATACGACCAACCCGTTAGGCTATGGTATTGGATGCCCTCTTTTTCCGTGCGTTGATGATCCATCCGCTCGCTGCACGTGGGAATTTTCGATCAAGTGTCCGTGCTCTCTTGGCGATATGTTCGATCGTAAAAATCGGGATCAGTCAACAGCAACCACTACTGGCCGATCGAGAACTGCGTCTGGAAACGGTCGATATATCTCTCCTGATGATGAAGCTCTGGATCTGACGGTGGTTTGCTCCGGAGACCTGACTGATGAGATTGTCGACCCGAAAGATCCAAGCAAGAAAACGGTTTCTTTCGCATGCTATTCCTCGCTTTCTGCTCAGCAGGTTGGATTTGCAGTCGGCCCCTTCGAGTGTGTAGACCTCTCTGGTTTTCGTGAAAGCGACCAAGATGAGCGGCTTATTCAGGCCTCTACTCCGGTGCATGCGTTTTGCCTGCCAGGAAGGTCAGACGAAGTTAGGAATACATGTTTCCCACTGCCAAGAGCTATTGACTACTTCTCAATCAATTGCGGCTCTTACCCGTTTTCGAGCTACAAGATGGTCTTTGTGGATGATTCGCCTGAGGCTACTTTTCCAACAGCGTACTTATCCATTTGTAGCAGCCATCTGCTCTTCCCTGAGGAGGTAATCGACACGATACACGATACTACAAGAACACTAGTCTATGCTTTATCTTGCCAATGGACCGGCGTTAATCTTATTCCTAAAGAGCCTGCTGATGCCTGGGTCACGATCGGAATGGCATGGTATATAACAGACATCTTCATGAAAACTCTTTGCGGAAATAACGAATACCGATTCCGATTAAAGCAAATGTCGGATAGAGTCTGCGAGATGGATTATGAACGACCATCTCTCTATGACATGGGCAACATTTTGAAGCTGGATCCTTCTGAAGTCGAATTCATCGCCCTCAAAGCTCCTCTGATTTTGTTCATTCTCGACCGTCGTCTTACCAAGGCCAGTGGAAAAGCCACCATGGCCCGTATTGTTTCTCGACTCTTTATATCTGCTCGAGCGGGTGATATCCCTAATGGCGCCATCACCAGCGCTTATTTTCAGAAGACATGCGAGAAGCTCGGACATGCGAAACTAGATCCATTCTTCCTGCAATGGGTGTACGGCGCCGGTTGCCCGCGCTTTCAGGCTACGCAAAGGTTCAATAAAAAGAAATTGGTCGTCGAAATGATGATTAAACAAGTGCAATCGGAGCAGCCGACCACACGTGATTTGTCAAAGGACACATTCATGCGTGACGTGAAAGAAGAGATCCGTCAGGTGTACGCTGGTACTGTGCAACCTGTTTTCACAGGCTCCATGACGATCCGTATTCACGAAGCCGATGGAACACCTTACGAACACATAGTTGAAATAAAGGAGGGTGTTACAAAATTCGAGATTCCGTATAACACGAAATACAAGCGCTTAAAAAGGAATAAGCGACAAAAAGAACGTGCTGCCGCTGCGACAGGGACAGACCCCAGTGTGGAAACCCAGGAGGATGTTCTCCTTTACTGCCTGGGCGATGTCCTACAATCAGAGGATGAGGTGCAGGACTGGAGGTTGGCTGACTGGAGCAAGGAGGATGAGGAACGAATGGGCCAGGAATCATACGAATGGATTCGCATGGATGCGGATTTCGAGTGGATCTGCAAGCTTTCCTTGGTGATGCCGGGTTACATGTATCTCTCCCAGCTTCAGCAAGATCGAGATGTCATAGCTCAGTTGGAGGTTAGTCGTTCCGGTGTCTTTCTCATGGTTGGTATAACTAACCATGAACCAGTCCCTCCAGTACATGGCGGCGCAGAAAGAGCATCCGCTGATATCGACAATATTTGTTCGAACATTGATGGATCGCAGATACTTCTACGGGATACGTGCATCAGCAGCTCGGGCTTTGGTGAAACATGCCAAGGAGGAAATTAATTGGTTGGGGTTGTACCATTTGGAGAGAGCATTCCAGGAAATGTTCTGCCTTCCAGGGTCACCCATGACCCGTTCCAACGACTTTTCTGACCGTGCTGCATACATTCTGCAGTTGGTCATACCTGAAGCCATATCCAAGGTGCGCGACAATGGTGGCCGAACCCCGATGAGAGTGAAGCGCTTCCTTTTTGAGAAGCTGAAGTTCAATGATAATTCGAACAACGAGGTAAGCCGCTTTGGAAGCTCGCCATTATCAATCCTGACATCGAACAGTATTCGGACAACTTCTATGTTGCGACATTAATGCGGTCGTTATGTGACGCGATGCTGGGGAGGACTGAGGTCCCTCAAGACAATTTCGATGACTTTGACATGGAACGAGTTCTCGAGACACAAGCTGAAGAGCAACTGGAACAGGACGCTATTGCTGAAATCGATCGATACCGACGGATGGACGAATGGTCCAGCTCATACCAGAACGTCTATTCGCGAGCAGCATTACGGTGTCAGAGGCAACTCATGCAAGCCAACCTATTAGAGTTTGATTATATGCAGTTCCTACCATACACTCGTGCCGGAACCTACGATCTACTCCGCTTGGACGCTTTTGAGTGTCTCGTCGATATGGACATTTTCGGCAGTATTGAACTTTTGAAATGGTTCGTTTTCACAATGTCAAGCGATTCTTCCGCCTGGCTTCGGCGTCGACTGCATAACGCCTTCGGCAGAGCTCTTGCTCCGGTTGCGTTTGGCCGTGGACCGGCCAATGAAGCACCCGCTCAGAATGATGGCTTGATTATTGAGCAAGAATCCAGTACGGAAGTTCGTCAAGCAGATCTTGCACGACGTCAGACCGTGCCCGGCGCTATGGAGGGCCTCAGGACTGAGCTCTCTGGTGATCAGGTCTTGAAGGATTCTCTTTGGGCTGCCTGCAATTCGTCATGTATTGGGTTACTCGAACTCTCTGAGTTCACGGACCTCTGTCGGGTCTTGTACGAACCGATCACGTCCCTGAGGGTTTCACTCAGATACCCACGGTACTGGAAAGTCAGGAATCTCGGAAAGGTAAGCCACGACAATCATCATTATCAAGAACTATTCCATGTGTACTAACGCATCCTCACAGGGACGCTTGCACTTTTACAAATCAGACCGTGTTAGAACAACCCTCACAAAAGACGCCGCAGCCGCCTCCACAAAACGCAAGCGAGAGGACCAGGGAATGCCACCTCCCGGCCCTCGCATTACATTCAAGCAATCCAAAGTTGGCTCGGGGACCCCATCCGCGACCTCCATGTCAACCTCACAACCCAAACCGAAATTGCACATCCCCAAGGTGTCCTCTTCTCCTGCTCCAGCTACACCGGGCACACCGTCAACCCCGGCCACCACTCCAGGCGGCGGGCTGAAGTTGAAGCTGAAAATCGGGCAAAAGCCGAAATAATTAATCCGAGTCCCAACTGCCGTTTTGTTTCCTTTCATGTCTGTATCTTATATTTGGTCGTTTTTTTTTTTTTTTTGCCTTTTTTATTCTTTCATATCATGACGGTAGACGGTGGGATTTCTAAATGGTGGAGTGGGAATGAATTATAATTTTCGAGTTATTCTTGACATTCATAGCTCTTGTTCTGGCGTTTGCTTTTATTCTGCATTTGGTTTCCAGGCTCATTTTCCGCTGATGCAATCAATATCCTTTGCGCTTCATGTCTTGCATCGCCAAATAATCAAAACCATTCTCGAAGCGAACCGTGGCCTTAAGGGGCAAAGGCGACGCTCTCTATGTGAGCCTTTATTCTTCCCGTAAGACAGGTACTGAAACTAAGTAAAATATTTTGATCGTCCCATTATGAGCAAGCAACCCGTGAACTCCTTATTGCTTTAAAACAACCCTCGCCAGGAGAAAAAAATTGAAAAGGTATAAGAACTCGAATAGCGTCCATCCTCTAACCGTGCTGGTGTGCGTGTTTATTTCTCGCTTATCCGTTCCAGGGCCTCGAGCATAACGATGGAGTTACCGCGGATGACCTGTAATCCTTAGCAACATTTCGGAATCCATAGGGTACTTTATCCTTACCACCATGCCGGCTGCGACCTTCTCACCACCCGGCTTCTCCTCGAAAGCCTCGTCCAGGACAAGGTTCATGAAGACCTGACACCCGATATCAGTTCTCAGCTCATAAATATAGCTCGACCCTGTGCACTCATCCCATATCCCGCAAGCGATAGATCGAGGATAGGAGCATCCGAGCAATAGAAGATTTGTTTCACGTACATCATAACCTCTGAGAACGCCAATGACTTTGCGGTCGCCGTTAAGTTGGCAGAATACCCGCTTTTCCATGTACTAATCGCACGCCAAACAGTCAGCTCTCTCCTATCAACTGGGAATGGTAGAGTTGCGACATACCTTCTTCAATTCTGGCTGAGCTTGAGGCATCTTGACTAGCCGGTGCTGAATATAATCGGGTTGCTGTTTCTTGTCGCGCCGCGGACTTTGAGACGTGCGGTGGAATAAGCTGGGTCGGAGAAAGGATGTTCCCGCAAGCTCCAAAAACGCGGAGCTTCGGTGACGACAGAGGTTGGGATTGCTACTCTTTTGTGTTGTTATTTGTGATAGTTCTCATTGAGCTGCTCTTTTATTTTATGTTCACTATGAGCTCTACGTTTGCGAACCGGAGGAAGCCTCGCAAGATTGGCGGCGATGATGAAGAACACGATGAAGGTGGCGGACAAGGTTGGTTGATTTCTAGAAACTAATATGAGGAAGATATTGAGCTAGAGCTAATGGAATATACAATCAGAACCAGTTGTTAAGCGACCGATGCATCCCAAAATGAAGCAAAAGCCGAAATTGCGCCTATCTTTCGGTCCCGGAGGGACATCGATGAACGACGATGCCGAACAAGAAAGCGAGGTCATATTGCCTAAACGGTCCGGTTTGGGAAGACGAGCAGTCGAGAAAAGTGCGGTACAGCGAGGTCTTGCATCGTCTGGGTTATCTGATAAAGTTCAATTCAAAGTCGGATTGGAACAGGAGAGGCCAAGCTACAGTGAGGATTACTTGAAGGAACTCCGGGATTCGCAGCCTGCGACGCCGAAGAACATGACAGAAAAGGAGAAGGAAAGTACGGTTGATGTGGCTGCAAAATTTGGAGAGGTCATGAAGGTGACAGCGCCATCGGCCATTCCCAGCGAAGCGGAGATCAGGGAGAAGAAGGAAAGGCGCGCGCGGCTGGCCAAGGAACACGGTTATGGGGCGAAAGAGGAAGATTATATTGCATTAGACGACGCTGCGCAGGTCGATGAGTGGGATCCAGAGAGCTTAGCAGAGGAGAGGGACACCCGGTTGCTCAGGGACGACGAAGACTTCGCGGAAGGTTTCGATGAATTCGTGGAGGACGGCCGAATCTCTCTTGGACGGAAAGCAGAGCGCGAGCAGAAGCGGAAACAACGTGAAGAAATGAGGGAACTGATCAACGAAGCTGAGGTACCTTCCGACGAGGACGATTCGGATCTGGAGGAAAAGGCCGCCTACGAGGCCCATCAGACAAGAGCCGCGATGGGTAATGGAGGACGTGATCGAGTAGATCGACCAAGGACTCCACCCAAGATGGCTGCACTTCCGCGTCTCTCGAACAGCATGGATCGTTTCCGCGCCAATCTTGCTGTAATGGAGAAGTCAAGATCACAGATGATCAACCGCATGGAAGATTTGAGGAAGGAGAAAGCAGATATAGCTGCACGAGAAGTGGAAATCCAGGCTCTAATCAAGGAGGCCGGGGACAACTATGAGAAACTCAGGTTGGAAGCTGGACTCACACCCGATGAAACGTCTGAGATGCAAAATTCGCGAGGACTAGAGACTATCGGTGCCCCAATGGCAATAACTGCAGGCAATTCTGAAAGCGAATCTTGAACGGTTGATGGGTTCTCCGTCCATCGCAGTTGCCTCCTGGTTCTCGACTTAGCTCTTTCCCTGTTGGGACTGCGGGTTTCGGCCGGGGCTACAAGAACATTTTCATGACCTTCAGCAACAATTAATCGCAGAAACCAAGTGTCTTTATATGATACCCCAATGAACTGATCTTACTTTTTTGACTTCCTGGGTTCCTCTTAATATGCCCGGGTCACCATTTTTTTCTCTTTCTCGGAAGCCCCGGCGTAGAACTACGCACAAAGATCATACGAAAAGGTGCGTCATGAAGGCATATTGAAAGATACTTCACATACTTATTGAATCCAAAGACAGCAGTACGGCCTGGGCTGGTTCGAGAGCCCAATTGACGAAAAAGGACAACTATATCGACATTCCGACGCCACTCCAATCGAACTATTCTTTGACTTGTTCTTCGTCGCGAATCTATCGACCTTTACTGCTACGCACGAAATCAACAATGTGGAGGGTACGTGGTCGCTATACTGGAACAATCACTTACCAACGGAAAGTTCTAACTGGAAGGCCAGCTTTAGGGGCATATATCGGTTTTCTCGGAGTGATCTGGTTTACCTGGCTCCAAGTGACGCTATTCGACGTACGGTTTGCGCGAGATTCGGTCTTTGAACGAGTTTGCAAAGCGGCCCAATTGGCTGTCATGGTCGGATTTGCTTCGGCCGGGACACGGTTTACAACCCGAGTTCAGGATGATAACGTCTGGGCATTTCAGTCACTGAGCCTGCTGTTGGCCGGAAGTCGAACGCTATTGGCGATACAGTATACCTTCAACAGTCGTTTTTTTCGTGGGAGGATGGAGGATACTGCCAAAGGCATGAAGCATATCGTCGCAATTCTTGGACTTTCCAGCGTTGTCTATCTCGGAGTAAGCCTATTACCACCCTATCGGGGGATACCATGCTCATATCGCAAACCGTTTGCAGCTGTTCTTTGCCTTCAAGGTACGAAACGGACCACAGACCTACATATGGACCGTTTGGTTTGTGCTATTTGGGCTCGAGATGTGGATGGTGATGGGGATATCCGGCGCCACTCCCCGTATAGGTCTCCAAGACACACATCTCAACGTGCGAATGGGACTCCTTACCTTGATCATCATTGGCGAAGGCGTCATAACCATCACCAGAATTGTGAATAAGACAGTACGGCCTGGCGGTTGGACCAAGTGGTCGTTTGTCCACATTTTGGGTGTCACTAGCAATGTTGTATGTCTCGGATGACCCTCCCGCTGGATAACTTTCATACTGATGTCTCTTATTTTTAGTACGTTTTATGGCAGGCATATTTCGATGTTACACCACGAGATGCCCTTGGAAAGATCACACAGCAACTGTGGGCGCAGCTTCACTATCCCTTTCACGTGGTGCTGATCCTCCTGCTTGAGGGAGCGGGTATTCTTGCTTTGACGCTGGATATAACGTTGAAAATCACTTACCTGACGGAGACGATCCTGTTCGCCTGCGAGGAACCGCGACCCAACGCCGAACGAGCCATTAAGCTTCTTCGGAGTACTATTGCCGATATGGAAATCGATTACAATCGCGGGGCCATTAAAGAGAAAGCGGTGATTTCGGCCATTTTGGAGGATCTACCAAACCGGCCGTTGTGTCCAAACAGTGCTGCTGTGGCTCTCTACTCTCTGACGGATGATCGGATCGACGATCTTGTGGGAAATGTCACGGCGGCCCTGTTCTCCAGTATGGGGCTTAATCCAGCTGAGGGGACGGATATCAGTCAGCTGAACAATGCTCAACTCCTACGGATGTATATGGAATTGCTGGGATTTGTGTATGTGTACTACTTTATCGTTGCTTCGTTGGCAATGTTTCTCTTTGCGGCTTTTGTGCTCCTAGCTCGCCGCCACACTCGCAAGGCGTATGTCGCAGTTGGAGTTGCTGTCCGCATTGTCTTGGCCATTTTCCTTTGCGGATTGATTTTCTTTGCGAGCGATTTCCGATTGGCATACTCCTTTATGACGTCTCCGACCATACTCTACGCTTTTACATTTGTTTTGTTGTTCGGTATGTTTCGTCTGCGATGTTACTTCATCCAATGGTTTTAACAGATTGTAGTACTTTTGGTCGATCGACTGCTGGATTACTTGAGTAGTAAGGAGGCAATGGGCCGGCGGATGCAACTGGGTGAAGGGGGGAGTGAAGGGGAATCTGGACGGGAGGCGACACTGATACCGGCGACGTCCGGAGGGGTGGTCATTGATTCTCGATCACCGTCCTGTTCAGCGTCAGTGAGAGCACAGATTAGTGGACGGCAGGATCAATTAAGTCCAGAAGCACCTGCTTGAAGTGACATATCAATCTAGGGTCATGTTAATGATTCGCAAAGGATTGAAACTATAAGTATCTAGACTGGTGGCCAAGCTTCTAGAGCCTTTCAATTGATATATTTGTATACAGAGACAGCAACAGAAAACAATAAAGCGGGATTTGGCTTCTGACAAACGTACCTTTCCAGAATGACGGATCACTTCCAGCGTCCAATGTTACTTTTCTTTTTACGGACTGAAGAATTGACCGTTTCGTTTTCAATTGTCTGGAACCGGAAGCCGGTCACTGGCTTCCCGTGCGCCGCTTCTGATGCAAACCAGTTGAAGCGGCTCGTGGCAGATAACGAGAGAATATCTGATCATGTACAACCAGTTCAAACCGAAACCTACACCAATTCGGGGATATTGAATAATGCGATCGCGCCATACGCCCTGTCCCCTCTGTACATACAGCCGTACTTACTGCAGTGCAGGATTTCCGAATGCATGTACAAGTACATGGTTGAGAAGAATATACATCATCCGGGCATGGATTTGATATTGACCCAACGTGCTATTGGCTCGTTTTATGTTTTATTTTCCTTTTTCCGATGTATCGCCTTCCAATTCCTTTGTGGTGCAAGCAGGTAGCCTTCGGGGGAAGGGATCCGTGGATGGGATAATATGCCTGATTGCTTGATAGATGCAGGAGGTAAACATCCTGGTCTATGCAGATATTATTATAGATATTATTATGTGGTTCCGGGTTGAGTTGGCAGGAAGCGAAATCTGTATGTAGAATGCACTGAGGATTAGGATGCAGATACGCAGTGTGTATACGGATGGAGTATGGAGGACCTGTCAACGTTGACTCTGCGATACTACACGGGGTACTGAGGAGTTTCAACGACCAGCACATGCATGAACCTGCAAGATGACCAGTCAACTGAGAGGAAAACAAATCACTTCATAGAGAAACGAGGGTAGAAATTAGCACAACGGCTCTGATTTTTCCGGAAAAGCCCGAGTCGAATGGAATTCTCCGACAAACGTCTGTCAATAAAACATAAGCTCGGAGTTTAAAATAATTTATTTATAATATTCTTTGACTACTAAAGTAGAGACAATAACCAACAGAAGGGAACAGAAAGAGACCAAACAAAAAAAGTAAATATGGCGGTAAATGCAGCCACCCCGAATAGGCCATTTAAGGAACAAAGCCCTACTTGTGTACATGCATATTATCGGGGCTCCACCAGCGTCTGTCGCTATCCGATGGCCACAATTTGTTTTTTTCTTTTTTTATTTCTGTCTCATCGGGGGGCTTTTTCTCCGTTTCGCCATTATATATGATTTTTCTATGGTTTTGATTGTTTTATTTTGTCTCAGTACTTCTAGACTAGGAAATACGTGCATATCTCCCGACACCCGCGGTGAATCGTCGTTCATCGTTCTCTTCACTGCCAAGAGTTGATCAACACTTCCAGATTTCCGGTAGATTTTCTTTTTATCATTTCCACAGGGTAGAAGGCAGACAGACAGGTCGCCGCCAGATACATAGACCAACACACAGACGACACAAGAAACACGATGCGACTTGTCAATTGATCAGCCACCGATACAGTATCCAACTAAAGCACAGTAGATCCCGTCGCTTCAATCAGTCATTCCGGTTCCCGGTAGAAGTCCCTGTTCCTTTTTTGCGTAGAGAGAGAGAAAATATGGTGATGTTAGGGGGTTAGAGTATCTGCTTCGACGGGCCCCAGATCTTTAGTTCCGTCGAGAAGTCCCTTGTCTGTTTCCAGACTTCCCCGGGTCAATATTGTTCGGGATTTGGTATGGAACGAGGGGGATCTACTTCCGTTCGATAGTTTAGGGTTCTGTCTGTTCCTTGACTCGAGGGGATCTGAGCTTTGATATATATGTATAGGAGAGGAGAGGTATTGGGTGATCACCCGGGGTTATGACAGAGTGATAAAATAAAAGGCACCGCCGACTCTGTAGAGAACACCCATTTCTCCATCTCTATCATCTCCAACTCTAACATTCTTTCTTTTCTTTTGCTTTCTAGTTAGCGGTGCATCCCTTCAGTCATTCCCATCCTTACCTACATTGCATTTGAATCAGATCTTTCTCGTCCACTCACAACCAATCCTCCATCAGCAACCGTAACCAACAAAAACGGTCGCAGCCAAAGTCTCACTCAACCATCCGAACCAACAGGTGAAACACCTCCATCTGCATCTGCCATTTCGTCAAGTTTTAGAATAGAATGCTGACAACCCAAAACATGCAGGTCAGCCGTTAAGCTTGACAGCAACGTGCAGTGAAGACCCGGGAATCGGCAGAATTTCAACGACGGAGATCGATCAGCAAAGACATCTTGTATACAATTCATTGATCAAGAGCGGTGAGGTCGCTTGCCTATATCAGGTTCATTCGTCTTCACTTTTCTGTTTACTTGACAACCTCCTCATCGCGTCACTGATTTCTGACTTTCATCAACAGCCAACCTTTCCATCAATCAACATGTCCAACGGGCAGACAACATCAATCGAACAGGACCAGATTCAATACTGGCCTGAATCGTTCTCCATCCACCAGAATCAGCAGAAGTTTCCTTCTTCGCCTCTTCCAAATGAGAATACCCTCGCCCACCCTGTGCCAAGGTCGTTGTACTTGGCCAATAGCAACTTTTCTTCCTTCGAAGAGTCGGCCTATCCAAAGCGCGAGGGCTCTTCCCCTTTGACGCCTTTGACGGGTAAGTCTTTATATCCTGTCTTTAGACCATGTTTATACTAACGACACTCAGGCTCAAGTCACAGCGCAGAGGATCTGAGCTTCTTGCACGCACAAAGCTCCCCCAATAGCTCCGTAACGACGTTTGATGAGCCTTGCTTTACACCAATGTCAAGCACATTCGGCACCATGAATCCTGCCTCGTGGTCTTCATCATCGTTATCCTCAGCTTCGTCGACCTCTTCCTCTTCTTCGGCGCAGCACTACCATCAACAGACAGATGCAGCAACAATGGGAACCTGGCCCAATGTCCCTTACTACCTACCACCATCCAATCAGTGCTTGCTTCCAACTATCGACACAACGTGGGAAGTGGCCCAGCCTACAAACGAGGAAATGATGATGTTCAACGGACTTCCGTGGCTGGATTTCAACACGGACGAGGCTCCCGCGTTCTTTACCAGTCCAGTACCTGAGATTACCGAGCATAAAGCGTCCACCTACCCTTCATTCACTCACCAGCACCAGAACATTCAACCTCAATCACTTCAGCCCCAACTCCAATCTCAGTTCTACACCACGACCCCAGCTACTACCATCCCAGTTGCACCCCGAGCAGCCGCACCAACTCCTTCTAACACCCGCAATGCGTTCTTAATAGACTGCAAGCGGCATGGATTGTCCTACAAGGACATCAAGCGACTTGGTGGTTTCAAAGAGGCAGAGTCAACCCTGCGGGGACGTTTCCGTACTTTGACGAAAACGAAGGAACAACGTGTCCGTAAACCGCAGTGGGAGGAGAGAGATGTACGTTTATTTTCCCCGGTATACTAAACTGAGCTGTTGACTAACATGTGCTAAAGGTCCGCTTGCTTTGCGAAGCCGTCCACGTCCTCTCTTCTGAAAGGGAGCGTCACACATACCGGCGGAGTTTCAAGCAGAACTCTCTCTGTCGAGGACAAGGGTGTGGCTGTACTGCTCGCTGCCATACTACAGGTGAAAGCACAGACAGTGGAGTGCCGAAGGTGTCGTGGAAGAAAGTGGCAGGGTACATCTGGCTGCATGGTGGCTCGTATCATTTTGGCAATGCCACATGCAAGAAGAAGTGGGCAGAACTCCACAAAATTAACTTGAAATGACTACGATCATTCTTGTGATTGTGAGCGGATATTTCCTTTGTTCAGGGGGTTAGCTGGCGTTTGTCCCTTTAACATGTTTGGGCGGGTCACTCTTCACAGATAGATAAAAGTAATAATAAGTCTATGTATCTACACCACACCAATATAAATATACCTAATTCAACCTTAAACTCTGGTACATCTACAACGAAACCCTCCCCCCAACCGGAAACCCAGCCTTCCCCAGCACACCCGCCAACACATCCGGACTCCTCTTCAGCTCTTCCCACTCCTCCTCCATCTTAACCATCAACGTACCCCCCAAAACCGTCCCATTCAGCGCAATGACCCCCGGTTCAACAACACCCTCCCCCTTCGCTTCTTCCTTCCTTTGTATAGGAATCGTAACATTCTCACTCCGTCGTGGACAGATCATCATCTCTGTTTCGGTCATCGCAAGGTTATGGCTGATAGCTGCAGGGCCGTGGTCTCGTATACTTAAATCAGCGGGGTTCTCGGAGCCTTCGATAACAGCGGAGACAGCAACTTTGTAGAGCGAGATATATATAGAATGCAACGTCTCCGCAGACGGATTGGTCGGGATTGGCAGCGCGAAGTGCGCGAATGGCAACCGGTCATCTGTCAAATACCCCTCCTTTGACTGAGACTGACTCCGACAACGCTCAGCAACAACATCAATCAAAGGACTCCATCCCTCAACACCCACCCCCTCATACGTCTGCCTCATATCCTCCACCGGCAGAAACTGTATATGCCGATGCGGTTGACTCGCACCGCTTTCCGGACCTGAATTGAAAAACGCGAATAACCTCCCCTCATTCCTCTCCCCATTATCACCATTATCATCCTTCTTCCAAGCCTTTATACAAGCATAGCAAGCCTCCAAATCCCTCTTCTCCAACAAATCCGTCTGACTCTTCCACTCCCTTGTCGCGAGGATGAAATGGTTCCTGATGATCGGGAATTTATTCAACACGACCCAATATCCTTGATCCCCATTATCCGAGCCAGGTGTCTGCGCAACAAGTAACTCCGGCGAGGGATTATCGAACGGATCGGGCTTCTTGCCCTGTCGTTGTGCTTCGGTTTGAGCGGAGTCGGCGGGTTTGGGGAGGGCGGAGGGCTTTTTGGCGAGGGAGGGGCAGTAGCGCAGTTGGTACTATACATTTATCCCGTGGTTGCGTCAGCGGATGTGTTCCATTTTGGTTTCTTTATGAGTGACAGGAGGGCAGGTGAAGGCGTACCGATATCCCAGAAGTCTGGATGGTGGTGACTTGGGTCGGGGAGAAGATGAGATGGCCGCCTTCCTTGGCTGCAGCGAAGCGTTTGGCGACGACGGTGGAGAGGGGTTCTGAGAGGGCTAGTCGCATGTTGGATGTTGACTTATGTATATACTTCAATGGATGGGAAATTGAGGTGTGTACAAGTAGCGTGAGGTTGGGACAAGGTTGTGGAGGGGAATGCGGGGCATGTGATAATTCCATGGCACGAGGTGAAGTAACTGTCAAAGTATAGGTTAACCCAATTCTACATATTCCTGCAGATACTATACTACTACTCAAAAAATCATGTATAAGCAAATGATAAGACTTTTCATTATTCGGACCGGATTTTTTTTTCCTTGTATTTTCCTTGAGATCACCAACGCCAAAAACCCCGACATATGAATTAACTATTTTCTCACAAGCAAAAACTCAGTGGTATCAATTTCCAAATAGAACAAACACACAGGCCACTCATAATACAAGATGCAAGTTTGACGTAATTCGATGCAACAAATGAAAGAACAAATGAGAAAAGACAAAAGGAAAAGAATCAGGTTCTCATCAACTCGTCCAAATCAACCTCGTCTGAAGATTGACTGAGTCCAGGCAAGGGCATCATCGGTTGCCCGATCAGTCGCGTGGAAGGGCCATCGGTCCACTCCCCCCGCTCCTCAGCAGTAGCACTGAAGACGCCCTCAGCGCGCTTCATGGTCTCAATGTCGAGGTCGGTGATGTATGCGTCGCGGTTGGTGCCGTCGCCTGCTCCGCCAGGGAGCTTGACGCGGACCTCGAACTCGTTGTCGAGCATCATTTCATCTTTCCACAGGCGGCGCGGACCATCAAAAACGCAGAGAACGCGCTTTTTCGTCTTCATGCTGCTCGCCGGACACCCCCAGGACTGAGGGTAGAAGTTCCGGTTATTCCGCCGCCGCGACACCATTGGGCGAAGCTTGCTGCTGTTGCCGTTGTTATTTTGTGTCGAGTGCTTGGTGATGGCGTTCTTTCCCAGGATGGGACGCGAGCTGGTGTTGCCTTTTGTGGACTTGATGCTGCCCTTGCCCGACTTTTGGTTCGAGGGAGAATCATTGAAGTCAGATTGAGAACCAGTACCAGCCGTGTTGTCAGTCAACTTATGCTTCTCCATGGTCTTTTTTACCTCCTCGTCCGAGTCCACTTCCGCCAACAGTTTCTGGTTGATGGCTTCGCTGGGCTCTTCCTGTTGCACCACGCGGAGCACACAGTCGTCCAAGTGCTCATAGAAGTCCTGCGGGTTATTGAAAGTACCCGAGCATGTCGAGCATTTGCCAGTGGAGTCACTGCTGTACGCCATGGTATTCTTCGAGTTCGAGTTCTTCTTCCGGCAGTTGGGAGGAGTCTGTTCGACACCATGCACAGAGGTCAAATGACGTTTGAAGACATCGGCCCGGTTGAAACTCTTCTCCACGGGAGACCCTGATCCTGGGCAGAACCCGCAGACCATGGTGCCCTTGTAGTGGGTAAGGGTGTGACGGTTTTTGTCGTACCTGCGAGCGAAACCTTTGGTGTGGTACTCGCAGTTGACAATCGGGCACTTCTCGGGTCTCTCAGCCTGATGCGTGAGCATGTGGGCCTTCAAATCTTTGAAGGGCCGACCGCACTCTGGATGAGGACACCGCCCCTTGGTTTCACCGTCAACACTACTGGCAGAAGGGCTACGGCGAGAGCCGCGGCTGTGGGTGGAAGAGGCAGAGGATCGTCGGTTGTACATGGGCTGATAAGGGGGATTGCCAGACAGCGTGGCTTGTGGTGAAAGGGGCTGTTTCGACTCCTTTGTCTCGTTGTTCTCGAGACCCTCCAGGGTAGGGAGAGGAGATGCCTCTGGTGATTGTTGTGCAAAGACAGATTGACCCATGGCGTAGCTGGGTTGCTCGGGATAGGTGACAGGCGATGATCCATTAGGTTGTTGAGGAATAGGCTGGATCCAGGAAGGGTCTGCTAATCATTAGCAAAGTCTATCATTTCCAATACGTGGCAGGGAAACTAACCGACAAAGTTATCTGGGCCCTTCTTTTGAAAGTAGGCGTCTGCGTCCAAGGTGTTGATCATCTGGTCGCTGGGAAACAAATCACCTATAGCACCTGCAAGACTAAGTTCGTGATTTGTATCCATCCAGCCTTCCTGGATGCCTTGTGTGGCAGAGTACGGCGAACCAATAGCAGAAGAGGATGTACTAGCAATTGATGGAGCTGAAGCACTAGACAGAGAAGGCCGAGGCTCCGGGGCCTGGGTAGTAGCAGCCGGAGGCGAACCAGGAAGAGAAGGGAATCCTGGCTTCTGAATGTCCTCTGAATATAATGGTGGCTCGTAGTATGATTGTGTTACTCTTGTTGTGTCGTTGTTCTGTCCGAATCCACTCAGGCTGTCCATAGGAAAGGTGAAGAGGTCGACCATCGAAGGGTCCATCGTAGGGTTCTGGAAGTACGGGACTTCCTGTTGTCTCGAGGGCATGACCGCCAACATGGTGCAGGTTATAAGGGTATCTGTTGGTGATGCGTTTGGGTGCAGGATGTGAGGGAGAGAAGGCAACGGAGAGGAAGCGGTGCGAATCGCAGTCCTACAGCAAGCAAGGTATGTCAGTTTTGCTGTCTTTTATAGTAATGGATATGACAGAATGGTGCATACCACTTCTCCAATTGGCCGTGAGATAAGGTTCCGTCAAATCGCGGGCCGTCAAAAGGGCGCGGAACGTGCCAGAGCCTTGGATATTCGGTATATATAGAAGGTGTAGGTGCAGCAAGGGATCGGGTGCAGCAGGAATGTCAGAGACTCTAAATCGAGGAATTGGCGTAGATGGCAGGTAATAGAGTATTCCAAATGACAACACAAAGGCAACGAAGCTATCTGATTTGGAATTCGGAGGAAATGAGGGACAGGACTAAGAAAGAGGAGGGACAGAGACACAATTGATGAGGTTATCCTCTAATCAGGAATAGAAGAAGTATGCAAGGACGGAGAATTAGGCGGTTAGGAAGACAGGAATGCAATGATATGTGAGTGAGAAAAGAAAGATACAGAGAGGAAGACGAGGAGGTTATAAAGAGAGGTGAGAAGTGGAGGAGGGAAGCAGGATTAAATGATGCCCACGACCTACTCTTTTCGGGCGGGTGTTGGTATTGTATTTGTATGGGATCTGGAACTTTGTGACGGGCGCCGGAGCCTGATTCAAAGCCACTCTTATCCAGTCTGCTGGAGGCCAATCAGAAGGGATTTTCAATGCGGATTCGGTGCCGACCGTGTCCATTTCTTTATTTTTATTTTTATTTGAATTAGTGTATGTATGCACGTCCGTACGGTATCGTAATGATGGACCTTGTGTAAGATTAAAAAGAAAAAAAAAAAGGCCACCCCACAGGCTAACCCAAAATGAACAAGGGATGTGGAGATGCCGGAGGAGCAGGGACAGGGCAGTGAACGCCATCTACCATGACAGTGTCCGGTATTCTACGAATAAACATGGAAAGGAATCAAATGTAACCACCCTTATTACATCCATTGACGCAATATCACAACTATATTCGAGAATGATATACATTATTTGTAAAAGTAGCGGGAAAAGGGTGTTCATCGGCTTAGCGGGAAGGTCCCATCACTTCGGTTCTGACAGTGGCTGGCTGAAGAAGCATGGGCCTCAATCGATCCTCACCCAATTCATCATCCCCGTCGTCATTACTCAGTACTAGTGGAGAGTAGTGCACTGTATGTACGTATGCAGTAAATCAAGGCTATGAACTAGACTCAATACGGTAGAGATCTTGAATTCGCTCCGATGGACCGTCCATCCCGAGCAGCTTCACCATGGGCCTGGGTGCCGATCGGAGGGGCATTGGGCCCCACCCTAACCCACTAGGGGTTCCTCTGACCTTTCCCCTTTTCAGCATCCTACATGGCTCCAGCCCACAAGGTACCGGAACTATTGGCGGAGAGGCCGTGACGGATGTGACGGGCCTCAAGGGTGCTCGTGCCAATCAGCGGGTGCAATGACGGGAAGCCCGTGCGACTGTCATATTTACTTTGTGCTTGATTACAGTACCATAGCTCCTTATGCACCAAGCAAGTCAGTCGAGTCAGTCTATTGTCTCACATGACCTTGTTGGTGCTCTGTAAGGATGAATGTTTGTGCAACCAACATTCACCATCCTGATTCAGAGTCCAGCCAACGCCTGTTGTGCAGGTCCATTCCGGTTCAAAAAGTCCGGATATGATATGATCGATCTTCACTATTCCTTCAGATTTCGGGCGAGATATCATCTTGTCAGAGCATTACCTGACAAACATGTGGCTATCCTCTAAGCGACGCTAACAAAACTAGCAGCGAATATCAATCAAGGAGCCTTTGTCAATCTTCACTGACGATTGCCCAAAATCATGACACTTGCATCATACCTTTTCCTCTGCAGCCCCATCGACGTACGGTATTGACGCTGTTCTCCGTTTCGGCAAATCCTTCGCGCGGTGAGAGCATGGACAGCCACAGTTCCGCTGCGCCACAAAAGTAGGCTGTTGTGGATCGCTGTCATCGGTGTCTCCGGCATCCGAGCATTCCCGTGTGGCGCAGTCGTTGTTGTGATGCTGAAAATGTCATATCACGATCAGATCTACCATTCTGGAAAGATATGAACAGAAATGAATTTTTTTTACTGATCGTCTACGTATCATGCGCCTTGACCGAATATCTCTGATTCTAGCCTCACTCACCTCGGTCGCATCGTCTTCACTTTCCCATTTCCTGGCGGTGACGGCTGCTTTGCATTCTTGACGGCCCGGACAACGCTGGTACATATGATATATCAACCAGATAGATACGATATACGTTGGGCCACAATCTTCAGTCAAAATGCGGGCCAACCCCAACCGACTCCGACCCATGTGCTAGTTTACTTGAAAAAAAAAAAAAAAAAACACGGATTACTCTCCTTATCCCTGATACGAGATGTTCAGCTCTCCATGGACTGGACCATCCTATGGGTCTATCAATATGACAGCCGGACCCGCAAAAGGAATATTCTGGATTCCCTCCAGAGTACCGAGATGGACATGTTGAATAGGAGTGTTGAGACAGAATATATTAAACCTCCACAGGCCACCTGTCATTATTTAGATCTACAGGGTACATGATATTGTACTATGTGCGCATCACGGATTACCCCGTATTACTTGTACAAGTACCCCGTACTCTGACATCCAAATACCAATCCCAATCAGGTAGATATGCATGATCGGCCTCTCCGGCGCTACCAGACTGCTTGATAATCCGCTGCATAATATTCATTAGCCGAGGGGGGAAGAATTTATGCTATCGAAATTACATTCTTGGTAGTACTTTTGGCGCTTACGATCATCTTGGCAAATTGACATCCAGATCCCTGTTTCCATGTGCCAACTCGATAGACTCAAAGCCTATCGCGTCCGTTCCATGGAATGAACTGCTCAGATTATTATAAAAACATCCTGGTCAGAACTATATTTATGGAACATGAACTCGACGGGATTACCATCCGGATCGATAATCACATCCCATCACAGACATGATCCAGATCCAATGTAACACTCCATCATCTCGAACCTCCCCAAATCCGAGTTTCCTCATTCGCTGACATCCCATCGATTTCGCCTCTGTGAAACCTGTTCTCCGTGGATCTGTTCATCCTCCTCGCAAAAGCTTTCCACCAGTCATTGCTCGTCGTCCTACTCTATTGCGAACCTCTTGTTGCCTGTCGAAGTCGAATCATTGCTTGGATCTCCACTTCTCTCCTGCGAGGTGTCACACTGTAACCAAGAGTGACATATGCATGTCTGTCGCAGGGCGAGGGTGACGCAGATTCAACCGGAAATAGTCCATCGTTTCCTGGTTTTCGGGGCAGCTTTGTTTGTTGGAATGAGGCGCTGTGGCCGGTTGTGATCGTAAGTTGTTTCCTGATTTGTCGGTTTGCTTACTGTGATGCATATGCTGTCTATTTTGTATGC
Source organism: Aspergillus chevalieri (assembly GCF_016861735.1). Lineage (NCBI taxonomy): Eukaryota > Fungi > Ascomycota > Eurotiomycetes > Eurotiales > Aspergillaceae > Aspergillus > Aspergillus chevalieri. Next base: position 1,717,757 of record NC_057367.1, on the reverse strand, counting down.
AGTATGTTGTGTAATCTGTGCGGGCAGGTTTGTCTGCGTCTTTTTTCGGGCCAGGCTGCATGACGAGCTTGTTGGAATGTTAATTTGTATGTACGAGTATCTGTACTGTTTGGTTGCGCATATGCGCAGGGCTGCAGTTTGAGCTTTGACTAAGATTGAGCTAGTCTGGTGGGATGCGGAGTCGATCCATGACTCGGTTCTGTTTCCAATGTCATTGATAATGTTGGATTACTTTACCACAGTCAATACTAGGACTTGGTCGTAGGTCCAAGCTAAACTGCGAGGTTAGTTCTAATCCATCATGCAATGTTGGTCATTTGTGCAGCAACATAGAGCCTCTACGCCTCGGTATTAATGGCCGGAGGAGCGACTGAGCATTAATGAACGAATAAGGGCTAGGCCCTCTCCGTATTTGAGCTACATAGCTCGGAGCACCGTGCCCACTCCGAAAGATACTTCCTACTCTGCATCAGAGACCGTTAGTAGCAAAGCTCGACTCGAATTGATATTTTTGCCTACACGCGATCCAGCCAGTCATCCCCCAAATACAGAATTAAGCGCCCTGGATCCCCGCACATGTCTTCCCCTCCTCTGCCTCTAGCTAGTAAATCAGGTCACATGGCGTCCCCCTGCATCGACCCTAATGCAGAGCTCATGCGCCACGTAATCGATTCCTGTTTGCTTGCTTGCTTGCCTACAGAGTAGAGTACTGTACTTGCTTGCTCTTAATCACATATTTCCATTCATCAGTTCATAGCTGAACCGTGCTCCTTCCTTCCCGAGGACAAATGGCTCGGCGTGATCTGAATCTGGGGGTGGCAAGTTCTTTCTTTTCCTCGGGAGAGTACCCACATGTCAAGCTCGAAGCGACTGACTCGACAGAGTCACCCTACGAGACCATGACACTTTAGATTGCAGGTAAATTAACATCCCCTCCACCGATTAATAAATGCAAGCTAATCACAAATAGATTATCTTTGCTTTTCTTTTTAATTAACATAAGCATGTTTACCCTGGAGATCGATCAACACGTATCCTTACTCTGATAGGCTACAGAGTATAAACTTTAATCTGGGACCTAAGTGGGTCTTTTTCCCGCCCGGGAATAGCCTCGAACCGATCCAGAGGAAACGAACACCTTTCTCCCGCCATTCATTACGGACTTGTTTTTCCTGAGACGCTCTTTCGACAGAGCTAACCGTAATTTGAGGGGCCACAGTCTCTGTGCTCCATACGCTTTGACCAATGTTAGCGCTTGGATATATTTGAATATGCTCTCCGAAAGCTAATGGCTGGTACCGGTTCATAGTAGGCTCGTACCGAGGAAGGTGTTTGGGATCGATTGTTTTCCACCGAGATTCGGAAGGAACTCGGGTTAAGAGATTTTCCTTGATCATTGCGCTAGAATTTACCGATGACATGGCCGAGGTTCCTGCCGCTGTGGAATCTTGCAAGCTCTGCAGATATTTGTTAATATGCTAAATAGATTAAATGCCGGGCGATAATATCTCAGCGTACGTACGAACCTCGTACGGTACTCCGCATACTCCGTCCCCGAGAGAACTATGTAGGGAAGGATCTGATCTAATCGATCGGAAGCAGATTTCTCTGGCCTCTGCGTACAGAGTACATTTGTACATTATGTACTGTGCACTCTACACTCTGCAGAAGGCAAGACACAGCAGTCGTCAATCCACCGCCGCACCGGATAACTGCCGGTCCTTACAAGGACTCCGCTCTGTCTTCACAACTCAAAAACTCAAAACCCCCAAAAAAAAAATAAAAACTTAGTGAAAAGCAGGTTCCAGGCACAGACACACGTCTACATATCCTAATCCGTCCAGCCACACAAACTATTCGTGAAAACTCCTGCAGAAACATTCTCCACCAATTCACCTCCACTAGCTTAATAAAGCAGAGACGAGTAATTGCCGTGTGCCCGAGAACGACACAGTGGAAGGATCCGCGAACCGAAGTATCCCGAGAGGTACCAAGATCGTGGCTGGTGCGTGCGTACTAAGTATGTTACTGGTACTTCGCTGGTAATGGTATGTAAGTATCGGCAGTGCGCGTATTTTACCGTGCTGGCGGGAACTAAGAGGGGATTTGCGGTCCATGCGCTGGGGAGATGGAAGATTGGTTGGATCCGATCTTCCATGTTTTGGGTTTTGTTCCTTGTTTTTCTGTTGGGTGTTTGGGTGTTTGCGGTGTAGAGTGAATAATGTTGGATTAGATGGTCGTAAATAGATACCAGATAGAGGTACTGCAGAATAATGCCCAAGGTACAAAAGTAAGACAGACCATGGTATGAAACAAGATAAGGTTGATCACGAACACCTGATGACCGACGATGCCGCGCTGATGTCATCAGCTCACCCACCAAAACACACTACTTGTACAAGATGGAGAACGTACTCGTATTTGTACATATGTGGCTGTAGATGTACAAGCATGTTTCAGACAATTACAACAAGATCTTGAATAATCCCTGGGCAAATCAGTGTGATTACTGTACTGTATGTACTGTGATATTACTTCCTTGTGGCGATAAGATTCTTATGGCAGCCACACGGAGTGCATGGACCGCAATCCTGTATCTTGTAACCCTGTATCCTTGCATGGCTTTATATATCAATCCGTAATATGTTTGATTAGCCGTGGTAATACTAGCTTGGGTCCGGAATGCAGCGTATCCGAACCACTAGAGACATGGACATGCGCAGGCAGAGGGGCAAGACAAACAAGCAAGTGATATCAATCCCCGCAAAATGACGGGACGGGCGACGCACTGAGCTCATTCGGGTATGTCCAGGAATCCACAGATTGATAACTATTCCTTCAAGAGATCTGTCCGCGATGTCTAGTATTGGTGGAATGGTAGTGCGTCGCCGCTTGCTGATCGTTGTCATCTTAATGGAAATAAGAGATACGGGCTTAGGCGTACAGAGTACTCGTACTGTATTTATTGTTCTTGTATCCGTATCTGTACTATGTATTATGTAGATGCTCGTCATGATTCCTTTCCTTTGGGATTTGTGCATCTGGACATGCCGCTGTTGTAACTCTGGTCAGATGGTACATATCAGGAATACACTAGGGATAGTTGGCTGGAAGGTGAGTATAGGTATGGTGTCTGATAGTATGCATCTTTTGCCCATTCTCTCGATCACAGGGTCCGGTATCAATTTCTGTTCCTCGTAGTTGCAAGATATATATTGTACGCTCCAGCGCGGATGTCTACACTCGGAAAGCATTTTCTACACCAGCCAATCTGGATAAAACAACTCGGGCTCTTGAATATAAGGTGGATAGATTCATATTATCTATCATAGGCATTTGCAGAGAATACAGATCACACCCCAATTGACAGCCACGTGACTGCCAAGACAACGCCCGAGTGAAGGACCTCGCATTCACTATGATTCGATGGATAGATACATCAAAATGAGCACCTTGACCAGTCTTCCCATTGGCACTCTTCACCATATCATTTTCTTTCTGCCATCGGATCAATATGTCGCAGCACTTTCCGTCCATTGCCGGGTTCTTCACTCCCTATGCGACATGGAAACGCGTGAGAAGTATCATGGAATTGACACCCGGCTCTCGGATAATAGCGTCGACCAGGCTTCCAACCTGCTCATGGATATTATGAAGAGACCTGGTCTGGGGCACTATATGCACCATGTCGGTTACCGGGAAAGAATTCTGGATCACGAAGACTATACCGCAAAAGGATATCAGCGGAAATTGAGCGAGGACGAAATGCAGACTCAGTAAGTCTCGTGGTGTACCGGGTTTGAGGGTTGAGGGCGAGGAAGCTTCTGTGGACTGCCACACGACGGGCGGGCTTTGTGGATTCCGAGGAGAAGAAGGTGGTTAATATGTTGATGCAGGAGTCATCTAGTGCAGAGCCTGACTACCGAGGTCACTGGTGAGTTAAACTTTTGGTCCCAAGAACCTGCTCATTGGGAGATTGGCTAATAAAGAGTGGTATTATTACAGCAAGGGTACTTACGGTGCTTTTATTATGTGAGCCCTGACTGCTTTGCTGGTTTCCGTCTCACCCGATCTGGAGAGCATGAGCATGGCACAGAACTTACCAATCTCTCGATATCATAGGAAAGAGCGAGAGGGAGAATTGAACCTATATTATTTCCCCTATATGAAATTTTCCGTCGAACCAGCATGGATATCACTGATGAAACCGTACCTACAAAACCTCCGCGAAGTTTATATTATCAGAAGCCTTGTGACTCTGATTACGATCACAAAAACTTATACCATGCCATGAACCTCTTTGGCTGTTTATCAATAATTGACCGCCTCCCATCCATTGAACGCGTGGGCATAGATGGCCTGGGAGGAGAGTATGAGACTCAAGGAGGAGCTGAAAACAAACCGTGGTAAAAGCCGGAATCGTCCAATATCAGCAGGACCGCTATCAATCACTCATCAATAAGTACCATGTGCCTTGCAAGAATTTTGTGCTCGTGCAAGGTTATTCGCGAAATTCAGTATTCAATCGGGGGTCGAGTTGTCAGTGACCATTCTCCGAACTTCGCTCTCAAATTATTCATGCAAACAACTCTCGGACACAAGGATACTCTCCAGATCTTGAACCTGAATGTTGCACATGAGATCTTCCTTTTTGAGGAAAAGGCAAGCGAAGATGAAACAGAGGAAGTACTGGAAACTGAAGGCGATGATGAGTGGGGTACCGAAACATTTGCGAGACACCTGCTTGCTGAAGACAGGACGCCCCCGATTTCAATGTCGAAATGGAGCGGGTCGCTGAAGGATTTGTCAACACTTAAGCTGCTAAGTCTGGGGGTCAACCTTTTAATGTACTTGGCCCGAGGAATCAACAAACACAATTGAAAAAGAAAGGACTTGGTGGATTTTTTGCCAGATAGCCTGGAGTATTTGTGTATTTGCGGATATCGGAGAGGAAGAAAAAAGAAACACGACGCTCGGTTGGATCGGTTGCTTAAGGCCCAGAAAGCAGGTATATCCAAGTTGAAGGAGATTGAAGGAATCTGCTTATTGGGCATTGCTTAGCCTCAATGGCAAAGATCGAAAAATCATTTCTGAGTCGGTGGCGAGCAGATATTATCACACGCTCCATTCAACCGTGTCCTGCAGGATAACTGGCAACACTGCCTTGAATTCCAGTGAAGAGCACGGCAAAATATGGTCGACCTCATGATCTGGGGTCGTAAGTGAACCGTATGGAAAAAACAGGGCGGCCATTTGTGGGCTGCGCTAATCCTGATCGAGGAGGCATGATATATGCCCTTACCGCTATGTGTATGATAATGTCGGCAACGTGAGCGTATCGTATAAGGCTGGATCTTGAATTGAATTTGACCCGCACCAGCGATATATTTACCAAGTGAAGCTGAAGAGATGATTCAAGTCCCTAGCACTGATTTTCTCCTAAGAGAGATAAAAAGAGAGAATATTGCTAACAGACCTGGTGGCTGGTAGTTTTATCGACTAAGAGCCTAACCATCATTTGAACATGCGGCTCACTGTCAAGTGAGATATTTAGTCAGGAAAGTGCAAAGCATGAATAAGCTTGTTATCTTCTTGATAGACCAGCTAAAGAGTCTACCAGACCCTGCGAGCCCTCTGGGTTCCGAAGAAAACAGTGACAAACGAACCTTCAATAACCGAATGCTGGTTCATGAAGGATCTTGTTCTGGCTGATAGCACTATGGACCACTATGTCGGTTGCCATATCGTATATCGTATTCATATAGTACAGGTCCCTGATAAGTTCAAAGGTTGGCTGTGCGACACAAAGAGAAAAGGGTGAAGTAATAAAAAGATGAGAAATGATAACATTTTACATTCACTGCACCAAACCCATCAGAAAGAAGCTCAATTCTATTGCACAAAAAGAGGGAATTAGTGGATTTTCCCTCGGGTAAGATGATATATTAGCTTAGCTGTACAAATTTAGTAGTATATATACATGCAATAATCAAACCACAAGTCGGCAAATCACTGGTAAACCGCCTTAAACTCCTCATTAAACCCGTAATCCGTATACCCCTCCTCACTCTGCGCATAAACCCCTTCCTGCCTAACCTCCGCCAACTCCACCTTTTCCCGAACCCTAAACGCCAGATCCGGATTCGCAATATATGGCCTCCCAAAAGCAACCATAACCTCATTATCCTTATACTCCTCCTCAACAGCCTTCACCGTAGTCTCACCAGTGTAATTAGAAGCAACCATAACCGGACCGGCCTTGTTATAGCTATCGATGAACGGGCGGAGTGATTCACCAGCGGCCTTAGCATCCGACTCGCAGAGATGCAAGTAAGCGAGTTTGAGGTCTGACAGGTTCTCAATGAGATGCGAGAACTGCGGGATCGGGTCTTCCATGCGCATACCCTGGAATTTACTCCAGGGGCTTAACCGGATGGCGGTTTTGTCGTTGCCCACGGCCTTTACGACTGCGTGGGTGACATCCAGCGCAAAACGGGAGCGGTTGGGAATAGACCCGCCCCAATTGTCAGTTCGGTTGTTGGCGGTATCTTGGATGAATTGGTCGACGAGGTAGCCGTTTGCGCCGTGGATTTCGACGCCATCGAAGCCCGCTTTTACTGCGTTTTCTGCTGCGGCTACGAAATCGCCGACTGCGGCGGTGATTTCTTGCTCTGTTAGCGGTCTGGGATGGTGCATTTCCCCGCTGAACACGCTCTTCATGGGGACGTCTCCGCTAGACACGAGATCAAAGCCCTTTTCTTTCATGAACCCCGGGTTCGCTGTACGGCCAGCGCCCAGAGCTGCATGTAGATATGCGAGCCCTTCTCGTGCACTGCATTGGTGACTTCTTCCAGGCAGAGATTTGCTCCTCGCTGTAGATCCCGGGGACGTTGGTGTAGCCGCCATGGCGGGGGGAGATCACGGTTGCTTCGGTGATGAGGAGGGAGCCTGGGACGGAGGCACGCTGACGGTAGTAGTCTTTGACGAGGGGGAGGAGGGGCGTATGGGTGTTTGAGGCGCGGAGACGGGTCATGGGGGCCATTGTTAGGCGATGGGAGAGTGTTGATTGGCCCACGCGGAGGGGGGTGAAGAGTTTGGAGGTTGACATTTTGGTTTATCCAGAGTATGGAATGGGTGAAGGGAAAGAATTGATTGAGTAGGTATTTTCTACATATTTCTGAGTAGATATAAATAGGATAGGCAGCGTGCAATTGTACTCTGTGCCATACCCCTGGTACGGATTAACTTCTCTACATTGATTTCTCAGCCATTATAAATCAACCAACCAGATTATTTATCTTCCCGGAGTCTGCAGAGCGAAACCCCGAGTTTCAGTCATCCCGAGTTTCGGGAGCCCACAGCGGAACCCGAGTCGGCGGTGGCTCTGATTGGACAGGGGAGCCAAGAGCGGAAGGCGACAGATGTACTCCATATTAACCAGTAGTTTACTGGAGTTGCGTAAACAGTTATTTCGATATGACTTGGTATGGAAAGTTTGATGTTTTCATAACGTATGCTGTATTCATTGAGTATGCTACCTCGGGCATTCTGATGCAATAACGAAAACCAATGGCATAGTTAGACAATCATAAACGTCACATGGATAATCATGCACCATAATATATACAACCCCCGAAACCTAACTGAAGCAGATCCATTCCGGCCATCTAGTCAATGAACCGCAGTTTGGTTGTAGTTGAGATCACATGCATGCGGATGCTTCAGACAGTACTTGGGCATCAAAGCTTCAGCATGCACTCCGTTCGCAACCAAATATTCTCGGAAATTCAGAATCCGCTGCGTCATCAAGGTCGTCCGCTTGTGTCCCTTGTCATCGCGGTTGCCAGACCACACCAGTTCTGCCAGCGCAGCAGCACGTGGCCAAATCTTGCTTGACACCGTCACATCGTCAGTCTGCTCAGTCCATAATGCAGCGGCTGCTCCGATAACGTGCTTCGCTTGCGTTTCGGTCAGGTTAGTCGTAAAGTCATAATCATAGATGCGCTGCCACGATTTGTATGGCGCGCACCACGATCCACCATTGCCTCCGTAGTTGAAGTTTGGAGTGTCAGGATCTGGGTTGTCCATGACATCATATCGAGGATCGTTTCCAAGGAACCCCCCCTGACCACAATCAAGGTACATAAAGTCGGCCGACGACACGATCACATCGTACCCTTGGGCGGTCAGCTTATCGATATATTCGAGTCCGTTGTTCCAATTCTGCATGACCACATCCTTGGGCACATCGTGGGCATGCTCAGTGGACAGGACGATGTCTTCCCACATGATCAGACGTCGATTGCTGTGGACACTGCGAAAGATGGGCATAGCATGGTCTACCCAGTACTGAGCCAAGTCATTGTAGGTACGCGAAGGATCTTCAGCAAACCACTCGGTGACATGGCGACTGTAGTTGAAGCAGTTGGGCTGGATCTCGTCGGCCCCAACATGAAACCATTTGTCAGGGAAGATGCCCGAGAGCTCACGGTAAACATCGCCCACAATGTCATATGTCTTGTTGTTCATGATATCGAGCTGGCCCGGGTTTGGTTCGACCGCAGTATGGTACTTCCATACATCATTGGACCACCAAGAGTCGGTGCATGTCACGATTTCCGGATCGACCTGCTGCCATCCAGCAGCCGCATGACTGGGCATGTCCACTTCGGGAATGATACGGACTCCACGAGCACGGGCATAGCCTACGATGTGGCGCATGTCATTATGAGTATAGATTTCCCGTTTAGAATAAGCGTCGTTGGTCATGTTAGGGTGCGCGTCGATCTGTGCAGGCCACGACTGTGCATCGCCAATGTGCCAGTGCAGGACATTGAGCTTGGACAGGGCCAGACCATCGATCTGCTCAAGCAGTTTGGGGACCGTAATGAAGTTACGACCGGTGTCGATCATAATTCCACGGTACGGATACAAAGGTGCATCCCAGATTTCGACCGGCTGCTCGATAATCAGTCCTCCATGACCGTCAGAAATAATCAGCTGCTGCAGAGTGGTAAACGCATGGAGAGCACCCCAGACAGTCTTGGCGGAAATGGAAATACTGCTGGAACTCTGCGTGACATTCAACGTATAAGATTCATCGACACCGTGTTGCAAATCGACGTGACTATCCTCAACCTTGACGTCCACATAGGTCAACGACGGAGAAGGTGCTCGTTTGGCCTTGTGAGCAGAGGGCGTGGGAAATGCGGGATATGAGGCGATGGGAGCTTCCGTAGCGGCAGGAACCCATTGCAGCGTAGATACAGCGTGCCAGGCTCGATCCCAAGCATTAGCCAGAAGATGGGTGTGGGTGTCGCGTGTTGCACGGAGCGAGATGCGGCCGTCCAGGTGTTTGGGGCCAGACGATCCCCAGGTAATCTTGCGTGGAGCTGGCAAGGGGTTGACACTGACTGCTGCGACCGATGAGACAGCCACAGCCAGCGTCAGAACGGAGAATTTCATGGCGAAAAACGATGGATTAAGAGTGCATTGAGATGAAAAATGTTAAAGAAGAATAGATGGGGAGGTGCGGAGAAATAAAGGAGGAAGGCGAGGGAGATAGCGAGGAAGCTGAGCCTTAGCACCTTCCCAACATTCCACAGCACAGTCTAGACATGCCATTGAGAGACACCAAAACGGCTTTTTACAGCGAGAAATTCATGTGTGACAATAATAGAGCCGTTAGGGAGGCTGCAATTCATCCCTGGTTGTATTGAGAATGTTTGTTTACTTTGTTTGTGAAGTACTCCGTACCATGCACGCTGTCTGGTAAAGCTCGGTTCGTTATTGTACACACTATGGTACATAATATCGATCAATCATAAGGCTCAACTCAGTTTTCCAATGATCTTTCCGTCTCCATCCCCTCACGAATGCTCTCCTTGATTGCCTCTGCTTCCTGGTCAGACGGCGCCACGCAGGGCCGACGCGAGTATTTCCCATACCCTCGATATGTCTGCAATGCGCTCTTCACCCCCACAAATCCTCCCTTGATGGCAAGCCAGTCCGCACGGGCCACGATCGCTTGGAGCTTCTGTGCCTCCTCCACTTTACCGCTGTTGTAAAGCTCCATGACCTTCACACAGGAGCGGGGAATCAAGTTGGCAATACCAGCAATCACACCAGCACCACCGGCGATAAGCGTCTGCAGGGTGAAGTCGGAAGAGCCACCAAAGGTAAGGAAGGAGGGCTTGGCCTGTGACGTAATACGGGCGAGTTTGCCGGTATTGCCGCAGGTGAGCTTGGTGCCAACGATGTTGGGGTGCTGAGATAGCGCAAGGATATCGTCGGACGTGAGGTCAATGCCACCTGAAGCACCGGGGAAGTTGTATATGAGGACAGGGATAGGAGAGGCGTCTGCGGCGATACGGAAGTGGTCGAGCAGGGCTTCGTTAGACACCTGGCCCTTGTAGTAGCATGGCGGAAGGATAATGGAATAGTCTCCTCCAGCCTCTGCAGCGTCTTGACAGAACCGAATCGTTTCTCTGGTGGACGAGGATCCGCAGCCCACGATCACGGGCATGGAGGTGAAGCCGGCGGCGTCGAGAGCTTTACGAGTGTGAGCCGTAACAAGTTTGCGCTCCTCCCGATCAAGGTGGACGGCCTCTCCATTGCTTCCCTGAGTGACGATTCCGGTGACACCAGCTTGAGCGAGGTAAGCAGCATGGGCTTCGACGGTTGGGAGGTCTAGGTCTTCATTCTCTTTGAAGAAGGCGACGGTAGGGACGTAAACGCCGGGGATAAGTTGTCTCGTCATGTTGTTGTAGATTCGGAAATAATTCACAGTTAGTTGCGGTCGGAGAGACAGGTTTATATAGCAGTATAGATCCGGAGAAGCACTGATGCAACCCCGCCCCCACGAGTGTATGGCGATAGTAAAGGCGCTCCGTCACTGGCCGAACCCCCACGCTGCCAAAACCGGGGTTGCGTGGGATGATGACTCAGCCGTCTTCTTCACTCGGCATGATTTTATGTATGCATTGTCGTCCAATATAGAGAAAATGAGATAGAATGAGGGGGAGGAAAAGATGAAAGTGATGCGTTGAATAGAAGTCATGCCATGTATGCCAATTACAAAAGTTACCGTACGCGCCCACCTTAACACGCCCGTCTCCCTGTATCGTCCCGTAACGTAACATCGCCGACTGCTCCTTCGGCCTCAACTTTTCTCTCTCGCTCTTCGCCGGCGACCAGCAGCTTCAATCCCGGCTAAACTCCTTTATTCCTCCATCATTGGTTGCCCTATACCCAGGAAACCTCCAGATGTAATTCACCATGGCTGTCCGGTCCAGGTCGTCTCTGCATGTGCGACAGGATTCCGATCTGAGTCTGCTTCCTCCGCCCACCAAACGCCCCCGTTTACAACATCTCAATCCCCTTCCTTCGTCTTCTTCGCGCCGTCTTCGTCGTCGCGGCAGTTCGCCCGATCTACTAGATACCACAATCGAACCCGCCACCACCCCAAAACCTCTCGCTGTCCGTCCCGCCAACTCGCCCCTTTCGGCCGCTACTGCTGCTCCGCTACCGCGCGCATCGGCGCGACGACCACGACTCGTATCCTCGGCCTCGTCCTCCACATATAATCACCATTCTCCTCCTCCTCCTCCTTCTTCGTTTTCTAATAACCCGAAAACCCCGCATTTCAGGAATCGCCATGATACCCCGTCCACTACTCCCATACCAGATCCGCGCGAGTCCCCCGATCCGCTAGATACCATATCTCCCGCTCCCGCGATTTCCTCCCCCCGACCACGTCCTCCCGCTGTGCGTGAAAGCCGCTACCATCGCCCGCAGCAACCAAGGCAACACCCCAACTCTGAAGAAAAGCCTGCGGAAAATCCCGTGGGGTCGGACAAGACATCCCGGAACAATGCCAGTTGGAATTCGCGGGGGAATAACAGCGTTCCGCTGCCGGAATCGCAGCCGCCCGCTCCAGTCCCAGGCTCAACCCCCTCCGCGGGACGGGAGCGGCGATCCTTGCGATCTCATGACAGCGGGCCTAAATTCAGAAGTGAATTGACTGCTTATTTCTCGAACTACGATCAATTGCTGAGTCTGGAACCGCAGAAAACGGGTATGCTGCGTGCCAATTGTGTTTTTTTATCGGCGTGGAACTGACGGGATCGTAGAATTCCTGACCGGAGATACGGCGATCCAATTGATTGACGATCTCACCAAACCTCCGTCGACATACCTGCCCCCTGATCCGGAATTACCCTTTGGCAATCCTCTTGTGATGTTCCACAATTGCAAGGTAATACAATTACCGGACCCCAAAGAGGACCACGATGCTAGCGAAGAAGATCCCTTAAACGAAGGGACCTATTTCCGCGCGCACCGCAGAGTCGAACGACAGGAGAAACAACTCCGGAACATCGAGCGTGAACGGGCCCAGCACGAAAAGCTCCAGGTAGACCGTCTCCTAGAAGAACTACGAGGTCATGATTGGCTTCGCGTGATGGGCATTACGGCCACAGATAACAAAAAACTCTATGAGCCGAAGCGCGACTTCTTCATCAAGGAACTCTCAGCTTTGATTGAGAAGTTCAGAATTTGGAAAGAAGAAGAGAAGCGTCGGAAACTAGCCAAGGACAAACCGTCCTCACCAGATGCTCCTCCCGAGAACGACAATATCCGGGATAGCATCGATATCCAGAGTAACGGCGAACCCGCTGATCCAAACGACGTCGATGTACAAGCAGCCCGTCAACTCCATCGCGAAGCCCAAACCGCCACATCGGGCAAGAAACCTAAACCCTCAATATCATCCGAGAAACGTCGCAAATCCAAAACTGCACTATCTGCTGCTGGCCAGGAACCAGAGTCACAACCCTCTCAACAACCCCCACAACCAACACGTCTTGTTCCCGAGCCTCTTCCACTTGTCGAGAATAAACCCTTCACCTCATTTTATTCCGATCCTCAAGTTCGCGCCATCGCTCTGGGGAAGGGGTCATCCCCTACCAATCGCCGAACCAACCGTCTTCAACATCAAACCCTCGCCTTTGGCCATCCAATCCCAGAGATGGAAGAACAAGAGTTCGAATTACCACCTGAAATCCTCACTGAAGACGCGATTCTGGCGAGTCAGCGGAAACAAAGGCGGATGAGGAGGGATAGCAGAAGGGGACAGGGGTAGCGCAGTATAATATAGTATCGTCTTTCGTTATTTCATGTTCTTTTCGTGTCGTTCTTTCATACTCCTTTTATCCATTATCTTGTTCGTTCCTGGACTGGGTCCAGATCACGCCGCTTCTATTAATACTTTATCTCCTTTTGTTATTACTGGGCTAGCATAGCATCGTGTAGAATAGGGATAGCAATATCAACTACTTCGGATTTCACTCAGTCTATGCTTGGCCACTACGGTGGTTGTATAGTTATGACGCGCCCCTCGCTTTTCCACAAAGCATTATCTGCAATGGCAGGACCTGGAGACCCGCTCGACTGAGGTCCCAAGTCCATTCAGATGCTAGATATATTCTAGGAATCAGAATATACTCTAGGAACCAGACACATCCTCAATCTATGAGATCAAAGGGAAGGTATCCACTGTTTCCTGAAAGTCGTATGCAGCCCTCATTGAATTTCAGCCAACTAGAAAACTGAATTAAACACCAACGGCTGCCCTGGCATCGCAGGAAGAAACCGCACCCTGTTGGCAGAATCAGCGAGATGCATCGGGCGTGAATATTGCATTATGATATTTGTCCGAGGAATGTGCTTATTGGTTTGCCAGTTGTCGAAGACCAGCCATACACTTTAGGAACCGGTATCCCTTTGGAACGAAGGAATGTAAGGTTGCGACTTCACGGGCAGTTGCATATGTTTTGGGCACTGATATCCTGTACGGGACCTTTACTATAGCCCCAAACCCATCTTTCATGGTGGCCAGTAGCACACGATTGAACCCTCCTTCGCTGATTTTGACAAGATTCTTAACACTTGGCAACAGCCTTCTCAAATGCAGAGACATCAACTTCATATTTTGTTCTCGAAAACGTGCCTGTTCGTTGTATAAGAATCATCCGGCATCAATTCTATAAGAGTAGTATTAGTGATGAAGGGAGAGTCCTAGGGTGCTTTTTTGTAGCATACTGTTGCACATTGTGGAGTGTTAAGTCATGCAATTCCTTGAGCTGGGGTTGATGAAGCGTCGACGGGACGTCGAAAACGCAGCCCGCGCGTAAAAGGCGTATTTTGACATTGTATGAAGATGACGAAAGATAGAACTAACGGTAAGTTTAGGGCTTGGGATATTGAGCGTCTGTAATTTTATGTTTCGGATTGAGCTCTTCCCCACGCGCTTAATCCAGATCCTTTCAAGCCAGATCGGGCTACGAACCAATCGTGTTGGTGCTTATACTTGCGGCATGTCGAGCTGAAGTTTGATGGAACCAGGGCCGTCTGGTTACAACAGTTAGCCTGCTGTCCCGGGGCAATTGTCATACGCTATTGGAGCGCTCGTTCGAGACTTCTCTTCACTTCAGTCTATCATGTCACCGCATGTCGAGGTCAACATGCTGCGGTCCTCAACAAATCTGGCCCAAGGGAAAATTTCAGGTGCATGGTGTGAGTTAATGCTTGAAAAAGCCTCTGTATAGCTACACTTTCCCCTATGCTTACCCATCATTGCTTTCTTGCTGGGAGTACAGTGAATGGCATCTTTATGTAGTTGAATGAGCAGGTTTTACTGATGAGCCTTTGCAACATTCACTCCTCAATGCAATTTTGACCCATTGATGAAGGATGAACTCGAGCAATATTCCATAGTCCCGGAGCCTGTTGACAACGGAAGCCAGAAAATAGCATGTTGGGTCTACTTTGAACGGTTGTACCTTTATGGTATTGGCCTTCAAAATGACACCTATCTCTTCCATTTCTGGGAGATTTTTTGTCATTTACAGACTGAATGCCAATTGCATCTGTCGGCTCAATGGGGTTAGGTTCAAGCTGGACATCCTGATGTGGAACTATGCTCGCTGGAAATCAAATTGCCTTTAACTATACTACTCGCTCTACCTTGAGACCCGCTGGCTTTCTATTTCGATAACTATAAGCGGAAAAACTTACTCATCACCACAGACTAGGATACCGCTATTCGCTCGAGACACTGGTATATCCCTAAGAATCTGGACTCGCGCAAGCGGGGACTAGTCCCAGGCTTCCACAACCCACATCACACAAAGTCCTGTCGCTTCTTTCGAGGTCACGATAGCCAGACGTGCACTGAGACGACTTGGACCAAACACCACTCAGCCCAGACGCATCACACACAAGGCCGTATGGTTTATGAAGGGGTGATTGCGAAATGATGAGCACCTGACTTCTCTCGATGATATTAAGAAAAAGGCAAAATCGTATATCTCCTGGTCAACATTACGGAGATGCTCGCATCGAATCATATGGCGTAATACTGGATAAACATGTCTTTCCTAACAGTTGCCGCGCATGGGACTGTACATTGATTCAGCCTACTTCCCTCAGTTGGCCAGCGGCGCCCGTTTTGGTGGCATCCTACTTTGGCGCGCATGGGATGCAAACCAGCACTTGGCATGGCCTGGTATCAGTCTCACGGCCTGAGGGAGCTTCCGCTTCCCGACTTCAGAAACGGATCAGTCTTCGCTACATCAAGAGACCGCACGCATGATCCCATTAACAGTCACTGCTCAGGAAGGCACGAAAAAAAAAAAAAAAACCTGCCTTGAGTAGAATGGGTTATGCATGCAGCAACACAATGCGGGATTAAGTTATTCACTTTGCGAAACTAGTTTTTTCAAGTGACTGATCGAAGACGGCTGTCTAACATTTGGGCCGTTTTTTCGTTCCAATGCCGACTCCAGGTATAAATCGCTGAATGCTAATTTACCGATAATTGTTCACAGAGGGGTTCGAGCATTGGGTTGACAACAGGTCGTCTTGTTCGTGCTAGTGGAAGCCTCCACGGAGGTGATATGGTTCGTGCTCAAAGAATATTAAGCCAGCAGTCACCACAACTGACACATGCAAGCTCTATTCTCCGCCTTCTATCTTAACGCCTAAACTCGTTGTTTCAACAAAGTGGTCCGAGAGCGACTCCTGGTGCGAGGAAGGATGACAGTGGTTTTGAGGAATAGAATGAAAATCCCCATTTACCTCTTCCTATCTGGAGCCCTGAACGGCAAGATAAATGCAATACCTAAGACCAACAGAGAGGCTACCACTGAAAGTGCGCAAGAGGTTGAGAAGAAGTTGATTCAGGAACCAAAATTAGAGAATAGAAGAGCTGGAGGCTCACTGAAAGACGTCGTTGGGAGCGTCCGGCGAATACAAAGAAAGCTCTGCATTAAATACCCCTAAGAGGCATTACGGAGCACTCTTGAGAATAGCACACTCATTCAGCTTCCTGACAAAAGTCCACCAGATCAGACAGACATTTTAGGCTCGCATTCTCTAGGGCTCTGGTACCTGGGCGTGCTTGCAGCAGAGGAGGCCACACGTTATGTTCTGTCATTATCCATGGGCTGTTTTATGTCCCGGGTACTACGCAGGACTGAATTCGACATCCACGCGTGCGCTATAGACCTTAGGGTTGACTCAACTGGTGCAACATTTTGCCAGGCACTGCCGAGTTTGCCAACAAGATTCACTTGCCCTTTCCCGCGGATCCAGCACACTGGGTTGCTATCTTGAACTTAAAAGTTCAATGGCAGAATAGAAGCTGGAATAATGCGATAGGCTGCTTTTATTGTGTGGATCTAATAGGCACACAACCGCAGTTGGACTCCAGGAGACATGGAATGGTCACCGAAATGGAAAACTGACATTGGTTGAATCTACGAAGATGAACCGACGTTACACACAACATCCACCAAAGTTCCGTCGCATCATATATCCAATGGAAAACCACTTATCGTGAACCTGAAGACTGGTCCATGGGTCCAGTATCCTTCCTGAGGGATAATGTGCGTCTGCCGAGAACAAGAAAAATCACAATCAAGAATACAGAGAATAATCAATTTATCCTAATGAATAGACCCGAAGATATATCGCTAAACTACCTGTCGCAAACCCTATGTTCGCCAATAACCCTTCGAAATCTAAACCACCCGAAGTTAAGCTTGCATTGAGCCACTCATTACTATGACCGACCAGTCCGCTGTCTACAGACCCGCACCCGAACATGCATGCCCTGTGCCCAATAGACAATAAATTTCGAGAAAGCCTATCCGAGGTCTCATCTATACACGATACCTGAAACACTGGGCGCCATAAAGCAAAGTCTCTATGACAGCTCATTGCGCACATTTGGTCACTAAAGTGACCTGATGAATACGACAGCCGGTGACGGAGCGCATCTTGTCCTGGCGGTGCTGTGAACGTTCCAAGATGCCGACCGAAGAATTCTGCCTTTCCCTTGCTTAGCTACATTTATGTTCTAGGAGCAAGCATCACTGCGATCAGGAACGCAGAGAAATACGCCTCAGCGAGAAACCGTCAGAGTCCGCCCGCTAGTCCGAATCCATCTAATATGAACTGACAAGTCAGTTGTCTCCCAACTAACAGGCAGAATGGACCGAGGATGTGACAGCATCAAACAGGAGCACTGTCTCCTAGGCGTCTTTTGGAGTCACATGTTCTCCAATATCCAAAGTTTAAGAGAATGAAACATCCAAGGCTCGCACTGAACCACCGTTGCGCTGTTGCACTATTAGAAAACGATATTAATAAAGAAAAAAAAAAGGCCAGCAAGGTGTAGTTAGTAACTAGAGAGAAAAGGAGCTTTAATGTGATATATAGTCAGGCATATACTATCGAAGTAAAGATAGTATCTGCTGCTTGCAAACTAAACTGAGCATCTCTGAGGCCTGACTATGTTCGACACCAAAAAGAGCTAGAGAGATCACACAATCTCTCTGATACTTCAGCAGGCACAAAGCTCAATGCCTAGCGTACTGCGGACGTTGGGTTGCTAGCAACAGCTGTCTACGTCTCAGACTCGCGCCTTACCCCGGCAATATCATAGCCGATAGGCTCAGAAAATACTAGCTAGTGTTCCTCCTGCTCGATAAACTGGGCATCCTGATGCCTTTGGTACACCCCATAGCAATCAGCACTGGGGTAATGATAAAGAACAATTGCCCTCGGCGAGATCTCGGCAATTATGATATTGGTAAGTTCTCCGGTCTGAATTATCCTTGTACGATTGAGCCAGCAAGGCATGATTTGACGGAAAAAGGAATCTTTGGCGTGATATGAAGGGGAAGAGACTGTGGTCAACGCATTTATTTCCTTCGAATCTATCTATGGGCATGTCTGCATGCCTTGCGCACAACAGAAAGCACATTCCGGGAGAACCTTTCGCAGTCTCGTATACGCACAGCGCTTGAAAAGTGAGAGAATATAACAGTCTCCGTGATAGCTCTGCAAGCTCAATGTCTCAGATATTGCGGACGTTCCGTCCCTGGATTAACTTGATGAACATGACAATCTATGCTATGTCCCAGACTCGCGCCTTAGTCCGGCGGTGCTGCAATCGACTCGCAAATGCAGGTTGTTTTTTTTTTTTTCTTGTCGGTTAATCCAAATGTTCAGGAAGAGAGGCCGGTACTCGTGAGATATATTAATTATTCTCCAGATAACTCTTATCTCGACAAGATGATCTGCCCAAGAATTGATTGTCCGCAACCCATGCAGGTCTTTAACTAAAGGATAAGAAACTAGGAAATCTAGGCCTCGAATGGTCACCATAGGGGTGATTTCAACCGGTCGTAACCAAATAGGGCTAACATGAAACAAGGCGAGGAGGGTGAGATCAATAAAATACAACATCATGATTTTTTCTATAGTGTTACCAGTATAAATGGTATCAAATACTCCGTAGATATTACAGAAATAGTTTGTTTAACCCACGCCGACGAACGCCATAACCTACAACCCAGCCCATAATTCGGAAACACATGCCATCATGCAATGCACAGCATTATGCAGATGCAGTGTCAAGTATCATAAAAAGAAAATCGACAAGAAGAGAAAAATGGATTAGTTGCTTGCGGCACACGAGAAACTCGCGCTGCTGGGATTATCGTGGATGGCTTTTCCGGAGACGTAGAGGCCGAGGCCGCACTGTTCATGTTATTAATCGGAACCGATGGCTCAAAATGGATGAGAACGTACCAGGATAGCGCCAACGCCGACGATGATGACATTGAGAAGCGTCAGGGCGATTTTTCTCGGGGAGGAGAACCACAAGCCTTTGTTCATGTACAGCCAGAAGATCCCGCTCAGGCCGTAGGTGAACCAACTTGCGAACAATGCAGTCTGGACTAGTTAGTGTTATTTATATTACTGAGGGGAGAAGACGTACAATCAAGCTCAGCAGGTTGCTAAAGACAGGAATGGCAGAAGCAATGATCCAGGCGACGATCCAGAGGATCAAGCCAATGCCGATCCAGGTGCCAACAGCGACCAAGTCCCGCTTGTGCATGCGGTCTGTTCCGCGGAAAATCCGAATGTAGACGTACTTGAAAGCGACATGACCGTTAATGACACCGGCGATGATGATCTAATCCGTTAGCAGGGTTCGGGGTCATCAAAGGGTATTTGGACATACTGTTGGAAGCGCAATTCCGTACGCAATCTTGGAAACCAGAGTACCAGCCGATCCAAGAGCTGGGGAGGCGACGTCGGCACCGGTATAGCGGTAGATGACAATGGCAGCGATGATGTACAGCGAGATATCGATACCCTGGAGCAAGCACAGGGCCTTGGGGTAATCGCGGGGGTCCTTGAGTTCAGCCATGAGGCCGAAGAAGGCGGCGTGTCCGGCTGTGCCATAGTTAGCTTGTGATAGTCTTCATGGTCGGGATGCTTACAGAAAGCGAAAACAATGTTGGTCACTGCAGTGAAGCCGTGGAAAAGGTTGGTCTTCACAGTCGCCTCAACAGCAGCTCCATCATCCTGAACACCAACCGCAATCATGGTGATCATCACCGCAGAAAGAATACTGATGAAGGCTGTACCGTGTTAGCCATTGCACACATTCCATAAAAGCCGCTACACTCACAAACAAGCGAAAGCCACGACATCTTCTCCAGCGTCCGTGGCAGGGAGCAAATAAACGAAATAATCGTCCCCACAATCCCAAACACGATCGAACAAGTCCCATTGTTGGTAATCGTATTCATAGCCACCGTAAACGTGAGAATATGGCTCGCCATGATGAAAACCAGGAACAGCATCTGTCCAATTCCCAGCAACTCACGCCCAAACCGCCCCATCAACACCTCACCCGCATCCGCCATGTTGGAGATATGCGGATATTTCCACTTGAACTGACCGATGACATAGCCCGTGTATGTTGCCATGATACCCAGCCCGACGAGGATGATGATGGCAGGAACGAGGCCTAGACCAGCGACAGCCTGAGGCAGCGAGAGGACACCGAGGGAGACGGTTTCGGCGACCATGAGTAACCCGCATTGCCTGTGGTACAAGAGGAAGTGTCAGTTGGGATGTCCAGATGGGATCTGAATGACGATGACTGTTGTGAGGTGGTGCAATTCCAGAACATACCACCACTTCAAGACCTTGTATTTGACCTCCGCAAACTCCTCGTTACCAAAGGCATCCTGCTGGTAGGCTGGAATCTGGTCGTCCTTCTTCTCGTCGATGGCAGAGATTTCATCCGGGCCAGTGTTCTTCTTGCTCTCGCTCTCGTGGCCTGTTTCCAGGTCGACGGTGGTAGGAGGGGCATCGACGATCTGAGGAGCCATAATGAAGTTGACAATGGAGTGCCGTAAACTAACTGACAATGGCACAGATGAAGGTAGTAGAAGTTAATAAGACAATAAGGTAGAAAAGTGGAAAGGGATGGAGAAGAAAGCGACGGGAAAGAAGGGAACTTAAAAAGAGAGCCCAGCGAGCTAGCACCTTCTAGGCACCATCCTCCCGTCCGTCTGGCCTCTACAAACATAAAATGTCACCGAAAAAAGTATAACAAAAAGCCCGCGTGGTTCAGGTGGACCTCGTCTCCGGATCGGAGCGCCCGGCCAATCACCTATGAGGATACTCTCTCCACGGTCACGGCCCGTTGATATACATTGGGGTAGCTGTCACTACTTGTACTCTATCTACATACAGTACTACCACACTAGTACTATGTCCTATATAACACAAGTATAAATAAACAATTACAAGCATCAGTAGCATCAAGCTTTCTTGTACCATCTCAATTCAGAATCTCTAGGATGCAGCTCCGCCCCTCCCTGCGTAACACACTCTCTCTCGGGGCGGATATCGCTTATCGAGTCAGTATCCGGATGATACCGGCTTGTTTTGCCTCTGGCGCCACAGCTGCAGATGCAGATAAAAGAATCCACGGAAAAGAAGAAACACCGCGACTACAATCCTATCTGCTCCGTACGTACATGACTACATTGTCCTGTACAAAGCATTGATAAACCTCTATCAGAAATTAAGTTATGAAATCGTCAACGAACGGTGATCACTGCTGTTTCTAGTTATTAAACTTATCTCGCATCGCCAATCAGACTAAATGTCCGAATACTGCCCGTTATCTAATTGGTCAGGGGTGTTGACATTGGCAAGGCATTGGCAGGGAATACAGGCCAATTACGGCACGGTGAATGTCAGGGTTACATTTGGGGACGCCGTAAGAGTGACCAGCTTGGCTGAGCTCAGTGAAGTGAGACTAGATACCCCTAGCGAGAATCCTATGCATGTAGTCAGCTTATGGGCAAGAGTAGGAAATCGCTCTAGATTGCCATATCAAGCCAATGTACATACACAAGTTCTGCATTTCCGCGGCATATAAAAAGGAAAAGTAAACGGCTTCGGCTCGTCGAGATCAGCGTTGGGGTAAACTGCCCAGGAAGCTCTCACACATACGCATCTAGACAAGAAGAGACTTATGCAGGATCCCATGCAGGATCCTATGCAGGATCCATGCAGATGAATTCTGTTTCCCAGATCCTCTAACCCCGGATTCCCCCGCATTCTTGAGAATAAAAAGCGCAATGGCCCGCTGTTTTTCTCGTGTAATGAAATCCACTGTTTGCGGGGAGTCCAGCACAATGGGTTGCTATTACACATAATATCCGCTAGGGGTGGAGTTGGGCCGCTTGTTGCCGTGAGGTTATTTTTGTTTGGGTCTGGGGGAATTAGTCCGTTACGGCTGACTCTGCTGATTCCTTGCAGTGGTTCGCAATGGTGCGGAATTCCGCAATTTTCATCTTATGAAACGGGACCCTGGAGCATGATGCCCAGAACCACGAGATACTGCCGAGAAATTGATAAACTACTCATGTTAAAGATTTGAGTCATTAGCCAATCATCTGGCAATATAGCCGAGTGGTCTAGCATCGTTGGTCTAGTGGTAGAATTCGTCGTTGCCATCGACGAGGCCCGTGTTCGATTCACGGACGATGCATTATCTTCTTTTTTTTGCCGGGGGTTCTTTTTCTCCCCTTTTTTGAGACGTTACCGACAAGATGGCATGGCCTGCTACGGATTACGAATTTAAGATTCAGTCAGCTTATGAGATGCAACGTTGGCATGTTGACCGTGGCGCATCGTCTATCGTCCCAATCACGTTCTACACCGTGGAAGCTTGTCTCATACAGATCTTGGCAACAATGGAGACCGCAACCTTTTCCTTTTCCAGTGCTGCAGTCAGCCCCGAATGGCAAATTGCGGCATTGCATCGTCATGCAAGGATCTTATCACTCCGCATATGAATGTGGAGGACGGTGAGGTCATAATGTGAGCAAAAAGAGCGCAGGCCGCTTATTATCGGAGCCACGATGATCGGGCCTGTATTCCCAGACCCCAGACACAGGGCCTCCTTATCGACTGCCTATCTTCATAACGTCAGTTCTTGATAGGATCAGGCGATATATGCAGCGGTGGTTTATTCCGGACGGAATTAGTGTGTCGTGGCTATACTTCTGACAATTCGAGTTAGCTGCTGAACATCACAATAACTGCGGCAAGATGAGCAAGAAAGAATGCATCAGAGAGAAGATTACGGTCCTCATAACCTCACACATCCAGCTAAGATGGCGTGGCGTTAAGTCTAAGGATGACAAGAAGATTCTCATCATTTGCAAACAGCAATAACACAAGACACACTTACCACGAGCGAGGCACTAGCAGTCATGAATATTCTTAAACAAAACCGACCTCTCAATCCTTATAAGAGATAATCCTCCGTCCAGCAAACGGAGCACTCGTGGTAGGCCTCTGAGCCTCACGAGGTTCCTGCTCATCATCATAATGCAGTGCCGTCGACTCAGACCCGACACCAGCTCTAGCCGGCTCAGCCTGCTTCGAACCGACCCGCTTCGAACCGCCATCATTATTATCTCCATCCTCACGTTTCCGCTTCGCATTCACAGTCTGCGTCTGAGTCTGCTCATCAGATTCCTCAGCCACCTCTTGTTTTAGCTGTCTCTCCCGCAGTATGGCGTGTATCTCGCTATGCCGAAATATCCTGATCTGCTCGTCTGTGAGAGTACGTTTTATGCCATCTGGGTAATATCCGAGATCGTCGCCGTCGTCGTCATAGTATTCTTTTTCTTCTTCGTAATGGTAGTAAACGTCTTCGGCTGGGGCGGTCGGGTAGTCACATGCTGCTGTTTGGTGGCCGAGGAAATGCTTGGCTTGGAAGGTTTGGAGGTCTTCCTGAATGCGAAGTTGTTATTCAAATGTCTTTTTAAACGGGGCCGGAGTGCTGAGACGTACTAGAGTTACTGGTGGGATTTGTAGTTGCGACATGACGCTGGGTTGTCACTCGAGAAGATGAGTCGGAATGCGGAAACGCGTAGAATAGCGCGAATGTCGGTCACGTTACCTGTAATATTACATAAATTACATCACAGATGCCAGCAGCTGTTAACACCACCCAAAAGAAGAAATGATTCAGAAAAAGAGAAAATGAGACCTGCTAATGCTATTGAATATGGTATCGTAGTCTATGTGTGTAAAAGTGCAATCATAATCCACCAATGCCCTTCTGGTCGACAATCCCACTTGGCAGCGGTATGCTCGATATATTATTCCCAATCTTCGCCTTGACACAATCAAAACGAACCCTGAGGCCCTTCAGGCCCTTCAAGTCGATGCTTGCCACTTGCTCTCTGTCAACTGTAGATGGTTCTGTCAGAGCCCAGGCGATAGAGATATGAAAACAGTGTGAATGGTCATCCGCTCCGTTCTGCTGACGCCGTCCTCCACCAGAATTAGTCTGAATTGCTTTCTCGTATAGAGGAGGTTGATCAAAAGAAGCAAGTAAGCGATTGGAGAGCTTTAGTAGGCAATTTAATCCATCATTCGCGGGTTTCTGCGCATGTAGAACAAGGAACCAGCGCGTTTTCTCGTAGTTGGATACCCAATGCAGGTTTCCTGGCGTGATGTCGAATCTGGATAATGTCAGAATACTGTGTATTTGAAATAAAAGAGGATGAGATACTCACGGTGACACATTCGAATCCCGAACAGCAGTCGTATATGTATCAATGAAAGATTGTCTCTGTTCAGTCCGCAGAACAACCGGCCTGGATAAGCTTATGTGCAGCGGGAGCTGTGCGCCCAGGTCACTCCGCAGAAGGCTATGTATGACCCTGCGCTTATCTCCCAGTTTACTCTCAGATTGCTGGATGAGATTCTCCAATACCCCCAGCTCACTCTTGCTTGGGAACCCTGTCCACATGTCAGCAATCCAGAACGCGTAAGCAATTGGGATCTGGAAGTAAAGACGCATACACTCAAGATACAAATGCGTAGGCCAGTTCCCCTCAACATGCGGGATTACCCGTTTCCGACCTCCATGGAGGCTTGGATCATCTTGGACGCTAACGCGAGTGCTTGTGGCGTAGAGGTCGTAGAAGGTTGTTGGTAACGGGGGGAGTGATGAGCCCGGATTATTGGGGCGCTGGCACTGAGTGTTTGGGCGGATGCGCTTGGCTGGTGGAGGAGGTGATGTTTGGGTATCTGAGTCGGATTCTGAATCTGAGTATTGGACTAGGGACATGGTAGAGTTGGAGATGGGGAGCGGAGTTGTTGATGACGATGGTTTTTCTGGTATTACCGCACTCCGCTGAGTGCTATTACCGCGCCAACTTTCTGTGACTTTCTACTCGTAGGATTTCGAAGTGGACTACACCTACTATCAATACACAAACCATATCCCTCTACTCCAAAATTCGACTAAATAGCGACTCAACTGGCCAGATGTGTGCCTGATAGCCTGAATTGAAAGCCTGAAAATGTAGGCTCGACAGGTACAGTTAGCCTTAACGTATTCCACAAGCGAGCCGGCCACCTTTGTACTGCATACTAAATGGCCCTTTTTCTAACCTCAATATCTCAACAACAACAGCTCTAGAGGATCCAGGTCTGCTAGAGAAATCAATATTGAGTAGTATACTTGTATAGATTCAGCTGGTATATCTTCTAAGTATGTATTTCCTCAGGTGACATAGATTACAGTTGTATTTATCTATATTTATCTATTGATCGGTATTGTTGAACTATTGGGCCATAATAAAAGGTATATAACTAGAAAGATTAATTTCCTATTATATAGATTCATGTTTATGCAAGAATTATCGTTTTTCATATATTGGTTGTTGAGATATCGAGGTTAGAAAAAGGGCCATTTAGTATGCAGTACAAAGGTGGCCGGCTCGCTTGTGGAATACGTTAACTTTCCTTTTTGACTCAGACTCTAGGCACGAAAGGCAATTTTTGGCAATTTTTCTCGCATCTTTAATTCATATGCCTAGCCTACCGTAGATGTCTACAATTGCTAGACAGGCACCACATAGAAGTTGAATCGGATTACTGCTCTAAGCGAGAACTCTTGCCTAATGACTCTACTAGTGACTCTTCGAGCCGAACAGGTTACTACGGACAGGTCCAGACCTCCGGACATTACGGGTAAGCTTAAATGAGTGGAATGCACGGTTCATCGACAGGGCCGACACATGGCCAAGGATTCCCAAGGAAAAGTGAAAGTGAATTCTTCAGCTTCCCGCTTGCCCCTTGCGCATACTTCATGTCGATCTCGATCTCTTGTCAAACCAGCCCTACGGTATAATCCCGAGAAAAAGGAACCTCGTCTGTAGCGTTACTCGAGTGTGTGGTGGAGTATACTCAGCGATGATCCATGACGTCAGACGAAAATATACAAACAAGCAGTCAACGACAAACAGTCAGTGATAGTCAGCAAAAGTGAGCCTAGACCATTCCACGGCTGACTTCTACATAGTGGTATATTGGTACTAGATACAGCCTCCGACAGTCAGACATCCGAGCCTTCCATACAATGTCATCATCGAGAGAAAACTCTAAATGCATTCCTGTCCCAACCGGGTATAGCACTCCCGGACAAACCTGACGCTAACCATTTTGGGCATCCGCTTACCCCGGAACTAAACCCGAATAGGAAATATAGATCGATCAAGCGTTGGACTACGCAAGTCATCACGTCACTCTGGGCCTCGTGAGTCTTGCGCCTGCCTGCGCTGCCTGCTGGCGCAGCTATTTCTATCCAGTCTGCTTTTCTTCCAGTCAGCATCTTTACTTTCCTCCTACATCTCCCTGGTCACACTGCATTTCTTCATACTGCTGTCTCGCTTTTATTTACTATAAGCACTGCTTTACCCACCATCTCAGTATAAACAGTCTCTTGTGGACTGTCAAATATTCTATTTCGCATGGAAAGGCACAGTCAGACGATAAACATAGCATGCCTACCACTGTGTCTTCCCGTCAGCTTCCCTATGCTGACCACCTCCGTGGCGCCCAGTATATTGAGGACTGTCCTCCTCAGGACTACTGGTACTCAGAACAAGCCACCAACATGAACTTCGGCAGCAGCAACCCCTACCGCTGCAACTCTCCAGAGTCGCTCTGCCGCCGACCCAGTACCGATTCGCTCCGCTCGGTACCTTCCATCGATTTCTCGGGCACACTGGAACACCACCCAGTGTACCCAAAGACAAGTTGGGCGAGTAGTCGTCCTCGTCCCCGCCCCAGGAGCTACCCAGAAACTCAAAGGTACTCCCCCGATTCTGGCCTGGTCAATCCGGATGTCATCGACCGGATGGACAACGTGGGCGACCTCATGTATCACCATGAGGGCCCTTACGATGCCGTGTGCAGAGAGCGGAATCGCAAGAACCAGATGAGCCCGCTGGAGGCTGTCAGCCGATCGAACGAGGAGGCCCTCAGAGCTACCCCTCGCGAGCGGATCGTCGACAGTGTCCGCAACAACCGGCCCCTGGATGGCACCGCTTTCTACCCACCGGGTATTACGGACAACGGTGGGAACACGTACGACTACGAAGAGGGAGCCAATATGATGAGTGACTTCGGGAATTTCATGCGCGATCCTGGATTTGTAAGTTCCGTCCCCTTGCTTGGTATATTACTAACTAACTTTGTTTGCAGAAATTCCGAGACGAGGACTTCAAAAACGACCGGTTCTACACGGATCCGCCGCCCAAGCCTTACATTTTCGTGGCCAAGGTGCTCAAGCGCTGTGGATTCAAACGCATCCCCGTCTAGACGGGTCGTTCAGGCACACGTCAAGCTTACTCCTTGACTCAAGTCACTTTTTTGAAATGGTCACGACGTTACGAGGTCATATACCCTCTTCGGAGTATGTTGTCTATACCAGGTTATCTTTTGTTCTATCTTATCTTTTGTTTGGGCATTGGAGTCCTCTTCTTAGGTCAACTTGGTGTATTTTTTGTTGTTTACCGTATAGATGCATGGAACCGACGTTACTTCGTTGGAGGATAGGATTTTAATTAGTTTCCTTCTATCCTGTATACAGTTTTAGCTTCAGCTGGTGAATACGAACTATTTTCTACTTTCCAATTGCCACTTTAAGTTCCGAAGTCTGGCTCTATGTGCGTCAGCCTGACCTCAAACGGGAAGCTGCCACCAGGAACTGCAGGAAAGACTCCACGTCAACACGAAGATCATGACAGATCTGACGCTCTCGTGCACGTCCGTTTCTATTTTTGACCTATATTGCAGTATTACACAGAATTGATACAGCTTGACCTATCAGCTTAACCATCATGGCTACAGTTCAACGCCATCCCCTCCACAGCCTTGGCCCAATCCATCCGCCCAAAGTCGACAAGAGTGCGATCAAACCGTCCGTCGCGAGGAAAATCAACATCCGTGTCAAGGATCCGTTGGACCACGCAGCCCCGGCCATTATACACGAGCCACGCAAGTACAGCGTCGACGACGCCAATGCGTCAGCTGTGGTATTGGTCAGTGGTGCTGGCGGCGGCGTGAGCGGACCAGCCGGTAAACATCCACACCGTATCCAACTATAATACATCTGCATATCGAATACTAAACCTTAACCCACAGGAATCTACCCATCACTAGCGGACAAACTCACCCTCCTCCTCTCCATCCCCTGCATCCGCCTCGACTACCGCCTCGCCGCAGACACAGACCACTGCACCGCCGACATCATCGCCTCCCTGAACTACCTCTCCCAGCACTACAAATCCGCCAACTTTGTGATTGTCGGCTGGTCCTTCGGCGGCAGCCCCTGCTTCACAGCCGCAGCCGAGGAACCAAACCGCATCCGCGGCGTCGCGACCATCGCCTCGCAGACCGCCAGAACAGCCGGAGTAAAGGGTTTGGCGCCTAGGCCGCTGTTGCTGTTGCATGGGTTGGGGGATAGTGTGCTGGGAAGTGAGTGTTCAGAGGCGCTGTATCGGATGTATGGGGATGAGAGTGAGAATGGAGGGGAGAGGGAGATTAAGTTGTTTGAAAGAGGGGATCATGGGTTGAGTGGATTGGGGCCGGAGGTGGAGGGGTTGTTGCTAGGTTTTATTGGGAGGGTGTTGGGATTTGAGGGGGTTGTTGGTGAGCCGGAGACGAGGGGGGTTGCTGGGGAGGATTTTGCGGGTGGTCAGGGCGAGAGGGTTAGGGAGATGGAGGAGGGGAGGGATCTGGAGGGGGAGGCATTGGCTTGATCGTAATTATTCTAATACTGGGATTTGTATTCTGTGTGTCCTGGTAGATTGTATTAGAGTGCATCCTATAGAGATCGATCCAAATTGCATGGCATGCTTGTGAAGGTAACAAGTTTCAATGTAAACATATCAAATGAAAGTAATCTTTTTGCAACCGATCTCAAACCAGGCACAACACAACACGGTCCCTGCTTACGGACCCTCACAGCCCGGCGATCATCCGGGCCTCGACAGTTTCCGCCACCACCTCAGGCCAGATTGTCCACTTCGGAATTCTTTCTTTACTCATCCACATTCTTCCTTTCTTTCTAATCACACTTGCCAGGGCTTAATACGTTCTTTTTTTTTTTTTTTGACACCTGTCACTAGCATCTTCTTTCAGTGTTCTGCTGTTCTGCCGTTCTGCCGTTCTGCTCTTCTTCGCGTCGCAGTCGCGGACAAGCATGAGATCAGACTGCTGATCAACGCCGCATTTTGTTTACAGCGTCTGATTCTACTCCGTGCAGCACTGTCTACTTTCGCACGTTTATACATTCCAAATTGAGCAATATGCGCTCAGCCAGGGTCTTCTACCTGGCCCTTTTCGCCTTTTTACGACTAACCAGCGCCAGCGACGATGAAGCGCAAGAGCACCACAACTCGAACACCTGCGCTGTAAGTGCCAAACACCAGGATTCCCAAGAAACCACACTAACAAACCAGATCGATCCCAAAGCCACGGTCTCCGACGCCTGCGTCTCATACGCGACCATCGACCACCTTAACGATGAGGTCTACACGCTCCTCCACTCCATTACCCAAGAAACAGATTTCTTCTCACACTACCGCCTCAACCTTTTCAACAAAGAGTGTGCCTTTTGGTCCGACTCAGAAAGCATGTGTGGGAATATCGCGTGTTCCGTTAATACCATTGACTCCGAAGAAGATATCCCGTTGACGTGGCGAGCCGAGGAACTGAGTAAACTCGAAGGTCCTAAGGCCGGACATCCGGGTCGCAAGCAACAAGCAGAGAGGCCGCGGGATAGGCCGCTGCAGGGGATGTTGGGTGATAATGTTGGGGAGAGTTGTGTGGTTGAGTATGATGATGAATGCGACGAGCGCGATTACTGTGTTCCTGAGGATGAGGGTGCCAGTGGGAAGGGTGATTATGTGAGTCTGGTTGATAACCCGGAGAGGTTTACGGGGTATGCCGGACCAGGGGCGCATCAAGTTTGGGATGCTATCTACCGGGAGAATTGTTTCTTGAAACCGACTCCGGGACTGAGTGTGTCGCCAGCGCAGGAGTTGGGTGGATTGCAGGCTATGCACGATTTCCGGAACGTGCTGCAGATGGAGATGAAGCGCCCGGATGGGTATCCGTTGGATAATGAGTGTTTGGAGAAGCGGGTGTTCCATCGACTTATTAGCGGAATGCATGCGTCTATCTCGACGCATCTGTGCTGGGACTATCTTAACCAGACGACCGGGCAGTGGCACCCGAATCTGCAATGCTTCAAGGAGCGTCTGCATGATCACCCTGAGCGGATCTCAAACCTGTACTTCAACTACGCCTTGGTCTCCCGGGCTGTGGCCAAGCTGCAGAAGCATCTCCAAGGTTATACCTACTGTACGAGCGACCCGGCGCAAGATATCGACACCAAGGGAAAAGTCACCAAGTTGACGCAGACCCTGGCGAAGCGGCCTCAGATTTTCGATGAGCACTTGATGTTCCAGGATCCCAGCTCCCCAGGTCTGAAAGAGGACTTCCGCAACCGCTTCCGCAACGTCAGCCGTCTCATGGACTGCGTGGGCTGCGACAAGTGCCGCCTCTGGGGTAAACTCCAGGTCAACGGCTATGGCACCGCACTGAAGGTCCTCTTTGACTACGACGAGACCAAGAACGGCGACAACCCTCCCTTGCGACGACTGGAATTGGTCGCGTTGATAAACACCCTCGGTCGCATTTCGCACAGTTTAGCCGCGGTGCGCAGTTTCCATCGCGCCATGGACTTGGGACAAGGCGAGACATTTGCAATTCCCGCCGGTGGTCACTTAGGTAGCAACCAAAAGACGAGACGTCTGTTCAAGGATGGTGGTTCTACGTTCTACTATGAAGGTGATGAGGAAGAATTCTCCTACCGAGGCGAGCGACAGCGATTGCCGTGGGAGCGGCGGCCCCGTCGGCCCGATGACGGGTTCTTGGATGACTTCAAGGCCGAGTTTGAGGTTGTTTGGGATACGTACATGTTCGTCCTAGGGTCTTGGGCTCGCATTCCGCAGACAGTGTAAGCTCTCTTCCTTATCACGACTTGATCGGCATTCTAACGGGTACAGGTTCGAAATCGGAGTGCTTGAGGTGAACCGGGTCTGGAACTACTGGCTTGGTCTTCCAGTGCCACCGCGGACATGGAAGATCAAGCTTCCTTCACGAGATGAGCTATGATCCTTTTCTGTTTTACTGTTTTTACTGGTTTTGCTTGGTGAATTTGTATCATAGATGGTCTCGGCTTGGCGTTATGGTTGGGCATTGGAGATTTTACATCGTATCTAGCATAGACGGAATACATTGCATGCTCTCACACATAATTAAAAGAATACTAATTTATCACAAGTAACTGATCGTTATCCCTGAATCTACTTGTACTCTACTTCGGCGCATTTCCAAAATTCGGCAAAAGGCTTAAGCACCTCGGCATCTCCGGCACATGCACCGAGCGTTCGCCTCTCGTGACCGAACTCCACCGCCTCCTCATCGCCATCTCCGGTCGCTCTCGTTGCTCCTACTACCATCCAGTTGTCCCTATCCAGATCGCATCTACATCACGGAATACGGAGTAGAGAACACTGCTCTCTCCGCCAGTCGGCTTGATTACTACATGCGAGGCTGTTAGTTTCTCTCCTCGTAAGTCATGGCGTCCGTCTCGCCACCCAAGCCGTGGGAGAGGGCCGGCGCGGCTGGGGGTATGTTCTCTTCGTCTATCCCTCTCTGCTCTTTGTCGTCTTTAAAGTGACTCTTGCTCACTTATCGCTCATCAGGTACTGCTCTATCCACTCCCGCCACTAGCACAGCCGCTTCTACCATGACCAACTCCACCGCAACAACATCCCCGACCGCGACCACTACACCAACATCCACATCAACCGCAGCAGCGCCCAACCTACCATCACGACCAGACGCTCTGAACGCAGTGGTCAACCGCACCGCCTCGAATTATTCTCCCTACAGTGCTTCTCGATTAGGAGCGAGTCCCTACAGCGCGTATTCGTCACCATACTCGTCGCCGTATTCGTCGCCGTACTCCCGTCTCGGCGGCATGGGTTCGATGGGATCGATGTATGGTGGATATGGTGGCTATGGTGGGATGTATGGGGGCATGGGGGGCATGGGGATGGGAGGAATGGGAGGAATGTATGGCGGTATGCCGGGCGGGGATCCGAATGATCCTAACAGCTTGACGAATTCATTTGGGCAGAGCACGCAGGCGACGTTTCAGATGATTGAGAGCATCGTGGGTGCATTTGGGGGGTTTGCTCAGATGCTCGAGAGTACTTATATGGCCACGCATAGTTCTTTTTTTGGTATGTGTATCCTTTCTTTGGGTGAGATGAAATGGGTGGGATGCTGACAAATTGAAGCCATGGTCTCTGTGGCAGAGCAGTTGGGTAATTTGCGAAACACGCTTGGCTCAGCGCTGGGGATCTTTACCATAATGCGATGGTTTAGGACACTGATCGCGAAAGTAACCGGTCGTCCCCCGCCGGCGGATGCCACGGCTCTCACGCCGTCTGCATTTGCGGCCTTTATGAATGGCCGCTCGGCTCCGGCTACGCTTCCTGATGGAACCCCTGCGCCTCCCAAAATGTCCAGGAAGCCGTTTTTCATGTTCCTAGTCGCCGTATTTGGCCTTCCCTATTTGATGGGCAAACTCATCAAGACCCTTGCACGCTCGCAGGAGCAGCGCCGCCAACTCATGGTGGGTGCGAATGGGGAGCCCACTACCGGACCCCTCGACCCCTCTAAGCTGGACTTTTGTCGCCTGCTGTACGACTACACCCCGGAGTCACAGGAAGGCGCGGGGATCGACCTAGCCGTGAAGAAGGGCGACATCGTCGCCGTGCTGAGCAAATCGGATCCCATGGGCAATGCATCTGAGTGGTGGCGATGTCGGGCACGGGATGGCCGTGTTGGGTATCTCCCGGGGCCGTACTTGGAGACGATCCAGCGTCGCCCGACCCCGCAGGCGATCACCTCGGGCAGCAGCAGCGGCAGCGACAGCGGCAACGTGCAGGTGAAGATGGGAGCTAGCGAGGAGGAGAAGAAGCCGGAGATCAAGGGGAAGATGGGCGATATTGCGCCGGAGAGTTTTCAAAAGAGTACCTTTTATTCATGATACCTAACTCTTTACCTACATAGTGTTTACGTCTCGTTTTTGTTTGAGGGTTACTGTCATATGGTTAATTATGGTTGGATATGGAGATCCTTGATGGATACCATGAGTTATTGTTTATATTTCTTGTATCCTTTACTTCCGCTTATTACTTAGTACGAAGACATGCAGTTCAGTGCTCGACTATCTTACATACAGTCTACGTAGTACAGAACACTCCCGTAACTAGATACATAAGTACCTTTGCCACCCCTGCCAGTCTCGCATAAATCGCAGCCGTTGCTGCAATGCATGTCCAAGTATCAGCATCCGCTCCCGCTCGCTCACGGAGTACTCCGTTCTCCATAGGCACTACGCACAGCGTACTTTTGGGGGAAATTGTTACGCTTTCGTACTCGTGCATTAGATCTGGGAAACTAGGAAGTGGGAATTTGTATATATTGCCTCCCTTCGTTTATATTCCGTTTTGGGTATGTGTTTATTTACTACTACGGTCCGGCTTACTGTATGTTAGTTATAGTTATTAGACAGGGATGTAATCTTGTGAACTGCTACCTTGTATGTAGTTAGTATATTACGTTGGGGCTACGGTAGTGATTTCCCTGGTGTTGAGACGGATGGGATGATTGGGTGGTTGGGAATGAACGGTGAATGAACTATTGCTGCGGCTGAGACTTGGAGGATGGAGAGATAGATAAGATATTCTACTGTATATGCAATGTGATCGGAAGCATAGGTTGGTTGTATGTGACATGTACAAACCCTAAGAGAAGTATATGTTTCGAGAAATTCTTAGACTGTACAGGCAATGGTTGGAATAGTTCTGGATAAACTGGGGTTGTGTGATCGTACTTTTATTCTTTTATTTGTATGTGTCTTGGATGAACGTACACATGGCTATAGTGGCAGTGGCTGATTAGGAGAAATAATAGAGATATACATTTGTTATGATTACTCTTCATTTTGAGCACACTGTCTAATCCATGTACGAGTAGAGAAGAGACGAACTTGTCAAGCGAAAAGCAAAGCAAAGCGCATTCCAAATAACTCTCTTTCACACGTCGAGTCTTGTAAATATCACTAGCCTTTGTTCACACAGATCCACAGAATGATTTGGAAACATAACGGCCTCTGTACAATGTTATGAAGTAGTAGACATTAATCTCATTCTTCCTTTGTATAGACTCATATACTATTGTTCAATGAAAGAGTAGACCTAATACAGTGGAAGCGTACTCTATAAATACGCACGGAGTATGATAAAGCCATCTACGAACCCAAAAAGGAAAAAGAAAAAAGACCCGAACCCCAAACCATAAAAAAAAAGCCATCATCTTTTACAAATACAAATATGTATAACTATCTCCAGCTTAGCTCCCGTCTATCCGCTCCCGTCCGTCCCTTGACCCCATTCCCCGTAGTTAGTCTCCTTATGCCAAGGTACCTACCTACTGTAGACAGAAGTTAGGTAGACAATCATGAATCATTCAGCGGAACCGTGCACAACCTTCAATAACCAGCATTAATCAAACGGATTCTTTTTCCGCGCTACTCCCAATCACGCACGACGGCAACTAAGTTCACGGAATGCCTGTACCCGTCCTCCCCGATTGATGATGTGCGATGCAATGTGCAATATCGCTCGGATATCCGGAGTCTGATAACCCCCCAGGCTGGACTATACCGGAGTAAGAAGGAAGTGAGTACTTTGAAGGAAGGGAAGGGCAGGAGTGGACTAGGAACTAATGGGTTAGTGGGGACGATCCGGAGATGGGCCGGTGTGGCCTGGGTTGGTTTGTAATGATGTGCTTTTGTTAGTGTAGTTGGTTTTTTTTATATGTATGTAGGGTAGGCGTGATTGAAATTGTAAGTCTGTTTCGATGTTTTGAACCGTACAAAAAGCTGGCTAGTACAAGTACGGGATGTAGAGGTACGGAGTAGGGTTCGTGGGATTAACGAGCGGTTTAATCTATCTGAGCACAGCATGTTGTACAAGTATGACGTACTTTTGCAGACAATTCTCAGGTCGGAAATAGTACTGCCTGGCCTGGCGTGAGCCGCGATGATAAGCGTTGGTGGCTGTGCTGGTGTCAGTTCAGCTGCTATTGTTCATAGGCAAGCTGGCCGTTGTGATTCGGTTGAAATGTGAATGTACAGTACTGTATTCGTGTATGTGTATGTGTATGTATGTACATGCAATGCAAGTGGTCACTTCACGATAATAGGCGTCCAGACCCTGGTACGCCAACCGTGTCTGACTCAGTATCGGTGACCGAGGAGGCTGTCGGGGATGGATTGCCCGGTTGCCGGCTGTCTTAGCCAGGATGCGGCTGGTCAAGCCTTGCATAAGCGTGTCAGTAACGGACAGATAGCCCGCCCGGTCTGTTGTACACCTCCTATGCTACATGATCTTTCTCCATAGTCCGGAATGCGAGTGATTGCTGAATCGGGATATCCATGGGAAATAAAACAAGGCTAACATGATACATATGGACAAAATAAAAAGCAGACAGTTTGCTTGCTCTGTAGAAACAAAAAAAAAAGTAGCAAAGGATAAATGAATGCATCGTCATAAATGGATCAATCATCCAGAGGCGTGGTATAATCCGACATGGACTGCTCCAGCGTCTGATGGAGGACAAGAAGGCGGTCTTGAAAAGAAACAAGAGCGTGCCACGGATCTTCCTCGTGAAGATCATCGTCTAGTGGTTTGGGCGTGTCATTCGTTAAACTCGGACTCAGCGTGGCCGAGAGAGGTTGGTCATCGGGCATTTCAGCAGGATGGGGATGATGCGATGGAATGGGATGGTTGGGGTCTAGCGGCGAAGCATCGAGGGCTCCTAACACATACTCAGTGTTTGTTGCCATGGTCCAGACCGGAGGATGGGGACTCTCACGGGGATCTGAAGGGATTTCTGGCATGGGAGATAACGCTGAGGATCTGTCTTCTGGTTCGGGTGTATAGCAACTCATATCGGTAGGGGTTTCTACAACTGTCAGTATTATCAAAATAGTCAGAGAAAAATGAGGAACATACCTGGCTCTGGACTGTTGGTCTGCGGCGGTGACTTGGGATTTTCCCACGAAGAACCGTATCTGCGGAGAAAACGAGAGATGCGCTTGGAATCAACTTCCTGCCCCCCAACACGAAAAGCCGTTTGTTTCCCACGAGCAGCCCGTTTCTGCTGTTTCCGGATCATGACCTGAACTTCTTTGGCTTTGATGTTTTTGCGGATGTGCCATGCTGCGAGGCGGTCTTTGTACTGTTTTTCCCTGCTCTAGTCAGATCCTCTATCGTAACATAAGATAAGAAGAACGACCTACGAAGCAACAAAATGATGATCTCGCTCCATGATTATTTTGACATCCCGCAGTTTCAACTGGTTATTCAGATAGAGGTGTTCGATAATGGGCCGGTACTGTTGCCAATCTTCCGAACGGCGGGGGCGAAACACGGCAGAGGAGGAAGAGGAGGAAGGCGTAGAGGCGACGGTAGTAGTTGGAGGGATGGTAGACGACGAGGAAGATGAGGATGAAGGAGGAATAGAGGGAATGGACCTGGAGGACGACGGAGGGATGGAACCATCCATCATGAACATGCGGCTGGAGGATCGTTGTCACTCATAGTCTGACATTGATTGAGGGCGACTGTAAATGGAGAGAGACAGAGAAAGAGAGAGCGGTTGAAGGAAGAGAAGGAAGAGAGAATGAGGTGAGAAAGAAGGATAAAGCGAACTTAATATGGAGAGGAGTGGGCGATGATGTACAGCAATCCCACATAGTACTGTACCTACAACGGCAACAACAACAACAACAGCACAATTATTCAAATATTGATATTAATTCTTCTTAATTCCTTTGTTTTCTTTTCCCTTTTTTTCCCCCCTCTCTCCTATACTTGGTTTCGTTTTTTCTTTCACTCCTATATCTTCTGTTCTCTTGCTTTGGTCGCCGATAAAAATAAATCAAATGATGAATTCTGCTTTTTGCTCCGACCAATCACAGTGTGCGCTTTCCTTATGCGGCGACCTGCCGATGGAAGCGCCCGCGGGTCGGTCGGGGGGTGTCTCCCCGAGCCAATCAAAATGAAAATAATAATGGGGGCGCGTACTTTTGGCGGGTCTTTTGTCTGTGCGCATACAATACAATACACTCAATATACAGTACTTACAGGTATCCTGAGGCTGGCTTGTACAGGTACCTACAAGTATACAAAGAGTACTTGAGTACATCAGTATATGTACTGTTGGGCATAGAAAGCACCATATAAACCACTTCCAGTAGTCTTCATACTGCGCGTAACTGAAGACCACTGAAGATGCACGTACTTATGCACGGATGCACCGTTTGAGTTTGACGCGCCGGCTTATATGGCGCATTTCCGGCCTGATAGCGCAAATGTGCTGCTTAATTCCCGTAGTATAGGCCAGGGATGAAACGTAGTCTAGGTACTTACTTGTAGTACTTAGTAGTACCACGGTTCTTTGTACCGGCGCCTTTAATGGAAAGACCTCGGCCCGTTGGGTGGACCCGATCGGGTGTGCCCGTTGTCCCGCGTTCAGCGTACTGTCCATATCTGTATGGAGTGGTAGACATGTATCCTAGAGGAACAAGTACCTATTGTACATATAATAAGGATAGGTAAGGATAGACCCAAGTCTCCGGATTCTACACATCAACTGTCAGTCTATCAACCGTTACGCCTCCTCCCGGACAAACTCCTGATGATAGAACTCCAAAAACAGTATCCCTGCCGTTGGTGGAGCAGGTGGACTCCACGCCAGTTGAACTTTCTTCTCAATCCACCGTCCTTCATAATAAGACTGACTCCGTAGTATGTACTGTGGTGTAGTAACTGCTCGAGACTAAAAACGTGGATGGAGTGGATAGCTGTGCACGGGGCTTCCGAAAGACACTACTAACTATACCAGTCCGATGTCACAGTTCATCCACGGGATGTTGGTTCAGGGGGATGATCTCCCGTGGTCCCTGACACTACTGAACCTGACTACTCTTCGGACAAGCCAGAGTTGTTGCAGGGGTTGCAGGGACCAGTTGGATTGTTAATGGTAACTAAACCCTCCAGCCGAGGGAATTGATTGATTTTTGGAATTGTGAAATTAGGTGGACGGTGCACTTTGTGTCTGAAAACGGAAAAAGAGCATGCAGATGATTATGTATCATCGGTCCGTAGCTAGTTATGACAGCGGGCATGTACATGATGTCTCTTAGTGATTCATCCAACCGGCATTGATCCAGTAATCCCAGTGATCGAGTAAGGTAAATGGTCCCCGCCCCAAAAAAACAAATTAACAAAAAATCTGAAAGTTTAGTTCCTCGTAACTCCACCGTGAAACGCCTGCCATTATTTAATTCTCGTCCCAACAACACGTCACTCCCGGATACTGCCACATCTGTCCTTTTCTGAAAAAAGAACCGACTCGACTCAAACGTTGAATTCTACATTATTCCAGACCGTCCATGCCCAACCTTACTTGACTTACGGGCTCCAGGCTGCTTCCCCCGCCGTTGCAACGGCTGCAGACTGGCTGCCAGATCCCGCGCTGGCAACGTTGCTCACGTGTGCCAATAAGAACTTACAGCACGTTAGCGTGTACTTACATGCCCGCGTCCACGTCTCGTCGTTTTGGTTGAATCCAAGTTTGATGCTTGCGTCGCCAATCTTGTCGCGTGAGATCGTGTACGGCAGTTTCAGCCCGGGGATCGTAGCCCCATGACCGCCACTACCGCCTCGACGGCCCGGCGCAGGGGTCTTCTCAACATACTCGCCAAGTTGTCGTAAGCATTCGAGGAATGCGACCATCCCTGCATCGAAGCGGCGGTGTATCCATGGTAGGTTCAACGGAAGATCCCCCGAAGAGAACAGATCCAACACGGTGATCTTGGGGGGTCCAGATGGTATCCCGGTCCCGTTCCCGTTGCCTCCCACGGTGGATTGAGCGGGGGATTGTGGATATTCTATCTTTTCAATTCGAGAGGTCGAGCCTAGCGGTTTCAATCGATACCCTTGGAACTGAAAGTTTAACTTTTCCGCAATCGTGGATAAAAGCAGTGCCGTTTGACCCCAGGCTGCGTTAATCTCCGGCCACTCCACTGATGGGTTGGTCAAACGGCCCAGCCGCAATCCATTGATGGTCCCAAAGTAGCCATCATGACCTATGCAAAAGGCGTCGTTGTAAACATTGGTTCGTTGTAGTCGTTCGAGCTGGCGTGAATCATGGTCGTATCGCATATTCAAAGCATCCCTCTCGTTCTGAAAATCCGACAGCGTCAAGGCGAAGGAATTCCGATCTCGCCAAAACGCCTCTTCATCAACATCCAACTGCCGCGACTCCTCTTCCAGACCGGCAATCTCCTCATCCAACGCAGCCTTCTCCTTCTCCAACTCCACAAGTTCCGCAAACGCAGCCTCCTCAGCCTCCAACGTCTCCTTGAGCGATTTCTCCGCAGCCTCAATCTCCTCCGCTGTCGGAACAGACGAATTCAAACTCCTCTGAAACGAAATATAAGCATCCCTCTCCCTCGTAGCACCCACCAACCTCTTCTGCAACCCATCCACAAGCATCTCTGTACACTCCATACAAATCGGATGATCAATATCAGACCGCGACGAAATAATCTCAAACAACCGATTCGCCCGCTCAACCTGATCCGAAAACGCCCCCCCTCCATCTTCTGTCCCGTTATCCTTCCCCACAGTCCCTCGCTGACCATCGCCTGATCCCGCGTGCGGCGGTCCAACTTGCGACTCTGTGAGCATTACAAACGACATGTTCCCGCTGTCGCCCCGGGATAGGCGTGGGGGGTTAGGCTGGCTTCCCGCATGGCGAGGCGCGGGTATGGATCTTCTGTAGACGGGGGAGTGGTTTTGTTTGGAGACGCGGTCGTAGAGGTCTCGTCGTTCCTGGGGGTAGGAGGGGCGGGAGGAGGTTGCTGTGTTTTCTGGGAGGGTGCGACCGGTAGACCCTGTACAAGTGTATCTGTCAGTATTCTTTGTGAACTGGCGCGAATTAAAGATAGGGAAATGAAATGCATACCAACGAGCAGGTCAAAAGCCGCTGGGTTCAACGACTCAAGGGAGCCGTCGAGCTTCAGCGGAGTACGGCATTTCTGGCAGTACATGTTGGCCATGGTTAATCATGGTAGTGTTCTGTTTCGCATTATGGGAAGACGAAATGGGAAGGTTGAATGGAGATGAATTGTAAGCGCGGTTGGATAACTTAATCTGTCGGAGACAGGGCGGCGGAGACGTCATGTCTGTTTTTTCTTTCATCTCCAACTGCAGGAACGAAGATGATGAACGAGTGAATGGGCCATTGCTATTGATCGCTATTAATCAAGGATTACTATTGTATATCAGTTCTCAGTTTCTCATTGAGGTCTCTTTTTTACATGTTCGCGACATCCCTATCAACATGTCACGGCGACCAGCATAATCTTATAACACCAGCATCCTCAACACAACCACATAAACAATCACATTTGCACACCATCATTTGCATATGAAGAAGGCATGCCTCACTCTCATAATACCACCGCGACACCACTCTCCTCCACCTAACACTTCCCCTGTGCGTGACACGAGACGATCCACCCAACCTACCAACCCGAAAACGCGACCGTAAGATGGAACCACCTACGAAACGACCCCGTCTCCCCATCGCTCCAGATCTATCCCAAGGTCCCTACACCTACTCCTTTCCGGCCTCAGACCCAACAGCCGACCAGACCGAAAACAACCCCGAAAACGAGCACGACCAAGTCGACATCCACACGGCGCGCGCGCAAAACGACCAACGCCTCAAAACACTCTTCGAAAGCATATTCGAGAAATACAGTAGGGATTTCACGGACATCGGCGATGAAATCGATCTACAGACTGGGGAGGTTGTTGTGGATAATGGGCATTTGTTGGGGATGAAGGGGGAGGATGATACTGGTGGCATAGAGGATGGGCAGAGGGGTGGACATGAACATGAGCATGAACAGGATGGTGATGATTCAGGAGAGTCAGAGACTGAGACTAGTACTGAGCAGGGAGAAGGGGGAGGGGATTATGATCATGGGATATGGTCCTTTACGAAGTCGCAGACTGGGCTGAGGGATCATGGGAATGGCAATGCATGGGGATGGCAAGGACATGGCGACGACATGGACGACGATCATAATGAGAACGATTATGATTACGATGATGATGACGATGATCGATCAAGTGTTGATTCGTTGCTGGACACTGCTATGAGCGTCGATGATCCTACCAAAAAAGAACCAACCGTTGAAGCATCCCACCCTCTACGTCGCATCAACCATGCGAATAACGACACTCGCAAATCAGTTGACCCGGTATGGCGCGTTCCTGAAATCACTCCGAGATTCTCGTTCTCAACCCCCCAGCCGCGTCCAAGCAACACCAAACCCACCATCAACTACAACCCCGCACGCTCTGTATCACCACCAGGAGCTCGCTCACTGTGGGCTGTTCCGCAGCCCGGAAGGCCTAGAAAAACCAACACTGACGTTCTGAAGGAGAAAAAAGCGAAGAAGGACGTGGATTTGAAACTGAAAACGAAAACGAGCCCGAAGAAGACTGCTGCCCCCAGCACGAGCAAACCGAAGCAATTCTCCAGTCCTGCGAAGAAGGGCGATTGGTCATTTGCAATTCATAGTCAAGGGAGTGGTTCGGAATCAGACGATCCGCTACAGGAAGATTATCAGCCATCGCCTAGGCCGAAGAATGCGTTGAACATTAGAGGGAAGAGTATAGGGTCAGTCACACCGAGACGGAATCAAATAAGCACGATTGATGGGCACGCTGCGGGTTCAAAATCTCAGACACCAAAACATCCCAATGACTTCCCTAACAATACCCCACAGCAAACCACTTCGACGCCATCAAAAACCAGACGGCCAATGACACCCGACGACGTAAGACTGATCGTAACAATGCGCTACGTCTACAAGAAGCAATGGAAACAGATTCTCGCCTATTTCCCCGGCCGGCAAGTGAACCATTTGACAGAGTGGAACAAACGACACTGGACCCAACGTCGCGCTAATCCGCCTCAACTTTCAAGACCATGGTCGCCGGAAGAACGTGATAAGTTATCTGCGTTCAAGGATAGAACTGGTTTGGCTTGGAGTGATATTCAGAAGAAGTTTCCCGGGAGATCGTATGCGGAGATCGAGTTTGACTTGTTGAGGCTCTGGGTTGGGGAAGAGATTTGGAATGAGGGTGGGGAGGATCAGGATGGTGAGGCGGGAC
The DNA here is from genome assembly GCF_016861735.1 of Aspergillus chevalieri. NCBI lineage: Eukaryota > Fungi > Ascomycota > Eurotiomycetes > Eurotiales > Aspergillaceae > Aspergillus > Aspergillus chevalieri. Next base: position 1,675,092 of record NC_057367.1, on the reverse strand, counting down.
GGGATCGGCTGGATGATTCGCAGCAGGATAGTGGCACTGCTTCTGCTGGAGCCAGTCATCGTGAGCAAGTTGCAACAGCAGTTTCGGAGGAGCCGTCTGATAGAAGCGGCCAGGTTTACTTGGTAGACGGTGAACATGATATCCTCAGACTGATTGAATCAAGCAAGACGACGGCGAATGCTGACGACTCGATCGGACCACGTGCACACGATACTTCACAACCTGAACCGTACCAGGACAAAGGCCCTTCTAAAAAGAGGTCGCATTTCCAGTCATCACCACGGAGAACTCTTTCCACTCTCTTTGAATGATACCAGACGATCCCCAGCATGCTGCGATGGACTTCTTCTCTTTCTTGCGTTTGATACCCTTGTTACCCATGGCATTTATTCATCCTTCGCGTTTAAGACATCTTCCAGCTTCGTATCCGTTGCACCGCCAACATCTCCGGCCTTAGCCCAGAACCTGGAAAGATGTCTCGAGCCAGAATCTGAAAGGACGGTCACAATTCGATGGCCTGGTCCTAATTTCATGGCGGTCTTGACAGCCGCAAAGCCTGCATCATGTACTTTTAGCATTAATTAAATATAAAGGCAGATGATGTCAATACTCACAGTTCACTGCACTGCTGCTTCCGAGGAACATCCCATCTTTCTCTACCAACCACCGGGCCATGGCCATAGCTTGCGCATCAGTAACCCGCACAGCATCATCAACCAGTTCCTTGCCAGCCTCGAAGTTGGCAGTAACGCGGTTAATCCCGATGCCTTCAACGATAGTATCCACCTGTCTCCGCCGTCTTGTCCCTTCGCGCTCCTTCAGGTCAAACATGACACCATAGCGGACCCGATTGTACAACCCACTACCCTGCGGATCCGCCAGCACCACACTCAAATTAGGAATCTTCGGCTTCAAGTACAGCGCCACACCAGAAATCGTACCGCCCGTACCAGCTCCCCCAACGAATGCGTCGAGTTTGCCGTCGCATTGGGCGTAGATCTCCGGACCGGAGCCATTGTAGTGAGCGCGCCAGTTGGACTCATTCTCGAATTGGTCTGCGAAGAAGCCTCGTCCGCGGACTTGGTCCGAACCGGACGCTGATGCGCTCGTGTGGGCTTGGGCGAGGGCGCGTGCGCGGTTGACGAAGTTTTCCTTTTCAACGATTGGGGCTGGTGGAACGCGGTCTACTATTGCGCCTAGTTTGAGGAGGAGGTCAGATTTCTCGATGGCCTGATCGGAGGGCATGCAGCTATTATTGTCAGTAGGATATCCAGGAAATGTTGAACGAGGGTCGCACATGTGAGCTAGATAGCCCTTCGCTCGGGCCAAGGTAGCTAGAGAGATACCGGTCGAGCCGGATGTGCCTTCGTAGACTGTGTCGCCAGAATGGGGAGTCAAGATTCCCTGCTCTTCGGCCTACATTAAGATGAGAAGATGCTCTTAGTAGTATCGCGGGGGATATCATACAATCTGAATCATACTGAGAGCTACTCGATCTTTGGAGCTCTGGCCAGCGCCATTGAGGAACTGCATCAATTAGAACATCACCCTTTACAGAAAGAATGGTATAGCAGAAAGGAAGTACCTCTGCCTTCCCCAGGATCTCACATCCAGTCTCATCTGACAATGACTTAATCCGGAACAATGGCGTATTTCCTATGCAGCCCTCGATACCGTCCACGATTGCAGGAGGTCCTGCTCGCGCGACCAAGGTATCCGCCTCGCGGCGACGGCGCGCTTCAGCATCTTGCGATTGAGATTCTCGGAACAGCTGTGCCAGCGCGGGGTAGAGCAGGTCTTTGAATCCGAGTGTGAAGAGGATCCCCGCTACGAAGGCGGTGGTTCCCAGATAGAGGCGGGAATTGTCGTTCATTGTGGAATTTTGGGCATTGATTAAGAGTAATTATATGGCTGGCATGCTAAGAGACCATAAAAGAGAAATTGAAAAAGAAATAGAACAAGAAAACAGTTGTCGAGCCGAGCGGACCTCTGGACGATTGTGGGGAGAGCTTTAATAATAGCGACGAAGGCGGCGACGACTTTCTTCACTCCGACGCTAAACACCACCGCAGCCGCAACTCCAACGCAATCTCATGGACTCCCCCATCCTTAACCAGCTGTTTCGGCAGCTGTTCCGGCGTCCAGCCTGCCAGTCTCTGCGGTATTCATCTGCATCAGCACCCTCTTCATCGGGTCGCAGAGCGGCGGCGGGCGTTCGACTGTCCGGTCCGTCTCGTCAACAATCTCGTCCGTTCCTCACTCGACGCCAGCAGACCAAACGCAAGAATGTCGACGATGGATTGGTATGGCATAGAATAGGGGATTATCCCAAAGACATTGACCAGGAATTGAGGACCTATCCGCTGGTGACGGCCAAGGACCTGCGGAGTCGGAAAGAGAGGCCACGGCAGGTGAAGATGTTGACGAGGGAGTTCATTGACGGTAGGATGGCTCTTTTCGGATATTAATTGTGTAATGCTAACTGATATTTGCTCTTTAGACAGTTTATACAACCCCCACTACGGTTACTTTTCGAAGCATGCGACCATTTTCAGTCCCGGAGAGCCGTTTGACTTCAACCATATTGCCGATGGCCCCGAGTTCCATCGCATGTTGGGAGAGCGCTACAACGAGTTCGAGGATAAGCTAGACGAAACACAACCGGATGTGGCGCGTCAATTATGGCATACGCCGACAGAGCTGTTCCGGCCTTACTACGGCGAGACGATTGCTCGGTACCTGGTGTCGAATTACAAATTGACTCTTTATCCGTACCACGACCTCATAATTTACGAGATGGGAGCCGGTAATGGAACAATGATGTTGAATATTTTGGATTTCATTCGGGATACCGACTACGAGGTCTACCAGCGGACCAAGTTCCGGATTATTGAAATCTCCTCGGCCCTTGCCAGTCTTCAGATGAAGAATTTGATGGATTCGATCAACGCCGCCGGTCACTTGGATCACGTCGAGATTGTCAACAAGTCTATCTTCGATTGGGACACATACGTGCATTCACCATGTTTCTTCCTGGCGTTAGAGGTTTTTGACAATTTTGGCCACGACGCGATCCGCTACGACAGAAGGACAGAGATGCCTCAGCAGTCCGGGGTGTTGATTGACGCAGATGGTGAATTCCACGAATACTATAACGCTCAGCTTGATCCCCTGGCTTCGAGGTTTCTCCGCGTCCGACAGGCCGCCGCACGGAGACCATATCCCAGTCCCTTGGGACACAAGGTGACGAGAGGCATCCGCAACTCCCTACCATGGCAAAGCCCATACACTTTGCCCGAATATATTCCCACTCGACTCATGCAGTTCTTCGATATTCTGGACAGTTATTTCCCAGCACATCGGTTGATTGCGAGTGATTTCAGCGTCCTCCCTGATGCGGTTCCTGGCTTGAATGCACCTGTCGTGCAGACCCGTTACATGAGACGGACAGTGCCGGTCTCTACACCTTTTGTGAGTTCCTCTTCCGATGATTTACTTGCCCCTTTTCTGAATAGAATGGCAGCTGACAACACCAGGTCCACCAAGGCTATTTTGATATCTTCTTCCCTACCGACTTCAACGTCATCGAGGACGTCTATCGTGCAGTCACCGGCAAGCTGACGCAAGTCATGAGCCACGAGGATTTTGTTGATCGCTGGGCATACATTGAAGATACTGAGACAAGGAACGGAGAGAATCCGTTGTTGAACTGGTACAAGAATGCCAGTATGTTGATGACGGTTTAAGCTTTGTATTTTAGTTGTGATGGCCTTCGATATCTGTACAATTTTTTTTTCTTGGTTTAGTATAGCACAATATCAATAAAGAACTCAAGAATTGCTCTCTAAGTTTATCCTTCCTGACTACTGCTCCGTACACTGGAACTAACCCTACTACTAAGCCACAACAGAAATATGGCGATGGCGATCCTCGTTGGATACACCCGTATCTCTTCGAGTGAATTGAAATATGCAATTCATTCGTTTTTGCTTATCCATCCATCTCTAGTCACTACATAGTTTCCACCTTTTACATTCTGCTCGCTATGCCCGAACTGGACTGACTGCATTGCCTCAGATATCAACATGGCCAACACCAAGTCTTGACAAAACAAAACAAACCGAGAAGCCTATCCAGAGAACTGCCGTTGCTTTGCTCTCACATCATAGTTACACTGGTCAATTAATTCAGAGAGTGACCGAACAGGGTAAAGGAAAAAATTCAGGGTGCCCGATAGGCAACAATCTGAGTAGAGCGGAATAGTCGTGGTCCGTGGGATCCACATCTTTTCGAGAGAGTTGTAGTGGTGACTCGTCTCGTCTGTACGAACGTTTGAGCAGTACTTTCTTCAGCTGCCTTGTTCAAGCTGCTGATTTGTCGAAATAGAACAGTTTGCTGATGTCAAGTCTACTATATGTGTGTGGCACAGGTTTACCATCGGCAGTACTCTTCATAATCCTTGTTGCTAGGAGATTGATATTCACTTGTATTGCTGACGTCGAGAATGACCCGACTGTACCAACAATCGGTGTATTTCACCTGGAAATGGTTGATATTGATGCGCAGGCTCACGTTTGGTTCCTTGAGCTTGGGTATCTGAAGACTATAAGCTGTCGGATGGCGGTCTTGGAACTTTCATGGCCAATGCCGGATCGCGGAGAAAGAGCATTAGGGAAGTGAAAGTGGCTGAAGTAGCTAGCAGGTCGTTACATCTTGCGACAGCTCACAATGCACATCAGCCGAAGATCAACCTATGCTCTTTTAAATTGCTGAGGGAACAGCGTTGAGCACTGAGCTGAAAATAAGCTGGAGAACCCCAGCCGCAAATAGAGAAAAACAGACCTCGCTGCGATACGAGAATTGAGAACATCCTTTCCTCTCAAATAATTAAGATAGCCACGAGATGCTAGATGATAGGTCATGAGAGAGCATTTCAGGTTACCGAAATCTCGATCAACAAGCGGCATAGCACTAAAGCGCCAAATCTAGCTGTCCAAGAATACAAACCGCAGAATTGGCTTATCCCCCTAGGTGAACTATGCTTATATATGGGTACACACCTCTTTGTGCTCTTCTATGTCGATATCCTGCGCGAAGGCGACTGTGAAGTATATCCCCAAATCTCCTTGGTATGGTTTATAGTGTGATGGTGACCACACATCAGAGTACAACTTGAGATTCGACTTATGCCCAGCCCGAAGCATTGTGATAGCAAATTGATAGCAAGTTGGTCGACAAGAAAATAGCTTTGAGGGGCTTGGCGGGAACACGATCAGAATGGGAGCAGACTGAAAAGGTCAGGAGACATAAGAGCGGCCAAGCGACTGCAATATTCCCGAGTCATCTTTGACGCAGCAATGAACCGCAGCATGCCGACCCCAGAAAAGCTGCATCTGAGCCAACAGCGAGCTAAGTTGTATGGCTCCGTGTGCCATGCCTGCTTGTGTTTTTCTGTGCTTTACTAGGTGAGAAGGTAAGCCTGGAAAAGCTAGAATCGGATCATAGCGTAGCCTAAGAGAACTTTGTTGACATATTGAAGTATATCTCTTTGTCTTGGGGTACATCGTTTGGATTTCTTTATCAGACTGTCATTTGCGCTTCGTCGGGAACACACATGACCACCAGACAGCAAAGAGCCAATACTATCATGTGCAACTAGCATCAATTAAATGCGCTTATCCTTCGCCAATAGTTTCAGAGTATCGCACAAGGTTGTTATCAGATCCATAAAGTGCCCTTCCCCTCACGGATAACATTATATCCTCGGTAGTATGGACCCCATATAAACACGCTCCAGACCCAAGGTTCTGTATTATAATTTCAAAGAAAATATCCAATTAAAAAAAAAAATGGTCCCCTCCTGGAAACCAACAGTCCAACAAAAACGGTCCCGCCAACTCGCCGCCATCCCACCCTCCTGGCGACTCTCGACGCCAATAACAACGTCGCAAACGACTCTCGAGACAATCCGCTCCTGTAACATTCTCACTCCCCGGGAGCTCCAATGGACTGAAACTACAGACGTCGCGAAATTACTCTCCCTTCTCGCTTCTCGGGAGGTGAGCAGTGCCCAGTTGACCACGGCATTCTGTAAACGGGCCGCTGTCGCGCAGCAGTTGACTAAATGTCTGACGGAGATTTTCTTTGATCGGGCGTTGGCCAAGGCTCAAGAGTTGGATGAGTATCTTGGAAGAACGGGGAAGACGGTTGGGCCGTTACACGGGTTGCCGGTTTCGATCAAAGATCGGTTTGATATTGAGGGGTATGATACTACTGTTGGTATGTTTTGACTTTAGTCTACTTGTTCTCTGTTTGAAGTGCAGATCTTGATGACTTTATAGGATGGGTAGGGTTGGTTGGAAAACCGGCCCAGAAATCCAGTTCGATTGTGCAGATGCTCGAGTCGATGGGTGCCGTTCTTTACGTTAAGACGAATGTCCCCCAATCTCTAATGGTTTGTTTACTTCATCAAAACATAGATCCGTATACTAATAAATATCAGATGTCCGACTCATATAACCACGTCTTTGGTCAGTCAATCAACGCATTCAACTCCAAACTCATCTCCGGCGGTAGTTCCGGAGGTGAAGCAGCCCTTATCGGAGTCCGAGGCAGTATACTAGGAATTGGCACAGATATTGGGGGGTCGATTCGGATCCCAGCCACTTTGCAGGGCCTCTATTCTATCTGTCCGACGACTGGTCGAGTACCGTGGCATTGCTCATTGTAAAATCACTTCCATTCCCAGGGTAGGAAATATATATTAACAGAAGCAGTATGAATCAGTATTACCTCGTTCCACCCGTGGCAGGTCCAATGGCCAACTCCCTAAACACTGTGGAATACTTCATGCAGAGTTTGCTCGACTCGAACCCCTGGGACATTGACCCGGGTTGCATTCCGGTCACGTGGAGGAAGGATGTAGCGACATTTCCGGACCGGAAGCTGAGAGTCGGTATCGTCTACGATGATGGAGTTGTCAAGCCCCAGCCGCCAATTGCCCGCTTACTTCGAGAGACCGCGAAAAAGTTGAAACAAGCGGGTCATGAGGGTATGTTTCCCTTTTCCCCCCCAAATGCTGTCATCCTTCGATTGCCACGATACTGACGGTCTAGTTATTGAATGGGACACATCCCTACACATCCAAGCCACGAATCTCTGGACGAAGGGCGTTCTAGCCGATGGAGGCCAGCACTGCAAGCATCTCTGCGACTTGGTAGGCGAACCTCTAATCGAGGGCATGCTCGTAGGCACACCAAACGACCAGCTCTCTATCCCAGAACGCGAATTGGTATCCCCCTTCTCTTCATCTTTTTGAAACCTGAAACACCAAATAACAAAGCACACAGCTCGAAGAAGAAAAGTGGTCCTTCCAAACCACCTTCCTCAACCACTGGCAAGCCTCCAATATCGATGCCCTCCTCATGCCCGTCCTACCATGGGTAGGCTATCCACCAAAAGCCTGGGTCACCAGCTCGCAGTGGCTTGGTTACACGGCTATCTGGAACTTGTTGAATTATGCTGCTGTTACTGTTCCTGTTGGGAAGGCAGATGTTGAGCTTGATCAGCCGGGGGAAGAATGGGTGGGACATGTGCCGAGGAATGAGTCGGATGGGTTTAATCATGCACAGTGTAAGTCATATATCTCTTTGCGATTTGGCTTAGGCGTGAGGTGCTGATAGTTCAGATGATATCGAATTGGTCAAAGGCATGCCGGTTTGTTTGCAGATTGTTGGGGGAAGCTTTGGGGAGGAGAAGGCGGTTTCTGTGGCTAAAGTTGTGGATCAGTTAATGAATTAGCATAGCAACATGATGATAGTAATTATATAGTAGGCATGAATTGAAGTATTTATAGCTCGGGTACATATGCTAAGTCTACCTAGGAAGAATCTCCACCTTCCTCTCCAGAATACTCATAGCAACATCCATCATCTTCTTTGAATAATCAGGAACTATCTGCAGGTCATGCTCTTGAAAAACAACTCCATTGGCTGCTAAGTCGGGCAATCGGTGTCCGAGAGGTATGAAAAAGCAAAAAAGAAGATACACACATATAAGCTTATGTGGATGTGAGATGCACTGTTCTCACATTATTTCCGCAACGCCGGACCTATCCTACTGCACACAATGGCCCTCACTATAATATACGACCTCATAGTTCTCCTCGCCTCCCACCTCATCAAGAGACTTGTACTCGCAGAGAAGAAACTGCCCCGCCCACCTGGTCCAAAAGATCTACCACTGGTTGGAAATATAGCAGATCTACCACAAAAAGGCTGTTTAGAATGGCAGCACTGGATCAAACATAAAGACCTGTACAGTCCCATCAGCTCCATAAATGTCTTGGATTATTGAATAAGAGGGGGGGGGGGGGGGGCGAAGTATTCCTCGCGGCCGCCCATGGTGTTTGTGGGTGACATGTATGTCCTTTTCCTTCTTGCTTCGCTGCGCTCCGCGGAGATATAAGGTGTGATATGACTAATGATGCAGGTGTAGATATAACGAGCGCATGCCATTCCAACCATATAATAACATCTTCCGCCAGCAGCGCAAATTGGCCGCTGGCCAACTCGGGAATAGGGCGACTATTGCTTGATTTCATTCAGCCATGGACCTGGATGCAGGAGGTTTTTTTCTTGCAGACATTAGACAAACCAGCAAAAGTTATAAATCACCTTGAAATGTGAGTTTGTGGCATTGTCCTATAACGAGTACAAGCAGTCTGAACAGACATACAGAAAATCAGGCTCCCTCATGCCTGGAATGCTCTACGGATATACATCCTCTCTGGACGCGCCCAATTCGCTGGTTCGTTTAATCAACAAAGTCATGGCCGAGTTCAGCAAGGCGGTCATTGGTTGGAGCCTGGTTGGAGCCTGGATGGTAAATCTCACCCCCTGGCTTCGATACCTACCAGACTGGGTTCCAGGCACAAGCCTCAAAAAGACGGCGTGGCAGTGGCGCAAAGACTCGGATGGCTCGATAAATGTCTCGATGAGACTTTGTCATGCAGATGATGGCAAAAGATACCACTAAACTATCCTTTGTACGAGAGGTTCCCAAGCGCAGATCCTAGCGAAGGTGACATTATTCACATCAAACAGACTGCTGCTACGCTTCATACTGGCGGGGTGGATTTAACCGCCGCGGGACTCAGTTTCTTCTATTTGGCTACGGCTGTATTCCCAGATGTACGGAACAGAGCGCGAGGAAAATCGACCGCGTCGTGGGCCCCGGACGGCTACCTAGCTTCCATGACCGTGACAAACTACCCTACATCGACATGATAGTCAAGGAAACAATGTGCTGGCAGTTGCTAGCCCCGATCGACGCGCCACACAAGAGCGACGAGGAGGACGAGATAAACGGTTACCGAGTCCCTAAGGGCGCGATCATCCTCCCATCCATCAATGGTTCTCAGCCAATCTCACGGTTTACCCCCAACCCGAGTCGTTTAGGCCAGAGAGATTCCTGGAACTGAACCCTGCGTCTACGCCATACACGTATGTTTTTGGGTTCAGAAGACGGATTTGTCCCGGGCAGTTATTGGCGGATTCTAGTCTGTTTCTTACTATCACGCAGAGTTTGACTGTGTTTGAGATTGGTAAGCCGGTTGATTCAAAGATGGGTGAGGAAATTAAGCCTGTGGTGGGTACGATGCCGGGGCTCGTTACTCAACTGCTGCGGTTTGAGTGTAGAATCGTGCTGAGAAGTGAGAAGTATGCTGAGCTGATTTGGAATGTTGAAATTGAGCATCCCTGCGAGGAGGGTAATGCTAGTTTCTGAAAGGGCTTAGCTAGTTATTTTCCTAAACCAATTGTTTAATAAATTGGACAAACTCAGAATTTGATCCCCTTCTCAGTCAGGAAGTCAAACAGGTTCATATATGGGGAGTCTGCTACACTCCATCATTTCTCCAAGGACCTCATGACTTGATCGGTGGAAGCAAATGGAATGATGCAAAAAAAGAGCCGGATCATTTTCATATCAACCAAAATATCCTGCCAGTAGTCAGAGTAGGTCTGCCATTTCCTCGTGAGTACGTTGAACAATGATAACGCGCCATCAACAGGTGATTGACATGGGAGCGGACGGTTGATGTAGCCTTCGTACCAAGATAAAGCTTTTGATCTTATTTCCTTAGCTCATTTGACATCATCTCCTTTTAAACCTTCGCGGACTGGACTGGCTCACATATTGTAATTTGGGATGTCAGGTCTGGTGTTAGCACGGCCCAGAGAGCCAGTCCGGCAAGTGGCTTGTTATGTTTGATAGGCCCACAATGAGAGGCACAGGACCAAGTAGGCCATCCATCTCGTCTTTGAGTAGAAGATTCATGATCTACAATCCGAAGCATTGCTTCGTCCATGTGTTGAATGGGGTATCCATAGTAAGAAGCATCTCAATGGGTATCTTGTACGACAGCAGTAAATACAGTGAGAATGTCTTCGTTATGGGTGAGGTGTCTGCCGTCGCCTTCGGAATTGTTTTTTATTGGGATTGACATAATGGCTGTTTTCCTCACTGAATGATTTCGAGTGGACATCCTTGCCAGTCAAACTGGGTAGCACGGCATAATAGCCGTAATCGGTAAAGATGATTAGTCGTAGTGAAAAAAATCATCTCCTGGAAGGCCCATCCCCGACTAGACCCTGTGGTATTTTCAGTACAGCTTCTAGTTTCAGAGACATAATCGAGGAGACCAAATCATCAATCTGGACATAGCTAGTTTCCCAGCGACGAGGGGCAGTTACACCGGGTAAGCCATAATCAGCATTTTCACCAACTCCCACGACAAGAGTGAGCTCCGCATGGAGATAGATCCGATGCATCTGCCTGGTATGGTAATTTTTTTTCTCTTCTTTGTCTGTTTGATCAACGCACAGTTTGTCGACCCAGAGATATCGAATGCCCAAATCAGAGCATGCTATCATGGCATCTTGAATTATCCTGGCAACCTAGCCCGTTCAAAGCCTCCCCCTGATGATAATCGAGGTATCACAGACCCTCCCCAAACATAACTTAGAGCCGCATACGAGTACTCCCCTGATGCCTCAAACACACAGCCATTCGTCGTGTCGATGGGCTTCAAGGAGTGCGGCCGTTCATCAATGATTGTTTAGGGCAGGAATTTAGTTTTTCCTAAAGAGCTGTCTAGTTGATGTGATCTTCTAAGGGGGAGACACGCTTTCTTTCACGAGGAAAGTGGACTGGCAGACATTGTTGCCAATTTTTTTTTTGAATCCGCCGTATGTTACTATCAATTTCGCACCCCCACTTTCAACTTAAGGATACCCTCAAGAGAGCGAAGCAAATGCTTGCATTCCGTATTATATGCATTGGTTCCCCTCGAACCATCAGAAGCATAGAAACTGTATCATTGATCCAACGGTAGATACACAGTGCCTAGAGTCATTCCACTATTTAGACAAATGCTGAAATGTCGAATTCTCATGGCGACATTGTGCGCACAGAGAGTGGTTCTTTTTCGAGCCGAACGGGGCACAATCATCGCAAATGGGCGTGGAAGGTGCGGTAAAGGTATTCGATCATATGCTCTATTTCTTCTAGATTACTTATTTTCCGAATTTGAAGAACTGCTATGGCTTTGTAAACAGTGCAATCGTCATCCACCAGTTCTGGCTCGTTGAAAGTAACTAAAAGATATTCTTTCTGCCTCTTAAATATATCGGGGATCAATTTTGATAGAAATTCCATGATGTATGAGGTCTTGTGAAGGGATTAATGAGAACGGAATAGTTGTTTATCATCACTGTGCATGTTCATGAAGCCGAAAGATACGCGCCCAGTTCAGCCTCACTGACGTGGCGGCTGATCCCTCTATCACAGCCTGAATAACAAGGAGGAATAACCAGTCAAACAAGGTAGTGAGTATATTGTATATAGTATAGTGTACATGAGTAATTGAGTGTGCAAATGCTTGTCTACTCTGTACGCTATAGCTTCGCTTCCTGCTTATTGTTATTTCCCTGCCACGCAAATCCAATCTTCTTCCCAATCCCCGGCTCAATAACCACGTTCACAACCGTAACATTATCACTCAGGAATCCCTCCTTGGTAGCCTTCTCCAGTTCCTCCTCGGTACGCGCAAAGTACCCCTTTCCACCACACATCGTCGCCAGTTGTTCATATCGGGTCTCGTACAGAAGACTTGTAGAGCGTAGTCCCTTCTTCCCTTCCTCTGCGGGGCTGGATGGCTTCGTGTCATTTATGACTGTTTGGTCTTGTAGAGATCGCCAGGAATCCTCGCTCGTGCTGTCCCCGTGGTAGATGCCGGAGTTATTCATGACGAAGATGAGTGCGGGGATACGGTAGCGTGCCATGGTTTCGATTTCCATCGCGCTGAATCCAAAGGCGCTGTCTCCTTCCAGTGCGATGATCTTCTTTGGCTTGGCTGCTGCGGATAGCGTAGTACCGGGCGACGCAGATGCATTAAAGGCCTCATGCGCCGCAATGATGTAGCCCAATCCCACACCCATAGTTGCGTAGGTACCTGCATCTAGGCGCTGACGGGGGTGGTAGAGAGGGAAGACTGAACGGGAGATGTCCATGGTATTGGCACCTTCAGAGACGTAGACAACGTCTCCAGCTTCTGGGGGTGTCAGTGTGTTCAGAGTCGATTTGATGATATGGTATGCACGCTGGTAGGTCAACGGTGAAGAAGATGGTGTCTTGAAAAGTGCTGCCTTCTGTGCCTTAGCCTCATTCTTCTTCGCCGATTCAGCCAGCAGTACTGGGAAGGGCTGCCCTCCCGCAGACAACGGCGACGGCGTATATCGCCAATTCGCCAACGCATGCTGCAACTGCTCAACCACGAGATCAATATCCCCAACAATCCCCAGCTCTGCAGTCCCCGCATTCCTTCCAATCTCCTCCGCACATATATCCACCTGAATAATCTTCGCCTTGGGCGACCACTTCGGCGGCTCTCCAAAGTGCAAAATCCAATTCAACCTCGCCCCAAGAACAAGCGCGACATCCGAATGTTTCAGCGCCGCACTGCGTGCACTCGATGCATTCAGAGGGTGCGAATCTGGAATAACACCCTTCCCCATCGGCGTCGGCAAGAAAGGCACCTGCGTGTGCTCAACAAGCTTCCTAATCCCAGCCTCCGCGCGCGCATATGCAGCACCCTTTCCGATAACCAGCAACGGTGCTTTTGCGCTCTTCAGCAACTGCGCGGCTTTTAATATCATCTTCGGGTCACCGCTTGCCCTGGGCGGAGATGGGAGTAGTATCTTCTCAGGAGGCGGGACCGCAAGACTGGCTGGCGCATTTCCCTGGATGATATCGGCGGGGAGATCGACGTATGTCGGGCCCGGCCGACCGTACCAGCATGTCCTGTAGGCGTTTTGCACGGAGCCAGGGATGGAGTCGAGGGTGGATGCGCGGACGGCGAGTTTGGTATGTGGTGTTAGGAACGAGATGGCGTCCATCTCTTGAAAGGAGCCTTTCGTCACGTTGTTGGTTTCTGCCGAGCCCGCGAGAACGATTAGTGGGAAGTTGTTTGCTGTGGCGTTGCCAATCTAGTCGATTCGCAGTTAGTATCTCCCATCTATAGGAGAGAAGAGGAAAGGAGGCGTACACCCGCCAACGCATGAAGAACCCCCGGTCCTCCAACAACAAGACAAACACCGGGCCGCCCCGTCATGTATCCATAAACACTCGCAGCATAGCTACATGCCTGCTCGTTGCGGAACGCGACGAATCGAATCCCCAGATTGATGGCTTCTTCGGCTATCTCCACGACGGGGATACCAACGATTCCGAAGATCACGGTGACACCTAGATCCCGTAGTGTCCGCGCGATCAATTGCGCGCCGGTTGCGGTGGCCATGAGTGCTTTTTAATATGTATTGGAATGAGTGAGTGGAAATGGCGGGAAATCATGGGGTTAAGGGTTTAAAAAGGGAAGATGGAGTTGGAGTCGTGCGGAGGCATCAGTATTCATTCGGCCGAGGTTAATGACGCAATGCCGGAGTTGTCGCCGTTGGATATATGTCCCGGACGAAATATAAACACTTAAATAGGACCTTTTGCGCTTGGATTCGGAGCCCATGTCATGTACGTATTCTTTCAACAGACACGTAGTATTGCAATGTTTGTAGTATCGCATAACCGCCACGGAGTCGTGCAGTACGCCTGTTCATATGGCTGACCCTAATCCCGAGATAATTACAATCTATGAGACATTGTAGTATTTCCCTGTACATTAATAACAATCATGGTATCCAACATAGTATCTTTAACATGCAACCAGATTCCGCGCTCGTTCCGCGCCAGCCATCACGGAAGACCATTCCGAATATACACAATAGTACATCCCTACATCCCCTCAATCGAGAAAACATCTGTCTAAAAGTCGAACTCCTTCCGGAACACATTGACATCCATCCCAGCCACGACAGAATCGGCCAAATCCCGTCGCCCCATCTGGCTAAACACTCTCCGCAGAGTATCGTACAGATTCGTACTCTGGTTCTGGCTGACGTGAAGCATGCGCTCCAACTGTTCATCATCGACGTTGTCGCCTCCGATGATCTCCCGGGCACGTTCGCGACCTTCCTGTTCAACGACACGGTGCATGGACAATGCGCCCAGCAGGTGCTGAGCGGCTTCTGGGTAGCAACCAATGTTGATGCACGAAACACCGAGGTTGTAGCGTGCGCGGACAAAGTTTGGGTTGATGGTGAGTGCCTGTTCATATGCCTCGATGGCTTCCTCAGAACGGCCGGAGTTGGCGAGAGTAGCACCGAGACGGTTCCAGAGGAGGTGGAGCTGCTCTTGCTGGTTCACGGTACCAGATTCGGTAGAGGCGAGTGCAGCAGAGAAGCAGTCGACAGCCTTGTCATACTCCTCGGCACAGTAGAAGAGGACACCCAGACCGACCTGCACGTCAGGGTCCATGTGCTCTCCGGAGGGTGACAGCTGGGCAGCTTGAATAAAAAGATCGGTGACCCGGTCGTGTAGGATCTGGCGGTCTGTGAAGCCCAAGTCCGCGTCGGATGAGAGATTCTTGGGATCGATGACTTGTGGGTACTTGGCGGAAAGCCATCGCTCAAGTGTCCGGTATGCCGTCGAGTCGTATCCTTCGTTAGTGTAGGAGACAGCCAGGCCCATAAGGGCGTCAAGATTATTTCCATCATGGTTAAGAGCCTGCTCCAAGGCACGAATTGCGGGGAGTTCCTTCTCGTTTTGAGCCTGCGCGGCTCCCAACATAGTCCAGGCACGCACATGCTGGGGATCCTTCTGCACTGCGGCTTCAAAAGCCAACGCAGCCAACGACAAGTTGCCACCTTCGCGCAAGACCTTCACACCCTCTTCAAACGGGTCACTCACGTTTCGGAAAACATTCTCCTCCTCGAACATGTAGTCACCCAGCTGCGGGTCTCGGGCCCGGCTGTTGAGCGCATCGAAGTTGTCCCAGTCCCCCAGTTCGCCCATGTGCATGCTATCAGTGACATCAAAGTCGCCCTCTTCTTCCACCAGTTTCCTGTTCGCCGACGTCTCAGCTTGGACCTTCCGCCATACGCTTTCAAATCCACCATCATCGGTGGTGGTGGGGACTGACCTGTCAAGATCGTTCAGCTCCGCCTCCATAGCTTTATTGGCCTCTTCATCCGTAGCTTCATGAGTCTGAGCCGTCTCCATCTCCGCAAACTGTGCCTCCCAGTTCTGATCATCCAACTCCACCATACGACCCTTGCCCTTGTCCTGCGTCGCAGCCTCTTCAGGCTGCGGCTGCTGCATCGTTCCCATAGGACTATACGTAGGCCGCATCATACCCATTCCACCCATCCCCATATACCCCATCCCCATCGGACGCTGATAACCCGCCATCATCGGCGACGCAGCCGACGCCGCCGGGCCAGCGGTTTGAGGCATCCCGACGTGACTCTGCTGTTGGAAACGGGCAAATTCGGCCGGCGTGAAGCCCGATCCATTGTTCATCATCGGACCCTGCGGTCCAGCAAAAGCAGCTTCCATCCGGGCGTGTTCTCCACCGTCGAATTCCGCCGCCCATCCGGGTGATCCTGTTCGCGGCGGAGCGGCCTGGAATTGTTCTAGTTCGCGTCTCATATGTTCCATTGCAAAGGGCTGGGGCGGTGCACCGGGGATTTGGGCGGGTTGTTGGGCGAATTCATCCATCATCTGGTCATTCAAGGCAATCCGTCAGCTTCAATCCAATCTAGTTCCCGGTCGATGTGTTCTTTTTTGAGTAGGATGGCATACCGGATCCTGACCACCCATCATGCCCTGGGACCGCATGCCTTCTTGCATGCCCCCAGGGCCTCTCCCGACGAGTCGATCCCGTTGTAGAGACTTGTCATCTTGGACGTGCTTTGTGAACTGGGTCAACGGATTTCCAGCCGTCGAGCACTCAGCGCCACCGAGGAATGACATTTTGGACAGGTGTGCGGTAGCGCAATTCTCAGCGATATGGCCAGGAATCAACCACTAATTGATGCTAGAGCTAGATAAGGATGAAAAGCAAGAATTTGAGAGAAGGAAAATGGTCACAGACCGTATCTCCAATGGCAAAACGTGGGGTTCCGAAACCGCCTTGAACCGACCGGAAGATTTGGAGATGCCGAGGTTCGTAACATCACGTGAGAAGACATTAGTAATCGGGACTGGTTTTCCCAAAGAGGAAAAGAGTGTCATTGCATCCGTCATCTATAAAACATGAAATAGAAATACAAAACCGCTTGCAACGTGTATAGTACATAGAAAGACATAACAAAGCTCCCAATTAAGAAGACTCTGACGAAGATGAACCACTGTAAACTTGATGGTCGTGGTCCACAAACCCAGCTCCGATATTAGGCCCCGGCATCTTCCTGTTTGAGTGACTGTAATCAAGTTTAAGTGGTTTGTTATGCGGTCTCTTCTTGCCGAGTACTTCAAACGCGTCCTTGGCACTCTGGAGATCAAGGAACTCAGCGTGCGCAAAGCCCCGGAGGTACCCGGTCCGCCGGTCGACGGACACCCGGATATCAATGACGTTGTGAATGTCGTCAAAAAGTTCATGTAGCTCTTGGACGGTCATCTCAGGCGGAATCCTGCTTACGAAGATCGTCCTGGAGGGCGGATTCTTGGGTTTCCGGAGCTTGTAGTCGCCGGTGTTGACGCGCGCATATTGGACGAAGACCTGACGACCTTCATAGTAAATGCCATCCATGTTCTCGATTGCGTTAGTGGCGGACTCGATTGCGTCGTAAGTAACGTATCCGAACCTGCATTCATCCCCCATGAGTTTCTCGGTCCTATGGTGAGAGCCAGCGGGCAAACTCACCCTCTGCTAATCCCCCGCGCATCATGGACAATCGTCACATTTTCAACAACCCCAAAGTCTTCCATCTTCTTCCGTAAATCGTCTGCGGTGACATCAAAGTATAAATTGGAGATGAAAACCGTTTCCTTCGGTGACGCCGGTTGTTCAACATATCTGAATCGCGCAGGACCGGATGGTGGTGTCGGTGCAGCTTCTCGCGCTTCGTTCGATGCAGGCTCAGACTCGGCTCGTGGCCCCTCCTCCTCTGTCGCATCTTGGTCTGAGTCTGCAGGATCTTGCAGGTTTTGGCCTATCGTTTCTGGCTTCACTTCTGTTTGTGCCGCTGTCTCAGTGGGCGTTGCCTTTAATTCGGGCTCAATCCCCGCTGTAGCTTCACGCTTTTCCTCTTGTGCCGGGCCATCTTCGCTCTCATTCCCTGTGTCCTTCTTACTTTCTTTATCATTTTCGGTCTCTAATTGCTCTCGCCTCCCAGGCTCATCGCTATTCCACCGGCGCTGAAATGCATAATGCGAGGATTGTCGCGGAACAAGAAACGGTAATCGACGTCGATTGACTGCACTTATTGACCGAGGCTGTAATGGTGTCGCAGATGCAGACAACGAGAGAAGACGGAAGGCAGCCCGCCGGAAGCAATACCTGCGTTCGAAAGATTCATGTTTAGCTATCACCTTTTTTTTTTTTTAAAAGGCATGATGAAGGGAGAGGAAGATTGCGCATCACTCACATTTTGCCCCCTGCCTCAATTGGCGGAATTAAGCAAATCAATACCGTAGCCCAATAAGAGATATAAAAAATCGTGCAAGTTGAGTAGTTGCTGGACTGGAGAGGAATGATGGCTGCTGGTGCGGAGGGCGCTTCGGAGGTGCAAAGAGTCTTCTTACCCGATTGGGACGATATGTACACGTGATTTATATCCCCAAAACGTCATCGCTCACGTCCGATTTAATACTAAAATAAGGTGAAAAGTAGAGTATATGATTCGGATCTGAATATATCAAGTTTTCAGACGAATAGAAGATTAATTAATAAATACAATTTCTTATCGACTTTAGAGCAGACCTAACAGTTTGCTACCATAGCCAACACCACTGTTGAAATAACATCAAACCATGAAAATCAATGAAAGGAGATTTCGTAACGCCACTCTCATGTATCAAATATGGTGAACATAGATCCAATTGGAACTTTTTCCTGATCGGCCTTTGCAGTAACCGGATAAAAACAACAATACCCACCCGAACCCAAACGTGAAAGATGATATAAACCCTAGTCTTAGTATGATTTCATTCACAAATTGTCTTGCCCGCTGAGAAGCCTATTCGATTGTCGGGAAGGGTCTGCACTGCTGTACACTCCAGACAAGGATGCAGTGTTGTAAGCGGCGGCGGCTTGAGGGGGGAAGAATGGCTGCGATACGGGCATCCGTGAAGGAGACAGGGGAATTGGGGCCTGCGGCTGTTGGGCATGAGGTTGGGGCTGCTGCATGTCAGCAGTTGGCCACCACTGGTTGGACGTGTCGAAAGCTGAATTTTGGATATAGGTATCCCATGCATCCTACAACTGAATTAGCTTGCGGCTCCCATGTGCCGAGTATTGATCAGTTGACTTACCCAGTCCAGGTTTAGCTGCATGTCAGGCATTTGCCCAAACATTGCGCTGAAAGGTGAGGCGGCAGTTGCGACATCTGCTAAGCCTGATCCTCCTTGAGCTAGAGAAGAATCCGGCATCTTGAATGTTGGGTCGGCAAATGTAGGGGGTCCATTGTTGTTCATGGGGCTCATTCCACTGCTAAGGAGCCCTAATGTCATAGCAGCATTTTGCTTCTCGTCCTGCGGCTCGAAGGGCTGTGCAACTCCGGTACCGTTCTCGGTTGCCAGGAATCCCAGGTTCAACTTTGATAGCATCACTCCCATCACGCCAGAGGCCTTCCAAGCCTCCAGGGTCTCGTCGCGGAGTTCATCCCAGATCTCCTTGCAACGTCCTATTGCGGCTAATAGTTCTTCCCGACGCTCTCTGCCCCAGACGTACATATCGCCGGATGGCCTACCAGCTGCTTGCAGCCGAAGTCCATGATGGAGGTCAAGACAGACAATGGTAGAAGCAAGTAGAAAGTCTGTGCAGCTAAGCGAAGTCACCCTGTTATGCCTGCTGCGCAAACGACCGGTTGGTTTCGTTTCTTCGTGGAGCATTGACTGGAACCGCAGCAATTCCAATGCCGAATCGATACATGTCCTTCGGGAATACGTAAATCGAGGGTTGTCCCGTGCTCGGACAAGATACTGCCGATGAAGAACACATTGTGCCTTGTGGTAAACGCTCATGACCTACGCAGTCCTCAGCGGTCGATATAAGGAAATCAAAAAAGCAGAGGCTTAGCTTACCGAAAATCGTGACATAATCAAGTGACACTGATCATGTTGGCATTCTTCCATAGGACGCACTATGAGATGCTCCGGGATCATATCCCTTGCTCGACGAAGTTCTGCATCAAGCTCCATAGTCTTCTCGTAAGATCCGCTATGAACGGAGGAGGTATGATCGACAACTTTGCCAAAGACATATGACAAACGGGCCTTGGTTATCAAAAAACAGACAGGAGTTGGCTCATCTGGTGGGCGCGAAGGCGGAAGCTCTTTGCAATCTTCGTCGAAGTCGTCATCATAAAGATTCCGTGGGAGTTCTGTATCACTATCGGCCGAGCGTAGCATGCTGGGCAGCCCGAGCTGAAAGGAGAAGAGTAGATCTGCCTGTCTCACAAAGGTCCATATTCGTCGACGCATTTCACCATGGAAAGGGGTTATATTGGGGAACATTTTCGAGTCGCGATGATATCCCATCCGCATGGCTAATCGTGCAATGACGCCTACCAAGATCCATATAGACACATCTGCCTCCTTAGTCTGACGAAAGTCTCCATGGAGATGGAAAACCAATGTTTCAATCAGGTACCGGTAAGGCTTCGTATAGTCTGCTAGCATCAAGCACTGTGCCATCACGTTGCGGAAGTTCGCTGCCATGTCCAAAGATTTGCCCCGAAACTCAGGAGGTTCATCGCCCTCTAGATGATAGGATAACATCGCAAGCCGCATCATAGAAAATAGCATTGCAATCCAGACAATGCACGTTTGGGAAGGGTCTTCCCAATGTCTGTTATACTTGGTGATATCAGTACCAGATTCGGTTTCTAGCCAATGGAGCTCGTTATCCTGCGACTTACTGCAACCTGAAAAGTAGGTCCGTGGAGAATGTCTGGACTCAATTAGAATGTGCGCCAAAATCAAATACAAAGTCTGTCAGCGAAGGAAGCAACTCACGAGTAGCAGGATCGTAGGAGCTGAAGTATCGTGCAATTAGGATATCTGTAGTATATTTGGAGGGCAAGGAAGCCATTATCTCAGCTCGACTCGTTGGTTTCGTAGCGCCAAATAGCAGCGCGGATCCGGGAATGTCGGTGGGTGGCTTGCTCGCCTGGAGCTTTTCTGCTTGTTCTTCGTACTGCTTTTTGTGTGTGGTGAAATAATTCCGAACTTCGGCAATCTGAGGGAATGATTTTTGTTAGAATAAAAAAAGTAGCAAGTGGCCTAAATGCGAACTCACGTCATTCAGAACGGATGCCCAATGTGCATCACTGATATAGTATGACTTGTTATTATCAACCTTCATGATACCGAATGATTTTGTGACTTGTTCTGTATCGCTTTCCTCTGGGCCCGCAGGACCATCCTCCTCATTCGCGCTCACGCTCACGCTATTGGAATGGTGAGTAGAGCCCGCACTGTCGCTACCAGATATCGCTGCCATGGCTGCCGCTGGCCCTGCAGATGGTGACCCATTGGTCATCAAAGACAGAACCAGGCCCTCCAACCGGTCAATCCTATTCTGCATATCGTCTGGAGTGGCGAAAGCCGGTTGCTGCGGGGTGTTTTTCTTCCGAACATTGGGTTGAGCATACGAACAGGATGGGGCATCGCCGCGTTTGACGCAGTTCTCACATGGATGAGAGCGATTGCATTTTAACCTATCCACGATGTAAGAAGGTACGCGTGTAAGCATAGAGTGGGGTGTTGGTAAAAGGCTTACTTCCGTTGTCGACAAGGGCCGCAGGACAGAGGCACTCTGTTTCTTTTGCGGATAACTCTGTATTGTCCTTCAGGCGAATGTCCGCTGATGCTGGACTCAACCGATGGAGGCGTTGGTGTCGGGGCCATTTTCAGGCACTTTGTGGATGCAAGGGATGAGAAAACAGTGATATGATCGGGCGTCCAAGTTAAATTCTGAACGTGAAGCAAACGGTGCGGGGAGCCCTTCGCGCTAGTATCCCGGCCCAAAGACCACCAGGCGCTGCTCCTAGTTCAACGTCCTAGCAGATGGCGTCCTCCAATTACTCCTCAGGTTCTGAATTTCTCTCCGGGCCGTGTGTGCGCAGGGTCACAAGGCTGGCAATCACCTCTATCACTGACCACCAGGCAGCCCCAAAAAATAGTTCACTGTAGTCGCGATATCACACTAAGCCACATTTCAGTGGCCAGAGCAGATTCCCTCGGTATGGCTTGGGAAAGAATTCGATCAGTCGACTGTGGTTTCGACTTTCGGGTCGCTGAGACAGCTCGAACTGCTTTATCGGAGCCGAGAACGCAAAGGATTAGACAAGTAGACCAGGTATATTTTTCTGTGCGTTTATCTATACCAGCAGTTAGACGCGCAATCTTGAAACAAGGTGTATACGCCAAGGCAGAAGGTACAAATTCGAGTATGCGGCGCGGGGCGCAATATGATGAACGTACCATGTACTCCGTACCGATGGACGGTTCGGGCTCTTTTTTCGTATTAGATGATGACAAAGCGCGATGATCTCAGAGAACAAAGAAATAATCAAATCCAACACAGCAAATGAGCATTAAATGCTGGAAACGCTGGTGGAGAGAGTGAGTAGGGGAAGAAAGTTGACTCTTGAAATCGTAGGCTGTGGTCGATTATCTCCGTTATCGCCCCAGGCGGTCTGTCTTGGCCATAGAGCTTCATTCTGTTAGACTATACGAGGCTTAGTATAATTTGAATGTGTTAGACTCAATAGGAATGTATAATAATTATGCGTGCTTTATATGTGCTTTGGTGAAGCCGGTGGTGTCAGCGTTGAATTGCTCAGCTGCTGTCAGATCGTTCTACTCTGTACGGTCTAGTCCAGATATATATATACAGCAGTGCACAGACATCCCGAGGTATGACCAATTGACAGCAAATCTTCAATTCTGCTTAAGATTCTACGCGCAATCCCCCGTGCCCTGTACACTGCTATATGGGAGTCTGTAGCGCTTTGTCTGACGTCTAACCTCTGTACCATCTTTTAGTGGGCAAGCGTCGTTGATTCGATGGGTGGTCTATCGGCTCAGCTAACTATATAACTACCGGGCAGAAAGCGAGGGCGGTGAGGCACGTGACCCGCTGGGTACTAACACCATCATCATATCATGTGACCTCCCACCAATTGCTGATAGCCAACTCACACTGCATCTTCTCTTTCTCTTGATTTGTCCAGCTCCTCTCCTCGCTGTGCTCTTCCCTCTCTTCTCCTTTTTTGCTTTATTGTCCTTGCTTCTCTTCTCTTTATGTCTCTTTCTTTCGTTTGTGCTACGCGTTGCGGCTAATGGTGGGGCACTCTTATAAGAGAAACTGATATTTTTTTTATCCATTCTCCTCCGGATCCCAGGTCCAGTGGCTTCTTCAACGTATATTCTTGTTCTTATCTATTTTTAGCCATCCATCCCCATCCTACCGTGATCATGTCCTCTAGAGGTAACCAACGAGGTCGCGGTGGAGGCGGTCGCGGTGGATCAAGGGAGCTTCCTTACCGCTCCGGAGGTGATAACCGTGGTCGAGGTGATTTCAGAGGTCGGAGTGACGGTAGGGGCCGAGGAAGAGGGGATGGTGGAGATCGAGGAGGAAGAGGTCGTGGACGAGGCGACTTTCGTGGAGGCCATGGAGGCCGTGGAAGTCGTGGAGGAGGGCCTCCCAGAGAACAGGGTCCCCGGATCTTTACGTATGTCCCCTTCCAAGAACCAAGAAGATGTGATAGCCAAGGGTGGCTTTGACTTGACTAGGTTGATTGAGACTTGACGTTCCTTCTAGCAACCCGAGTGGTCAGGCTGCAGCATCACCCGAAGTTACAAAAATCGAGGATGCAACCGCCAAAGCTCTGGCAGTCAAGAACCAAAAGACTCCAGGTCAGCCTCGTTATCCAGAACGACCAGGATATGGAACTCAGGGACAGCCTGTTAAACTCTACGCTAATTACTTCGAATTGAAGTCATTGGGCAAAGAACTTTTCCGCTACCATGTCGACATCGGTGGTGATTCTGTCGGCCGCAAGCCCACCGGGAAGAAAGCTCGTCAAGTCGTTCGACTGCTGCTCGATGAGCACTTTCTTCAATACCAAAACAGCATTACCACAGACTACCGTTCCACGCTTGTGTCGAGGATTGAGCTCCCGAAAAAGGGAACCTATAATGTTCGTTACCGCGACGAGTATGAAGACGAATACCCAGAGAACCCCAAGGCCTACAAGGTCACTTGCCAGTTCACGGGCAAGCTCAATCCTTCCGATCTGTTAGATTACTTGACATCCTCCAATGCTTCGGCCATGCTCGAGTCCAAGGCAGAGATTATTCAGGCTATGAATATCGTCCTGGGTCACCAACCGAAATCCGATCGATCCATCATATCGGTTGGTGCAAACAGACATTACGCGATATACCCAGATTTGGCGGAGAAATGCAGCTTAGGAGCTGGGCTTGAGGTCCTCCGGGGCTTCTTCGTCAGTGCTCGTGCAGCAACAGCCCGTATTTTGCTCAATGTGCAGGTCAAGTATGTGGCCTGCTACCAGGAAGGCCCATTGGTGAACGTTATCATGGAGTACCAACGTGGCAATTCCTCAAACATCTACAAACTTGAGGCTTTCCTCAAGAAATTGAGAATTCGGGCGACCCACATCCCCAAGAAGAACAAGAAGGGACAGCATGTTCCAAGAATAAAGACAATTGCAGGCCTGGCCACTCGTGCTGACGGATCGTCGCTACCTCAGCCTCCTAAGGTGTTTCACCACGGGGCTGGCCCTCGAGATGTTCAGTTCTTCCTTGACCAGCCGGGCCAACAGCCATCGCCTCAGGGCCAGGCCGGAAAAACACCTAGCAAGAAGGGCAAGAAACAGCCCAAAGCTGGCCCAGCGCAGGCTGGCAAGTACATCACCGTGGCCGACTTTTTCCGTCAGAGTAAGTATATTCTGCAAATATGCAATTACATGGCCGCCGAGCGAGCTTACCTAACTGCATCTTAGCGTATAATATGAACCTTGACCCCAAGATGCCCGTGATGAACGTCGGGAACAGACAGAACCCATCCTACCTGCCGGTTGAGGTTTGCATGGTTGAGCAGGGTCAGCCTGCAGGTGCCAAGCTCAGTGGAGACCAAACTCGACACATGTTGAACTTTGCCGTTCGGACGCCTGCGCTAAATGCCGGGTCTGTCGTGAACCGTGGAAATCGCGTACTTGGCTTGGCTGGGCAGAACCCTACTCTGGTGGGTGTTGGCCTCGTTATTGATATTGATGCGATGCGTAACTGACAACAATCTCCAGGCCAATTTCAACATCCAGCCAGGGCTTGACCTTGTCACTGTTCCTGGCCGTGTTCTTCCCGCGCCTCGCGTCTACTACAAGGACAATAGGTCGCAACAGAAATCGGTCAGTCCTATGAATGGCGGCTGGAACATGAAGGCAATCCGATTCTCGCAGGGTACCAAACTGGCGTCTTGGTCGTGGCTTTACTTTAATGCTCCCAGGGCGAGGCAGCACTTCAATGGCACCGACGATTTGTCTGCTTCTCTGGAGGGTCTCGCTGCGAAGTTGAATGAAATGGGCGTCGCGACATCGGTACCAAAGCCTGGAGAGAAAATCGATCTGTCCGGACAGAACACGGAAAAGGAAGTCAATAACGCGATTTCTGATTTGATTGCCCGCCACCAGCCTACGTTGATATTCGCTATTCTCCATAGTAGTGACAGTGAACTGTACAAGTGTGTGAAGCAGGTCTGTGACATCCGTCAGGGTGTACGCAACATCTGCGTACTGGCCGATAAGCTGAAGGGAGCCAACGACCAGTACTATGCCAACGTCGGTCTCAAGTTCAACCTGAAGCTTGGTGGGGCTAACCAATCTTTGCGGCCGGTGGACCTGGGTATCATCAGTGAGGGAAAGACTATGCTCGTGGGAATTGATGTCACACACCCGTCCCCCGGTTCCGCTGGCAACGCTCCCAGTGTCGCCGGCATGGTAGCCTCCGTGGACCAGTACCTGGGCCAATGGCCCGCTGAGATCAAGATCCAGACCTCCCGACAGGAGATGGTCTCCAACCTTGACTCCATGCTCAAGACCTGTCTCCAGCGCTGGGCCCGGATGAACAAGAACAACTACCCCGAGAACATCATCGTCTATCGTGACGGTGTCTCGGAGGGCCAGTACGACATTGTCCTTGACGAGGAACTCCCGCTTCTCAAGAAAGCCTGCGAGGAGACCTACCTGGCGACCTTAACCAAGAAGCCCCTCCCACGCATCTCCATCATCATCGTTGGCAAACGTCACCACACCCGCTTTTATCCCACATCCGACGCAGATGCCGACCGCGGCGCCAACTCGAAGAATGGCACCATCGTGGACCGCGGTGTCACTGAAGCCCGCAACTGGGACTTCTTCCTGCAAGCCCATGCAGCCATCAAGGGCACCGCCCGTCCCGCTCACTACTTCACCGTCTGGGACGAGATCTTCGCGCACCAGAAACCCGCCCCGGGATCCCCGTTCCAGAGTGCCGCGGATATTCTCGAAGACCTAACCCACCGCATGTGCTACCTCTTTGGACGTGCCACTAAGGCAGTCAGTATCTGCCCGCCAGCGTATTATGCGGATTTGGTCTGTGAGCGTGCTCGTTGCTACCTGAGTCAATTGTTTGACCCAACGCCTGCGGCCACACCGTCGGGAAGCCTCAGTAGTGGTGCTGCTGGGGGCTCGGTGCTTGGAGATGTTGCAATTCACCCGAATGTGCGTGACACGATGTTTTACATCTAAGCGTGTTTGTCTTGGTTAGCATATTGGGTCTCATCATTGGATTTAGGTAGATATCTTTTTTTGTTAGATTGCTTTTTGGATATAAACGAAGTGATCGATTTAAGTTTTCAATGCCTTTCCACGCTTGTAGATAACGACTTGATTGAGAAAGGCAGTACCATCACTGCATCTTTAGAATAACACCAATAATATTCACTTTACTTGAGGTCAAGCCGCGCAGCGAATTCTGCAATAGGGCTCGTTGTGGCTTTCCTTTCAACGAAGTCACCATCTTAAACGCTTGTCCAGATTAACCCATATTTCCCATGGCTGGCATTGTATGGCTTGATCATACGTTTAATGTCGCAATTGATAATGCTTTCATCATTATTTAGGTGCATGTCAAAAAGCGAAGTCTACAACCCACGGCTTATTGTGTCTCAGTTATTCCTAAGCATCTTCCCAATGGGAGACGCGGGATTCAAGACACCCCATAAAAGAGTGAAAGATGGGTTTTGGCCAGCCGATAGACCCGACTTTCTATCGAATACAGAATATTTTTCGAAGAACCCGTCTACCATGCAACCGGCGAGCCCACTCCTCATTGAAAGCCTAGTACAGGTAGCCAAGGTATTCCCTGTGCTTGTTGTGTAGTGCCATAGGAGCTCTACAAGAGTGATTGGGAGGGGGAACTGTCAGTTATCCCACAAAGCTCACCCACAGACGTGACCGGCGATGCCAGGATTTTGAAAAGTTCATATGGATGATCCCGAGCGTGACCATCCCGACAAAATAGCGTGTCACTCTAAAGGACGCAAGAAGATTACGGAAGCCGTGGAGTGAGCGTTTGCGTTCTTCTCGGAATTCCTTCAAAAAAGGACTTTGCGGCTTGTGTTTGAGAGCTAAGTCAGCAGCAGACCTCCATTGGGACGACCTTACGAATCTGATGAGAATACTTCTATGAGGGACGGAACCAAAGCCCTATTCCATAAACCGTATTATGCATTTCAAGAGAGCACATGCCTAATGGATTGTATCAACAGTGCTATCCTGTATCTTCGCATTAGTCTACAAAGACTGGAGGGATCATTGACAGGGAAAGAGATGAACCAGGGGCGCCCAGAACTCCCGATTTATTAAGCTTACGCGAGCTTTCTGCGCATTCCGTTGGCCCAGCTACGGGGGAAGACATTCATTTTGCTAAAGCCGAGAGTTGTTAGCGAATAATGAACCGTTATGGAGTACTAAAAAGAAAAGCGGAACCCACCAGTGTTACGTGTGTTATGCCGTGGGAGACAATGACTTAAAGGGCTGCTATATGGTTGACTGGAAAACACCACAAGATGATAGCTACCGCGAAGCCGATGATGACGGCCGTGTGACTTCCACATCTACAATGAGCATCTGAGGAACTGTATTGCGTGATTTACCCGCCAGTTATTTAGGCCATGGTCCCCTACGATCGCCGTACGCTTTATAAATTAGAATAGACTGTGACTTTAACTGAGGCTGACAGTATGATGCGTACTAACAATTTGCCCAGATAGCAACGATAAATGCAAAACACTTGCTATTGTCAAAGGAAATCGAACAGATGTCCCGGTAATTATAGAGATTATCAAAATACTGTCACTGTGTGCCTGTTCTTTTATACAGCAGCGCGCGATACAAACTGCCGCATGAGTGGACATTTTTTGGATCCTCGAAACATCACAGCGTTGTGTGATCCTCAAAAACAAGGGAAGAGTGGGTCGAGGTTTGACAGCAAAATACGCGCAGGACGATAATGGTCCTAGATACTTTCTGTCGTGTCATCCCAGAGGTGTCGTGTTCATCCCAAAGGGAGAAATATCGAAGACAAGAAGTGGCCACAGAAAGTTTTCGCGTACC
The DNA here is from genome assembly GCF_016861735.1 of Aspergillus chevalieri. Taxonomy (NCBI): domain Eukaryota; kingdom Fungi; phylum Ascomycota; class Eurotiomycetes; order Eurotiales; family Aspergillaceae; genus Aspergillus; species Aspergillus chevalieri. The sequence goes on along the minus strand of NC_057367.1, from coordinate 1,646,794 downwards.
AACTGGCCAAAATCGAGATTAGGAGAATGGACCAAAGCGTTTTGTATAAGCCCTACCCCTGGGTGCACTCACTTAATTATCATAAGTCTCCCGGGCTATCCAGCCCTACCCTCCATTTATGAGAGGTTATGAGCCCTCAACTGCTATGAATCAATCTGATTACGAGTATAAATTCATCACGCGATACGTATAGAAGACCAGATGAAGAACGCCACATTGAATCTCCCGTCAGTCAGATGAATCATCCAATATCTCATAACTTAACGTAATCCACAACCGAGCGGGCCACCCAACCGAGCGGGCCACCTTTCAATTCTCCGACGCATGCCATATTGATGATTGAATTCAAACTGCCACTATGCCACCAAAACTGCGGGAAAAGACACAAAATTCAATCCAGCAGGAAGGGAGGGTTATACTTGCTATTTCATCCTTAAAGAAAAAAGAAATCTCCAATATTCGTGAAGCTGCACGCCTGTATGATGTACCTCGGACAACACTACAACGCCGATTGAATGGCACCATAAATCGTGCTGAAAAACAGGCCAATTGTCTCAAATTGACAAAAGAAGAGGAAGAATCACTTATCCGATGGATACTCTCTTTGGATCAACGTGGAGCAGCTCCCCGACCGTCTCATGTCCAAGATATGGCCAATATTCTTCTTTCCAATCGTGGTTCATCCAAAACCCAACCTATTGGCAAGAATTGGGTATATAACTTCATCAAACGCCATGATGAACTAAAGACCCGGTTCTCAAGGAAATACAACCATCAGCGTGCCAAATGTGAGGACCCAAATCTCATCAAGGAGTGGTTCAACCGTGTACAAATCACTATAATGCAGTATGGGATTGCATATGAGGACATTTACAATTTTGATGAAACTGGTTTTGCTATGGGCCTTATTGCAACTGCCAAAGTAGTGACTAGAGCTGAAACTGCTGGTCGTCCTGCCCTATTGCAGCCTGGGAATCGTGAATGGGTCACTGCAATTGAATGTGTTAATGCTATGGGGTGGGCTCTGCCTCCGTGCATTGTATTCAAGGGCAAGTCTCATATACAGGCTTGGTATGAGGACAATGCTTTACCATCAGATTGGCGGATTGAACTTAGTGAGAATGGATGGACAACAGATCAAATTGGTCTCTCCTGGCTTCAAAATATCTTTATTCCAACAACAAATGGCTGTACTAAGGGAACATATCGTCTGCTTATTCTTGATGGTCATGGAAGCCACTTAACGCCACAATTTGATCAGATGTGCAATCAGAATAATATTGTGCCAATTTGCATGCCTGCACATTCATCTCATCTTTTACAGCCTCTTGATGTTGGCTGTTTTGCAGTCTTGAAGCGCACTTATGGCCGCTTGGTGGAAGAGAAGATGCGGCAGAGGATCAATCATATAGACAAGCTTGATTTCCTTTCAGCATATCCACAGGCCCGTAAGGAGGCCTTTAAGATGATATCAAGAGCGGCTTCATGGCAACTGGCCTGGTTCCATACGATCCAGAGAGGGTGTTGACACAACTCGATATATATTTGAAGACTCCTACACCCCCTGGGAGCCAATCCACCAACTCTGACCCGAAAACACCTCATAATCTCAAGCAACTGAAGAAGCAAGAATCCACTGTCAAAAAGCTATTGAGACAGCACAGCAATAGCCCCCCAACTCCTGCAAAGGCTGCTATGGATCAAGTTTTCCGCAGTTGTCAAACGGCCATGAATAGTGTTGCAATTCTGGCAAAGGAAAACCATGATTTGAGGGCTGCGAATGAGAAACAGCAGCAGAAAAGAAAGCGCTCTCATAGACAGATAGCCTATACAGGGGGCCTTTCTATTCAGGAAGCCCAGGGTATCATACAAAGTGAGAACGATGCCCAGGAAGCCTCTACTACTATACCTGTCGGAGCTGCTTCGGCAGCAAACCAACCACCTGTACGGGCACCACCACGGTGCAGTGATTGTCGTATCATTGGGCATAGAAGACTGCAGTGTCCTAATCGCAATAGAGCTTAGTTTTTGTAATAAATGCCATTTTTTGTTGTATTATTGACTTAAACATTTTGACCACCGTCGGGAGGTGGCCCGCTCGGTTGGGTGGCCCGCTCGGTTGTGGATTACGTTATCTACGACATAACCCTAGGGGGTTATCAACACCATGCCCGAGTGACATGATCGTCCGAAGCTAACGGCGTATAACCAGGATGCAGCTTCAGTGTCATCTCATGCACTCGTCTCGTGCACTGTCGCCTTTTTCTCTTGCGTGTATTCAACTGGGATTTGTATTGATACACATACACTGCTCAGGAAATTAGAATGCATACGCTACCATGAGGACGGAAACCGTGGACAACAACATAGCAGAAACAACTTAGGACAAGTCTTTTGCCTTAGCAGAATGACTTCATCGGGCCACGAGCGAATCTTAACTCAAAATGCCAGAATTTGGGTGTCAAGTTCATGAATTCCATAGTGCGGCGCATACCACGGAAGTGTGCAAAGGAGGAATTAGGAGTCGTTAGCCAATGGATACCGTATGCTTCGCTCTGCCTATGCTGGGTGGATGCTTCAACAAATGACATGGCTTCCGCATCACACCCTTCTCATGACTGGTGCAAGACTTCGCCATTTCAACACAATCTATACGTCACACTCGAGATGGCGTTTTCCGATTTCTCGGGTCATGGATACATTGCATGAGCACCGTCAAGTTGTCAGGGCGATTCATGTGGTATCATTAGCAAATCATCTCTGAAGTACACACTGCAGCAGACCCTGTATGTAAAGGAATAGCCCCAACTGCATTTTCGAGGGACATGCGCTCGATTCATGGGGCGAATGAAGGGCGATTTGGTGCCGGTTTACGCCATCAATATCAGCATAGGTTCGGTCTAGGGGTCATGAAAAAGCAGGTAATGCAAGTTCTATTGACAATACTTTATCAAAATATACAGTAAAGAAGCATAATTTTGTGGTTCTATGTACGAAATTCAATACTTACTCGGACCCAGTGACGTGGACCGACTGCTTTCCGTTCTGTTGCAGGAGTTAGCACTGGTCGACGAAAACATGCAAAGCAAAAACATACCTTAGTTCTGTAGTACTTCACACCGACAGAGTTCCCATTTGCAGCATCGTGCGGAATAGGGCTCGTGTAGTTGTAAGTCGGCTTGAGACCAGCCCAGGTCTTCTGGACGGTGCTGAGAATGCTGCGACCACCGGAGCAAGTACCATTTGTCAGAGGAACGGCCCACCTGGGAGAGTACTTGGAGTATTCATTCTCAGACAACGGGCCAGGGTAGGTCTCGTTGAGGTACAAGTTCTCAGTGTCCACCTCCCAGTTGGTGTATCCGGTCTTCTCAGCAACCCAGCTGAGGAGGTTGGCACCGCAGTCCCAGCGACCAAGCGAAGGGAGACCCCAGTTGGCAGACAAGGAGGCGATAATGGAGTAGTGGGTGTAGAAGGTATCGTCCTTCTTGCCCTTGAGGTTCTCGGGGACAGCACCACCAAGAAGGAACGTGAAGACCTTGTTTCCGATCTCGTAGGTGTCTGTCTCGTCAAAGGTGAGCTGAATCAGAGTGTCCTTGGTGAAGTACTCGTCCTCAAGCAATTCAGCCAGGAAACGGTAGGTCCAGCTACCGGCAAAGGTGATGTTGGTGTCGTGGGCATCGTTAGTCATGTTGGGCGTAATGAACATATGCTGAGGGAGTCTCTGGTTCTTCAAGTCATCGTAGAAGCTGGTAAAGTTCTTGATCTGACGGACACGAGTGTCATCGTCGGTGACAGAGTCGAAGAGGACCAGCGGGTTATGCTTGCGGACGTAGTCACTCGCCTCGGTCTCGGAGAAGCTGAAGCCCTGGTAGCCGGCGTAGGGCAGGTCTTCCTGGTACTCGCCCCAAGAGATGTTCTTCGTATCGAACAGGTCCGCGATGGTCGAGATGTTGGAAGGAAGCTCGACAAAGTTGTCATGGTCCATACCCCAGGTATCACCACCGGCGGAGGCGCAGTAGTTGGGCTGCGAAGGATGGGTGAGGGCCCAGAAGTTGCTCAGGGTGACACCTTGCTTGGCGAGCTTGGATAGATGGGGGTCTTTCGCGGCAGTTTCATAGTCCTAGCAGTAGCATAACCATTAGCTGCTGACCCGCGCAATCAATGCGCAAGAAGAACATACCGTGTTCTCCAACCAGATGTTGACAAACCGGTTAAACGACAAACCCTGAACATTCGAAACCGGAGAGTTGGGCTTCACAGTCGCCTGGGCCTTTGCGATTTCCTCGGCAGACGGGTTATGAGAGCTCTGCGCAACGGCAAGAGAAAGACCTCCGAGGAGGGCGACGAGAGAACTCTTGGCGTACATGATGCCAACAACGCTGAGAAGCTTGAATTGACAGGAATGCTGTAGCAAAACGAGAGCTAAGACAGCGATCGATTGTTCTTATATACGGCTGATCTTGTCGCTTTGCGTGCGCTGACCAATCGGTCTTTTTGGACTGTCGGGCTTGAGGGGTTCCCAATCGGGAAGGCGAGATCGGGGTGCTTGTTCCACGTTGTCCATCCCCTTTCGCTGATTGGGTGTGACAGCCGGTAACTAGACTGGATTGGGTATGGTGGCTATAGTGGAGTTATCATCGTTTCTAAAGCTTATAGCGGAAGTGACTCTGATTGGTTACGGTAAGCGGGGTGTAGAGGCACGTGCCGGCATCTCGGACTCTCGATGCATCGGATACAAGCGAACGTCGAATGTATCTACTAATACTCTCATTGTGATAGGCAGTGTCATTAGACAATAATACCGAACTGTCGTCAAACCACATCCTGCGCCTTCCTCACGCGCTGTGCCGCGTCGTCCCGAACTTTTTCCACAACCTCACCGGCATCCAGAACCTCACCAACCAATCCAACTCCTGCTCCTGCATAAGTAGCCAATCTCCCCTCAGGTCCCCATCCAGCATCACCTTAGCTTGGGCCTCGCCATGTAATCTCCTCAACTCATCAAACGGAATACCGGCAACATAGTTCTCCCAGTGGCGGTTCGTCACTATCCGCGGGCTAAACGGCTCAGGCCATCCATACGTCCCATGGAGGTGATTATACAGTAACGTGCGCGTAGTACTAATAACAGCCTCCGTAGCCTGCACCACAGCATCCCGATAACCTTTACTTATGCGCGCCTCAGTCGACGCCAGAAACCGTGTCCCCATGACAACCCCAGAAGCACCCAGACAGAAAGCAGCAGCAACAACCCGGCCATCCGCAATCCCACCAGCAGCAATGAGCGAATTACCATATCCCGCAAACCCATCCGCGGCTTCAGGGAATAGAGTCATAAGTCCCATCGCGTCCTTAGCCCGGCCGTGACCACCTGCCTCTGCCACAGTCCCGATCTGGATCCAAACTTGCGTCTCTGACGATTTCGCTGATCCCCTGCGTTCATTATCCAGCTCCTGCTGGCCGTGCGGGGTGCATATAACCATACCGCGTATGGCTTGTGCGACGCTATACAGACAAACCCTTTTGTAACTCATCTTTCCAGAGAGGAGAGCCTGCTCTGACTTGTGGGATCGAGTGACTGGAGGGTAGGAGGGTAGAGAGATTCAAATTCCCGGATTGCCTTGGCAAAGGTGCTCAGGTTCTTCCCTGTGCCACTGGCATCCATTGCTGGGCCGATGAATCCTAGGCCGCCTGCTCGAGAGACGGCTACGGCTAAAGCAGGGCCGGCGGACATGGACATTGGGGCACTGGCTAGGAGGGGCTTTTTAACCCAGGGGAAATTGCTCGATGGCATTCTGATAAAGTACAGGGTATATAATTTAGTTCGCGTTTTTTGGGACACTTGATGTGAGAAATGGTGTTGGTATGAACAGCTCATGAGTAGTCACATGCCACCAGCTGCGGATAACCGGGGATGATCTTCTGAGGCTTCTACGTTCACATTTCTAGAAATCGAGAAAGAAGAATGGCAATTGATGATTTGATTATCAAAATCATGAAAGCTGCGTCATAAAATTCAAGTGCTACCGTTCTTTTCTATGAGTGATGGAAGCATAACGGATGCACATCATCATTCGATTTCCGTACCAAAACAACGCTTTCTATCTATATACATGTATATGCAAGCATATCTAGAAAGCATCATGAAAAAACATTACACGTCGTCATATCTAATTAAGCAAAAGACTTGGCCTCGCCCTCCTTGAGCTTACCAGCACCAACCAGTCTCTTGACCTCCTCAACATACACGTTCTTGACAGCGCCAGCATCCTTGCCAGCAGCAGTAAGACGCTCAGCAAGCGAAGCAAGGTCCTCAGCCTCGAGCTTGCCCATGATAAGGTCAAGGTCAGTCAAGACAGAGTCAACCTGGGTAGCAGAAGGCTCGCCCTCGGCAAAGTAGTTGACATCCTTGACGGAGGCCTTAACAACACGCTTGTTCTTCTTAGCAGCGTTCTTGGCGGCCTCCTTGGCCTTCTTGTTCTTCTCACGGTCAGCCTTGGCGGCCTCTTCGGCGTCCTTCTTGCGCTGCTCTTCCTCAAGACGAGCCTTCTCCTTTTCCTCGGCCAGACGCTTGGCCTCGGCCTCCTTCTCAAGACGCTTCTTGTCCTTGCCGGCACGGGCCTGCTGGCGGAACTTCTTGATACGCTCGTCCTGGCTCGAAGCGTCGTCTAGGATCTTACGGAGACGGGTAGTGTCCTCGGTCTTGCGCTTACGGCGGGCGTTGGCGTTCTTCTTCTCGATGTGACGCTTCTGGTCGCGGTTCTCGTTGTCATCGGGCACGTCCTCGTCGAGGTACTCGAACGATCTCCAGCTGTCAAAGTTGTACCAGAAGTTGTAAAAGTTCTCAAGCTCCTCCTGAGTGGTGTTGTCGTCACCGAACAAAGGCACAGGCTGAATCTTGGAGAAACGAGCCTCAGACTCGAAAACAGGTCCCCATAGCTTGAAGAATTTACCCTTAGCGGCAGCCTCCTTCTTGGTCGGGGGCTCAACTTCGGCGGCTTCGTCAACGGAGTCGAACTGGCGGCGACGGACAGGGTCGAGAAGCAGCTCGGCGGCCTTCTGGATACACTTGAAGAATTGGTCGTTCTCGTCGCGATCTCCCATAGCGGCCTTCTTGTCGGGGTGGTGGCGGAGGACCTTCTTGCGGTGGGCACGCTTGATCTGGTCGGGGGTTGCGCGCCAGCGGTACTTGGCAAGACCCAGGACAGCATAGTGGTCTTGGCTCTTCCAGTCCTTGGCTTCGCGGGAGAGCAGCATGGCATCCTCGGTGTCCGAGATGTCGTCGTCCTGGTCGTCCTCGGTCTTCTTGGCAGTGTTCTGGGCCTGGATGCGCTCATCCTCGGAGAAGGTACGGCCGTGACGAGCCTAGAGGGTGTTAGCCATTCAAATTCCATCAATTCATGAGCCATGAGAGGCAGAAAAACATACACGGCGAGCGTGAGCCAGGAAATAAGGACCAACGGGCTCCAAGTTCCTCTGAGTAGCGCCGGACAGAGCACCAACGGCCTTGAAGTCCTTCTCGGCGCTCCAGCCCCCGGACACCAGGGGTAGGGTAGCGTTAACGGTCTGCACAGCAACCATTTTTTTTTATTTCCTTCTGTGTTATGCTTTGAAGGAGATTGGAGGTGGGATGTGAGGGTTGTGCGGCGCTGATCGAAAGAAGTCAGAGCAATTTTTTTCTGCCTAGACATCCCGCCTTTACATGGGCCAATCATGGTGAGCTAGTTTGGAGGCATGGATTATCGTAGAATTTCGGACTACCAGTACTTCTCCAGACTCAACTTCAATTGTCTTGCTTTGATTGTTCTTTTGCATTGTTGCTCTCTTACAGTTCGTGAACGCACCGTTCATTTTAATTGTTGACTCGCTGCGACCCGATTCTTCAGATCATCTACCAACGCCACCCGCTCTTCCGGAGAAGCAGCTCGATAACTACACTTGCCATTGACCGTTCTACATCTTCCCATTCTACGAGATCTCTACTACCATGGCCTCCCAGACAGCCGTATCCGCACGGAGTGCCTACCGCCAACTCCTCCGCGCCACCCGCGTCGCTTTCCAAGGTCAGACACTCCTGAGCCCAAAATGCATCACGATCCTAACAATATATGGCTTATAGATGACGTCCGAGTCCTCGTCGCATCCCGACAGGAAGCACGCCGGAACTTCGACGCCCATCGCCGCCTAGCTGTTGACACACCCATGCAAATCAAGCATGCCGTTGAAGTGGCGGATCTCCTTAGACATAATCTCGTGCAGGGCTCGCGGGAAGAGGGGAATGAGGATGCGAAATGGGGTATGTTCTGATTATCCCGGTGAAAACATTTGTAATTTTGTGAGAGGTAATTGGTGGTGCTGACATAGTCGTGACAGAACTCCGTATCCACGACGAGATCGAGCGAGGTGATAATGACTCGATCAAGGTCGGAGGGAAGAGTGTCAAGGTTGATAAGCCCTGCTCGGCGCAATGATGGTCGCGTACCTTGACGATTTTCCTTCCCTTCTCGTTTCGTTTCTCATGGATGGTCTTTACGCCTACGCATACTGTATTCTTCTGAACGATTATTGGAGCGAAGCAGAAGCACTCGCAGATTGTATTATAGTATACCCAATTTTTTCTCTCCTTTGGCGTTTTGGGGGTATTTTATTGGATACTGTGTGTAAAACATAAACAATTCAACGCCCGCTCTCTAACATACATTATGCAACTTTCCTGGTCCCATTGAAATCCAGTCATATAAACAGGTGATTAGTCGCCATGCAAACTCGAGTATTGAACATTGCTGCTTCCGGGAGGCGGCGCCACGGCGAAGTTGCGAGGAGTCTCTTGCTGTGCGGCACCTTCACCAGCAGTGATAGCCTTCTTCTCCGGCTGCCCGCCCCTGGTGGCACCGGCAGTCTGTCTTCCCTCCCGGGCATTCTTGATGCGTTCTTCGTTGCTCATATTATCCAAAGGCTTAGGCTTTCCCCATCTGATGCGCAGAGGGCAACCGTTGATAACAGCCTTACCCTGACACTCCCTCGCGGCGTCTTCAGCGCTAGCGCGAGTAAGATAGTTCACAAATGCGCAATGCGAGCGGTGAGAACAGACGAGAGACCGGAGTTGACCGAATTGCGTGAAAAATGTTCGCACCGCATGTTCCGGAAGATCGTCCTCAACACCAGTGACAAACAGCGAGGTGACGTTGGGGTCCGCAGGAGGGAGAATGTCCTCCGCCGAAGGAGGAACTTGAGCGGTACTTGGGAACGGCCGGCCACCGCGGCCGCCACGACCACCGCGCACACCACCTCCACGACCGGGTAAAGGCGTTCCTCTTCTGCTCTCGCTTGTCCGAATAGGTCCGGGGCCATTTCCGTAACGACTGCGCACTTGAGGCGTCTCTGACGACGGTGCCTCGGCTTCCTCTTCATCACCTGGAGGAGCTTCCAGCCTCCGCGGCTTTCTGTAGTACGGCTCACTATTCGCAAGCCGACGGAGCAGCTCCCGCGCTTTCTCATCCGTCTTTTCATATTCCTCCACAGCGCCACGCCCTTCCTCGATTTCCCTTTCGTGTTCTTGGGCGTAGTATTCGCGGTTGACGTCACTCTGGGGGCCCGGGGCAACCATTTTCAAGGCAGCATCACGGACGACAATGGGCAAGCCGAATGACAAATCGAGCATACAACACTGGCAACAGTTCTTCAGGCGGGCGCATGTCAGGCAAATGTTGGTGCGCTTCGTGCGTGCTGTACGATCAGCTTTCCACCGGAAGATGGTAAAGGGGCGCGTGCACTAGAATCCATTAGTATATTTCTTCGAGACTAAGAAGAGGTACATACAATTTTGCATTCTGCGCCGTGGTCCTCCTTCAGCATCTGCACATATGGGTTGTCCGGGAGGCAATTCTCGCAGACAGAAGGGAAGTCGGTGCTTTCCCAACCGGACCGGTTGAGATCTTGTTTAATCTGTGGGGGAGGCATGGTTAAGTGAACGACCTGTTCAATAAAAAGCAGGCCACGAGTATCTGAGTCGCGCAAGACAGACGTTTATCGATAGGAACCTTACTCTGTGGCGGTGCCTGAGGCTGGTAAAGATTAGTCACGTGTAGTGCAGGAAGGCGGTGAGGCTCGGAACCTTGATTCTGCTCTCCGTTAGCGATAAGGGCGATAAGGAGCGATAAGGGAAGCTCTCGAACGCTCGGAGCGCCTGCATCCGGATGCATGCCTAACACGTGACCGTGCCCTCCCGATCGGGCCATCGAACGGCGACAACGGAGGCCTCTAGATCCGGTTCACCGCCTCGCCCGGAACGTCCTTTCTCCGGCCGGGACCCCAGATGGCTCCCGATTTGGCTTAGCTGCCACACAAACAATCTATCGTGATTGGCCAGGGATCTTCGCACTGCGCAGTTCCGCCTCCTTTCTTTTCTGTTTCCTCTGTGCTGGCCTTTTGTTTTTCCCTCCAGCATCTTTCTTCCTATTTTCTCATTGCTGTGTATTCCTGAGTTTTTGTCTCTTCTCATCACTGTCATTGCTTTGTTGGAGCAATTGAACACGTCTTACTCCGAGTACAATTGAGCAGCTCCGCGGAATTTACCTGTCACCCCTTTTCAAATAAAAAAAACACCCGACAACATTCTCATAATGGCTCCCACCAACTTGGAAAGAGAGGACCACCAGCGCGATGCTGAGTTCGCCCGCGTCCTTCACGGAAAGTCCGCTGCGGCTCAGGGTGGTTTCGCTGCTATGCGCGGCAAGGACGCCGCTGCGCAGAAGGCTGCTGTCGATGAGTACTTCAAGCACTGGGACAACAAGTCTGCTGAGGAGGAGACAGAGGAGACTCGCGCTGTGAGTATCTCTGGGTGCAAGTTATCTTCTACGACATGATAAGTGGCTAATTGCTTGTTTTTTAAATAGGCCCGCCGAGCGGAGTATGCGACTTTGACCAGACAGTAGGTTTTCCCTCAAACAAATAGAATACGTGGATGGAAGTTGACAGTTGGCAGCTACTACAACCTTGCTACCGACTTCTATGAGTACGGATGGGGAACCTCGTTCCACTTCTGTCGATTCGCCCGCGGCGAGCCCTTCCTCCAAGCCATTGCCCGTCACGAACACTACCTTGCTCACCGCATGGGGATTAAGGATGGTATGAAGGTTCTGGATGTCGGCTGTGGTGTTGGTGGTCCAGCTCGTGAGATTGTTAAGTTCACGGACGCCAATGTCGTCGGTCTCAACAACAACGACTACCAGATTCAGCGTGCGACGCGGTATGCCGAGCGCGATGGTCTGTCGCACAAGCTCAGCTTCACCAAGGGTGACTTCATGCAGATGAGCTTCCCCGACAACTCCTTCGATGCCGTTTATGCCATCGAGGCGACTGTCCACGCTCCCGAGTTGGAGGGTGTTTACAAGGAGATTTTCCGTGTGCTGAAGCCCGGTGGTGTGTTTGGTGTCTACGAGTGGCTCATGACTGACGAGTATGACAACGACAACGCGGAGCACCGCAAGATCCGTCTTGGTATCGAGCAGGGTGACGGTATCTCCAACATGGTCAAGGTTTCGGAGGGACTTCAAGCTGTCCGCAACGCCGGTTTCGACCTCATCCACAATGAGGATTTGGCCGACCGTCCTGACGCGATTCCGTGGTACTACCCTCTCGCCGGTTCGTTCAAGCACATGACTTCCCCCTGGGACTTCTTCACTATTGCCCGTATGACATGGTGGGGTCGTGGTCTTGCCCACAATTTCGTCGGTGCCTTTGAGAAAGTCGGTCTCTTCCCAAGGGGATCCCAAAAGACCGCTGACAGCTTGGCGCTGGCTGGTGATTGTCTTGTTGCCGGTGGTGAGAAGAAGCTTTTCACACCAATGTACCTGATGGTTGCTCGCAAGCCCGAGTAAACGTCCGTCTTCTGAGCTGTACAGATGTTCATGTCTCGCCCACATCCTATACAAGCGGCGGTTTTTCTTCTTTTCCACTTTCAATTCTGACATCTATCATTTTCCTTTACTTTGTTTATTGCCCCTATATTTCTGCTTGTTTAATATTGCATACCGCCTTAGGATGTCACGTTAATTTGTCTTTTTCATCCTCATGTTCTCACCCGTCCTATGAGTTACTGTTGAATATGTGCGGATGGTGATGATACTGCGTTGTTTTCTTTTGCTTTTTTATCAAAATAGAGATGTAATAGTTACTGGTTCTGGAATGAATGGGAGCGTCTTGTGTACTGTCAACTTTGCCATGTAGTCTGAATTGCGGGTCATTCACTCGCCATTCATGATTGTATTCCATGCCGATGAACATATATGCCGTGCACTACAGAACTATCTCTGCTGTATGTGGCATGTAGATTACAGCTTTCATGTATTCGTGCGGTGATTGTTGGTACCCCTAGAGCTCTATGTCGCAAATCTGTATCTCGCAGAACTGGGTAGTGAGGAAGACCAACACTTATCCCAAGTACTACAAGATATCCCTTTCTACTCCCCTCTAATTATACTCAGGCTATCTCCGAGCAGCTACCCGATCAGCACGTCGGTAATTGCCGCTTTAGGACAGCACGAAATCTTATCAGATGGATCATCTGATAAAAACCCTCGCCAATCACGGCCCCCCGCGGACCATTCCCTTTCAATAAGAGACTCGCAAGACTCGGCAAACCGAAAAAGAAAAAGCAAAAAAAGCACTCTTATAAATTGCATTTCATTTACCCCAATGCGCCGTCGCCTCATCCGGAGGATTGATCATCCGCCTACTCCTGTTCCTGCTGCTCACCTGAAAAGACTTGCCTAAATGGCGAGGCTATGACTTATGTTTCAGCTCTCTGTCCTCTTGCTTACGGGCCTGAATCAGATTTCTGATTCTAGGGGGATACAGCATTGCATCTTGTCTTGTTCTGCTTCGTTCCGAGTGTCCCGATGATCGGACTTTGCGACCATGCCCTCCAACTCCCGGTTCCATAGAGCCTCTGCAGGGCCGTCATCTTCTGCGGTATATACCCAGCTTGCGAGCGATTCGACATCTTTATTAGAATCCGGTACACAGGTCGACTACTCGCAGGGCAATTGCGCAGGAAACAAACCGGACCCAAATCGGATTGACATCGATACCCGAGACAGTGACGAAGACGACGAGGAGGAAGAAGAAGAAGAAGAAGACGAACGCAGACAGAATGGAGTCTGGCAGGCTGAGGCTATCACATCCTCTTGGACGTTTCGAGCGCTTGTGTTTACTTACGTTTTGTATGATCTACCATGGCTGGATGTCAACCGACGAGATACGGAACTAACGGAAACAGTATCTACATCTTAACGTCCGTCAACTCGCTACAACAGCAGGTTACAGGCATTCTGGGACCGTATGTCACCTCAAGTTTCAAGCAGCATTCTCTGTTCTCGACGACGCAGACGTTGTCCAGTATTGTCGCCGGTTGCTCAAAGCTCCCGATTGCAAAGATTCTTGATATATGGGGCCGAGTTGAGGGCTTCATTTTGATGACAGTTCTGTGCACGCTGGGTCTTGTTTTGATGGCGGTTTGCAGGAATGTTGAGACTTATGCGGCAGCTCAGGTAAACACCCTGATAACATTATACGAACTCAGACTGACTGTTTAGGTCTTCTACTGGGTTGGATACAACGGGATGGGATACGTGATCAACATCTTCCTAGCGGATACAACATCTCTCAGAAACCGGATGATCATGTTTGGGCTCAACTCGACACCATTTATCGTTACCGTCTTTATTGGTCCATACGTTGCGCAGTTGTTTCATACATATAGCACATTCAGATGGGCATTTGGATTTTTCGCCATTATCGTTCCCGTCGTGTCGATTCCTGTCGCGGCCGTTTTTCTGTACAGCAACTATAAAGTGAGGAAGATGGGACTTGCTCCCCATCGCACGGTCAGTGGGAGAACTACCTTTCAGATTCTCTACCACTATGCGCGCGAGTTCGATAGTAGGTCTGAATTTCCTTTGACACGTTTTCCGGATACTGACGCGTTATAGTCGTTGGTTTGATTTTAGTGGTTGGCGGCTTTTCCCTGCTGCTTCTTCCGCTTACTCTTGCCGCTAGTTCGGTGAATCAGTGGCATAATCTGTATATCATTGCGATACTGGTTATCGGAGTTGCTCTTTTAGCACTATTCTGCGTTTGGGAAAAGTATTTTGCGCCGGTGACGTTCGTACCATTTCAATACCTCCAAGATCGAACAGTTTTCGGTGCTTGTGTTTTATCTGCTACTCTTTTTTGCAGCTTCTAGTATGTCCCTCTACCTCGATGCCTGCATGACTGAATCTAACAAACCGCAGCACATGGGACGTCTACTTTTCCTCCTATCTACAGGTAGTCCACAACCAGAACATCCGCAACGCCGGCTACATCTCCAACATTTTCACTATTGGCTCCTCTTTCTGGGCCCCTATAGCCGGCCTCATGATCCGCTACACTGGCCGCTTCAAATGGCTGGGCCTAGCGGCCGTTCCGGTTTCAGCGATTTCCACCGCACTAATGATATACTTCCGACACCCAGGCACAAACATCAGTCTTATCGTGTTGATTCAGATTTTTATGGCTTTTTCTGGAGGTACACTGGTTATGACGGAGCAATTGGCTGCTATGTCTGCGGTTCCACATAATGAAGTCGCTGTCGTGCTTGCATTAGAGGGACTGTTCATGAGCATTGGCGGTTCAATCGGACAATCGATCTCGGGCGCTATCTGGACGAACCTCCTGCCGGACAAACTAATTGAATACCTCCCTGCGAGTGAAAAGGCAAATTGGAAGAAGATTTACGGGTCTCTTGAGGTACAGCTGTCATACCCCGTTGGTAGTACAACGAGGGACGCTATTATAATGGCGTACGGATATGTGCAAAGACGGATGTTGCTTGCAGGGGTATGTTTTATGCCGTTGGCGCTTGGGTGCATTTTGCTTTGGAGGAATATTGATGTTAAGGGGAAGCAGCAGACGACGGGGATGGTTTTTTGAGCGTTGCATATTGCATTCCTGAGTGGTATTTGGTAGATTTGGTTTATTTATATAGTGCTCTGTAATACCGCATAGATAGGATATAGCAGTGATCGTCTGGACGACCCTAGATCAGTTATATAGACCATTGGCAGATTGTTTACAGAGTGTAAGAGAGCCATGAGTCCTTAAACGTATTAAATTGACCGTGAGCCGAAATTAGAATACCAACCCAACAAACGTAGAATAATCCATACTCATAAATACGCCATAACACCCCTTCCGTAGCATCCACAAACAACAAAGACAATACCCTATGGCAACACTCAGTTACTAAAAAAATAATTTGCCGCAACAGCCTTCTCGAGCCCAACCTCCCTCTCAAACCCATCCAAATCAAACCTCACCCTTCCCCAAATCCCCATCTCCTTTCCCCCCTGGGGCCTATACTTTCCGGCAGCACCCTCAAACCCCTCCGGCTGCTCATACAGCAAAAACACATAGCGGTGCGGGCCACTTCCCGGCGGGGGCTCCGGGCCGATCCAGTTCGCGATGAAGGGCACATTCGCGTTCAAGGTCGTGGTGGTGCCGTCATTGGATGGGGTGGGATGGAGGGAGGGCTGGATCCAGTGCAGGATGGGGCTTAGGATGGAGAAGGAGGGGAAGGGGCCGTCGAGGTCGATACTGACAAGGAGGTAGGTTTTGTTGGCGGTGGTGTTGGTGAAGGTGATTTCGGGGATGGATTGGGCTTCTGTTTTTTTTTTTTTTTTGTTTGGTTAGATGTGTGGTCGATGGTTTCAATTCAGAATGGGGGACAAACCTCCTCGTGGGATGAACTGGCCGGGAGTGACGTTGTGGGAGCCGACTGTCACTCCTAGGACTTTGGAGGGGTCCCGCGAGCAGAGGGAGAGGGCTGAGTCGGCGCTTTCGCAAACTCGCATGGTTGCGTTGATGGATTGTTTGTTGGTTGTGGAGGAAATGAAGGGAGGAAGAGGAACGGTTATAGGTGTCGGGGTTAAGCGGGAGTTAAGCGGATTTAGTGACGGGTGACGGGTTGATGTTGAGGTGACTTCACGTGTGTTGAATGGAGTTAGCAGTGAATGAAGGTGTTTTATATGTTTTTTATCTCTACTTGAACGCTTCGACACGTGCGTTATGAAAATGGCCTCACTTCGCGGAGAGTTAATTTGTACAACTACAGGATAGGACTCGTGGCAGCCATTCATCGTTGTCTTTCCAGTGTAGACCAGCGGGATATAAAAAGTCGCCGATGGCACTCAGCCCCTGTAGAATATCATACAGAATACTAGCGCGTCATTAGTGTAACTTCTCTTCCACGGATCATGATGAAGTCAACACAGCAGCGGTGAGCAAACATGATGGTGCATATACCTTGCTGCCGTGTACTGATTGGGCTGAGACAAAAAGGAGTGAAGTTATATCATCGTGCTCAGACGTGATTGAAAAAAGGTTGTGTTAGGTCGATAATAATATGTATTTGTCTAGTACTTTAAGGGACCAGGCCAGCCGATCTTATCAGATAAGATCGACCATTGATGTCATTACGGATTAATAATTCTACGAGAATTCTCGGAGCTCGGACACTGCAAGCACCGAGACAACCCCAAAAAAGAAACCGAACCGAGGGCACTCGGCAAGGGGAATCCAGAACAAGCGCAGAACTAGACAACGATCACTCGTCGAATAATCCGTCGCGACCAATGCCATGCCATACAGCAATGAGTTGACAAATGTTGGGACTGGTTGGCTTCGGTTTATTGGCTTGCGCAATGTTGATAACTCCGGCACGCACCTGAACAATAACCGGGTGCGGCCGATGGCCTTATAAAGACGCCGGATTTGGTCGCGACAATCCCATGGTTGGCATGACGTGACCGGCCAGAGTTATCTTCCCTGATTCTTTTTTATACTGCTCTTTTCGTCCCCTTTTCGTCCCCTTTTCGTCCCCTTTTTTCACGCGCCATTGTCAAGTTCTGTCCATAGTCATGGCTGGCGAAAGTATGTCGCCGGAAGAGGGCTCTATCAAGGAACCCCCGGCGACTCCCGCGACGGCCGTGGGCTTCCTTGACCCAGCACTGAAGGGAGTGAGACGTCGCGTCGCTTTTCAGCTGGGGCGCATGGGTAAGTCGGTCAGAAAGCGATCAATTGCATACATATGACTCGTGGCTAATAAGGTTCTCCCTGCATAAAATAGTGTTGATCCTATGCGTATTCGTCCTGTGCATTCTTTCGCTATATTGGGCCGTGCAGTTCCGAGTCGAGAATAATATGCCCTCGTTGGCGGTTTGGGTGGTGGATTTCGACGGCCAGGTTGATCCATATCTCACGAATGATACTATCGTTGGGCCTGCGGTGACGGATGTTGCCGGGCAGATTATTCAGTCTACGACGGATCGCGTTGGGTATACTATCGTGTCGCCAGCAGAGTTTGACTATAGTGTCTGGAATGTGCGACAGCAAGTCTACGATGAGCATGCGTGGGCTGCTGTTGTCATCAATCCTAATGCAACAACAATGCTGCGCGACGCCGTGAGGAACGGGAATTCATCATACGATCCAACGGGGGCAGTCCAATTTATCATCATCTCCGCCCGGGACGAATCTACCTATAGCAATTATATCAAACCAGCATTGAATAGCTTTCAGATTCAGGCTTTAATGGAGTTTGGACCCCGTTGGGTACAGTCTTTAGCGCAGGAAGGGGCCAATATCACCAATGTACCGCAAGCCGCGAATCCAGGCATTGGGTTCAACACGTACGATCTCAGACCGTTTGCGCCAGCCGTCGCAACGCCAGCTGTCACCATCGGTCTGATCTACTTGATCATTGTCGCATTTTTCAACTTCCCGTTCTTGATGCCAATCCACATGCAGCTCATCAAGGGCAACCATCCGCCTTTGCACATATGGCAGTGGTTGATTTGGCGCATTCTGACGCATATCGGGTCATACTTCTTCCTATCACTTTTCTACTCGTTCGTATCGCTGGCGTTCCAGATCCCATTCACCAACTCGCCTGCGCCGGATACTATCTCCGCTGACAACCCCAACGCGTACGGACATGGGTCATTCGTGGTCTTTTGGATGCTGAACTGGGTGGGAATGGCGGCACTAGGATTCCCATGTGAGAACATGGCCATGGTGCTTGGTATGCCGTGGAGTTCGCTCTTCCTGATCTTCTGGGTTATCACCAACGTTTCGACGGCATTTTACTCGCTGGACTTGGCACCGCAATTCTTTGCATGGGGTTATGCCTGGCCTTTGCATCGGAGTAAGCTCTTTTTCCACACTGGACTTTGGAGAAACCAGCTAACGTGAACAGTCGTCGAGGCATTACGGACGATTTTGTTTGGAACACATTCCAGGATTGGATTGGACTTCGGTGTTCTTTTTGCATGGATTGGAGTGTCGCTTGCTTTCTATCCATTTGCGAATTTCATTATGCAGTGGAAGATTAAGAGGGGGTGGTGATTTGAACATCTCACTTCTTGTGGACATAGAATTATAAACATGAACATAATGACGCCATTTTACTCAGAATGAGGTTAATATGTATAAGAGCTGTACTACGACAGTCCATGCCAGTCTTACTGCTTCGGGCATCTTCTGCATGACGATTGAGATTTGAACCGTTTTCCACATGATAACCCTGCTGCCAGTTCATTACAACGCCCTCACATCTCAGCAAAATGTCCGATATAGCAGAACGTGAAAAGCGCTGTTTAGATATATGAAGCCATCGAGGAGCATCGTTACAGCACCATCTCGATGCAGGCCCTGCATCCGGTTGATAAGTGATACCGCCGCTGCTGGTTATCGTGGTCATCATTTGTACCCGGAAGGATACCGGAACTGTCGTGACTGGCCAGATGCCAGATACTCACAGATCATGGGATCTCATGTACATTCCGAACATCCGGTGCTGATCTGTTTTCTCGTGTTTGCTGACATAGCTTGGCAATATGCAGCTGTAGAGTACGTGTCCAAAATGCGCCCCTTTTATTTGCTTTCATATCCCATTCCAAAAGAAGTATTGCGACTTTTTACCCATACGTTGAAGGTGAACGAATGAATTGCACCTAGATGAAGCATCCAGACGTTTCCTTCAGCCACAGCTACCATGAGGAGAGGACATCATCAAGAAGTTAAGGCCAGTCTGATCGATAAACGCCATATCCGCCGGTCCTGGCTACTCTCTGCCCTTGCTGCAATTCCTCTGTTTGTGGCACCACTGATTACAGCAAGCTTTCTCATCACGATTTCGCAGTTTGAAGCGTCTCTGTCCAGGTTCGTGACGGCCGGTTTTGAACAGGGATTCTTGGCCATTATTAAAGCGCATGGTCCACGACTCAGCTTTAAAGCGACGCTTGCTTATACGTATTATGTTGCCCTGCAGGCTACGCTATTCCACTTCCTGCCAGGTCCGATAGACACAGGCCAACGTACCCCAGCTGGTTATCTTCTACTATATCGGACAAACGGACTGTATGCGTGGATAGTTACGCATGCTCTATACATACTGCTTTGTTGTCTCGGGTTTCTAGATCCTGCCTTTGTAATCAGGAATTGGAGTGGGATTTTTATGGCGATGAATCTGTTTGGATATTTGGCCGCGGTTTTTGCGTACGGAAAGGCATATTTGAGACCTAGTCATCCAGAGGACCGAAGATTTGGTGGTATGTTTTACTGGATAAGCTCATTGATTATCTCTAATCAGGAACTATGTTGATTCTACAGGCTCGGCGCTTCATGACCTTTATGCCGGCGTTGAGCTCAATCCAAGGCTTGGGAAAACATTCGACCTTAAGTTCTTCACAAATGGGAGGATGGGGATGATTTCTTGGACACTCATGTATGAACTAGCCCTCTCAAACATGACAGCATATGCATTGCTAACTCTCAGATAAGAGATATCTCAAGCATGACATACCAATACACGGCGCAGAACATAAAAGTATCCTTTTATGCAGCGGGTGGTGGGCTTTAACTATGTAGGCGATTTGCTTCTGTCGTTTAGTATGTGTGCGTTGGTTGGGACGAATAAGTTATTGGTGTGGTTGTATGTGATCTGGATGGCGGGGTTGCTTGTTCATCGGTGTATGAGGGATGAGGGACGATGCAGAGCTAAATATGGGGTGGCTTGGGAGGAGTATTGTAAATTCGTGCCATGGAGGCTTGTTCCGGGTGTTTGGTGAGGTTATCCAACTTGCTTATTCGGAATTCCAAGACCATAATATATACACTCCATTCTGTACAATCTACCATACCTATACACAATACGAATCATCCCCACAACCAAACCTAATCAGCCGGCCGCTCCGGATGCTCCCCCATACTCTCCAACCGATTCCTCGCCTGCTGCTTCCCAACATCCGTGACATTCGGATTATGGGTCGCCCTGCAACAAATTAGCCACCGTCCATAAAAAAACCATAACACCAGTTTCAAAGAAACAAAAGAGAAGTGGGTACATACGCTTTCAAGCCCCGCGCAACGTTTTTGTTATGTCTTGCTTCGTCGTCGCTAAGGCCTCCTTCGCTCGGAGTCTCGTTGGATTGGATTCGCTTGAGTTCTTCTTCGGCGTGGAGGCGGCCTTCGTCGGAGACGTTTCGGTTTTTGATGGCGCTGCGATGCGTTCCGTGTCTTGGTTAATGGCTGTTTTTTTTTTTTTTTTTTTGATTGGGAAAGGGCTTGGACTCACGCTTTGTAGCCCCGAGCGACGTTTTCGATGTCCTTCATTTTGTAATTTGATTTTTTATTTTCTGAATGTAATTCTGTAGATAGTCTTGCTAATCTGGAGAACAATTTTCACTGCTGTATGTACGAGGTATATATAGCATCGCAGGGGCAAAAATGACGTCTGTTCAAACGAGAGACAGCCACATGGCCACCACATGGCCACCACCACCGCTATCATTCTGGAGTGTTGTGGATGTTCTAGAAGGGTTGGTTGTGGTATGGAATATGTCACCGGGGATATGACGCGATATGCACGTTGTATGGTGTTTTGCGGAGATTGGATCCGGGGTTAGGGTTGGAGAAGTGTAATTGGACGTCGTTGTACTTGGCGAGGGTGGGAGGATGGGGTTTAATTTAGTGTTAAAATTGTTGGTTTTTGGGGGGTGATAGTTAGTGGCTGGTTATGTGTAGCTTACTGGTAAGGAAACAAGATCATGTATTTCAGCAAGTAAAAAGTCACGAGACAAACTTGATTACAGTTGAAGTCTCTTGGCAATGAAGAGGAACCTACAAGAAGATAGACAAGTCTAGTACCTTGGGCATTCTGTCTTAAATCATCTTTAGTATTCATTCAAGGTCTACATCCATAACACAACTAGCGTTATGGCAAATTAAGTCGAATGCACATATGTTTCTACTCGAGCACCTACTTTACGAGCATACAAAACTGAACCTGAAAGGCGATTTCCCATTTTGACATATGTCATACAGATGCTGCATACACATTCAGACATTCCCATGACACCCAGAAAGTCTCCTCCCATTTGCTCAGAATATACCAATTTTGCATATCATTCGTTTCAAGGAGCGCAAAGCACCCGTCCGTCAACAGTCTTGCAAGTCATTCCACCACCGCAGGTGTTGACGGGGACCGGGATGCCGTCAACACCACACTGCATGACGGTATCCTTGTTCGCTGTTCAGAATTAGTCTCCGTAAAATCTCACAGGCAGGGACAAGTATCGAGGACATGACTTACCACCAGCACCGCAAGAGTATTCGCCCGGCGTGCAAGCAGAGGCGAGGCCGAGGAAGAGGGTGGCGAGGGGGAGGGCGATGGAGAGACGCATTTTGTTGGTGTAGAGGGAATTAAAGGTTGCTTGATGGAAGCGTGAGAGATGGAAGAAGATTGAGCAAAGTTGTTGTTGCTGCTGCTGATGAGACTCGAATCGACAGGAAATCAAGGGGCTTAAATATCTCGATTCCTCGTAACACGGCAAAAGAATAGTTGCGTGGTGTTACTAAATGCTGCTATTATTGTCGTATCCATCTGCATGTCTCATGCCTCCTACGCCCAGCATATCGATGGATTTCCGAGGCGTGAAACGCCTCGTTTTGATAGGGTGCCAATCGGGTACTTGCATTCGGGGATATTGATGGATGGTTGGGATCTCAACGTTTCTCTGTGACAGTTGCTGAATGGTTGTACTTGATGAGCGCATATTCCTTTGTCCGTTGTATGTAGTAATACGTTGCGTTTGCACGGAGTGTGGGGGGAGTTGAGGCTGTTAAGACTCGTATCCATTTTCAGATAATGCTGCTATCCGTGTTATTGGTAATTATACTTAACATCCCTGCCTCTATCTCTCATCATTATGCCTCTACGGTAAACGGTGATCAATAGAGATAATCGAAATTCTCACACTAAAGGGATTACCCGCTAGTCAGGGCAGTCTCAAGCAAATCTGCCATGCATAGCCCCGTATTTCAGTGCCTGCCAGTAACGTCCGATCCAACGTCAGCAAGGATCATTCGTACATTTATAACTCATTGAATATATACAGATCATTATACGAATGGTATGGTGTAGGCATGTCTTAGTCGGAAGGATTCCGTATGCGCTGGCTGGGATCCGCTTAGAGTGGAGCGACTTTCTTGTATGCGGATGCCTGGTTTATGAGACCACATACAGGCTGACAATCGGAGATACAGAGGCAATACTCTCTACCATTGAGTAGTAGAGGCTACTAATCTTGAGCCTCGAAAAGCCCGTATTCGAATCCTGTCATGGTCTCTGTACCAGCTGGACCACAATCCTCTCTGAGGTCTCTCGTTCTTTTGAGAGATATTTGTCACTAACACTCTAGTAGCGGATGCCATCTACTGCTTAGGGACACTCGCATGGAGCTGACATCAATTAGGCTTCGAAGTCCCGAAATGTATCAGCAGACTATCTAGGGCGTTAACAAAATGAAATGTCGAGAACACAATATTATTGTATGCATAAGTGTTGAAAGTAAGGCCTTTAGTCCGCAGAACTTGGGGAGCCAGGTTCTCTTGAACGACTTGACTTCTACATGAACTGTGACCTCTTGTTTGTCTTGAAGATAAAGCGAAGGAGGACATTGCGAATACCCTGTCATTTAACTTGTCGAGTTCCCGTTGGAAGACATTAAATTCACTTGACATCTCACTTGAAAGAAACCGGCGTTGAAGGCAGTTGAAGTAGCTCATTGCCAGAAGTCAAAATAATGGTCATGCTCTCTTGTCGCCGTCGGTGCGCAAGAAGGTCCATTCTTGGGACTGCTGAGGGTCCTGGACTGGCTTGATGCCAATCCTGACCATCTCAATCTTAGTTTCAGCCGGCGGCGTGGCATAGTGGTAGCGTCCCGAGGTAGCCCCCCCGGTATTGGGAACTTTTCCTAGAGGAAGTTCTACTACTGGGAGTTCGTGAGTTCGATTCTCACCACTGGCACATTATACCACCACCATGTGGCCTTTTTCCGAGGGATTGAGCATACTACGGCACCCGGGGGCATCTAGGACCCCCCAAAAGAAGTAGTGAGCATTCCCTAGTCTATCACACACGGTGTCCGGTGTTAGAGGGCCTTGTCCCAGCCTCTAGCCCTTAAGGATGCTTACGAAGAACGGCCTAGGCCAATCAACAGTCTGAATCATATCAAGCTCAGATGTAAAAGGGAGCGGATGGTGAGCTCATGCCTCAGCAAGCTACTTATCTCTAGGGATAGGGTATGGTCCGTATGGACAAGCAATCGTGGGTTTTAACCCCATAGAAGGTGGCTAGAGTGAACTAGCCAATAATACAAGGAGGGTAAGGGATTTTCTTAGGGTCCTATAGCCACAGTTATCGTAGCGCTATAGGGGCATAAGAAATAAGTACTGCCCAAACGCCCTGCGCAGATAAGGCGGAATAGGGCGAGGAAAAGGTTATGAATGGTCAAGAAAAATGCTAAGAAACCTGAATGTACTGAATAAGTCTGCCATCTTGGTAGCGGTCTGTCATAGCCCCTGGGGCTCGATATGGACCTTAAACTTAATTAGATAATAATAATTATTATTAACGTTATCTTAGTTTCAATTTTGAATACTCAAGAAGCAAGAAAAAGAGAAAGGTTGAGGCCCAAGAGATCACTAGGTTCACAATCAATCTAAGTGAATGCTGACAAGGCATGAGCTGCTCTTTAGCCTGTCTTGACAAAGCCTCTAGCAAATACCTTGGATAATGCATTTACTCTTCTTTATCCGAGGGGCGATGATAGTGAATGAATAGAGACTGTGTTGCTTGCTTGTCAAGTGACATTGGCAGGGAGGGTTAGTCTTTTGCTTTCCTGACATATCTCTGTCCTGCAACTCTCCAGAGTAGGACGTCAAGCCATCGACATGGATATCAACGAAGGAAAAGCGAAGCCAGAGTGCAGTAAAAGATTCTATTGTCACTGGACCCCTGGAATATGGCCAGCCAAAATTCTCGTGAGTCGCTCTGGTCCAACTTCTCCTTCTCTGGAGCTGCAAAACATGGATGCCAGTGTGAATGTAACGGGCACAAACGAAGATAGAGAGCTGACCATGATAGACCCTATTTGACGAAAACGATTACCCTCTACTGTCGCGAGAAGAAGTACGGCTATGCAGTCCCGCAACATTTCGTCGAACAAGTTCCAGTCCTTGCTGCCTCCTTAAACCACTTGCATGTCAGTCCATCTCTGTGGCTTGACAAGGCAGAAGAAGACATTGGCCACACTATCGTGAACTGGCTGTACACTGGATCCTACCAGACGCTCCACGATCCAACTGTGCAGGGAACCGCAAGAAGGCAGAAGGAGTACAGAAGAAGTGTCAAAGTTTACTGTGTCTCTATCTTTTATGGAATGAGCGGTTTAGCATCCCAGGCCTTGCACTATGTGAGGATGTTCGGCGACGCTGTTGATATCCGTATAATCCTCGATATTGCCAAGGAAATCTTCACCAAATACCGAGGACGTACTGATTTGTTTGTTGGGTATATAAAGTACCTAAAGGAGAAACTGAATAATATGGTTCAAGCGGATGAAGGGTTCTTCAAGCAGGAGGACTTCGTCAAGGGCTTTGTACAGGCGCCGGGGTTTGACAAGTTCATGGTGCAGCAGATGGTCAGTTTTTACTCGGACGTTATACAGGATCTCAAGGGGAATGATATCAAGGGGAAGGTTGTCAAGAAACAGAGCCGTCAAGCTACACCAGTTATGGCTAGAGTTGATACGGGCTTGTGGCGTAGTACCAGAACTCGTTCATCTACCCTTCAACCTAAATCTAATTCCGAGCCCACCAACCCTTCGCAACCTAGTTTTGCGCCCAAGAAATGAGAGAAAGGAGGAAATGGCGATGTCCGAAAGCGGACGATTTGTCACGGATGAGTTATGAGCATACATTGCTGCTTATGTATTCGTGGTATGTCATGTCTTCTGCAGTTCAGTGTATATTTTACGCCGGTTCATATCTTTGGTGGTCGGAGTTGTTAAACCTTGATCTCAAGAATTACAGGGATGGAAGATTGGGGTATTTGCAAAAGTTCCAGATGTGGCAATAATTTAATTGGGTAGTATGGTATCCTATTTTATGGAAATACAAATAATCACTCCACATTAGGCATGTCAGATGCATCCGGACAAACGGAATCGCCCTACTTGGGAATCTCCAAGACGTATCTCCCGGCGATCTTTCCTTGCTCTGTATCAAGTTAGCACATGGATCGTGGAAAGCAGTGAGGAGAAACTTACCCATCAACTCGAAGACTTGCGGCAATTCCTTGAGCGGCACAGTCTTGAACGGAGCCTTGATCAACCCTCGCGCAAAGAAATCAATCGCCTCCACACCATCCTGCCTATTCCCGACATAGCTTCCCTTTATATTGATCATCCGTACAACCGTATTGAACACAGGCGCCTTGAGATATGCATCCGCTGGTAATCCAATGGCAACGATTGTCCCCCGCGAACGGACATACCCCGTCGCCTGCTCGAAAGGCTTCGCAGCAGCCGCAAGCAGAAGAACAGCATGGACACCCAATCCATCGGGAGAGACAGCCTTGACATCCTCGACCAAGTCACTGGACTTGGTAAAATCCACAAACGCCTCCGCACCTAGCTGTTCGCACATAACCTTCTTCTCATCTCCGCCATCAATAGCCACAATACGCAGCCCCATGGCCTTCGCATACTGCTGCGCCAAGGAGCCCAGACCGCCGCCCGCGCCGACAATCGCGACAGTCTGGCCGGGCCTAGCCCCAGATTCCTTCAATCCCTTGTAAACCGTGACGCCAGCACACAGCACCGGTGCCGCAGCATCCAACGGCACATGCTTGGGAATCTTAGTAACATGCGCTGCATTGGCGACACAATACTGCTGGAACGTCCCATCGACAGTATACCCCGACAACGACGCATCAGGACAAACAGACTCATCTGCTGACTTGCAGAACTCGCATGACAGACATGATCCATTCAGCCACTTGACTCCAGCATGGTCACCGATGTCAATGACGTTGACGAGTTCTCCCTTGGCAACGACTACGCCTGCGCCTTCGTGGCCGCCGACGAGGGGAATTTTGGATGGGATGGGCCAGTCACCTTTCATGGCGTGCAAGTCTGTGTGGCAGACGCCTGTGTAGTGGATTTTGACGAGGACTTCATCGGGGCCGGGCTTGGGGACGGGGATTTGTTTGTACACAGGGTAGGTGCCGGTTTTCTCGAGCACCTGAGCCCATTGGGTTTCCGGGATAGACATAATGAAAGTGGTTTTCGCAGAAAATCAAGAAGTATGAATGAGAAGCTGATTGTGAGTGATGAATCTGGGATAATGCCCCGAACAATCAGCCCTTTTATACCCATTCCGAACCCAACCCCTCGAACCCGGATCCCGATCTCTGACAGCCAGAATCAAATCCCGAAACAAACGTGACGTACTGTCCGGACAAACGGAGACCAGCCATACTTATACTATTCTCACGTATTGCTGCAGTCCTGAGGAGTATAGCCCATCCCGGATAGATAAGTGAGGCATTGACGTTAGCCTTTTTCCCGATACGGACATGGATTCGGGAGATCGGTTGATCCCCGCAATTTGAACCCCGCGTTGTTATTTTACAAACTTACTTAACAGCCTGACAGTTCGGAAGAGACTTATCAGCCATGCTTGGGTATTTCTAGCGGTAATGGTGTATAACATATGTAGATTTCCAAGGGTTTTGGAGAGAAATACAGCCAGGTACATAGGTACGAACAGGTACATATCACGAGTCCTGTTGCCCAATCGGGACGCCGAAAACGCACACGGAACTACTCCGGACATAATACCCCGACTTTGCGGGGGACCGTTGATCCAAAAATACACATCCTGAAGGAATGTTGCCGTCAAACTTGGTCAGGAATGGTGATTGTCCTGGACAGGAAGTCTCGCTTGCCACTTCATTTCTTGACGTGATTCTCCTTAACCTCCCCTTCCTCTTCTCATTCCACCTTTTTCAGCAGAATCTCATAGGCATCGGCCTTTGCGAATTTCGGATGGTCCCCTTTCAGCCCTTCCTTTCCGGAGTTCCGGGGCCGCTGGATCTCGTCGAGCTAAAGTGGCGAGTGTACAATTAGTCCCAATATTTACACAAAAGCCCAGCCCTGGTATTCATCGCGGCACGCCCAGCCTTCCTGTTTACTTTTTTTTTTTTTTTCTGGATTCGCTTGGCAGCGACTTAGATGCGCTTCTTGGAAGGCGGGTGGGAGGGGGCGTTGTAATGTGGGAGCTGGGGGCTGCTCGGATCGTGCTGTAGGGCTGCCTTATGTGTCAGCTTTGGCCGGGGCATTATTGCTAGTCGCTGACGTACAATGTCGGTATAGAGAGAATTCCCATGAACGCCTTCATATGGTGTTTTTCGATACTCACATTTCAAGGATTTGAAATTCCTTACTGAAAAAGTGACGAAGATGTTTGGTCGAAGTGTTTTTAGTTAAGCGCAACACTAGTGCAATGCCATATCTCGTAACCTCGTCAAATTTGGCATTGTTTTCGAGCTGAAACAGAGCGAAGTCAGTGCCTATGCAGCCCAATCCGGCATTTTCGTCTCTTGGAATACAAAATTGATCCCTTATATTCTTCAGAGTGGTTAACTCCAGTCAGATTGGCCCCGCCAGGTTTATGATAGAGTAGAATGGGGCATACAAAAGTTAGCAATAGTATCTGTTGCCCAGACAATCATGACACTGACTTGCTCTAAAGTATTTACTGAATGCTCCTGTGGTTTGTATTATGCAAGGCTGAATACCGCAAATCATGCAGAAGGGAAGGTAGCTTCTGTCACCCTCAGGAAATTGAGTAGGCATTTTCGTTTTGGTATATATTATCTACATTCATTGTTCCTGAGGCAATATATATTTATGTTCCATGGAATCATAGCGATGTCAACGAGCCCCATGCACTGGTCATATTTCTGGACAAGAATGGCTGGAGTGCCATGGTCCAAGGGGATATATAAGCTACCACAGGAAAAAAGCTATTTGAAAGTTCTGTCTGAGAACCTCAGGCTCCGATATGCCCCACTCCTGATTGGCCCGCTCTAGCGAGCCCACACACATATGTCGGATAGAGCGATAGTCATCCCCCATCCAACCATCTGCCAGATAGCTACGAATACAAAATTTGTACAGAGGAGTATTGACTAGCATGCTTCTTTCAGCCATAGCCTGCTGCACAGGTTCCATACGCTGTACTGTCTTCACTCAGTTCTCGTCTTGGCTGCATTCATGTCAGACTCGTCTCGCGGTTCCCAGGCGTACTGACAAAGAATGAATGAAGCAAACAGAAGCAAAAACACATGACCAGACTGGGGCTCGATCCCAGGACCTTATCGGAACCAGTTGTGGAACTGTTAACGATACGTGATAACCAACTACACCATCCGGCCAATTGCTGATGCGAGTGAGCTCGCAATAAAAATGTTGAAATTGACCATAGTCTTATATCCAAAGTTCGCAACCAGACCCTACTTTGACGTGTTCAACGGGAATTAAGGGGAAGGTAATTGAACTGCGAGTAAACAAACAGCTCTTTCTTGACCACTTAGGGCAGAGCCTAGCCTTTCCTCAATCAATCGTCTTTTTGTGCTTCTTCTTGCTCTCCATCTTTATGTCCTCCTGTGCCTCACGACGTAACCTGGCCGCTTCCCGACCCCTTCTCCCTGTCTGTAGCACCCTCCAGCCACTGAGCCCCCTCAAACTAAAGTGATGAGTGCAAAATAAGCTTCGGTGTTGGGATAGCCATTCACCGAAAGGAACTCACCTTCCCGGGTGTAGTGTGTATTCGGATCCGTTTCTGCTTTATCTGTACTTTGGGGAGATGCCCGGGGGAGCGGTGGCGGGTCTTCGCGTTGCTCTGACTGGTGTGTTAGCTTTTCTTAAACTTGGTTGTGAGGTAATGCCTTACACTCATGGTAATTTGCTGGGCTGCTGTAATGAAAGTCCTATATAGACTTGCGGACATTGTTTCTTTTTTGATGCTTACAAGATGTCAACAAGTCATTCAAATACGGCAGGAGATAGGGCGGGTGGGCAGTGCAATTAGCGGATAGCTCTCCAAGACTCGATACTCGGCATTATCTTTTGATTAGTACTATTCAACAGAATTAATCCTAATACTACTTGGAGACATGTCATTGTCTAATAGCAAAGAGGTCGATATTACCTTGATTTCTTGTGTTTCTGCTACCATGCCTAGTTACTTTCGGGGGAATCATACATACATGCGGCCCACCTGTATACTTCCCACTCTGTTCTCAACCTGCGAAGCTGGAGTTTGCTTCTAGGCTCTGTAGAATCCTGCTGGGAGCCCGTTTGCGGCAAATATCCAGGCGACGGATTAGAAGATGTCGGCTTTCATGTTGTACCAGGGGGAGGGGGTGGTGGTAAACGGCCCATTGTCGTTGTCGTTGTTGCTTTGAGGCATGTTGTTTGGTCTGTTGTAGTGGAGTGCGATGTAGAAAGGAAGATGGTTGATTTTGTGTTGTCGGTGAATGTGACTGCCTCGGGGCAGCATTCCTACGTTCTCGTATTTTGGAGGCAGTGTTGGTCAACTATAATTGCTTACGGCATATGATAGTCCTATAGCGCACACAATACAGCATCAACACACCCCTGTACATCCTCTAGCAAATGCCAATGCCCAACACCCCTAAGCATGTCAACCTTCCCATCCTCAACCTGCCCCGCATACCTCTCACAGACCTCCACCGAGCCAACCCTATCCTCCTCTCCGGTAACAATAAAAACCGAGCACTTAAGTTTTCCAAAGTTCAGCGTTTCTCTGGCAGAAGCAGCCAACGCCATACACCCCTTCGCATACCCCTCCGCATCCTGTCCAAGTAATGACAGCCGAACAGCCGTGACGGCTAATGGGTTATTCGCGCGAACTTGTGCAGATAGACCAGCTTGGATGATCGCGTCGACGACGGCTAGCATGCCTTTTTCGCGGACTAGGGCGGCGCGGGCGTACATCGCTTGGCTGGCGGGTTCGGGGAGTGGTGATGGTGGAGGGCCAAGGAGAATGAGCTTGGAGACTTGCTCTGGGTGGTGCAGGGCTAGATGTGCGGCAATCAGGCAGCCCATTGAGTGGGCGATTATTGTGGCGGGGGTGTTGATTGATGCAAACTGTACCGTTTGGTAAATGTCCTCGGCATACGAGGCGATAGTGAGTTCGCTCAATGCTGATGTTGGCGAGAGGCCGTGTCCTTCGAGGTCGAGAAGGTGCAGGGAATATGATCGTTCGAGCTTAGATACCAGCGGAGTGAAGTATGTTGATGATGCGCCTAGTCCGTGGATGAAGATAACTGGTGGTCCGTCCTTGTTGCCCACGTGCTGGTAAAAGAAATTCTTTCCGTTGATCCTGCTCAATCCCGATCCTGCAGGAGCCTTTGTGTTGGAGACTGCAATGACACTTTGATCACTATTCACTCGCTCGGTCGTATAATTGACAGCATCAAGGCTAGCAATCTGGTTCTTTAAGGTCCCCAACCCCGTGACACTAACACAGACCTCATCCCCAGGCTGCAGGAACTTCATCGGCCGAAACCCAAATCCCACACCATACGGCGTTCCCGTCGCCAAAACATCTCCCGCCTGCAATGTCTGCGCGGCGCTGATACTCGCCACAAGAGTCGGGATACTGAAAATCAACTCCTTGATCGATGCCTCCTGCCTTTTCTCTCCGTTCACGTGCGTCTGCACGATCAAGTCCTCTGGCAGCGCTTCCTTGGGTACGGCAATTGGACCCATCGGACAGAACGTATCGGGCGACTTACCCAGGAAGAATTGTTTGTGGTCGCGTTGGCGTTCGCGCGCCGTCATGTCGTTGATTATCGTGTAACCCCAGATATGTTCCATGGCTTGCTCTTCAGAGATGCGGAATCCAGGCTTTCCAACAATCACTCCAATCTCACCCTCGTAGTCGGGTGTACTGGTGAATTCCGGGTGCAGGAGGATCGGGTCCTCATGACCGATAATTGAGGTGGCGCGTTTGGTGAAGATGACGGGGTGCGTGGGTTGGTCATTTTTGTCGCTGGCATCAAAGCCCGAGGTATTGAATTCACGCGCGTGCTCTGAGTAGTTCTTTCCCACGGCTAGCACGTCGCGGCCAGAGATTGGGGGAAGAAGTTTGACACTGGACAGTGGGAGAGTTTCTTGGCCTGGGTGCGTTGCGATGTTGGCCTCGCCGGCGGTTATTGCTTGATAGAGGTCGGTAAGAGGGGCACCGGACCGGAAGGAGAGGGGCGTTATCGTAGATGTTCCAAGGTCCAGATGCCCTATCCGGGTTGTTTTGGTGGTTGGATCGATGTAGGCGGCGTAGTTTGTTAGTGTATTCGCCATGGTGAAATTTCTGGATCAATCGACCTTGCGCAATTGATCAATTGACTGTCTCTATCGACATTTATTTAATTGCAGAGTACTGAGTACTCAATTGCACCACTTCAACCTTTTTTTTCGTCACAAACGTTTCCACATCGTTCTCTGCCGGCGCGCGTCCCACTATAGCGGGGATCGCGGAGATGTCCCTCATCTCCGCGCATCTCCGCGTCGACGCCATGCTAACACTCAACATAACAGCATTGTTCGCACAATGTGGTCTTCATGGTGAAGAACTGCGGTGCTAGCAGCCGTTGGACATGTCAATCGTTCCACTTTCATCTCCGTATGATCCCCCGCACAAAGTATGACGCGTCTGGGTCCTGTACTCCACGTCAAATCCTCGCACTGGTTGCTGGTTCTCTAGACAGACGGTGCGTGTCCTTGGCCAGAATGCTGGCTCTGGCAGGTTCCTCGGGTGAGCGTTGTACTGTCCGCGGAGAAGATAAAACCGGGTCATTGATTCTCGTTTCAACGACAAGTCGAGTAACGGAACATAAGCGCAAATTCTGAAATTTCAGCAGCTCAGTCTTTCAGGACACACGACCTGGGCAGTCCGTTCGTATCTCGCGCACGGAGCACTGATTCATTGGAAATCAGTTAGCACTTAGCCATGGTTATTATAACGAGACTCAGCACGTACCACGATCGAAATAGATCATTTTCCATCATAGCGTTCCATAAAGCAACCGAGAATATAGATGGAAGCACTTGAAGTATCCTCCGATTATCCTTCAAGAAGACACTAAACTTGACCCTGATGCAGCTGGCTCTTCCGCAATGAACCACATTACAGTCAAGCCACGCCGATCAGAAACGGTGGCGGTACATAACTTCAGCCTTATGCATTACTCATCTGCATATTTTTTTTGTGTGCACACGTACGCTGG
Organism: Aspergillus chevalieri; assembly: GCF_016861735.1. NCBI lineage: Eukaryota > Fungi > Ascomycota > Eurotiomycetes > Eurotiales > Aspergillaceae > Aspergillus > Aspergillus chevalieri. Next base: position 1,614,033 of record NC_057367.1, on the reverse strand, counting down.
AATCTTGCCAAACCCATGAATGAAGGTCCACGTAACAAACGCGAATAAACAGTTGCACAAGAGTGTTCGCCAGCCAGCAATAATTGACAGCAAAGTGCAAACATGCATCCGAAACTTCCAGTCAGATATATACGTATGTCGGACCACACCGAAGGACACCCAGGAACAATTAACAAATCAGAACATCTCCGTATCAAGAAAAGCAAACTTTGAGTCCCTTAATATATTTTAGCGATTGGAGCCACGGTCAAAGTAAAACAAGTGGACTCGCTCCGCCATCCGACAGCTTATAGTCTTCAGATACCCGTGGAGACATCCATCCTCCGTACATTCCGGAGCCATTGATTGACAGCTCCGCCCAGCCATAGTAAAACATTGGATGGAACACTGATGCAACAATGCATATTGTGCTACTGTTTTGTCAATCCAAATCTAGGTATCCTTGCATACAGCGTGCTTTACTTGTACAGAGTACATACCCGTACAGCCAACTATCGAACTCTGCTTGCAGGACATGACATGTCAAGAAGCGGTCATGCCCGGTGCCCAGTATTGCGAAATAGTAAAACCAAGAGAAAGCGGTATATGCGTGGCGTGGAGTTGTTGGATCGGAAGGGTTTCCGTGCATTCCAGTAATCATGATACCCTTATTCATATGTCTGAGTTATGTAACTCAAGGTTATAGATCAGAAACATAACCACTTAGCGGTATGGCTATATTTAGCAAGAGTCTGCTGGTCTTTTCATACTTATATGAACCTTCACTTTCTACTTTCTGAGTCTGACATCTTTCTTCCAATCTCTATCTATCCTATTCTATCCTCAAAACGAAAGCCTTTTGATTCATACGCATCACCCCCTCTACTACAAAACCACCAATACGAAAACAACCAAACAAACACCAAAATGTCCACCACAACAACTGCCGCCTCCACACCCACCACCTGCGCCGGCAACGGCTGGATCCTCCCAACCCAAGACTCTGCCTGCGGCCTCCTAAACCACAACAACGCCACCGACATCATGGACAAATGCTGCACGCCTGCCTCCGTCAAGAAAACAGACGGCGACTGCAGCCTCTACTGTCTTGCGCAGGAGCAATCCGTCGGCGACTTGACAAAGTGTATTACCGATAATGGGGCCGGGTTTAGCGATGTGTTCTGTAATGATAAGCAGAATGCGACTGCGACGGCTAGTGTGACGAGTACGGCTAAGAGGACGGGAAGCTCGAGCTCGGGGACGAGTACGGAGAGTGGGATTGCGAGCTCGGCTAGGGTTTCGAAGTCGGGGTTGGGGGTTTTGGGGGTTGTGCTGGGGAGTGTTATCTTGGGTGCTCTCTGATTGATTGGTTTTGCTTGCGGATTGTTTGAAGGAAATTTTTTGCATATGTCGATAACTAGTACATAATCATAATACGAGTAATGACTACTTTTTACCCGCGTTCACAGCTTGTCGTTCTTCTTCAGCCTCATCTTCCAATTCCTGCTCCAACTCCCTCGCAACAAGCATCCTCATCCCCGCCTCCTCGGTCCGCAAATACGTCCTCCACCCCTTCACCCCCCAAAACACACACGAAATCACCAACATAACCCCAAACACCGCAATCGCCCAGTTCATCTCTGCAACATTCGGCTGCGGCGTGCCCGGGAAGAAGAAAAACACCGTCGTCACACAGCAATACACCAGACTCACGTAGTTGAGTGTACTCCCCCAGCGGCCGAGGTGGAATTTACACCCCAAGGGGAGGTTCTCACGACCCGTGATGAAGAGGAGCACGGCGATGGGAATACCGTAGGAGATTGTCAGTGCGATTGTGCTGACGCTGAGGATTGCTTCGAGCACGGTGTCCGCGAAGAGGTATAATACCCCGACTAGCGCGATGAGGACACCCTGCGCCCAGAGCGCACGCACGGGTGCTTTCCAGACGGGGTCAATATGCGAGAGGTACGTGCTGAAAGGTAATCCGCCATCGCGCGCAAAGCCCCAGGTAAGACGGGAGGAAGTGGTGAGGATGCTGATGCCCTGGCCGAGGCCGTTGAAGATGAAGAGCACGAGGAGGGTGGTGGCGGCGTCGCGGCCGACGGTTTCGTTCATGAGGGTGACGAAGGGCAGCGAGGCGTTGACGACGCCGTCCACGTCCTGGATGCAGAAGAGACACACGACCATGAAGATGAAGCCCGTGATTGCGCCGGAGGCCACGGCGAGGTAGATGATCCTGGGAGCGTTTGTGCGTGGGGACGGAATCTCCTCGACCATGTGGATCACCGAGTCGAATGCCGTGAGACCGTATGCTGCTTGCACGAGGCCGGTGAACCAGACAACACCGTCGCTCCAGCCAGTCGCGTTGATCCACGCCCCAAAGACGAACGTCCCAGACTGGAAGGTCCGATTATCTCTCACACCTACCCCGATCAACATCGCCAACGAGAGTATCCCAAACAACGCGATAAACCACGCCCCGACGAAATTATTCAACCACGGCAATATCCGATCCCGTCGACAACTCACCACATTAACCACCGTCAGGATGAAAGTAAACACCACATACAGCACAAACTTCAACCAACCCGCACTCTCCCCCTGTCCAAACAGTGCCCTAAGACCGAGGGTGAAATCCGTCATAAACGCAATCATACTCGCTCCCAACGTCCACCACCCAAACACATTAATCCACGCACACATATAACTCACTACCCTCCCAGTCCTCGTCCCCCACATCCGATGAACCCAGTACGCCTGTCCCAGCGCCGTGGGCATGGAGCTCGTCAGCTCACCGAGTGATAGCGCGACGGCGAGATTGCACGCTGTGACTAGCACCAAGCCCCAGAGGATCGTTATGGGCCCGCCATTCGTAAGACCCGAAGAGAGGTCCTGCGCGAAGGTGGAGTAGGTGCCGAGGACGGAGAAGGCGAGGCAGAGCATGCTCCATGGTGTGAATTTGAGGGTTAATCCTTGGTTCTGGGTGGGATCGTTTTCGTTGGTGTTGGGTTTGGTTGGTGCGTCCCCGGATGGATCCGGGGGAAAGGGGCTGGAGGCATCATGGGTCTGGGTCTGGGTTTGGCTTTCGGAGTCCATATGTGGGCAATTGGGTATTGTGTGGGTTGGACGATGGCATGATGTGTGGTCTGGATTGATATATGTATAGCGAGCTCTGGAGGAAGGGATTCGGTTGGCGTATTACAGATTGCGGGGTTCGGGAGGACTTGTCTTGGTTCCCTAGATAAGATTCAGATCCTGGGTTCTTATTGGATGAGTGGCATTTGAAGAAGATATCAAATAGGAAGTCCCATGCGACTGATACGGGGAAGTTCCTATCTTGTTTATCAATGTCATGTCTATGGCAATGGATAAGTACGGTCTGATATGCACGTCCGTCTTGATAGGATCTTACTCAAAGAGGAAACTGTACCAGATTCACTATACTATGGATATGATATACTATACTAACAATGATGATGATAGTCGGCGGCGGTGTACAAATTAAGCCGACAGAGCCAACTCCTTCAACTTGCCGAAATCCGGCGTGCCCAGGCCAGTAACTGGATCCCAGCCTTGCGTGGCGTTCCAGCTAGCGTACGGCACGACGGGGCTTCCATTAGCCTTTCCTGCAAACCGTTCCTGTCCATCACATCCCGTGCTGCCTCCGTGCACGATATCGTTCAGACCCTTGCTGCCGGCGCCGTACAGCCAGGGGTTCAAGAAGCCCAGGACAGGCTTGTTGTTCTGTAGACGGACGTCGTTGAGCAAGGCGATGATACCGCTGAACGCAGGCGCAGCGCAAGAAGTGCCATCGAACTGGCCAAGACGGCCCTTATCATACACCGCAAAGTTAGTTCCCTGGGCGGCGACGTCAGGGAATGCACGGTTGGAACCGTTGTACAAACCGTGGTACCGGGAACCGAGGGTCTGGAGGTAGCTGCTGACAGCGACATCCTGGTACTGCGGACGCGGGAAGAGGTCTGAGAAGCCGCCCGAGGAGAAATACACCGCTTGCTCTGGGGCCGACTTCTCAGTGGCCCCGACCGATGTCACCCAGGGACAAGACGCGGGGAACTGCGGGGGAAAGTGCGTGCGGTTTGTACCGTCGTTGGTCATACAGGCAGAGCCGACGCCGGAGTCGCCCGACGAGAAAATCACCGACACACCACGGCTTCCCAGCTGCGCGTACATGTTGCAGACGGTGCGAGCGTACTTCTCGGGGATGGTCTGTTCGTTTTCACCGTAGGAGGTCGAGATCACCTGGGGCAGATGCTCCTGATCCATGCGTAGCACGTTCTGCAGGAACTCGAGGTACGGCTCGTTGGTACCGGCGCTAGGGTCGGGCTGGTCCAGGTCCGGGATGACAGGTGCGCGACCGGCGGTGCTGAACTCGGTCACGGGCGCGCCCGCGCTCATGCCGACAATGTACTGCAGATCGAGGTTGGCCTCGCCGCTGTCGCTCTTGGAGTTCTGGTCGTTCTTGCCGCCGTTGTACATGACGACAGTGAAGTTCTCGCCCTCCGCAAACGGCGCGAGGTTCTCCTCGAATAGCACAAGATCAGAGTACCGCGCGTATTCCTCCAGGAAGCTCGCGAACCCGATTTTGCTGCCACTGGCGGGATCAGCTTTGTAGCCACCGACATTGTACAGCTTCCGCAGACAGTGCGGGGTGGTGATATCGCCACAGATGCTACTATCGTCCGCCGTTGCGGCCTGCGTGATGGCCAACTCGTCAAGTCCACCCTTGGGCTTGCTGCTATGCGTAGCCCGGTTGGCACGGATCTGTCCGAATCGCGTGGTCGGCTGGATCACGTTGACGTGCGGGGCGATGGAGCTCGGGATCGAGTACTCGAGGGTGCGGAGACGCTGTGTGTTACGCTGAGTGTTGTGCGCGTACCAGAGGAAGTTGGCGTCGAGGAGGTCGTTGGCCTGGTCGACGGTGGTGTGGAAACGGATCCAATCGGCATCCTCCTCGATGTCGCTGATTCCGGCATCCTGGAGCCATTCGCGGACAGAGCTCACGGCATTGTCGCTGGGGAGAAGCATGCGCTTCATCTCATCGTGGGTGCGGAAGTGTTTTCCGTAGTTGGGGTGGTCGGGAGTCGACATCTCCAAGACGGACTGTTCGAAACCGGCGACATCGTGCTGCTGCAGAGCGATTTGGAGACGAATGGGTTGTTTGGGGTTAGGAGTGGAGGCATATCTCCAGCCTATTCAAGTATATTAGCGTTCAACTGCATAACGGGTGAATTTGAAATGGTCCGTACCCTCGGGCACAACACGGAGCTTCTCAAAGACCTCTGCCGCGACAGACGAGGTCAACAGCGAAACGAGAGCGAGGGAGAGGGCTCCCCGACGAACGAATGACAACATCTCTGGTGAAGCAATTCTCCTCACCAAGAGAAATTATGAGAAAAAGAGAGAGAAAAAGGAGTGACAAGAGTGAGTTAAGGAGAGTGAGTGTCAAGAGAGACGGAGAGATAGCGGAGAGACTAAGAGCTCTAGCCAGCGGGGGCAGTGCGGACAATCGCCGGATCACGTCTGGGGTGTCGGAGAACCCCGGCGATCTTATTCCTTTCTATGCTATTTTCTTATGGATACTCTCTAATGATACTACTACGGCGTAGAGCAGATGTTTGTACATATCATGAAGAATGCAGGCCGGATACCTCGAACGCGAGGGACGATCGTCAGGGGTTGGCAGAGTCGGGATGGAGCACTGCTTGTATGTAGCAGACTCAGCTTCAAACACACAAAAGCAGAACTATTGACACGACTTTGAGACAGAAGCAATTGCTGAATATTCAGACATATCCCATAATCCAATTGATGTTGTACTGTAGAGTAGACCCCTCTGCTTACGGCGTGCGGAGTCCTCCGTCCTCCGTACTCGACATACCTGGCATTCTGACCTGTACTCCTTGTCACCAATTATTGCAATAATCGGCTCTCGGCATAAGACAAGTACGAATACGCGAGCTGGGCATTTCTTGACATTGTCTTCTGTATTATCCTTGCTATAAATATCGAGACCCCTGATACAAGAGTCATTACGGGTACAGAGTATCGGCCAAGACCTCTAATGCACTCCTTTCAGTGATGCCTACAAGTCTACCAGGGTATGTCCCGTACTTACTTCACCACTGGACAAGTTGGGCACCAATGCCTTAAGATCCTTAAAGATGTATCCGTACTCAGTACATAGTGTTATCGATAAACACCCTTCCCTATCCGGCCAAAAATCACGTGCGTACCGCACCCAAACAAGATAAGCTCAGGAACCAACCCTGTTTCAAGTGCGATCCACGGAAGCCTCAAACTCGGCCCCGAAGCACAGGCTATGACAAAATATCCGTAAATATTGGAACGGATGTATCGCTGGTACCTGCATTGGCTGTGGATTACGAGCTTGGGCCATTTAATTTCTGGATTAAGCTTGGGAGTATTTCGGGTAAATTCCGGTAAATATCTGTATTCGGCCGGTTAGGGGGACCTGGCTTAAGGCAAATATGACGGCAGGGGGTCATCTATGCCGACGAGGAAAATTTAATATGTATAGTGATTAGGTGACGGTTTATGATTAACTAGACTAATAACTTTTGGCCCGAGGGGAGAGTATTATTATACACGTAACGTCGTAAAATATAAACAACCACAGGGAAGAACAATCTAACGATAACTCGTCTCCCGTTTACAACTAGGAGCACCCCGCCATACCCCTGCCGGCACCAGATTCTGTTTAACGATGGCCAGCTCCTTTTGTAGATACCGATTTTCCTCCTGCAATCCATGCATATAGGCGATAGCATTCGAGAGTATCTCGGATTTCTTAAGCGACGCGGAACCTCCGCCCCTTGACGATTTCTGCACGCCGTTATCGCCATTCATTGCTTTCTCGAGTGCGACGAATTTAGCGTTCATGTTGGTTCTGTAGCGTTTTTCAATGACGTTGTGGGCGGCTCGTTTGGCGGCGTTGCGGACGGGGCCGTCAGCCGATGATCGGCGACGAGTAGATCGTGTTGGTGGCGAGGAGGGTTGTTCTTGAGGTGAGGTGGCATCGGGGGTAGTTGAGTATCGAGCGGTTTCTTGATGGACTTGTTCTGTCGAGGTGACGGGAGAGAGCTCGGGGAAAGCTGCATGGGCAGAGGGGGACCATGGGTGGTCATCACTCTCGGGGTCCTGTATAGATTAGCTTGCGTCAAAGAAGATTTCCATATATGTAGGGAGTAACGTACAGATATCGAGGCAGCGTCCTCGCCCATATGGTTGCCAATAACAAAGCCACTAATGTCCGATGGAGCGACCATGCCCGCAGACAGATCCTTAGATTCGAAGTTCATGAGATCGTCGGGCAGGTCAAAAGTAAAAGGATCGGGCATCATAGGATTCCAAGAGAAGAGATCAATGGCACTATCATAAGTCCAATTGTCGGTCAAAGGATCGGGACCCTTGATAGCGTCTAGACTAGGCTGGTAGAAGGACATGACAAGTAGAGAGAAGAGTAGAGCAGATGTGAGGTAGATGCAAATGTAAGCAATGCAAATCTGTCGGTGTTCAATGGCCAGATAAAGACGGTCAGGAATGCGAGCAAAGGCCGGTCTATATATAAAAGGAGGACCCTCTCGCGACAGGACAACCGAAACCTGTCCTGTCCGACATGATACTGGTGATGATGACGCTGCGTCTGCCGCTTTACGAGCTTCGTAGCTGCCGGTGAAGAACGACGGAAATCACCCCAGCCGGAAGGACAGCATCCAGAGCGTTTATGGATCGGGCGGCTCCGAAGAGCCTTTCAAGTGACAGCGACAGCGTCAGCGTATAGAGTACGGATACTTCGTGGAGTATACGAATAGAGTACAGTGACACCCTCCGGCCGAGTCTCGGAGCCGACGACACCTCTCAAGCGACCCGGAGTAATTCATTCCCGGTTGGTGTGTCCAATCACAGCCCCGCTGACTCATCAGTGTCAGATCTGGTATCCGCGCCTAACGCAGCGCCGTTGAGCATCCCTGGCCAATGGGAGAATTTGTCGCGCTCGGCGGCCTTTTCCGTGCTATGCAATACATGCCCTATCATTGGTTAGCTCGGTGGTGTGACACCGGATCCTAACGGTCGATCGTCCCGTGACCTGTCGCGGCACGTGCCATGTCCTACCTAAATCTCCCGAATCGGGCGAGTACTGCCCCTAGTCCCCTACGGACGAGACCTGTCGGGCGATACATAGTACAGCTAAAGTACTGGTCCTTGCTATACTGTGCCTACAATGGGCAAAGTAATAGAATATCCACAGAACCCTGGCCGTTGTACATGCCCCTGCATCGTGTCGCATCGGATCCTGGCACGAAGCAGGAGAATGGTCTCCAGGACAGGGCCAGAATTCTAGTCCAGACGGGATTTCAATAACGGTTCAAGTGCCGAGTGCAGGAATCCGATTTCCTGTCCTTGCATGCAGATGATGGTCATACTACTGCGGGAGTTCCCGGACTGCGTCGTAGAATTTATGCTAATTATGCTGGGATGGTTTATGTTCGTTATGAACATGATCAAGCTATGTTTCTGTCGATGATTCTACTCTGTAGTTGCATGTCTCTATTACCATCTCTGGACCATACACAATTTGCTTAAGATGTTGGAGTTCCAAGGGTCTAACGAGCACTGCTCAATTTCACTACCAAGCCACTCAATCTGTGTTTACTGTGTATTCACTCAAGCCCTGACAATGACTGAAAGAAGAGTAGAGCAGCTGTATTCACTATGTGAACAGCAAGATGGCTTTACACACTCCCTTTTGCCTCTTTCCCTTCTTCCTTTACCCATCAACTGGATCAGGGAAGCACAATGACAGAAAACCAAAATCTGGAGACTCCCATGGAGCTTGTGCAATATCTCTACTCCAGACTCGCCCAGCTAGGTATCGGCACCGTCTATGGCAGCCTATTCGAATACGATAACTCGATTGTAGCAGCTGCGAGTAAAGCAGGTCTCAAGTACGCCAGGAGCTTCAACGAAGTGCACGCGGGTGAGTTCTTGCCATATTATATAACACGGATAGATGCTAATTTAGAAATATATAGCATTTGCAGCAGACGCCTACGCCCGCGTCAAAGGCATCTCAGCGCTCATAACCACCCACAGCTCCCCTGAATCGACAGCCAACGATATCCTCTTCGGAGCACACGCAGACAATATCCCCGTCGTGCACATCGTTGGCTATCCGTCTACGAAGCAGGATGAAAATCGTGAGATCATTCGACGGTTGCTGCGACAGGGACAGATTGGCTCGATCGATCAGGCCCTCGCCTACAACAGTGTGGTGGTGCTGGGAATCTTTGATCACATCGCCTACGCGCCCAGACGGATTGACGATGCGTTAAGTGATTGCTTGATCAGTTCTCGTCCGGTATACATTGGGCTTCCTATGGCGTATGCGAAATGTTTGATCGAGGGGAAGTTGCTTCAGAGTCCTGTTTTTAGGGCCGTGCCGCGAAATGACCCGAGAAAGGAGGAGCATGTCACAGAGGTTATCTTGCGCTATCTTGTTTCCGCCAAGGATCCGGTTATTATTGTCGACGGTGGTGTTATAAAACAGGCTATCCAGTCGCAGGTGCAGGAATTTGTCAAGAGAACCAAATTGCCCACCTTTGTCACGATCGAAGGCCGACATGCTATTGATGCCTCGCTTCCAAATCACGGTGGTCTGTACGCTGGATTGCAATCTGCTCCAGGTATTAAAGAGCGTGTTGACGCCTCCGACCTAGTCATCCAATTTGGAGCCCTCAAAACTCATGTCAACACAACCCGTCATCTTCACTTCCTCAAATTCCATAACAAGATCGAAATCTACATGGATGAACACCTCGTTGGCCGTACGATAAGCTATGGCCTACGCGCGCGGGGTTTGCTTAAATCCATACTTAGCCGTCTCGACGAAGTCGATCTTAATCCCGGCCCGGTCCCACAAAGCGGAGGCATCGACGATCCGTTACACCGTCTCGACTTCAACCCTCATGATGACGACGGCGAGCTTATTACCAGAGACGTCCTATGTCTCCGAATAATGAAATGGATGCGCGACGGCGATCTCCTCATCAATCATTTCCCCATTGAAGATGCCCAGAACTACGTCCACCACCCCATCTGGGAACGAAAGGACGTATCCTTTGGAGCATGTCTAGGAGCCTGCTGCTCTGCGAACGAACTAGGCTCAACAAGCCGAGTCATAGTGCTCATCGACGTGGCAAGTTTCCAACATGCCTCGCGGGAGCTAGCTACTATCCTGAGCCTGGGATTGTGTGCTATTGTGTACGTCCCTTAATTATAGGAATAAACTGCGCTAACACATCCAGGTTCGTCTGCCGTGAGGAATTGCTAACAGAGGATTCCGACGACGATAGTGTTCAAGAACGATTTGCTAACCTGGCAGATCCGGATTTCTTCGCCCCGGATTTGAGGGCGCATGGGCAGTATAAAGGGCACTCGATTAGTACTATGCATCAATTGGAGGATTTACTTGCTAATGAGAGCTTTGCGTCTCCGATTTGCGTTCAAGTATGTGTTGCAGCCAGTCGATGTGGTTTGAGATGCTGACTCTGTAGCTGGTCGAGTTGTTTCTACAAGCAGTTGAGAAGAAGACGACTGATAAACAAATTTCCAAAGACTCAACAATTGTGGAATGTGATACCAAAATCAATATGAATAAGGAAGACGACGACGACTGTAGCGAGTGCGACAATGTACAATAGGCGTGATACTGTACGGTTCGGATGGATTTCTGTTTGATACCCAACATTTATTAATATCTAGTCTATACACTACACTACGCAGTACTACATTACTGACCCTTGATAAACTTCGTAATAGTAGTCTCATACTCCTCCGGCTCCCTCTCCAACCACTTCTCCAACACCCCCGTCGTAACAGCCGTTTCCCCCCTCTGAATCCCCTCCCAAGCACTCGTCCACTCTACCGCCAAATCCCTTCCATGATACATATGCCTATCCCCAATCTGCGGCAGCGCCGCATACTCCTCCACCGAAACCTCCCTTATCTTCAATGGCTTCCCAGTAACCCTCCCCAACACCTCAACCGTCTCCCTCAAACTCACCTCCCGCGGCCCAGAAAGCAACACCACCCGATTCACATACGGGAACCCCTCGGGGTTCTTCACATACGAGATAATCATCTTCGCAGTCGCCTCGCCCAGCTCATCACGCTTCGCCCACGCCACGCCGGGACCGGACCCGTCGTGCGGGATTGTGATCTCGTTGTTCGGCGGCGAGGACGGGTCCGAAGGCTCGAACCACGCTGTGTATATCGGGAAGGACTCCGAGTATATGCCCTCGCGGATGGCGGTGTAGTTGAAGAAGTAGCCCGGGTTCAGGTCGGCGAGGTATTGTTCGGTTGCGAGGTGCGCGCCCATTACGTGTGCGGCGGAGGCGGTGGCTAGGTCGCCGCCGAAGGCGAGGGAAGAGTAGAAGATTTGTTGGACGCGGCTGCGGACGGCGCTGTCGATTGCGCGCTTGTGTGCCTGTCCACTGTCAGCACCGCATCCACTATGTCCCTTGCATCCTTGGGGAAAGGGGAGGTACCTGGATACGATGATCAATCTCAAACGACGCATAGGAAACCAACATCAGCACGCCCACCCCGTCGAACACTCTGTCCAGCGTCTCCGGCTCATCGTAGTCGGCGTAGCGAATTGTTGCGCCGTCGCGGCTGAGGTGGGCGAGTTTGTCGGGGTAGCGGGCGATGAGGAGGAGTTCGCTGGCGGGGACGAGGCGGAGGAGGTGGTTTATGATGGAGGTTGCGAGGCTGCCGGAGGCGGGGAAGACGCCGATTTTGGGTGTCATTTTGTTATTTCCTTTAGTGTATTAGGATTGAGTGCTGTAGAATACTGGAAGGAATTGAATTGCGATCGAGGATAGTTAAGGCTAGTTGGATTGGTAATGTTGTGGTGATGTAATCTTGGCATATTGTTTTTCTGCTAAATCAAGTTATTAATATTAAAAGAATTAAACGAGTAACATTTCCTCTCGTGGTCGAGTGGTCAAGGCTTAGTGGTCTAGTAGTATGATTCTCGCTTTGGGTTAGTCTGAATGCGAGAGGTCCCGGGTTCAATTCCCGGCTGAGCCCAACTTTTTTTTTTTTCCCCCCCCCTCTGGACCCCTCTGGAGGGGAGTATCAACCATTTAATTTATACATAATGAATGTTTCAAGTATCAAGGTTCGTTTCGTAGAACTGATGTTTCTTCCAGACTCTTTACAGTATTAGTCAACCACGCCAGGCGCCTTCTTGTTTGGGGCGCAGTTTGGGGGCGGTATCGACTGCATTTTCTTCTCTCTTCTTCTTGTTCTTCCTCTTTTCATCACCATTTCCATTGAGAGACCAAATAATGTATTAATTACAGATATTCATGTCAACTTTTATATACATCCGCGAAATCAGAACAGTAGCAGTGAAAGCTATCTCCGAAACATTAATCGATTCCTAACATCTGAGTGCCCAAATCCCACCGGTATAGTTGCCGTTCGTTCCATCTGGCTAACTGATGCATACTCAGGACCATCTCTCAAAATATCATCGTCAAGCCCATGGTACAACACCGGGAGAATAGCCGATTTCCACAGATTCAGTCCGTGCTTCTTGTTCTTCACGACAGTGGATATAAACAGTGCCATTGATGTGAGGAGGATGATGACTGGCAGAGTAATCCACTCCCACTCCACGGCAACAAAGCTTCGTGAGACAGACATGGTCCCGCGTACAGTTTCAGTGCTGTTTTCGAGCGCGTACTTGGTCAGTGACGCGGCGATGTTCTGCATGATTTCCTCCGGGCTAAGAATTTGGAGCCTCCTGAGAATGTCTTCATAGACCTGGCCCGACTGAACCCACATTCCATCACCGTACTGGTTCCATAGCGTTGTGAACTTCATAGAATAATGGAGATACTCGAAATTGTAAACAAACGACGGAGAGACATCGGCCGTTATGTTACCGGTTTCAGACTGGAGCACTGCATTGAATCTGTATTGGAAGTCAAGATAATCATCAAAGAGTTCTCCCCAATCTGGCGGGGACAGATGGGTGATCGGATTTCCACCAGACACGGAAACACTGTAAGTCCGCATGCATGGGGACAACACGCATTGGGTGGCTTTCTCGATTTTCATGTCCTTTTCCGGGTGCGAAGACGATGTGCGAGTAGGGTAATCCTGCATCGTAACATGCCCAAGCACGATCAACGGTTTTTCGACCCCAGCAAACACCCCAGGTGGCCTTATACCGATCGTCCAAAGCATATCCGTGGGCATTTGCAGCATGGCCACGCCATTCGTCTTGGACACCTGAATGGGGATGGAGGCTGAGTTCCCCTCCGGAACGGTCACATTGCAGGGGTACACATGCGGCTCAGTCATGTTCGTGCTCTCGGGGATGTCGGTGCAATTCGTCAAGGTCGCTTTGGAGGTGATATCCTCGCATTGACTGCACCAGCCAAGCGACTGGAAAGGTGGCCAGGTGCAGTTTCCGGACGGACAGGTTGGATCCACTTTGAAACCTGTTGTCCACACGCCCGCGTAGATTGCGCCAACGACATCCTCCTCACGATCATCATAAGATTCAAGGCCGAACAGATATTCATTTCGCTTTGCTACTGCCTGGCCGGTGTGGTCATCGACTTGCCGCACGGGATAACTCACGATCTGCTGCATGAACGCCTCGAATGCCAGAGCCAGGAGGGTGATTGCGGCCCCAAGCATGATCAACGCCCGTCCCTTCTGAGGACGCGAGAATAGAACCGAGACCGAACCCAAGGGGCCCCGACTCGCTTCATCAAAAGTCTGCAAGGTTTTAAGATTCCTCTTCCCCGTCCAGAACCAGATCCATTTCAACTGCCCAATCGCCTCGCTAACCACGAATATCAAAGACGACTTGCACGCGGTCGCGAGAATGGAAATAATCGTATTCAGCTTCAAGCCCCATTTCAAGCTCGGCGATGGCTTCTGGTCATACACCGCCAGGACGATGACAATGGCGAGGAAGCTGAGAAAACTGAAACTCAACAGGAACGTCTCCCCATACCACGTATCCATAGTGAGATACTTCCACCCGCGCTTTATCCTCGGCTGCGCGGCAGCAGAGTCGGACCGCTTGTCGTCCGCGCTCCCCGGACTCGGAAACAACTGCGAGGTCGAGGCATGGTTGCTGACCGATGTCAGATCCCAGGTGTTAATCTGCTTTGCCTGGGGGGTATTGAATACCTTCTTCAGATCCATGATGACATATTGCTGCAGCAAAAAAAAAAAAAAGAAAAGAAAAGAAAAGAAAAGAAAAGAAACGAGCAAGAAGTGAAGAAGAAAAGCAGGCCGTCAAACTGCGAACGGGCCTGACTGGCACCCCTCCGAGATCGACAAAGCTAAGGCTGAATCAAAGAAATCGGCAAACGAGCGAGCGGCTCATCGACCCCTGAGCTACGTTGTACTTCTGCGCCGTATAATCGTTTGTCTATTGTCTTCGTTACCCGTCATGTCGTTGATTTTGAGTATACGCCGGAATAGGATTTTTATAATCTGGGGTATATACTTGAATCCTTCGCGTTAATTCCATGGTTCGTGTCGTACTTTCTGAGACATGACAGGTGGGACTGGCCAATTATATCGGAGGATTCTGATAAGCGGGCGAATCAGGGGAGGCTGTGAAAGCTTGTTATTGTAATGTAGTGTAATCTAGTTATCACCGAGTTGCGCGGTCAGCGGCGGCTTCCTCTGAACACGCCACATACTACTCTTTAATCCTTCTTTTCATCACCATATTTATCATGGACAAAGAAGAGTGATTAAAACTAGCTATTGAGGTTTTTAACAAAGGTCAATTCCAATCCAAACTGCATCTGCAAAGACATCTGATGTTGTTCCAAGAACTCTCATGTATCGCCTGAACGGAATGGCCTCTCGACATGGAATGACTGCCAATTGCCGGAAATTGTTAGAACTTGAAGAAGAGACTCTATTTGGATGGATTCTAGATATGTATCAGCGTGGCTTACCTTCAAATATAAATTGTCCGCTACCTTGTCCAATTACTCCTATACAATTTACCGTTGAGGGCTGCCACTACAGCCGTGTACGTCATTCCCTCATTGGAATGGCCACGAACGTGTAACTTACAATATGAACAGGGCTGTTCCTACCGACGCGGTCACTACCTCCAACACCGACTACGGCTGTTGGTATAAGATCCAGACTGGCGACACCTCTGATTCCATGTGTGCCAAGTTTGGAATTTCGCCATATGATTTCGACTTCTTGAATCCACAGGCCGCGGTGAACTCGAGTTGTACCAGTGTCTGGAAGGACAATAGTTACGCGAGTTCCCCTCCATAAAGAGCATAAGCTTCTAAGCCCCCTCATTGTTACTAACAAAATCCTCCGTACAGTGCGTCCAGCCCGTTGGCAACATTAACACCTACACGAGCTACGTCGCCAACAGTAGCACCACTTTCACTTCCCTCGGAAGTACCATAAACATCAACGCCACCCAGACGGTCAATCACACCACTACCCACTTATTCTGGTCTTTTCCCTCCGATCCAACCACCAGCTCTACCTGGACAGTCAACGACACGTTTTGGTCTTCTCTCCAGCTATAGTCTGTGTGACCAGGCCAACTCTACAACATAGCCAGTCCCGATGACATCACCCAGGATATGTATGATCATACAACATGGATGGATATGATCGGGTGCGCGAGGTGGACATTAATGGCCCTTTCCAACCGTTGGATTTAACTTCAGCATAACGCTGACAGACGACTCGAGCGTGGGCAGTTCGACTATGTTTATTTCCAGCTCCATAGTCAGCCTGAAGCATCCTCCACGGTGAGCACGGCGTTTTCTACCACCTCGGCGGCAACTCCCACAAGCACTATTTCCCAAAATGGTCTTTGCGGCGCCAGTAATTCGGAGTGGGCTTGCTTGGGATCCAGGTTTGGTGATTGTTGCAGTAATTACGGCTATTGTGGCAGTTCCTCGGATTACTGTTCGAGCGCGAATTGCGATGAGAACTACGGTTCATGTTCGCGAGGTTAGCTTGTATGGATGACTGCTCTTACACTTTGGCAACATGATCTGTTACATAGTATGTAGATGCTCGGCCGGACGATATAGGTTCTTTGCAGCAATCGACCAACAAATCCAGATTTGCGCATAGTTATTATGATGCACTGAATAGCCTGTAGGTGAAAAACTTGATTTTTAAGCACCCCAAGTACTTAGTCTATCTTGTAGTGGGACTAATGCAAGTTCTACTGCACCAGTGCAATCTCCAGGGCTCAAAATTGGCACCCCACTTCCAAGGTCGTGAACCCACCCACCGCAAAGGATTGCCAAGATTAAATACGCTCCATCCGCCCCTCTTGGCTTCCTACTTTGTCGTATCAAGAATCTATCATGTCACTGGTAAAATCTTACAATCATTGGCTAGGAGGCATCCCCTCTTAACATTTGCCGTAGTGAGAAGCTAGTGGATGACTTCGAACCCGCCACTCGCGGCTGGCGGCACTTTGTACACGAACAGTGGACGGCCGGCGGCGAGGAAGGTCAACAATGACGAACCCTTTTTGAGCGATGCGCAACTACCGATCAGGACTTTCGCGATGTGCGTCTCCGAGTTTCTCTTCCTACAAGGGACTTCGAAGCCATGATTTCGAAAATTTTCCACCATCGCAATAGAGCTATCAATCGCGAGCACCGGAAAATGAGCCGCCTTTCGAAAACAGCCCGAATGTACGAGATACCATTCCATGTTCTAAAACCATCTTCCATGAAGAAAGATTTGTTGATTGGAATGACTGGATTGTAGAACCCCGGTGCTCAGGGCGATCCCGGGTGCATGATCGGGGACGTCTGCATTTGCAACTCGGAATGGACCCCGAGGACTGAAGCTCTCCTCGTCAAATGCCTTCTTTGCATATTTGGCTGGGATAGTTCCCATGAATATCTGACCGAATCTTTATCGGCCCTCATGCTCACTGATGACAGCCTACCCGATTCCGAACTCTTGGACAACTTCAAGTTCCGTGCAAGTGTCGCCCGACCCACTCTCCCTGATACTAATATATTGCTGGCAGTGCTGCGAACACTCAGATTGCTTGTTATTCCGAATTCGAATCCAATAATGTCATCCAGGATGAGCCTTCAAAATTTGCCAGTTGAGATATTCAACCATATTATTGAATCGTTAGTTGCCTCGGTCGGCATATTCAAGGCAGTCCGGCTCAGATCTGTGAACAGTAAGTCAAATGGTTCCCTCCAAGACCAAGAAAAGTACAACTAACATCCATCCAGCAAGATTCAACTCAGCTATATGGTTTGCCATATGTACCCGCCAAGTCATTGACATCAAAGACCCAGCCATTCCTGGTTTATATTCATACATGCCAACATCACTCAAAGGTGTGACGGCCTGGTCACGTTGGTTGATTATCACGTGAGGTGTGGTTGTTTGCTTTATTGCTTTGTTGATAAATATGGCGTTACCTCCTTTCTTCCTTCCTCATGTTGATTATTCTCGTCGATAGCTACCTAGGTAGAACCCATGAGTTGGACGTTCCATCATCCTAGTAGAGCGCCGTGACAAAAGGAAGAATCTTACTTTCCAAGTCTTATTCCCAAAAAGCTATCAAGGAAGACAAAGTCCTTTTTGTCATTGCCAGTACCAACCAAGCATTGGATAGCTTGACCCAACCGAATGAGCAGAGGCGATTCGAGCAGCATCGAATGATCAGTGAAGCAGTTGCTTCCATAGGGTCTTATGAAATTTCATGGCTCAATAGAAATGGTCAGGAAGTTAGTACTGAAGAAGTGCAAGCACATAATCTCATCAGTGGTGCTATTGTTATTGGCAATCTACCACTTGTCCAGTCGTTGATGGGGAAGATATCTGTGAATGCCAGTGTCAACAGAGAAAATCCCTACTTTGGCAGACCTCTACATACTGCTGCGGTGTGGGGCCGGATTGAAATCGTTCAATATCTCCTAGACCACGGTGCTGATCCCAACCAGTTCACTGGAGCGCAAGGAGAAGATAATGATGATGATTGGGAACATGCACACCTGCACTCCCGACATGAGTACCGAAGTCCAAAGGGCAGTGCTTTGCGAGCTGCAGCACTAGGAGGCCATGAGAAAATCGTCCGTTTTCTCCTGAAACCTAGGTGTGGATTGTCTCTTCCAAGAGCTGAGTACCTTCAAACCATGCTAGCTGCAGTCCGTGGAGGGCACTTGAGCATCATTGAAATTATCCTTCAAAGCATGGAAACATCAGTCCATGAATTAGGCACGTTTCGGGACCAAATGCTCTGGGAGGCTGTTCGGCATGACCAAGAAGCAGTGGTGCAAATGCTTCTGGTCCATGGCACTGATGTGAACACACTGCCATATGCCAATGGAAGGGACCATGGATGTGCTATCAAGATCGCTGCATCACAGGGCTATCATCACTTGGTCCGCACCCTTTTAGACCATGGAGCAGATTTGGATTGTGAATCTCAGACTCCCATCATTGCTGGGGCACAAGGTGGACATGAAGAAATAGTGCAGCTTCTGCTTGAGTATGGTAAAAGCATGGAAGAAGCATTCATCAGTGCTGTAGATGGAGGACAAGTCCATTTGCTGAAATATCTCCTTGAAAAAGGTGTGGATGTCCAGGCAAAAGGTCAATCAAGCCAAACCTGTGACGGTCCCGTTCAGTATAAAATATATTGGTAGACTATCTCGCAAAATACCTAGCATGAGGAGGAAAGAAGAGAGAACGCTGCGCCTGTCAGCATTGAACTATTTAATGTGCGAGGGGTCCTGGCCCTAAAACAGAACAAAGAAGTCAACACAAAGGAACCTGTCGGAGATGCGGCTTAGTCAGGGTTGAAAGTACGTATAAAGCATATATGGTCGAGGTCTCTGATTCTTGTAAAATGAAGCTATCTGGGATCCTATATAAGACCGTTGACTACCTTCTAGAGTATACTAAGCGATTGCAATGATTGCAATAAGAGCACGCCATATGATATCAGCAAGGCATCAATCAGGCATCAGTTGGTATTGTTCGGTAAGGAACCTCTATATTCCGACAGAATCTGATGAAAGCTGAATAAAGGCCGGTTGGATAAATAGTCGGCCCGAGTGGCGAGTTCACTATGCGTATATATATATGGTCGACTGGCTCATACATGTCAAAGATCAAGCACTCATTCTATTATCAAGGTGTCTATAGGTTTCAATATCATATCCTTCTGATTAAATAAGACTCTTCGCCACATAGCCTCGTGCAGTCCGGATTATCGGCTTCCCGATTCCCCGATTCCTGAGCTACCCGCTCATTTCAGAGTCAAACATGTCATGTGACTTAGCAAGCACTCATGCTCCGTGACAGATACTGTTAAAATTTCTCCTCGTATATTATGGAAGGAGAATCAATATAAATATCCAGCTCTTGCTAGTGTTGCACGGGATGTTCTCTCTATTCCAGCAACTGGTGCAGGTGTTGAACGGCTTTTCAATTCTGCCGGAGACATCTGTCACTACCGTCGGGGCTCACTGAATGCCACTACCATCCGGGATCTTATGATGTATATGTGTGCATCAAGATTCAACCTTGAGGAGCAACAGCTGGAATTGTTAAACAACTTTCTCTCAGAAGAAGAGAAACAGGAGGCAACTGAAGAAAAGGGTGTAGAGTTTCTTGATGTTCAACCTACCCGTTGCAGAAGGAGCACCTTATGACTCATTTGCAAATCAACATGACGAGATGTGCCTTCCAGACACCAGAACTTGGCTTCAATGCCAAGTCACAGATTGGGCCAAAAAACCAGACAGCAAACTTATATTTTTGTTGAATGGCATGGCAGGGACTGGAAAGTCCACCATTGCCCGGACAGTCGCACAATCCTTTGATAAAAAGGGGCTCCTCGGAGCCAGTTTCTTCTTCAAAAGAGGTGAAGCCGACAGCGATAATGCAAAAAGATTTATATCAACAATCACGAGGCAATTAATGACCAGTAATCGAGAACTGACAAGTGATATCTCAAGAGTGATCGAAGATGATCCAGATCTTTCAACAAAAGCTCTCAGTCGACAATTTGACAACTTCTTATTCAGCCACTGCTCAGGTTGAAACTGAATGAGGCTATGCTTATGGTGATCGTGATCAACGCATTGGATGAGTGTGAACAAGAAGACAATGTCAGGGTTATATTGCAGCTTCTACCCAAGTTGCAAGAATCCAAATCCATCTGTCTACGGATATTCCTGTCGAGCAGACCAGAAGAATCAGTACGTGCTGGGTTGAACCAATTTCAAGATTATCAGGTTCAAGCGCTTGAAGAAGCCCCCATGACTGAGCATGATATACAGCTATTTCTGAAAGACCAGCTGTCAAAAATCCGGAAGGATAAATCACTTGCTCGTGAATGGCCTGGAGATGATGCATTTCATAACTTGGTTGCAATGTCTGTTCCTCTTTCTATTTTCGCCGCAACGGTGTGTCGCTTTATTAAAGATCGCCCAGGAAAGCGCCTTGCCGCAGTTCTTGAATCCAGGGAAGCCACACCTGTAACCCAGATGAAGAAAATGTACCAACAGGTATTGGAGCAAGTCCTAGATCCTGACAATGAGAGCGAATCAGAGGATAATGTCAAAAAGTTCAAGGACATAGTTGTGACGGCCTGGTCACGTTGGTTGGTTATCACGTGAGGCGTGGCTGTTTGCTTTGTTGCTTTGTTGATAAATATGGCGTTACCTTCTTTCTTCCTTCCTCATGTCAATTATCCTCGTCGAGAGCTACCTAGGTAGAACCCATGAGTTGGATGTTCCATTATCCTAGTAGAGCGCCGTGACATAATAATTGACATCCTCCTTTTATGCCTTAGGGAGAGAAATACCAAAGGCTCCCATCAAGGGATTTTACTGGTGCCGCAGTTTGGGAGCTGACCAGGCTATAACAGTGATTTCCATCCTCAAGTATTCAAGTTTTCTTCAGTTTCAAGTCTCTCAAGAAGTCCAGAAGCAGTGGCAGAGCTGGCACCCTTTCAAGTTTTCAAGACTCAAGATTCAAGACTCAAGCTCATCATTCCTTTCTTTCTCAAGATCATGGACCCCTTTCAAGAACTCCGAAACGAATTTTCTACTACAATCCGAGCCCTCCAGAATGAAATCGAATCCATCAAAAACGAACCCAAACCACCACAACGACCGAAGCCATGTCTTCCCGATCCTGAGAAATTCAACGGTCAATCTTTGAAGTTTGATACCTGGCTTGCTTCGATGAAGGCTAAGCTTAGGATTGATGCTCCAGCTATAGGTGATGCAGTGGCTCAGTTCTACTATATCTATCTGAATCTGGAAAGCAAAGTCCAAGCTCTAGTTCTCCCTCAGTTATCTTATGCAGAAGACACCAACACCTGGGATTACAACACTATCCTTGACCAACTATCTCTGGTTTACGACAACCCCAACAAGGTTCAAGAAGCTGAAGATCATCTACTAGTCCTAAAGCAGGATAGTGGTGAATCTGTGGCAGCCTACATCGCCAAGTTTGAGAGGATTCTTTATGAGGCGAAGGGCAAAGACTGGCCTGATGTTACCAAGATTTCAGCGTTCAGGAAAGGCCTCAATCCTACTCTTCGAGGACGTCTCAATCAGCAGTTGAATCTTCCAAAATCCTACACTGATTTCCTTCGTGTGGTTCAACAACTGGGAAGTCATTCTTTCAGCTCAAATTCCACCAATGTTTCCCACTCTCAATCACACCAATCCGGCTCTCACACCAAGTCGGACGCTATGGATCTCAGTGTTGTCAATATCAACTCTCTGTCAGCATCGTCCACCTCCTTGGATGAAAGGAACAGACGTCGGCAACAAGGATCCTGTGTGAGATGTGGTTCCCCTGACCATTGGGTGAAGAACTGTCCCATGAAAGCACACAAGGAATCTGATAAGCTATGGAATCAGCAGATGCTCGCGAGTTTAGAGAGAAATGGTAGTGGTGACTGATGACTGATTTCTGGAAATGTTTGGATATGTTCATGTGTTTTCTTTTCAAGTGTCTCATGTATTGTTGCTTTCTCATGTGTTCTTACCTGTGGTTGACCATGACATTGAGGACAATGTCTATTGAAGCCGGGGGGTAATGTGACGGCCTGGTCACGTTGGTTGGTTATCACGTGAGGCGTGGCTGTTTGCTTTGTTGCTTTGTTGATAAATATGGCGTTACCTTCTTTCTTCCTTCCTCATGTCAATTATCCTCGTCGAGAGCTACCTAGGTAGAACCCATGAGTTGGATGTTCCATTATCCTAGTAGAGCGCCGTGACAATAGTTGGGATTATATGTTTTCTTGCTACTCCTCTCTCAATGCATATTCTTGGTCAATTTCTTGGTATACCAATGGAGGATATCAGCTACCTGTTGAATAAATTACATTCAGTTCTCTCTATACCAGAGGAGATTAATGCACCGGTCCGCATTCTGCATTTATCATTCCGGGAATTCCTTATTGACACAAAAAGTGAGTTCCACGTGAATGAGACATAGACACACAAAAAAAAATGTCGCAGTGCCTCCACATCATAAACTCCAGATTAAAACACAACATTTGCAGTCTATCAAGCTACGGAACACAGCGCACGGTGATTGATCAGCGAGTCATCACTGATCATCTTCCACAAGACCTGCAATATTCCTGTCGCCACTGGGCATACCATATAGTGCAGAGCAAAGATCGTTTTGCTGAAGACGAAATCCTAGCTTTTTTGAAACAGCATTTCCTTCACTGGTTGGAAGCAATGAGTTTAGTAGGCTCTATGAGATGCTGTTCGCATTATAAGTTAATGCATGTCATAGGCTCCCCTATGTTTGCACTGTTTGACAGCCCGGCGGGCGCTCGTTCTTGCCCACCGGGCAGGCACTTAGAGCCCGTTGTAGCCCGCCGGGCATGCCCAGGGCTGTGCCGAGGTCTAATAGTCACCGGTATAGTATCGGCAATATAGGTAAATCGGCAAATCGTGAACAGCCGTGTACTTCATATCTGAGCGTTCAACACCGCCATATCAGATTGTGAGATTGTTTAGTTTTACTTGTTTAGTATATTGTCTTTTGATGTGGTATCGAACGAAGGGGAGTGATGAATGATGAGAGTCAAGATGGGTCAACAGTCGGCCCGGTTACTGCAAACGGCCTGATTACCGAAAACGGAAGATTCCTTATATATAAAGAGGGACATCATAGCCATACGCTATAGATGGTTGAGCACTCTACGATACTTTAATACTACGTGTATGTTCTACCGCATGAAACTATTGCTGTAGTTCCAGTTTGTCATATTGGCCTTGTACGACTATCTGGAGAATTGGCACCGTTACCCCGAAGCTTCCCCGTTTCAGCCACCAAAACCGGGCAACGGTGTTATATAGATCCGGAGTCACATGACTATCCTGTCCACTCTAGTATATATGATTCCGACCGTGGCTTCCTTCTAGAGGCCAGCGATCCGTCTTTGTACAAGGTCATACCTCCTTTGACCCTATGAATATTACACTCCTGCTACTCCTCTGAAGTGTCATACCCTTGTATGAACTATTCTTTATATTATCTATTACCAACTCAGACTGCAATTTGAACACTTGTTGGCTATAGGTAGGATACATCTATTTCTTAGGTCCAGCACTCACCTAGTCTGTCAGCACACATTTCAGTTAACATACCACTGCCTAATATAGTACATAACTTGTGTTGCAGGCATACAAAGCAACATGAAGACAGAAAATGGGGACAGCTCCCACCCGCACACTCCTAGTGCGGTTAACAGGGTTAAACAGTTCATAGAGGGAGCTATGATTCTTTTTATGACTCTCCTTATCACTGATGCTTTTGAAGGGATCTTGTTTATGCAGGTTGATCATCACTCTGTGCTTCATTATGTGATTTTCATGTCGTTTCATATGTCTATTTCTTTCCTGTATCATAAGTACAAGCCAATGTAGATATATCTGTAAAGGTTAGACCCTTTCTAGTGCCTCACGATGTTCAGACATCTCTTGGTTGAAGCTATCCAAGAAGCGAGCCATATGGCCACCTATTTACCTCAGGTAGCCACCACACTTACACTCATGTTCTTTCTTCAACAAGTTGACTTCCTCCCATTATTTCCTCTTCTCTTTTCTTCTGAAATTTTATATTCTCGCTAATGGCTACAATAGTTGAGATAGGAATTCAATTCATTATAATCTACTATTCCGAGTCCGTGGCGGATGCTGAGCACAGTGCTGTTAAAGTTGCATGTAGCGCCTAGCAACCTGAGCATGAAAAATTGATATCCTTTTTCTATAATTTAAAGAAGTGCTGTGGGATTCAAAGAAGTGTATGTACATTACTGAGGTATGTACTGTTTATGCTTTCTCAGATCTTTGCACAAGTGACACTGTAGCATAGGCTATACACAAGCAATGCATGTAGCAGGGAAGTGACACTGGCATGCAGGTACAAAGCCCTCAGCCCACAGTTGTCTCAATGCATTTTTCCTTGGTAGTGTCGCAGTTGTAATCCTTCTGAGAGTTGAATGCAGTCATCTCTATCTTGTTGTTCTCTGCATAGGCCTTTGCATTATTACCCTTACATCCCACAAATAAACTCAGGAAAGCAGGACAATAGTTGTTGACCTCTATAGTGGTGAAGCCCTGACCAGTGCCCTTAATGAACCCAACTATGGTCTTGCAGGATTGCAGTGGATGACCAGTGCCGGCTTCAGTGCACACCTTGCTCTCCACAACTTCAATTATTGTGCTCACGGCCTGACCTGCACTGCCGGCCAAGCTACCACATATCAACTTTATCTGGTCGTCGCTCAAGTTATCATGTATGTTACCATGACCCTGACACTTGCCATTCACGGGATTCCGGGCTCCGATGGCACTTTCCCTGGAACTGTGGATAGACAAGGCAAAAATGTCGTTGACTGTCTTAGAAAATCGGATCCATTATGGACATGGTGGTTGTCCGTCGTGAATACAGAGACAAGCTCCATATCAGTTTCCAAGAATTTCTTAGCATGTTCCTGGACGGTGTTCTGCACGTCCACCGAGGGTATCATCCCATAGTGCTTCAGAGCGTTGGTGGCGGAAATACAGAAACATATAAGGGCTGCTAAATGCATCGTCGTCGTTCTTCCGGGTATGTTGTCCGTCGGATCAACAGACTGTATTTGGGCGCAACGCTTTGTAAGTTTGTAAACCGGGTTCGTGGTGGATAACGTGAAGAGGAATAAGTATGAAAATTTGCAGGAGTATAACTAATGTTCATAGAACCAAAGAGGATACAATATTAGCATACTCCCCTGGCATTCTTGCGGGTGAAATACCTGCGCATGTACTCCATACACGTGTAATGTGTTTCCCTCTGACGTATCCTTGGGCAGGAAACATAATTCCAATGGGCCAATCCAGACACAGAGTTTCTGATTGAGACTCATTTGGCGCAGTTGGCCCCCACAGGCATAGCGCTTAGGATGGCCTGGTGATTCGCCGAACCACTGTATCAGAATCATAGAGGGAACGACCCAGGTTGGGCTCACTGTCACGATCACACGAAGGACAACATAGAAAGGTACAGTAAAATCTTGCAGGGTGCGTCCACTTGGGTCCACGAGGGGCTTGTCAGATTAGGCTAGCTTGTATTCTAGCCCTCGTGTCGCTTCGGGACCAAACATACTTTTTTTTATTCTTTTGGCGGAGTCCTGATATTCCATTATTGGAAAGTCTAAGCACCAAGAATACATAACAGCATAATGACTGTGCCGCATTTCTTTCCCCCAAAGGAATGTGTAAACTGAAGCGCCGACCCAGCTTGGCACTTTGTGGACTCAAGTGGATGTGCCCTGTATGAGGCATTTCTTTGAGTGCCTTTTTAGGGGCTTTTTTTTTTTTTTTTTAAAAAAAAAAAAAAAGGTACCCTCTTTGAATCCGCCACCTGCTGAGAGCATAGATCACTGCTTGCCGATCCGACGGACTGATAGACCGTGTATCCCTAGAGGACCTGCTGGTTCAGTCAATGTGATCAAGTGCGCTGACTGAATGAAGTTATTTCCCAAATTCCACTTGCAAACAACAAAGGAAGCCTTTCAGACGCTTACTGTTGAAAAATAACTGCAATCTAGGAACAGAGTATGTTCACAGCCTGGAGGCTGGAACTAACTATCAATAAGAATATCAACAAGGCAATCAATTATATGTATCGCTTCATTTTCACGTTGGGACTACGGTTGAATTCGGAGCATGTTGGAGCGGGTTGGATGAACAGAATCTGATTCGCTTCAAAATCCGCACTCAACCTACTTCGATGGAACGTGTGATATACTAAGCCAACCATGATTAGCTTTGGGTTGGATTGGATTCGGAGACACCTTAATCCACCTATACTCTCCAGATTTGGTGTGGATTCGGAGGCGGATTTGCGGGTTTTCTGTGCCACTCTACTTGGGACATTTTCACTGAAGGAGCAGGGTCCCTGTTAGCAAGCTGCTTGAATCCAAAGTTACCTTGCTTCCTTCAGCAATGGCAAATTGAGATTAGGACATTTACATACTGTCCAAATTTTAACCATAATGCGCCATTAAAGCATCATTTCCAACAGGATTGATGCATTCACGTACATACAAGCAAAACCGGGCCTAAAACAAGCGTCCTAACTAATTGCCCCAGCCGAAACTAGTGAAAGTTATACAAGGAAACTACGGCGTAAATGCTCTCCACTTCTGGTTGTTATAAAGGATTTGTAACCACTCGACGCTTGACAGCCTAACGGCTCAGGCAATCACCAGTGAAGGATCGTTAGCTTACATAGACGACTTGTTAAGGGCTCGCTCTCGGCACACATACAGAGGGTGAAGTATATAAGAGGAAACCAGAGGATAGATGGGAGGAATGTAGGAACAAGCGATTCGTTCCTCAGGATACTAGGATTACCTTGCAAAACACTACTGATAGCAATACGATAGCGATACGTAGCCGATTCACCGTAATAGTCATATAGACACCTAGAGATATAACCTCATGGCGTTACAAATTGCCCTTACGAAACTCTGCTACGCCACCCTATACTAGTGAGGCTCGATGATCCTTTGATGTTGATCAGCTGCCAGTTGCTGTGCCGCAAATTGTTATGATACCCCATTTGTACTATGCTGCACAATGATGAAGAGGCATGGCCCAGACGCAACTTCCCTAGAAGGCTAGAACAATCATTTTCTGTTCGGAACTGCCTTGATGGGAAAAGGAGCAGTGAGAACCCAGATAAAATACATCAAGAGGTGCATATTAAGCATCAAGGAGTTGCAGACCTAGCAACTGAACGCATGGCTCTAAAAACTAAGACAAGCACGATCCTTCGTTGTCGGTGTTTCTGCCTTGTCTGCAATTAGTAGGGATTGGCTTAATTCCTTATCCCTGGGGGTCGGGCCATCGCCCATCCTTATCTGAACTGGTCAACGCCAGTGTCTCCACCTTGCCGGGGGTTCCGGCGTGTTCCCAGCATAGTGGTTCAGCGAATCACTACCCTTCCCTAAGCGCCGTGTAGAGGCCCTGCGCCGCAGCCACTATAGTACAATTGGCATTTACCAGACCGTGGCCGTTTTTGACAACTCCCCCGTTCGGTTTTAGCGCCTGTGTCTCGCGCACCCGATGCGGTTTGGTGTGTACTTGATTGGGCTTAGCCTCTCACGCTATACTCTGAGGGGAACTGCCGTCCGTCTCCGCCTTCACGTCATCCGCCGACTATTAATCCATCTTAACTTACATCAATATCTCTCCGTGCCAACGCCGATCCTGTGCAGCTCTCCGAACTGCGTCTTGCCTATGTACCTGTAGATAGCCTGACCTGTAGCTGACCCTGTTCGTCAATTATTAATATATTCTGTTGCCTGTAGAACCCAACTCTGCACCCTGACAACCCACAGGTCTACCATCCTGACAGGATAAGGAGATTGGTGACTGAATTGAATTTCCATAAAAGTAACATTAAATGTAGGCCTTCAATAATCTGGACTATGCCTTGCTCCTATCCAGTCGCAGTATTTTCTTTTGATTCTGGTTCCTTTTCTTTCTGTTTTTTTTTCCCTCTCCTTTGCTTCTGAATCCGTCTGCTTCCAGGAGCCCTCATAATGGTGTGTCACAAGAGTGTCTCTTGGTCCGTCGGATATCCATTCTGGCGTGCAGCGAAGGAATTCCCTGGAATAATCAGGACATCACCAAGTAACTTGGGTTGTTTGATGCCGGAAAAATCGCGATCATCGACAGTCCTGCCTAGCAACTGACCCAGGCTTTCCGAGATTGCAACAGTCATGATCTTGGGCCCCGTTACGTCCACGAAATCCACCGGAAGCATA
This sequence comes from Aspergillus chevalieri, assembly GCF_016861735.1. Lineage (NCBI taxonomy): Eukaryota > Fungi > Ascomycota > Eurotiomycetes > Eurotiales > Aspergillaceae > Aspergillus > Aspergillus chevalieri. The sequence goes on along the minus strand of NC_057367.1, from coordinate 1,585,631 downwards.
TTCAGGGTAATGCCTGAGATCGGTACGCCATTGGCCACCCAGGAACAGCCATTCATGAGCCAGGTCAGTTTTCCACCGCAACAATATTCCAATCAACCGCACGAGTTGCATGCAGCCAGCGCTACATCACACATATATGAACTAAGCTCCGAAAACACGACTCGCCTGTACATGAGCTAAGCTCCCATAATCACAACTAGACGAATTGAATCAAGTTGACTGGAGCATTATATGGTTTAGAAATTGTCCCAGAAATGAGTTGGATACTACCATGCAAGGCTTTCATGTATCTAATTTAGTCCGCATCAATTTCCACGGCCAACAGCAGGTTTGGTAAGCCAATCCACCTATCAATCCGGTTCCTTGCCACACGGCATACATATATTATTATTATTGTTGTTTAATCAGGTTTCTTGTCCATATCGAGCCCTAAAGCTATGACAGACCATATTCCATGAACCCGAGGCTAGCAGCCTCTTGTCCCTATGAGTTCCTGAGGTTAGACCTCGGAAGGCCCATACCAACCCATGGGCGGGTAATGGGTAGTCTGCGGGGGACAGCTCCGGGCCCTCCATAGCCATCAACGTGTGCAGGGATGAGCCGAGGTGCTTCCTCCGGCTGACCGCTGGTGGATGGTTGATCTCTATTTGGACAGTATGACTTGTCGCATTCATTCATTCGGTATCTACAAGGCTGACCATCAACGTAGATATCGGTGAAGAACTGAGGACTTCCCTGCTGGATGAATATGCCAATCAGAAGAAGCCGACAGATGGGGAGATATATCGCAACATCCGACAGTATGAGGGCGAGGACAATGAAGTTTTTCGGGAGCGGTGGTTTGCCCGGTTATCATCCAGCAATCAGGACCGCTTGGATCAGTTGGACAGTAAAGGAAACCGTCGTCTCCGGTGAGCCTTTGTAGGGGTCGGCACGAATACACAATCGTAATATTTTGAGATATTCGCATTCGCATTCGCATTCGTAGTTCACAGATCTCTACGAATATTCGTATTGCTGAGGAAGACAACGATAGGGAGCATCGCGAGCTGAATGTTATGAAGAAACTAGCATCAATACACCCCCGACCTCCATACGTCATGCACGTGGTTGATGACTTCGATTTAGAGGGACCTAACGGAACACATCGCTGCTTGGTATTTGAGCTCTTAGGGCCTAGTGTTCCTGACACGATAGATGCACGCTTTTCTGATGGGAGACTTTCTGGAAAGCTCGCTAAGACCATTGCGAAACAGGTTGTTTCTGAACTTGAATTTCTGCACCAAGAGAAAATTGGACATGGAGGTGGGTCATACCTCCATGTTTCTTCTAAGAGCACATTTTGAAATAGTTCTCACCTCGCATAGACCTTCATACTCGCAATCTGGCTTTCACCATACTGTCCATGGACAATGTATCGGATAAGGAATTCATCGAGACGTTAGGAAAGCCAGAAATTGGACATGTCCAGAGGAGTGACGGTAAAGCTCTAGAACCTGGTATACCGGAATACATTGTCAGACCCACTGGGACGCATTCTTGGCCGTTGTCAAATATCATCAAGATTGTCGACTTTGGCGAATCATTCTTGCAGCAAACGTCCCTCAAACGCTTCACACACCGCTAACAGTTCGGGCACCCGAATCTATATTTGGAGACCATCTGGATTATCGTGTGGATTTGTAGAGCCTGGGATGTATGGTGAGAATGCCGCCAACTACAAGTTCAGTTGATCGAAGTTAATAGGCGTGATAGCTTTTCGAACTCTTTGTTGGCCAACGGCCCTTTGATAACTTCTTAATAACGCCAAAGATCCTCGTTGACCAAATGCGAGAGATGACAAGTGAAGCACTACCTGAAAGATGGCTAGGCTTATGGGAAGCAATGGGCGGCGGAGTTGGTGCAGAAAACTCGGGACCTGGATTGCAAGAATGGCTGGAGGATATTTATTTTGATGGTGAGCGAAGAGAAAGCTTGACAGGTGAGGATATCGCCAAGCTGGGCCAAATAATTCGAGAATTGCTACGGTTCGAGCCGTCCGCCAGGGCTTCGGCAAGCGAAATTCTAAACGATCCTTGGTTTAGAACTTGAACCATAAGACATGTACATATTATTTATTTGCATGGAGGTGGTATACCAGCTAGAGGGCACAAGTCCGTCAAAGTAGCAAGAGTGCTAAGGGGCATAGATATGATTCGCCCAGTTGATCCCCCTTGTTGCGAAAGATTCATATAAAAAACACTAGTAATATCGCAGGAAGAATCTTTACTCGTAAGTTTTGTAGCTGTGCAGCAAATATTAGATCGACAGTTCAATGCTGATACTCGACAACAGATGGGCCTGGACATGACGGATTTGGGCAAACAAAAAAGTACTGGGCGAGTCTTCCACAATTTTGACAAGATCTTGCGCCCAACGGTTCGCAAGATTCTGGAACTGACTGCACGATATAAGGGTTACAGGTTGTGGACCAAAAGATGAACTCCCGCCAGACGAGCTCACAAGGAGAGGTGCATGGAGAACTGACCAAATCAAGTACGACGAAGACTTTGGTGCATGCGCCGCCGAGAATTGTTGATTCTCGCAAAGATAAGGAATTCGAAAGCGCCTAGTCAAGACTTAGGTTCAATAATTAGCCATCGAATAGACGCCAGGCCCTGCCAGTGTAAATATAGGCCGAATATCAAGAGAAACTATGGGCAGGCAGCAGAAAACCATTATATTCACCTAGTTCGGAAAGCTTTGAAAAAAAAAAAAAAAAGGCTTGGCCACCATAAAGACCCGGGATCAGACTCCATATAAAAACAAATATGAAACTCCCGGACTGGGTTCTTGTAGTATTGTCCTTTCCATGGTAGTGTGTCACGGAGCACAGCAGAACGGAAATTTGATGACAGAGCTCCAACCAATCATCAATTGGCAGTGAGGTTCGGTCCCAGACTTTACAGAACCACATTCTACGGGAATGTGACTGCTGACTATGGCGAAAATAACCAACGGAATCGCCGGTGAGGCATTTATGCTATTGGATTGGTTTCTCCCGGACGCAAATTCGTTGTCATGAACCAGTTCACTGTATAGAAAAGAGGGAGATAGAATCAGCTCAAAACGCTGGCCAACGTAAACGAGGTAAAGGAAACCAGAAGTGGAGGCGAGAGGGCCGCAATTTAAGAGAAAAAGATTTGGGAGGGGACGAAGTCAGAACAGTGAGGGAAAGCTCTATATTAGGAGGCCAGACAGGCTACGTTTATAGTACGGCGTATCGAGAGGCTATACCAGAAAAGGCAAAACTAGCCGGAACAGGAAATTCACAGGTCCTGGTTTTATAAAGACAAAAAGGTCCTTGGCCAGGAGACGCAGATCTCTGTAGTCACCGTATACAAGCAAATCTGAATGCTCCTGGCGAAAGCGGATCATCTTGCGCCAAAAAGCAAGCACACTCTCCGGATCATGGAGCTGGGAGGAGATGTTGGTCTCATCTACCAAATGATGAGGTTTCATCCATGGCTCTTTGACCTCATGGCCCTTCATCTCAGCCGCTTCGGAGAAACCGCCATACTTTGCTTTCGCATTCCACGGCATGGGTAGTCTAGTATGGTCCCTGGCAAGGTGCTGTAGAGCATTGAATGCCTTGTCAAACTCCTCCTTGTTGTCGGCACCATGGCGCTCTTTGACCATTTTGATGAATAGACAGCTGCTAATGTCGAGATAGTTTTCGATCGAGTAAATCTCCTTGGGAGCGTTAACGAGGCCAATCTCCTGGCCCTGGTAAATATATTGTGTGCCACTCGAGCAAGCCTCCATGAGAGCCAGCAGCTTTGCGCTACTGACGCGAAAATCTGGACAGTCATCAGTGAACTGAGTGACGGATCGGGGCTCGTCATGGTTCTCAAGGAAAACGGTGATCCATGCATCAGTGTCTCGGATGAGTTTCTGAGTCGCACCAACGGCAGCCTTAAAATCAGGCAAGGTAAAGTTCTTGGTAGTCGTTTCGTACTTGTGTGTTACGCCGAAGCCTACCTCGATGGCGTCGAACTGAAAGACCATGTCTAACTTCTTGGCGCCAGCGCTCAAATATCCAAGTACAAGGTTTGTGTCATGAGTGTAGGGCAGCTCGCCAACTGTGATGGCGCTGTACCTTGAAAGAACTGCATTCATCTCCCCCAGAAACTCGAATATTCTGGGGCCGTTGCAATACAGCGATAGGGCGGGTTGATAAGGAGCCTTGGGGTCGGTGATGGGTGCGTCTGGCATATCCGGCGGCTTACTATACATGTTGACAGTGTCCACGCGAAACTGTCCACACCGCGGTTTAGCCAGAACTCCATTGCAGAGGCGTAGATGGCCTTGCGTGTTTCGAGGGTGTCCCAATTGAGGTCAGGCTGTTCGGTTGCCCACACATGCAGGTAGTATTCTTCGGTGTGCTCGTCCCACTCCCACGCGCTCCCGCCACCAAAACAGCACCGCCAATTTTTGGGCGGCAATCTTTTACCTGTGGGCGAATACTTGGCCGGCCTCCAGATGTACCAGTCACGCTTGGGGTTGTCTTTGCTAGAACGAGACTCCTTGAACCATGCGTGCTGGTCGAAGGTATGATTAATGACTAGGTCAAGCATTATGTACATGCCGCGTGCGTGTGTCTCTGCTATGAGTGTCTCCATGTCCTGGATTGTGCCATACGGCCGGTAGACGTCCTCGTAGTGGGATATGTCATAGCCCATGTCGACCTGGGGGCTGTCATACATAGGGCAGATCCAGATGACATTGACGCCTAGACTGGCCAAGTGATCGAACTTGGACGTTATGCCGGGAAGGTCGCCGATACCATCGCCGTTGGAGTCGCAGAAGGAGGCAGGATAGATCTGGTAGAAGCGTCAAATACCCAGTCAGAACGGGCGGATCGATGTGGGAATAGATATCTATATGATATAAGAAAAATTGATGACGACTGTATCATGAGCATGGTCAATAATGAGCGCTTGCCAACGATACTCTCGATCTCATCTATATAGCTATCGTACACGTGAGCAAACAGAGTAGACCGGGCCCGCCACTATAATAGGACACAGACGGAATCAATGTCCTAGTCGCAATATTAATTAGTTTTTTCATGTAAAACTGCGTTTTGTTTGTGATAAAAAAGACTCCTATTTGCAGCTTGCTTGTGGATTGCATTACCTCGTTGAACGATGGAATCTCATGGGATGACTTCGTATCTACTAACCGGGGCCGTATACAGAAACGCGAGCCATATGGTAATTGATAGGAATATAAAAGCTTAATGTGGGCATCGACTACTATTGGACCGTTGTCGGACCGACAAGGCTTTGACAGCTTTCACTGGCCAAACGCTATGCACCAGTCCAAGCGTGAAGAACAATTTGACTCATCCTGTCATGCCCGCAATCAACGACTTGCTTATGTCGACCGCCATCCCTAAGGTGATCTAGGAAACAAGATTATATATCATAAGAATGCAAGACAAAAGTATAGCAGGATGATCATATGGAATGCGCCAAGGTCAGATATACAAAGTCCCCAGACAGATTGCCCATGAATGCGAAAGTATAATCAAGGTCGGTAACGCGCTGTCTAATGGCAACCAAAGTACGAACTTACAGAGGAATATCATAAAAAACATCGTACTCTGTGCATGATTGCATCTTACACTCAGTTTTCCGATATTCCAAGCTTGTCAGCAATATCCGGAACCTGTAGTGGAATAGAGAGATGTCTTATTGATCTATCCATATAAGCGTTTAAACATGATTATATATCCTAGCCTACAATCCTCAGTCGTAACATCGTAAAAGTGTGCGGACAGCCGTGCCATAACCTAAACTGGTACGCCGCCAGTGCCGAACAATTCCATGTGGACACGCTCCGAGGCGACTCCCCGGGTTTTTAAGCTGTTGGCAATGTCATTCATGAAGGAAGTGGGACCACAGATGTAGAACTCTGTCTGGGCATTGTCCAGGAATAGATCCTTGTTGGCATCCATCTTGGACACGTCAATGCGGCCTTGGATGTCATAGTCGACGCCCTGCTTCTCATCTGCAGACGGGGAGCTGGTGAAGAAGGTGGCCTGGAGGTTCGGGAGTTGCTCAGCGCGAGACTTAATCTGGTCCTTGAAAGCGCGGACGGAAGTGGTGCGCGCACCGTGGATGAAGTGAATCTTGCGCTGAGAGTCCGCGGGGGTGGAGGTCAGTGTGTTGAGCATCGAGGTCAGTGGCGTCAGGCCCACACCGGCCGCGATGAGGACGACCGGGTGCGATGGCTCCTGTTCAGCCAGGAAGAAGTCACCGCAAGGGTGCGAGACCTTGATCACATCACCCTCGTTGACGGTCTCGTGCAGGATGTTGGAGACATAACCCGGGTTGACCTTGGCCTCCGGCTTCGCTGTGTTGAGGCCCGTCTCCTTCTTCACGCTGATGCGGTAGTAATCGTCGCGGGGCTTGTCGCTGAGAGAGTATTGGCGGGCCTGAGGGTATTCAAGCTGAGGAACGTGCACTTGGACGGAAATGTACTGTCCGGGGCGGAAGCGGGGCAAAGGCTTCTCATCGACAGGCTTGAGGTAGAACGAAGTGATCTCCGCGGACTCAGGGACCTTCTGTGCAACCCGGAAGTCGCGCCATTGTGTCCATCCCTCACTCTGCTTGTAGATATCACTTTCACGACCAATGAACAGGTTGGCGAGCTGCCAGTAGGCAGCCGCCCAGGCGTCGAGGATCTCTGGAGTCAGAGCGTCGCCCAAAACCTGTCCCATTGCTTCGAGAAGAAACTTGCCGACGATGCCGTAGTGCTCAGGTTGGATATACAGCGAAGCATGCTTATTGCAAATGAGTTCGACGGCAGGACCCAAGGCGCCAAGGTTGTCGATGTTGGAGGCGTAGGCGAACAGGGCTCCAGCGAGTGCGCGGGGCTGGTGACCATTGACTTGGTTGGTGGTGTTGAAGATGGCGTTCAGCTCGGGATGCGCTTCGAGCATGTTCTTGTAGAAAACGGTGGTGATGGTGTTGCCATGTTCTTTGACAACAGGCACGGTGGCCTTGATGATTTCGGTTTGTTCGGGAGTGAGCGACATTTCGGTATCTGGGAGTGATAAGCTTGGACAATTGAAAATGAGACAGGCTATTGTACTGAGTGTAATTAGCGATATTTATACCTGCACCGCTCGGGCAGAATGGCTCTAGAAAAGAAGCCTTTGGGGATGATGATAAGTTCAGTTTTTGTATCTCCGCGGAAAGAGACACGACTGTCCAATAACAGACGATTTGAAATCAGCGGCACGATCCACTGATAGCCTGACAGCGGGTCCAATTGGCTGGTTATCCGTCGCCCTCTGTTTCCTTTGTTCAACGAGAATCTTTAGGAAGAACGGGGAGTTTGCTCGGAGCCGAGAAAGAAAAAAAAAAGAAAAACGACGAAACGTTCTTCGTATCCCGTACCTCCGGGTGCCCTCCGGGAAGTTGCGCTGCGAATCAACCCACCTTATCACATCCCTTCACTCGGTCGTTGATTCCGGTCTATCAGGTCTCCGGCCCTCTGGTATGCGGACATCTCGGATCGGAGTTCGATTAAACCATGTTCCGGTCATGGTGTGTTTGCTGTATCTGGATCGCGAGAAACATGTAACAGTCTGAAGACCAGGGCACGGCAGTACAAGCTGGATGTGGATAATACCAATGAAAGATGATTCGTGTCTGAAAATGAGCAATAGCCAGAGAGGTTAGCAACAAAGTTGAGCAAAGAGAATTAGCGAACTGGAGATCAGTCATGCGTCCACTATCCATTTAATTCGAATAGCAGACTGAAGCTCAGTAAAAGACTCGTCCTGAGCTGGCAAAGCAACTCTAATGCTGTAGGGATCGCGAAGACAGCGTGATGGCTAAAGACACAGGATGCCGAGTGATGAGGATCGATCGGATAAATAGTTGGCCTGAGTAGCGAGGTCAGGAGATTCTTATAGTCAACGTGTGCACACATATAGTAGATTAAGCACTCAATCAGCTACATACGCGCATATACGTTCGATAGACAATATAGCTCTACCTTCCGCTGGTCCTCTCCATATAGACCTCGTTAGTCCGGAATAAATCGACTCCCGATTTTCCCTCTGAGCTACGATCCGAGAGACCCCGCTTCATATCTATCTGCGCCAACGCGATCCTGTTGCAGCTCTTCGAGCTGCGTCTTGTCTATGAACCTGTAGATAGCCTGACCTGTAGCTTAATCTGTTCGTCAATTCCTACTATATTCCTGCACCGGACCCCGCACCCTGACACTACACAGCTCCAACCCTTAGGAGTTGACGCCTGTTAAGATGTCTGCAGCCCCGCGTCCACCATTCTTGCCGGGCAGTTTAGAGGAGTTCACTGAACATGCTGCAACCCACCACTCTGAATGGTTTCAATACTGTCGCCTTGCTTATGAGTATATTGAGGAGGCAGAGGCTGCTATTACTGAAGCAAGAGGACAAGCTGATCAGACCAGCCTGAAGCTTCAAGCCTCTGAAATGGAAGTGAGCCGCCTGAAGGAAGAACTCTCTGCCCTACACCTCAAACAAGAGAAAAACCAAGCCTGAGACCAGGGAATCATTGAATATCAGAAGGAACAGCTACAGGAATCACAGCAGAAATACCTTGAAGCCTTGAAGGAAGAGGATGAAGCACTATGCCTAGCAACTCCTGTGGTTAATACACCTGCCTGAACTCCTGAACCCACTGCTGAAATACACACAGTTGCTCCAGTGGGAACGCCTGCGTCGGTTGATCCCCCATCTACCAGCTCTGCCAGACTCTCTGAATGCCTACCTGACCCAGACCGATTTGAAGGTGACTGGAAGGATCTTCGCCAATTCATCTCCCAAATCCATGAGAAGATGAATGTCAACCATGACCGTTATCCCACCCCGCAAAGCCGCATGACCTATGTGACCAATCGCCTGAGAGGGGCTCCATATGCCCAAGTTCTGCCATATATCAAGGAAGGAATCTGCTGTCACGGCGCTCTACTAGGATAATGGAACATCCAACTCATGGGTTCTACCTAGGTAGCTCTCGACGAGGATAATTGACATGAGGAAGGAAGAAAGAAGGTAACGCCATATTTATCAACAAAGCAACAAAGCAAACAGCCACGCCTCACGTGATAACCAACCAACGTGACCAGGCCGTCACATCTGCCAGTTAAAGGATTATGAAGAAATCCTAAAAATCCTGGACCGAGCCTTTGGTGACCCGAACCATGTGAACAATGCCTGTAATGAACTGTTCCGCCTGCGCCAAGCCAACAAAGAGTTTGGTCTGTTCTTTGCTGAGTTCCAGCACCTCGCTCTAGAAGGGGAAATGTCTGAAGATGTTCTGCCTACCCTGCTGGAACAAGCTATCAACCAAGAACTCTGAGGAATGCTCATGCATAATGAACCCCCAAACTGTGAATATCACCAGTTTGCCAATTTCTTGCAAGACTTGGAAAACTGCTGCCGTCACTATGAGAATAACCCTCCACCTGCTGCCTGAACCTATGCCTCAGCTACAAAACCCACCAACCCTGTCAGACCCACTGAACACCCTGCTACACTGCAGCCTGCTGAAAACAATACTGATGTTATGGATCTGTCTTCTGCTCACCGTCATACAACCTCCCGTTGAGATCATGGGGAATGCTTCCATTGTGGCTCCAAAAACCACTTGGTCTGAAACTGCCCACTACCTGATAATCGCCCTGTGGGAGTCCGCCCAGCCTATCTATCACCCCGTCCTCACTCCCCTACAAGCCCAGAACCTACACCTGTGTCAGAACGATACCGTTCCCCATCTCCAGACCTGTCAGCAAAAGGAGTGAGCCTGGCCTAAGTCACAACCAGACGATGAATGAGTGCACTATCCGTATCTCTGCTGCTGCCACCCAAGGATTAACTGTTGAAGAGGAATCCTACCGTTCAAACCTGATGATTCTGCCCATAACCCTGTCCCGACATGAAAAAGAACTGCTAAGCTATGCCATGCTTGACACTGGTGCCAAAGGAAAGAGATTTATTGATAAGGAATGGGCCCAAGACCAAGGCCTTGAGCTACTGCCACTGAAAAAACCAATCCGCCTGGAGACTTTTGATGGTCAAGAAGCTGAGAGTGGACCAATCACCCACTATGCCCAAATGCATATGAGAATTAATGATCACCAAGAGAGAAGGGCTTGCTTCCTGGTCACACAGCTAGCGCACTATCCTGTTGTACTAGGACTTCCCTGGTTAAAGATCTACGATCCCCGAATTGGCTTTGCTGAGCATACTGTCCTGTTTGATAGCAAGTACTGCCAGGAACACTGCAACATGCCCATGAGACCTGCAAAGATATGAGCTTTACATGATATTCCACAAAAGACCCGCCCAAAACACCTGCCTCCCCGACCTGAGCGCTTGAAACACCGAGATATTGCTGCTGTATCCATGTCTGCCTGCTGTGCCTATGCCCAAAGGAGTTACCGCCTGTTTACTGTCACCGTCGATGATATTGAAGCTGCCCTGAACCCTGTGCCTGATGAAGAAGACCCAATGGTGAAACTACCACCTGAGTTCCAAGACTTTGCAGATGTATTCTCACCCAAGGAGGCTGAGCGCCTGCCACCCCACCGCCCATATGATCATGATATTAAGCTGCAAGATGGGAAAGTGCCCCCATTTGGGCCCTTGTACCCAATGTCCCAAGAAGAGCTGAAGGCCCTGAAGGAATGGATTGAGGAAAACCTGAAGAAAGGGTTTATTCGCCCCAGCTCATCACCTGCTGCATCACTGTCACGAGCTCGGAATAGTAGATAATAACGAACTGAATTCCTATCTAGACTATTGTAGCCATCGACGAGAATATCGAATCTGAAGAAGAAAAGAAAAGGAAGAAGAGTCTATTTACACAAAGAAGCCTTATATATGGTTGTGTGTGGCCTCGCTAAGCAGCTGTTTGTCTCGATTGCTTTCATGGCATTGTTTGCCATGTTGACAATGAATGCCCATAAAGGCACTGAGCTGAGGTAGATAATGAAGAGAATTGGTGACACTGGCGAGCCCTGTGGCACCCCTGAGTTAATTGGGTGTGCTGTGCACTGTGTATTGTCAATCTGTAGCTGTACCCATCTGTCAGTCAAGAAGGACTGTACCCATCGGATCAGATCCCCATCTAGGTTGAATTCAATCAGTCGTGCTATCAGTCGGCTTGGGTTCACATGGTCGAATGCTCCCTTCACGTCAAGGAATAGTGCTCCCATAAGTTGTTGGAGTTTCCAGGCTTCATGGGTGTTCTGTATTAGACATGCCACTGCGTCAATTGCACTCCGTTGCTTGCGACTTCCCATCTGTCCTGGGTGTAGTACTCCCATAGTCTCACAGTGGTGGGCAATAGCATCTGCCGCTATCTTTTCGACCACCTTCCCTAGGCAGTTTAGTAAGCTAATCACCCGGTAGGCCTTCACAGCTGTGTAGTCTGGTTTATTAGGTTTCCTTAACAGAATACCCTTCGCTACCTTCCATACTGGTGGATGTAGACCCAACTGGAAACATTGTCAGGCCAGAGCAACAATTCTAGGGCTGTCCCATTCCCACAAGAGCCGGAGGGCTCGAAAGTTCAAACGATCGATTCCTGGAGCCTTCTGTACTGCCTGGTGAAACAGAGCATGTCTCACTATTTCTTCATCCACCTGACTATGCCAGGACCCTTGGGAGATCTCAACTTCCTGGCTATCTCCTGGTACCTGGGGGAAGGCTGTTTCCCGAATTAGGGCCTCCTTTTCCTCAAGGGAGCTGGCTAGCTGCCCCTGGGGTCCATGCAGGGTTGGCGTAGTTGTAGCTGTTCTGGGCTTTGTGTAGTCCAGAGCCCGCCAGCATCTAGCAGTATCCCCTAGGCCTGGCTGATCTGTTGCTTCTTCCAGAAAGGTTTCCCAGAAGGTGCGTTTCGCTCGTCGGATGGCTTGATAGTAGTTATTCCGGACCTCTCTCAATTCTGTTGTAGAGATCTCTTGACCCTGCCATGCCTGTCTTGCCTGACTGTAGGTCCTACGGGCCTCTTTAATCTCCGTTCCCCACCAGCGTTTTGATAGTGGAGTCACCCGTAGCTGTTTTGCATGTCAATTTAATACTGCTGTCAGGGCCTCCTGGATCCATGTGGCTTCCCCAGCTAGGTCTTCTGATGAGCAAGAGTCCCCCAAACAGGGTCTAGATTCTGTTCTTGCTTGCCAATCCCCCTTGGCTTCTTCCAGGGCTTGTGGGTTGGCTTGAAGTGTCTGGATCTGCCACCCTGTTACATCCTGTGAGGGCATTATGGGTATTCGCTCCAGAGAGGTCCATTCCATGACTATCAGTTCGTGATCTGAACCAGTTGGGTGTTCTTGGTCAATCACCCATGTTTCCAGAGGCCCCATACTAACCGTGGTTAGAGCCAAGTCGATAATTGAGATCCCTGGAGTTCTTTTCGGTCGAGTGGAAACTCCTAGCTCATTGTTGATGTAGAGACCTGCTTCGTCTATCAAGTTCTCTAGCGGTCTGGCGTTCACACGGGCTCTTGCTAGAGGGTTCCATAGTGGGCTATGGGCGTTGAAATCTCCCACAAGCAGGCATCTTCCCTCAAGGACTTGGTCCCATTGCACATCCTCTAGTGTTCTTCTCTGTCTCTCATTCCCCCCATACCAACAATGGCTGATTCCTAACCAATTGTCGTAGCAGTTGATTATCCTGGTTCTTCGTGCTTTTTCTCGGGCCCGATTTAACTCCCATACATCCATTACCATGAGGTATGGGTGATCAAGGAGATCCGTTCGGGCCTCCACAATCATTTCATTCAATATATCCCGCCGGATTGCTACTGCCACTCGCCGGTCTCGAAGAGATCCTGCTTCTGGCCAATATATCTGATATCCTCCATGTTGGAACTCCATATCAATATATGGTTCCTGTAGGCATGCTAGTCCCACCCCTAGCTCCAGTCCTGCCTCCAAAGCCGCAACAGTGACTGCATAAGTCTTGCGGCAATTATGTTGGAGTAGTCGCATTAGTGGGCCATTGACTGCCCTGGGGTGTCAGTGCCCCTCATCTCAGTGTCCTCTTGGCCTGTTATCAAGCTGGGCCCCAGATATCGCTGGGTCTGGGGGCTGTTAGGAGCTGAGCTGCTCCGTGGTCGTGATTAGTGCTGGTCTCGGTTGACCACACTGAAAGCGAATCCTGGTGAGCTCAGAATAGCTGGTTCCACACTGGTCATTTGCTGAGGTCTCTCAGCGACGCCCAGATTGATATAGAAATAAAAATCGGGAAAGTTTAGGAGACAACAAGAAAAAAAAATAATGGGAGTCGGCGTATGTGCGCTCGTCATTCCCTGTTAGGGCTCGCTATTCTGCATAAATGGTCCATATTTCATGCCTTTCGCTGTTTGGAATTCCACCGGCAAAAATCAAAACAAACACCCGACTGTAGTAATGGATATATTAGTTCTGTCATGTATACAATGCATAGAGCAATCAACGCATACCTCCGGACAATCTCTCTAGCTGCTTCGCAAATAAACACAACTGGCCTGCATCCAGTTCTCTTCCGTGACAATCACACACCCAGGTGGAACGTTATAAGCCCTGTTCACCTGTAAACTTGGAATTGAACTGGTCGTGATAAAAACAAAGATATCCTCTGGCGCAGGCGCTTTTTCTCGTTTCTGATAGAAATTGGACGGCCTTCTTGTGTTCCTAAACTGCAGGCATTTGTTCTGCAGGGTTTGTTTCAAGTGAAATGAAGGTGTCTGCTGCTGGATAATTGCAGAGACATACAGATTTGGTGTCATTTGGCCATGAACGCACCATGATGGATGCCCCCCAGCGTAATATAGCTGCCGTCTTCAAAGACTTGGGACTTTGTCTTTCGCAGCTTCACCATCAAACACTTAAAGTCAGCCCATGAGAAGTGTCCTGGGAGGCTGGGGTTTTCCACAGCCATGAAATCCCTATAGTCAAGCAATTGGACTTCTTCAAAGAAGGGATTTCCCTGACCGCCAGTGCTAAAAGCCATACATATGGGACTGCCAGATAGCTGGACGGATTGTCAAAACTGCTGTCCATCCTGCATCACTTCATCACCCATGATAATAGAATAATAATGTCCTATGGCTGCACAGGGCAGGGCAGGTGGTAGATAAATACCCTACTACCCGTTCTTGGTCTTGGGAACCCTGCTCAGTTTCAAGTCTCGACAGAGGACATTTTGGGCTTGGAGGAAGTAAGATGAGTCGGTGAATGACTGTTATGTAGGATATGGCTAAGCAGGTGTTCACTAGAGGATGCCCTCTTCTGGCCCATTCGCAATGTCTGTTATATTTCTACTTGATACCAATTCGTCCATCGATAGAAAACTCAAGCTGCTACCTAGGCCACATTGCCCAGTTCACCGATTGACGGCGAGAAAAAGTAATCACCGCCCCGGGGTATCACCCATTGTTCCAAAGGAAGACGGGGAGCATAGCCCATTCCATTTGCAAGACTTATATCACGAGGAACATTAGTCTTTGCATTTTGGCCAATGATGGGATCGAGTCCTGGTCCGCCAGGCCCGGTAATTCTTTGCTTTGCGGTAGGGAAATGTTGTCCATTTGCCCACTCTAGAAGAAGATGGATTGTTAGCTTGGTTGTTTTAAGTGTGAAGGGCTTGACTTACTGCTCTGGAGAGTCCTAAATCCCTGGAACAGATCACTCTGGTAGCCAACAAACAGAATGCCGCGATCGCCATTCCCCATATCAGTCTTTTGCATGCTGCGCTCTTCATCCGTGACTTCATCTCCGTAGGCGATACCCCTACGCAGAATGGCATGGGTGTCCTTGTTCTTGTCGTCACTCCTGGGCCGCACCTTGCGCGTATGGGCGGCAAAGGGACATCTAACTCGAGGGTCATTGGAGTTTGTGGAATAATCAAAAGAATTCAGCTGATTCACCGGAAGACTGGGGTCGTCGTGGTCAGGGGCAATGTCCACCGGGGCGCCTATATCTGTGTAAGCGTACTCGAATCCGCGAATCGTGTTGAGTCGATCACATTCACATACCGTTCTTCCATCGTCCGACCAGTCGGGCCCCGAGAAGTCCAGCAGCGTGTTCTGGGGGTAAATTCGGGGAGCATTCGGGACCTTTCTCGGCCAAAAACCTACAAATTGAGACAACATCAGCTCAGAAATCTGTGAAAGTCAGAGTGTTTTTACCGGTCAAATTCGGGCACCAGTTGCTGCATTTTGCGGAAGACAAGAAAGCTGCCATCTGCAGCCCACTGTGGGGACTTGCTGTCCTTCGAAGGGTCGACGAAGATGTAACTAAAGATCATTTCTCAGTAGCCTATACGCAAGGTATATATATAATAACAGGGCAACTCACTGTGGAGGAACCATCCTTGGCGCTTTCCCTGCTGGAGGCGTGTCTAGGCCTTCGAGTGCGGGTTGTGATATGTTATCTTTGAACCCAAAGCTACATAATGTTAGATTATTCAAGCTTCCCTCATAGAGGGTGGTAACATACTGTTCTCTGCCTCTGTTGTCACCCGGCCGGACTTTTCCGTCAATTCGAAGGGTTTCCTCGAGTGAGGACCCGAATCTGTTCAGGATCTCGTCCAATTTGTCGCTCACGGTTTTTTCAGAATCACCGCTGACGATGAGCAGACCGTCATGGAGTCGCACATCGGGGGGATGTTCGACCCAAGGGTCACCGGGGTTGTGGAATTCCTGCATCCACTGGCTCAAGTCATCCTGACCAAAGGCACCTCTCTCTTTGTACATGCCCCAATTGAACTCGTCGCCGCCACAAGCGGGCCCATCTGCGGTGTTTCCCGTTTTCCCGATCTACAATATTCATGTCAGTCGCGGTTCAACAACAGGAATACTGGCAGGTCCTTTCTTACCTTGTGCAATCCCCGAGGGCAAAAGGCTATATTCACCCCAACGACCTCGAGGCAGCCAGCGTCCCCGTTTTGTTTGTGTTCAGCTATTTTAGATCGGTCGTCCAACGCCTGTTGAGCGGTTGTGATCTGGTCGTCGCCCACCAAGCTTTTGAGAGCCTGCCGAAACTCATCTTCGCTTCCGTCCGGAATCTTAAAGGAGAAATACGTCTCGTTGTTTTTAGGAAGACCAGGCCTAGATAGAGGGACTCATTAGAATTGTATGGCAATATAGCATAAGCAAAAGGCTGGTAACCTACCAAATGTGGCCTTGGATATTTTTCTTGTCAGGAGCCATTTTCGTTCTTTTCTTTGAGGGGAAACAAGGAACTACTGGATAATGGGCGCAGTAACCAGCCAGATCTCTCCATTTTATAATACTAACCCAGCAGACACGGGTCGCTTGAATTGCCAGTAAAATTTGTTGGATTCCCAATCATATTGACCATTCATAAGCACCAGGGAAATGTAGATGTGTAGCTGAACTGTCGAACAATTCTATAGGCCCAATACCCTCTGCTGAAGGATAGACAGCCCACCGAGCTGAGTTGCGGACGGCATCTAGAGGATCTGTATGGCCGGTTCGGAGATCCACAGTACAAGTTGGCAATCCTTGGTAAATAACAAAATACAATCTCATTTTCCGTTTTATACGGAGTACAGTCAATTAATACACTTACCAGTATATAGAGATAGCAGTACAAATACACCATGATTCCTTCTTCAAAAAATGCTCCGGCTTATGCGTCGTCTCATAGTCCACATGAACATACGCCCTCTCCACATCCGGCAACGACTCTAGCTTCATCTGCAACTCCGCGACGTCATGCGTGGCCCGCAGCGATTCGTGCGGGTCCATGACGATGTCGACCTCGACCAAAAGGCGGGGTCCTGAGGTGTAGGCGCGCACGGTGTCGATGGCTGTTATCATTGGGGAGTGGGTCATGGCTGGTTTTGTTAGTATGTTTCTTTTTCTCAAATGTATGGTAATGGGGAAGAGGGGAAGTACAGATATAAGTAATCAATTGCTGCATTTTAGTATCAGCCGTGACACCAATCAGCAGCTGGAATTCATGGTATGCCGTATGTAACCAGAGACCGGCAATGAGCAAGGAGAGAATTACCGCGCCCATGGGATCAATCCACCAGCGCAATTTACTTCCACAACCGAAGTCAGGATACCGAATCCGTTGATGATAAGATCATTGCGATGATCTTCCCACAGAATCCGAATCTGTGAGACCTGGTTGCGCAGTGCAAAGCTGTAGATGAACAACGCCGCCTTGGTTGCGAATGCCACGATCACCGCAATCGTGGAGGGGAGATGGAATTCGCCCGTGGGCGAGTCAGACCCCTCGGCCAGTTCGCGAATCGAAAATGCAATGAGGATAAATGAGACGGATGTCATGAGGAAGCAGAAGCAAATGTTACCCGCTGTTTCGATGCGGGCTTTTCCTGCTGGGAATTTGCGCGGGTTCACCCTGTTGACGGCTTTGTTGCAACGAAGTAATGTTAAGTTTGACATCGGGTCGAAGACGGCATCTGCCATGGTTGTGAACAGCGATAGCGAGCCGGATGCAATGGCTCCGTATAGCTGCAAAATAGCCAGTACTGTAAAACCTCGTTATAACGAGCCCCGCTATAACGAGATCCCCGCTATAACGAGATAGCCACGTTACCCACATCGATTTTCCCATATAAATAACGAGAAACCCCGTTACTACGAGTCTCGTTAATCTCTCTGGAGGCTCCCATACAAATCTCGTTATAACGGGGTGGAAAATTAGCTAATATGCCACCACGGAAGTCCATCTCCACCGCCCAAAAAGTCTCCCTCCGAGCCCGAAAGCGCCTCTATCCAAATGCAAGCCAAAAAGAACTTCGTGAATGGTTCCAAGCTGAATATAATCATACCCTCTCATCTGGTCTCATCTCCGATATCCTCTCCAGCAAATATAACCACCTCGATGATGATCTGCCACCCCTCCGAAATTTAAAGCGCCAACGCCGTGAGAACTGGCCAGAGTTGGAGAATGCCTTATATGATTGGATAACACGTGTGGAGGGACAAATATCAATATCTGCGGAGATTGTACGGTGCAAGGCAGAGCAATTCTGGGATATAATGTATCCTAGCATGGAGAAGCCCACCTTCAGTAATGGTTGGCTTCATCGGTTCCAGGCCCAAAGGACTGTCAAATGGTATGAGCAGCATGGAGAAGCTGGAGATGTCCCAAAACAGGCAGAGCAAGAGATGGTTATGATCAAGCAGGCTCTGAGTGCTTATAGTCTGAAGGATCAGTTTAATTGTGATGAAACAGCACTTCTTTGGAAGCAGACCCCATCCTGAAGCCTTTCAACTCAGCAGCTTCCTGGTTGGAAAAGGAAAAAGCAAGGATTTCTGCTCTGTTCTGTTGCAATGCAGACGGCTCTGAGAAGCTAAACCCTTGGTTTATTGGAACTGCAAAGAATCCACATGCTTTCAGAGCTGCTGGCATCAATATTCGAAATTTCAATCTAGTCTGGCAGAGCAATCAAAAGGCCTGGGTGACTACACAAATCTTTATTGAGTTTCTTCGCTGGTTTGATAGGAAAATGACTGGACGGAAAGTCGCTCTTCTTATGGATAACTTCTCTGCTCATCAAGCAGCAGTAGCAGACATCCTAGCAAGTGAAACCCCACTTCAGAACACTCTTATTATCTGGCTTCCTGCAAATTCAACAAGCCGATATCAGCCTCTTGATCAAGGAATCATCAATTGCTGGAAAACTCATTGGAAGCGGTACTGGATTAAATATATCCTCTACGAATTCGAAGCCAATCGAAACCCTGTCGATACAATGAATGTGTTAAAAGCCATCCGATGGGGCTTACTGTTACAGACCTTATCGTATTAGTCTCACGTGACAATACGGGAAGATAAGGCAGAATCATTGGATATGGAAAACAGGGATTATGATGGCACAGTGCAGTTATATGTGACACAGGATCACGTGAAGGAATCACGTGACTATTTGGTAGTAATGCGGGTAGTCAGGAAGGTAGTTCAGCACTACCATTGACACTACCAAAACAACTACCACTCGCAGGATGGAAGGATATATAAGGACGCTCATTCATGTACTTAGCTTAGTTCTTCGCGATCAATCTAGTTAATCAAGCATTGGTTACCTTCTAGTTTCTGACTCGTCCGCACTTAACCAACAACCCAGTATACGTACTCGGTTGGCCTTGTTTCTCTATTCGTTACCTTTACTGTTTCTACTTGTTGAATATCTTACGGAGCCTGGAGGGGGCGACATACCCATCAACGCATACGGCATACCGAACCGGACCCGGAGGGGCATTGAGCATACGATCACTTGGGAGACACTTAGGGTAAGTGTCCAGTCTCGAAATACAACTAACTAGAACCCTAGGTACGATACGAGAGAAGCCGGGTTGTGACACTTACGAAGCTGGGAGAATGATGTCTCTGGGCGAACTATTCAGAACTGCTTTCAGAGAGCCCTTGATACTCAAATGCACTATCAAGAGCCTGTGGATCCCGCAATAATGAATGATATCCAAGCTTCCTTTTCTCAGCTTCAGATTTCTACGCCAATCCAAGATCTGATGGATATACGCACTTTCTTGAATCCTGCAGAGGAGTCTGTCCAGGATACTATAGAGGATGTTGATAGCCAGGTTCTAGCTCAATATATGCCTGAGATTGAGGAGGATTCTGATGAAGAGCTTGAGATTTTACCAAAAGTGTCTGCAGAGGAAGCAATTGCAGCCATCCAAAAGCTCCGTTTATAGAAAGAACAGCAGATAGAAGGTGTTACAGATCTCACTGCATCAGTCTCACGTGATAATACGGGGAGATAAGGCAGAATCATTGGATATGGGAACAGGGATGATGATGGTACAGCACGGCTATATGTGATGCAGGATCACGTGACTAAGGTCACATGACTACTTGGTAGTAATCAGGGTAGTCATATGGGAGGACTTTGGTAGTCGTCACTACCAGAATTACTACCAAAGTACTACCAAACCAACTACCAGTTAACATGATGGAAAGCATATAAGGACACTCATTCATGTACTTAGCTTAGTTCTTCGCGATCAATTCAAGTCATTCAGCATTGGTTACTTTCTAGTTTCTGACTCGTCCGCACTTAACCAACAACCCAGTATACGTACTCGGTTGGCCTTGTTTCTCTATTCGTTACCTTTATCGATTCTAATTGTTGATTATCTTACGGAGCCTGGAGGGGGCGATATACCCATCGACGCACTACGACTTGGACCTGGATGGTCATCGAAGCATACGGATATATTGGAACACTTAGGGTAAGTGTTCAGTCTCGAAATACAACTAACTAGAACCCTAGGTACGATACGAGAGGAGCCAGGTTGTGACAGAAGGGAATCCTGCGTTTATTCGTGAGATGGAGAAGCATGAGCATGTTGTATGGCGCCGGAAGTTGGACTTGCAGAGTCAGCGTGATATTAGAAGCTATTTTTCATGTCAGTAGGCAATTTATGATATATATATTTCCATAGACTAATTTTTCTGCTGAAATTCACAAATCCTCGCTATAACGAGATCCCCGCTATAACGAGATAAGTGGGCCTCCTCCTTTATCTCGTTATAACGAGGTTTTACAGTATTCAACTGATCTGCAACACTTATGATTGAAGAATAAAAATAAATAACGAAAAAGAAATTTTGAGACAGAACTTTTGATGTGTGTGTATGGTATTTAAAAGTGGTCGCAGGTCAGCTGGGGTCGATGATTTAGTGGCGGTGGTAAAAATAGCTTATATAAGTCGCGTAGTAATCACGTGACCCACAATGGGTGGCATGAAGTTTTTCAACTTGCATGACCTTTTCAAAACAAATACCATCATCGCCCCATGGCTTCGTTGGCCAACAATGTGAGTTTTGTTGATACTGAATGAGTAAAGTACTTAGAAACAGATATCTAACTGATTAATGCAGAAATGGTATAAGCGGTACCTGGAGGAGGTTGCAAGCGGCCAGCTCGAACTCCCCGCATACGAACGGGTAAGTCAACTGTCACAACCTGGCTTCTCTCGTATCGTACCTAGGGTTCTAGTTAGTTGTATTTCGAGACTGGACACTTACCCTAAGTGTCTCTCAAGTAATCGTATGCTCAATGCCCCTCCGGGTCCGGTTCGGTATGTCGTATGCGTTGATGGGTATGTCGCCCCCTCCAGGCTCCGTAAGATATTCAACAAGTAGAAACAGTAAAGGTAACGAATAGAGAAACAAGGCCAACCGAGTATATATACTGGGTTGTTGGTTAAGTGCGGACGAGTCAGAAACTAGAAGGTAACCAATGCTGTAAGACTTGAATTGATCGCGAAGAACTAAGCTAAGTACATGAATGAGCGTCCTTATATATCTTTCCCGGTATACTCCTGCGTCTACTCCTCCAGGAGTATATTTTGGGTCGATCCAATCATGCCGTGTCTTGATATATACTCTTTCGGCTACTCCCTTGGGGGTATATCTGGAGTAGATGATCACGTGACATGTCCATCGGATATCAGCTTGATCCCTGCTTTTCCTGCATTTCTTTCTTCCTTTCTTGTCCAATGATTCTGCCTTGTCTCCCCGCATTCTCACGTGAGATTGATGTGTTGGTGTCTGTAACATTACCTCCCCCTCTTTCAGGCTTTCGTCCTCGAAAGTTATAAAGCTGCGGTATCTTTCAGGTAAGCGCTGGAATGTCGTCGATTTCTTTTCCTAATGTTGTGACTCATCATGCCAGTGTCGAATGAAATTCGTAAACGGAACAGGCTCCTCCAGTATCGTTCTATCCTTGATAACGGTTTAATCGTCGATAACCCTTGTGAGCATTGCTTTCAAACCGGCAGATCCTGCGTCATGGATTCAAAGAACAAGAATTGTGCTGAATGTACCCGTCGTGGTCGCAAATGTCAAAAACAATTTCATAGTGAACGTGAGTGGGATTCTCTTCATCGAGACCAGGAGAAGCTGGCTTTTGATCTTGAAGAAGCCCAGCGTCTCTGGTTGGAGCATTCCCAAAAGATGCAAGAGGCGATGTCAAAAATTATTCGCCTTCAAAAACAACAGAGGTTTCTTAAGGAACGTGGTGGTCGCATGTTGGAACATGATTCCAAGCTTATGGAGCAGTTGGATGAGGAGGATCCTCCAAGTGCTGAGGATCTCCAAGAGCTTGAGCGTCTTGCTGATGAAGAAGAGGCTGCTCGTCTTGCTGCAGTGTCAAACAATCCTAGTTTGACTCAGATGATGAATTCCCCTTCCTTCTGGGAGAACTTTGATTCTGCTGTTGCTGGTGGTATTCCTTCACCAACTGGTGACAACCCGTCAAGTTCGCGATAGGTTCCCATGTGTTTTCTGAGGTATCATATCCTTCCCATTTAACCAGATAAAATGGTCGTCCGTTAACTTGCTTGTAATCCAGAATTCGTTCAACTTCATATTCATCATCATCGCTTTCGATTTCAATGTTTTCAGCGATTGTGGCGTTCTTTGGTGCTGGTTCCAATAGCGAGATGTGAAATACTGGATGTATGCGCTTCATTGATTTCGGTAGCTTCAAGCGATAATTCACTGGTCCTGTTTTTTCTTCAATGGTGAAAGGTCCAATTTTCTGGTGATCGAGCTTTTGACTTGGTCGTTTTGTTTTGATATTTCTGCGGAGCAGGAATACTTTCTCCCCCCTCTTCAAGGTAGGTCCCTCTCCGTGGTGCTTGTCGTAATATATAGCCGCTCGTAGGTTCATGAAATCGATGTCTCTTGACAGTTGGTGGTGTAAGTTCTTCAGCTTTTGGACCGTCTCATTTGCCGCTTCTGATGTGGACTCTTGTGGTCGTGGCTTTTCATATAGCACTGGGTGGTATCCATAATTGGCGTAAAATGGCGTTACTTTGAGTGTTGAGTGCTCTGCATTGTTGTATGCAAACTGTGCCATGGGTAGGAATTTAACCCAATCATCTTGTTCATAGTTGATGTAGTGCCGTAGGTATTGCTCAATCGTTTGGTTGGTTCGTTCAGTTTGACCATTTGCTTGTGGGTGGTAGGCTGTGGTGAGTCGGTGTTCTATACCTATCAAGTTCGTGAGTGTCGTCCAGAATTTTGAAGTGAACAGTTTGTCTCTGTCTGAGGTGATCTTCTGAGGCATTCCGTGGTTGGTGATGACATGCTTCAGGAATATCTGTGCCATATCTGCTGCGGTCATGGTTCCTTTGGCTGGCACCAAATGAATATATTTGGTCATTCGATCTGTGATGACTGTGATCGAGTCATATCCTTGTGATGTCGGTAACTGTGTGATGAAGTCGATGGTAACCCATTCCCATGGATGTGTTGGAGCATCCGGGGATTGCATTTTTCCGTAGGGTTGATGTCTTGCTGCCTTATCTCGAATGCAAGTTTCACAGTTCTTCACATATTCTTGAACAACTTTTCGCGTGTTTGGGAAGTAGTAGTTTCTCATGATTTGTTCAGCTGTTTTCTCTGTTCCCAAATGTCCGTGGAGTGGAGTGTCATGGTGCATGCTGATGATCTCATTTCTCATGCTTTTTGGCACATAGATGAGATTGTGCAAGTACACTAATCCATTGTTATCTGTGGTCAATTTGTCGTTTTCTGCTGAGTTTTCAATCATATCCTGGATCATTTTATCTTTTTGTGTTTCTTCGACAATTTTCTTTTCCAAAGGTTTGTTCGAGGTATGCATGGTTGCTGCTAACACCTGGTGGTTATAGCTGATGGTTCCGTCTTCGTTCGTTTTCAATATTGCTGGGTTGATCGTTCGGTCTTTGATCTCATAGTCCGGTCGTCGACTGAGTGCGTCTGCTTGTCCATTGTCATTTCCTTTGCAGTGGATGATCTTGAAGTCGTATTGCGATAGTACTTCAGCCCATCTGGCCTGTCTTCGGGTCAACTCTTTAGTTGTTGTGAAGAAGGTCAGGTTCTTGTGATCTGTTTTCACAAGTACAGTGTGTTGTGCTCCTTCCAAATAAACTCTCCAAGTCTTGAATGCTACCACTATGGCTAGCAGTTCCTTGTCATGGATGTCATAGTTCAATTCCGCTTGAACTAGTTTTCGTGAGTGGAATGCAACGGCTCGTGGTTTTCCATCTGGTCCTGGTTGAGTCATCCTCATACCAATGGCGTAATCTGATGCGTCGGTTTCAATTGTGGTTTCCTTTTCTGGGTCGAACTGCACAAGTGCTGGTGCAGATACAATTTTTTCTTTGGCTTGTTGAAACGCTTGTCGTTGTTCTGGTCCCCATTGAAACTCTTGTCCCTTTTTCAACAATTTGAACAGTGGTGTCATGAATTGTGAGTAGTCCTTCAAGAATCGTCGGTAGTAGTTCACAAGTCCTGTAAACTGTTGAACTTCCTTGGTGTTCTTCAGCTCTGGCCAATCCAAGATTGCTTGAACCTTGTTCTTATCCATCTGGATTCCCTCTGTAGTAATCCAGTGTCCTAAGAACTCGGTTTCCTGAACATGGAATTCGCACTTTTTCAACTTCAATCGTAGCTTTGCTTCCTCAAGTTTTTGCAGTACTTTCTTGACATGCTGCACATGTTCTTCGAAGGTGCTGGAGAAGACCAAGATGTCATCAAGGTAGACTATCACAAAGATGTCAAGATATACTCCAAGTACATCATAGATGAATCGTTGGAATGATGCTGGTGCGTTGGTAAGCCCAAATGGCATGACCAAATATTCATAATGTCCATATTTCGTTCTGATGGTCGTTTTCCATTCTTCTCCTCTGGCAATTCGTAGTCGATTGTAGGCGTCCACAAGGTCAAATTTTGTGAACCATTTTGCTCCTCTGATTCGGTCTTGCATTTCATCAACTCTTGGTAATGGATGTCGATCCTTGATGGTGATGGCGTTGAGTGGTCGATAATCTGCACATAGTCGTAGGCTTCCATCCTTTTTCGGTACAAATAGGACTCCGTGCCCTGCTGGTGATGTCGATGGTCTGATGAATCCTTTCGCCAATTGTTCTTCGATATATTCCCGTAGTATTTTCGATTCTCGTTCTGACATCGGGTAAATTTTCTTGCATGTCGGTGTCTTCCCTTCCATAAGGGGTATGCGATGATCGTGTGGTCCATGGTCTGGTAGTTCAGGTCGTTCAGGCTGCTTGAACAAGTGCTGAAACTCAATATACTCCTGTGGAATCTGTGGTTCCTGAGTCGTTGCTGCTAGCTCCTTATGGTCAATCCATTCCCATGAGCCTAGCTCTGAGTCTGATGGTACGTCATCAACTCTTTCTGAGCGATATTCCTCAATCGGCGCTGATCTCTTGGATATATCCTCGTCCATCAAGTATTCGCAATACTTCTGGGTCGTGTCCGGTGCCCATCCGGGTAAATTCATCAGCCAATGTCGTTCTGAGGCCCTGGTGGCTGCTAAAACAATATTCGTCGCTGTGTCATTCGTTTCTCTGTTATTCATTCTCAACCCACCTCTCGGTTGCTTCACGTATCTACCAGGTCTCCTGCCTGTAGATCGTGGTGAGGTCCCGGCCTCCCGTTGACTCGGTCCTTTCATTGTTCTTGGGCAATCGCAATTTGCAAAGTTCATTTGTCCAGTTTTCCAGTTGATTTCCGGGTTGTGATTCCTGAGCCATGGAATCCCCAACACTATATCGTATTGTCCCAGCGGTGTCACGTCGAAATTGATCCTTTCTTCATGTTCCGCTACAGCCATAGGGACAAATCCCGATTCGACTGTCAGGTGGCTTCCCAAATTCTCACCATTCAGTCCTGAGATAGGCTCTGGCTGCGCCTTCTCAATTCCTAAGATCCCCAATTGTCGCTGGAATCTAGGATCCATGTAATTTCCAGTAGCTCCTGAGTCAACCATCACTCTGGCTAGTTGATTGAGAACTGGTGTCATAAACTTCAAGTGGTATCCTCGCTGTGTCGCTGATAGGCTTGCTTGCCATCTTGGTTGCCGTAGACGTCGTGGACTTGGGTAGTAATCTTTGGGTTCGAAGTGAACTATGCAGTCATCTTCATAACATGCAGTCCAGTGCATACTTGAATGCTCTGGGTGCAATAGATATCCCCTGCATGCACAGTTCCAATCCCAACAAGGACAACTGTCATTGTATTTCCTAGGTCGTTCTGGGAAATAATGCGCCATTTTCTTTCGATCGTAATGTTCTCCACAGGCGTGACTATAACACACAATCCAAGGTAATTGGTTATGCTTTGGGTGCTCTCGATAGTGCACACAATCACACCAATCATACTTGCATGAGCTGTGGATGGGGCCTCGTAGTCGTTTGGTCGTGATATCCCGTAGGTATCCCCATAGTTCTCCGTTGTTCTGTCCACAGTAGGGGCACGTGTATGGATGTTGGTCGCATTTCCGTAGGTGTTCATCCCAAGTTTCGTTCGTTCGTTCCCAACATTTCAAGTTCTGATGTGGGCAGTAGGTGTTCAATTCATTGAATAGTTCCTTCAATCCCTTAGAGAGCCTCTTGGGGTTCTCCTGGAGTGAGATAACAACATCGTCAATGAAGTACGCGGCGACGTCGGTATTCGTTTCTTCGTCGGCTTTTCGTTGTTCCGTATATCGCTTGGACCATAGCTGTTGCTTCGAGATAGGGCTATACACACTGGACTTCGTGTATCCCTCATTATCTTCTGCCAGAATCTGTTCTTCATGTTCTTCATTTTCGGGAGTTGCGTTCTGAGGTGTCTCCGGTATCTCATGGAGTTCCTCCACGTTGGGATCGTGGCCATTCCACTGAGCACCGTACTCTTCGTCAAGGAAATCATTAACTGGCCAATCTTGGTTGGGCAGTTCGCCGAGTGATTTCTCCTGAACTGGCTCGTTGATGGCTTTTTCGGACCCATCCGTCCTTATATGGGCTTTGTCGCTGTCGCTGTCGGATCCCACCGTCCGTTCATTGGGCCAATATTCTTTTTCACTTGAACTCATGATCTCGTCGATTTCCTCTGTCGTGAGGGTCGTCTGTTCTTCCATCAACCTCCTCAATGGGCTCAGGTTGGGTACTACCATAGTTCTGGGTCTCCATGGTCCTCCATGCTCATCCGAAGCCTCTTGCATGTGCCATCCAGAATCATTCGTTGCTCTGAGTTCAGGGTTCACAATTCCTGTGGTGTCATACGCTCCTCTCTCCTGGGTAGCGTGCAGTTGCTTGTTATCATTTCGTTGTTGCTGAGGCCTAACGTTCTGTCGTTGCTTGCATGCCTTCGTCATGTGGCCCGGCTTTCCACATGTGAAGCAAAGTTTCTCTTTCCTTCTTCGTTCTCTTTCCTTGTCGGACACGAAGGGCCTATGCTGTGTGGCATCCAGCTCCATCGGTCGTGGTCCATAGGGATCTTCATACCCTTGGCTTCGTGGTTGAGCTGGTCGTTTATCGTTCGATCGATAGTGGCTCGTTCGTGGGTTTCCTCTAAAGGTGTTCCCATATCGTGACTCCTTCTGTCTGACTCTAAGGTCATACAGGGTGTTGTCAATCTTGACGGCTCGTTCAAAGAGTTCGTTCAATGAAGTCGGTCGTTCCATCCAAACCAGTTTCTCCTGAATCTCTGGTTTCAACATTTCCTCGAATTTCGCAATGTACATCGTCTCGTCCCAATTCAGATGGGTGATGATCTGCTGGAAATCAGATACCAACTTGGCTACTGATCCTGTCTGTTTGAGTCGCCATAGCTTTCGTTCAGCGTTCCGTGTGGCGTCAATATCTCCGAATGTTCCCTGGAGTCGTTTCTTGAATTCAGTGAAGCTGCTGAAAACCTCGGTGGTATTGTCGTTATGGTACTGTTCATCTTTCTCCTGGAAGTCACGCAAGGTAGGTTCAAACCAATCAAATGCTGGTCCAGTCAAGTAAGTTGCTGCAAGTAGGACTTTGTCGGATTCAAATATGAGCTTGCTCCGGTTCATGCGGACATACAAGTCCAATTGAGTGATGAAGGGTCGCAACTTGTATCGAGTACCATCAAAGGGTTCCGGTGGTCGAACTTTGATAGCTTTGGCTGACTGTCGTTCTTCCAAAGTAGTGATGCTTTCCTGCAGCTGGCTAACCATTCCAAAGAGTTCTTCATAAGTCGGAGTTCGTCCCTCAGATCCACGAGAGGATCTAGGAGTAGTGTTGCTGTTACTGTTGTTAGACATGGTTGCAGTTCGTGTTTTAAGTCAATATAGTCTCGAAACCTGACTCGTACTGACTGGCGATCAATGTGTCACAACCTGGCTTCTCTCGTATCGTACCTAGGGTTCTAGTTAGTTGTATTTCGAGACTGGACACTTACCCTAAGTGTCTCTCAAGTAATCGTATGCTCAATGCCCCTCCGGGTCCGGTTCGGTATGTCGTATGCGTTGATGGGTATGTCGCCCCCTCCAGGCTCCGTAAGATATTCAACAAGTAGAAACAGTAAAGGTAACGAATAGAGAAACAAGGCCAACCGAGTATATATACTGGGTTGTTGGTTAAGTGCGGACGAGTCAGAAACTAGAAGGTAACCAATGCTGTAAGACTTGAATTGATCGCGAAGAACTAAGCTAAGTACATGAATGAGCGTCCTTATATATCTTTCCCGGTATACTCCTGCGTCTACTCCTCCAGGAGTATATTTTGGGTCGATCCAATCATGCCGTGTCTTGATATATACTCTTTCGGCTACTCCCTTGGGGGTATATCTGGAGTAGATGATCACGTGACATGTCCATCGGATATCAGCTTGATCCCTGCTTTTCCTGCATTTCTTTCTTCCTTTCTTGTCCAATGATTCTGCCTTGTCTCCCCGCATTCTCACGTGAGATTGATGTGTTGGTGTCTGTAACACAGCCGCACAGAGTGGTACAAGCAGCTCTTTTCAGCACCTGCCTCTGCCTCCTCGCCTGTGGTTGTTGAAGATGGATCGGATGAAGCGACTGAAGATCTGCCAGACCCTCCTGAAGATGATGAGGATAATGATGATGATGCCTCTGATGAGCCAAGCTCTGATGAAGCGCTCCCTCCCCTGCCAATGAAGAAGGATGGAACTGTGAGTACTATGTGGCCGCTTGTTAGCCGCTTCTCAACTGCTTACGGGGTACCTAGGTTCACATCACAAACATGCGCAAGAAGGTAGTGGAAATGGGAGTGCACATCCCATGCAATCAGTGTGCAAGCTGGAATGCATGCTGTAAGGATGCCTCTCAATGTCACCATTTCCATCTCTTTGACTGCAGCAAGGTGTAACCCCAGTCCTCTGAGGCTCAGAGCTGAGCAGGTGGACAAGCAATTGCTAAGCAGTTGCAAACTGGTCATCTAGCATTTTCACTTCTCTAGTTAGCATGCAACGAAGCAATGATATGAATCACGTTCATAAATATATATATTGTAGAACATATTTATCATATGATTAGGTCAAGTACTTTCTATGAAGCAGTCAACTTACCATTCAGAGAAATAGTTCATGATGTTGAATAAGTATATATATTTATGAACAGACTGTATTAGATGTTGTCGTCTATTAATTGCTTCTCAGCTGATATCTAACTGGTTTGCAAGCGCCTAGCAGTTCTCTTGCTGATGTTCCTGGATTCGCATCCGCCGCTCCATAAGGTCCAGCTCTATTCTCTCATTCTCCAGTCGCTTTAAATGAATTTCCTCCTTTTGCTTTTCAATATCTGCTTCTTTCTGTCTGATATCTGCTTCGAGCTGTCGAAGCTCAAGTTCCTGCCTTCTGTGTTCAAGGCTTGAGGCATTTGCTGATGCAATACGCCGCAGATGGTCTGACTTGATTGACCTGACTGGTTGTCAACCACCTGCCAAGCAGCTATCAAGGGCTTAAAGACTTACTCATTATCACCAGTGTATGTTGATGGAGAGCGTGATTTTGAAGCCTGTTGTGTTGATTGTTGCTGCTGTGAACCAGATGAACTGTCAGAAACATTGTTAGAGGAAGACCGTCTGCGTTTGCGGTTACCTGTAAGTCAAGCAGTTAGCAAGCAGTTACCATTTTAACCACCTCTTCAGTTGTCCAGGGAACATGCTTTCACGACTCATATGACAAAGATAATTCGCCTCCATATTTGATGTTCGATATGAATGATGAATGTTAAAGTTCTTGAAGTTATCATACTGAAGAATGTCTTCCTTGTCCAATTTTGCAGAACTGGAATTAAATCAGTAAGATGGTCTATCCATTTGCAAACTGCTTCCAAACTGCTTAGTACTCACTTCTTGACTGCTTCCACCAGTGTTAAATATTTCCCAGAAGCATATGACTTTTGATGTGACTGTTCCACTGCATTTGTATGATTCCGCAACTCATCAAAGAAGTGTGATTGAATGTGAGAACATGCTTTATTCAATCCTGCCTTGATGACTGCACCTTTCTTGTGTATTGCCCAGCTGCGAACATTGGCATCTTCATATTCTGCTAGCCAGTTAGTAACCCCTGACAAAGCAGTTGATAACCAGTAAATGTACTTATGAATAGATCAAGCAAGGTATCATAATCATCCTCTGATTTGCAGTCTAGCAAACTCATCATACGGCTCCAAAGGGGTGAACCTTGACTTCTGGTTCCAATGGCATTTAGGATTGACCGTTGATAATGTACACGGCAGAATACAACCATATGTTGTAAGTGCCATATTATATCACGATGTTTAGGATCAATTTCAGATAGATACTGACCAAGGCCTAACCACTTAGCAACTGGCTACTGAGTGGCTAATAGGTACTCACCAGTATATTGTTTTGTATCCATGTCAAGGATGATACCATGGATCCCACAGCCATGAATTGGATCAAACTTAACATCTTTTCCAGTTACCTTCTTAACAAGGCTGAAGGCTCGCTTGAAAAGTCGATAATAACCAGCAGTGGAATCTTCATTGGTAAAAACTCGGAGTAAGGTAATGACTATTTATAAACTGGTCAGTAACTGCACACCAAGCAGTTGTAGAGTACTTGCCCTTGCACTGATCTGGTAGAAATGTTGCAAAAAGCACTTCATTCATAGTCTTTGCCCGGATATGCTTGAATGACATGTCAACCTCAAGGGAGAGAAGACGTGAAAGAAGCTCAATTTGTTGCTTAAAGCCGCATAGAACCATGGTACCCTGTGAGTCATGATATTTCTCTTGGATGTAGTCCTAAGCACTTGGTAAGCACCCAGGTTCCACTAAAAAAGCAGCTGGCAGCCACTTACACTCATATATTCATTTGTCTTTTCAAGAAAAATTAGACCATTGATGTCCTGCCCACCTGGATATGAAAGTAGACGCTGTTTTTGAATAATGGCTGAAACTCGGTCCTTATTACAGAAGCTAGAGTGGATTTCTGCTAATGTTGATGCATCATACTGTCGGCAAAAAGCTTCTAACTGGGGATTGCGAAGGAATTGTGCTATGCAAGTGGTTAGCAAGCAGTTTATTACCGCTTTTTAGGTGCTCACCTGTGGTTAAACTTGGATCATGCAATTGCTCAACAATCCTTTTAACCCCTTGTAAAATCCGTTCTGGTGCTTTGCTTGGTGGTGGGGGTGGGTGTTTATGCACACCATGAGATGTAAACAATATATATGGACATTGTTCAATATCCACTGGGATCAAGGCATTGAATGTAACATCACAAGTTGAATGTATTAGACGGCCTGATCCTTGAGGATGATCTCGACCTGACAGGCAGTTAGCAACCAGCTAACAGCCACCTCACAAGCACCTACCACAGTATTTCCGTCGTGATGTCAATGATTCAAAAACACCACATTCCTCTGTTGCTGGCATGATCTCCTTATTAAACAGATCCTCAAGAAATTCCAAGTTAATCACTGTATGGCCTTGAATTGCTCCCCTATGATGCTTCGTCAAAATATCATAGGTTTCATTGGTACATCCAATATAAGGGGCATGATCACCATGAATGTTCTTAAGCAGTTAGCAGCCAGCTACCAATGGCTTGAAAGGTGACGGTGACTAAAACAAACCATTTGGGTGTGTCGTTTAAAGACTGGTTTACATGTGGGAAGCTGATCAATGCAGGCAAGGCCCTTCTTGAAGAAGGCCATCTTGGAGCGATAATAACTTTAAGCAGTTAGCAACCGGTTAGTAGACACCTGCCAAGCAGTTAGCATACCTATATGCATTCCGTTTGCTGACATCAGACTCTAAGAGCTGGATCTCCCTCTGAGATTTCTGGATCTCTTGCCAAACATGTTCATCAACAGATGTATGATGATATGATTGAAGAAATGGATTCAGGAATTCACATGCATAGATTCCAGAGCATTGCCAGGTCCATTTTTTAACAGAACAGTCAAAAAATGGACAGTAGATTGGTCGCTTCTGTTTATAAAGCTGTCGCTTTGCATATTGAATCTGGAAGTACTTAGCAACCAGTAGTAAAGCACCAACAGAGTACTTACGTCATGGACCAGCTGTTCCATTTCAACTTGTGATCGTCCTCTTGAAGCAACAACATATGTATAACCATTCAGATCACTCATTGGATACTCTGGTAGGTCATCAATATATTCAATCTTAATTGTCTCAAGGGAGCGGCCTTTGGCATTGGTAAGTGGGATGGGAATAGCTGGTTCCTATGCCAAGTAGTTAGTAACCACTCAGAAACCACTTATAAAGGGGCCGTGTGTGTATCGATGTCAACATTTGATCTAGCAAACTCATCTACATCAATTATGCCACAATCAAGGTCCATTTCGATAAGAAATGAATATTCAACTGATCTGCAACACTTATGATTGAAGAATAAAAATAAATAACGAAAAAGAAATTTTGAGACAGAATTTTTGATGTGTGTGTATGGTATTTAAAAAGGCCGTGTGAGTTGTTATCGCTTAATAATGGTCTTGGCGGTCACGTGTCGATGGTATAGCTCACGGCAGCTCTCTGAAAGGGTCGCATGAACTGTGTACTCATCGCACTGTACCGGTGGTCGGAGCCACTGGTTCCAATTCCCTCAGTCGCCTCTCCCCGATTCCCTCTGCCAATGGCCGTCGCTAGAGGCAGGAACGCCGTCCGTGGCAACAAGCTCAAATTCGGGAAGAAAAAAAAAGTACCGGCGAACTGATACATTGGCGGATTGCACCGCGTGGACGCTATTGACGGTGCACGGATAGTTGCTCTTAGCACTGCTTAGCACGGAGGAGACTCACGGCGTTTGATCCACAGTCTATTTGTTCTGGGTTTGCCTTCAATTGCATTACTGTTGCTGCGTTTAATCAGACATGCAGGCCGGCGACGTTTACCCCTGCAAGTCCCAATTCTGAAGAATTAACTTCGGCCACAATTATTATTGGCAATCTCGGTCAGAACTTTATGTTTTGAACTTAAGCCCGTCCTCGACACCTGACAGGTTTCTCGTTTCTTTTTTTTCCCCGTCGACATCTTCTCTTGCCCGACTGTTCACCACCTACGATTCGGCGCACGTCGGGCCTGGAGAAAAAAAGAAAAAAAAGCGATTGATATCTCGTGTCATGGAGTCGAAAATGCCCACAGTTACCGACACGCAAGCGGCGGTCGCCGCCAATACGGTCGCTGACGATGCTAGCCTCGCTAGTTCTGGGGATATGGAGCTCCTGGGTATGTAGATGCGATAGCAAAGTGAGGGAAGGGCATCGCTAATGTGGTTGATAGCGAAAATGGGCTACAAGCAGGAGTTGAAGCGACAATACTCCACGGTGCAGATTTTCGCGGTCGCATTTAGTATTATGAGTTTGGTTCCTTCCATCGCATCGACTATTTCGTTTTCGCTGCCGGCTGGACCGGCAGGCATGGTTTGGGTATGCTTAAATTGACGTCGCATGTTGGATCACCGCTGACTGGGAAATTATAGGGCTGGTTGACTGCGAGTATCTTTATTTTATGCGTTGGTTTGGCATTGGTATTTCCCCCTCCGTCGCATTCGATCGCATCGATAATAACGTTTACCCCTTCTAGTCGGACCTGGCATCTGCGATGCCAACAGCCGGTGGTCTTTACTGGTGGACACACTACTTTGCGGGCAACAAGTGGAAGCATCCGTTGAGTTTCATGGTCGGATACAGTAACACACTGGGTTTGATTGGAGGCATTTGCTCTGTCGACTGTAAGTGATTGTCGCAAAGCTCAGATGGAACAGTCGGCTAACAGGATATTGATGACTGCAGATACCCTCTCCACGATGATCCTCGCATGCGTTTCGATTGCTCGCGATGGAAACTGGTCTGCATCCAACGGCGTTATCTACGGAGCCTACGTCGGATTGATCGTTGTCCACGGAATCTGCACCGTCTACTTCGGCCGTATCATGCCCAAGATCCAAAACTTCTGTATCTTCATGAATGTCGCTCTCATCGTCGCTACGGTCATCGCCCTGCCCGTTGGAAAGGTTACAGGCGGGGAATCGTTGAACGAGGGAAGCTGGGTGTTTGGTCATGTGGAAAACCAGACGACCTGGCCCACCGGATGGTGTTTCATTCTGGCCTTCCTGGCTCCGATTTGGTCCATTGGATTCTTCGACTCGTGTATCCACATGAGTGAGGAGGCGTTGCACGCAGCGAAGGCGGTTCCTATTGGTATCATGCTGTCGTCCGGCTCTGCTTGTGTTCTGGGTTTTTTGATTTTGGCTGTTATCGCTGCTTGCATGAACCCGGATGTCAGTGCTACGATCAACAGTGTGTATGGACAGCCGATGGCGCAGATTTACTACGACGCACTTGGGAAGAAGGGTGCTCTCGGATTCATGAGTGTTTTGATTGTTGCTCAGTTCCTCATCGGTCTCAGTTTGGTATGTTCTGGCTCTTCTTCGCCTCCATGTTTTCCGTACTAACAGGTCAGATTACCGCTGCCTCCCGTCAAGTCTGGGCCTTCTCCCGTGACGGCGCCCTGCCCTTCTCCAATGTCTGGCGCCACGTGAGCCGTCGCATCCGCTACCAACCAGTGAACGCCATCATCGGATTGATCGTCGTTTCCATCATCTTCGGTCTGCTGTGCCTGATCAACTCTGTCGCCGCCAACGCCCTGTTCTCGCTCTTCGTCGCCAGTAACTACGTCGCATGGGGAGTTCCCATCATGTGCCGTCTTGTCTGGGGCAAGGGCCGATTCCAGCCTGGCGAATTCTACATGGGATTCTTGAGTAAGCCGATTGCCATTGTGGCCGTTGTGTGGTTATTGTTCGGTTTGGTGTTGTCCATGTTCCCAAGCGATGGACCGAACCCGTCGCGTAAGTTTACCTCTTTACTTTTGCATGATGGATAGTATGCTGACGATAACAGCGGACTCGATGAACTATACGATCGTTCTCAACGGTTTCGTGTGGCTTGCGAGTGCGACGTACTACATTCTTTTCGCGCGCAAGTGGTACACCGGCCCGAAAATGACGGTCGAAGCGCATGGTGGTTCACCTGGAAGTGCATCGGGGGAGGACAATGATACCAAGGCTTAAGTTTTATAATTCTTTTACTTAGTTATATTCTTCTTACACTCGTTTCATTATCTTTTGAACAAAGACATTTTACTTTGATGTGGATAATTTCAAATGATTGCAGCGCATTGCACATAGACAGAAACAAATGGACGAGGTCAGATTTCAGATTTCCTGCTGGTATAATATGGACAATCCAGGAAATAATTATACAACGCCCCAATTCAAATCCAAAATAACCATGGTATCATCAAATAACAAAGGAAAATGTCACAATCCCGGCGCCAACTAGCTCACCCTTACAGAGCAGCCATAACACCCAAAACACCCGCAACACCAGCAACACCCATAAACCCAGTCATCTGGGGCGCCGCACCCTCAGAAGAAGAGGTAGTCTGATCCGCCGCAGACGCCGAAGTACTCGTCGCAGTAGCCTCACCCTGCGAGTTGGTCAAGGTAGTCGTGATGAACGACGAGGACGCACTGGCACTACCCGAGCTCGATCCCGTTTCACTAGCAGACGCTGATCCTGAAGTCGAAGTGGCAGTCGCCGTCGCGCTCGAAGCCTCCGATCCCAACGAGCTGGTCACAGACGCAGCGGCATCGCTGGCGCTGTTGAGATAGCTGCCTGCGGCGCCGGTGACCTGCGAGGCAATGTTTCCTCCTTCAGAGGTGACGTCGGCGGCAGCGCCCTCGGCGCCGGTTACGGCTGCGGAGGCAATGTTGCGGCCGCCGTCAACGGCTGTGGAAGCGGCGCCTTTGGCACCGTCGACGATGTTGTTGATAGAGTCGCCGATGGAGTCTGCGAGGACGGAGGTGGAGGAGAGGAGAAGGAGGGCGGTCAGGGTGTTGAGTTGCATGGTTGTGGTTGGTTGTTGTTTGTGTTATAGATTAAGTTGTTTGTTTGTATGTGGTGGGAGGAGTATGCAATTGTTTGTAGTAAATGTATCTCGTGAGACGCTTGGGTTGATTGATGAGTGAGTTAGATGAACAGGGACATACCCCCTTATATATCGGATCCCCGGCAAGTAATTACAATAGCGGGAGACCAGTCCGATGGGATCGGCATATAGCCCGGAAACCCGCTGACAGGGCGCAGCAGCAACAGTGGCGTGGCGTCGCAGGCCCTTTTTTTCAGGTGATCGCCACAGTATCGACCAACCAGACTCGATACTTGAACCCTCTCGGAGCCTTGTACCAGTCATATTGCCCTGTATACCACGCATGACTAAGCATTGCAGGAATCCAGCAGCCTAACAAGCTATTCTTAGTTAACTCTCCGGCATACGAAATGAGATCCATCGATCGGCAAAACTGGCGGTATCTCATTGGATCGGTGCAGCGAGTGTGGAGAAAGCCCCTTACCAACTGCTCTTTGATTGGATGGAGCCTGAGACTCCAGAAGGATCCCGAAGGGGCTAAATTCGAGGCTTTTTCCTGAATTGGGAATAGGCCAAGTAGTCACGGGAAATGGATGACGTGGGCGTTTGCTATGTCAATGAGCTGTCTACTGGTATTATGGGGTATTGATGCATTTTTTTTTGCTTGTTCACTGAGCATAGTGCTTACTGTGCATATGGCAGCGTGCATGGATACGAGCTTGAGTACGCAAGCTTCTTTTCGGTTACGCCGTGAAGGGTCTCGTGTCTTGTCTTGGGCTGGCACATGAATCTGGATGGAGGAAGTTTTCCGAAGCCTCCGAATCAAGGACGGCAGGGCAAAATTCTCGGTGGGATTGGGACAATAAGGCTGTGTATTCCGTTCTCTGGGCATTGCCACTTGTATCCGTGGGTTCCGTGGGGAATGTATCAGAGTAAGGGTCTGGTCCCTGACTCGATGTTCTACGGCATACGGACGGAGTATTTCGTGGACATCCCGTGTACTGTATGCGGGCGGGAAATGTTTGCTATTTTGAACTCGTGTGCTAGACGAGTTTGCATGGCAAGCTGTGCAGAGTACGTGGACTGCATCGAACCAATCATATTCCAAATTCACATGTTCCTGTCAGAGAGCCGTGTCTACCACATCCGATAAACCAACCCCTCATCAGCAGCAGCATCTCCATCAACCTGTCGATTCCAGCCTGTCTCGATACTGTGCTCTCCAGAGACGCTCCGCTCCCAGACAAGCTTCAAATCTGCGATGTTAGTTCCCTGTCACTGATCCATTCCCCCCAGTTCGCTTGCAAATCGTCGTAGTATGCTTGTCTTCCTATTTTCGCGATGACCGCGTCTCGAATGTCTGCGATGTTGCTGACAATTGGGAAGGCTTTTTGCAGGTCTTCGGACGGGGGCTTCCGTTCATTGGACGTGACCTAGTAGTGTCAGTTATCCGCTTGATTGATCAGATGAACGAGGGGTACCTTCTCTTCTTGTCCAACGTAGATAACCACAGAGCCAGCGCCTTGCAGCTTTTCTTTCTTTTGTATCAAATCTACAAACTTACCCAAAGCAGCGTTACTTCCACCAAAATCGACAATCACGACTCCGAAAATTAAAGCCTGACATTAACTCCACTGCGCTGTCCATTTGCGAGTTATCAAATACCTCAGATAATATGTGCGCATGTGGAGACGCAATGTCCTGGATAACATCCCGGACCTGCGTAACCTGTAAAAACGCCAATGGACCGGTGTTGGAGCTCATTTGTTGAGAATCTACCAGACGAATCCCCGTGCTGTCTTGCTAGACGTAGGCAAACCCACCAGCACAGCTTGCGACAGATCCGTGTGGAAACCGTTCCAATGAGATGTCTTTTATCCCATGGGACCGATAGGCAGATGGATCTCTGGACTAGACGTAAATGTATACCGATTAAGCAGGTATCCAGTCTGCCAGATCGCGCCAAACAGAGAAAACCAAGCCATTTGACCTAGTTGCTCCTCCGTAAACCGCACCGCAGCATCATCGTCTGGGAGCTCATAGTGTCCTTTTACCTGGTAATCGCTATGCGCAGACATGATTTTCTCCCGATGCTCCGATGTCTCAGCCCGATGGCCATCCAGCCCAGTACCTGCCAACTTCAAATCCACAGGCGCGGACGCCGTGGGCCAGTATCCGAAGAGCAATGTCCCGGAACATAGTGATGGGATCCTCGAGTCGATTATAATACCGCATCCCCAGGCCGGGACCATTCCCCATCGTGTATTGACGTTGTATGGTTCTGGAGCGGATGAGGGAACTGAGTATGCGTCCCATCTATAGATATACAGCTTAGCGACCGGATTGATACCTCTGCCTGGTATGCATAAGCATACCAGTTTAGAAAGTATCAAAGGCGAGCACAGCTGAGATTATTGGACGCTAGACTGAGCACGACTGCTTGTACGCAGACGCTATCTGGGAATACTTCTGGGTAGTTGGATTTGACCACTGAAACGGTTGCATCGAGCCGGTTATTTGATTCTGACGCCATGTGGATTTCCATATTCGCAGATTGCTAGACCAAGCATAGACTAAGGTAGAACTAAGAAATGTCTGTGTGGACCGGGCAGATATATAAACTACCCCGCGATCGTTGTACGTCACGATCCAGACCAATCATACGACTGCAGCGTGATCTTGCGTGCTTATGTGAGATGGAAACTATCATTCTCCTAGAAGGGCGTATTAATGTATTGCAGACTCATGAGTAAAGGAAGTCTTGGCTGCCTAATTCTGGTATGGATGTTATGCGTTTTGTCTACCGGCTGTCGAGGAATAGATATATATGCGGGGACTGTAATTATAGTACTATCTGGTCGGACATCTGTGGTATTAGGTGGTTTGATCGGTCAACTAAATGTCTTGAAATAGGGTAGCCGGCAAGCTTACGACCACGGCGGATGGAGAAAGCTAGGAAAGTTAAAGAAAGCAATTACATTGATCAGTAACTATCCATAATCAACCAACAGTTATCCAAAAACAAAAGAAATAAAAAAAGCGCACGCACATGTAGGAAACAAAAAGTCAAAGTAAATCACCTGAACTCCTCTCCAATCCCTCAATCCTTCAACATCAATTAGATCATCCCTTAAACGCCGAAGGAAACATAGGCGGAATCGGCGTATTCTCACCTGCCTCAGAGCACTCTTCCATCCGTCCCAGGATATATCTGTGCTTGTCACAGTTCGCGTTGTTGAAAAGGCATTGATTGGAAAAGATCACGATGTGGTTGTCACTGTCCTTTGCGCAGATGGGTGACCATTCGGGAGGGCAGAGTTGTTGGCAAGCGTCTGCTGGGGCTGAGATGGATGCCTCTTCGGTGACGGGGACGGGGACGCTTGGCTCTTCGACGGCCTCTGGTACCTCTGGGGTTGGGAGTGCGAGGGCAAGAGGGAGGAGGAGGATGGTTGATGCTTGGAGAGCGAGGTTCATGGCGTTGTTTACCTGTGTGAGTGGCTTTTGGTAAGTGGTTTGTTTGCTGGTAACTTGATGATTGCTTCGTGGATGGTGGATGAGGAAAATGAAGGAGAGAAGGGAAAGAGGAAGCGCGAGAAGTTTTTTCAAACACGAGAGTTAGGCAGACGTTGAGACAAGTCGTTGTTGTAATCGATTTTAAATACAGAACCCTAGGCTTCAGTGTCGCTGCCATTGGCCTTAGGCATCGGTATCTTTGACCTTGCCGTGCTTGTTGGCGAGAAGGAGGTGATCGACAGTGGGATTGTCTCGATTATTCGGATGTTAATTTAGATGGACAGCGATATCGTTCCAGTGTCGTTGGCGAGAATTCTCTATATCACGTAGCCGAAAAGGTCTTCGGGTTGGCGAGTAGTTGGAAGAAGCTAAAAGGACAACTTGACATGGTTTCAGTCAACGGAAATACATGCCTGTCATTCTTTATTTAGCAGCGTATGAGTGACAGATTCGAAATCCTGTCGGAGATATGTATGCACCATCGATGTAGGGCTGCTCAGATAGATTTGTCCAAAAGCACATATCCCATACATATCTCCAGTCTCTCCAGAAGGACTCAGCAGAAAAAGAGAAGTAAATTCGACAGAAGGCCATGAAGATGGTTGTGTCACCTCGACAGCATGTTCATTGGATGTGTATGATAGTAGGGCTAGCTCTGTGAACATGGGTCTCCCGGGTCTCCCGGGGTTCATTCATAAGGAGTAGTATTCTTGGTGGACTATACCCCTATAACTCGAAACCATGAGTTATAAGACGATGTCCAAAAACAAAGCTTCTCTATGTATACAACCTGAGAATGGCTGGCACTCATCAGTCAAACCCGGGCATTGACTGGAACGTGGGACAACTCAGCCATTGAAACACAAGACGAACCCTCCATCACCAATGGCATAACCGCACCTGGGGCCAAATAAAAGTCCCTAATGCGCCACTGCCCAGAATGCATGTAAATGAGTCCTGGGCTCATCGCCATGTACATCTTCTCACACCCCGTGATCGTTCGATGGATAGAGAAGTACCACCAGAGGTCATTAGACATGCACCCTCACCAAGCTAAACATGGAGTGTTGCATTCAGCCTTCGGAAACTCCGGTGTCTTGTGGTCAATCTGGGAGTTCATGTATGCGGGGTACATCGCCCTTGCTTGTTTCCATTTACAGTCATTGGTGGGACGGGGAATGGTGCTTGAACTTCTGCCCTTGATGATATCATTCAGCGATTTGTCTGGCGATGAAAAATGCACTTCTTCGAAAAGCTAAAAGCCCAGGTCTGGCTGAGCGACTAATTACTATTCCCCGATACATGGAGTATACCGATAAAGGATATAGATCTAATCACACAGCAACCTCCCGATACCCAGAAGAGCCTTTCGTCCTCGCGAAAGCTATACTTCCTCCAATTTATGTCATCAACCAATATCGCGCGCTGATGTGAGACGAGAGCCTCAAAGTACGGCTTCCCATTGTTATAATTGGTGTCGTTTTTGAGATGCATTAATGCCAAGCTGATCACACGATATACCATGGATGAACCCACATGTGTGGTCTCTATATATGCATTCCAAGACATCGAGCAATTTCCAAGGAAATCCATCCATAAACAAAGACCACGAAGGATTGCCCAGAAGCAGTTTTCGTGATATAAAACCGCCCGCCCTTTCATCGAGGCTGACTATCGCCACATTCTCGTATCGGCGATTCCAGCGTTGACTTGTTTCTCACCAAAAAAACTAGACCTAATTTACGAACGTTCTTAGAACACAGTATTTATGTGATAGGATTGGCTGACTACCGTGCGGATACTGGCCGTATTCGGCTGCCCCGGATTCTGTAGCCGTAGTGAAATCCCTAGCATAAATTCTGATCCTTTTGCAGAAGAACTGCATATTTTTGGATATCATTGGATGTATCATATCTGGGACTCAGCCTTCCTGAGCTGAGTTCGTTTAGAGTGCCGAAACGGTCCCGGGGTGGGGGGGCGCATGGTCTTGGCTGTAAAACCTGTTCTCGAATTAAGCAAGGATCCTGCCATTGGCCTATCAGCATTTGGGTCATAGTAAATTCATAAGAGGTATAAAAAGAGGCCATCAGCCAGCACATTGATACCCATCATCACCATCAAACATTAAAATTCTTTTCTTACAAGGATACAAATCATCAACCATTCACAATGAAGTTCCTGCTCGCAGCCATCACTTTCCTCCTCCCTCTATCCTTCGCACTACCTACATCACAAGAGGGAGGCTACGGCTGTCCCACAGTATGCACGATGGAGTATAACCCCGTGTGTGGCGTCGACGCAGAAGGGAACACGAAGAAGTTCTCCAACAGCTGCACTTTCAACGTCCAGAACTGTCAGAACCCGGAGCAAATCTACACGCAGGTTGAGCTTTCCCGGTGCAATTAGTCAGTGTGTTCCTAGTTACTTTGGTATGCCCGTCAATATATCGCGCATAAGGCTAACCGTTATGACAATTATAGACTTACTGCATAGCATCACCGGACGCTGCGTATCCCCTATGCAGGAGAAAAGGCGGAGTTGGCTATACGAACGATCGGCGTAATGGGTCTTCAGATTCACGCTTGGCCGAAACATAGCTGGATCTCATCTGGCTTAGATTGGGCAAAATGTATCTAGCTGTATTTGGCAACAATCGATGTTTTCTTTATTCTTCCACTGCTGGAGCCTGGAAATTGTAACAATCGCCGAAAGCAACGTTAACCCCATCATAATGCACACGCTCAACTTCTTCGGAAACCGCATCTGCAGATTCCAAAACGCGCTGATGAGCATGATCGCCAACACGGCATC
The DNA here is from genome assembly GCF_016861735.1 of Aspergillus chevalieri. Classification (NCBI taxonomy): domain Eukaryota; kingdom Fungi; phylum Ascomycota; class Eurotiomycetes; order Eurotiales; family Aspergillaceae; genus Aspergillus; species Aspergillus chevalieri. The sequence continues at coordinate 1,543,054 of NC_057367.1, read as the reverse complement.
CGTCATTGTCGTATACGCACTAACCCAGTACAAGTAGTTGTTGGAAACGGGCGGGTCCAACATGTACCGGGAAGAGAGGCATTCCACAATCTCTCTGTCGGCGAGTATTGCAGAAATACAACAAAGACGGATACCATGGCGAAGATAATTTGGATGATGGACATGGCGTAGATGGCGCGGGTGCCGGGGGGATTTGGGTCGAGGAGGTTGCTGATGAGGACTGCGATAGGGATGTTTGGGAAACTAAAGGCGCCTTGAATTCTTGTTAAGGATATGTTATGAGTATGTTAGTCGAGATTTGCACGGACCAATTTTGAAAGATGGGTTGGAGGTTAGCTTTTTGATGCTTCAAGAGCATGACGGGAGCATGCGGAATGCTATAATCTGCCATCTGACTGTCATAATTGTTCCTTCCATGCCATGTTCTGCAATCACAGCTGCTGTGTGTCGACATAGACCAAGAATCACCGAGTATGATACCAGCGCCTCGCAATAACGCTAAGGACCTGTTCGATGAAATAAGCTGTGTTCATGGTAAATCTGTATAGAGAGTTCGATCCCTCCGTCAGCGATGTCATACTTGTAGACGAAGAGGTCACGACCTTGCAGCTTACGCCGCCGCTTATTGTTCCGCATGTCCCGGTAGACTCATCCTCCAAGGCCGTCATCGCCGGTGTGGTAGCAGAGAACAGTGACAAAGAGCTACCCTTCAAAGTACAAGCACACGACTTCTTCACGTCGCAGACGGTCCGTGGTGCACACGCGTACTATCTGCACTCCATTTTGCACGACTGGAGTGATGAGGAGGGCATCATGAATTTGCAGAGCTTGGTGCCTGCGCTCAAGAAGGGATATTCTCCGGTGTTGCTGAATGAAATTGTGGTCAGTGAGGAGAAGCCGACATTGGCGGCGACAAGTATGGACATGATGATGCTGGCGCATTTTGCGGTGCGGGAAAGGACCGAGGCCAATTGGAGGGAGATCTTAAAGAAGGTTGAGTCGAAGGTGGTCAATATATATTCCTACCCAGGTGTTACAGAGAGCGTGATTGAGGCACAATTGGCTTGATTTTGTATATTGTAACATGATTGTAAATAGACCAAAGAATATTTAATCTCGTACGTGTCGCTCCCTAGCCCATGTACATTCTATATTGGCGGGGAATGCGGAGTGTGCTACCTGTGACAAGCATAAATAGACCCCATACCCTTGTTTGGACCATCCTCAATGTTTCTGCGCTTCCGTATCATATAATGAATGGTACCTGATATCATAAAGCCATGTACTGATTCATATGAGGCTTGGAGGAATGGACATAGGTACCGGTGCTGGGCGTGATAGAGGTGGCAGTTATTCGAAATTGAGTCCCAATTGTTGTTGTTATGCAAATCACGTAATTCGCTTACTAGTAGCCAAAGAATATATATATTTATTGATAGCACTACTTCTGGTCATCCCCGGTGCAGGAAACTCAAGTCTCCGTATCTGAGGGGCTGTGTGGGCCGCGTCGATGCGGGGATTATACCGACGTACCGATGTTCTCGAGGGATCGCATAGATATCCCAACCAATCGAGGGAGCCAGACCGACCAATCGCTCCGCCACGGACGCACATCAGGGGTAAGCGCTTGGAAGTGAACCGGAGCCTATCACAGCCGAAGCCAAGAAGGCATGAGGCAAAGCATCACAGCCTTGCAACATGGCTTCAAGGCGATATATATTTGCCATTAGATTTGGCTGTCTTGGGTCAAAACTAACTAAGAATAGCAATGGGTGACGCTACATGCTTGACTCCCACATACGCATTCCAAAATTTCAAAACGTTTTTAGGATGCTTCAGTTCATGGAGCAACACCACTGCTCCATCAGTCTCAGCTGCAGTTGTTTATGTCGACAACCCCTTTGGGAGAGTTATCGATAGATGTATTCAAGATTATTGCAACTCTACCAACCCAGACCTTGGGGGTTGCATGCTGCCCCGAAAGCACTGGAGCAACTTCTATCGGCTCAGGTCACATCCGGATGTGAGTTTTGAGTCATCAGCATGTGCTGGACTGAACAGTCATGTAAATACGGACATAGCAGGCCCCGGGGTGTGTTTCCCTGCTATTCAAGACCCTTGCGGGGTTATGATTGATTGTTATACAGGTCGTTATATCTTATAACATGCAGGTCATGATGATTGGATTTCTCTGGCTGGCCATACGGGCTTTGGATCTCATGAATCTAAAGGAGGCCAAGAATTGCTGCAGTGGAGTGCGGTCTTATCTATCGAACCATCGCTCCGTCGTCCGGTTGTTTTTAATTGAGTTTCAGGAGGCTCAGTGCTTTTTGTGATTGTCATTCAATTTGCATTCATATTCTCTATGTCAGCAAAGCCCGAGCTGTATGGTGCCGCGAGTCTCCATCAACTCTACTTGAATATTGCAATGACTAGAGCAGTCTGTCACATGGCTCTTGCCTCTGTCACCTTTGGTCTCTAGCTAGTCCAGACGGCCAATGCCAAATCTTTATACACCTTCATCTGCTCTTCTATTACCATTTGCCTATCCATTGCTGCGTTCCACATGGTCGGCCACTGGTCACCATCACCGGACAATGTCGCATTCGCTCATGACAACCATACCTTATCAAGATGCGGATTCCATCCTTCTCCACTGGTGTGGTGTGCAGATCGATATGACTACCAGGAGATAATCTGGTTCCTTCCAGTAACCGTCTCCATATTTTGCTGTCTATTCTGTTATGCGCTGCTTGACTTACTGCCGGTTGGTCGACTGGCCGGTCAGTATCTTCGTACCAGCGATCTCAAATGGTTGCAGGATGTCTATCGCTGTGTGAATGAATTGTCTTCCCCGTCGAAAAAGACTAAATCTAGGTGGAGGAGGTTGTCCACGACATCGGGCTTCTGTATTGATATGGCGCTTCTGGTAATGACCTTCGTGTCTATGATACTCTCAGGTTCCGAAGTTGAGCTTGTTCCAAATGACTGGAACCTCGGTCAGGTTATTGCTGTCGCAATCTGGGCACCACCTATTCTAAAGTACTTCTATTGGTCTCTGTGTGAGTATCGTTCAAGGCATATCTTGTGTTCTCGGCTAACCGATTTAGTCGGAGTCGAATCTTATTCAGCCGCCCGGCTTCCATCACCATATAAAATTACCAAGACGGATTCCGATCAATCTGGGTGAAACGCAATTCAGTCACCAAAAAAGCGAACAGTCACGATTGAGCGGTGTATTTTGTACGGTTTAGTGGCTCAGCTGAGACCACCGGCATTCCTTGAAGAATTCTCTCAATCTACGAGTGTAAGTCCTATATAGAGATCAATATAACTGGTTGAAATAGCACTACTGGTAGTACATTACATGCGACTCCATGCAGGGGATGTAGCGGCTGACAACGATGCATTAGGGCAAGCAAGTGTCCTAATCTCCTAAACCTCGAGATCAATATTTAAACGTCTTAAATTAGCATACACCCCGGATCCTCGTCATAAGAAATATCTTTGTAACCCTTTTGCTTCCACTGTCCCTGGGCCTTCCCGCACAAGATGGGGTAAGTGCTGCAGATTGTTCAGGGGTATGCCCTGCCGTTTGCTATCCTCGAAGTTCAACAGATGCAGATCCAAATCAGAAGGAATTTGGAAACTCTTGTTCTTTTGAGCAAGAAATTGTCAAGGAAGCGACTATATGGATGTCATATTTGGATAATGCCCATGAAAATTGTAGTATGATAGTATAGACTGCTATAGAGAGTGTACATAGGACTGTCTACTATAGGCATGAGCAGGAGAGTACTATGATATAAGGACTCTATAGTGCACGACGGGCCGTTTTGATGGACACAGCGCATTTTATTTGATAATTTCGATAATCTTGAAACTAAATACTATTGTGAGCCATCCTAAAGTTTCAATCGTATACTCACGTCATGCATACAAGATGAGCGCTTATATATTGCTACCAACCCGATAGGCACCATTGAGGAAGCATGTTTCCAGTCATTCAAACCCTCTACAACGATCTTTCATCATCTTACCTACCCTCTGACTTTCCACACATCTCTACTCCTTTATTTCAAACCTCCAGTTCTTCACGATGCAACTAATCCTTGCAGCCTTCTTGCTCCCCCTCTCCTTGGCACTCCCCGTCCCTTCACCAAAAGAGGCGCCTGCTGCTGAAGAAAGCATTATTCAACCTAACTCTTCTCCTGGAGTCTGCGCTAATCTATCATCTCCGGTCTGCGGCAAAATCAAAGACGGAGTCTATACAATTTTTGACAACGCTTGCTTCCTCCGCAAGGCGGACTGTGATGGACTTTCCCTCATCGAAGTCCCACTCGAGAAACGTTTTGACACACAGGTATGATACTACGATATGACACCACATGCATTAGACTAACCATTTCGATTACAGGTGACCGAGGATGATAATTACGTTCCTAAAGAGGACGAGCAGGATAGTGATGAGGATAATGACGATGCTCTGGAGACTGCCGATCACCCCTATAGGCCTCCTAAAGGGCACCCAGGCAGGAAGAAGGGTCATAGGAAGGGCAACAAGAAAGACAACAGCAAGGGCAAGAAGAAAGGCAAAAAGATTTTTGGTGAAATCTAATCAAGATGCACCCGAATGAGTGGAGGATCGCTGGGACGTATTCTTCATAGCTTGATGGCAAAGGAAATGGCGAAGAGAGTATTGCTTACATATGCTAATTGCCGTTACAGTCTGCGTGTGGTATAGCGACTACGATGATTATCTCGTCGCGTTTGAGGAGATGGCTTTAGCTTTCACATGATAGAATTCCAAAAGTGATATGTTTGAAAGTATACTCTAGACCCATTGCTGATGTAGGCATTTACGAAGATGATTTACATTACACATTTCTGTCAATAAAATAAGATGGTAGTATTTATTCAAACTCACTGCAAATTCAATTTATGACATAGTACAGCCCATATAGGCAACAGCATGTTGACATTTCCAATGCTGCCTAACCGTATGATATACCTTTCTCATTTTCTCCTCAATACTTGGGCACTCATTTGTCTATTTACCTTTAGTTGGAAGTTCTCTCCAGTCCCTTACTCCTTCAAGATGCGGCTTGCCTTTGCAGCTGTCTTATTCTCTTTGTCCCACATGAGGCTCCTGCAAAAGGCACCTCGGCTAGCAGATGCCTTGAGACCTGTCCCAGATGCCAGAGAGCAGATGTGAAAGGCTGGATTTTCTTCTGGCCGAACTGGGGAATGTCCTAGAACGGTACGTTCAATATTCCTAGTAGAAACAGCTCTATGAGACTAACAATCCGATAGCACCGCTGAAACCCAAAATATATCCGATGTTCTATGAAGAAAGTATAGAGACGAAGTTAATAATCTCTTGCTCGAAAAGTCGAATCTCTGGTCTTGATTTAGCTGACAAGAACACGAAGTTAGGGCTTATCTCCGCTTCCAAAATATATATCGCTCCATTCCTCAACAGCTACCAGTAATTATTTGCTCGCATTATTGGATTTTTAGCTCAAGGAACCTCAAGAGGAGCTTTCTGTTTTCATTATGGTTAATGTTGCGATCGCAGGAGGGACGGGGGGCCGTCGGCCGCACCATTTTCGGAGTACTGAGTGGTTCGCCGGAGCATAAGACGTTTGTTCTGTCACGGAAGGCTAGTGTTCAAAAAAATGTTATAGTCACTCAGACTAATCCTATCGCAGTGGTCGAGTCAAGATCATGTTCTCGCAGTTGACTACTCCGACATTGCCCAATTAGTCTCCATTCTGGAAGCAAACGATATCGACACAATCATTTGCGCTTTCGAAGTTAACGACAGCTCCCTCTCGAGCAGCCAACTGAATTTAATTGAGGCTGCTACAAAGTCAAAGTAAATCAACAAATTCATTCCGAGTGAATTCGCTATCAGTTACTCTAAAGAGTGAGTACCCAACCGCCATAAAAGAGACGTAGCAATCAATACTGACACCACACAGGAGCGTCAAACTCCTCCCTCAACTGAAAGATCATTTCGAAGCCATTGAGATTCTCCGTGAATCCAGTTTACAATGGACTGTCTTCGTCAACAGCATTTTTCTAGACTACTTCAGCCCGTTTGAGATGGTCTCCTATCTCAAGCCCAACGTGTTCGTGGTTGATCTCGCCAACAATGTTGCGGGCATTCCTGGCGATGGGAACATTCCAGTTACTTTCATTAATACATTTGACCTCGCAAAATACGTACTTGTCATATTGTCTTTGGACGAATGGCCGGAGGAAAGTCAGGCCATCGGAGAAGAATTGACATGGAATGACTTCGCGTTGGCTGAGAGGGTTAAAGGCCTGCAGAATATCTCTCCCTCATATCATTTACGGCTTCGTGCTAATAGCTCCCAGGAGCGAATTTCGATGTACACTACACCAGTGTTGATAAACTGAAACGGTTCGAGATCATTGAATTGCCAGGTCACCAAGCCCTCTATAATAACTTTTCGAAGAAAGCGTTTCAGTGGTTCATGTCAATAATTGGGTTCTACACTGCTGACGGGAGCTCATGTGTACGCAGGGCCGGGACGTTGACGAGCGTTTTCCGGTCATCCAGCCGCTGACCGTAAAGGGTATGTTGGAACGCTATTGGATATGAGAGGTTGTTGCACAGGACGGTCCTGTACTCATGGAGCTCTTGGTAGGATAGGAAGAAGAAACTTTGGAAGAATAAAAGACGATAATACAAACAAAGATATACAACAGCCGTGATTCGATACTGGCCCTACACCTATAAACCGCCGGTGTGTGGTTCGACACTCCAAAATGTATCTCCTGAATGGAAGGTATTTCTGATTCTCTTCACGTTGAAATTGACACCCTGAAAGCATACTAAATCTGCTCAATAATCAATTTGATATTAGGTATTGTTGTTGATAAACGAGTATTTATAGAGAAGTTTTGGTGGTAGTTGGGGTGTCCTGACCTGGGCTGGTGGACTAGAGTTATAGCGCGACCCCGGAGACCTAGGCGTATGGGACGGTTATATATATTAAGGTTGTTTAGCAGATTTATAGTACAAAAAATCACGCATTTCCCAAGAAACGGTTAAGGGGCTAGTGTGTTGTAGATATATTACGCCGCTGTTTCAAATTGCTACTACGGCCCTCCGATCAAAATTCCATATAGATCATACCATTGTGTTTTAAGGATTATATTCTTTATCTCATCAATAAGGGGTAGCAGACTCCAATAATGAATTGAGCCTCTGATGGGGTATATAAAGTGCTTTCCAGCTCAGTCTGGACGAATTTGACAGCTTCTCTGCACATCCAATCGCAATTTAAACCGATCCATAGCTACTTCTTCATTCCAGCACCATGTCCTCTCTTGCTCAGGTCCTTCCAGTTGTGGCTGCCATAGCCGTCGGGTCTACGAACGCTGCCATGGGCCCTGCTTTCAGCACTGGACCTGTTTCTGACGACTCTTTCATCCGGGAGGCAATTTCTACTCTCGTCCTTCCCAAGGCACCTAGAGGATCTTCTGGAGATGCCTCCCTTTGGGTTGGTATTGGTACCTCGAACGGCGATTTGGTCCAGTCCATCGCCGACAACTGGCAATCTGATGATTGGAATATCTATGCTTATACACTGCTGAGTACTGGAGGTTAGTTTTTCAACATTCATACTTCTACTCGTGATGGTAGGGACACTGATCTAATGATCTCTGTAGCCAATACACAGACGCCTGTACAGGGAGATTCCTCCACTGCCTCGGCTGGTGACCGGGTCACGATGCACTGTAAATAATCGAGTTTTTGAGAACTTGATTCAGAGGACTAACCATCACTGCAGACAAATTCGATGACAACAGCGGGAACTACACTCAGACTGTTTTGGTTAACGGCAAAACCGTATCGACACTCTCCACTAGTGACGGCAAAGCCCAGGGCTGGGGTAGTTCTGTGGAGTGCGCTGAAGACAACTGTGGAACTGTCGGTGCTCACTGTAGGTCTACAACATAACAATTCAACTTTATTCGTTAAGAGCGGGGCTAATGCATCTATAGCGTGGACCGACACCAAGATTATCTTGGATACCGCCGACCCCGACTACATCAACACTGTGGCAAAGGGTGAAGGTGTCACTGGGGATATGACGACCAGCGATGGGGGCAAGACTTGGACTGTGACTACAATTAAGATCCCTCAGTTTTCCTTCGGACAGTCTTCGTGAAGTTTATCGGAAACTCGATTGCCAGCTGATTGACTGTACCACAAAAGGGTTTTCTTTCTAGATGCTCCAAACATCCATAAAATTCATTCCATAACACATTTCTTTTCTCAGGGCCAGAACGTTACAAATCGGGATGAAACATAGCCAAGAAGTAACCCCGATGCAATAATCTGCCACCCTTCAAACGTTAGCCCTATCTGCAAAGGTCACTCCATCACCACAGCGCTATTGTTACGCTCTGCCATGTTAAGGGCAGTCTCCCCTCTTGGATCCTTCACTGCTCGATCAGCGCCGTTAGCGAGAAGAGCGCTCATTACATTGAGCTTGCCCATCTCAGCAGCTTCGTGGAGAGGAGTACCGATTCCGAACGCCTCCTGGAGCTGATAACTCTGGAAACAATTCTCGTATATAACGTGGTTGGCATCGGAATTCTTGTTTGGGATGAACTGTAGGACTTCAAGGTGATCCGGCTGATCCCTGCTTACAGCATAGTGTAATAGCTGTCCATGTTCGATTGATTCCCCCTTATCAAAGAGCAGTTTGATGATAACAAAAGAGGCCTCTTGGACTGCAACGGATAAAGGTGTGAGATCTAGGACACATCTCGCGTTTGGATCTGCGCCACGATCGAGAAACCAATTGCAAAGTCTCTCATCGTCAAACGTTCGTCTGCAAAGCGTTAACAAGTAGGTTCTAAGCAAAAGACGGGGATTTCTTACATGAGTAGAGGAGGATTATTTCAGTTGACAGGCGTATCAATATCAAAGCCGTGCTTTAGGAAGACGTCTTAGAACAGATAATCCTTGGACCTAATGGGACCTTCAACATGGAATACTTGAATAGGAACCCCACGGCTAAGCAGATGTCAGGCAACATCAAAATGACCGTTTCTCTGTGCTAAAGAAAGGGCGGAAATAGGATCATCTTGCTATAACTTGTCGCTCTGCGATAGCTCTTGGATCTGTTGAAGATCCTCGCACTCGCTTGCCGCCTTGAGTTGTTCGGTCTCGCGGGAAAGCTGCCGTGTAAAATAGAATAGCATTATCCCCGATATCGTGTATCATCGTCTGTCAGGCATAGGAAGGTTTTCATCTGCAGTATTACTGTCTTTCCAACGGTTCACATTCCGCCATCGTGATACAGTTCATGCTATATTCATAGCTCCAGCGTTGTGGGGTGCGACTATCGAGCCAGTGAAGGCAAAACCCGCATAGTAGTCTTAAATCACCACTGTATGACCACTAATCTGATGATTCAGATGATGAATCAGATAAAGAGCACGCGTTGACTCCCACACAGATCGCAACCCAGGGCAAGCACACGCAACGCAAGCGGCCTCGTAGTGCCGTTGAGCTTCTAGAGGATAGTGATAATGGCCTGCCGCTGCCTGAAATGCCAACTAAAGAGTGCACGCAGGGGCGATCGGGGAGGATTCGGAAGCCAAAATTGCCAGATGAATTTGAGATTGATAGACCGTAATTATAATAATTGCTCTTTTTCGCCGAAAAGATCAAAGAAACTGTATTTCAAGCGAAAATTAGTTGAACGAAGAAAACGCTTCTAAATCTATTCCCCGGAAACCAGCTTATTGTAATTGGTTACAAGCTGGATACTCCAAAAATACTTCAAAAACTGCATAATCTATACAGCGCTGGCCAGGTCATGAGTCTTGGCAGGTTTATTATTTTTGTATGCCCATGGCGCCCGCAAAGGCCACGGTTGCAAGTACCCATGGGGACCTGCGGTTATGCCGCAGCCTAAGCCCTAGTCCGTGCCCCGCAAGCTCGACTCTGAGTCCGTCAATGATCTTCTAGCCTTAACCATTTTTTGCAGCCTTCGCGCCTCCCGCATTTCTTCTCTTCAAGACTTCAGCTGCATTTCCTCATCATAGATGACATAACTGGACCCCCGTGACTATGTGCAGAAGAACTCGCAACTGTTTACCCGTCCTTGAAAAGGCTATGATTACTGTAATCGAGTAAAATACACGTTTTATATGACTTCAGAGTGCTCCAATGTTGTGTACTGGGAAGAGTAGTTCATTGGAGGAATAGTTTCATTGTCTGGTGCCCCCATCCAGACGGGTCCCAGGCAACAATGGATAAGTCAGAGCTCTTGCCCACCTGAAATCACCTGACAGCGGACGATCTATTTTCGCCGATCGTTGCTACTGATGCGACCCTATGCGCTTCCCCAAGGGCTCAGGGCTCAACGGCCTTCTTTCTCGCTGCTTCCAATGCCAGCATAGTCTGCTCAAACTGCTCCACTTCCTTGTCGGTGATAATGATGGTATATGATCCCTTTTATTCTCCCTTGCCAAGATGCTTGTGGGACCATATCGTATTATACTTTGACAGCCAGTCATCTGCTCTTTTGGTGTCATGTCCTTTAAAAGCCACGATGAATGCGTCTTGTTTGGACTTATACTCCTCGTAAGCAGAGAAGAATACAGGGTCTTAAAAGGCTGTCCATTAGTCACATATCGAATCGTCATGGGATCTTTCTAGGTACTTACGTTTGTTTTAATCCATTCGCCAAAACTCTCAGTTGTTGTTCCGTATTCCTTCTCTTCATTGTACCTTTCTTTCGCGTTCTCCTTTGTGGTGACGGCTTTTTCTGTGGCGTCATGCCATGCATCTTTGGCAGAGTTGAACACAGCTTCGGTAGCCATGGCGGTAGTGAAAAAGTGGAGGAAACAGTATGATATATAATTCAAGGTCTTCGGGGATAGAAGGTAAAATAGCCTATGGATGAACAAAGACGAGGTAAAATGGCCGTACTTATAGTCGCATTTAGTCACGGGTTGTATCAGCTGATCTATGATGCACTTTTCTTTACGACTGACGTGTCGAGGCAGATCAAAGAACCCGCCTTCGATTTAAATAGCTCCAGCTATCTCATTAGAAAGTATCCTGCGTCCTAAGGGATGAGAGTGGCTACATAGTACCTAGTGGTACTCTGACCCCGCTATTCCCTCAGCTGAAAATGATTATCCTCTCAAGCTAGTTTGCCAACTTCGCCAATCTCACCATCTACCATGGAATGCTTTGGTGGGTAATGATAAACTCTGTATTAGGTGGCCGCCTTACGGTACACAATTTGCCGCATATCTTGATGTTGATCTAATTCTAGGTAGCTGAGCAGGATATCTAGGTTAACGCCTGTATAGGTCTTACCCTTGGTCGCGGCAACACTATCTTTACTGGTTAGCCCTCGGTGGACCATCGATTTTGATCGGGCCCTATAAAAGGATTGCCCGGCTCCACTGCGTGGCTGGCTGAACACATCACCCCGCTTGTTTGCATGAAGCGATGTTTACCCTGGCGAGCGCGTTAGGAACATATAACGAGGATTGATGACGGTTATCCACAGAAGAAGTCATGCGACTGGAAAGCATCCATTCGTAGGTTTGGTCGCTAATGTGGAAGAGGAGCACGAGCCTTTTTTCAGCTGTGGATTTTGTGCCGATCGATAATCGTCCATTCTACATATGTAAGCCCAAGCATGACAAACTCTCCTCACGTCCGATCGCCAATTACAACGGCAAACTCGCGCCCACACACAATACTACAGCTCTGAACGGCACGTCCTCGATTCGAGATGGGTTCTAGGTAGCATGCGCTATAATTCTTGTGTCGCGAGCCGGGAAGTCAGGGATGGAAATACCGGGTCATGGGCGTAGCATGCTCGCATTCGAGAGTGAAGATGAAAGAATGAAAGTGAACAGTAGGCAACAGAGGGGGAGCCGGTTCTTTTATGTCGGGGCAACCAAGGGGAAGATTACGTGACGGCGTATTGGGGGTTAAACCTAAACAGGCAAAACTAACTCAAAGGCAATTCACAGGTCCGCCCTTTACAAATGATAAACATCTGGTTAACTAGTTAGAATATCCGAATGCGAATGCCTCTGCATTAGTTCTTCTGCAATGCAGCGCCACGTCACAGAGACGCACATCACATCAGGGCGTAATGATAAATACCCCCAGTGTCAGCCTTTGCTTTCACTTTCTTCAACCCCCCGAATAACCTTGTTTTTTTCTTTGCTACCAGATCTGTGCTGATTCGATCCCGTCACCTCTATATCATTGAGCCCGTAAGCACAATGGAAGGCTCTGCGAATTCCAAGGAGATAGCCCCAGCGAGTGCAGGTTGGACAGTTGATTACATCATGGACGTGGATCTTAAAAGTAAAGACGGCACCGACATTCCTCTTTACAACAAGAACCTGAGGTACTGTGACGGTGACTCGACGCAAGTAGCTCTCTGCCAACAGGTCGGGGACAAGTCGGAACGCTTTGTCGCAGAAAACGAGGACTACTGGCTGTTTCACATTCATTCTAACCATGCCGATTTTGAAATCGCCATTGGAGGCGAGACTCCGGTGCTGGTGAACTCGAAGCCGAACTGGAAGAAGTGTTCCGACGAAGACACCGATGTCATCTGGAAATCATGCAAGTGGGAAGATCCGTCAAGTACCATGCATGATCTATGGTTCAAATCATGGGTTGCCTTTGAAGACGAGGCGAAAGGGCAATTCGATCGTTTTGTGGCTGTCCGATGTCCGAAAATGGACAACCCGGCCATTACGATCAAGGGCTCGGGACATTTTGCTTGCCTTCACTGGGTGGGCCTGTTTCTCAAAACGACCACCAACGACACCAACAAGTTCATTACCGTGAGAACTACCAACAGATTGCTTCCGGAATATGGCGAGCGCAATAGAACCGCAGGCTATGACTGGTTCAGTGAGGATGGACCTGCCGACGTCACAAACCGCACTCTCACCCTCTTCCCCAAACAATTGTACGGCACCAACGGCAATGACCCGGGCTTATACAATCGGTTTGTTACCATCGATCCAGACAACCTCGTGGGTCAAAAGCATTTTGAGCTCGTCCGCTCCATGGTGGAGCAGAAGTCCGCATTGTCTGCCTACAAATATACGTGGCATGCCAGCGGAAGGACCTTGATCAAAACATCCCAAGACGACCAACCGGATATCTTTCCAGTTAGCAAGATTAATTATGTCACTGGCATTAAAGTGACTCCAAAGACGGTAAATGGTTGGGCGGTGCTTCTCACTATCTTCACGAGTGTAACCAAAATCACAGTTGGGCTGTTCACCGCCAACTTTGCCAGCATCGTGGGGGGTATTTTCGACTTGACGGATGTATTCGATGAGAAAAAAATGAGAGAAAACGCCGATTTGAAGGGCTTTGTCACAGCTGCTGCCGAGGCGGTAGACGATTACAACAAGAAATTTCCTGGGGACAAGAAAGAGAAGCCCAACACCTCCGATGTCCCTGCGATCAAGCTGGAGATCCACAACAAGACGGTTTTGAATATGCACTTTGGGACCTCCCATAACGGTACCAAGACAAACGCATAAATACTTGGCCACTATGGATATCCATTCTTGACGAAGATCGTGCATCGTTGGATCTGCCAGAGGGTTGGAACGTGACTCCAGCATAATATCACCACGGAATCTGCCCGGGTTTGAGAATAGTGTTAATGGAGCTGGCTGTACATATTTGATTGAACATGCGAGAGGCTAGACAACATCGTCCGCCGATGATTTTCTCATGGTCGATGAAACTTCATGTGGAGAGAATTCACACTTTGCTCATTCATTATAAAGGTGCAAAAAGCATCGGCATCTCATCAATATGGTGTTCTTTCCGGGGCCTGATGACCCGATTCATGCAGAGGCCAAATGTAACCTTCTGAATGTAATAACCCGATCGCTAAGAGGGGTGACTTCAAAATCGGGCCATTCATGAGCTCCGTTGATGAAAGGCCGCCTGCGATGGGATTGAAACCCGGGGAAATGCCATGAGCAAGAACATGTCCTCGTACACCGATCGACTCCTCACCTAATCTTTGCTTGTTCGACTAACTAGTCATAGGACTGCTGGGCTATGAAAGCACGATACAGACATCCAACAGCCAATTCCCAGGCCGAATAGAAGTGCTACCAGGTCCAGAGGCCCTAGCAGCAGCGAAATCTCTGTCTCCTGGACTAGCAGTCTGGTCAGACAAGTCAAGATTGGAGAATGGCAGGTGCGGAGCGGGACTCGCATGGCAAGAGCCAGGAGGAGCCTGGAAGACCAAAGAGATCCCATTGGGCAAGGGGCATGAGGTCTTTGACGCAGAGCTTCTTGGAATTGTTCAAGCACTCCAGGACTCCAGGTGGCAGAGAGAATGGGAGATCAGAGACCAGTCACTATCCTGCTGGACTCCCAAGCCGCCATTGCCAGGCTGCGGCATATCCAGCCAGGGCCAGGTCAAACATTAGCAATCCAAGTACATGCTATGGCCAAGAGATCATGTGCCCAAGGTCATCACCCACTATCCAATGGGTTCCGGGACACGCAGGGATAGAAGGTGAGAGAGCTGACCAAGCAGCAAAGCAAGCAGCCAGTAAGCCTCCAGGAAGAGGCCCAAGAGAGATCTCTCTGGCCTTTGCCTGTAGAGCCCGAAACAGAAGCCATTACAACGCAGAAGCCGAGATGGCTCACTAAGGAGCTCGGCCAGCGATCCCAACAAGGTGAACGAATATACAGGCTCCACCCTGCTTTAAAACACGAGGAGAGCACTCTGCCCGAAAGCCCTGCGCATACAGGCGGTCTGGGGCGAGGAAAAGGATCAGAAAAATTATAGAAGGGGGGTGTTGCCTTAGGAATTCATAGGGACAAGAGACTGTAGAATAGTTGTTGGCCTCGAGTTCATGAATCATGGTCTGTCATAGCCCTAGGGCTCGGTATGGACAATAAACCCGATTAAGTAATAATAATAACTACCCAACGGAAAGGGCAAGTGTCGAGATTTCCGCAGAAATAGTTTACATTGGCTGCGTACGCACATGTACGTTTGATAGGCAATATACCTCTTTTTTTAAGTGAGTTCTCTCCAAATAGAACTCATTAGCCCGGAATAATCGATTCCTGGGCCGTCACGTGAAGTGAGTTATTTGCTTTATCAATGATCGCAGTGTTACCTCCTTTCTTCCTTCGTCATGTTGATTATTCTCGTCGATACTCAATAGCTACCTAGGTAGAACACATGAGTTGATGTTCCATTATCCCGGCTGATCTCCGTGGAATCTACTGCTATTTTGCGATGCTTGCTGCATTTGCATATTTGGCACAAGTGATAGCTTTAGGTTGCACGACAATAGGATATTTGGTTTTATGATTTGGTCATTTTATCTACCAATGATGAGTTCTCATGAATTTTGAGCGCTTTCCAAAGTCAACATCAGTGAGTCTACTAAGACCAAATTGAAAACAAGAATTTTATGCAACTACCTAAGGAATGTCTGTCTTCAGTTGATGAAACACGAAACGTTGAAGCCAGGAAATTATCATAATCTTCAGTTGATAAGATTACTCTGCCAAGTTGCCAGCTATACTGTCGTAACAACGACCTAGGTCGGTATCAGCGAATGGCCTTCGTTTTGTTTCACGCCAAAGATGATCAGACATGGTGTTGTAGCTTGAAGGAGCCCACTTCCTCCTTGTAAGGGCGTATAGAAGCTGCTCTGTCAGGGCAAGTGGGCGGCACTATAAAGCGCGAAAAGCCATTTCAAAGCAAGATCAAGATCAATCACACATTACCTTGCTTTGAAATACGACTGCCGTGTCTTTGTAGTCCCATCAACCAGCCCCAACAGAGAAGCATCTGTAAGCCCTTACAGAGAGTAACTAGAATTTCAAGTCTCATTAACACAAGCAGTCGCCCCGAACTTGATTTTTACAAGGAGGGGCAAAAGAAACATTACCTGTGATGGGGTAATCACTCAGGCCAAGAGATGCCCAATGCCTCCATAACGCCTTCAACAGCCGTAAGATTTTCACCGCTATCATTGAAGACAGCTCCAATGATGGCTTCCACAGTCGAAGCCATAGGCCCGGGGTAGATTCGGTTCCCTTGTGATTGATTTTTATAGATACATTCTGCCAGGCCTATGGTGAAGCCTCGCTGCGCAAGATAGGCGTTGGACGCCTTCTCAGATATGACGTTATTTATCTGACCTAAAAAGCGAGAGATATTCATTAGGTTCATTTGTACCTCAACCTCCATTTGATCCCCTAATTCTTGAGCTTCCTGTATAGAAAGCGACCCTCCTTTCCTTAGACTTGTTTTCTTTAGCCCTCCGGCGTTTGCTAAGTGCCTCATTTGCCGCCCGAAGTTCACGAATCTCTGCTTCCATCAACTCCATCTTATGCATTATCTTCCTCGTGCCTTTTGTAAGGACGTCAGCAGTGTTCAAGATTGCCAGGCTGTTTATTTTTGCCTTGCTATTGTCGTTCGGAGCTTGTGACAACCATTGTAGTCAAGATTGCTCTCATCTGAAACCCAGTTTCGTCGAAGTTATAGATATCTGCTTCCTGGATACCGTATTTCGCGATTATGTTTCAAACAAGCATAAACAAACGACGAATAACTTCTGGGTCTTCGCATAGAGCTCCCTCATAGTCGTATTTCCGATTAAGACGAGCCGTAAACTCTGGGTGCCTTTTGACAAGGGTGCGAGCCCAGGTTACCCTAACGCGTCCCGCGTCGCGTGTTGCGAGTAATCGGGTGGACATATCTTCCACATCATACAACCGAGGAGGAAACCCTTTGGAATCTAGATCAAGTATGTGTTCAACAACCGTTGATTCCTCTAAATCAGTAAGCCTCCGTGGATTGGCTGATATATTGCATCGTTATTGCATGCCACGCCGGCGGCGACCAAGCTTCTCATGATCCACGTGATAGATCTTTCCAGCTGCTCGAGCGCTCAGTTTTTTGTCATTTTGCATAGCTTGAAGGGCCAATATTACTTGGCTTCTATCATTTCCCTGAGGCATATTTGGTTGTGGTGATATTTGTGATAGAAGTTTAGAAGTCGCGTCGGAGCGATTTCGTGTGACATTCGCCCGTGTGTGACATTCGCATGTGGGTCACGTTAGCTACAGTGATTCTCGAAATCGGCTTGACCAATACACACATGATGACTGTTTTCTAGACCCATCGCCAAGGCCTTCCGTGCAGATTAATCATTGAGCAAACCACATTAAATTG
The DNA here is from genome assembly GCF_016861735.1 of Aspergillus chevalieri. NCBI lineage: Eukaryota > Fungi > Ascomycota > Eurotiomycetes > Eurotiales > Aspergillaceae > Aspergillus > Aspergillus chevalieri. The sequence continues at coordinate 1,525,775 of NC_057367.1, read as the reverse complement.
AGGAACAGAGTAAAAATGCACATGTATGGCACAGTACGTTGCTACGTAAAATTACACAATCTGTATAAGGTATCAGTGGAATTCAATAGAAACCTACAGTGATGCCGGTTCCTGGATGATGTGCTAGGTGGCTTAACCATTTGTCCATGCTCCACGGTATGAATCCCCTCTGCCGGTCATAACTCCCGAGGTATCTCCTTGTTTTGAGGTACCTTGCGGGCGAGGAACAATCTTTTTGGCTGGTGGCGTAGGCCTTAGAATTCATTAGTGAGTATATGGGTGGCTGGTGGCAATATAGCATAGTATTGTATATAGTACTCAGTGCCCCGAGCCCCTCCTATAAAGGTATATAAAAAGATTTAATGTCTGGCAATCAAGCATGGAAAGTGTTGCTACCTTTTTCTTTGTGTTTTGTTTTGAAGCACTTCTTTGCTTTATCACACAAAGCGGCTTGGTTTCATGTTTCGTTTCTTGTAAGCTGTTCTATGGATTACCATATCGGTTTGTACTAGTTATATGATTCGATGTGGCTTATTATCATTCCTTTTCTGTCTGAGTAATTATTCAACATAACGATAGACTTTATTTGACGTGTAAGTCTTTCCATAGCATTCGTACCGCGGACGTAACTAAATGATACTTCTTTGTCATACTCTTTTGTCTAAGCCTAAAGATACTCCATGTGACGGCCCCGTTCAATATGAAATCTATTGGTGGACTATCTGGCGAAATACTAGCATGAGGAAAGAAGAAAAGAACGCTGTGCCTGCCAGCGTTGAACTATTTAATGTGCGAGGGGCTCTGGCCCTAAAACAGAACAAAGAAATCAACACAAAGGAATCAAACATGTCATGTGACTTAGCGAGCACTCATGCTCCGTGACACTCCACTCCTTGTCTATTCAAAGAGCTTCACCATGTTCCAAAATACACATGTAGAATTCGTTCCATGAATTGACGGACCTTTGACAGACCACACAACTGGGAGGAAGAGGGCGGCTTTGTTTGTATTCTTCATGGAGTGACGGCCTTGTTCCATGTGTTCCACTATGATGCTGGCAAAATTGATCTCTCCTCAAAAAGCTGCGCCCACAAGCAGGATGAGGGCAGATATATATTGAGTCAGGATAATGGTGATTTACGATGTGTCTTTTGAATGTACCTCGGATGCGGAACACTTGTCTTTGTCCTGCTTCACAGAGTGGACATTTGTACTCTGGCTTTGGAGGCTCAGCGTTGCTTTCAGCCATCCTCCATACGTCTGAAGGAAGAAGAGGAGAATTGCATATTGGAATCACAGGAGCGTTGTCTGGGAGGGGTTCCCACAAGACAGGCAGTTGTGCCTCTGCGGCTATCAAGTCTGAGTGTGCGCTTTTCTCCTGCAATAATCTAGCCACAGGCAAATGTCCGCCTTCTGTAGAATAGGAAAATGCAGTTTTTCCGTGCTCATATTTGCAATTCACATGAGCAGAATAATTCAGTAAGGACCGGACAATTTCAACCCAGCCGTCACTAGCTGCCCACATGGCAGGAGTTTTACCGTAATCATCTTTGGAGTTTGGATCAGCACCCCAGCTCAGAAGAAGCTGCACTACCTTATTGTGTCCTCGATATGATGCCCACGACAGAGGGGCTTGGTCATCGATATCTCTGGAGTCAGGGTCGATACCTTTACCTAGGAGAAGCTTTACAACTTCAATCCAGCCCATCGAACCATTATCATCTTGTCCAGAAGCCTCGGCTTCATAGTTTAAAAGCATCTTGACAACTGAATCATGGCCAGCAACGGCCACCCATGCCATGGAATTTCTGTTCATCGAGTCTCTCACGTAGACTTGATCACGGTTTTCAATCGTGAGTCGCACGGTATTTTCTAATCCAAAGTGTATAGCAAGATGGAACGGCGTGAATTGGAACGGAATTCTTCGACAATAGTGACCAATGTTTGAAAGTCCCCTTAGCGCAAAAAGCGCTTGTACACTAGCATCGACCTTTAACGTATCTGTCAAAAAGGAAAATATTAGATCATTGTTGACGTGTTGCACCCGAGCATGGTGACCCCAGTTCCTGGCAGCATATGAGTAGAGAGGGTATTGGCCTAGCCGGGCTTCGAATTCGGTGTCATTGAAGCACATTCCTCCCTGGAACGCATCGAACGAGAGGTAAGTCAGGCAGGTGGTTGCAATGCTTTCATGTGCTAATGGGAACCAGACGGTCCAACTTCGTGTAAAGAACTCCTTCATTGTATAATGAGCCAATTCAATCACTTCTCCCGAGCCATCAGATCTAACAGTGACCAGTCCTGCACACGTAGAAATGATGTCTTCGAGATCGGGAAGATTTTCTTGATCAAGTTCACGATCACCCACCTCTACAGCAAGAGCAGTCCGTAGCTCCAATGGTGTGAGAGGTCTTTTGGCACAGGTTATCCATAACAGAGTGTTTCCCGCCAGCCTTTTCTGGCTTGCGGCTTGGTCACAGATTCGTTTCATGACAGTATTGTAAGCCTCATCATACCTGTTAGACTAGATGCCTTAGCAGCTCACCAAACTGCCTTACATAGCGGCGCCAATATCATTGCATACACAGATGGCAGCTTGACAGAACAGGGAGTTGGAGCAGCAGTGGTTTCACCTCTAGGGCGCCAGGCAGTTCACATTGGCTCCCCAGCTACTCATACTGTATATGCAGCGGAATTGCGAGGCATAGAGATGGCTCTCACCCAAATATGCAACACATTTGGACCGACATCACAACGTTCCCATCGGGCCTATACAGCGATCATCTTTACAGACAATCAGGCGGCAATTCAAGCGTGTTCAGCTCCAGGAAGGTCTTCTGACCAATATATCCTGAGCAAGATTACACGCACTGCATCTCAACTACAGGAACGCGGTTGGGATATACAGCTGTATTGGCTCCCGGGTCATGAAGGCATCTATGGCAATGAGTGTGCTGATGCTCTTGCAAAAGAAGCTGCTAATCCCCGAGCACCCAACCCCAACGGAGTGGAGGAGCTCACTCTCAAAGCTAGCATCCGAAGAACCCTCCGCATAGAAGCAGCAAGTGCATGGAAGTCTGAGCGGGCTACCTCTACCCATGGGAACTCCCTCCGTCGTTTATGGAAAGAACCCTCAAAAGCGCCGATGCAACTATATCAAGGCCTACGAAGAGCCGCCACATCAGTCCTCATTCAAATGCAAACTGGGAAGATTGCGCTGGCTAGTTATCTTGGTACCTTTAATGCTATGGAATCGACTGAATGCCTTGTGGACGCGGTCGTCAAGATATACGCCATGTTCTCCTCCACTGTACAAACCAGGCAGGCCCCCGGATGCGCCATCTTACACAGGGGTCAAGGCGGGAGTTGGATTACCGGGCCTACCTAACACGGCCAGACCTGGTACCGAAGGCAGTGCGCTTTATGCTTGACACAGGCCTCCTAGGCCAGTTTCAGACTCTACCAACCACATACCGAGTCACAACAACGGACACGAAGCAACTGGCAGCATAGTGCAGCCGAGGTTAAAGCTTGCAGAAGTAGGGAAGGAAACGAGATAGTATCCAACAGGCCCATGGACCTTGGTGGCCATGGGAACAGCAGTACAAAAACAGTAGCACGGGACATACAACATGCGGGATAACATATCAGGATGTATGTAGAAAGTCGATTGCCACTACGGCGGTTTACCCGGCCGCCCTGCAGGACCTGCCGCCACTCGGCCTATAGGGCTGACAGATGCGTGTATGAATAATAATAATAATAATAATAATAATAATAATAATAATAATACCTGTTAGACTTATCCATTAATCTAGTCAGCTCATCCATGATTTCTTTGGATATGGTCATCGAGATCAAGGAATCAAGATACAGCTGCGCCAGGAGAAACCTAGTGTTCTGTGAGACAGGTTCTATAAATAACCTAAATACAGAAATGGATCTTTGGGAGCTCACATTCCATCGACGGACTGTGTGATTGCAGTTATTGTTTTCTCTTGCAAATATGGTCTCCGGGTCAAAGCACAAGGACAATTATCCAAACGGGCGTTAAGATATTTAATCACATCTTCTTTAGTCGCGCGGATCTCTTGGACGAGTTTGCCATAGAACTTTGTCTCTATCTCGGGGATAGATCTCGAAGTTGCCAAGAAGCTCAATTTACTCACTGTCTGCATTCTGAAGATTTCATCGACGATGCAAGATATTGACGATCCATTACACGAAGAGTAGTTCATTGGAGGAATAATTCCATTGTCTCGTAACAGATCTTTTTTGTAATGATTAATATTGGTTTTTAAACCATGAATTATTGAGGTAAGCCAAGGCTCTTTTGGGAGCGTTATACTCATCACTGTATCGAGCTATCACATAATACCAGCAGGCCCTATATACTTTTTCTCTTTACACCCCCAAAATTCTTTGGTTTCCAATGTTGTTCCCTCAACTTATGGGTTATACAGTGCTAGAACGTTCCTATTATATTTAAGATGGCTCCCCATTTCCCCATTTCAGACTCTACGATGATCTTCCATTCGGACGTCATCGAGGAGTTCAACAGCCGCGATATGCACGCCCTTTCTCACCACTGCTGAAGCACAACCAGCTACGCTGTGGATGGATGGGAAGGACGCCACAGCCACGGTCTGAATCTCGGGATAATTGGTTAGTTACAGGGTGGCTTCAGTGACAAGGCCTAGGGTGCCTTCGTTGCCGATGAAATTTTTGGTCAAGTCATATCCTGCGCTGGATTTGCGAGGTCGCTGCCTCGTTTCCATGACCGTGCCATCCGCGAGAACTGCCACCAAGGAAAGCACCCATTCGCGCAGCCGGATCGGGAGGGAAGAAAAGCCCGGTTTGCGCGAGTTCTTCGTTCAATGCCTCCCATTCCACCCCAGGCTGGACCACGACATCTAAATCGTCTTTGTGGAGGGCGACTATTTGATTCATCCGTTGAAAATCGATCGATACTCCGCCTTTGGTGGCAGCAAAATGTCCTTCCAGGCTCGTGCCTCCCGCATATGCGGTCACCGGCATCACTCGCTTGTGGCATACTTTCATAATACGGGACACGTCCTCGGTCGAGCCTGGAGTCAACACAATGGCGTGTACCTCGTTCTCTTTCTGGACATATGATGACCAATCCGATCCGGCATATGACTTCATGATTTCGTGGTCAGTCATGACATTATCTTGTCCAAGAATCTCGATGAATTCTGTCAACGCCGCTTTAAGGTTCTCTGGGGGTTTATCATGGCCTGGAGGCTTGGTCATCCGAAGAGGAGTCGTAGAAGCCGTTGATTCTGGCGATGATACTGGTTGTTCGGCTTGTGCGGTATCGACACTGTAACCACCGATGCATGCCAAAAGAAATAACTCCAACCAGCAAAAAAGGGCAATCACTAAAAAGAGCCTTTTGGGGAAACGGAGGACGATGTCATACCCAGAGTGACAACACCCCGACGGTCTTGTTTCCAATATTTTGGATCGAACACCCGCTCCGGGGATTCTGTCGCCGAAACTGTCATTAGCGTCCTGGTTCCTGCTCCCTCCCCGATTTTGGCTGACATTGTACTTACTGAGATATTGCTGTGAACTACTACTGATAGAACGCTGTTTCCCGAAAGAGCAGCCATGGCTTTCCATTGGATTTACTACAACACGACGTGGAACAGCCCGAGCATGGTGAAGACAACATCTGCGAGTAGCTGCATTCAACATCATCGTTTCTTCTCTCCTCTTTGGGTAAAATTAGTGGACTAGATAAAAACATATAAATAAAAAATTGAGTGTTGATTGCAGAACTATACCCCTTAACAAGGCCTGGGAATTTGTCCACGACACACTATTTAACCAATTCTCATGGCCGCTATAGGACGGTACGAATATTCGACTGACGTAGATATGAAATAAATAGCGAACCACCGGCACAGTAACTTTTCGGAGTTGGATGACGGTTTCCCCGACTGCTGCTGTGTCGGCATCACTAGACCCGGTCGATCTTGTTTCCGTTCGAATGTACTCTGTAGATCGTAGTACTGTAGACTCTCGGACTCTTACAGGTACTCCGTCCGAGTCCCAATAATTGATATCGACAAGACGCTGTATATCGGCCGAGAAAGGGGTATTTGCCGAGTTTTATATCTCATCTGCGGGCCGGCTTGCGGTCCGCATCGTATTCCGGTTCTCGCTCAGAACATGGGGAATCAGCTTTAAAAAGGCTTGCGGTTCCATCCTGCAAGATTTTTACATCCTGTACCATTTGTGAGAGAAATTTTATTATCATGAATGCCACCCCGAACTTAGCGCCACATTCGTACGAAGTGGACGTTTATCAGGAAGGCCTCCGTGATAAAAGACCGGCAATCACCTTCAACGCCTTTGAATGGGAGAAATTAGCCAAAGAGCGACTCTCGGCAGAGAGTTTTGGATATGTCTGGGGTTCTGCCGGATCTCGCGAAACCGATGACAACAACCGGGCAGCCTTTAAGAAATGGGGAATTGTGCCCTCCCGTCTGGTGAAATCCGACTTCCCGAGCTTGAAGACTACCTTGTTCGGTGACGAATACAATTATCCGATGGCTATCGCGCCGGTAGGAGTCCAGCAGATTTTCCACCGGGAAGGTGAGATCGCAACGGCTTCCGCAGCGCAGCAGGAGAATGTGACATATATCCTCAGCACTGCATCTGCGACGAGTATAGAGGACGTTGCCAAAGCCAACGGTTCCGGGCCCCGCTGGTTCCAGCTCTACTGGCCCCTGAACGACCAGAGCGATGTTACCCTCAGTCTGCTGAGACGGGCCAAGGCTGCCAACTACAAGGTCCTGGTGGTGACACTCGACACATACATCCTGGGATGGCGACCGTCGGATCTGGGCAATGCCTATAACCCGTTCCTTCGTAAGGACAATATCGGGACCGAAATTGGGTTCTCTGACCCTGTTTTCCGGCGCAAATTTCAGGAGAAGCATGACAAGACCATTGAAGAAGACATGTCCAAGGCTGCGGCTGAATGGGCTCACACAATTTTTCCCGGAACCAGCCATGGCTGGGAGGATCTCGGTTTCTTGCGTGAAAACTGGGACGGTCCAATTGTTCTCAAGGGTATCCAGACTGTTGAGGATGCTAAGCTGGCTGTCGAATATGGAATGCAGGGCATCGTCGTTTCCAACCACGGTGGACGTCAACAGGATGGTGGCGTCGGCTCGCTAGCCATGCTCCCGGAGATTGTCCATGCCGTCGGAAAAGATTTGGAGGTCCTCTTCGACTCTGGCATCCGTTGTGGTGCGGATGCCGTCAAGGCTCTTGCGCTTGGAGCCAAAATGGTCCTGCTCGGTCGACCTTACGTGTACGGTCTGGCAATTGGTGGTGAAGAAGGCGTTCGCCATGTGCTTCGCAGCGTCCTTGGGGACTTGGAATTGAACCTTCATCTGTCCGGGATCAAATCAGTGTCGCCTGAGCATCTGAACAGCTCTGTGTTACGCAGGGTAGCATAAAGTCGATACCTTTGTGTTGCGTTTGACCGCATTGTAAGGGAATATGTGGGATCTATTGACTAGCGTACAGGGAGGATTTGATGAATGAGGAAAACCTTCTGCCAATATAGAAACCCAGCATACTATAATGCGATATAATTTCATTCTCAGCTCGATCAACTCACCCGTTATAGTATGCCTAATTAGTCAAGTTACTAGCTAGTATCTACCTCAGTCCAGTCAGTGTTTGTATTGACTACTATGCTCGGTACGATGGCATAGGCACTATTCAGAGTGAATAGAGGAAGAACTCTGATTCTAGGTATCTATTGTACGGCCTTTTAATACACAATCTGGCGGTCATCAGCTAGACGTAAAAGGGAAAGTCGTTGCGAAAGAAGTTCAAAGAGCCAAACGGAGTACTAAGTGCACAATGCATGTAGGCGGTGGCCATATTCAAAGAATGAAGTCCAATTGCGGATATCCATTGGATGTTTAACGGTATATGTTGGATATCCAACATATATCCGCACTAGCATAAAATTCGCTAATTTACCCTATTTCAGACTATCAGGTGAGAATTATGAAGCTGACAAACCCCTGTTTTGAAACTGAAATCTTTCATGTTTGGTTATGACAATACCATTCTACACTTTCTCCTATTTACTAGATGAAATAATAAGAAATGATCTTGTATTATTATTAAATACTATTAAAATGATAGATTTGGCATGAATATTAGAGTAGATAAGGCGTGGTTGCAAGTAATTTTATGATTGTTGGTTGATTCACGCAGTCAGGATGGAAATATATATTTAACATAAGTTATTACGAACTACGTACATTTTCTTGCAAAGGGCCACAATATAACTTTCATCTATGAAATATGGTCGAATACCATGTATGTACATGTTTCTTAATGGCCACTCTGTATAGACTGATCACTGATGATAGTGTATTTAACGATCCAAATTCTCCAAAAGAGACATTTGAGAATTCGGAGAGTTACCAAATAAGCCATATGCGCAAGCATAATCTGATATTGGAATAAGAGATTACTGACGGAAGCTTGTGACGGTTTGATGCCTCAGTCACTGATATATACAAATAACGCCATCTGAGCTAACAGACGAAAGCACTTAGAGCGCAGTCACGCATATAAACCCCTTTTCCTGTAGGTAGATTGCTTTCCTTCTTTTCTTCCCCAGATTCGATGTTCTCGTCGATGGCTACAATAGTCTAGATAGGAATTCAGTTCGTTATTATCTACTATTCCGAGCCCGTGACAAAGCTGAAACTCGTGCGTGAATCCAATTGAATACCAGGAAAATTGTACAATAAACAAAAGTATGGTAATGGCGATAAAGCACGAGAGAATGCCTATATCAGGATCAGGAGAGATCTGGATTCTTTTCAAGCCGTGGCTGACCTCCCTTTTCTTTGTCATTTCTGATTCCTGCCCATCTTCATAGGCAAGCAGATATACAATGTTCTGTCCTAGACGGAAAGGGCACTATCACAGTTTTTTACTCGTTAATTCTATTTGAAGTGTCACGACATGCCGGTGGTGTTGTATGTGTTTGACCAATTTGTCTTCTCTGACATAGGGCTAAGACCCGGGAAACACAGTAAACAGCCTGTGCCTAGCAGGCTCTACCTGCCTTCATCCTAGTATTCAGTAGGTAATCAACCAATACATCGCTATTGAATGAGACCGTCTGTCAGGGCCTCTGACTAGTAGATACTAACGAAATGATATTCCTATCGAAACTGCGTAGCCATCGACGAGAATATCGAATCTGAAGAAGAAAAAAAGAGAAGCTCATTTCCATGAAGAGATTTTATGGCAGTTGCGTGGCATCGCCAAGAGGCCGCTTGTCTAATTATGCATGGCATCATTTGCCGATGTTTGTCGGTAAAGGCACTGCGCTAAGCTGAGCCGTCACACTTACATTTGTTATATGAATGTTGTGATGTGTATAAAGGGATCCTAATATGTATTGTAATATAGCCGTGGTGGTGAATAATGGTCGGACCGAGACCAGCGAGCTGCCGAAGGCCAGCATACATGAAATATTTCCACTACCGTCATGGGGTTCGTACACAACTGTAGTTGTCGTAAAGTCCAGCTCAAATCGGGCAAAAGCCTGAAGTGATGATAGCGCGATAGCTGCCATGTTCTCTCGCAACTTCGATTCGAAACGTGTTCAAAAATCCCATCAAGCTCTGCTAAGACGGGCAGGTTTGCGCTCGCGCCGTATAGGTTTTTAGAACCAGTCTGTGATCATTTCAAATTCATGATTCAAATCCATAGGCAAGAACTCCGCTCGAGTAGGGGTTATAATCGGGACACTCTCTGTCCGAGGTTAGGTCTGGAATTAGAAATAAGGAGAATGGGTATTCTTATAGAATGACAAACATATCTAAGCAATTAAACCACTCTTTGGTGCTTTTCGACTACTAAGCCGACTTTCATTTCCCAGGCTAGATACCTCGGAAAGGCTTTTAGTTCCGATCCCTGGAGGTAGAATGGATTCAGCTGGTGTCCTGCAGTGGAAGCTACTAAGGCCATTCCATCCAACCGTTTAATCGAATATAATCTATTCCTTTTCTCGTAAGGTATAGAAAGCACCTAAAGCATTAACTGGATGATACGGTTTTTGGAGAAAGATATATATGAACTATGTGCAAAGACCCCAGGAGACGGAAAATGAAAATGAGATGGAAACGGAATGTCAGACGAAAACTTTATACAGTGATACATATTCTAACCGGTGAATGTCTACAACAACTTATACCTCCACGCAACCCCGCAGGCCAACACCATAAATGCCACAAAAACACCTACAATCCCGAAAAACCACGCAAGCCCTTTATCCTCCTGCCCGGGCACCTCAACATTCATCCCGAAAAGCCCCGTCACCAAATGCAGCGGCACGAAAATTGTCGCTAACACCGTAACCTTACTCATAACCTCGTTAATATTCAAACTCAATCGCAGGTTCGTCGCGCTTAGCTGCGCCAGACAATTCGCCTGACTCCTTCCCACGATCTCGTCAAAATGAGACAAATTAGACATTGTCGTTATCAAATGGTCCTGCACGTCGCCTAGATACAGGATGAGATCTCCGTCGGGAAAGACGGGGTGTTTATCTTTTGCCTGGCAGCGCTTCACGAAGCCATTGAGCACGTCGAGTTTGCCGTTTAGACACCGAATGAGGTGGGTGATCTTTTTGCGGAGAATGTCCACTCGCGGGATGAGGGATTTAGCGTCGTCGACGCGCGCGATGAAGACTTGGTCTTCTATTGCTTCGGACTCGCGGGAGGCGGATTGCATGTAGGGAGCAAAGGAGTCGACGATATCGTCGCTGCCAGTTATCAGTGGGTGTACATAGAGTGAGAATGGATAAGGAGGAGTACATGAGAGCGTAGCAGATCCAGTCACTGGATAGGATGGACGGGTCGTAAAGCCTGCGCACACGATCCCTCACCCGCCGCACATGTCCACAACCACTCGGCGAGAACGTGACGGTTCCATTCGTGAATACTAGGATATAGAACACGGCGGACGACGGCGTCTTCGACCACTCGGTATACACATCATCCTCCTTCTCACTGAAGGATACTAACGTCTGGAACGAAATGAGATAATAGTTCCGGAAAACCTCGACCTTTTCCCTCGGTTCACGGATGACGATATCCTCCACCGTCAGAGGATGGATGGATAATCCCTGCGCGACGTCATTTACATCTTCCTCCGTGGGATCGCGGACATCCAACCACCATGCTGACTCTGGGGGCCTTTCGAGGAGGTTGTTGAGGGGGGTGAGGATGTCCTCCCAGGTGCTGGCGGAAGCGACGGGTTGGGTGTGGGAGGAGAGGGTGAAGCGGGACATTTTGATGATGTATGCATTGGTCTACTTCAACCCATAGTGTCGTGGCGGTGCTTACTCCGGGGTACAGGGGAGTGTAGTAGTGAGGAAATGGACGAAATAGATACGTAGTGAAAGGTTAAATCAGCCCTATGGGGTAGGGCTGAGTGCCGAGATCCGGTCGGATTAAAAGTTTATTGTAGGCATCAGAATATCACTCATAATAATACAGTGGTATCAAAATCAATCAACGCCGAGAGCCCATGCTTGTCGTTTCTATCCAGAATTAATCAGCATCATCCTGTCTTGTCGAGAGCAGGCACTCACAATTATCTGACTTGCGTAATCGTGGATAGTAAAAGACGAAAAACACAATGACCGCCAAGAGCACAACCAGGGTTGGCAGAAAGGCAAACGTGAAGAGGAACACACTTAGGCCCAGCGCTATGCTATGATTAGGGAGAAGACGACGGGCCATGGTTTCGAATAGGCTGACGGTCATGGGTGTACAGAGTAGAATAGGCAGTGATAGTCAATATTCATTTACCAGGTAGAAGAAAAGATATCTGGCTATAAGACTGGTCATAAATACGGTAATACCAGAATAGTGGTGCCTGCAGCGGTTCGGCCCCGGCTGTACCGGTACCATACGAAGTACCTGTACCATACACCCGTAGGGCAGAATTTGGTCGTCCTGATTGGCGGAGAATATCCCTATGACGCAACTCGCAAGGAGAGGCTTGGCAGTCTTGGCACAGGCAGCAGAATTCCTTTTTGGGAAGCGGAGTCGAGGGGGAGTATATATCTTCCGGTCACATTGTATGGGGATTGTACTAGGTATATATGCAGTCTGCGTGGTGTCGTACGGCATAGAGCAGCGCTCATCATGTCCCTCTGGTATGTATACCTGCATTTGTTCAGGAAAGTTAACTAAGCCAGCAGGCGTCTTATCAAGGCCACTCTGGGAACTATAGCCGCGCTGATCATCCGTCCGCTGATGCTGTTTGTGGTGACGGGTGCATTCATTTCCCTAATCCGGTCCAGCGTGTCGTATTGGCGCGAGGTACCATCTCTTCTGTATGAATTGTATGTGTTCCTATGTGCTCCTATGATGGTGCGTATGTATGGCCCTAACAGAGTACCGTAGGGTCATGTGGTTTGTCTCCTAGAACTATCGAGAACCATTTGCCGAACATCCGAATCGGGCTAGTGGGTGGGGCGCTGAACTGGCAGATGAATAATCACTGTTCAGCTCTGCTTTTCCTCCTGCGGGGTGAAATTTTCCAAGAGAGAGGAATTGGGAGTTGCCAATATTCAATATCCCCGAATTTTGAGACAATTGTTTGTGTTTTGAAAAAATGGCCCTGGAAAATGAGGCTCATCCAAAACGCCCTGTAGGGCTGAATTGGCGCGAACCGTGGATTCTCATTGGACACAATGATGATGCCTTGATTGACAGAGATCGTAATTATAGAAACACCCCTTTTGTGCACGTACGGAGTACTTGTACATAGGACCAGTACATATAAGAATCTGAAGTACATTTATCGTATGAACAATCATCGCGAGGAAATCCCTTGCCGTGCATAATGACTTCAGCGCCCCGGTGGACCATCAGTCCGCCTTCAGCCTCATCTCCGTCATCCTCCTCCATCCTTCCTACAACTCAGGACCAGAAATTCCTGCACCCTCCAGATTCCTTTCCAGCGCAGTCAGAGAAGCCAATGCCGTTCTTTTCTGGCAAGCGTGATAGCTACGAAGACGACAACCTCGGCATTGATTGGGTTGTCCACTACGTTTTTGACGACGTTGGTACGTCGATCGCATATGGGATTTTCTTTTTACACTGCTGATTGGACCTTAGAACTCACACAGGCAATTCGCGAGTTCCAGGAACTCATTCATGACCTCAACCAGGCCGGTCTCTGTACACAAGTCCGCCATGGCCATGGAAACTCGTTGCTCGTCTGCATCAAGGTACCCCGCGACCTACTGGGGAACATGATCCACAAATCGAGGTACTCTTTCCTTTCTCCTCTTTTTCCGGTTATATGCGAGCTAATGAAAACAGAATAAAAGACTTTCTACACTGCGTCATCAACGAAATCCCCTATGGCGATGAGAACACCATCGCAGACGCCGAAACCCCCGCCGAAGAACTCCGATCGGTATACCACGCCGTGTCCTGGCAAAAAGAACTTGGAGGTGCCGGAATCACCCCGAAATTCGGTAAATGGAAGAACGTCGCATCTGCTTTCCCACTACATGACCAACCCGCCAACGGAGAGCTCCTGCGCAAATGGAGTCGCACCACTACGTTGACCGCGGAGGATCTGGATGCCATCCGGGCTTTGTTCGGAGAAAAGGTCGCCTTCTATTTCGCTTTTATCCATTGCTACTCGTGCTTTCTCGTGTTTCCGGCTGCCTGGGGAGTGTTCTGTTGGTACTATTTTGGGCCATATTCGATGACATTCGCCATTGTCAACTGTCTCTGGTGTATTGTTTTTGTCGAGTTCTGGAAGATCCGCGAGCTCGACCTCAGTATGCGATGGAACGTCAAAGATGTCGGGACACTCAAAGTGAACCGCATTCAATATGTCTGGGACAAGGAAGTCAAGGACCCGATCACAGGCCAGGTCAACAAGGTCTTTTCCTCGCGTAAGCAGTTTCTGCGACAGCTGCTCCTTATACCGTTTGCTTCGTCTGCAGCCATCGCCTTGGGCAGTTTGATTGTAATCACCTTTGCTATGGAAGTGTTCATTTCGGAAGTCTACCACGGATCGCTCAAGATGTACCTCGAATTCCTACCGACTGTCCTGTTTTCGCTCACCTTGCCCGCCATCACCAACTTCCTTACCCACATTGCCTCGCGCTTGACCGAATACGAAAACTACCGCACTCAGGATCAGTACGATCTGGCCCAGACGCAGAAAACGTTTGTCATGAACTTTATCACCGACTTCCTGCCCACCATCTTGACTGCGTTCGTCTACGTTCCATTCGGACCCAAGATTGTGCCGTATCTCGACGTGCTTCGAATGACCGGTCTCAAGCAAGGCGCTGGTGCGGACATCAGTGTCGATACCTCCCGACTCGAGCAGGAAGTCATTTCTCTCTCTATGACCGCGCAAGTCGTCAACTTTGGTGAAGAGATTGTTCTTCCGTATGTCAAGCGCATCGCAATGCAAAAATGGCGCGAATACAAACTCAAGCGATCCGAGATGAACCGTCACCGCAGTCATTCCACCATGACCGATATGCTACTCATCGATCCCCCCGACGAGCACGCGGTTCTAAACCGAATCCGCAACGAGTCCGAGGCAGACGAGTACAACGTACACGATGACATCCTAGAAATGTGCGTCCAATTCGGCTACCTAGCACTTTTCGGAGTAGCATGGCCCCTCGTTCCCCTCGGCTTCCTCCTAAACAACTGGCTCGAACTACGCGGCGATTTCTTCAAACTAAGCCTCGAATGCCAACGCCCACCCCCAATCCGCGCAGACTCCATCGGCCCCTCCCTCCAGGGCCTCGAATTCCTCACCTGGCTCGGCACCCTCTCCACAGCAGCCATCGTCTACCTCTACCGCAACGGCATGCAAAACGTCCGCTTCTCCTACCTCCTCCTCACGATCCTCATCGCCGAACAAACCTACCTAGCCGCCCACTTCGCCGTCCGCGTCGGCCTCGAAAAACTCTGGTCCAGCACCCTCCGCCTCCAAGCGGCCAACCGCTTCCGCGTCCGCAAGGGCTACCTCGAAGCCTTCAATGCCGCCTCCGACCGCTCCTCCTCTTCGTCATCCTCTCCTTCGCGATCTACCCGCATAAAGCCCAAGGTCCGCTTCAACGAGCGCGTCAACGTCTACAGCTCAACCACAGACGACGGCGAAGGAAGCAGCGGTGAATCCGTGTGCACGGAGGAAACCGACCACGGGATTCTGTACAGTTCAGAACGAGAAGCGCAGTTCTGGTCTTGGCCGCAGCGCGAAACGGCAGACGCAGGCGTCAGGCTGATTAAGGCGTTGAGTACGGTTCGACCGGAGGAGTTAGATTTGAAGAGGGAGAAGGCGAAGGGTAGTTGATCTGGCATCTGCATTGCTCTTTGATTCTCCTTCGTTGTTTTATTTTTATAGGTTGCATGGCGTTTGATGTTTTGGTTTATTGCATAGCTGACGGTTTGCTGATGATACAATACAATACACTTTTTTCAAAAACAAAACGTGCCTTTTCAAAGATATATTATTTGTTTGGTATTCGGGATTTGATTTTGCATAAACCCGTCTCCTACGTGGTCTGAATCTGCCACGTACATCCACACTACCGCAATGCAAGTATCCTGGAATGGATGACGCGTGGCATATGCAGCTTGCTATAAAAGTATCATTGCAGAGTGCAATACAAGCCACACATATCCTAAATCGCTGATTACACCAGTTACAGTGCAAGATGTACCAATTACTGCATGGAATCTCTTGGGAAAGACATCTGTATGCAGTGAATAAAGAAATTCCCTAGACCTACCTTAGGTCAAGAGCCTCGCTGCAGTAGAATAGCAGATAATGCGGGATGCCTTTCATTCATTCATTTTTGTAGGTAGACATTACTGTGAAGTATGTTCTGTAGACACAGATGTAGGTTTCTTTTCTTTTCTCTACTCTACAACTACACTATCTCATCGGTCTCTATATGAGCGCACTATGGAACATAGTACCATGGCGATCTATGATAGTATTATTTATTACTATTTTGTCACTCCGCTGACTATATACTTGAGCCACGATCACCAACGGCGTTATTATATATATCGATTACGCCAGTGGCATGAAAGGTTCACGAGCCACCCGCCAACCGTTTATATTTCTCGATATTATCGCGCGATAATAAACGCTCACTCACTCCTCCGATAATCTTTAGCGGTCCAGAACGCGCCGACTGTAATCGTGAGTATCAGGAAAGATGCCTTCAGGAGACGATGTTTTACGGACTACCAGCGGGTGAAATGTATACTGGCGAAGTACGGTGAATCGGAGGTTTCAGTGCTTTTCACGGAGGACAGAATAGTGCCCCATGGACAGCCTATTGCCCAGTAAAATTGCACCGACAGTATCAAGTGTCGAATGGTGGGTGCTGACTGTTTAGCTATCTAGGATATTTACAATGAGGTGCCAGAAGACCATACCCGTCCGAAACTACTACAAGGGCAGCGAATGCCCTCCCAGACGAGCATAATGGAAGATAAGAGTGGCCAGAGGGTTGCCGTGGCTTGTTGCGTTGGATTTTGATATACCAGTCTCTGGAAAGACTATATAAATCGGTATGCGACTTACACGACATCACCGTATACCACGGAGAAACGGTCTATAAACGTATTGCTGCGAAGGGTTGGGTTCATCTACAACCAGTCTTTGTCGTTAGCTCTCAGTGATTTTTAAACGCAACTATATGGTAAGTAGTACTAACTGACCTGGGTCCCGTTTTTCAGTTATAATTATTACAAGTCCAGGTGCTGATTACTTGGTGCTAGTTCTGTATATTATCAGAATATTTCCGCGTCAGTGTGCTCCAGCAATGATTCGGGGATCGGCCAGTCTGAGTATCCAAAATGCGACACCAAACGAGGACTTTGCCGTGCTAGGTGGCTGTGATATATCCACTATTTTATGGGATGGTTTTATCATTGTCTAGCACCGTCAAACAGCATACCGTATGGCGGTTGCTGGAAGCTTTAACGCATACAGACGGCCAGCGCAAAGCGATCCAAATGCGTGGTACAACACGTGGACTTGGTTGATAATGGTGCTCGCTTTTTGAGGGCTATAGTGACAAGGGCTATAGTGACAAGGGCTATAGTGACAAGGGCTATAGTGACAAAAACCTTTTTCACGCCTTATGGGTCTCCCGGCGGCGCCTGTTGTGGATATGCGATATGAGTTGTGATGTCCGTTGCTTCGCAACATCATAACCCTTTATTTTACGGCTTCACGGAGTTGTGGCTATTTCCATGAGATAGCTATCGATAACTATCACAATACAAGCAATGGCTTATGTGGCATCCGTGGCAGATCCATGTGTGAGATTATTGCGTCTGTTGCCATATAAACGGTGAAGCTTACCAACTCCCAAAGGAGATACGCTGGGAAACTGAGATTTCCTCCTGTTAATGGTATATTTTCTCTCCAATTCAGAAACAAAGTAAGCACTCGAGTACCCCATCTACAACTGCAAGGGATAAGAGCTGACTGCTTTGCTGGTTCTATAGGGCAGTCACAGGAAGAGTGCCAGAGTTAGCGCACTCAGCATATCAATGCCCGATTATTGAGATATCCAACATCATAAACATTAACAAACGTCCACTGTTATCAGGATGTGGCAGTGGCTGGGTCGCATAGTTGTCTCATCAGTTCACAATGCAAACACAGATCCTCGCGGCTCTATGGATTACAGTACAATAGATGCACCAGCCTATGGAAAGAGTTCATCAATCCAATCAGTCTGCGACTCGCAATACTTGTTGCTCTTTATTGCGACTGCTGGAAGCTCAATTTTGAACCGAAATGATGATACGCGCTCCAGAAGACATTGCATATATCGCAGAACAGTTTGGATAGCAGGAAACAATTGCAATCATTCGGCGAAAAACCACAGGTCTTCTGTGGCCTGTGGCCTGTCGACATACCGGCAGTGCCTATTCTGGCTCTGCCTGGAATATCTTGTTACGAGGAGTGTTTGAATTCCGGACAAAAGGCTTGTCAAGCAACGTCGTATGTGGATTGATGAACAAGCGCACAAGCCAGATTGCGAAACTTCAGCTGATTCCTGAAACCAGATACGCGAGGAATGGGTCGCCCTTTATCCTGCTAGCGGTTTCTATTCCTAATGCTGAGAGAGCATTCGAGTACCCAATCGACAGCTGCGAGTCAATGGGATGACTGCTTGACGCTGCTATCTGTATTACACCCCAGGCGGCCCCAAATTAGCGCGCCCAGAAGGTTCTCATTGTTATTGACACGCTACATATACACATATTGCTGCATGTGAGCATAATGATTACCTGTAACGGCATGAACCACCTAACTATATAAGTGAGTGCAGTACTAAGCCTATCGGCTTAGTATCCTAGTCTTTTGCTCCTGGCGCAGCGGTTATCTTTTCAGAATGCACCCTAGAATCGTGGCCGTGACATTACCGTAGCCAGTCAATATTGGTTATGCCTATCCGTGCTCATTGAATTTGCATTGCCGCCCACATACATATATATATTTGGCCTGCCAATACAATTGAAAGCATGGCTTTTGGCGGCAGGCCAGCTTTTTCGGTCTTTCGTTCCAATTCTCGATTCACAAATTTATCAATATCTTGAGTCGGAGGGAATACAGATGATCTTTACTGGGAGAGTACTAATTTATGTTTTGCCCACCGGGAAATCTCCTCGAACAAGTGTAAGTCGATTCAACCTAGATCGAAGAATCATCTACTGACGGATCTTAGTCCCATAAGATAGGCAGCTTACAAGACAAAATAAGTGATCACAAGCAAAGCAGATCCATCTGAGGAGCAAAACCTCGTGAACCAGACAATATACGAATGTACGAATACCAGACATAAGCTGATATACACAGAGCGAGTGGCCGGCCTCTAGGTACGCGTTTCCAGGACAGAAAGCCACGATATAGTAGTAGCTACTATTGATTCACCGGATTGACAATAATAAACTGGTCCAACGAGACGGCTACCGTTTGGCAGGAACAGAAAGTCTGGCATATGGGGAATTCTCCTAGAGAATCTTCTTGCGACTTGAGTTTTTTCCTTGCGACCCGTCGCTCGATTATCCGTATCTTCGGAGGAGCCCCAGTATTTCTGAACGGGTGGAGGTGCTGGTCGAACCTGGTCCCGCACATTCAAGACTGATCAGTGTCTTGCCGAGTGCAAAGACATACTGGACGAGTTTGCTAGAAGGACATAGACTGAAGCACGAGGCGCCGGGCGCCTGCCCTTTTGCCGATCTCCTCGCTAGCAAAAGTACTGTCTGACTCTTCGGAAGATGTTTAGTTGACCGAAATTCCCTGAATCCACTGGTTTTCTTCGAGCAGGACAGAGGAAATGAGCTGACAGTGCTAACGCTTTCATTGCTGCCACTGAAAAGGACATAATATTGTTTTTGCATGGAATCAATAACTATGCAATATTCAGGTATACGCCCTACAAGGCGATCCAGCTTCAAACACTGGTGCTAGATAATTCAAGCTATCATAGGATCTGCAAGCAGACAGTACGCACACATGCGAAAACTGAACCATCCCGGCGTTCGTATTTCGTGCAAGCTGGTCAATTGTCACGACTTCGGCTGGAACATTCTGGCGACAAGAGAAGGCATAAGCATGAACGCTGCAAGCTCCACGAGCTGAATTGCAAAAATGGAACGTGCGACACCATTAGAGTCGGTTCCTATTGTATTAGCTAGCAGCTGCGTGAAAAGTGACCTGAGCTCGTCAAATACGAAGAGACTGAACGGACCGTTAAGTGCCGCCAGATGGAAATCACTTTTAGCGCTCTATATGTGCTTCCATTCGAACCTCGAACTCCAATTATTGCCGGAAATTATACGCCTCTTCAACATCTGTGGCTATTGGCAGGATTCTTTGAAGACATAGACTAATGCAGAACGAAAGAGTAGAGCACAGTGGGACCTTGCAGCAAGCCGATTGCGGTATATTTCAGTGTTCGAGGAGTGCTCTCTCTGACTGGCAGAGGGTAGGATTGTGGAACTGGCTATGTTATTCGTACTTTGAGATTATGGAGTTCAATCACAGTCCAGTTCCTTTCGTAGTCACAAAACCAAAAAAAGGGGGTGGGAATGATTCCGAGATATCGCAGCACAACGCAGAAGTCGCCCTGAATCATACTACAAACTCATGGGCTTCTAGAATCCACAGTAGCAATGTGCAAATTCAATAACATGCGGAATATGTTCCGTTCGGGCAGACGCAGAGGGCGGACGCCGACTAAACCCCCTATGTGTGCTAAAGCAAAGCTAATATGAAAGGCTGATACAAAACGAACCACGATTCGGCTACTATTTACTATGACTGTTCCATTTGCTTGGGAAAACACCGAAGAATGAACCTGTGACAATGACAGAAACGCCAGAGTTCACTAAGGCCGTCGATCCAAGTATTGATAATCAAGGACTAAAATCAGATCTGGCGATCTAATGAACTTAGAATATTGTTCTATGAGTGTTCGCTGCTCTATCCGGCTTATTATGAAATTACATAGCGTTCTCGATATTGAATTATTGATGATGGTTCTTTGAAAAACTACCCCATACATAGACTCATATCGCACCATGTTGGCGTCGCGGCATCCTCGGGTAATTTGCCTGAATCAATACGGCTCTTATCGAATACGCAACAAGGTTTATGCCATTCTGGTTTACTACTACCCCGATCCCTTCCTTTTCCGGAGAAGCTTGCGGATAACTGGACAAAACATAAACCGAGCTGACCCACGAGGCTACTCTTACATATCCGCCATGAAGAAGCAATGTCCAGCTTGGCAGAAGTTAGCAGAATTAATCCATCATTTTCTGCACGCGTATTAATGCTCTGTACGGCGCAGTCCGTAGTCAATATTTCCTAGTCTATATTCCTGTCATTAAATGCACCGTGCCCCGTACTATGGAAAAAGTAGTTGGCGCGGAGGAATTCTTCAAATGGCCTCTGTTCCCAACCGGTTGGCATCCATAACGGACAGCCTTAACCGGATTCTGGTTCCTTCCCCCCCTTTTCTAATTCCGCTAGTTCCGCAGCCGAAGCATTATTATTATGGATACTCTGTATAGCAAGCACTCCGGACCCAGGGAGTTCCCGTCTGTAGCATCCACACTGGCGGAGGTGGCGGAGATGGGAACCCACCGAGAGTGATTGCTATTTTTAACGTTCCGATTGGAGGCTCACATATGCATTAGGAATTGTGAGGCGGAGAGGCCGGATGAATAGAAAGCATGAGGTCGTCATGATAGGAGTAGCTCCGGGTAGTTCTTCGTACTCTGTCACCAGTATGTCTTGGAAAATTCAATAGTGCATCAACGTGCAATAAATCCAAAACCGCTAGCAGGTGCCATTGGGCCGGCAGCGGCGCCGTAATTGGCTCCATATTTCCGGACCATGGCATCCGCCGATCTAGTGCTTCGCTAAGCAGTGTAAGTGGATAACCCGATACACACTAGGCCCGCCGCGTTCTCCATCGGGATCCCGGTTTTCTATGTCCGTTGATATTAACGGCTTACTATTATTATCTATTACCGACTCGCCGACTAGTCGATTCTTTGTTCAATCTCCCGACCTTCGTGATCTGCACTTCAATCCGGCACGAGATGTGAATGCGAGAACGAGGAGGGAGGGGGAAAGAGCGTGCGCCTTCAAGTATATAAACCAGCCTCGAGATGCTCTTCTCTTCCTTCTTTTTCTTCACACCAGTCAGCCAGTCTTTCATTCCAGTCGTTCTTTCTTCAAACCCACTCTGCCTTTCGCAGTGATTCACTCTTTTTCTAAGCTTCTAGCTAATCCAACTTTTTACGGTTACTACCTTTTCTAATCTTTTATACCCTTCCAATCCAACTATCAAAATGAAGTTCGCTGGAATTGCTGCCATGGCCGCCGTCGTCACCGCCGTGACCGGTGCTGCTATCCCCAACGTCAACGCTGCCCTCGCTGAGGTCCACCAGGTCGCTGGTGATGTCAAGGGCCTTCTTTCCGGCTCCGGTTCTCAGACCGATGTCGCCAAGCTCGTTTCTCGTATGTACACCGTTCATCACGAACTACGATTGGGAGATGGATGGAATGATAACTAACAAATATCGCAGAGCTCGAGAACGTTGAGGCTACCCTGAAGAAGCTCACCACCGAGAAGCGCTCTCTGGTCGACCTCGGTGTTGATGCTAAGGCTAACGTCGCCAACGCTGTCAAGGCCGACGCCGACGTCGATGCCAGCGTCCTCAAGCGCGGTCTCGTTGACGCTGATGTTGACGCCAAGGCCAACGTTGCCAACGCCATCAAGGCCGATGCTGATGTCGGTGCCCACGTCCTCAAGCGCTCTCTGATCGACCTCGGTGTCGATGCCGACGCCAACATCCTTGACCAGATCAAGGCCGCCGTCGGTGCTGATGTCAAGGTCCTCAAGCGTGGCCTCATCGACGCTGATGTCGCTGCTAAAGCCAACGTTGCCAACGCCGTCAAGGCTGATGCTGACGTTGACGCCCACGTCCTCAAGCGTTCCCTCATTGAGGTTGGCGCTGATGTCGATGCCAACATCCTCGACCAGATCAAGGCTGCCGTCGGTGTTGATGCCAGCGTCCTCAAGCGCTCCCTCATCGACCTTGATGCTGATGTCGACGCCAACATCCTCGACCAGATCAAGGCCGCCGTCGGTGTCGACGCTGAGGTCCTTAAGCGTGACCTCGTCGACCTCGGCGCTGACGCCAAGGCCAATGTCCTCAACATCGTGAACACCAACGTTGACGCTGACGCCAGCCTTTTCAAGCGTTCCCTCGTCGACATCGGTGCTGACGTTGACGCCAACATCCTCGACCAGATCAAGGCTGCCGTCGGTGTCGACGCTGAGGTCCTTAAGCGCGGCCTCGTCGACCTCGGCGCTGATGCCCAGGCTAACGTTGCCAACGTTGTGAACACTGACGTTGACCTCGGCGCTCATGTGCTCAAGCGCTCGATCATCGACCTTGGTGTTGACGCTGATGCCAACATTCTCGATGCCATCAAGGCTACCGTCGGTGTTGACGCTAAGGTCCTGTAAATGAGATGACGCTATGCCAATCTCATCATCGCTGTCAAATAGAGCAACATGTCCCCCGATAGTCGTCTGGCTTGGGGAGCGCGCCGGTGTCAGTGTTGGGCGTCGACGATCTCTCGACGGTCGCTGTATATAAATGATCTCGCGAATAGAAGAGAAGGATATACCCCCGTGTAATGTTTTGTTTTTTGCATAGAGCGCTATTATATTCCAATATGATGTTTAATCACACTCTATCTTTTCCCGAATTGTATTTGTGTCGCCATACTTGTATCTCTACAGAAGTAATATTTTAAGCAACGAGTAAGACTTCCTCTTTCTGATCATCCATACATGGTCAATGAGGTACCTGTCCGCTCGTTTTTTTTTAAAGTCTCCGAATGCACTCTCCCGGTCCACGTTACGCATCTGCAGAGGTAATTGTCAAAGTGACAGATCATATTCGGACAAAAGCAGGGTACATAATTGACTGACAGTAAAACCTTGTAGAAGTAATCACATATCGCGAAGCGATTGGCAGCGGGTTGACATTCGGATAATATTGCACGTAGTATATTCGCTTGATGCATACATATTCAGCGCGGCCCATCGCCAAACCATGTCCACGTATGGGGTATATGGCAGGCTATCCTGTATGGCTATATGTTGCCAAAGCACGTCTTCAACCAACAAAGGCATTGTCATTTTATATCGCGGATATGACTTGCTGCCTCAAAGGTAGCGAAATCCGAGCAATGTTGCGGTAATGTGATTTATGCAGTTTTATGCATTCCGAAGTTATACCGGGGTGTGCCGCTGTGCATTTTATGCAGCTATGCCCCTGCTTTCATACATTTATGCACACATAAAGTTATGCAAACCTATGCTTTCCCAATTTGACCGATCCGTCGTCCACCACCTCTTCCTGCCACCGATTCATTCATCGACAATGTCGATTCTGATGACAGTGGGACAAAAAATCAAAGCAAGAAAAGGAAGAAAATGACAAAAGAGGCTACAAGAGGCGCAATGAGGGCCAGAAGCAACGAGTAAGTCTCCGTTGGCGTTGAGGTAGATCATCTTTGATCTTCGACCTAGTACCGCATACATTCACGACAGATGACCCTGTAAACCGGTTACTTCCTTCAATGGAACTGAAGTTACATCAGTTTCATCTTCAGCAGCTGGCTGCGATGTGGGTCGTGGGAGGACGTGAGGACGAGGACGATGAGAGATCCACACCGGGTGGACAGATTGCTGCTTCAGACTTTCATTATACCGATTCTTCGAATGGGTCGCACGATGGCCAGAAGCATGAACCTTACATTGGTTACTTTCGTTCAGACGACGAGAATATTCCCTGACCAAAATCATCAGCCCATCGAAGCGCGCATCACGCAAGCTGTCCCTGGATTAGCTCCGGAGCCCGGCCAGGCGCGTTACTGGAAGGGCCCTAGCGAAGTCTCACCCAGCGAGTGCATTGCGCTCGAACCGCGACAGCAGCAGGGACAGAGGGAGGAAGACGTCCGCGTCTTTGGAGGTGATGCCGCAACTTAACGCCGCCGTTTCCACCCATCGTATTCTAACAATATTAAGTTTGTCAAGACGATACCACGTGTTTATGTACTTTAGCTCGTGATCTAAATTACTGCTCAATCAGAGAAGTGGAATTCATGTACGTGTATCTATAAGAGCTGAATTCTGCGCACTGGTACGCCCAATTTCAATGACACCTGGAATGCGCGGACCTTTTTGACCTGATTTATGGGATCAAGATTGGTGACGAGGCATGTGACTAGGGGTCTACAATTTGCAATTGCTTCTACGTCTGTGTCTTCGGAGGCCACTTTCACACAAGCTATTTAAGGAGGTGCTTTATTAATGAGAGCATCAATCTATAGTATACAACACGCTTATGATGATCATATCCATGACCTTCATTACTTAATTATTCTCGATATGCTCCTCCTTGGTGTCAATTTTATCCTGGCCTGCCTCTCCCAGCACGCTCATATGCTTCGTAAGCCCCGTGTCCGCCACAATGCTAACATGACTATGCTTCTTCCTCTCCTTTGCCAGCTCCTTGGACAGTTCCACCGGCCCCTTATCCGGGTTAGTAAACAGGAAATCGATCTCCTCAAGCGTCATTTTAGCTGTCTCAGGACAAAAGAAGTAGACAAGCGGTGCAAAGACAAAGTTAGTGCACATGAAGATCAAATATGCCTTCCATTGCAGGCGGTTGATGATGACAGGGGTGATCATAACAACAAAGAAGTTCTAAAAGTCTAAAATTAGCAAAACAAGATATGTTATACAGATAGTGCTTGTATATGGAGCATACCCAGATCCAGTTAGACGATACTCCAATTGCTGTTCCCTTGGATCGTGCATGTAGTGGCAAGATCTCCGGCACATAGCACCACGGAATACAGTTGACAGATGCCCCATCTATCAGCATATATAGAAAGAAGAAGGCAACTGCTGCTGATGCTGTGGAGTGCTCATTGGGCTGGCCCTTGAAGCTGAGCAGGATTGCCACCATCATCATACATAGGCCCATTCCAAGCACACCCCATATCATTGGCCGGCGTCGCCCAACCCGGTCCGCAAAAACGGTAGGAACCGCACTGCCAACAGCAAACATGATCTGGACACATCCTCCAATAACCTATGAGAGGTTCTTGCTGAGGCCAACGTTGGAGTTGAGGACGGTTGGGATATAGTATCTACATAGTTTATTAGTGGTATGCTCAAAGTGGTAATCGATTGGTGCGTACACGACAAGGTTAATCCCTCCCATTTGGTTCATAAACTGCATTCCGTAGGCAAGGAGACTGGTCAAGAATTAGTCAACTAGTAGGTGTATATTTAGACACACCTACATTCTGTAACCAGTCGACATTTTGTCGCGCTTGAAAATATGCCTATGCGGGTCAGCCATGTATCAAGCTTGGTAGCGCACTATCCAACTTACCTCCACTTAAATTCTCCATTCATTGACTCCATAGACATTGCCTCAAAGATCTCTGCCTGCTCAGCTTGAATCTGTGGGTCGTCTTTTGGCAAACCATGGACATCGCTGAGGATCTGCAGGGCCTCCTCATGTCGTCCCACATTGTAGTAAAATCGCGGTGATTCAGGAAGACCGAAAACAAGTGCAATGACAATCTTCAAACTGTTAGACACGGCGTCATAACCTATCCAAAATTAAGAACTTACAAATGCAAATATCATCTGGCATGCAACTGGCAGTCGCCACGCGATCGGCCCTCCAACAAAGCTCATCCCATAATCAAAGAAGTAACTGCAAGCCAGTATTAGTATATCTTTGAAAAGCATCCGCAACGCATTATACCTGATCACAATTCCCACAGCCACAAGCATGGGCTCGCTGCACAGCAGTTTGCCTCGCTTACTAGCCTCAGACAGCTCCGCCTGATACATGGGCACCGTTGACGTTTCGATCCCAGTTCCAATCCCCGTCACAAATCGGCCAACCATCATGTGTGGGACTGTATACGCCGAGCACTGCAGGGTAGCACCAATCTGCAGCGCTAGTTAATTAGAATACTCTATCACAGGCCTAGTAAACTCACAATAACCCAAGTCATTGCAAACCACATGCTGCGTCGCCGTCCTAGTATATCCCCTGTCATGAAGTTCACAACACACCCGGCAAAGCACCCCAGATTATAAATTGAGACGATGATACCCGTCAGACTGTCGTTCGGATGACCCATTGTACGGAGGAAGTTATCGTTTTCTATAATTCCAGAGAAGACGCCTTGGTCATAGCCTGGATTCGGTCAGTCATAACGGGCAACAAAAAAGTCAGGTCAACGGCTTACCAAAAAGCATGAATGCCATCGAACAGGCTATCCAAATGGCCACTTGAAGGGACACTCCAGTCCCAAAGACATTGAACTTTGGCATTTTTTGTTTTCTTATTTTGTTGTCGAATGTAGGTGGCTTATGCCCGGAACATACTCCGACGACAAAACAAAGCAAAGCAAAAGCAATGCATTCTTTATATGACTGGACTATGCCCGGGTCAACCAGCCATCCACAGCCGTAACACACGAGACATCGGACGATTTGTTCCCCGGGATGTAGATCTAAGATGGAGCAATAGGCAATGCCTCCTGTCCGAATCTGGCAGTTTGAGCCACAAATTTCCCCGGGCTTTTAGCTCCGCACTTTCCCCGGCTCCGCCTCCGCACAACGCTAAACCCGATATCCTCTGTGGAGATTCGGTCCTTGTCCGGCTTCGTTCAGGGCTCAACAGCTTCCTGATATTCCGCTGCTGTCCGGCTAAAGACTGGACCGCTCCACAGTGCCATTTTTCCCGCTTCGCAACTCCCGTTTTTCTTCTTCTTCTTCTTTTTTTTTTTTTTTTTTTTTTTTTTTTTTGATAGTACGGCAGACATGAACGCCTCAGACGAGCAAGAACTACTAGCTACAGAACATGCCGGGATTCCCCTTGAGACCCCCCGGAAAAGACGGCGCATGACGAACCCACATAGATCACTTCCCTCGAATGATGACCGGCCACCCTGGCTTGACCTGCAGTCGCAGCCGCCGTTCCTGCCGCCCGCAGATCCTCTTCACTCCCCGGCGGCCGGCGGCTGGCACGCAGACGGCTTCTCGCCGGATCCCGGGTTTCTTGCCTCGCAGGAAGAATTGCGCTGCATACTTTTCTCGCTAGCCCATTCCGCTATACCAACGGGGGCGACAAGTCCAGATGCTCTCAACCTTGATAGAGCGGGGGATACAGCGTCCTCTTCATCGCAGCCTCACCGCGTATACCGAGAGTCGCTTCGTTCCTGCAGGCGGATTGAATATCTGAAGAACTACGTAGCCGAGGTCGCACCATGGGTGAGTGCGTAGCTTGCTTGTATAATTATTTGTAGGGGATAGTTCAAATTGACATTGACGTTTACTTAGCTCGATATGTTCGATTCGCAGTGCACTTTCCGCCACCAGCTCCCTGCGCTGGCGCAGACTTTCCCTGCGCTCTCCTACGCTATCCTAGCTATCTCTGCTCGACAAATGGAGCGCAAACAGGGCATCTGGGATCTGGTGGACAGTCTCGAGCTATACCAAGAAGCCATCACGCTGCTGAGCCCGGTCCTTCAGGTGCGCGACCCACGAATCGTCGCGGCTTGTGTACTTCTTTGCTGCTTGGAAATGATGTCCGCGCGGGCCCAGGACTGGCGGCGCCATCTCGAAGGGTGTGCAGCTTTGTTCGATGCATTCAGAATCCATGGATTTAGCAATGGACTGTTACGGGCCGTGTTCTGGTGCTATGCTCGGATGGGTGAGTAGCTTGACCGCTATTGCAATTGCTTGTTCCAGAAATACGAATATCGATGGTCTGGCTGTCTGACTGTCTGACTATCTCAGATCTTTGCGGAGCTTTAATCTCAGATGGCACCCAAACCACACTTTTGGATCCTTCCAAGTGGTTGCCCTCAGGCAAGCAATACGAGGATGCATATCAGTTGTTTCACAATGACCAATCACCCGACATGCACGCCAATTACGCAGTGTATCTGTCGGTTAAAGTGACTGAACTCATCTCCGATCGCACGAAATTTGTTGAATTGGGCGAGAAAAACGGGTGTACTCCAGAGCAATTCTCGTCCCGGTGGATTACACTGTGGAGTGATTTGCAAAAATGGCTTGCTGAACGGCCTGCTGAGCTGCTGCCGATTCAGATTGTTGACCACAAGCCTTTCCCACATATCCTCTTCATTCACTGGGCTGCCATTTCCTCAAACCAGCTATACCACACGGCGTGCATCTTGTTGCTTGAAACGATGCCAAAGAGTATCCACCTGCCGCGAACGTCGAATCTGTCTCTATTATGGCACGCACGGCATATTGTCGGCATCTCGCTGGTCAATTCGCATCATGGGTGTTTGAACAATGCCATCCAACCACTGTGGATTGCGGGAAGGCTTTTCAGCCATTCGTCGGAGCACGAACGAATAATCCAACTAATTCAAGACATCGAAGCTGAGACGGGGTGGGGGACATGCTGGCGCATCCGTGACTTGGAACTGGCGTGGGGTTACAGCCCTAGTCGAAAACCGGACATGGGTGGTCCATTTCCCAACGTAGCCGAAGGGGAAACAAATGCCGTCTGAGCGAGGACAATCATTGTATACATTCAATTGCCTTCCAAGAACGTCCAATATTCCCGCAGTTGGGTCAAGTATTCACCAATATCCCAGCCTGTAATGTTATGGATGCGATAGTATGCTTGGAGAATTTCTCTCTGTTGATATTCATGCGTCATGTGCCTTGCTGCGACAAGAAATGATGCAAGAAGACAAGGATCCCAACACTCACGGCGATCATTGTTGATGGCAATACCGCAGATACGTTGTGCGTGCCACAAGGGTGACAGAGCCAGGGAGTGGAGTTTGCCCAGAAGGATAGTACGCGGTTTGCACTGGAGTAATATCAGCATTGCCGTATGATAAATCTGATTACACAATGATGCCGCCCCATTGGTAAACAGTAACATTGGAAATTCGCCATCGGGGTTGAAATTAGCATCATCTTTATCAATTTCCACCACTGGCCGAAACTCCTGTGGCTGCAACTGGTACCAATGAGCAACTTCTTCAAATGTCTGCAGCCAGTCTTTAACTGGATCGTGCGAGGCCGACGACGGTTGCGGGATGGTATCCAAATGATACAGTGCCAGAGCTTTCCCACATAACCAGAGGATAGTATGCGTATAATTGCAAACTCTATCGTATGTGTTCTCTGAACGAGAAAGGACAGACAGACAGGGAATTGCCTCCATAGGAAGTGGAACCGTGATGGGGGTACTGCTGGCTAATGCGATGCCTAAGTCTACTGTTATGTCAGCAATAAGCTATCTAGAATTGACTTCTTTATTGCGAGCAGGAGCAAACCTAAGCGTAAAAACATCCAATAGATCGTCGAGTTGATATTGCCGTCAAAGGCGTGTTTGGCAAGAGAATGGAAAAGAGTCAGGTCGCCCCTGTCAGTATGCTTCCAAGTCTCCGAAACATTCGTGACAAAAGATCGTACTTCCTCGAGCACCAAGTACAGGGCTTCCTCCGTTGAAGTCGAATATAAACAGGGTTGATTTGCAGCATTATTAGCTGGGATAGTAGGCACATCTTTAGCTCGTCTAATGACGCATGCGACTGAAAGTCTCATTATTGCCGAGTGGATGCAGTCCGATCCCATTGCCATCTGGGGGACAGTAGTCCCGAATGGTTGACTCAAATCACAGATATCAAGCTTTGAAGAAGAGTTCACCGTTAGATGAGAGGCTGGCAGGGTTTATGGTTGTATCAAGAGTCATGCGTACCCAGGGAGCCACGTTATAGCGATAGTGGCGCAAAAGCTCAAGCCCAGAGTCTGTAGGCACAATATCGGTATCAGCGAGCGTGGGGGAAAAGGCCCTAGATGCAGGAGTCGTATTCCTCCCATTCGGATTACTTAAATTTGTCCCTGAGGCTGCACGATTTCTGATCCCAAGCGGATGTCGGAATGATGTCGTTAGTGTAGTACTGGAATGGATTCCAGGCGGAGAGATGGTCGTTGAAACCTCATGCCGAATATCGCTTGTTCC
Source organism: Aspergillus chevalieri (assembly GCF_016861735.1). Classification (NCBI taxonomy): domain Eukaryota; kingdom Fungi; phylum Ascomycota; class Eurotiomycetes; order Eurotiales; family Aspergillaceae; genus Aspergillus; species Aspergillus chevalieri. The sequence goes on along the minus strand of NC_057367.1, from coordinate 1,495,023 downwards.
CAAAGTGAGTAGGCCGTGAATGGCAAACTCGTCTTGGTCACTAAATGGAGAATCTCCACTCCTCAGGCCAACCGCAGCAGGCTGGAGATGCCTTTCAGATTCCTGATTGTCGTCACTCCATGGGGCAGCAGAGGTTGGGGTCCCTCGAGATATGTCATCATTGCCATCATTGCCATCCAAATCCAGCCCACGTTGCGCTTTAGTTGTAACGCCAATACCATTCCTCACCGGCAGCATGTCATCCACAGAAGAATCAGCCGACATGATTGCTATAGAGGGCGGTGAGTCCGCCGGTGCATCGCTACCCATGCGTGGATTCTCATTGACAAACTAGCCAAGGACAATTAACATCACTGAGCAGCTATTAAGTGTATAACGCAAGTCTCACGTGGAACTTGTTATGTTTTCCATCGGTCATAGGTGCAGGCGCAGGCGAAGGCGCAGGTAGCTCTTCCGCGGCCACTGTATGCATATTCTTTGGCAGAAAGCTCACTTGGAGGCCATACTGACAGTCCAAGTTCTTGCCAATGCAATTTTGGCAGTGCGGCTTTGCTTCATCACCTGTCAGGGAAGGGTCAGTGTTGCTTCCCCTGCTTCTAACAGTCAGATAGTCACTCACACTTGCGCCGCCGTGTTCGACATGGCAGACATCCCGTCCTGCATCTAGTGGCTCTCATTGCGATTAACAGCAATTTCGCTTACGAATATCCAGAAATCAAATTGTAAGGTAACAGACAAGTCAGTGTACCGACGGTGCTTCATTCGGTCAGAAAATATCCGGTAAGTCCAACCGTCAAAATTGCTTGATTGGGAAATGAGGTTTCCCCGCTTCATTAGTAATCATTTCCCCGGATCCAATAACTTCGTATACACTGCCTTCAATATAGCTTAGGAAATTTCAAGCTTGCTATCAATGAGCATTGGAGAACAGATTTCTTGGATGCTAGCGTAATTCTTCACTCGTCTAATAATACACCGCCCTACAATGTCGCCTCCGTTTCGTCCACAACCAACACCTTGATACTGCCATTACGAGTGTCTGAACAGAAATGGAGTGCATCCACAGCCCTCTCCAGTGGGAACACATGTGATACTAGTTTTCTCAAGTCTAAAATCCCTCCACTCAAGCATGCAATTCCTGGGGCCCATGTGTCATGGTACCGGTTAATGAATTTTAAATTGATCTGTTGATACAGCGTTAGAAGATATTTCCCCTGACGACTGTGGCTGATAAGCAAACTCACCTCTGCCAATGACATGTGCATGAACGGCAGGTTGTTCATAATCGCTTTGCCCACTCCGATGACCACAACTGATCCCCCCCTCCGAGCAGTATACGCGGCGGTACATACGCTGCTCTCGACCCCGGTGCATTCCAACACCGTCTCAGGCGCGTAATATTCCTCTTCACCAAATAGATCTCGAATTCTGGCGGCGTTTCCTTGTGCATCTAACGACGGATCGACCTGGTATGTTATGCAGCTGGGCACGAACTCCTTCGCAAATGCAAGTCGGCGCGGCTCGAGGTCTGTTACCACAACGGGATGAGCGCCTGACGCACGGGCTGCGGCCAATGTTATCAATCCAATAGGTCCTGCACCACAGACGACCACACCGCGTCCGAGAGTGAGTTCAGCGGTACGAATACCATGCATTGCGACAGAAAGGGGCTCTAGCATGGCACCTTCAGCGTAGCTGACGTTATCTGGAAGCCTGAAGGGAGGGAAAGGAAAGCCATGTCAATGTTTTGCTACTTGAATTCCAATGGTGGAGCAACATACTTGTGGACCCATTTTGCCGGATGGATCTTGTACCGCTGCATAGTTCCATCATAAGGGTAGACTCCAGCAAACTGCACATAATCGCAGAGATTGTAGCGACCATCGCGACAAAGAAAGCAGTTTCCACAGGGAACACCTGGTTCGACAGCTACCCTGTCACCTATCCGTAGGTGTCAGCACAGCAGTGCAATCTTGCTAATAAAAGTACTGCCGTAACGTACCAGGCTTGATATTTGTCACTCCTGAGCCACACCCCAGCACAACACCCGCTGCTTCATGGCCTAGTATACAATCGCCTTCGAATACGAGGGATCCGATGCGTCCCGTCTTCCAGAAATGAATATCGGACCTGTTGCAGGCAAGCTTCAGTTAGCCAAAAAACCAAGAAAAAAAAAAAAAAAAACGTGATTTCCGCCCTTTGCTTCCCCGGTCTGTCGACCTACCCACAGATACCAGTTGCCTTGATTTGAAGCAGCACTTCTCCTTCCTGGGGAGCAAACACGGGCGCCTCCACTTGCTTAAGTGTCTGGTCTGCCGTCGCTTGCAGAGAAGGATTGGGTAGCAGCGGCTTTATTAAGGTTCTATGTGCCTTTTTTTTGAGGGTATGGCCATGGGGAGCAGCAAGAGGCGCTTCATTCACGATCTCTGACGGGGCCATATTTGTAGACAAAAGCTAGTCGAATGCAGAAGTCAATGAAGATGAAAAAGAGAGAAAAATTTTTGGGACAAAAGGAACAAGAGCCCAAGGAATCATATAATATTTAAGTAGGTCTTGAATGAATGAGTGTGATATTACCATAGTCGTGCAGCTCTCAAGGTAACCGGTGGCTCTAATTACCCGATTGGGAAGCCATCCTCTACTATGTAGAAAGCAGCGGTCTCTCGGGATATTGCACCCACACCAGGCACAGTGGCTCCCCTTCCAATTGTAGCTTCCCGGACTACTCCAGGGTAGAAGCCCAGGTCTCTCATTGTACCCCGGCAAACCCGCGACGACGTCATTAGTTCCTTATACAATTTTTATGCATATACATAAAGTTATGCATTGACGCCCTCCCTCACATATATATACACATATACGTCTACCAGCATTATTGTCGTATAGTGGCTGGAGAGCCCGGGAATGGTGATACATCACGCAAAATTATGTGTATCACGTTCTGTCCACAGATACTTTGGCAATGACCTAATCGCCAGGCCCATATAGGTATCAAAGACGGAACCGAACGTGTGATTTGTTTGGTGGGCGGTTATTCAGACTAGGCACAGTGTTGGCCTGGCAAGATGTCCACTCTGGCAGTCAACTTCATCTCACCTACAACAAAATGACAAATGCAATGGTGTGATCCGGCGACACAGTCACCTTCACCACCTATGACCTGGTGGAGTACTCACTCCCATAATGCCAAATATTCGAAATGCAATAGATTTGCAACGAGTGGCAGCGATGTCGAGGGCGACCAGAAGGCGGACGAAGCCCACCATGACAATGATGAGGATGCCGCGCCTGGCCACGGTCATTTCTGAGGATAGTAGGGATGACGCTGATTTTAAGTTCTCATCCTCTGAGGACGAGATAGATGCTGCTCGGAGGCAATTCGTCACAGAGGAACACCAGTTGCTCGCCCGCCCCCAACAACTGACCGATCCCTGGAACCTTATCCCTGCAGAGGACGAGAGAAGAGCAAGGGCCTGTTCCCAGTCTCCCGCGCTTCTTGTCCCGAAAATATCGAGGCCGGTGGACGGGCGAGAGGCTCCGCATCCGCGCAGACAACTCACTCCACAATGTCCAATTGCGGAATTTCAGATGTCGAAATTGGTTTCGTCAAGTCATACGTAATTGTAGCACCATGACTACCAACCTTTATCCTATTGGGACTTCCTAGCTTCGATAAAGCCCAGACCACATTGCCGCGATATTTGGCGCTGGAACTCAAGACAAACGAGGATCTCAGCGATGACGAGGATAATGCAGGAGTCACCGACGCTCTACAAGTCGCGCCCAAATGGAGACCTCCCATCGGAGTGATCCTCATCTACAAACGTTACAATTACATATGGAAAGCTATGGACGTATCAAATTCGGACAGATAACATGACGTGCTTAGCACCATGAGTCCATCGATATTTTGACAAAATGCTTCCAAGCTCGTCAACATTGCCCTTATGAGCTAGAAGTTGAACTTTATTGGCTAAGCAAAAACAAGCGTGTGCCTCTGGCAGAGATGCCAAGTATTTCTGTGGGAGCTGTTGCTCCCGGCAACAGACTCAGGATTTATAACAGCATGGCACGTTGAGACACAACGTCCGCCAATTCCTTCATATGGAGGACAAGTAATTCACCGTTAATGGCACTGCATCTCCAAAATATCAACTGACGCAGTGGCATCCAGCGGACTGCCGCGGTGTCTGGAACCGGACTTTGACTCGCGATTTTTCATAGGCAGCCGTCCTCGGTGGGGAGGGTACTGAGCACACTGATGATCAAATTTTCCTCCCCCCCCCATGTCCATAGGTACTAGAGCCAGGCGATGTTTGCCCAAGGGATGTGTCATCACAGCGTGATGATGGAATGGACCTTGTCCTTGAGTTTCACTGGCTTGGGGAGCAGGAAGCCAGCAATGGCGTGCCCATCACAGAGATGCCAGAATTCAACACAGGCCACAGCGACCCCATTCGTCAACATCCAACTCTGGGACTGCATAATCTGGCAAATGATCACATCAGGCCATAGAATCAGCATGACCACAGATGATGGGTGTTGCATCCCTTACTCAACTGGGATGTGGACAAACTCCAATGGAACTTGCATCGCATCGCGGTGATTTCCGGGGCCGGGACCAAAGGCAATGAAGATCTGATCAATGATGAAGAACATGAAGGAGCAGCAGACGTCCATAGCGATCAGGGCTCTGACAATGATGACTGGTAGTGTTAGGGATAGGTAGACCCATAGGCTACTTTGGTTGTCTTCTTTTAGTTGCTATGCCCTCTTGATATATAAGAAGTGTCGTAGTCCGTGTTTTGTTTATAATAGCAACGCCTACTCCGTACAGATAAACTGTATCCCTTATATCGTGAATTCTATGTAAGGGATATCCTGACTTATTACATACCGGAGGATCTGAATGTTGATATGTCACATGACGGTCAGCATGGGAGTACCGTGCGCATCGTGTTTTTGAGCAGTATAAAACAGCGAGGTATCTCCTGGCATACACGCACACTTTACTCCACAAGTCTGCCCAACCTGCACGCCATCAGGCAACAACGATCAACATGAAAATTGCGGCTTTCACGCTTCTTGCTGTCTTGAGCACGGCCTTTGCTCTGACTCCTGAGCCAGTAAGTACTCTCACATTACTCTCATGCTACGTGGAAGACTAATCGGCGTAGCCTCGTCACGACCCCCTGGGTGAATCACCCGAAGTTGGGCCGGTTGTTCTAGGACCGGGACCGGTTATACCGGGAGACACGGAGGCATTTGAGAGAGACTAAATATATTTTTGTAAAATAGAGCAGCCTGATCGGAATTCGGAAAGGAGAATAGCGGTAGAAATCAATCCGGCGATCTTCAGCCCTATAAGGCGCGCCAAGAGCCCCACGACATCTTCATCATTACCCGTTTAGGAATGGCCGCATTCCTGAGGTGTTCTCTTTTCTTTCTCCCTTTTCCTTCCTCTCCTCTCTTCTTTCGTTCCTCTTACATCTCTGCACTCAAACATCGCCATGCCATAATGGCATCCGAATTATCCTCCCTCGAAGCCCCTCCTGTCATCCCCAAGTTTATCCGTGCCGAAAGCGACCTCACCTGGCACTCGTCCCTCTCCTTTCCGACCCCGACCGACTACTTTTCCAGCCATGTCCCTCCCGACCACCACGTTTCGCTCGTCCGATCACACAAGAAGAAATATATCAAGAGAAACAAACCGTACCGTCTCGTCCGCCAACAACAAATTAAAAACAGCCTTCTCGCCGGTGTCGGATACCTCGAGCTCGCCAACGCGGGTGATTTCGCTGCCAACGTCTGGAACCAGATCCCTGTTCCGAAACATGCGATGATACTCATGGCCATCGGGGGTCCGATCGCGCTGAGCATGACCTTCTTCGCGGTGCGGGATTTCTACCTGAGTTATCAGAATGTGCGGTTACTACGGGCGGAGAGGGAGGATTTGGTTGCTCTGCGGGAAAGACTATCGACGTCTCCGGAGGAAAAGGATGGGGAGCTTATACAGGTCTTGGATAGTCGGTTGGGTGTGGGGATAAGAGAGTTGGGTACTGAGATGGTCGATCGGATAGTTATGGATGTGTTGATGGGCCTGGGTGCGTTGATGGTCGGCGTGGGTACGATCATGGCCATTTTCGGGGCCAATCCACGGGTCTTCATGGCAAGTAATCTGCTTTCGGGATACGTGGGTAATTCTATGGCTGCAGTTTTTGGACTGTTCAATGCTATATGGTCGGGGGTTCTGGTATGGCGGTTTCAGCTTCACGACAGGGCGTGCCAGCGGTGCGACGATACGAGCAGTTACACGCTTACCCTTCAACAGAAGCAACGACTGCGGAAGCGCTTTCGTCGGTTTCAATGGCATGCCATTATGAACGCTGTAAATGGCCTGGTCGCTGGCGCAGCGTCAATGGTTACTGCAACGCGGTGGTGGGGATACGTCGTTCTGATACCGTGCATCATCTCTCTCATCCTCTGCAATTACTACTGGCGCTACAAGCTTGGTTACGACAGGCCTATAATCTCCTCGTCGTCGTCGACTCTGAAAATCGACCACGTCATCACTGGTACCTTGCCTCCTTTGCTGGCCGATCTGTCCTACGTCTCCGCCGTTCACGACGCCCTCGCCCAGTCGTCACCTACGACCCTACCCAGAACCGTGGTAAACCTCGACTCTCTCGAGTCCTCGGTCTCCTTCATCGCGCAAAACCACATGTTCGAGTCATTCTGTGAATGGCTCTTGCAAGAGGACCAATCGGTTATCGCCATGTTGGTCGGAGACGCACCCTCAGTCGACCCACAAGGCCAGATAACGCTTTCGCCAAAGCACTTTGTCCAGGGATACGGTTCCTCGAACGAACCGGACGCTGAGCTTGCGGAGTTACTACTGGAACGGGCAAGGGGATTCTTAAAGGCCGTTGGGAGAAAGGTCTTCTCGTACCGCGAGCGGTATTTGCTTGAACTACTTGGATATGCGGTTTGGCGGGAACAAACTGGGTCTCGTTCATAAACTACGACGCTGTGCCGTCGATCTGATATAGTACAGTTGGTAGATAAGTGCAGTGCACAACATTACACTAATATCATTGCATATAGCATCGCAAAATCTAATATATCTTCTATCACGTCTACTCTATACACCAAATCACTCAAACTACGTACCCCCAGCGGGAGACTAGAAACTAAACAACCCACTCCTCCTCTTCCCATATGGATAAACAATCAATGCCGCTAAAAACAACCCAATCGTAATCCCAATCGCAACCTGAATCATCCCAAACCCCAAGTTCGTCACACTCGTATCCCCCGACCCTCCAGTGCCACCTCCCCCCTTCTGCCCCACGCTCGACCGTATCTGATCCGCAGAACGCACGCCAGAGATCAAACTCCCCGTCGCCGCAAGACCACTCGGGACTAACACGAATATGCCAGGCAGAATGGCTGTTGCTGCGTGTCCGTGCCAGAGACGCGAGTATAGATTTCCGCAGACGCCTATTGTAAACGCACCGACTGTATTTGCAACCTGGCTATTTGACCCGAGGGTTTCTGTGCAGAAGTAATTCGTCACGTACCCGGCCACCGCGATAACCAGCATCGGGGGAATCTGCTTAAACCGCCCCTGATTTATAATGACCATCCAGACGACCATGAGCGCGACGAACGGGAATCGCTGGACGTAGGGGTTCTTGAAGGCTCCTGTTTTCGAGCATTGGGTCTCAGATGTCGCAGCGGGGTCGATTAGCCCGTAGATTGTTGTGCCGACTGTTATACCATAGCCCAGGAAGAGGGAGTAGATAATTGCGTAGACCATGCGGATGGAGCCGGCGGCGATTTGGTGCGATTGAAGTTCTAGGGAGGAGCAGAGGACGAGGAAACCCGGGAGGATGAGTGCGATGGAGGATTGTGAGATGGCGGAGAAGCAGAAGAGGAATTCGGAGTTGTGGCGGATGGACCCGAAGGCGCGAGCGAGGAAGGATGTAAGTACCGAACCTGTTACTTCGAAGACGTTGGAGTAGAGGACTGAACGGGGAGCGATGACGTGCTGCATGACTGCTAGGAGACAGCCGTTGAAAAAGATGATGGGCATATCGATTGGTCTGGCTTGGAAGGCAAAGGGGCCGACTGACGCTGTTGCGAGGCCGTAGACGAAGACGACGATGTATTTGTTGAAGCGGGGTTTCTTTTTCATGATTTCTTCTAGTTCCTGTATTGCCTCTTCAACGCCGTAGATGTCATGGACGACGTTTTTGTACACCGCGTGTGTGTTTGCTAGTTGGCCTAGATCGATGCCCTGTGCTACACGGACGAGTTTTACCTCGGTTGTCCGCGTCGACGGATCGTCGAAGGACATTATCATGCACCCCGGTAGGTATAGGTACTGGCTATCTACTTCGAGGACTTTCGCTGTCATTTGCATGTATTCTTCAAGACGGTGTGTCGGAGCGCCGAATTTCATGAGTGCCCTGCAGAGCTGCATGATGTATCTCTGGCGGGCGATGATCTCGGCAATGTGGATTGTGACACGGATCTCGTCTTCTAGTCTTTTGTGGTCTGGTTGTTTGGATTGGCGTTTCGAGGCTGCGGAGAGAGACTCGCTGCCGACTGGTGTGCTGGCTCCGCTTCTTGCCTGTGACCCTAAAGTTGTTGTGGAGAGGTTTTGTTGCTTTTTGTACCATTTTGGTCGGTCTTTGCGGGGTGTCGTTGTGCCGGAGGCTACTGGCGTTGATGCTTCGCTTGATGACCTCCCTGCCGGTCTTCCGCCGTCTTGTTGGGGGTTGTTGAGCTTCATTAGTTGGGAGAGGACGCCGCCGCCACCGGAGCGGTAGCGAAGGCCCGACTCAATTCCTGATCCTGTATCTTGTATTTCTGAGCCTTGGTGTGGATAGGGCTTTCCGCGGGCGTTGCGGCGATGCGCGGATTGGTCCTGGTTGAGTTCTCGGACGAGTCGATGCGCTTCGGAATTCACGTTTGCATGCTGTTTCTTTTTCTCCTCGTGAGATTTATGTTTATCATCCGTGACGTCTGACACGGGGACATCACCCCCGCCACCCCAGTCAGCGTGATAAACTCCTGGACTCAAATCATCACCGCCATGCTCCTCGCGTCCCAGCATAGCCAGGAACTTGAGAGTTTTCCTCTTCATCGCATCATACGTAGCCTTAGCGCGATCCTTGAAGCTTTGCTCAGCCTCCTCTGCCTCGCTTTCGATCTCATGCTCCGCTTTCTTCTCAACACTTTCTTTCTGCTGCGGTTCCTCAGCCTCCGTCGTCCGCTGGCTCAGCGGGATATCAGCAATATCTGTAGATCCATGCTCGAACGGCGTCGACGGTCGATGTGGCTGTTCGTTCCTTTTCGTCTTCTCGGCCTCCGTGCGTTCATCCTCAGTCGAGGGACTCCTCGGCGGATTCTGCTGGAATCCCGCATTAGACTTAAACCGGACGCGCTGACCACGCGGTGATCTTTGGATAGGGGAGTATGATTCTTGAAATTGGGGACTTGGTGTTCGTGTCCGCTGCTGTTCTGGTTTGGGGCTGGGAGGGGTAGGACGTGATGATGGTTCTCCTTGTTCTGGTTCTGGATGTCGTTGTCGTTGTGTTTCGTCTTGGCGGAGTTCTTGTTTTGGCATCCCTTGTTCGCGGGGGATGTTGTCGTCGCCTCCGCGGGGGCTGCCCTCCGAGCTGGGCTGGCTGCGGTAGGTGAGGAGGGAGCCTGCGCTGCCTTCTCGGTCGGACATTGCTCGAAGCCTCGGTCGATATTGTTTCCGGTGACAAGATCTATCCTAACTCTACATAGGTCAGTATCTGCCAGAAGAGTAGTCAGCATCGAGGGACTAGAGCCATACCTAATACCCGTGCCTTCCGATACAAAACAGGCACATCGCAGTTCTCACCTCCAGCAGAACACCGCTGTAGTTTGCAGAAGCTCAACGACTGCGATAACTGGAAGAGACAAATGGATGAATGCATCCTCGCCCCGAGGTGTATGTATGTAAGACCAACCAGCCACCACTAAAAAAAATCTCGCCATTGTTTTTATCATCACAATGCGTCGAGACCGCCCTGGCGAACGTTTCGTTGATGTCAGCGGCGGGTGTGGGTGGACCCGTGGATCAGCTAAGCTGGTATCTATCAATAAGACAATAGTGCCAGGGAAAGTAAAAGGGACGTGGGTGTTGATAAAATAGAAGTCGATGATCATGGGATCTTGGTAGGAGGACAATGAGAGATATTTTCCGAGTTGCCACTGTCTATGCTGTCTCGAATGAGAGTGTGTTGCTCGGGCAAGTGCGATAGTCCTAGCTTAGTCGATCACTATCTGTCATTTCCAGCAGAGCTTGATAGAGTCGGATCCGCCGCTGATGCAACGTCGGATCCATGGATCGAAGTGGCATGCTGGTGGATCTGAATCCGGTTGGCTTCCATTAGCTGATTATGTATATGCTTAGATTGTCTGCTCTACGAGACAAGCAGGAATCGCTCCAGTCACCTGATTGATGTCGTCGAAGACATTCTGGATATGGGTGAAATATGTGACATGCTATATTCTTACCCTTGAACAGCCAATAAGGACCCTGGTGCCTTCAAAAGTGCCCAGAGAAATTGGACACGAAGCTCAGTCTTTTGAAAAAGACACCACCAAGACTCGGGGTCATGTATTTTAGAGCAGGAAGGGCCTCCAAAGACCTTAAGGCTGTATACTGTCATAGACATAACTAAACGAAGCCCGTGCTTCCTGGGTATGTGTGGGGGGTTTATCTTTGATGGCAGCAGCTGAGTAGGATATACACTAAGTTCTTGATCTTCAGTTGTACCAGCAACCTCGAATGTGATGATTTTCGGTATGGAGGAGCTCAGAATCGTTGACTGACGCCTCCCAAAGGCGGTCCGACGAACTTTGCGATGTTTTAGACACAGGCCCTGTGGAATCATCATCAATTCGCCTCGCCCAAATACGAAAGCGAAGGAGGTGAGCGGCAGCAACCTGTACCGCGAGAATACTCAGGATTATATGTTATCCTTTCAAAATCACTGCGCGGAATTCGCGAGACCTTTCCGTGGGACCTTTTTGTTAACGTATGATTGATAAGGCATTGTACCAAACATTGAGTCAGTTCGAAACCATACCATGCATCAATATCGCAAGCACTTAGCACGCTGCAGAGAAGGCATCAGTATTTCCCCAATCTAATGCGAAGGATGCGAGTAACAAGCTTAGGCCTTGGCATTTCGTCTATTTCAAAACAGGAATGTTGGCAGTCGATACGACGATACGTGTGGCGAATCATATCCACCCCTTCCTTGGGAATTATTAACTGCTCAAAGATTATTGGGAAGGCTTTGCAGCAGCATCCCATGTCAGAAGATCTACCTAAGTCAAAGATGTCTCTCTGAAACCGGAAGAACGACAATAACGGCCAAAGTGATTTTCGATCCGTGGTTCATCATCTTTCCGGTTCCTCGCCGTGATATCATGCTTCGGGACCGACCGAATATCACCAGAGCCGCCAATCAACGAAGCATCAAGATCAACGTGCACGCTGCAAGTTTTCCTATTTTGAGGTCGAGTACATCTCCCGGAGGCATCGGTTCGCGCATTCCAACCCATCAGGGACCGAGCGTCCGATGATCTACGCCCAGGAAAGCTTGTCGCGGAGGCTATTCAAGGCATGAACTATTCGGCAATCGGCACGACACAGCATGAATCGACAAATAACAAAATCCACATTACAATAACCACCGCGGAAAAACCGATACAGCCAAAACAGAAACAATTGAGCCAATCCCGTGGGGGCTCTGCACTCATATCCCATCCAATGCGGGAGAAATTAGGATGGGCCGAGCATCCCACCACACACGGCACATACCCTGCCAGGGGTATTTAAACCCGGCAAGTGTCAAAATGTGCTCAATCCTTCTCATGCCGAGAACTCCAAAGTTTCTAGAATAGTGCTGCTTGGTTTATTCTTGTCCTTTCATTTATTGTTCCTATATAATGGCCCTTCTTCTCACTTCTCTCCTAGCCGGACTGGTTTCGGCTATTCCCCACCCATCATCGTCTGCAGTCGCAACACCTTCTGCAAGTTTAGCACCGGCAGCACACTGCACGGCCCGTCCAAATGGCCAATTGCCCTCCCAGACTCCCGTCGATTTCCACTTCAGCGGTAATGTCCGGACATACTACATCGCCGCCGAAGAAACCGAATGGGATTATGCTCCCTCGGGCTGGGACAACTGGCTCGGCGTGCCCATCAAGGCCTCCATCCGCGCCAAAATCGCCGACTATCTGAGCACCCCGCTCATCACCAAATGGAAGAAGGCTGTCTACCGCGGCTACACCGATGCGTCCTTCTCGGAGAAGACCGTCCAGCCGCCGTGGCAGGGTATCCAGGGTCCGACGATCCGCGCGGAAGTCGGCGATATGGTGGAGATCTTGTTCCTGAATAATCTTGCGACGCACTACGCCTCGATGCACTCGATGGGCCTCGCCTACTCGAAGGAAAACGAAGGCTCGATCTACGAA